>NW_018744348.1:0-1297982 GCF_001683475.1 Chenopodium quinoa | reverse complement strand
ATCAGCCCAAGGTTAACCTAAACCTAGATTGGCACGTTTCCCGAGGTTATAAATACCTCCCTTAATCCTCATTAAGGGAGAGGACGCGAACAACGCAGATTACACACATTAAACACTCTCACCTAGAGAGACCCAATCACTTTAATTTCCGCATTAATTACTCCTTAATCAAGTACTAACTTGACCGTCGGAGGCGGATCTCCAACCATCTGGAGCATCCGTTTGTTTTTGCAGGTACAGGCGTCCGGTTCCAGTCTCGGAATTGTAACTCTCCCGCAGGACATCAGAAAACCCCGAAACATTTTGGCGCCGTCTATAGGGAGAGTACTTCTGAGATGGCACCCACGTTTGTACGGCTTCCTAAAGAGATACGTCCCTTGGACGATCCTCTAGTTCAGTCGGACCACGATACTGAGAATGAATTTGAAGTTGAAGCTCACACAGCTTCAGACGGGACCCTAAGGGCCCGACGTACCCGTCATACCGAAAGGAGGGAACGGGAACATCTTCAAACTGGAAGCGAGCCAGCAGGCGCACCGCCTGTTCGGCAGCAGCCGACTAATGGGTCTGCTCCCATCACAAGGAACGAACTCATGACCTTCATGAGGGACTTCAAGGGAGAAATTCAAGAGTTGATTAACAAGAAGCCGCCTGCTCTGGACAAGGAGCAGTCGGCTAAGAAACCCTCCACTTCACGGAAGAGGAAGCCAGTTCAAGGGAGAGAGGCGACCCCTCATCCTAAATCTAGGAAGTGGGAGCCACCTGCCCTTGTTTTCACAAAAATACCGTTTTCCTACTCCAAGAAATAGGAAACCTGTTCGTCATATTCAGGCGGACGGGTCGAGGAAAACAGACGCTCGACTACTGCTAGAGCAGAAGAAGAGTGACCGATTGTCAGAGTCGGCCTCTACTTCATACTTCCAGACAGTCTGCGAAATACCTCGATGAGGCATACTCAATCGTATCATGAGAGTCAGTCAGGCGGCACCTCCCGTCAGTCCGGCTTTCATAGCGACCAGGCGGTACCAAACTTACCGTTTGTACCGCAACAACAGTATTTTTTACAGCCACCTCCGTTTGGTGGACATGCAGCAAAAAATGTCCAACCTATGGACTGGCAAGCTACGGTTGCTTAGACTTGGTGAACAGCCGTCGGCCTTCTCCAAGGAAATTACTGAAGCCGCTCAGCCGGCCAAAGTGAAAAATGTATTAGTAGGCGCCTATGACGGCACTACTAACCCAGAAGACCATCTGATGGCATTCACCAACCTGATGTACTTCAAGGGTTGGATGATCCCACTTGGTGCAAGTGTTTCCCAGCGACTCTCAAAGGAATCGCACAACAATGGTTCGGCAACCTGCCGACTAGTTGTGTAAATAACTTCAAGACGCTTGCTTACTTATTCACCTCCAACTTCGCCATGAACATCCCTGCGAAGAAGACGACCCTTGATTTAGGAACAATTCAGCAGGGCGAGAAGGAGGGGCTTCGTTCTTACATCACGCGGTTTAACCTGATGAGAATACAGATTCAAGGGTTACCGGATGAAGTAGCCTATACTGACTTTTCAAAGGTCACAAAGACGGGTCGACCTTCAAATTTGATTTGGTCCAAAAGAGGGTGGCGACTCTTCAAGAGGCCTTGATTGAAGCGGAAGCCTATATACAGGCGACTGATCTTTGTAGTACGGTAAAACAGTCAGACAGGAGAAGGTCCGACAAAAGAGAAGGACGACAGAAACAGTCGTCAAACAAAGACGAGAAGAGAAAAGAGGTCTGGGCGACTGATTCCTCTAAACAGCCGGCCTAGAAGAAGAAAAAAATAATTCAAACCATACTCCCCAAAGTATGCGTTTAACAAGGATAGCCAATTTATCCTAAAGGAAATCAAGGGACAGATCTCAATTGAGAAGCCGGTCCCCATGAAGGGTTCTGCAAACAACCGGAACCAAGAAAAATTCTGTGATTATCATGAAGATGTTGGTCATCACACCAATGAATGCATCAGTCTCATGTGGTATCTGGACCGCCTGGCTGAGCAAGGTGATCTTGACACTTATGTCAAGAAATCTACGGGGAACACTTCCTCGAAAAAGCAGTCGGCCAAAAAGAATCAACAGGCCGACAGCTCCGATACAGATGATGCAGTCGTCTACACCATTGCAGGCGGCTTCTAAGGAGGTGGCCCCACTATTAGGGGCAACAAAGACAATATCAGACGGTTAGATGTAAATTCCGTTCACCAAGAACGGCCCTCCAAATATTCATTTCCTGAGATTGTCATCACTGAAGAAGATCTAGGAGGGGTAAGAGGGCCGCATGACGACCCTATCGTTATTGAATGTAAAGTGGCCAACCAGAGAGTTGGTCGAATCCTCATAGATACCGGAAGCTCCTCAGATCTCATCAGTAGCAAAGGTCTGTCGAAACTAAAATATCAGACTGATTGCATACATCTGGCATCCCACCCTTTAGTAGGGTTTGGAGGAGGAGTCGTCCACCCAGTGGGACGAGTGGATTTACCCATCCGCCTGGGCGAAAAAGGGGAAGGACGACACATGGTAGTCCGGTTCCTGGTAGTAGAAGAACTCTCGGCCTACAACATGATTCTGGGACGACCAACCCTGAATAATTCCAAGGCTGTTATAATCCCATCTCTTATGTTGCTCAAGTTTGAGAGGGATAATGGTACAGTCGGGTCCCTAAGGGGAGATCAGAGGATGGCCCGAGAGTGCTATCTCTCGGATGTCAAGCCCACTATTATGGCCACTGGGTCGAGCGGTGGAAAAATAGACCTTGACAATGTCAAGGAGAGTGCGCCTGTTCAAGAAGCAGGCGGCAAGAAGAGAAAGGCATCCCAGACAGGGGCCGCAAGAAAAGACAGAAAATAGCAATCATTGGCAGAGGAGCGGTCGGATGAATTCCGCCCTCAGCCGGCTGGTGAGCATACGGACCTGATCTTAGATAACTCGCGTCCTGACAAAGCAATCAAGGTTGGGACGACTGCTCTAAGGGACTTGGGTGACGACTTTCACAAACTATTGAAAGAATACAAGGACATCTTTGCATTCAAAGTCCATGAAATGCCAGGCATTAGTCCTGATCTGGCGGTACATAAACTGGCCGTGGATCCGAAAAAGAAGCCGGTACGGCAGAAGAAGCGAAACCATGGCGAAGAAAAAAGTCAGGCGGCAGCCGCCGAAGTTAAAAAAATTACTTGATGCAGGGTTCATTCGGCAATGTTACTTCCCAGACTGGGTTGCAAATGTGGTGCTTGTTAAAAAGCCGAATGGCACTTGGCGAATGTGTGTAGATTACACAGACTTAAACAAGGCGTGCCCCAAAGACAGTTACCCTCTGCCTAAAATTGATAACCTGGTCGACTCAACAGCCGGCCATGCTTTGATGAGCTTTATGGACACTTACTCTGGTTTCCATCAAATTCCTTTATGGAAGAAAGATCAGGAGAAGACGGCCTTCGTCACTGATCAGGGGTTATACTGTTACAACGGTCATGCTGTGTGGTCTTAAGAATGCCCCGGCCACTTTCCAGCGAATGATAAACACTGTGTTCTTTGATCAGATTGGGAGAAATGTCAAGGCATATATTGATGATATGATTGTCAAGTCTAAACTTCAGAAAGATCATCTGTCGGACCTCCGAGAAACTTTCGCCACACTCAGGCGGCACCATGTCATGCTCAATCCCAGGAAATGTTTCTTTGGAGTTGAGTCTGGGAAATTTCTCGGATTCCTTATCAATTAGAGAGGAATAAAGGTGAACCCTGAGAAGGTGCAGGCGGTCATCGACATGCAGTCGCCTCGTACCATCCGAGAGGTTCAGAAGTTAACAGGTTGTCTGGCGGCCTTGGGAAGATTTCTAAGCCGATCAGGAGACAAATGCCTATACTTTTTCCAGGCAATTAAGAAAAAGGCAAGGTTTGAATGGGGGCCGGATGCTGAGGCGGCCTTCCAGAAATTGAAAGTTCACTTGCATTCCTTGCCGAGGCTGGTCAACCCTTTGCCCAAAGAAGTAATTTACATGTACCTGGCCGTCTCTGATCATGCGTTAAGCGCTGTTCTCCTTGCTGAAAGAGACGGCTGTCAGCTCCCGGTCTACTTTGTCAGTCACGTACTGAAAAATGCCGAGTTGAGGTATCCCTTAGTGGAGAAATTTGGTCTTGCACTCTTCATGGCTGTTAAAAAATTGAAGCCCTACTTTTTGGCACATGCAGTCGTCGTGTATACAGACCAACCTATCAAGCGGCCACTGACCATCATGGAGTCGTCAGGCCGAATGATCAAGTGGGCCATAGAAATACAGAGCCTCGAAGTTACCTTCGAGCCTAGAAAAGCAGTGAAGGGGCAAGCCTTTGCTTACTTTATTGTTGAGATGACTCGTCCTCCTGACTCTCAAGTTTCAGACCAAGTCTGGAAGGTATATGTGGATGGAAGCTCTACTTCAAATGGTTGTGGAACAGGCGTCATATGTCAGTCGCCAGAGGGCGACAGGTACGAGTATGCTCTACGCTTCAGTTTTCAGGCCTCAAACAATGAGGCAGAATATGAAGCTTTACTAGCCGGAATCCGCATGTGCAAGGCGGCAGGGGCAAGAAAAATAGACGCCTGTTCCGATTCACAATTGATAGTGAGTCAGTACAATGGCGAATACGAAGCAACCCATCCGGCCATGATCAAGTATTTACAGGCGGTCCGACAAGCAGTCGGCTCCCTTGAGGAGTTCCATCTGACCCAAGTGCCGAGATCAGAAAACAACCAGGCGGATGCACTTTCAAAATTAGCATCATCCGCCTCCTGTGATACTCCTCGAACTGTTTTTTGGGAAGTAATGGAGAAGAGAAGCATCGAGGAAGACCCTATTGGAATCCTAGATAGAAGCTCAACCTGGATGGATCCAATTAGGGCATATCTGACAAACGGTACCCTGCCGGATGATCATCAACAGGCGGCAGCACTGAAAAAACGAGCAACCAGTTTTGAAATAATAAAGGGAGAACTTCACAAAACGGGGTACCTTCAACCCTTCTTAAAGTGTGTTACTCCAGAAAAGGGACGAGAGATATTAGACGATCTTCACTCTGGTTAATGTGCTTCCCATATAGGCGGTAGGACGCTTGCTCAACGGGCAAGGCGGCAGGGCTACTTTTGGCCTACTTTAGAAGCAGATGCAATGGAGATGGTGAAAAAATGTGACAAGTGCCAAAGGTTTGGCAAGCTAATTCATCGTCCGGCTACTGACCTCACTACCATTCATAGCCCACTACCGTTTGCTAAGTGGGGCATGGATATTCTGGGTCCATATACGCCTGCTACAGGCGGAAGGAGGTACATACTTGTTGCCGTCGACTACTTCACTAAATGGGTAGAGGCGGAGGCTGTAAAGGGAATCAAGACGAAGAATGTAATTTCATTCATTTGGAAAAATGTCATCACTCGGTTCGGGGTTCCCATGTCTATGGTTTTTGATAATGGTCCCCAATTTGAGACGCCTGTTCTCAAAAGCTGTTTGGGTGACCAAGGAATTGCACACTACTTTGCATCTGTCGGCCGTCCACAAGCAAACGGCCAGGTAGAAGCCTTTAATAAAATAATCTCACACGGTCTCAAGAAAAAGATTGAACGAGCAGGCGGCCTATCGGCGGATGAATTACCACATGTTCTTTGGGCCATTAGGACGACTGAAAAAGGGGCGACTGGAGAAACTCCATTCCTCCTAACTTATGGTGCGGAAGCTGTTCTTCCAATAGAACACTACGAGCCGACTCTTCGAGTAATGCTATATGACGAAGAGGCAAACTGGGAAGCCATGCGCCTGGCATTAGACTCACTTCCTGAAAGGAGGGGCAATGTTGTCTTGCGCCATGAAATTTACCGCCTGAGAATGACTAGATCATACAACAAAAAAGTACACAGGCGTCCACTCAAAGTGGGGGACTTTGTACTTAGAAAAATGGAAGCAGTTGGAAGGGCTAATGAGTCTAGCAAACTAACTCCCAACTGGGAAGGACCCTACCGAATCTGTGAAGAGGTCAGGGACGGTACCTACCGTCTGGAAACACCAGACGGCCAACCGTTGCCTCGAACTTGGAATGCAGATAATCTTAAGAAATATTTCTTTTGAATGATATAAATAGTCAAGGGCTACTTAATAAAAGTTTGCATACTTAATATTCAATTTTGTACTAAGAGGGGCACGCCTACTAACAAACAGTCGGCTACTCTCCATACTCAGTTTTCATTTTTACTTAAGAGGGGCATGTCTACTGACAAACAGTCGGCTACTCTCCATGTTTAATTTTTATTCTTACTTAAGAGGGGCAGGCCACCTATACATTTACAGTCGCCTACTCTCCATTGAGTATTTTACTCTATCTTCAAAGCATGTCGTCTGTACCTTTACAGTCGGCTACTCTCCATTGAGTATTTTACTCTATCTTCAGAGGGGCATGCCGCCTGTACCTTTACAGTCGGCTACTCTCCATTGAATATTTTACTCTATCACCATAGGGGCATGCCGTCTGGATATATAGTCAGCTACTCTCCATAGAAGAGGGCCGACTGGTTCCAAAGCACACAGCCACCCCCCTTATACTTAGCTAAAAATGATCAGGGCCTGGCCGACCCTGTGCCTAAACAGGCGGCTACCCTCCTCGTACTTAGCACCTTCGTTCACCAAGAACTAACCAAGGCCACAAGCCGAATGATCAGTCCAGGCGCCAAGCCAACTGATCCAATCTTTAAACTAATACGACCTGTCCCAACATCCTAGCAGGCGTCCGGCGGCATCCCTCCGGATGAAATTCGTCGCAGAGAGCAGCTCCCTTTTGGGTGGAACATTGCTCTATAAACTAATTACACGGCACCTATACGACTGTCCCCAAGGGAAACCACGTAGCCGTTTTTGAGACAAGGATAACTCTATCACTAACCAAACCAGTGGTAGCAGTTGACATTTGAGTCAGATGACCGCCTGTATTACTTGGGATAAATGCAGGGGGTACCTCTTGAGTTAATAGCCAACAAACATTGGCGAATCAAAAGGTTCAGCCGGCCTCCGCCGCCTGGTACCTTTACTACTCAAGCAGGAGTGACGGCAACTGAGTAACACCAAAGTTAACTCATAGTCACTCTCTCAAACTTAGTATGGAGCCTAAAAGGTATGAGTCGTCCGCCTGTTTTTAGCAAACAGGGGCTCTCAACCACTACTCCTGCTAGGTTAACAACCTATGAGTTAAAAGCCAACAAACATTGGCGAATAAAGGGGAACAACCGGTACCCACCGCTTGATACCTCTACTACTCAGTTACTTGGTCACTCCTTAAAAATTTAGTATGAAACTAAAAAGGTGTTCATACAGCACCTGTTCACACTAGATTAAATATGGCGGGGAACAGTCGGCCTAGATGGCCTAAAGTCTCTAGCCTAAAAGCTAGTCGGCCTAAAACCACTTTCCTACTTGGTTAATTTTACAAATGACAGGACCGCCTGCCTAAAGGGGATCCAGTCTTTAAAATGTTTCAAATACCGATTGGATAAATGGCCGACTGATCGTCTAGCCTTGAAACAGACAACCAGTCGTCCAGGGGCATAGGCGGCGTGACTAACTATCCGTACCTGTCTGCAACTATCGGCCATGTAAAACAGTCGGTATAGTGTACAATTAGATATCAGAATATTCAATACTTAAACAAATTTGAAGCAAAACAAAAATATTCATTAAAAAGAAGCCGGTCATTAAAGACCGGCAAAATATTCAGAGCCCCGGCCCCCTGGCCGGGTAAATACAAACTAACGGCACGCAGGCCGGGGAAAGAAGACATAAAGCTTATGAAGGGGGCAGATCTTCAATATTAGCAGCTGCCGCCTGGTCAGCACTCTTTTTGCTGGACTCGGCTTCAGCTGCATCCTTCTTTGATGTATTACCCCCAAGCGGCACAAGCGCCACCACCGGCTGCTCCTCCTCCTCCAGTGCCTCTTCCTCAGCAGCCGCCAGGATCTCTTGATTATATCTATCAGAACACTAGCGGTACGTTTTTTCCTAGGAGGCAAAGTCGGCATTGGGGAAGAGGCGGCCCCAAGTCATGCGTTGGATTTGAGCAGAGTCTTCCATCATCTCCCGGACCAGCTCTTTCTTTTCTTGCTCGGCCTTTTCCGAGAGCTCCTAAGTAAGACTCTTCTCCTTGGTCACCAGGCGTACCTTTACGCTCGCCAAGGATTTCTCCAAGGTTTTGTATGAGGACATCTTTTGGCGAAGAGGTCTCAGCTCGGCCTTGAGGTTGTTGATGGTCGCCTCCAGCTCGCTATTCCTCTTCTGGGCCGCCTCTAACTGAGCCCGGATAGCGGCGGTAGCCTGCGCCTGATAATAAAGAATATCAATGGTCAGAACTTCATTTTGGGCAATTTGAAACATTGCCTTATCACAGTCAGAGGCGGCCATAGCTTTTGCAGCCGTTCACTCGGAGCAGGGCCTAAGTAAAAAGGGGAACAGGCGTCAGTTTCCAAACAAAAAAGAAAACAGGCATCCTGGAATTCAAATACTCAAAAATATGCTAAGTATACCTCAGCAAGGACCCCTGCAATCCCGTCTAGGTCAAGGGTGCCGACACCCCTGACCGCCTCCCTTTCAGCTGGAGGAACGACTTTGATCATAGACTTGGCCACTTTGACCAAGTCAGGCTCCTGAGGGCCGGCTGCATCAAGCATAAACAAACGGATTAGACCTAGTAAAGGAGGGAGCAAGTCTAAAATTTACAAGGATAATTTCATACTTCTAGGTGGCCCAGCTGGAGTTTTAGAAGAAGTGGCCGGCTGTTTCTCAGCCGCCACATGTTTCCTGGCAGAACCAGGAGAGCTCGCAACAGTCGTCCTCCGGGCCTTGGGGTCCGGCTGTTGGGAAGAAAAAGCTCTTGGAGCGCCCGTCTAAAAAAGAAGAAAAGAGTCAGTATATGCATAAACACAACTCCAAAAAGAGGGTAAAAGGTTCGAAGCCCACCAAGGGTGCCCCCTTGTTGGGGGAGTCGGTTGAAGACTGTTGCATGATGGAGGCCCGCAACATGGCCGCTGCAGTCTTGGAGGCGGTAATTTTGCTCATGGCGTCCGCTGCAAAAACAAATAGCAAAGTTAATAAAAGTCATAACAAGAAATGCATGGAACAACAGAGTATTCGACAGGCCGACTACCTCTTGAGCACTGACTGCTGAGGCCACAGGCGGCCAAAAAGTACTCGTCGTAGAGCCATTTGAAGCTCGGGACGCAGTGCAGGGGTACTTGCTCTCGTACCCCTGAAGTAGAGTTCACCTTCGACTCTACTTTGAAGAGTCCTTCATCTAGGATCTCTTTCTTAGCCTTGGGGGGAACAGGCGGCATGCTGCGGCCGCCTGCAAGAAGGGGCGGATTCCTGTTCCAGCTGTTGAAGCGCTTGTTCACCTCTGTGTTTGAACTCTCAATGATAAGGAAGGTGCTCCGCCAGTCCTTCCATTTGTTTGCTTTACCTCTCGTCATGAGGTAGCCCCTGTGGCTCGTCAATTGATACCAGCAGGTACCGCCTACCTTAGGGGTCCGGCTGAGGTAGTTCATGTGGGCGAAAGCCTCGAAGTTCGGCTCCACCCCGTGCAGTTCGCACCCGGCCACATAGCCGAGTACGTTGACCCAGGAGTTCGGGGCTAACTGCCATAACCCCAACTCATACCCATCCAAGATCCGCTGAACAGCAGGATGTAGTGGGAAGCGCAGCCCAGCCTTGATGGCCGCCTCGTAGCAGCCAAAGCAGGCGCCATCATAACTGGTACCAGCCGGCCAGACGACTGTGTCTTCTGGATCCGGCACGAACACTAAAAAGCCGGGGCCCATTGTGTGGTTTGCGATAAAGCTCTCCACTTTCTCTTGCATGGCCGTGATCCGGCCCCGAGGTACCGTGCAGTAGTAGGGGGTATTTTGCTCTCGGTGAGAGGCGGATGGCTCCGCCCAATCGTCCCCCTTCTCAACTGCGTGAGAAAGCCTCGCCTCTTGTAGGCGACTGTTTTTCTCTTCTGTGTCCAGAGAAGCATGGCCAGAAGAGCTAGACTCGGAATCGTCCTCTGACGAGTCCGAAGAGGACGACTTCTCCCCTCTCCCGGAGGGGCCCGCCTCCTCTCCTTTAAAAGGAGCAGGAGAGAATGTAGAATTGTCAACTGTAAAATGGGAAGGGGTCACTTTGACTCCTCCCTCATAACTGACGGCTTTCAAGCCGCTTTGTTTCACTTCCACATCTGGCGCCTGGTCAGATGTTTCACTAATCGGCACCCTGTGGGAGGAGCCGTCTGAGTTTGAGATCCTGGCACTCTTTTGTGTTCTGGCCATCATGCTCTGCATAGACACAGATACAGTTGGACTTTGTATAAAGGGCAAAGATGGGTCCAGAAAAGGGCAGGCGGCACTCCTAGTCCTAGATTCAGCCGTCCCCGGTGACCGGCTGATCACTAACCTAGGTCGTGTCGTGTGCTTCCGTGGTGCCATTTCAAAAAAGAATAAAGTAAAGAGAAAAATAAGAGTAAGAGAACCGACGGTTACCTGAAAGAGTGACGATTGATGAAGTTCTGAAAATCCTTTGCAGTCGGCTTGTCAGAGCAGGCGGTAGGCAGAAAGGGTCCAAAATGTCAGAGCAAGTTCAGGGGTCCGAATGTTCTCTCACAAAATTTTCAAGTGTGAAAATGACCGAAGTCAACACTCCTTTATATAGGCGAAGTGAGAAGGCGAAGGGTCACTTCCAGAATTCAAAATTTTGGCGGGAGAATCTCTTGGCCTCTCGCCGAGTGACACCTGTAGCAGGTCGTCGCCTGTTACAGGGCGATACCTGTCACAGGTAACACGTGACCAGTCACGTGCCACCTGTGAGGGGCAAATGATTAGGGGATTTTGCTCCCACCAATCGGAATGCGCCACGTGGGCCAATCAGGTCCTGCCAAGTTTCCCCCAGTTGGACATCTCAGGGCTTGCCACGTGGCACACGCTTATTCGTCCACCCTGGACTTATTATGTCATGACACGTGGCATACTCCATGCCTAATGGAGAAGCCGGTCACCTAGGCCCAACTTCCGAGGGAAGCCCAATCAGCCCAAGGTTAACTTAAACCTAGATTGGCACGTTTCCCGAGGTTATAAATACCTCCCTTAATCCTCATTAAGGGAGAGGACGTGAACAACGCAGATTACACACATTAAACACTCTCACCTAGAGAGACCCAATCACTTTAATTTCCGCATTAATTACTCCTTAATCAAGTACTAACTTGACCGTCGGAGGCGGATCTCCAACCATCCGGAGCATCCGTTTGTTTTGCAGGTACAGGCATCCGGTTCCAGTCTCGGAATTGTAACTCTCCCGCAGGACATCAGAAAACCCCGAAACAGGACTCACATTATAGTTCCCAAGAACTGGATCCCTCATCCGGACTTCTTCAAGGACGAGTGCTTCTTGTCCGCCTGCGGTTAAGTCCCATGTTTCCCAAGGGTAGATTAACTTACATCTGGAGTATTTGTTATTTTGTTATTTTATTAACACAAACTTTCCATAATTTCTTCTAACTTGAATTCTATTCATGCAGGCGAAGCCTTGAAGATGGTTGATCCAGCGAAGACCCCGGCTAAATCGGCGGCGTTGCTGCGCAAAGAGGATGCACTTGCCAAGAAAGCACTCGTCGATGCAAAAGAGTCTAAGAAAGGCGGGGTAAGGCCGCCTGACTTGATATATGTATATATAACTTTTTTTTTACTAAGGTAATTTGCCGGTAGGGTATACTTACCCTTGTTCATTTCTCAGGACTCTGCAAAGCGAGTGCCACGATCCTTCTCAAAAGGCAAGGAGAAGATCTGGAGAAAGCTCCGGCTGCGAAGGCCGCCAGAAAGGACCCGCCTCCCCAGACACACTCTGCTGCCAAATCCGATGTCCAACGACCGGAGGCAAATCTCCTTCTGTTATGAAAATTCTGAGCGAAAGCTCGGAACGCTCACAACATAAAGCGCCGAGTGCCTCAACGGCATCAAAGGTGGTTTTCCACCTAATGTTGCGGACGGTGCGGTAACAACTGGGGAGGAGCAGACTCCTAAGCCCCATCCGGACACACAAGGTAAGGGAAAGATTGAAATACCTTGGCCACTTGACTTCATGAGAGTCAAGACTAAGGTTGATCCCTCTGGGGGTTCAGTCAGCAGCCGGCAACGGATGAGTGCCAACTATGTTGCCTCTTTCTCACAGAGTACTACTTTTGATGCAGATCTGACATCTGACGAGCCGGATCTTGTGGGTTTGCAAAACGGATGGTGAGGACCCTCACCCGGTCAGAGAAGAACCCCATACCTGATCTGCAGGTTGTGGACTTTGACCGGATAATGGGCCAGCTGGCTGAGGTAAAGAATCCCACAACCCTGATATCTTTTCTTTTAATTTTACTAAGTAAATCATAATCCGGCTGTTCTTTTCTCAGGTAATGCTAAGGGTGGACGGACTCCGATGCCCCTTTAGGCGGAAGCAAGAAGAGGTAAATGACACCAAACGGAGGGCCCTTGAAAACCTCAACTCTGCTGAATATGCTAATTATATGTGTTATTTAAAGATTAAAGCAGTATAGTTGAAACAGGAGGAGCTGATCCGGAGCTTGACAGCTGCAAACGATGAAGCTAACAGCCGGGCTGATAACCTAGAGCAAAAACTGAAGGATGCCAAATTTGAGCTCAAGGCATTAGAGGATGCTGATCAGGAAAACACCCAGCTCCGAGCAGACGTTTCCCGCCTGGGGGTTGAGCTTGTCACTCTTCGAAATAAGCAGTCGGACGAGCTTGCCCAAGAGCAAAAGTAGTTGATGGAGGAGAATGAGCGTGATATTTTGGCCCGGCTGTAGATCACTTGGAGCCTCCTCTACCCAGATATAGACTTTGAGGTCTATAAACTTAGGTATGATTACACCACTGAGGTGTATGATGCCCAAGTACTGGGTGAGGCTCCTCCGCCTCGCTTCAATGATTGGGCTGCCGAGCAGGGATACAAAGTCTCTGATAATGAGGAGCCGGCGGCGGATGAGCAAAATGAAGGCCAAACCAGCCAAAATCAGCTAGAGCAGCAGCATCCACCTCAGCCTTAGGCGGGCCTCCCACTTTCTACGGCAGTATGCCATTCTATTTCTTTACCGGCTTGTATGATGTGTATTGTTGTATCTTTACCAACTAAGGAGTTGGGTTAACATTTTATTTCTTTCTTTCTTCACCGGATGTGTCCGGTTAACACTTATTCTGGCCTTTGTGCCATTTTAAATATTAATGAAGTATTCCGACTAAGTCGGCGTTTATATATGTTTGTGTTTGAATGAATTTTTCAATTTGAATTTGAATTTTGCGTATGTTTGAAATTCTTTAATATTTTAACTTAAAAAAGCATGCGGCAATTTGCAATCCAGGTGCTCTTGCCCCTGGACGGCTGTGTGGTTGGTTTTGTTTCAAATTGATTGATTGGCTTGAAAACACTTGATACTAGGAGAAGTATGGAGTGTTTTAAGGCCAATTAATCACAATGGTGATTTCCCCAAACCAAGTGCACAGCCGGCCATTAGAGCGGGTGCTTTGAGCTTCTTACCCAGGCGGTTATATTCCGTCTGGGGTTATAACATAGCCATTACATAAAATCTTTTGCCCCAATTAGGAGAGAAAGTGCAACTTTGGAATAAATAACCTAAGTGAGAACTTCAGCCGGATACCGACTGATGCCTCGGGGCATCCGGTATTCGATAACTTAATCGTTCTTCATAGATTATTCTGGTCAGACGGCTATGAGTTGACCAATTTGGTCGTTCAATTGTCATCATCTGCATAGGTACATAGAACCGACAAGTAGTTTGTTCTCTGCAACGATTGCACCCGGAGGGGTGTCGCCGGATGCCTTTATCCATGTTGGGACAGGCGATTTTATAAAATAAGCAACCATTCGGCCTCTTTGGGCCTTTGGTCTTGTTTGAGACCGGTTGTATAGCCACTAAGCCTTTTTGTGCTTAGTTTTTTAATCGGAGCATCGGCCGAGCGTTATTACAACATTGAATTTACACTAAGTGTCGAACTTAGTTAGTTAAACAAATAGTCCGTCTGACTATTACCCAGGCGGACAAGCAATTATTGAATTACACTAAGTATCAAACTTAGTTAGTTAAACAAAGGGTCCGTCTGAGTATTACCCAGGCGGACAAGCAATTATTAAATTACACTAAGTATCAAACTTAGTTAGATAAACAAAGGGTCCGTCCGAATATTACCCACACAGACAAGCAATTACAACCTTACTAAGTATCAAACTTAGTTGGTTAAACAAAGAATCCGTCTGAGTATTACCAGGCGGATAAGCAAAAATAACAAACAATTCTGCAAACAAAGTCTGAATTCTCATTAATTGACTCATTGTTTACAAAAAATTTACATTTCTCAGAAGTAGTACTTTTTTAGGTTATCTACATTCCAAGTTCTAGGCAGGCGCCGGCCGTCTGGGGTTTCCAGGCGGTAGGTGCCGTCCCTAACTTCTTCATAAATCCGGTAGGGGCCTTCCCAATTAGGGGTTAGCTTTCCAGCCTCATTGGCCCTACCGGTTGCTTCCATTTTTCATAACACAAAGTCGTCAACTTTCAAAGGACGCCTGTGTACTTTCTTGTTGTAAGCTCTAGGTCAACCTAGGTCCCTTTTTTGGGTCAAATTTTTTATCCTGGTTGTTTCACTATGGTTGTGTTTTGGGATGCAACCGGGTTGGGCTGTGTTTTGGGCTGCAACTGGGATGGGCTGGATTGTGTTTGTTGATCTAGTTTGGGATAGATGGGCTGGGTTTAACAAATCAACCTCAACACAACCATGATCAACATACAAATCCAAACATCTAGAACTAAGCAACACTTCCCCCATTGCTCTGACCTCATCATCATTATAGACACTCCTTAACCCAACCCCAACATCAGAACCAGGCATCAAGTAGTATGTAGTGTAAACATCATCATAATTACCACATTTAGCTACCAATTCTTTTAAATAAAACCAACACAACTCATCAGCATCAATTGAAAATGTCCTATACTGCCCTTCAACATAATTCCATGCACCATTTTTCCCCATCTTAAACTTCCCCCCATGGTACAATTTCAGAAATACATTTTCCATAGTTAACAAATCAAACCAGGATATTCGTGCAATTAAATTATTTCAAAAACCCTAATTCCTTCGATAAACACACAAATTTAACTCCAATTCATCCAATTACATGCAATGAGAAGAATTTACAGTTAGGGTTTCAGAAATTACCTCGAACAATACCACTATCGATTGAACAGTAATTGAATTGTGGCCACGATTCCGCTTCGAAAGTTACCACCTTTGAGATATTCAATTTCTATTTTCGCTAAACCGAAGAGGATTTTTTTTTATGTTTGATCTTCTCTATCTCAGTAGCAATGGTGTTCGCAGCAAAGTTAGTTTACTAAATGAATGATTTGGGAGGGAAATGTGACAGGTTAACCTTTCCAACAGGTCACCTGTAAAACAGCCTATTAGAAGAAGATTATTGACCAAAGTGGGTTTGCCTCGTAATAAATGAAAGGTGGGATTGTTTTTGTCAGACCAAGCAAAGGTGGGATTATTTATTTCCATTTTTCCTTAGTATTATTTATTTGTTTTATTTTTGTTTATTCGTGTTAATCTTATTAGTTCATCTAGTTGTTATTGATTTCATTGGTTTTAATCATGTTTTGTTTTGAGTTTCTTGAGTTTATTTCTAGTTTTGATATTATATTTAATCTCCCTTCTCTATGCTAAACTTTTAGCTAGGGGAAGGGGGTGGAAGATATGAGTTGATATTGGATGAATGATGATGGTTGGATTGAACTTATGCCATAAATTGATGAAAGACATGATTTTTATTAGCTTGAGATTATTGTTGCACTCTATTTGATGTTTTCTAGTTTAAATGCATGAAAGTGATTTGAACTAGATTAAGATCATCTCTATTTTAATGATTGTATGAGAATGAGTTATTAAAATGGAGTTTTTATGGATTGTGTTTTTTTATTCTCTTGATTTGATTGTAACTAATAGGATGCATGAGAATGATCCTTATTAGTGTAGACCTCTTTCATTAATTTGCCTAGACTATTGCATGAGAATGAATTGTTTAGATAGAATCTTGTGTTCTTTGGCATGTGTTTCATGAGAATCACCATTATTTCCCTCTTTCTAATCATATTGGACACCCCCGTATCCCTAGCGTCATTTTCCCTTGATTTTAATCATCATTTTCTTACTTATTAGTAGTTTTAGTGTTCTTACTCAACAAAACCAACAAAAACATTCCCCTTTTCACTCTTACATTAGTGATTATTGATGTTAAATTAGTGTGCTTCCCTAGTGGTTCGACCCTTTACTTGCCACTAACTAGTTTAGTGTAGGTTTAGGTATTATAAATGATTAATTTGATTAGGGTAGTAGCTTAATGAACTATTTAACCCTTGATCATTCCCTCCCTTGGAAAATTTTTGCTTTGAAAATTTTTGCAAACTTTTTATAATAAAAAAAAGAGAGAAAAAGGTAGAAAAAAAATATATAAATAATAATAAAAAAAATGTACACATGGAAACAAAAGAAAATGACATATATACCAAAAAAAGTGTCATATGAACAACAAAAAATATATACATTTGTTTCCTAATATAAAAAAATGCGTGTACAAAGGAAGTCAGGATGGTCGGCGACTCCCAGACGGCTGCTGCACATCCTGCAAAATCCAAACAAAGATTAATACTTCCTCTGTTCTTTTTTACTTGACCTGTTTCTTTTATCACGCTTGCCAATGCAAAACTTTAACGATCAATAACTTTAATCCTCAATAAGTAAAAATTTTAAAATTTACATATTATGATAGTACTTATTGAGACAAATTCAAAAAGATCTTACATGAATATATTTTTCATTGCATATTATTTACAAAAGACGGTCAAAGGAAGGGTGATGAATAGTGTAAAAGTCAAAACAGGTCAAGTAAAAAAGAACGGAGGAAGTACATAAAATATGTGATAACTTCGTTAAAAGTAAAATAAATAATAAACTTACCGCGACCATCCGATGATCACGGCATGACAAAGTGGGGAGAGCTCTCCGATAAGCAGCTTGGAAAGCGCGCAAAGTCCTCACCATGCCGTTCACGGTATCTCGCGGGACCAATTCTAAAAGACAAGGACAGTTAGCAAAAATGTATATGAAAATATATATAAATACATATGCATAGGGAACATATCGACTGAACCGTCTCAGGAACAAACGGTATAAATAACAAAAATAATAAAAAGGGTCAAAGTTCCGAAAAAAAATAATAAATATAAATAACAAAAAAGAGTTAAAGTACAAACCGGAACAAAAGTAGTTGCCGCGGAATCCATCAACCGAGTCGCCTTGTCCATAGTTGTAAGCATACGAGCATAAGACACCTCTGCCCAACTCAGGTTACCTACTTGCCCCAAATCACTGAGGCAAATAAGTAACCCAATGGCGAAACGCTCTCCTCGATCACTCAAAATAGTGACGGAAAGAACGTGAGCAATGTATATCCGAGCCAGCTGCTCAGGAATACACTGCCGATCAAGCTCGTCAGCCACAACTCGTCGGCAAGAACCAAGTATGGACTAGACAGCGCGTACACGTGAAGGGCCGGCGAAAGACAGTCCCCCACAAGGTCGCGCAGTCTCTCGTCTGACCCCTTAACGAACTCTATGGCTACGGGCTCGCCTCCAAAAGGAAAACCAGTAATGATAGAGAAATCGAAATGGGTAACTATCATATCTCCCCATGGAAAGTGGAAGTGTTGGTGGAATCCCACCAAAACTCTAGCAATCCACGGAGGAAAGCTGGCGACGCAGGCTGACTCAATAAATCCCGAAGAGCCGCCAGCTAGGAGTCGATCTCCGAAAGCGCCACAATCTCTTTTACCACCTCGGGCAAACTCTCAAAACGGGCTCGCAAGTCACCAGAGCCGTACAAACGCATGCTAAGCTCACTCTAAGGAAAATAAAAAATAATAATAATAAAAAATGGTTATGGTTTAAAAAGGAGAAGAAACAAAGAAAAAGAGAAAGATACGAAGGCGCGAAGAACTCACGATGCCGCGCCACCCTCTGATCGAGACGTGATGGTCTGGGTCCCACTTAAGGACCCTAGAGTCCCAGTTGGGAGGAGCCTCCCAAACCACATCCTCCTGGTGACGTAGATCGGCTGCGACGCGTCGCTCTCGAACCTTCTCTCGAGGACGAGTCACCCTCTTCCAAGGGCAAACCGCCTCGTTAGGACCACCTAGAATCTCCTCAGCATCGACAAATGAAGGCGAATCCATGTTATGATGGATAAAGCTTTCTTTATTAGTTTACTTTATTTCCTAAACTAAACTAATATACGTATTCTAAACCCATTTCGGCAGCATAACGGCTGCCGATAGGGAAAAACACAAAAATCGAATGCCACCCATACTTTGGGGCTACGATACCTGCAGTTAAACTTAGTAAATGGGGGCTTATAACACCCATAAAAGCCATCTTATACTAGTTTCAACTAAGCATTAAGAGATTGTATTTCAAAATCTCAAAGAATCAACTATTCCTAAACGAATAACAGTAATATAAACATGATTATCGTCTACCAAACAATTTTGAGGTTTAAACATGGCAAAAATAAGCAAAGAGTATGTTTCGAGCCATTTTTCAACAATTCAAAATTCGCAAAAATGAATTATGAAAGTAATATTGGTTCCATCACTATAATCTACTTCATAATCAGCAATTATAACAAAAATGAGCAAGAAAAAGCAATAAAATCAAGAAAAAATCGAAGAAAAAGAGCAAGAACGAACTTGAATAAAGAAATGCTCATATAACCATTTTTCATGAAATTTGTTGCAAAACACTCATTAAACATAGTATAACAACATGGAACAAACAATTTCAAGAATAATGAACCGAATCGAAAACCCCCAAATTCGAAATTTAGGGTTCAACGGTTTGAAAATCGTCCCAATTAAGCCTAAATCAAACGAAAAATAACAAAAAAACTTACATTGGATTATGGAAAAAATGAATAAGGGACGAGATCTACTTCCTTTAGCTTCGAAAAACAAGAAAATCTGAGCTTCCTAGAGAGAGAAAGGGGCGAAAATGGCGAAGGAAGGAGAAAGAAAGAGCGAAATGAAAATCGCGCTCAGTAATTTCATTTTATTGACATAAATGTCGCGCGCAACTAAATTGGTTGCGCGTGACATACCAGCGCAACTTAGAACGATGCGCGCGCCTGGCCAGCGCGACCCACTGAGTTGCTCGCGGATACTGGTCACTAAAATGACTGGAATCTTGATTTTGATCCGTTTGATCATTTTTTCAACGGTTTTTGCTCGATATTAGACGTAATGGCGCGCAAATTATCAAAAAAAATTTAATTCCCTTTGCATATTGTAGTTTGTTTTCTTCTTTGTTAGTTTTTTGCATCATTCTTGCATGCACACCGTGCTTTGTGCCTTCCTTAAGCATACGTTTTGAACGTTTTTCGTAAGAGTGTCTTAAGACGTTCCGTGGTGGTGCTTTACGTAAAAGCACCCATAGACAGGTTTGTCATTTTACTGTATTTACGTTACAAATGTCCAACTTTTCTTCTTTTTCACGTCCGAAGCAAAAAGGAAGACGTTGTCATGCTGCGTAAAAATGCAAAAGGCATATCGTGCGGCGCAAAATTGTACGGCGTAGGTGTTGAGTAAAATTTCACTTCAGCTCAAGCTTTGCGAGATTGACAAGGGTCGGACTAGGTCGTTGGACTAATCCTCCCTAAGCCAAATAAAATTTATAAACACTTTACTAACCTAAATTCAAGTATAGAGGTAAGTCAAGGGTCGAACCCAAAGGAACGGTAATGTCTAAGTGCTTTCAATTATGTGCCTAAGCTAGGTCGAAGTCTAAGGATAAAAGGTGACACTAACAACTACTTAAACGAAGAAACCAAACAAATAGGAATCAATATGATGAAACACTAGGGTTTAAGATCCTCAAATATTAGCAATGAACATAGCAAATTGGGATAGGAAGTTGACTAAGTTGAGTGATGCGAGGGAAAATCAATCATGCAACCAAAAGAGCGTATCAGGCTATTTTCCTAGAGGTCTAACTAGCGTCAAATACGATAAACTCTAGCTAGGAACGTCACAAGACACCTCAATCATTAAATGCAAGCCACAAATCAATGGTCTGTATCAATATGAACCTACAATGCAATCTAGTGTGAATAACTAGGGTGATCAAACCTAAATCAAACACACACATGCATATAATCAATCAACCAATTTACTCACATCATCAACTCATCAATTATCCCCCAATTTACATCAATCCATCACATCATATAAGCTTCACCATCACCCTATCAAGCAAACTACTCTAGCAACATCATCAAATCAACAAACAACTATAGAAGACAAGAATCAACACTCAAAGAAGAACAATTACTCTAATTAAAGATCAAAGATAAAAATTTAATCAAAACAAATCAAACAAACATGAATATTAAAAAAAACAATAAATGAGATAGAGTTTAGAAATGCTCATTGATAATAGAGAAGATCTCCAATACAATTGTCACCATTGAATCTTCAATCTCTCAATCACCATTGAAATTCCTCACTTTCTCTCTCTATAATCTACTCCTAAAAATAACCCTAAAACTAGAGAGAGAAGCTCTCCACTAAGCTAAGAATATGATCAAAATCTAATATGAAAACTTATTCTAAACTTCGGGTTTACAAAGATATTTATAGAGGCGCAAAAACACCAAAAACCGAGCAATAAATACCTAAGGAGGGCGCGCCCGCGCAGCAGGGGAGGTGCGCCCGCACCATGGGGAGGTTCACCCACGCCACCCAGTGGTGCGTCCGCGCCACCTTGTGGTGCGCCCGCACCCAAGCTCTGCGCGCCCACGCTTCTCTGGGTTTCTTCGAAATTCTCGCGGCTTCATGCGTTCGCTAAGGTCGCACGACTATGATGATGATAAACACTAGGAGTGGCAGTAGCTTAAGCTCTAGATTAGTGGGTACACCACTTCTTAATGGTAGCACGGCATGAGAGCGCAAGAGCCAAGACTTGGAATTTCAACTTCCTTGCATCTTGAGCTTTCCAAATGCCATGAGCTTGCTCCAAAGGCTTTCTCCAGCTTAGTAGATCACCAATATCAAGACCCGAACCTCGTAAAATACCTACAACCACGGAAATAGAGAAAATAAAGGAGAAAAGGCTAGAAAACCAACGAAATACACAAAAGCTACAAAATAAGAGAGGAAAGGTAAAACTAAGAAACAAAGCATAAAACTAAGCATTTATTGTGCAATAAAGCTATGAAAAAAGGATGAAATCAACCTAAATTCTCATCAAATGGGTGCCATTTATGACACCCATGAGAGATCCACCTCTCGGAACTAAAAGGTGGAGGATTACTTTATGCGTTAGCTCACGAGTCGACAGGCGCGCCGAACCATCCAGAACAGACACTTCTTGATTAGAAGCAAATACAAAAGTTAGTGCGCTTACTAGCTTACCAGACAGTTAGGGTGTCCGTCCACCCCCTGTATAAAGAAGCGACGAGACGATGTCGCGCCTATGTAGTCATGTGCTCCCAGTCTTGAGACACGTGTACTCATCTTATGGACAAAACTGCTGACAGATTGCTGACTTTATTCCCTCTCACTGGATTTGGATATATGCCTCCAGTCCTGAGACATGTATTTCTATCTTGTGGATATCCGGCTCGAATATCAAACCCGGCTCAAATACCGGGCCATTTCGGCTCGATTACCGAAAACCCTTTTTTCATCTTTTTGCTTTGTTAAAGTCAGGCTAAAGTTTCAATGGTTTATCTGATGTGTCTATTTTATATAGTATTTTACCCCCGTCCCTTGGTCATATTTAGTAGTGTTTTTGGCTCTTTAGAGCCACTTTTATTACTAATTGGTGTTTTCTAGTGTTTTCGTAGTTTTGGTTGACTTTTGCAGGGATTTACACTTGTAGAGTATTTTCCCGAGATATTCTGGAGCAATCACGAGCACTGGAGAAGCACGACCAGATTTTATAGCCCAGGGCCGGCTAGAGCCATCGAACCGGTGATTAAGGGCTCGGTATAGGTGATACTGGGGCATTTGGACCGAGTACTCAAGACCCAAAGAGGAAACCCAGATTGGCCCGAAGAATTGGAGCCCAATTGTAGTCCAATTAGTGGCCCAAGAGAGCCACCCGGCCAAAAAGGCTGGCGCCCGAAGGCGCGCCCGGCCGGGCGGGAGAAGCTAAGGTCGACGCCCGATGACGCGCCTGACCGGGCGCGAGATTTAACTTGAAGAGAAAATAGGTGCGCCCGATCGGGCGGTGCCTCGCCCGATCGGGCGCGTGTAATTATTAGGAGACGATTAGCGTCGTTTTAGTTTGTTTTAGTTTAGGATTTGTACGGAGTATAAATACTCCTCCGTAATACGATTTGAGGACCGCTCCCTCCATCTATCTTTCTCTCTCTTTACTCTTTCTATACTCTCTTAATTGTTTTCTTAGATTTTCTCTGTCGTATACTTTTATTCTTAATCCATTATTAATTCCAGATTTGTTTGGTAAGGATTTTTCTTCTCTTAATCTTAGTTGTTTATTTTATTCCTTTAATCATGTCTTGCTTTATTGCTTTGATTAGTTTCGTTTCTATTATGTGTGAGTAGTTTTTTTTCTAGGGTTTATGGGGATCCATAAATAATATGAAAGGGTAATTTATTGTTGTTAATTATCAATGCTAGATTAATTTCCTATTGATTGATTTAATGCTCAGTGACTTGATTAGGCCTGATCTTTTATGCATGAGTTTGACAATGTTGATTCGAGATTCGACAGATGAGAGTTGATGTTTAGGTCTAGTTTCAATAGGCAGGTTAATTTATAAATGGTTAGGTCGAGATTCGAAAGATGAGATTTAATACCGGTAAATTAATTGTGTGATTATAATACGTAGTGAAAGCCCTAGATCCTTTTATTTATTATTTTCTTCCTATTCTTGATCTCCGTAGTTTATTTTATTATTCAATTATAAATATTGTTTACTTAGATAATCTAGATTATAATATTTAATTCGGAGTAGAAAGACTTGTTTCCCTGTGGAGTTCGACCCTACTTCCCTATCTACTTTAGTTAGAGGACTTAGGTAATTACTTTTGATTAGGGGATACGACTTGACCCTGTCAATATCGAGGGATTTTAGACCAACAATGACATGATTGAGAGGAAATCATCCCCTTTTATTCTTTTAAAACCGATCTCTTCTCATAACTTGACATCACCTAGAAAACCTATACTTGTAAAAGAATTCTACATTTGCAAAGAGTCAATCTAGATTTTTTTAGAGCATTAAGACTAGGAAAAAACTTTTTTCTAGCCTTAATAGCTACTTGTTTCGAACACTTCGCGAACCAAGGACCGTTTTCACATCCTTAAACATTTCTGAAAGATTCTCTATTCTTTGAGAACTTCGCAGAATGAGTGTCGGATTTATTTGCTTGACTACTTTGATCATCGTCTATTCTAGACTCGATCAAAGTGGGGGCTACCTATAGACATCTACTTTTGGCCTCCCGTCCCGACACGAAGTGCAATGACGATAAATAAAACCATCTTCGTGTTGGATCAAAGTGGAGAATGCTCATGGATAACTAGTTAAGCCACAAAACACAAAAACTAGCCCAAACTAAATAAACAAAGCTAAAACGAGGTCCAACTAACTAAATCCGATCAATATTAGGCTTAAGCCCGTGCTTAAAACCCAATAATGACGGATTTAGGAGCGCCTAGGTTATATTTTAATGCTGCTATAGGAAAATCCGCACGCATCTCAATCAGTCGCGCTAGGCAGGCGCGCGCATTTCATTCAGTTGCGCGCGAAACTCAGCGCAACCACCAGAGATGCGCTCGCGGAAGATTCAGAATTTTATAAAAATATAGAATCGAATCTTACCATAATGCAGCGCGCAAGAAAATCAGTTGCGCTTCCCATAGCAGCGCAACCCAATCACTTGCGCTAGGATGTCGCGCGCAAATCATCCAGATGCGCGCGATACCTGCTGCGGAAGAATTTTCAAAACCCTAAACCTACTAATTCCCTATAAATAGAAGCTTAATCCGAGGCTTAATCACACAGAAAAATAACCTAAAACTCTGGTGAAATACTTGTGAACTTGTGCTACCTAAACCCTCTTGTCCTAAACACTCACCCCTTGATCTGTTGTTACTACGGTGGAGGTTCCCCAACAAGAAGGTATCCATAAGTGTTCTAAACGGAGATCTAGCAAAGAGAAGTGATAAATTCCCGAGCACTTAGATAAATCACATTTATTTTCTTGTTTAAAGGAACCTTAATTAATTAATTAGTGTTGTTTGATCATCTTTAAAGGACTAATTAATTATTTTCATATAGTATCTTGCGTTGAATAAAGATTAGAATTGGATAATTAATTGTTGGTTGATCACTTAAGCCAAGGCGAATATTGTTTATTTTCTTGTTCTTTTCACGAATTTGATTAAATAAAGAATAACGACGTTGCAATGTAATTCCTACGTGAACTAACGTGCGTAAATAAAATCAACTAACTTAGTTCTAGGTATCGCGTTGCATATAATGTTTGGTAATGAAATTGCAAAAAAGGAAGAGCTAGTAGAGGTCGTACTAGGGCTAGAATAGCGATTCCTCCCTAAAAGGAATGTTATTTTAGTACCCTCGTTCCCGAACTCATTTCTGGTTTATGTAGACCAATTTTGGCATGGGTAAACTTACGATTCGTGCTAATTATTCCATGAACTCCACATAAAAGAAAGGCATGAACGAGGTTTATGAGTTTTCCTAAAACTCATTGGCAACTCCTACTTGTTTCTTACAAAAAAGCGTGATGAGAGTATCATTTCTAATTCAAGGTCTCCCAAACAGGTAGGAATTAAAATCCTAATACACCCTAACAAGTATAAAGTCCTAGGCTTTTAAGTGGCCATGGGCATCTAAGGAAAGGCCCCCCTACGATGGGATCACCCTCCTTACACCTGCTTACTGTTTATTTGTATTTATCTTGCACGGTTACTGACTTTGTTTTTTACAGATCTCTCACGAGGTGGTGACGGCGATGGTAAGGTGTATAGACGCCTTTTGCAATCAGCTGGCGAGGATGAGAAATCGAGCTACCTGTCGTCGTGACGACGTTGCTGAGGAGGTATCTCTTTTTCTTTATTTTGTATTGTTTATCCTCATATTTTCCTTGCATTTGACTTGGTTTAATTTTTGCAAGGGCAGCTGATTCCTTCACCACGTACTCGGACGAGACCCGAGGCTAGAAGAGAGTCGTCTAGGTCTGGCTCGAGGCGTCGTCGCACTACTTCTGGTGGAAGGGGTGGGCAATCTGATGCTGCTCGTACTAAGACATTGGAGGGTTAGGTTCTTCGTCTGAGGGCGCACATACTGGGTTGATGGGCCAAGGAGGCGCGACATCGGCTCCTTCGATGGGTGGTGGGGCGTATGAGTTTGGCTCATCGTCGCAACAGCTACAACAGCCACAACCTTTTTCGATCTAGTACCAGGGTGAGCTTGGGTGGAATGGCCCTGATTTGAGGTTCCCGTCTACTAGCGGGTCTAGAGCTGGTGAGGAGCATACTCCTCGGTCTGCGATGTTCTTTGATATGATGAACTTTCCTCCTCATATGCGCCCTCCGGCACCATAGTTGTACCTGTACTTTTTATTTATTTTGACTTTGTAGGACTTTGCCGGCTTGTATTATATGACTTACATTTTAGACACATTGTATATACAAACTATTATATATTATGTCTGTATTATCTTTACTTTTCATTTTTCATTTTATTTGCATATGCGTGTGTGTAAAAAATTTGTGATTAATTTTGCGCAATAATTTCCGTCATTTTCATTATCGATGGAGGGTATCCGACTTTCTCCCCGAAAAAGAAAAAATGAAAAATAGTTTAGTTTGGACTAAAATAAGCCTAAATTTAATTAAGCTCGATTAAATCTAAGAAAAAAATAGGAAAAATATATAAATTTTGTGTATAGGGTGATTGAACAAGGGGTGTAAATGTAAAGTTATTGTTTTCGAATTATAGTCAGAAAAACACGGTTTACATAGCGCGTTGAGTTGGCGTTGCACCGCCTTTTCGTCGCTGGGCGGTGCATGTTGTCGCCTGGCGTTGCTCCTGTCGCCAGGCGACATGCTTTGTCGTGACGAATTTGTCGTCTTGCAGTGCAGTGTTTCCCTCTGAATCCTTTTAGGAGTCGAACTGTGCCGGTTCTGTGCATAAATAGCCCCCTAATCTGCCGATTTATGTATAATTCGAACAGATTAATTATAACCTTAGTTTCTCAACAAGTAATCATGCCTTTAGTCACTAAGATTTTTAGCGATTTGACTTGTGAGTGGTGTCGGTCTTTGACTACTAAGGAGAGAAAAGAACTTGACTTTTTCCACTTGGAAGGGATTTATGGTATTAAGGGGGTAGCTATTGACATAGATTTTATTCATATTGCCTAAGAATATTGGGATCTAAACACACATTGCTTTAGACTAGGATATGATGAAATTAGCCCTTTTACCGGAAGAATTTGGTGCCATTCTAGGCTTCTCTTCATTAGATCTTGCAGTAATTCCTAGAGTGAGTGAGTATTATTATCAAGATTTTAAGCGCTTCTTTAATCTAAAAGACAGAGATCTAACAAATATTGTAGATGGTAGCGTAGTTAATCTAAAAGAATTTGCACGCCACTACTTTGATAGACCATATTCTGAGTCTTTTCATGTTTATAGAAGAAGGGCTTTTCTCTTTTGCATGCTTAACCAATATCTTCTCACTAGTGGTAGAAATAATTAGGGTCACACAATTATAATATCATCTCAAGTTGTCTATGGTCGGTTTTAATTTGAATATTACAGTTATATCTATCAATGAAAGCATTTTTTATTCCATCCCAGTTAGAGTTCTTCTCTTTATCAAGGGAGAAGAACCAATGTTGACAAATGGTTTCAAGAGATAGCGAGAAAAAAGAGTGAAAAATATTCTTATCAATCCCTTTAATGTTCGTTACAGTTTCAAAGGACCTTAAATGAAAGTAAGGATTGTCAGTTGGCTTAAACTTAGGGATGTCAGTGGCATTGAACTTCTGCGGAATAAGCTCCTTGTCCACTAAGGCCCCTTGTGAGCTAATGCCCTATTTTTTTTCCTTTCCTTGCCTATCTTGAGCAATGAGTTAAACAATTAAGTGAATTGTTTAATTCAGTACTTGGTCAAGGAGCAAGGGTAGATTAATACAGTTCGAGTCATTACCGCAACAATCTCTTAGGCGTTCAACTTCAAACTACTTTTAGTTTGTTCCAATGGCCACTAAGGAATACGTTGAGAACCTCAACAAAACCATCGAGACACTCGCTGCCATGGTACAAACGCTCACAACTAGGGTCACTACCATGGAACAAAACAAGGTCATTGTTTCTACCCTTGACAAATTGAAGGAAAAGATGAGTAAGATTTATGAGGATCTCACTTTTGTGGAACAGCCTCCCACTCCTCTAGATTTGAAATACAGACTCCCTAAAACGTTCTCCACTATTGATATTCCAAATTTCAAGCCTACTGACAATCTAATATTCCATTTGAAGGCGTTCTCTGCAACCATGGCTCTTAAGGGAATGGACATAACACTCTTTCCTACAGTGTTCCCTCTCTCCTTAGAGCATTCTTATGAACAATGGTTTTATTACCTATATTCCAAGCGTACTGCGACTTGGCAAGATGTCACCGACAATTACATGAATCGTTACAAGTGTAACATTGAAACTAGAACTTCTGAACGTGAACTCTCCATTCTCAAACATAAAGAAAATGAGGGATTCACTGCTTATCTGAACAGGTGGAGGGAAACGACTTCAATCTTGGTAGATCCTCCCAAAGAAAGAGAGATGGTTTGCCTCTTTATTCAAAATCCGACTCACAAGTATAGGGAACATCTCAAATTTCGTCCACTGAAGATTTTCAAAGTTGTATACAACATCGGCATCAATATCAAGGATGAGCTAGTAAAGACTGCTGGTAGTAACATTAATAACACTTGGGAAAACAAGAAGAACGACCATCCTTCTTCTTTGTCTTCTAAGCACGAATAACTACCAATAATATAAGCCAAGTTGATCTCAATGAAGTGTTAGCTCTTAATGCTCCATTGCACAAGAAAAGGAGAACTTACACTCTTTTAGGAATAACTTATGATGCGGCCTTTAATCGCCTTTACGGTCAAGGCTTGATCACACCTATTGGGCCATTTCCAGAGCCAAAACCTGAAGAAAGGAACGCCAAATGAAACCCCAATGCCATTGCAAGTACCATCAAAGAAGGGGCCACTCTACCGAGCCATATTAGAATTTGAAGGATGTCATTCAAGACTTGGTGGATGCAAACAAACTTCATGTCCCTCCAGGCGGCAAGAAGTAATGAACACAAGGCGCACAGTAGATCCTTCGTGCGAGATTCCATGAATTTATTTATTATTTTTTTTTTATCATTCATCTTCATTCCCCTATTCATGTCTAGCATAGGTTTTCCATTTTGAATTTCTATATGTTTCATGTGTTTCGTTCACCTTTTCCATTAATAAAATGAGCATATTTCCTTTACATCTTGATCATAGCATTTTTCATTCATTCATTCAAAAAAAAAAATCAATTACCAAACTAAACACAAGGTACACCAATGACTTGAGGCTCCTTTGCAACCATGTCATTCCCTATTAACCATTCAATCACATATCCATTTCTTCGTCAACCACTTTGAGCCTTGTCCAACGATTAACCTTATTTATTCAACCCACATTCACTTAACCCTAGGATGGGAAGGTGTGCAATTTATGTAACAGCACTTTACACTGTTGGTCTTGGTTTCGAGGATGAAAAGGTGGAACCGATCAAGCAAGTTGTACAAATTGAGCCTACAGTAAGTGTTCCGCCAGATCGAGTTGCAAGTGTTGAATGCAAAGACAATTTGAAGAAATCCTCGATCAAAGAAGGATCTTTGGTGCGTAGCACTGAAGAACCCCCAATTCAAGTCAAAGAGGATCCAACAGACAAAGTGAATTGGCATCCCACAGGGTATGTCAGGAAGCCGCGTCGTAGCCTAAACACCGCTAGACCGGGTGAGAAACCGCCCGATCAAGCGTTAGGCCAAGGGTACTAGTTTTTGTACTTGGTAAGAAGGTCGTGCGGGACCTAGATAAACCAGCGCTTTACGGGAGGCAACCCGTATCTTTAATGCTTTTTAGACAAGTTTTTCTTTCCTTTTTCTTATGAGAGGAGAGATGAGGGAATTTAATGAGATTTATGAGTGTTTATACAGGTTTGAAGGAAAAGAGTTAGCCAAAATTTGAAGCAAAGAAGAAAATACGAAAAATTCGACAATTTAGCTCTCGCGCCTGGTCAGGCGAAGCTCGCCCGACCGGGCGCGAGAGCAAGGTTCAAAATTCGAGTAATTTCGCCCGATCGGGTGACGGGCGCCCGACTGGGCGCGAAACTCGTCTTATACGGAAAAAATTGTCCGCCCGATCGGGCAACTCTCGCCCGACCGGGCGCGAGATGGGCGAAATGTCGAGCATTAAATCGCCCGACCGAGCGAAGGGCGCCTGACCGGGCGCGAGAGTTGAGGAAGATCGGGCTATTAGATCGCCCGATCGGGCGACTGGCGCCCGACCGGGCGCGAGAACTTCCAAATAAAAAAATCCCAGACCGCCCGACTGGGCGCGAGGTCGTCCGACTCTTCTTCTTCTTTCTTTTCTTCTTTCTTCCTTCATTTCTTCTTTCCTCCATTACTTTCTCTCTCTAAAACTCAAATTCTCTCTACCTTCTCTCTAAGTTTCCTCCTTCATTTCTCACCCCAATCCAAAACTTTTTACATATTTTTTATCCCCTCTCCATCCTCTACATTTCTACACCAAAATCTTCAAGGTCCAATCAAATAATTTTTAGACCCATTTTCAAATCAATATCAAAAATGGCGGCAAAGAGAGCAAGAACACTTCTAGGGGGAAGCTCAGGCTCAAGTCAGCAATACGACCCGGCGTTGCAACTACCGCATTGGCCGACGATCAAAATAGCAACCCCGGAACAGAAGGAAAAGCTTGAGCAACTCTACGGGTGTGAGGTAATTCCTTCACGGTGGTTACACCGCCCTACTTTAGAAGCATTAGGTTTATATGATTATGTTAGGAGATTTTTGAACGATATTTGTTTCGGGGTTTTCTGATGTCCTGCGGGAGAGTTACAATTCCGAGACTGGAACCGGACGCCTGTACCTGCAAAACAACGGAGACTCCTGGTGGTGGGAGCTCCGCCTCCAACGGTCAAGTTAGTACTTGATTAAGGAGTAATTAATGCGGAAATTAAAGTGATTGGGTCTCTCTAGGTGAGAGTGTTTAATGTGAGTTTTTAGCGTAATCAGCCTGTAACTCTGTGTGTAATCAATGTGTTTTTTCTTTTTGTCCTCCCCTTTAATGAGGATTAAGGGAGGTATTTATAACCTTGGGAAACGTGCCAATCCTAAGTTTAGGTTAACCTAGGGCTGATTAGGCTTCCCTCGGAAGTTGGGCCTGGGTGGCCGGTTTCTCCATTAGGCATGGAGTATGCCGCGTGTCATGACATAACAGGTCCAAGGTGGACAAATAAGCGTGTGCCACGTGGAATGCCCTGACAGTTCCAACTTGGGGACACTTGGCAGGACCTGATTGGCCCACGTGGCGCATTCCGATTGGTGGGAGCAAAATCCCCTGTTCTGACAAGCCGACTACAAAGGATTTTCAGAACTTCATCAACCGTCACTCGTTCATGTAACTGTCAGTTCTCTTACTCTTAATTTTCTTTTTTACTTTTTTGAAATGGAACCACAGAAGCACACGACACGACCTAGGTTAGTGATCAGCCGGTCACCGGGGACGGCTGAATCTAGGACTAGGAGTGCCGTCTGCCCTTTTCCGGACCTATCTTTGCCCTTTATACAAAGTCCGATTGTATCTGTGTCTATGCAGAGCAGGATGGCCAGAACGAAAAAGACTGCTAGGATCTCAAACTCAGACGGCTCCTCCCACAGGGTGCCGATTAGTGAAACATCTGACCAGGCGCCAGATGTGGAAGTGAAACAAGGCGGCCTGAAAGCCGGCAATTCTGAGGGAGGAGTCATAGTGACCCCTTCCCATTTAACAGTTAACAATTCCGCTCCTTTTCAAAGAGAGGAGGCGGGCCCCTCCGGGAGAGGGGAGGAATCGTCCTCTTCGGACTCGTCAGAGGGCGATTCCGAGTCTAGCTTTTCTGGCCATGCTTCTCTGGACACAGAAGAGAAAAACAGCCGCCTGCAAGAGGCGAGGCTTTCTCACGCAGTTGAGAAGGAGGACAATTGGGCGGAGCCATCCGCCTCTTACCGAGAGCAAAATACCCCCTACTACTACACGGTACCTCGGGGCCGGATCACAGTCATGCAAGAGAAAGTGGAGAGCTTTATCGCAAACCACACAATGGCCCCGACTTTTTAGTGTTTGTGCTGGATCCAGAAGACACAGTCGTCTGGCCGGCTGGTACCAGTTATGATAGCGCCTACTTTGGCTGCTTCGAGGCGGCCATCAAGGCTGGGCTGCGCTTCCCATTACATCCGGCTGTTCAGCGGATCTTGGATGGGTATGAGTTGGGGTTATGGCAGTTAGCCCCAAACTCCTGGGTCAACGTACTCGGCTATGTGGCCGGGTGCGAACTGCACGGGGTGGAGCCGAGCTTCGAGGCTTTCGCCCATATGAACTATCTCAGTCGGACCCCTAAGGCAGGCGGTACCGGCTGGTATCAATTGACAAGCCACAGGGGCTACCTCATGACGAGAGGTAAAGCAAACAAGTGGAAGGACTGGCGGAGCATCTTCCTCATCATTGAGAGTTCAGACACTGAGCTGAACAAGCGCTTCAATAGGTGGAACAGGAATCCGCCCCTTCTTGCAGGCGGCCGTAGCATGCCGCCTGTTCCCCCAAGGCTAAGAAAGAGATCCTTGATAAAGGACTCTTTAAAGTAGAGTCGAGGGTCGACTCTACTTCAGGGGTACGAGAGCAAGTACCCCTGCACTGCGTCCCGAGCTTCAAATGGCTCTATGACAAGTACTTTTTGGCCGCCTGTGGCCTCAGCAGTCGGTGCTCAAGAGGTAGTCGGCATGTCGAATACTCTGTTGTTTCATACATTTCTTGTTATGACTTATTAACTTTGCTATTTGTTTTTGTAGCGGACGCTATGAGCAAAATTACTGCCTCCAAGACTGCGGCGACCATGTTGCGGGCCTTCATCATGCAACAAGCTTCAACCGACTCCCCCAAGAAGGGGGCACCCTTGGTGGGCTTCGAACCTTTCACCATGTTTTTTGGAGTTGTGTTTATGCATATACTGACTTTTTTTTTTCTTCTTTTGTAGACAGGTGCTCCAAGGGCTTCTTCTTCCCAACAGCCGGACCCCAAGGCCCGGAGGACGACTGTTGCGAGCTCTCCTGGTTCTACCAGGAAACATGTGGCGGCTGAGAAACAGCCGGCCACTTCTTCTAAAACTCCAACTGGGCCGCCTACAAGTATGAAGTTGTCCTTGTAAATTTTAGACTTGCTCCTTTTTTACTAGGTCTAATCCGTTTGTTTATGCTTGATGCAGCCGGCCCTCAGGAGCCTGACTTGGTAGAGGTGGCGAAGTCTATGATCAGAGCCGTTCCTCCAGCTGAAAGGGAGGCGGTCAGGGGTGTCGGCACCCTTGACCTAGACGGGATTGGAGGTGTCCTTGCTGAGGTATACTTAGCATATTTTTGAGTATTTGAATTTCTGGACGCCTGTTTTCTTTTTGTTTGGAAACTGACGCCTGTTCCTTTTTACTTAGGCCCTGCTCCGAGTGAACGGCCTTCGCAAGCCGCTTGACCGGAAGAACAAAGAGGTAAAGGCTGCAAAAGCTATGGCCGCCTCTGACTGTGATAAGGCAATGTTTCAAATGAAGTTCTGACCATTGATATTCTTTATTATCAGGCGCAGGCTACCGCCGCTATTCGGGCTCAGTTAGAGGCGGCCCAGAAGAGGAATGGCGAGCTGGAGGCGACCATCACCAATCTCAAGGCCGAGCTGAAACCTCTTCGCCTAAAGATGTACTCATACGAAGCCTTGGAGAAATCCTTGGCCAACGTAAAGGAACGCCTGGTGACCCAGGAGAAGAGTCTTACCCAGGAGCTCTCGGAAAAGGCCGAGCAAGAAAAGAAAGAGCTGGTCCGGGAGATGATGGAAGACTCCGCTCAAATCCAGCGCATGACGTGGGGCCGCCTCTTCCCCAATGCCGACTTTGCCTCATGGGAAAAAACGTATCACCAGTGTTCTGATACATATAATCAAGAGATCCTGGCGGCTGCTGAGGAAGAGGCGTTGGAGGAAGCGTTGGAGGAGGAGGAGCCGGTAGTGGCGCTTGTGCCGCTTGAGGGTAATGCATCAAAAAAGGATGCAGCTGAAGCCGAGTCCAGCAAGAAGAGTGCTAACCAGGCGGCAGCTGCTAATATTGATGATCTGCCCCCTTCTTAAGCTTTATGTATTCTTTCCTCGGCCTGCGTGCTGTTTGTTTTGTATTTACCCGGCCAAGGGGCCGGGGCTCTGAATATTTTGCCGGTCTTTAATGACCAGCTTCTTTTTAATGAATTTTTGTTTTGCTTCAAATTTGTCTAAGTATTGAATATTCTAATATCCAATTGTTCACTAGACCGACTGTTTTACATGGCCGATAGTTGCAGACAGGTACGGATAGTTAGTCACGCCGCCTATGCCCCTGGACGACTGGTTGTCTGTTTCCAGGATAGACGATCAGTCGGCCATTTATCCAATCGGTATTCGAATTATTTTAAAGACTAGATCCTTTTTAGGCAAGCGGTCCTGTCATTTGTAAATTTAACCAAGTAGGAAAGTGGTCTGACCAAGTGAACATGATTGTTACTTAGTTGCCAAGGAACTGAGTAGTAGAGGTATCAAGCGGTGGGTACCGGTTGTTCCCCTTTATTCGCCAATGTTTGTTGGCTTTTAACTCATAAGTTGTTAACCTAGCAGGAGTAGTGGTTGAGAGCCGCTGTTTGCCAAAAACAGGCGGTCTACTCAAACCTTTTAGGTTCCATACCAAGTTTGAGGGAGTGACTATGAGTTAACTTTGGAGTTACTCAGTCGCCGTCACTCCTGCTTGAGAAGTAAAGGTACCAGGCGGCGGAGGCCGGCTAGACCCCTTGATTCGCCAATGTTGGTTGGCTATTAACTCAAGAGGTACCCCCTGCATTTATCCCAAGTAATACAGGCGGTCATCTGACTCTGATGTCAACTGCTACCACTGGTTTGGTTAGTGATAGAGTTATCCTTGTCTCAAAAACGGCTACGTGGTTGACCTTGGGGACAGTCGTATAGGTGCCGTGTAATTAGTTTATAGAGCAATGTTCCACCCAAAAGGGAGCTGCTCTCTGCGACGAATTTCATCCGGAGGGATGCCGCCAGACGCCTGCTATGATGTTGGGGCAGGTCGTATTAGTTTTGAAGATTTGATCAGTTGGCTTGGCGCCTGGTCTGATCATTCGGCCTGTGGCCTTGGTAAGTTCTTGGTGAACGTAGGTGCTAAGTAAAAGGAAGGTAGCCGCCTGTTAGGCACAGGGTCGGCCAGGCCCTAATCTTTTTAGCTAAGTATTAGGGGGGTGGCTATGTGTTTGGAACCAGTCGGCCATCTTCTTATGGAGAGTAGCCGACTATATGTCCAGACGACATGCCCCTATTGTGAGTAAAATACTCAATGGATAGTAGCCGACTGTAAAGGTACAGACGGCATGCCCCTCTTAAATAAAAATTAAACATGGAGAGTAGCCGACTGTTTTTCAGCAGGCATGCCCCTCTTAGTACAAAATTGATCATTAAGTGCAAACTTTTATTAAGTAGCCCTTGACTATTTACATCATTCAAAAGAAATATTTCTTAAGATTGTCTACATTCCAAGTTCGAGGCAACGGTCGTCCGTCTGGTGTTTCCAGACGGTAGGTACCGTCCCTGACCTCTTCACAGATTCGGTAGGGTCCTTCCCAGTTGGGAGTTAGTTTGCCAGACTCATTAGCCCTACCAACTGCTTCCATTTTTCTAAGTACAAAGTCCCCCACTTTGAGTGGACGCCTGTGTACTTTTTTTTTGTATGATCTAGTCATTCTCAGGCGGTAAATTTCATGGCGCAAGACAGCATTGCCCCTCCTTTCAGGAAGTGAGTCTAATGCCAGGCGCATGGCTTCCCAGTTTGCCTCTTCGTCATATAGCATTACTCGAAGAGTCGGCTCGTAGTGTTCTATTGGAGGAATGGAGTTTCTCCAGTCGCCCCTTTTTCAGTCGTCCTAACGGCCCAGAGAACATGTGGTAATTCATCCGCCCATAGGCCGCCTGCTCGTTCAATCTTTTTCTTGAGACCGTCTGAGATGATTTTATTAAAGGCTTCTACCTGGCCGTTTGCTTGTGGACGACCGATAGATGCAAAGTAGTGTGCAATTCCTTGGTCACCCAACCAGCTTTTGAGAACAGGCGTCTCAAACTGGGGACCATTATAAAAAACCATAGACATGGGAACCCCGAACCGAGTGATGACATTTTTCCAAATGAATGAAATTACATCCTTCGTCTTGATTCCCTTTACAGCCTCCGCCTCTACCCATTTAGTGAAGTAGTCGACGGCAACAAGTATGTACCTCCTTCCGCCTGTAGCAGGCGTATATGGACCCAGAATGTCCATGCCCCACTTAGCAAACGGTAGTGGGCTATGAATGGTAGTGAGTTCAGTAGCCGGACGGTGAATTAGCTTGCCAAACCTTTGGCACTTATCACATTTTTTCACCATCTCCATTGCATCTGCTTCTAAAGTAGGCCAAAAGTAGCCCTGCCGCCTTGCCCGTTGAGCGAGCGTCCTACCGCCTATATGAGAAGCACAGTAACCAGAGTGAAGATCGTCTAGTATCTCTCGTCCCTTTTCTGGAGTAACACACTTTAAGAAGGGTTGAAGGTACCCCTTTTTGTGAAGTTCTCCCTTTATTATTTCAAACTGGTGGCTCGTTTTTTCAGTGCTGCCGCCTGTTGATGATCATTCGGCAGGGTACCATTTGTCAGATATGCCCTGATTGGATCCATCCAGGTTGAGCTTCTGTCTAGGATTCCAATAGGGTCTTCCTCAATGCTTCTCTTCTCCATTATTTCCCAAAAAACAGTTCGAGGAGTATCAGAGGAGGCGGATGATGCTAATTTTGACAGTGCATCCGCCTGGTTGTTTTCTGATCTCGGCACTTGGATCAGATGGAAATCCTCAAGGGAGTCGACTGCTTGTCGGACCGCCTGTAAATACTTGATCATGGCCGGATGGGTTGCTTCGTATTCGCCATTGTACTGACTCACTATCAATTGTGAATCGGAACAGGCGTCTATTTCTCTTGCCCCTGCCGCCTTGCACATGCGGATCCCGGCTAGTAAAGCTTCATATTCTGCCTCATTGTTTGAGGCCTGAAAACTGAAGCGTAAAGCATACTCGTACATGTCGCCCTCTGGCGACTGACATATGACGCCTGCTCCACACCCATTTGAAGTAGAGCTTCCGTCCACATATACCTTCCAGACTTGGTCTGGAACTTGAGAGTCAGGAGGACGAGTCATCTCAACAATAAAGTCAGCAAAGGCTTGCCCCTTCACTTCTTTTCTAGGCTCGAAAGTAACTTCGAGGCTCTAGATTTCTTTGGCCCATTTGATCATTCGGCCTGACGACTCCATGATGGTCAGTGGCCGCTTGATAGGTTGGTCTATATACACGACGACTGCATGTGCCAAAAAGTAGGGCTTCAATTTTTTAACAGCCATGAAGAGTGCAAGACCAAATTTCTCCACTAGGGGATACCTCAACTCGGCATTTTTCAGTACATGACTGACAAAGTAGACCGGGAGCTGACAGCCATCTCTTTCAGCAAGGAGGACAGCGCTTAACGCATGATTAGAGACGGCTAGGTACATGTAGAGTACTTCTTTGGGCAAAGGGCTGACCAGCCTCGGCAAGGAATGCAAGTGAACTTTCAATTTCTGGAAGGCGGCCTCAGCATCCGGCCCCCATTCAAACCTTGCCTTTTTCTTAATTGCCTGGAAAAAGTATAAACATTTGTCGCCTGATCGGCTTAGAAATCTTCCCAAGGCCGCCAGACAACCTGTTAACTTCTGAACCTCTCGGATGGTACGAGGCGACTGCATGTCAATGACCGCCTGCACCTTCTCAGGGTTTGCCTCTATTCCTCTCTGATTGATAAGGAATCCGAGAAATTTCCCAGACTCAACCCCAAATACACATTTCTTGGGATTGAGCATGACATGGTGCCGCCTAAGTGTGGCGAAAGTCTCTTGGAGGTCCGACAGATGATCTTTCTAAAGTTTAGTCTTGACAATCATATCATCAATGTATGCCTCGACGTTTCTCCCAATCTGATCAAAGAACACAGTGTTTATCATTCGCTGGAAGGTAGCCGGGGAATTCTAAAGACCAAACGGCATGACCGTGTAACAGTATAACCCCTGATCAGTGACGAAGGTCGTCTTCTCCTGATCTTTCTTCCCCAAAGGAATTTGATGGAAACCAGAGTAGGCGTCCATAAAGCTCATCAAAGCATGGCCGACTGTTGAGTCGTCCAGATTATCAATTTTAGGCAGAGGGTAACTATCTTTGGGGCACGCCTTGTTTAAGTCTGTGTAGTCTACACACATTCGCCAGGTGCCATTCGACTTTTTAACAAGCACCACATTTGCAACCCAGTCTGGGAAGTAACATTGCAGAATGAACCCTGAATCAAGTAATTTTTTAACTTCGGTGGCTGGCGCCTGACATCTTTCGTCGCCATGGTTCCGCTTCTTCTGTCGTACCGGCTTCTTTTTCGGATCCACGGCCAGTTTATGTACCGCCAGATCAGGACTAATGCCTGGCATTTCATGGACTTCGAATGCAAAGATGTTCTTGTATTCTTTTAATAGTTTGTGAAAGTCGTCACCAAGGTCTCTCAGAGCAGTCGTCCCAACTTTGACTGTTCGATCAGGACGTGAGTCGTCTAAGATCAGGTCCGTATGCTCACCAGCCGGCTGAGGGCGGAACTCATCCGACCGCTCCTCTGCCAATGATTGCTATTTTCTTTCTTTTCTTGTGGCCTCTGTCTGGGATGCCTTTCTCTTCTTGCCGCCTGCTTCTTGGACAGGCGCACTCTCCTTGACATTGTCAAGGTCTGTTTTTCCACCACTTGACCCAGTGGCCATAACAGTGGGCTTGACATCCGAGAGATAGCACTCTCGGGCCATCTTCTGATCTCCCCTTAGGGACCCGACTGTTCCATTATCCCTCTAAAACTTGAGCAACATAAGAGATGGGATTATAACAGCCTTGGAATTATTCAGGGTTGGTCGTCCCAGAATCATGTTGTAGGCCGAGAGTTCTTCTACTACCAGGAACCGGACTACCATGTGTCGTCCTTCCCCTTTTTCGCCCAGGCGGATGGGTAAATCCACTCGTCCCAGTGGGTGGACGACTCCTCCTCCAAACTCTACTATAGGGTGGGAGGCCGGATGTATGCAATCAGTCTGATATTTTAGTTTCGACAGACATTTGCTACTGATGAGATCTGAGGAGCTTCCGGTATCTATGAGGATTCGGCCAACTCTCTGGTTGGCCAATTTACATTCAATAACGATAGGGTCGTCATGCGGCCCTCTTACCCCTCCTAGATCTTCTTCAGTGATGACAATCTCAGGAAATGAATATTTGGACGACCGTTCTTGGTGAACGGAATTTACATCTAACCGCCTGATATTTTCTTTGTTGCCCCTAATAGTGGGGCCGCCTCCTGAGAAGCCGCCTGCAATGGTGTAGACGACTGCATCATCTGTATCGGAGCTGTCGGCCTGTTGATTCTTTTTGGCCGACTGCTTTTTTGAGGAAGTGTTCCCCGTAGATTTCTTGACATAAGTGTCAAGATCACCTTGCTCAGCCAGGCGGTCCAGATACCGCATGAGACTGATGCAATCATTGGTGTGATGACCAACATCATCATGATAAGCACAGAATTTTTCTTGGTTCCGGTTGTTTGCAGAACCCTTCATAGGGACCGGCTTCTCAATTGAGATCTGTCCCTTGATTTCTTTTAGGATAAACTGGTTATCCTTGTTAAACGCATACTTTGGGGAGTATGGTTTGAATTCTTTTTTCTTTTTCTGGGCCGGCTGTTTAGAGGAATCAGCCGCCCAGACCTCTTTTCTCTTCTCATCTTTGTTTGACGACTGTTTCTGTCGTCCTTCTCTTTTGTCGAACCTTTTCCTGTCCGACTGTTTTACCGTACAAAGATCAGTCGCCTGTATATAGGCTTCCGCTTCAATCAAGGCCTCTTGAAGAGTCGCCACCCTCTTTCGGACCAAGTCAAATTTGAAGCTCGACCCGTCCTTGAGACCTCTGAAAAAGTCAGTATAGGCTACCTCATCCGGTAACCCTTGAATCTGTATTCTCATCAGGTTAAACCGCCTGATGTAAGAACGAAGAGCCTCCTTCTCGCCCTGCTGAATTGTTCCTAAATCAAGGGTCGTCTTCTTCGCAGGGATGTTCATGGCGAAGTTGGAGGTGAATAAGTAAGCAAGCGTCCTGAAGTTATTTACACAACCAGTCGGCAGGTTGCCGAACCATTGTTGTGCGATTCCTTTGAGAGTCGTTGGGAAACACTTGCACCAAGTGGGATCATTCAACCCTTGAAGGTACATCAGGTTGGTGAATGCCATCAGATGGTCTTCTGGGTTAGTAGTGCCATCATAGGCGCCTACTAATACATTTTTCACTTTGGCCGGCTAAGCGGCTTCAGTAATTTCCTTGGAGAAGGCCGACGGCTGTTCACCAAGTCTAAGCAACCGTAGCTGCCAGTCCATAGGTTGGACGTTTTTTGCTGCATGTCCACCAAACGGAGGTGGCTGCAAAAAATATTGTTGTTGCGGCACAAACGGTAAGTTTGGTACCGCCTGGTCACTATGAAAGCCGGACTGACGGGAGGTACCGCTTGACTGACTGTCATGATACGACTGCGTATGCCTCATTGAGGTATTTCGCAGACTGTCTTGGAAGTTTGAAGTAGAGGCCGACTCTGACAATCGGTCACTCTTCTTCTGCTCTAGCAGTAGCCGAGCGTCTGTGAATGTTTGCTTCGACCCGTCCGCCTGAATATGACGAACAGGTTTCCTATTTCCTGTAGGAAAACGGAATTTTGTGAAATCAAGGGCAGGTGGCTCCCGCTTCTTAGATTTAGGATGAGGAGTCGCCTCTCGCCCTTGAACTGGCTTCCTCTTCAGTGAAGTGGAGGGTTTCTTAGCCGACTGCTCCTTGACCAGAGTAGGTGGCTTCTTGTTGATCAACTCTTGAATCTCTCCCTTGAAGTCCCTCATAAAGGTCATGAGTTCGTTCCTTGTGATGGGAGCAGACCCATCAGTCGTCTGTTGCCGAACAGGCGGTGCGCCTGCTGGCTCGCTTCCTGTATGAAGATGTTCTTGTTCCCTCCTTTCGGTATGACGGGTACGTCGGGCCCTTAGAGTCCCGTCTGAAGCTGTGTGAGCTTCAACTTCAAATTCACTCTTAGTATCGTGGTCCGACTGAACTTGAGGGTCGTCTAGGGGACGCCTCTCTTCAGGAGTTGGTACAGACTTGGATGCCATCTCAGAAGTACTCTCCCCACAGACGGCGCCAAATGTTTCGGGGTTTTCTGATGTCCTGCGGGAGAGTTACAATTCCGAGACTGGAACCGGACGCCTGTACCTTCAAAACAACGGAGACTCCTGGTGGTGGGAGCTCCGCCTCCAACGGTCAAGTTAGTACTTGATTAAGGAGTAATTAATACGGAAATTAAAGTGATTGGGTCTCTCTAGGTGAGAGTGTTTAATGTGAGTTTTTAGCGTAATCAGCTTGTAACTCTGTGTGTAATCAATGTGTTTTTTTCTTTTTGTCCTCCCCCTTAATGAGGATTAAGGGAGGTATTTATAACCTTGGGAAACGTGCCAATCCTAGGTTTAGGTTAACCTAGGGCTGATTGGGCTTCCCTTGGAAGTTGGGCCTGGGTGGCCGGTTTCTCCATTAGGCATGGAGTATGCCGCGTGTCATGACATAACAGGTCCAAGGTGGACGAATAAGCGTGTGCCACGTGGCAAGCCCTGACAGTTCCAACTGGGGGACACTTGGCAGGACCTGATTGGCCCACGTGGCGCATTCCGATTGGTGGGAGCAAAATCCCCTAATCAATATTGGTATGAGGAAACTCTTTGATATGCATTATGCCACTTATCGTGAATTAACCTGTGAATTTCTTTCCTCTTTGCATGTTTATAGCCATAAAAATGGGCCAAAATTAATTTTTTGGTTAAATAATAGAAATGTTACTTTAATTTTTGTTGATTTTTGTAAATTGTTTGATTTGGAACCTGATTTGCCTTACCAATGGCATGCTGAGTACAAAATGGATGATATTTATACTGCCTTGACTAGTTTTCTGGCGCCTAACGCCCAACATACTAGTGCTAAACCAATCCATCACCCCATTCCTAAAGTATGGCAAAGATTTGCTGGTGTTAGCTTTTTAGGTAGGAACGAGCCCAATAACTGTCAGACCAATGAACTTGATGTTATAGGTCATTATGTGTTCGGATTCGGGAAGCTTAACATAGCTAGGTATATCATCTATCACTTAGCTAGGCGTGCTACAACTAGTAACACCGCTACTACCCCCATCCGTCTAAGCGGCCTTATCATTAGGATAGCTATTAAGAATGTCGGTTTTGTAGAGACCAGACCCCACCAGATGACCAACTGTGGACCTGATACCTACATGACCATTAGGTGCCTAGAGGAGTTGGGTTGGGTACGATCGGATTGTGAGCAGACACCCCACTGGTGTACTAGGACTGGGAGCGAGCAACCTTTGCCCATTTTTCCCCTACCCAGTCCTGAATTGACCGCCTTTCCCCCAGGGAAACCATCTTACACAAATGATGTTTTAGTTGCCAACGCTAGGGGGGAAGCACCACCACCACCAGTTCCACCACCCCAGCCTCAGCCTCAGCCCGAGGTGGCGTTTTCTCCACCTTGCATGTCTCACTTCGTCCCTCATGTTGACTCTGACCTAGTTTGGGACCTTCAGAGTATATGTCAGGCCTTAGGACGTATCGAGCATTCTCATACTGACCTTAGGAGGATGGTAGGTTCCATAGACCAGAGGTTAAGGTACCTAGTGAGGAACCAGGGTAGAGCTCTCTACCCTATGTACGATGATTATGCTCGTCGGGGCAACATTCCCGACGACGCTATTCACCCTGACTGGTTTCAGCCTCCACCCCAGGGATACGATAGGGATCCCACTGCCCATGGTATTTACACTGACTATTCTTCCTTCCATGGGTATGGCTAGGACATTCCTTTCGGGGGACCGGCGGGGGGGGGAGTTTTCATGCTGATTATTTTGGTGGTAGCTCTTCTGGTGAAGGTGGTGCAGGTTGCGTGGAGGTGCAGGTTTCGGCTCCATGGATGAGGATGATCAAGACTAGCTATATTGGGCTAGTTCCCGAGCCAATGAGGACATTGTTTAATTCTGGCTTGGGGGAGATTTTGGATTTGGTATTTTTCTTTTTCTCTTTTCTTTTATTTTTGGTGTGTTTTCTTAGGTTAGATTTATTGCTTTCTAGGTTAGTTTTATTGCTTTCTTATATATGAAAAATACAAAAAAAAATTGAAAAATAAAAAAATAAAAAAAAAACCCAAAAATACGTTCCAATGAATTGTAAATCATGCTTCCCTGTGCCCCTTACTTGAGAAATTTTTTTTGATTCTTGGTATTTGATGATAAGCATTGTGGATTAGTTGATCATGATTTGATGTTTGATTGCCTTGAAACCTTAACATGAGTCAATTTTGTCCAACTACTTGTGAATATAGTGCTTGACTAGTTGATTTGATTAGGAATGTGTGTTAGTTCCTGGTATGTCAATGAATTTGAGTATTAGTTTACAACTATAAGTAATGTTTATATGATTCATTATTATGCACATTGAGGAGGACGAAGGCGTTCATTCTTTTAGGTAGCCTCCAGATGATTGTAGATACATTTGTTCCCTTCTTGCTACCCATGTTGTTGCCTTGACTTTTTGTTGTTTATTCGCCACATTACAAGCCTATTTTGCCCCCTTGGTTACTAGTCCCAAGCTTGGCTTGGGGGAGCTATTAGTGAGTGAGGTGAGGGAGTTTGTAGTGTGCTTATTATTTGCACAATCTGGGTGGGTTTTTGAGAAGTAGTTTTGTTTTTTATCATGTTTATTTTTGATGAGCTTGAGAGTTATATTTTCTTGAAGAAATAAAGCATGATGCTATGAAAAAAAAGAAGAAGTTCAAGAAAAAAATAATGTGAAAAAATAAGTGAACTTCAATAGAAAAAAAAAAGTGTTCAATGTTCAAATGTTCTAGTTGGAGGTTGATCAAAAGAAAAAAAATAAGAACTTCAATGAAAAATTCAAGTTTGGAAATAAAGTTTGTTTATTCACTCCACTTCTTCATTATTATATTTTTATGAGTGATATGTAAGTGTTGGGATTGTTTATTATGATTGGAGTATGTTTGGTGGATTTTTGTTAGAGTTGGTTATGTTGGAGATGTTGATCATTATTTATTTTGATCATGGGCTTTGTTAGGATTTGCTCCCTTAAGCATAGCTTTTCTCTCACTTATTCCCAATTGATTCCTACCCTTTACCCTAGCCTTACATTACAAGTTTTAAAGACCTTCAGACCTTTGTGCATAGGGTTGTATAAATGTGAAAGTGTTGTTTATCAATGCAAGTTATTATTTGACATATTTCGAGTCGACTAGTAGGATTGAGCGTTCATTATTTTATACACACGAGAGTGTGAGTTGGGAGGGCATTGTTCACATAAAGGGTTTGGATGGAGAGCGATCTAGTACATCTTTTACTCGCCACAAAAATGAGAGTTGAGTGCGTGAGCACTAGTCTTGAATTCTATATGCTCTTGTGGTTTTCTCTGTTTGTCAATTGTTTGGGAGGAAAGGTAATTGGATGGATTTGATTGGTTGATTTTGAAGCATGTTTATTTGATTTACCCTGAATCGTTTGTGCTTCATTTTTACTTTTGGGGTGAAGCATATTTATTGATTCATTCATGAGATCTTTGCTTATGGACAAGCAAAGGTTTGGCTTGGGGGAGTTTGATGTGTCTATTTTATATAGTATTTTACCCCCGTCCCTTGGTCATAATTAGTAGTGTTTTTGGCTCTTTAGAGCCACTTTTATTACTAATTGGTGTTTTCTAGTGTTTTCGTAGATTTGGTTGACTTTTGCAGGGATTTACACTTGTAGAGTATTTTCCCGAGATATTCTGGAGCAATCACGAGCACTGGAGAAGCACGACCAGATTTTATAGCCCAGGGCCGGCTAGAGCCATCGAACCGGTGATTAAGGGCTCGGTATAGGTGATACCGGGGCATTTGGACCGAGTACTCAAGACCCAAAGAGGAAACCCAGATTGGCCCGAAGAATTGGAGCCCAATTGTAGTCCAATTAGTGGCCCAAGAGAGCCACCCGGCCAAAAAGGTTGGCGCCCGAAGGCGCGCCTGGCTGGGCGGGAGAAGCTAAGGTCGACGCCCGGTGACGCGCCTGACCGGGCGCGAGATTTAACTTGAAGAGAAAATAGGTGCGCCCGATCGGGCGGTGCCTCGCCCGATCGGGCGCGTGTAATTATTATGAGACGATTAGCGTCGTTTTAGTTTGTTTTAGTTTAGGATTTGTACGGAGTATAATTACTCCTCCGTAATACGATTTGAGGACCGCTCCCTCCTTCTATCTCTCTCTCTCTTTACTCTTTCTATACTCTCTTAATTGTTTTCTTAGATTTTCTCTCTCGTATACTTTTATTCTTAATCCATTATTAATTCCAGATTTGTTTGGTAAGGATTTTTCTTCTCTTAATCTTAGTTGTTTATTTTATTCCTTTAATCATGTCTTGCTTGATTGCTTTGATTAGTTTAGTTTCTATTATGTGTGAGTAGTTTTCTTTCTAGGGTTTATGGGGATCCATAAATAATATGAAAGGGTAATTTATTGTTGTTAATTATCAATGCTAGATTAATTTCCTATTGATTGATTTAATGCTCTGTGACTTGATTAGGCCTGATCTTTTATACATGAGTTTGACAATGTTGATTCGAGATTCGACAGATGAGAATTGATGTTTAGGTCTAGTTTCAATAGGCAGGTTAATTTATAAATGGTTAGGTCGAGATTCGAAAGATGAGATTTAATACCGGTAAATTAATTGTGTGATTATAATACGTAGCGAAAGCCCTAGATCCTTTTATTTATTATTTTCTTCCTATTCTTGATCTCCGTAGTTTATTTTATTATTCAATTATAAATATTGTTTACTTAGATAATCTAGATTATAATATTTAATTCGGAGTAGAAAGACTTGTTTCCCTGTGGAGTTCGACCCTACTTCCCTATCTACTTTAGTTAGAGGACTTAGGTAATTACTTTTGATTAGGGGATACGACTTTACCCTGTCAATATCGAGGGATTTTAGACAAACAATGACATGATTGAGAGGAAATCATCCCCTTTTATTCTTTTAAAACCGATCTCTTCTCATAACTTGACATCACCTAGAAACCCTATACTTGTAAAAGAATTCTACATTTGCAAAGAGTCAATCTAGATTTTTTTAGTGCATTAAGACTAGGAAAAAACTTTTTTCTAGCCTTAATAGCTACTTGTTTCGAACACTTAGCGAACCAAGGACCGTTTTCACATCCTTAAACATTTCTGAAAGATTCTCTATTCTTTGAGAACTTCGCAGAATGAGTGTCGGATTTATTTGCTTGACTACTTTGATCATCGTCTATTCTAGACTCGATCAAAGTGGGGGCTAATTATAGACATCTACTTTTGGCCTCCCGTCCCGACACGAAGTGCAATGACGATAAATAAAACCATCTTTGTGTTGGATCAAAGTGGAGAATGCTCATGGATAACTAGTTAAGCCACAAAACACAAAAACTAGCCCAAACTAAATAAACAAAGCTAAAACGAGGTCAACCTAACTAAATCCGATCAATATTAGGCTTAAGCCCGTGCTTAAAACCCAATAATGACGGATTTAGGAGCGCCTAGGTTATATTTTAATGCTGCTATAGGAAAATCCGCACGCATCTCAATCAGTCGCGCTAGGCAGGCGCGCGCATTTCATTCAGTTGCGCACGAAACTCAGCGCAACCACCAGAGATGCGCTCGCGGAAGACTCAGAATTTTATAAAAATATAGAATCGAATCTTACCATAATGCAGCGCGCAAGAAAATCAGTTGCGCTTCCCATAGCAGCGCAACCCAATCACTTGCGCTAGGATGTCGCGCGCAAATCATCCAGATGCGCGCGACACCTGCTGCGGAAGAATTTTCAAAACCCTAAACCTACTAATTCCCTATAAATAGAAGCTTAATCCGAGGCTTAAACACACAGAAAAATAACCTAAAACTCTGGTGAAATACTTGTGAACTTGTGCTACCTAAACCCTCTTGTCCTAAACACTCACCCCTTGATCTGTTGTTACTACGGTGGAGGTTCCCCAACAAGAAGGTATCCATAAGTGTTCTAAACGGAGATCTAGCAAAGAGAAGTGATAAATTCCCGAGCACTTAGATAAATCACATTTATTTTCTTGTTTAAAGGAACCTTAATTAATTAATTAGTGTTGTTTGATCATCTTTAAAGGACTAATTAATTATTTTCATATAGTATCTTGCGTTGAATAAAGATTAGAATTGGATAATTAATTGTTGGTTGATCACTTAAGCCAAGGCGAATATTGTTTATTTTCTTGTTCTTTTCACGAATTTGATTAAATAAAGAATAACGACGTTGCAATGTAATTCCTACGTGAACTAACGTGTGTAAATAAAATCAACTAACTTAGTTCTAGGTATCGCGTTGCATATAATGTTTGGTAATGAAATTGCAAAAAAGGAAGAGCTAGTAGAGGTCGTACTAGGGCTAGAATAGCGAATCCTCCCTAAAAGGAATGTTATTTTAGTACCCTCGTTCCCGAACTCATTTCTGGTTTATGTAGACCAATTTTGGCATGGGTAAACTTACGATTCGTGCTAATTATTCCATGAACTCCACATAAAAGAAAGGCATGAACGAGGTTTATGAGTTTTCCTAAAACTCATTGGCAACTCCTACTTGTTTCTTACAAAAAAGCGTGATGAGAGTATCATTTCTAATTCAAGGTCTCCCAAACAGGTAGGAATTAAAATCCTAATACACCCTAACAAGTATAAAGTCCTAGGCTTTTAAGTGGCCATGGGCATCTAAGGAAAGGCCCCCCTACGATGGGATCACCCTCCTTACACCTGCTTACTGTTTATTTGTATTTATCTTGCACGGTTACTGAATTTGTTTTTTACAGATCTCTCACGAGGTGGTGACGGCGATGGTAAGGTGTATAGACGCCTTTTGCAATCAGCTGGCGAGGATGAGAAATCGAGCTACCTGTCGTCGTGACGACGTTGCTGAGGAGGTATCTCTTTTTCTTTATTCTGTATTGTTTATCCTCATATTTTCCTTGCATTTGACTTGGTTTAATTTTTACAAGGGCAGCCGATTCCTTCACCACGTACTCGGACGAGACCCGAGGCTAGAAGAGAGTCGTCTAGGTCTGGCTCGAGGCGTCGTCGCACTACTTCTGGTGGAAGGGGTGGGCAATCTGATGCTGCTCGTACTAAGACATTGGAGGGTTAGGTTCTTCGTCTGAGGGCGCACATACTGGGTCGATGGGCCAAGGAGGCGCGACATCGGCTCCTTCGATGGGTGGTGGGGCGTATGAGTTTGGCTCATCGTCGCAACAGCTACAACATCCACAGCCTTTTTCGATCTAGTACCAGGGTGAGCTTGGGTGGAATGGCCCTGATTTGAGGTTCCCGTCTACTAGCGGGTCTAGAGCTGGTGAGGAGCATACTCCTCGGTCTGCGATGTTCTTTGATATGATGAACTTTCCTCCTCATATGCGCCCTCCGGCACCATAGTTGTACCTGTACTTTTTATTTATTTTGACTTTGTAGGACTTTGCCGGCTTGTATTATATGACTTACATTTTAGACACATTGTATATACAAACTATTATATATTATGTCTGTATTATCTTTACTTTTCATTTTTCATTTTATGTGCATATGCGTGTGTGTAAAAAATTTGTGATTAATTTTGCGCAATAATTTCCGTCATTTTCATTATCGATGGAGGGTATCCGACTTTCTCCCCGAAAAAGAAAAAATGAAAAATAGTTTAGTTTGGACTAAAATAAGCCTAAATTTAATTAAGCTCGATTAAATCTAAGAAAAAAATAGGAAAAATATATAAATTTTGTGTATAGGGTGATTGAACAAGGGGTGTAATTGTAAAGTTATTGTTTTCGAATTATAGTCAGAAAAACACGGTTTACATAGCGCGTTGAGTTGGCGTTGCACCGCCTTTTCGTCGCTGGGCGGTGCATGTTGTCGCCTGGCGTTGCTCCTGTCGCCAGGCGACATGCTTTGTCGTGACGAATTTGTCGTCTTGCAGTGCAGTGTTTCCCTCTGAATCCTTTTAGGAGTCGAACTGTGCCGGTTCTGTGCATAAATAGCCCCCTAATCTGCCGATTTATGTATAATTCGAACAGATTAATTATAACCTTAGTTTCTCAACAAGTAATCATGCCTTTAGTCACTAAGATTTTTAGCGATTTGACTTGTGAGTGGTGTCGGTCTTTGACTACTAAGGAGAGAAAAGAACTTGACTTTTTCCACTTGGAAGGGATTTATGGTATTAAGGGGGTAGCTATTGACATAGATTTTATTCATATTGCCTAAGAATATTGGGATCTAAACACACATTGCTTTAGACTAGGATATGATGAAATTAGCCCTTTACCGGAAGAATTTGGTGCCATTCTAGGCTTCTCTTCATTAGATCTTGCAGTAATTCCTAGAGTGAGTGAGTATTATTATCAAGATTTTAAGCGCTTCTTTAATCTAAAAGACAGAGATCTAACAAATATTGTTGATGGTAGCGTAGTTAATCTAAAAGAATTTGCACGCCACTACTTTGATAGACCATATTCTGAGTCTTTTCATGTTTATAGAAGAAGGGCTTTTCTCTTTTGCATGCTTAACCAATATCTTCTCACTAGTGGTAGAAATAATGAGGGTCACACAATTATAATATCATCTCAAGTTGTCTATGGTCGGTTTTAATTTGAATATTACAGTTATATCAATCAATGAAAGCATTTTTTATTCCATCCCAGTTAGAGTTCTTCTCTTTATCAAGGGAGAAGAACCAATGTTGACAAATGGTTTCAAGAGATAGCGAGAAAAAAGAGTGAAAAATATTCTTATCAATCCCTTTAATGTTCGTTACAGTTTCAAAGGACCTTAAATGAAAGTAAGGATTGTCAGTTGGCTTAAACTTAAGGATGTCAGTGGCATTGAACTTCTGCGGAATAAGCTCCTTGTCCACTAAGGCCCCTTGTGAGCTAATGCCCTATTTTTTTTCCTTTCCTTGCCTATCTTGAGCAATGAGTTAAACAATTAAGTGAATTGTTTTATTCAGTACTTGGTCAAGGAGCAAGGGTAGATTAATACAGTTCGAGTCATTACAGCAACAATCTCTTAGGCGTTCAACTTCAAACTACTTTTAGTTTGTTCCAATGGCCACTAAGGAATACGTTGAGAACCTCAACAAAACCATCGAGACACTCGCTGCCATGGTACAAACGCTCACAACTAGGGTCACTACCATGGAACAAAACAAGGTCATTGTTTCTACCCTTGACAAATTGAAGGAAAAGATGAGTAAGATTTATGAGGATCTCACTTTTGTGGAACAGCCTCCCACTCCTCTAGATTTGAAAGACAGACTCCCTAAAAAGTTCTCCACTATTGATATTCTAAATTTCAAGCCTACTGACAATCCAATATTCCATTTGAAGGCGTTCTCTGCAACCATGGCTCTTAAGGGAATGGACATAACACTCTTTCCTACAGTGTTCCCTCTCTCCTTAGAGCATTCTTACGAACAATGGTTTTATTACCTATATTCCAAGCGTACTGCGACTTGGCAAGATGTCACCGACAATTACATGAATCGTTACAAGTGTAACATTGAAACTAAAACTTCTGAACGTGAACTCTCCATTCTCAAACATAAAGAAAATGAGGGATTCACTGCTTATCTGAACAGGTGGAGGGAAACGACTTCAATCTTGGTAGATCCTCCCAAAGAAAGAGAGATGGTTCGCCTCTTTATTCAAAATCCGACTCACAAGTATAGGGAACATCTCAAATTTCGTCCACTGAAGATTTTCAAAGTTGTATACAACATCGGCATCAATATCAAGGATGAGCTGGTAAAGACTGCTGGTAGTAACATTAATAACACTTGGGAAAACAAGAAGAACGACCATCCTTCTTCTTTGTCTTCTAAGCACGAATAACTACCAATAATATAAGCCAAGTTGATCTCAATGAAGTGTTAGCTCTTAATGCTCCATTGCACAAGAAAAGGAGAACTTACACTCTTTTAGGAATAACTTATGATGCGGCCTTTAATCGCCTTTACGGTCAAGGCTTGATCACACCTATTGGGCCATTTCCAGAGCCAAAACCTGAAGAAAGGAACGCCAAATGAAACCCCAATGCCATTGCAAGTACCATCAAAGAAGGGGCCACTCTACCGAGCCATATTAGAATTTGAAGGATGTCATTCAAGACTTGGTGGATGCAAACAAACTTCATGTCCCTCCAGGCGGCAAGAAGTAATGAACACAAGGCGCACAGTAGATCCTTCGTGCGAGATTCCATGATTTTTTATTTTTTTTTTATCATTCATCTTCATTCCCCTATTCATGTCTAGCATAGGTTTTCCATTTTGAATTTCTATATGTTTCATGTGTTTCGTTCACCTTTTCCATTAATAAAATGAGCATATTTCCTTTACATCTTGATCATAGCATTTTTCATTCATTCATTCAAAAAAAAAATCAATTACCAAACTAAACACAAGGTACACCAATGACTTGAGGCTCCTTTGCAACCATGTCATTCCCTATTAACCATTCAATCACATATCCATTTCTTCGTCAACCACTTTGAGCCTTGTCCAACGATTAACCTTATTTATTCAACCCACATTCACTTAACCCTAGGATGGGAAGGTGTGCAATTTATGTAACAGTCAGAAAGCAAGCTCAAAAAAAAAATTCTAAAGGCAAGTGTTCCAATGTCTTCAATATGATCACGTCTCAAATTACGTCTCTCATCGAGTGCTTGGTACCGTGCCTGAGAAACATGAATGCTAAATGAGTGATGGACCTAGGATCTGAGATTGCCTACATTGATTCAAAAGAATGAAAGAAAAAGGAATTAGAATAAGAAAAATAAAACTTGCAAAGTCCAAATTTTCAAATACACAATTGCATATCTTGGGGGCTTCTACCGGGTCTTAAGCCTTTTACCCATTTCTTCATTAAACCATCAGCTTAACCATTACAACCCTTGAATGACCTCTTTGAGGTGCACATACACTTGTGCAAAGTTCGGTTAGAGCTACGTTTGGTGATTTGTAACGGATACGTAGGCAACCTTACATTGAGGTGCGGCCTCATTTATATGCATGATCGAGTCAAATAATATCCCTTTATTTTGATCATGGGCTTTGTTAGTGATTAGGGGATTTTGCTCCCACCAATTGGAATGCGCCACGTGGGCCAATCAGGTCCTGCCAAGTGTCCCCCAGTTGGACCTCTCAGGGCTTGCCACGTGGCACACTCTTATTCGTCCACCCTGAACCTATTATGTCATGACACGTGGCATACTCCATGCCTAATGGAGAAGTCGGCCACCTAGGCCCAACTTCCGAGGGAAGCCCAATCACCCAAGGTTAACCTAAACCTAGGCTTGGCACGTTTCCCGAGGTTATAAATACCTCCCTTAATCCTCATTACGGGGGATTACTCAGATTACACACATTAAACACTCTCACCTAGAGAGACCCAATCACTTTAATTTCCGCATTAATTACTCCTTAATCAAGTACTAACTTGACTGTCGGAGGCGGATCTCCAATCATCCGGAGCATCCGTTTGTTTTGCAGGTACAGGCGTCCGGTTCCAGTCTCCGAATTGTAACTCTCCCGCAGGACATCAGAAAATCCCGAAACATTTTTGGCGGCGTCTGTGGGGAGAGTACTTCTGAGATGGCATCCACGTTTGTACCGGCTCCTGAAGAGAGACGTAACCTGGACGACCCTCTAGTTCAGTCGGACCACGATACTGAGAATGAATTTGAAGTTGAAGCTCACACAGCTTCAGACAGGACCCTAAGAGCCCGACGTACCCGTCATACCGAAAGGAGGGAACGGGAACATCTTCAAACTGGAAGTGAGCCAGCAGGCGCACCGCCTGTTCGGCAGCAGCCGACTGATGGGTCTTCTCCCATCACAAGGAACGAACTCATGACCTTCATGAGGGACTTTAAGGGAGAAATTCAAGAGTTGATCAACAAGAAGCCGCCTGCTCTGGACAAGGAGCAGTCGGCTAAGAAACCCTCCATTTCACGGAAGAGGAAGCCAGTTCAAGGGCGAAAGGCGACCCCTCATCCTAAATCTAGGAAGTGGGAGCCGTCTGCCCTTGATTTCACAAAATACTGTTTTCCTACTCCAGGAAAGAGGAAACCTGTTCGTCATATTTAGGCGGACGGGTCGAGGAAAACATACACAGATGCTCGGCTACTGCTAGAGCAGAAGAAGAGTGACCGATTGTCAGAGTCGGCCTCTACTTCAAGCTTCCAAGATAGTCTGCGCAATACCTCGATGAGGCATACTCAGTCGTATCATGAGAGTCAGTCAGGCGGCACCTCCCGTCAGTCCGTCTTTCATAGCGACCAGGCGGTACCAAACTTACCGTTTGTACCGCAACAACAATATTTTTTCCAGCCACCTCCGTTTGGTGGGCATGCAGCAAAAAATGTCCAACCTATGGACTGGCAGCTACGGTTGCTTAGACTTGGCGAACAGCCGTCGGCCTTCTCCAAGGAAATTACTGAAGCCGCTCAGCCGGCCAAAGTGAAAAATGTATTAGTAGGCGCCTATGACGGCACTACTAACCCAGAAGACCATCTGATGGCATTCACCAACCTGATGTACCTTCAAGGGTTGGATGATCCCACTTGGTGCAAGTGTTTCCCAGCGACTCTCAAAGGAATCGCACAACAATGGTTCGGCAACCTGCCGACTGGTTGTGTAAATAACTTCAGGACGCTTGCTTACTTATTCACCTCCAACTTCGCCATGAACATCCCTACGAAGAAGACGACCCTTGATTTAGGAACGATTCAGCAGGGCGAGAAGGAGGGGCTTCGTTCTTACATCAGGCGGTTTAACCTGATGAGAATACAGATTCAGGGGTTACCGGATGAAGTAGCCTATACTGACTTTTTCAAAGGTCTCAAAGACGGGTCGACCTTCAAATTTGATTTGGTCCGAAAGAGGGTGGCGACTCTTCAAGAGGCCTTGATTGAAGCGGAAGCCTATATACAGGTGACTGATCTTTGTAGTACGGTAAAACAGTCAGACGGGAAAAGGTCCGACAAAAGAGAAGGACGACAGAAACAGTCGTCAAACAAAGATGAGAAGAGAAAAGAGGTCTGGGCGGCTGATTCCTCTAAACAGCCGGCCCAGAAGAAGAAAAAAGAATTCAAACCATACTCCCCAAAGTATGCGTTTAACAAGGATAGCAAATTTATCCTAAAGGAAATCAAGGGACGGATCTCAATTGAGAAGCCGGTCCCCATGAAGGGTTCTGCAAACAACCGGAACCAAGAAAAATTCTGTGATTATCATGAAGATGTTGGTCATCACACCAATGAATGCATCAGTCTCATGCGGTATTTGGACCGCCTAGCTGAGCAAGGTGATCTTGACACTTATATCAAGAATTCTACGGGGAACACTTCCTCGAAAAAGCAGTCGGCCAAAAAGAATCAACAGGCCGACAACTCTGATACAGATGATGCAGTCGTCTACACCATTGCAGGCGGCTTCTCAGGAGGCGGCCTCACTATTAGGGGCAACAAAGACAATATCAGACGGCTAGATGTAAATTCCGTTCACCAAGAACGGCCCTCCAAATATTCATTTCCTGAGATTGTCATCACTGAAGAAGATTTAGGAAGGGTAAGACGGCCGCATGACGACCCTATCGTTATTGAATGTAAAGTTGCCAACCAGAGAGTTGGCCGAACCCTCATAGATACCGGAAGCTCCTCAGATCTCATCAGTAGCAAATGTCTGTCGAAACTAAAATATCAGTTTGATTGCATACATCCGGCATCCCACCCTTTAGTAGGGTTTGGAGGAGGAGTCGTCCACTGATCCAAAGTGGACATCTAATGAACCTGTTGCTTTAGTCTTAGAGACTCTTGGGTTTTTCCCATTCACAAAGAAGGGTGAAATTCTATGGTGCATTTCATGGGAAGATTGAAGATTGGTACACGGTTGGCTAGCATCACATTTTGGACGCATTTCATGACTATTTTGGGCGTGTGGATCCTAGGCCATTTACTATCTATTATTAACTTATGTGCTAGTTAATGTTGCTGAAATAATGCAAAGAATCTAGCTCTTGGCCAGTTGTAATGGGGGGGTTATCAATAGGCTTTATTATGCTTTCATTACTTAGCTTAAATCAAGGCTTAAATCAAGGAGGAAACCATTGGCTGTTGGCCTTTCATTCTTGGACGGTTTCCTTGGCTTTTGGTGTGCTTTTGCTGCTCCTTTCCTCTATAAAAGGGCGAGTAAAACAGAAATTAAGAGGCAGTTTTAGATTTGATAAAAAACCTTGTGTTTATAGCATTTTAACTTAGAGTTTGTCTCAAGTTCAAGTGTTCCCTTATTGCTTTGAGTGAGTCTTGAGTGATAAGCTTAGGAGAGATTGAGTGAGTCTTATCTCTGGCCTAAAACCCCAAAACTTTGAGTGTGTCCTTGAGTTTTGGCCCTTTTATCTTGTTCCATGATATTTGAGTATTCTAACTATAAGTATTTTTAAATCCATCAACCCATATTCGGGAGGGGGTATTTAGATTTACATCATCTGGTATCAGAGCCTAGTTAAGGGTTTTCTTAAAGAAAATCGAGTTTGAAGGCGTTTGGAGCAAAACGGCAGAATTCAATCAGTTTGGAGTTGCGGTTTGAGAAGGACATATCTCCTTCGTTTTCTTTCCAAATCGAGTTATTTCTTTTTTGAATCTGGATATTTTTTTGCGTAGATTACTCACAAAAATTTTCAGATATTTTGGAATCTTTCTGCTAATAAACTGGGCAGGTTTTTCGCAGCAGCGCAGAAAAGAGGCAAAACCAGGAAGGCAGAATTCAATTGAAGATATCTCCCTCATCCGAAAAGATTTTGAGGAATTTCTTTTTTGCAAATTGGTTGTTTTGATCTGAATATTCTGAATTTGTAAGCCTTTGAGAGTCTAGAGGCAATTTTCGTTTTTCATTTTGTCTCTAATTTCGGCAGTTTTCATTGTACTTGTAATATCCAAGCAAAAATAGTGGAAATCATGTCTAGTGAGGAGCTTGCTAGAATGTTGCAAGTAATCACTGAAAAATTGGAGAATTTGAAGAAAAAAACAGAAGAGAGTGAAGTCTCTAGGGCACAACAAGATACTAGGATGGATGCCATATCTGATATGCTCCTTAAAGCCACTAGGAAAATAAATGAATTAGAGGAGGAGGATGAAAATAGTGGTAACAATTTTAGACAATTTGATGAAGATAGGGGTCTAAAAATTGATATGCATGAATTTGATGGAGGGCATGATTGTGAGGCTTTCTTAGATTGGGTTAGGCAAATTGAAACCGTTTTTGATTACAAGGGGTATGATGATAGGAAACGGTTCAAGTTGGCTGTCCTTAAACTCACTAAACTAGCTGCATTGTGGTATGAAAACCTCAAGTCAAATAGAAGAAGAGAAGGGAAAGATAAGATAGACTCGTGGGAAAAATTAAAAAAGAAAATGAGGGAAAAATGGGTAAGTAAAGAGTATGAACAAGATCAATACTTAAAATTAACCCACCTATCACAAGAAAACATGAGTGTGGAGGATTACATAAAAGAATTTGAAAGGTTAGGCTTGACTTACGACTTGCAAGAAAAGGAGGCTTACAAAATTGCTAGATTTGTCAAGGGGTTGACCAAAGAAATTAATAGGAAAGTGGAAGTTACTCATTATGCCACTTTTAGTGATGTATGCAAACTAGCTTTGAAGTACGAGTCTCAACTTAAAGAAGAAAGGGAGAAAGAGAAGCCCAAAACTTCTTCTTTCAAGAATACTTCGAAATTTACTCCTTTCAATTCTAAAGGGAGTACTTTTCAAAGTAAAACCTTTTCACCTAGCTCATCAAAAGGGAAAGAAAAACAAGTAGTTTCGCCTAGTGAGCTTTCAACTAGGAGAAAATGCTTCAAGTGTCATGGGAGAGGACATATTGCATCGGAATGTCCTAGTAAGAGTGTGTTAACAGCCTCTCAATGTGCTCTCATGGATGAGGAAGAAAAGGTCTATAACTTTGTGGCTCATGAGGAGGGTTGCGAGTTTGATGAAGAGTATGAGGAAGAGATTCAACCCGAAGATGAGTTCAACATGATGGTGGTTCGTAGAATCTTGTATAATGAACCCGAAATTGATCTTAAACAACGAAACAACTTGTTCCACACTAGATGCAAGATAGGAGAGAAGACTTGCAATGTGATTGTTGATAGTGGTGCCCAAACAGATGTTGTTTCATCCGAGGCTGTGAGTAAATTGAAGCTACCCACTAGAGACCATGGTGAACCTTACAAGCTCAATTGGTTGAATGATGGCACAAGCATTAGAGTCAAGAAGCAAGCATTGGTGTCTTATTCCATTGGAGGGTTCGAAGATGAGCGTTGGTGTGATATTCTTCCTATGGATGCGTGTCATTTGTTGCTTGGAAGACCGTGGTAGTTTGATCATGATTCGGAGCATAAAGGGAAAACTAATGTGTATATTGTAACTACCAAAAATGGTAGAAAAGTTAAGTTAGTTCCTTTACCTCCTAAAGTTGCTAAGAAAGAAAAAGAGAAAAGCAACTATCTTGTAACTTGTAATGAATATGAACGAATAATGAAAGAAATGGGGGGGAGGGTATGCTTTGGTGGTAAGGACCAAAGATGATAATGGTACTACTTGTATTAACTCATCCATGCTAAATGAGTTATTAGAAGAGTACCAAGATGTGTTCCCCAATGACTTGCCCAAAGGCCTACCTCCAATTAGAGGCATTGAGCACGCCATTGACTTAATTCCAGGAGCACCTTTGCCCAACAAGGCTGCCTATAGGTGTAATCCGGAAGAGAGTAAGGAACTTGAAAAGCAAGTGAACGAATTACTTGAGAGAGGTTATGTGAGAGAAAGCCTTAGTCCTTGCGCGGTTCCAGCCCTCTTAGTACCAAAAAAAGATGGTACTTGGAGAATGTGTGTTGATAGTCGTTCCATTAACAATATAACGGTCAAATACCGTTTTCCTATGCCTTGATTGCAAGATATGTTAGATGAGTTGAGTGGTGCCTTAGTCTTTTCCAAAATAGATTTAAGGAGTGGGTACCATCAAATGAGAATTCGAGAGGGGGATGAGTGGAAGACGGCTTTCAAAACAAAACAAGGGTTGTATGAGTGGTTAGTGATGCCATTTGGGCTTTGCAACGCCCCAAGCTCCTTCATGAGATTGATGAATGAAGTTCTCCGTCCTTTTCTTAATGATTTTGTTGTTGTTTACTTAGATGACATTCTTGTGTATAGTAAAAACAATGATGATCATGTAATTCATTTGAGGAGATTGTTTGAAAAATTGAGGGAGGTGAAGTTGTATGGTAAGCTTGAAAAATGTGTATTCATGACTCCTAGTGTTGTATTCTTAGGATACATTGTAACAGGAGAGGGGGTTCATGTAGATCCGGAGAAGGTAAAAGCAGTCCAGTCTTGGTTGGCTCCAACCAATGTGCACGAAGTTAGAAGTTTTCATGGACTTGCCTCCTTCTATAGGCGGTTCATCAAAAACTTCTCTACCATCATGGCCCCAATCACCGAGTTGACCAAAAAGGGTGAGTTCGTATGGGAAGAAAATGCTCAACAAGCCTTTGAGAAGGTTAAACATATGCTTTGCAACGCTCCTATACTTGTGCTACCAGATTTCAACAAAGTGTTTGAGGTAGAGTGTGATGCAAGTGGGATTGGAATAGGTGCTGTTTTGATTCAAGAGAAGAAGCTCGTGAGTTACTTTAGTGAGAAGTTGAATGGGGCTAAGTTGAACTATTCCACTTATGACCGTGAGTTCTATGCCATAGTTAGAGCACTTGATCATTGGTCTCACTACCTTAGACCAAAACCATTTGTTCTTCATTCCGATCACGAGGCTCTGAAATTTATTCATGGGCAACAAAAACTCAACAAGAGACATGCTAAATGGGTGGAGTTTCTCCAATCATTTACCTTTAGCTCCAAGTACAAGGATGGAAAGAGTAATGTTGTGGTCGATGCATTGTCTCGTCGGAGCTACTTACTTTCCATGGTGGATGCTAAGATCTTGGGTTTTGAACAACTCAAGGAATGTTACATAAATGATCCCGACTTTGCTAGTGAGATAGAGAATCCTACCAAAGAGTTTGTGAGACAAGATGGCTACCTCTTTAAAGGTAACAAGCTATGTGTTCCGAAGAGTGGGGTTAGGGAGTTATTAGTGAGAGAAGTGCATGGTGGAGGTTTAGCCGGTCATTTTGGGATACAAAAGACTCTTGATATTCTAGGTGAACACTTCTATTGGCCTAGAATGATCAAGGATGTTACTCATGTTGTGGAGAGATGTGCTACTTGTCAAAAGGCTAAGGGACACTTCACAAAGGGTCTTTATACTCCGTTGCCAGTTCCGGATGCTCCATGGGAAAGTGTTAGCATGGATTTCATTGTTGGATTGCCTCGCACTCAAAGGGGAAGAGATAGCATCATGGTTGTTGTAGATAGATTCTCTAAAATGGCACACTTTGTAGCTTGTAATAAAACTGATGATGCCGTGAAAGCGACCGAGCTGTACTTCAAGGAAATTGTCAAACTTCATGGCATTCCTCGAAGTATAGTATCTGATAGGGACTCCAAATTCCTTAGTCACTTTTGGAGAACCCTATGGAAACTTGTGGGTACCAAGTTACTATTTAGTACCTCTCATCATCCCCAAACCGATGGGCAAACCGAGGTCACTAATAGAACTTTGGGTACTTTGTTACGAGGTCTTGTGAGCAAAACGCAAAAAGATTGGGACATGAAATTAGCCCATGCGGAGTTTGCTTACAATAGAGCTCATTCCCTAACTACTTCCCGTTCTCCATTTGAAGTAGTTTATGGAGTGAACCCATTTGTGCCGATTGATCTTGTTCCTATGGTTAAGAGTGACATGGTAGAGAAAGATGCTAAAAAGAGGGTGGAAACCTTTTAAAAAACCTGTGAGCAAGTGAAGAAAAGAATTGAGGAGATGAATAAAAAATACCAAGAGCGAGCCAATAAGAAACGCAAACAGCCTATTTTTCATCCCGGGGACTTGGTTTGGGTGCATTTGAGGAAGGAGAGGTTCCCTAAACTTCGCAAAAACAAGCTTATGCCTCGTTCTGATGGTCCTTTTAAGGTTCTTGAGAATGTGAACGATAGTGCTTACAAAATTGAGCTACCAGACAAATTGATGGGTGTTAGTGCGACTTTCAATGTAGGGGATTTATCACCATACTTTGATGATTCAAGTTTGAGGGCAAACTCTTTTGAAGAAGGGGGGAATGATCCAAAGTGGACATCTAATGAACCTGTTGCTTTAGTCTTAGAGACTCTTGGGTTTTTCCCATTCACAAAGAAGGGTGAAATTCTATGCTGCATTTCATGGGAAGATTGAAGATTGGTACACGGTTGGCTAGCATCACATTTTGGACGCATTTCATGACTATTTTGGGCGTGTGGATCCTAGGCCATTTACTATCTATTATTAACTTATGTGCTAGTTAATGTTGCTGAAATAATGCCAAGAATCTAGCTCTTGGCCGGTTGTAATGGGGGGTTATCAATAGGCTTTATTATGCTTTCATTACTTAGCTTAAATCAAGGCTTAAATCAAGGAGGAAACCATTGGCTGTTGGCCTTTCATTCTTGGACGGTTTCCTTGGCTTTTGGTGTGCTTTTGCTGCTCCTTTCCTCTATAAAAGGGAGAGCAAAACAGAAATTAAGAGGCAGTTTTAGATTTGATAAAAAACCTTGTGTTTATAGCATTTTAACTTAGAGTTTGTCTCAAGTTCAAGTGTTCCCTTATTGCTTTGAGTGAGTCTTGAGTGATAAGCTTAGGAGAGATTGAGTGAGTCTTATCTCTGGCCTAAAACCCCAAAACTTTGAGTGTGTCCTTGAGTTTTGGCCCTTTTATCTTGTTCCATGATATTTGAGTATTCTAACTATAAGTATTTTTAAATCCATCAACCCATATTCGGGAGGGGGTATTTAGATTTACATCAATTAAATCCAAAGTGGACATCTAATGAACCTGTTGCTTTAGTCTTAGAGACTCTTGGGTTTTTCCCATTCACAAAGAAAGGTGAAATTCTATGCTGCATTTCATGGGAAGATTGAAGATTGGTACACGGTTGGCTAGCATCACATTTTGGACGCATTTCATGACTATGTTGGGCGTGTGGATCCTAGGCCATTTACTATCTATTATTAACTTATGTGCTAGTTAATGTTGCTGAAATAATGCCAAGAATCTAGCTCTTGGCCGGTTGTAATGGGGGGGTTATCAATAGGCTTTATTATGCTTTCATTACTTAGCTTAAATCAAGGCTTAAATCAAGGAGGAAACCATTGGCTGTTGGCCTTTCATTCTTGGACGGTTTCCTTGGCTTTTGGTGTGCTTTTGCTGCTCCTTTCCTCTATAAAAGGGCGAGCAAAACAGAAATTAAGAGGCAGTTTTAGATTTGTTAAAAAACCTTGTGTTTATAGCATTTTAACTTAGAGTTTGTCTCAAGTTCAAGTGTTCCCTTATTGCTTTGAGTGAGTCTTGAGTGATAAGCTTAGGAGAGATTGAGTGAGTCTTATCTCTGGCCTAAAACCCCAAATCTTTGAGTGTGTCCTTGAGTTTTGGCCCTTTTATCTTGTTCCATGATATTTGAGTATTCTAACTATAAGTATTTTTAAATCCATCAACCCATATTCGGGAGGGGGTATTTAGATTTACATCATCCAACCAGTGGGACGAGTGGATTTACCCATCCGCCTGGGTGAAAAAGGGGAAGGACGACACATGGTAGTCCGGTTCCTGGTAGTAGAAGAACTCTCGGCCTACAACATGATTCTGGGACGACCAACCCTGAATAATTCCAAGGCTGTTATAATCCCATCTCTTATGTTGCTCAAGTTTGAGAGGGATAATGGAACAGTCGGGTCCCTAAGGGGAGATCAGAGGATGGCCCGAGAGTGCTATCTCTCGGATGTCAAGCCCACTGTTATGGCCGCTGGGTCGAGTGGAGGAAAAATAGACCTTGACAATGTCAAGGACAGTGCGCCTGTTCAAGAAGCAGGCGACAAGAAGAGAAAGGCATCCCACACGGGGGCCGCAAGAAAAGACAGAAAATAGCAATCATTGGCAGAGGAGCGGTCGGATGAATTTCGCCCTCAGCCGGCTGGTGAGCATACGGACCTGATCTTAGATGACTCGCGTCCTGACAGAACAGTCAAAGTTGGGACGACTGCTCTAAGGGTCCTGGGTGACGACTTTCACAAACTATTGAAAGAATACAAGGACATCTTTGCATTCGAAGTCCATGAAATGCCAGGCATCAGTTCTGATCTGGCGGTACATAAACTAGCCGTGGATCCGAAAAAGAAGCCGGTAAGGCAGAAGAAGCGGAACCATGGCGAAGAAAGAAGTCAGGCGGCAGCCGCCAAAGTTAAAAAATTACTTGATGAGGGTTCATCCGGCAATGTTACTTCCCAGACTGGGTTGCAAATGTGGTGCTTGTTGAAAAGCCAAATGGCACATGGCGAATGTGTGTAGACTACACAGACTTAAACAAGGCGTGCCCCAAAGACAGTTACCCTCTGCCTAAAATTGATAACCTGGTCGACTTAACAGCCGGCCATGCTTTGATGAGCTTTATGGACGCCTACTCTGGTTTCCATCAAATTCCTTTATGGAAGAAAGATCAGGAGAAGACGACCTTCGTCACTGATCAAGGGTTATACTATTATACGGTCATGCCGTTTGGTCTTAAGAATGCCCCGGCCACTTTCCAGCGAATGATAAACACTATGTTCTTTGATCAGATTGGGAGAAATGTCGAGGCATAAATTGATGATATGATTGTCAAGTCTAATCTTCAGAAAGATCATCTGTCGGACCTCCGAGAAACTTTCTCCACACTCAGGCGGCACCATGTCATGCTCAATCCTAAGAAATGTGTCTTTGGAGTTGAGTCTGGGAAATTTCTCGGATTCCTTATCAATCAGAGAGGAATAGAGGCGAACCCTGAGAAGGTGCAGGCGGTCATCGACATGCAGTCGCCTCGTACCATCCGAGAGGTTACGAAGTTAACAGGTTGTCTGGCGGCCTTGGGAAGATTTCTAAGCCGATCAGGCGACAAATGCCTATACTTTTTCCAGGCAATTAAGAAGAAGGCAAGGTTTGAATGGGGGCCAGATGCTGAGGCGGCCTTCCAGAAATTGAAAGTTTACTTGCATTCCTTGCCGAGGCTGGTCAGCCCTTTACCCAAAGAAGTGCTTTACATGTACCTGGCCGTCTCTGATCATGCGTTAAGCGCTGTTCTTCTTGCTGAAAGAGACGGCTGTTAGCTCCCGATCTACTTTGTCAGTCATGTACTGAAAAATGCCGAGTTGAGGTATCCCTCAGTGGAAAAATTTGGTCTTGCACTCTTCATAGCTGTTAAAAAATTGAAGCCCTACTTTTTGGCACATGCAGTCGTCGTGTATACAGATCAACCTATCAAGCGGCCACTGACCACCATGGAGTCGTCAGGCCGAATGATCAAATGGGCCATAGAAATACAGAGCCTTGAAGTTACTTTCGAGCCTAGAAAAGCAGTGAAGGGGCAAGCCTTTGCTTACTTTATTGTTGAGATGACTCGTCCCCCTGATTCTCGAGATCCAGACCAAGTCTGGAAGGTATATGTGGATGGAAGTTCTACATCAAATGGTTGTGGAGCAGGCGTCATATGTCAGTCGCCAGAGGGCGACAGGTACGAGTACGCTCTACTCTTCAGTTTTCAAGCCTCAAACAATGAGGCAGAATATGAAGCTTTACTAGCTGGAATCCGCATGTGCAAGGCGGCAGGGGCACGAAAGATAGACGCCTTTTTCGATTCACAATTGATAGTGAGTCAGTATAATGGCGAATACGAAGCAACCCATCCGGCCATGATCAAGTATTTACAGGCGGTACGACATGCGGTCGGATCCCTTGAAGATTTTCGTCTGACTCAAGTGCCGAGATCAGAAAACAACCAGGCGGATGCACTTTCAAAATTAGCATCATCCGCCTCCTGTGATACTCCTCGAACTGTTTTTTGGCAAGTAATGGAGAAGTAAAGCATCGAGGAAGACCCTATTGGAATCCTAGACAGAAGCTCAACCAGGATGGATCCAATCAGGGCATATCTGACAAACGGTACCCTGCCGGATGATCATCAACAAGCGGCAGCACTGAAAAAACGAGCAACCATTTTTGAAATAATAAAGGGAGAACTTCACAAAAGGGGGTACCTTCAACCCTTCTTAAAGTGTGTTACTCCAGAAAAGGGACGAGAGATATTAGACGATCTTCACTCTGGTTACTGTGCTTCCCATATAGGCGGTAGGACGCTTGCTCAACGGGCAAGGCGGCAGGGCTACTTTTGGCCTACTTTAGAAGCAGATGCAATGGAGATGGTGAAAAAATGTGACAAGTGCCAAAGGTTTGGCAAGCTAATTCACCGTCCGGCTACTGACCTCACTACCATTCATAGCCCACTACCGTTTTCTAAGTGGGGCATGGATATTCTGGGTCCATAAACGCCTGCTACAGGCGGAAGGAGGTACATACTTGTTGCAGTCGACTACTTCACTAAATGGGTAGAGGCGGAGGCTGTAAAGGGAATCAAGACGAAGGATGTAATTTCATTCATTTGGAAAAATGTCATCACTCGGTTCGGGGTTCCCATGTCTATGGTTTTTGATAATGGTCCCCAATTTGAGACGCCTGTTCTCAAAAGCTGGTTGGGTGACCAAGAAATTGCACACTACTTTGCATTTGTCGGCCGTCCACAAGCAAACGGCCAGGTAGAAGCCTTTAATAAAATCATCTCAGACGGTCTCAAGAAAAAGATTGAACGAGCAGGCGGCCTATGGGCGGATGAATTACCACATGTTCTCTGGGCCATTAGGACGACTGAAAAAGGGGCGACTGGAGAAACTCCATTCCTCCTAACTTATGGTGCGGAAGCTGTTCTTCCAATAGAACACTACGAGCCGACTCTTCGAGTAATGCTATATGACGAAGAGGCAAACTAGGAAGCCATGCGCCTGGCATTAGACTCACTCCCTGAAAGGAGGGGCAATGCTGTCTTGCGCCATGAAATTTACCGCCTGAGAATGACTAGATCATACAACAAAAAAGTACACAGGCGTCCACTCAAAGTGGGGGACTTTGTACTTAGAAAAATGGAAGCAGTTGGTAGGGCTAATGAGTCTGGCAAACTAACTCCCAACCGGGAAGGACCCTACCGAATCTATGAAGAGGTCAGGGACGGTACCTACCGTCTGGAAACACCAGACGGCCAACCGTTTCCTCGAACTTGGAAAGTAGATAATCTTAAGAAATATTTCTTTTGAATGATGTAAATAGTCAAGGGCTACTTAATAAAAGTTTGTTGTTTCATTCAATTTTGTACTAAGAGGGGCACGCCTACTAACAAACAGTCGGCTACTCTCCATATTTAGTTTTCATTTTTACCTAAGAGGGGCATGCCTACTGACAAACAGTCGGCTACTCTCCATGTTTAATTTTTATTCTTACTTAAGAGGGGCACGCCGCTTGTTTCACTCAACCGGCTACTCTCCCATAATACAGTTCACCAAGAACTATAAAAGGCTCATGGCTAAAATGATCAGACCAGGCGTCAAGCCAACTGATCAAAATATAAAAATTCAATTCGACCTGTCCCAACGTTATAGTAGGCGTCCGACGGCATCCATCTGGATGAAATTCGTTGCAGAGAGCAGCTCCCTTTTGGGTGGAACATTGTTCTATAAAATCATTACACGGCACCTATACGACTGTCTAACCAAGATAACAACGTAGCCGTTTCCCGGACAAGGATACCTCTCACTTAACTGACTAATCACGTCAAGCAAGTGTTCGCAGTAACCATCCGGGTCAACCGACCGACTGAACTACTTGGGATAAGAACAGTTGGTATTTTATGAGTTAATAGCCAACAAACATTAACGAATAAAAGGGAACAACCGGTACCCACCGCTTGATACCTCTACTACTCAGTCACTCGGCGACTAGGTAACAATCATGTTTACTTGGTCACTCCTTAAAAATTTAGTATGAAACTAAAAAGGTGTTCATACAGCACCTGTTCACACTAGATTAAATGTGGCGGGGAACAATCGGCCTAGATTTCCTAAAGTCTCTAGCCTAAAAACATGACAAGTAGGAAACCACTTTCCTACTTGGTTAATTTTACAAATGACAGGACCGCCTACCTAAAGGGGATCCAGTCTTTAAAATGGGTCGAATACCGATTGGATATATGGCCGACTGATCGCCTAGCCTGGAAATAGACAACCAGTCGTCCAGGGGCATAGGCGGCGTGACTAACTATCCGTACCTGTCTGCAACTATCGGCCATGTAAAACAGTCGGTATAGTGTGCAATTGGATATCAGAATATTCAATACTAAAACAAATTTGAAGCAAAACAAAAATATTCATTAAAAGGAAGCCGGTCATTAAAGACCGACAAATATTCAGAGCCCCGGCCCCCTGGCCGGGTAAATACAAAACAAACGGCACGCAGGCCGTGGAAAGAAGACATAAAGCTTAAGAAGGGGGCAGATCTTCAATATTAGCAGCTGCCGCCTGGTCAGCACTCTTTTTGCTGGACTCGACTTCAGCTGCATCCTTCTTCGATGCATTACCCCCAAGCGGCACAAGCGCCACTACCGGCTGCTCCTCCTCTTCCAACGCCTCGTCCTCAGCAGCCGCCAGGATCTCTTGATTATATCTATCAGAACACTGGCGGTACGTTTTTTCCCAGGAGGCAAAGTCGGCATTGGGGAAGAGGCGGCCCCAAGTCATGCGCTGGATTTGAGCAGAGTCTTCCATCATCTCCCGGACCAGCTCTTTCTTTTCTTGCTCGGCCTTTTTCGAGAGCTCCTGAGTAAGACTCTTCTCCTGGGTCACCAGGCATTCCTTAACAGCCGCCAAGGATTTCTCCAAGGTGTCGTATGAGGACATCTTTTGGCGAAGAGGTCTCAGCTCGGCCTTGAGATTGTTGATGGTCGCCTCCAGCTCGCTATTCCTCTTCTGGGCCGCCTCTAACTGAGCCCGGATAGCGGCGGTAGCCTGCGCCTGATAATAAAGAATATCAATTGTCAGAACCTCATTTTGGGCAATTTGAAACATTGCCTTATCACAGTCAGAGGCGGCCATAGATTTTGCAGCCTTTACCTCTTTGTTCTTCCTGTCAAGCGGCTTACTGATGCGAATCATGAAGAGTCCATTATTCCAATCAAGCATGATCATCCTACAAGTCCAATTACAAAGAAATCATTCTTGCTAAGTAATTTGAAGATCAAGTGTTAGATACTTTTTGTGCGCATGGACCGTTTCTTGCTAACCAAGGGTTTACTTGTTTACATTCTGGTTATGAATGTTAATGGGTTAATGGGCATCCTAGGCACGTTTTGAACAGCCTTAGGCATAGGAAAAGGCGTCCTTGAAGCAAGGAGAAACTTCATTGCAAATCATAAACATTTAGCATGAAGAAAGGCATGAATCAAGGGGAGGTTACTCCACGTTTTTTGCTGGTTCTTTATGGCTGTTTTTAAGCTTCTTTTCAGCAGTTTTTAAGAGGTTAATTAAGGGTGATTAAAGCCTAAAATCATTTAAGAAAATCTGCTTAGCTTAGGCGTGATTCTAGGCTAGGTTTTAGCTTTCATGTTTAGTTACAATAAACACACGTTAAGCTTGTTTAATGCGTGTAGTTTAGTACTAGTTTGTTTTCTTTATTTAAGCTTATGAAATGTAAGTTTATGGAGATTATGATATATGAATTAAGAAAGTTTTCTCCTTAAAAACTATTTATTCTTATTGCTAAGATAAATCGTTTTTTTTTCCAAGTTTAACTTGACGAATTTGAGTGGTTAAGTGAGTTTTCCTTCCATGCAAATTAAACAACTAGTGGGTTTTAAGTGAGTAATCCTTGCCTACATATCTTGTTTGTTTAAGTGAGTAATCCTTACAAACTAATCCTTCTTTCCTCTAAAACACGTTCCTTAACCATTTCCAAAACAACCTACAAACCTTTACCCGTAATTTGACTTAAAACACCAACCTTTTTTTTTTCTTTCCACTTAAGTTTGATCCATTAAGCTTGTATTAACTAAGAGTTTCTATTAGTTTTTACATCATTTGGCGCGTCAGGTAGGGGGAATTTCTGTCCAAAATGGATCAAGCAAACCCAAATGAAACCATTGACCAAAGGAGACTTAGAATGATGGAGGAAAACCAACAAAGACTCTTGGAAACCAATGAGCAATTACATGGTAATATAATGGCTCTAATGGCTCGTTTGTTGACACAAGAACAAAGGGATGGGCGTCAAAACCCTCCTAGAATTGATGACAAGAGTCTAAAGGTGGATGTAGACCTTTTTGATGGTACTCTTGACCCTGAGAAGTACTTGGAGTGGGAGCAATCACTTGAGAGGTAATTTGGGTTCAAAGACGTTGAGGAAGATGAACAAAAGTACAAGATTGCTAAGGTAAAGATAGCCAAGTATGCTGAAACTTGGTTGAAAGGAGTCCAAAGAAAACGAGAAAGCAATGGGAAAACTCGTATTTCTACATGGACCAAGCTTAGGAAGAAACTTAGGGGACGATTTGTTCCTTCTAATTACAAGCAATCCATGTATGTGAAATGGAGCACTTTGCAGCAAGGAGGGAGTAGTGTAGAGGAATACATTAAAGAATTTGAGAAACTTTCCATTGTGTGCGAAATAGTGGAAAATGAAGAACTCAAATTAGGGAGGTTTATGGCTGGTTTGGATAAGGACATTTATGAGAAAGTAGAAGTGCAACCCAATCTGACCTTTGATGAAGCTTGTAAGCTTTCGGTGAAATTTGACAATCAAAAGAAGAAGAAGAAGAAACCTTCGAACCCTTTTGACCCAAAATTAAAACGCCCATTTAACCCACCAAAAGAAACCCCTTCCTTTCCAAATTCCACTACCAAAAAGAACCCTGCCTCGTTTGATCTTTCACAAAAAGAAAAAGGAAAAGCCAAAACCGGAGACTTAAGTGACATTGTTTGTTTCAAATGTCATGGAAGAGGACATTACAAGAGAGATTGTCCTAATGCAAGAGCTTTAACCATACGAGAGCTTAAGAATATGATGGCACAACCTTTTGTCCATGAAGAAGAGAAGGAGAACGAAAATGGTAGTGAAAATGTACCTTTAGAGTCTTATGATTCTAATGAGGAGGAGGAGCAAGTTGATGACTGTTTTCCCGAAAAAAATAGTCTAATAATGAGGAGAGCCCTCCAAATGCACGTGGAGGTTGAGAAAACCCCAATTCAAAGAGAAAATGTCTTCTTAACCAAATGCAAGGTTAATGAAGATGTGTGTGACTTGATTGTTGATAGTGGTAGTGAAGCTAATGTTGTGTCAAGTGATCTTGTTAAGAAACTTGACTTGAAGACTACTAGACATCCTACTCCTTACAAGTTGAGTTGGCTTGATAAGAGCAAGAGTACGGGAGTTAGAAAACAATGTCTAGTAAAATTTCAGATTGGTTCGTATGTGGATGAAATTTTATGTGATGTCATTCCCATGGATGCTTGTCACATTTTGTTAGGGAGGCCATGGCAAAGTGACAAAAAATCAGTACATGATGGCCTATCAAACACCTACACCATTACTCACCAAGGCAGCAAGAAAGTGTTGCACCCCTTACCACCACAAAAAAGCCTTTCCCAAACACAATCCCCACCACCACAAAAAGAGCCCAAAAGAAAGGACATTTTGTTGCTTTCCTTAAAAGAATTCGAAAACTCTTTGGAGAAGGAAGATGAAGTGTTCTTATTGATTTCTAAAGAGGAACACGAAGGTTTTGTCCAACAAAACCCTAGGCTAGCCGCATTGATCAAGGAGTATGAAGATGTTTTTTTCTAATGAATTACCACAAGGGTTGCCTCCTATTCGTGGTATAGAACATCAAATAGATTTGATTCCGGGAGCCCCCCTTCCGAATAAACCCCCTTATAGATGCAATCCCATGGAAACTAAGGAATTACAAAGACAAATTGAGGAGTTGATGCAAATGGGTTACGTGAGAGAATCCATGAGTCATTGTGCCGTTCGAGCTTTGTTAGTGCCAAAAAAGGATGGAACATGGAGGATGTGTATTGATAGTAGGGCGGTGAATAACATAACCATTAAGTATAGGTTTCCTATTCCTAGACTTGATGATATGTTAGATGAGTTGAGTGGAGCTCAAGTGTTTTCCAAGATAGATTTGAGGAGTGGATATCACCAAATTAGAATGAGGGAAGGTGATGAATGGAAAACAGCCTTTAAAACTAAGCATGGTTTGTATGAGTGGCTTGTTATTCCATTTGGATTAACAAATGCTCCAAGCACCTTCATGAGACTTATGAACGAAATGTTGAGGCCATTTTTGGGGAAGTTTGTAGTTGTTTACTTAGATGACATTCTCATCTATAGTAAAAATGAGGAGGAGCACTTGAAACACTTGGAAGAGATTTTCAAAACCTTGAGAGAGCAACAATTGTATGGGAAGTTGGAGAAGTGCCATTTTTTGCTAACAGATATTGTTTTCCTTGGTTATATTGTTTCAGGTGAAGGAATTAAAGTTGATCCAAGCAAAGTGGAAGCCATTTCTTCATGGACAATTCCAAAAACAGTCACGGAGGTTCGTTCATTTCATGGACTTACTTCATTCTATAGGAGGTTTATTGAACATTTTAGCACCCTTATGGCTCCCATCACCGAATGTACAAAGAAGGGAAGCTTTCAATGGACTCCACAGGCTCAAAAGGCGTTTGAGTTGGTGAAAAAGAAGATGTGTGAAGCGCCGGTTCTAGCCCTTCCAGATTTCATGAAACCATTTGAAGTTGAGTGTGATGCAAGTGGAAAAGGAATAGGGGCTGTCCTAATCCAAGAGAAGAAGCCAATTGCGTATTTTAGTGAGAAATTGAGCCAAGGCAAATTGAATTACTCCACTTACGACAAAGAATTCTATGCCATGGTTCGAGCTTTGGATCATTGGTCACATTATTTGAGGCCACAGCCTTTCATCTTACATTCGGATCATGAATCTTTAAGGTTCATTCATGGGCAAAAGAAGTTGAATGCAAGGCATGCTAAGTGGGTGGAATTCCTACAATCTTTCAACTTTGCAACCAAGTACAAGAAAGGCAAAACCAATATTGTGGCGGATGCATTATCAAGAAGGCATAATCTTCTTGGAATCATGGAAACTAAAATTCTTGGTTTCGAGGTCATGAAGGAATCATACAAAGATGATCTTGAACTTAAGGAAATCATGGAGTCTTGCAAGAATGGAGTCCACGGTTCATTTGTCATAATAGATGGTTTCCTTTTCAAAGGGAACAAACTTTGTGTTCCTAAAGGTGCAATTCGAGAGTTGTTGATCAAGGAAGCTTATGGAGGAGGACTTGCTGATCATATGGGTATACAAAAGACCCTAGAAATCTTACAAAGTCATTTTTATTGGCCAAAAATGTTAGCTAATGTGCACCAAGTTTTGGCTAGGTGTTCTATTTGTCAAAGAGCCAAAATGACGTTTCATAAGGGAGAGTATAAGCCTTTGCCCATTCCCGAAAGACCTTGGGAATATTTGAGTATGGATTTCATAATGGCCTTGCCTAGAACAGCTCGTGGAAAAGATTCTATCATGGTGATCGTTGATCGGTTTTCAAAGATGGCTCATTTCATAGCTTGTAAGAAGGTGGATGATGCGTTCAATGTGGCGCAAACTTTTTTTAAAGAAGTGGCTAGATTACATGGTTTGCCTAGAACCATAGTTTCGGATCGTGACACTAAGTTTGTGAGTCATTTTTGGAAGTCCTTGTGGAGGCTCGTGGGTACTAAGCTACTTTTCTCAACAAGCCATCATCCACAAACGGATGGTCAAACCGAAGTGGTGAACCAAATTCTTGGTTCTTTGCTTCGTGCCTTAGTGAATAAGGGAGGTAAAGATTGGGACTTGAAGTTAGCTCATACAGAGTTTGCCTACAATAGAACTTCAAGCAAAACTACAAAGTATTCACCTTTTGAAGTTGTGTATGGTGTGAATCCTTATGTGCCGATTGATTACATTTCGCTTCCTAAAGATAAGTTCGTGCATGGGACAGCCAAGGAGAATATAGAATTCATGATTGATGTCCATAAAGAAGTTAGGAAGAACATAGAAAAGGCAAATGAGTCATACAAGAAGCAAGCTAACAAAAACTTGAGAAATATGAAGAAGTTCGAAGTGGGTGATCTTGTGTGGATATTCTTGCGCAAAGAAAGGTTTCCTAAACAAAGGAAACACAAATTGATGCCTAGGGCAGAAGGACCTTTTCAAATCATGGAAAAGATCAATGATAATGCTTACAAAGTGGACCTTGGAGGGCAATTCGGAGTTTCATCAACTTTCAACGTGGGTGACTTGGCTCCTTATCTAGAAGATGATGAGTTGAGGGCAACTCCTTTCGAAGAAGGGGAGGATGATGCAAATCATGAAGAGTCCATTAGTCCAATCAAGCATGATCATCCTACAAGTCCAATTCACAAAGAAATCATTCTTGCTAAGTAATTTGAAGATCAAGTGTTAGATACTTTTTGTGCGCATGGACCGTTTCTTGCTAACCAAGGGTTTACTTGTTTACATTCTGGTTATGAATGTTAATGGGTTAATGGGCATCCTAGGCACGTTTTGAACAGCCTTAGGCATAGGAAAAGGCGTCCTTGAAGCAAGGAGAAACTTCATTGCAAATCATAAACATTTAGCATGAAGAAAGGCATGAATCAAGGGGAGGTTACTCCACGTTTTTTGCTGGTTCTTTATGGCTGTTTTTAAGCTTCTTTTCAGCAGTTTTTAAGAGGTTAATTAAGGGTGATTAAAGCCTAAAATCAGTTAAGAAAATCTGCTTAGCTTAGGCGTGATTCTAGGCTAGGTTTTAGCTTTCATGTTTAGTTACAATAAACACACGTTAAGCTTGTTTAATGCGTGTAGTTTAGTACTAGTTTGTTGCATAAATAGCCCCCTAATCTGCCGATTTATGTATAATTTGAACAGATTAATTATAACCTTAGTTTCTCAACAAGTAATCATGCCTTTAGTCACTAAGATTTTTAGCGATTTGACTTGTGAGTGGTGTCGGTCTTTGACTACTAAGGAGAGAAAAGAACTTGACTTTTTCCACTTGGAAGGGATTTATGGTATTAAGGGGGTAGCTATTGACATAGATTTTATTAATATTGCCTAAGAATATTGGGATCCAAACACACATTGCTTTAGACTAGGATATGATGAAATTAGCCCTTTACCGGAAGAATTTGGTGCCATTCTAGGCTTCTCTTCATTAGATCTTGCAGTAATTCCTAGAGTGAGTGAGTATTATTATCAAGATTTTAAGCGCTTCTTTAATCTAAAAGACAGAGATCTAACAAATATTGTAGATGGTAGCGTAGTTAATCTAAAAGAATTTGCACGCCACTACTTTGATAGACCATATTCTGAGTCTTTTCATGTTTATAGAAGAAGGGCTTTTCTCTTTTGCATGCTTAACCAATATCTTCTCACTAGTGGTAGAAATAATGAGGGTCACACAATTATAATATCATCTCAAGTTGTCTATGGTCGGTTTTAATTTGAATATTACAGTTATATCTATCAATGAAAGCATTTTTTATTCCATCCCAGTTAGAGTTCTTCTCTTTATCAAGGGAGAAGAACCAATGTTGACAAATGGTTTCAAGAGATAGCGAGAAAAAAGAGTGAAAAATATTCTTATCAATCCCTTTAATGTTCGTTACAGTTTCAAAGGACCTTAAATGAAAGTAAGGATTGTCAGTTGGCTTAAACTTAGGGATGTCAGTGGCATTGAACTTCTGCGGAATAAGCTCCTTGTCCACTAAGGCCCCTTGTGAGCTAATGCCCTATTTTTTTCCTTTCCTTGCCTATCTTGAGCAATGAGTTAAACAATTAAGTGAATTGTTTTATTCAGTACTTGGTCAAGGAGCAAGGGTAGATTAAAACAGTTCGAGTCATTACCGCAACAATCTCTTAGGCGTTCAACTTCAAACTACTTTTAGTTTGTTCCAATGGCCACTAAGGAATACGTTGAGAACCTCAACAAAACCATCGAGACACTCGCTGCCATGGTACAAACGCTCACAACTAGGGTCACTACCATGGAACAAAACAAGGTCATTGTTTCTACCCTTGACAAATTGAAGGAAAAGATGAGTAAGATTTATGAGGATCTCACTTTTGTGGAACAGCCTCCCACTCCTCTAGATTTGAAAGACAGACTCCCTAAAAAGTTCTCCACTATTGATATTCCAAATTTCAAGCCTACTGACAATCCAATATTCCATTTGAAGGCGTTCTCTGCAACCATGGCTCTTAAGGGAATGGACATAACACTCTTTCCTACAGTGTTCCCTCTCTCCTTAGAGCATTCTTACGAACAATGGTTTTATTACCTATATTCCAAGCGTACTGCGACTTGGCAAGATGTCACCGACAATTACATGAATCGTTACAAGTGTAACATTGAAACTAAAACTTCTGAACGTGAACTCTCCATTCTCAAACATAAAGAAAATGAGGGATTCACTGCTTATCTGAACAGGTGGAGGGAAACGACTTCAATCTTGGTAGATCCTCCCAAAGAAAGAGAGATGGTTCGCCTCTTTATTCAAAATCCGACTCACAAGTATAGGGAACATCTCAAATTTCGTCCACTGAAGATTTTCAAAGTTGTATACAACATCGGCATCAATATCAAGGATGAGCTAGTAAAGACTGCTGGTAGTAACATTAATAACACTTGGGAAAACAAGAAGAACGACCATCCTTCTTCTTTATCTTCTAAGCACGAATAACTACCAATAATATAAGCCAAGTTGATCTCAATGAAGTGTTAGCTCTTAATGCTCCATTGCACAAAAAAAGGAGAACTTACACTCTTTTAGGAATAACTTATGATGCGGCCTTTAATCGCCTTTACGGTCAAGGCTTGATCACACCTATTGGGCCATTTCCAGAGCCAAAACCTGAAGAAAGGAACGCCAAATGAAACCCCAATGCCATTGCAAGTACCATCAAAGAAGGGGCCACTCTACCGAGCCATATTAGAATTTGAAGGATGTCATTCAAGACTTGGTGGATGCAAACAAACTTCATGTCCCTCCAGGCGGCAAGAAGTAATGAACACAAGGCGCACAGTAGATCCTTCGTGCGAGATTCCATGAATTTTTTTTTTTTTTTTTTCATTCATCTTCATTCCCCTATTCATGTCTAGCATAGGTTTTCCATTTTGAATTTCTATATGTTTCATGTGTTTCGTTCACCTTTTCCATTAATAAAATGAGCATATTTCCTTTACATCTTGACCATAGCATTTTTCATTCATTCATTCAAAAAAAAATCAATTACCAAACTAAACACAAGGTACACCAATGACTTGAGGCTCCTTTGCAACCCTGTCATTCCCTATTAACCATTCAATCACATATCCATTTCTTCGTCAACCACTTTGAGCCTTGTCCAACGATTAACCTTATTTATTCAACCCACATTCACTTAACCCTAGGATGGGAAGGTGTGCAATTTATGTAACAGTCAGAAAGCAAGCTCAAAAAAAAATTCTAAAGGCAATTGTTCCAATGTCTTCAATATGATCACGTCTCAAATTACGTCTCTCATCGAGTGCTTGGTACCGTGCCTGAGAAACATGAATGCTAAGTGAGTGATGGACCTAGGATCTGAGATTGCCTACATTGATTCAAAAGAATGAAAGAAAAAGGAATTAGAATAAGAAAAATAAAACTTGCAAATTCCAAAATTTCAAATACACAATTGCATATCTTGGGGGCTTCTATCGGGTCTTAAGCCTTTTACCCATTTCTTCATTAAACCATCAGCTTAACCATTACAACCCTTGAATGACCTCTTTGAGGTGCACATACACTTGTGCAAAGTTCGGTTAGAGCTACGTTTGGTGATTTGTAACGGATACGTAGGCAACCTTACATTGAGGTGCGGCCTCATTTATATGCATGATCGAGTCAAATAATTTCCAATGCTTATTGCTACCCATTAAGAGCTAGACTTGGGGGCTTGAACCCACATCATATTAGCTTACCCAGCCTAAAGAGTCATCATCTTTGACTCTTCTCACATATACATCTATCACCATAACCTTTGCAGCCAGCCTTAGTATCACATTCACACACTTCACTCACACATCCATATACATATCATCTTTCCCTTTAAGAACCATTTTTCATGAAATCTTGTTTCAACATTGTGCATGTTTCATCATGTTTCAAGACAACATTCATCAAATGAAAACATTATATACTTTCTTAGTTTCCCGACCTAAGCAATATTAATTGTTTCATGCACCGCATATCGTGCTTAGCTCCTTGACCTAGCAACATTCATTATGTAATTGTAGACACCCATTTGTGTCTCCCCAAAACCAAACCTAGTGATGAATACCTTTCATGTCATTTGATTATCGAATGAAGCGAAAGTGTGAAAAGTCTAGTGATGAGGATGTTTTTATTAAAATATCTCCTTTCTGTTTTTGAAAATATTTCTTTTCTTACCCTATTTATGAAAAACGTGCATTCTAGTTTAGTTTGGTCCGTGATAAAGGTTTAATAATAGTGTAGTTGTATAGGGCTTGAAAAGACCTTTCCAACGATATATTATAATCCCAATTCCGATGAATAATGAGGAGGTTATGGCCAAAATACTAAACTGAGCCACGTTTGGTTCTTACATACGGCCCAATGATCTAGAGGAGGGCCTATTATTAATTATCATTCCTAAAGATATTAGGATTGATTATAGTCTTCTAGAATAATCTAGAAGGTTCTCTTAAATCCTAATGGAGTTAGGATTGCTAATTATGTTTCAAAGAGTTTGAAATTGAATAAAACTACTCCTTTTTAGAATCCTTGTTTTGTACAAGATGGAATATATTCAGATATTATTTTTGTGCCTCATAATATTTATCTATATCTTATATGGTTGGATATATCTTGAAATTATCTTTCCAATGATATATTATAATATTAAATCCGAGCTATAACGGAAAAGATATGAATGGAATATGAAACTCTATCCAAAACTAACACCCTTCCACTATTTCGGCCATATCTTTTTATTTACAAAAGATTTTTATTTAATTCCAATTGGGTTGAAAGTAGACTTCAAGATCTTTCCAACTACATATTATATGCCTTATTTGCACTTATGGATCAAAAGATATGATAAAAACAAAATCCGCAAAAAATTGTCTTGCAGCGACAGACTCTGTCGCGCGGCGCTGCACACTGTCGCGCGGCGACAGGGGCAGTTGCGGAGACATCGTTGTTTTATTCCTCTTCAAACTCCGACTCTTTTTTGTATCATAATCCGAACTTTTTTCATTATAAATGGCGTCCTTAGACCTCCGTTTTTAATCAACTCTCAACCAGAATTCTCTAATTCTTCTCTCCCTCTAAGCTAAAGCTTATTCTCTCTCTACCTCTTTCTAGCCTAGCCTTTTACAAACACAATTCCTCATACATTAGCACTAGACATACCTAGCCAAGTTCGAAGTTTCCTTCGCCCTAGACATGAAAGGTTTGATATTTCTGAGGGTTTGGTCCCAAATCTCTATTTCAATTATTTAATTTAATTCTTTAATTTTATTATTTTCCTTGAAGTTACTAACGTGTGTATTTTGTTATTAGAAAGAGGTACGAGGAATCCAGGTAAGTGATTTAATTGTTTTATTGATATTTTGATATAGAAATCATGCTTAGGTTGTTATTTTGGTTTCTAGGAGCATGTTAGGATGCTTTTCCTAGTATCATGTTAGGATGCTTTCCTTAGTATGATATTTAGGGTGATTTGCTTATATAAATTATGATTTTTATGGTGCCTTTTATTTCTTTCCTAATAGCATGTTAGTACCATGTTAGGGTTAAAGCTTTGATTTTTTATGTTTAGTGACAGGCTAGGGTTTGTTATTAATCTTATTATTATCATGCTTAGGATCTTGCTATTATTATGATTTATTTTTAACATAATTATGATTATTTTAATGATCATTGTTATTATTATTATTATGTTGCTTGTTTATATTTATTGTTATTACTTGATCACGCCTTTTATGCATTTTTTAAGGGAATTTGTACTTGTAATCACGTTTAATAAGATAATTAATAATCTTGTTTAGGTTAATTTGATTATAATTCAAGTGATCGCCAATAATAGTTTTGTTTGTGCATTAATATTCAACCAACATAGATAAACAGGTCTAGGGTTAACCTATTGATTGCATGTTAGTCAGAAAGCGCACATGAATACGAGAAGAATAAAGTAGAGGCCTATTATTAGGGCAGGTTCTTTCTCTTTTAGATTGGATTTGTACCTTCATCCCTAAACTTCCAGTTTTGGTTCCAGACCTATTGGAATTAACGATCTCATGGATCGTTAAGGGGTGTAACCTTCACCCTGTGAACGGTTTACAAGTTCCTAAAACTTGTTGGCGACTCTTTTGCTCTAGCTTCCTTCCCTTTGGACGCAACCATGCTTAAGTGTATGATCACAGTGGGGTTCAAGTTTGGGGTAATGCTTGAAATATTCCCTACAGTTTTTGGCGACTCCACTGGGGAGGATTTCTATTTTAATTCCTGAAATTTATTTCGGCAATGATTTAGAATGAGTGGATGAGACTCGAAAAGTTCTAAGTATTTCATGTGCGTAATTTTGATTAACATTATTGTCATATGCATAAAAAAAGGTTCTCATTGGAAAAACCATATGTAATGAGTAAAAAACATAGGATTTTTACACGTAGAAAATTTAAGGAATATCTTTCACAACTAGAATCGAAATAATACTGCGAAAAACTGGAAAATTCTAAGAACACATGCAGCTGCTGAGGCATGTAGGAACTGGCGTCTAGAAAACAAAGCCTATTGCCGAAGATATGTCTCTGTCGACGAGCGACAATTCTGTCGCCAGACGATAGGGCTCATATCCTAGCGACAATCCCTGTTGGCTGGCGCTGCGTTCTTCCTCTCTATTCTTGCTTTTTTTTTTCTTTGCCCTTTCATACTTCACAAAAGGGAAAATCCCATACTTCCCTAAGTGAAGCAGAGTCCCATCCTCAGCATAAAGAGGCTTGCCTATCATCCCCATGAACATTGCCTTTAACTTGAACCTCTTTGATTGTTGTGCTTTGTATGGTACCTCTTCATTTGTTGTTAGATAAAAGGTCCTTATTTCTGGGTTCAGATAGAACCACTTTTCATCAATGTAGATTTGATGTTGCATATCCATAAATGTTGGGTCTCCTTCACTTGGAATTGGGTTATTTTGCTGCAACACCCATTTTAGCCTTGCTACTTTGTGATTATCACTTAATGTTGGGTGATTGGTTGCTGTGATAGCCCTAAGTCTCCTTTTTCTTTAACTTGTGTATGACCACATGATTGACATTAAGTGTTGCACCATAGCTCCTATTTGTGGTTCTATTGTAAAGAGGCACAGACATAAGCCACTCATCAGAGTATTCCTTAGGCTTGGGACCTGTCTTGCCTAATTTTTTGCTCCTGACATCTACAACATCTCCCAATTAAATGTGTTTTTTAATTTCTTTAAACCATCTGCATGTTGTATATCTGTGTACACCATGCTTTCTTGCCAATGAGGACAGCAGCCCTCTTGGAAGTGAGTCCCTTCCATATTAAGCAATATGGCATCTACTATCAGCCTCTTTTCCTTGATGTTCAATTCTCTTCTTTGCCTTGCATTGTTTGCTTCTTGATTTTCCACTTCTGGCTCTAATTCTGAGTCCCCTGGTATGTTGAATCAGTATCTTGCTGATTACTTGCTTCATTTGTGTCTGAAACTTATTGTGAACTGTTGGATAAATGTTCCATATCTCTGTTGTGCTGCATTTTTGTGTCCTGCTCCATGAGCATTTGGCTGATGTTGAAAAATTCATCAAACTCCTCTTCCATGAGTCCTCCTTTTTTAATATGTGAGGTGATGAAGTGGAGCTGACTTGCTTTTTTTTTTTGAGCTTTCAATGGAGCCTAATTTTGTACAAACAACTAATGTTGCTACTAACTCAGCAATTAGAAATCATGACTAATTTTAGTTGAAGATGGATTTTGTAATTTGCAAAGCATGGTAATTTCTGGTCTGTAATCTAACTATGGAATTCGATTTCCTCCCCCCCTTCCCCCAACCCCAAAAAATTTCGGTGATGGTGAATGATTATGTATGAAACGAGTTTCCCCTTTAAATAAGGGGCTTTTGGTTGTGAAATTGGGTTTGTGGGAAAATTTTGAATTTGATTTGAATTGTTTTCAAATTTTCATGAAAAGTTTGGAAGGAACCAAAATTGAGGCAAAAAAAAATTTCCCTCCTAAAGCTGCCATCAAAAAAGTGAGGGAAAAAAAGGGCAAATAAAATAAAATAAAAAGTCTCCTTAAAAATTGGGAGCACTTTTTTTCCCACCCTTTTTAACTCTCCTAATTACATATCCCTCCTCTTTAATTCACCCCCTTAAAAGTTTTACCTAGGAGTCCGCAAACTCCCTCTTTGTTGCGAGTAACTCGTTACGAAGGGAGTAATACACTTTAAAATGAGATTAATGGATGTTAGGAGTATAATTTGATGAACCATGTGCTTTAAACAAGGGAAATAATATATTTTTTCTCAAAAATAACTTTCTATTTATAGTGTGTTGCAAATATTGTGATATTTCCATTTTAGGAAATTGTTACAAGTATTAACAGAAGAAGTATTTAAATAAGTTCAGGGCATAAAAAATAAGTTCAGGGTATAAAAAATAAGTATTATCTCTAATAAGGGTTATCTAATTCAAATTACAACTAAATTAAGTTCAGATAAGTCCATATAAGTTCAAATAATTGAAAATCAAGTGAATATAACGCACCCTTAATGTTATCAAAGTTATCCCAAGTTTTTGCAATAAACACATTATGCAAAAATTGAAATACAAACTGAAGTATATCTATGCTAAATCTTTTACAAAAATAAGAGCATTTATTATGTTAAATATTCATTGATGACATTATGCACAATTTAAAGACACATGCTAACTAGTCAGCTACTCCGCAGATATTTGGATATTATGAATTTAAGTTGTCAATGACAATAATCGATTAACAGGGCATCATACTATGACAGCTACCTGCATTGTTTAGACCTAAACTTTTCTGAATCAAGGAGCTAAAGAAAAAGCTTCTCAAGCCTTCTGGTATTTATACTAGGTTTTATAGCATCTGAATTCCCAAAACGAGCACATGGATCCTTTTCAGGAACATAATTTCCCAGGCACCATCCCCGGGGGCAAAGTAGCCATCCGTTCTCCTTAAAAGTTCCCGATCAATCTTCTCAAGAACGGGGTCATTCATAGAGAATCTATGTGCAAAAGGAGCACCACTCTGTACCATTTCATCAAAATGCTCCTGGGTTAAGTTGACAGGCTGTTGATTCGGAGGGTTATCCCACTTCATATACCGAAGGTCATGGTTTACAGTAGTATTCTGATAATTTTTATGGTTACAGACCACAGTGTGAAAGTAGCCCTCAGAAGAGGATAAATAATTTGTGTAATACATGAGTAGTGTCCTAGGAACATTATCCCATCCCCATATACAAAATTCAACAAACGATTTCGTTAGCACCACCCACTTAGACCCTGTCAATGAAAACCAAAGCATCACAATATTATAGGGCCAATGCATAAACATATGGTAGGAATGCACAGAGTATGGCCCCTAAGTTGTTTCACTCAGTAAAATAATTTATTAGAAAAGACAACAAATACATCAATTGGCAAGAAAAAAATAATGTGAGTTGCTAAATCGAAGTTTTTAGATTGTAAGTTGCTTTTGAGTTTGATTCTGCTAGAAATAATAACAAAGAAGAGCATGTGGATAGTAACATTGACATAGTATGACAACAACAAAGTTAGAACTTAATTAAGGCAACACTCATAATGTCTTATGCAACCAACCCATCCAGTTACACTATTACTTTTTTCTTAGCAAGTGATGTGTGTTATTTCAAAAGGCATGTACAACAACTTATAGCATGTTCATTTTAATTTAAGGTATTTTATTTGATCTCTAAGCCAATGATACCAAGTAGTAAGACTAGTAACAAACAACTATTAATATAATGAACATTAAGTGTCAAACTTGAGCTAGTCAACTAGTTTAAAAAAGGATTTGTTGACAATACCCACCTACAATTGTTGCCATTTTACCACCTACAATTTTTTTTTTTTTAAATTTGAATTTTACCACCAACTATTTTTTAAAATATTAAAACTTCCCACCTACTTGGTTCTCAACTCAAATGTGATGTTATGTGAGGCCCACTAACTACCTTCCCACCCTTTTCCCCTCACTTTCTTCCTTCCTCACTCGGTTTCTCAATCCCTTATATTGTACTCCTCTCAAAATTGAGGGAAAACTACAGAGTAGTATTCATGTTAATTATTTCACGAATTGAAGTGTTTCCCCAATTTTGAGAGGAATACAGTACATGGGAATGAGAAATCGAGTGAAAAATAAAGAAAGGGAGGAAAAAGGTAGTTAGTGGGCCCCATATGACGTCACATTTGAGCTGAAAGCCAAGTAGGTGGGAAGTTTTAATGTTTTGAAAAATTGTTGGTGGTAAAAAAAAAAAAAAAAAAAAAAAAAAAAAAAAAAAAAAAAAACCAACTACTGTAGGTGGTAATTGTCAAATTTTCCTTTAAAAAAACATAAAGAATGAGGGCGCAACCGTGGATGTTGCCTGTAATGACTGTAACAAAAATAAACCCCAAAATTTGTCATAAAGTTGTTAAAAATACTCAAAGATATTTTTATTCTTAACAAAGCTTGATGGAAAAAGTCACCTATAGGCATCTAGCCCCCCCCCTCCCCCCGGCAATTCCCATTGGAATTAGAAATTCCTACATACAACTAAGCAAATTTTTGCATATCCTAAGAAAATGAATTTAATCTGAGGGGGCGCTTGGTATGAATATTAGAAATGGAGTGTGTTATGGATTGGGTCAACAGGGTCAACACCGCAAGTCAACTACCACTTTTGGTGTATACGAGGCGCGCAAAGAAGGTTCAACAAGGGTCAATAGAGGCAGGGAACAAAGAGCAACAAGACAAAGCCAATTAAAAGGAAATTAAGGAAAGGAAGTAGCCTCCTTTAATCATATAATTTGTGGGTTTCTATTCTGGTTATTGAAATATCACATGTATTAGTTAAGCCTTGAGTATATGTATTGTAGTTGAGGAGTAAGAAAGGCATCCAGAAATTGAGTGAAGTTATTTGTGAGGTTTGTGGCCTCAAGTCACTACTGAGAGACTCATAGCCTAAAGTTATGCTTATCCATTGTAGTTTGTTGTAATCGGATTGCCATTAATCAAATACTCAAGCTTACCCTTAATTGTGCCCCATTATTATTAATAATTTTGTCGTGAGAATTTGGTACATAACAGAGTGAGTAGAAAGGAATTAAATAAGAAGGAAAAAATCTTTTCACGGTTATTTTATTATTTGTGTAGTTTAAATATGGAAAGGAATCACCTAAACCCAAATCTCTTTATTTTTGTTTGAGAAGGGTAAGGGTAATTGTTACCTTAGCTGTAGAGCGGTAACAAATAGGTGGAAATCATTACTCTTAGGTAAGGGTAATAGTTATCCAAGCCTTCTAACCAAACATTTGGTAACGGTAATGGTTTAATTGAATCGGTTTCTAGCCCTAAAAATACTCTTACCAAATATGTTGTGAATGTTAAGGGATGGTTCCTTATCACGCGATTCATGTGAATTGAATGTTAATGAGATGGTATCCTCTTATAACTATTGTAAACCTCTCTTAAATTTGATTTGTATACTATTTTTATTTATCACGCTACTAATGAGTGTCATTTATGGCACTACTAGGGTAGTATTTTTCTTTCGTTTTTGGTAATTTCTAGCTTATTTTATTGCGTTTTTAGGCAATAATGCTTGCTTTATGTGAATGTGTGATAATTTAGAGAAACGTGTGTTTGAAATAGTTTTCTTATTTCTTTTACGCAATTCTTTGTTATTCTTGCTTTCCTATTTGCTTACCTTGTTTGTAGTTGTGTCGAGCTTTTTCGAGATTCAAGGATAAAGGAGGAAGCTTGATATTAGCTTTAAAAGACAATGTGATTAAGTTTGGGAAGCTAGAGCACGAGCAAGGAAATTTTGGAGGCAAAGCAAAGTACCCAAGAAAGACCGCAACAACCTAGGGCATGATTTCTCAATTTGCCCTTAGTTCACTCGTCCCATGGCATCTTAAGCTATCAGCTACGCGGGCGTGCATTCCTTGGTTTGCGTTTCAGTAACCAGCATTTCACGGCAGCGCAAATGTTAATCTAGAGCGTGCCCAAATGGGTTACTTTCCTTTATTTTCAGCATTTAATTTTGTTATTTGATGATCTTGTTAGGTGACTTTCATTGCTACATTTAGTTTATTCAATCCTTTAATTCAATTCAATGTTGATGATGATTTTGGTTAATTTAGTTGTAGGATTTAATAGATTCTTTGCTAGGGATTAGGGTCAAACATGTTTGATTGTTCAACGTGAGCTTAATTTGGGAATTTTGAGTGATTTTGTATGGTAATCAAAGTGATTAAATAAGATTTGCTTTATGCTTATATTGATTGGATTGGCCGCCCTTGATGTTAAGCATGCTTCCATGATTGAATTCAATTGACATGGGAATTGATGTTGTGTTCATCATAATTTGTTGAGAATTTGATCATGTTTCTTCTCATTGCCTTGCTTTAGAGGGATCTAGGTTATATAATAAGAGGACGATTGATTAAATGTTCCTAACTACTACTACTACTAGTCTTTGTTATACTTAAATCACTTGTTTCCCACACTTTGCTTAATTGACTATGATTACATGTGGATCTCAAATCCCTAGTATCTTTTATTGAATGAATTTCGTTCTTGCTTGTTGCTACATGATTTAGTATAGTTCAAATCTCTCAAACTCAATTTCGAAATAGCTTTGTCTTTAATCATTTGCAAAAGACTTCCCTTCCCTCGTGAATCAACCTCTTACTTGCCACTTTGCTTGTGCTAGTTTGAGTTGACATAATTTTCCCTTATTAATTACATGCATTTTCCTTTCCTTTTTCTTTCCTTTTTTTCAAACTTTTATTCAATTGATTATTTTATTATGCTCTTGTTCCTTTTCAAACGGTTCCTTGTAATGATTCATGTTAGTCGAACCCAAATCATTTCAAAACTAAGGCTTTGTTATTGTTGTATTGAATGTCAATAGGAATTATTTCTTCCTATATCCAACCAAACAAGCACTTAACTAGCCCTAGACTGTTGTACACTTGTAGAAACTTTTTATAAGTCTTGCCCTTCTCATTGTTATTCATATATAGTATTAATATCTTATAAATATGTAAATTTCTCATACATTAACTCTCCGTTATCTTATGTAATAGGAAGGTCTTCGAATTTTTATTGTAACTTGCTTTCTTTTTATAAGAGCTCCCAATAATGGACGGGCACCTACTCAAGAGAATAGAATACATACATGTAAGAGCTATATTGAGAACCTTAAGAAGATGATGAATCTTCATATGAAACAACCAAGAAAAGAGGGGAAAATCAATCAACAACCATTTCAAAGCAACACAAAATAAACCTAAGCTTAATTTTGAAATCAATGAGATTTTCTCTCAATCTTAATGATCATTTGCTTTCTTTGTGATTGCTTCTTTGTAATCTTTGTAGTTACACCTTAATTCTAGCTTTCCGATGCGAGAGAATCGACGCTACTTTATTCGACTAATGTGACTTGATGAAGACGGGAAAAATTTCGGCTCAGTTTGAATTATCTAGATAACTTTCTTCGTATATGGGATGCAATTTAGCTTTTTTAGTTATGATCTTGTAATTAATCCTAGCCTTTTATTTTGTATAGTTTAGATTTAATGTGGTTTAAGGTTTTATTTCATGTACTAGTGTCTTCTTATAAAGAAGATCTTTTATGATGTAAAGCGGTGACTTGTTTAGAATGTAAAAAATATGAGAGTTTTTCTCCTTATTGAGTTCTTGGTGATCTCTCCTTTGTGGAAAAACCTCAATCTTTATCAAACTTTGTGATTAAGATTGAAACCCTTGTTATCCAGACCTTGTGACTAGTGAATCAACTTATTTTGCAAGATAATCTTACTTTGTGTTTGATTATTTTAGCTTGTTTCCTTAAATCTTGATCCAAGACCATATATTTATTATATATGGCATCTCCATGGATTCTTCCATGGATGATTCTTGGGTTTATTATTTTGATTCGTTGAGGTATTTTTATTTCAATATATTGCTTTCATTTATGCTTTCTTTATTAGATTTGGTATTGATTATTTTATTTCATGCTAGAGTAGTCTATTTCTAGGGTTTTTTATTGATATTATTGATATACTGATTATGATTTTTCTAATTGAATGTGTTTTTATTGTTAATCTTGCAATCTAATCAATAGTTTGATTAATTCATGTTAATAAAAGTTTGAATCGAAAGATCTTACTTTTAGAGGCTTACCTACTATTAACAATTCTTAGTGACCGAACTACATATGTTGAATTGAGAGTGTTAAGAACCGACCGTAGGCGTAGCAATTGCTCTAGATAATTGATTGATTGAATTGTTATTGATATTTGATAGATTTAGAACTATAAACATGGTGAACCATAACCATGGGTCTTTTTATTAATTGTTTTATTCCTACTTTAATTTAGACTATCTTTTTATCCCGATTTCGTGACTTAGTTTAGTTTCTCCAATTTCTTTACTTTTTTAGTTGGTTTTGTTATAAATTTATCTTTGACAGGTGTACGACAACCTATCAAGTTCGCATTTTAATTTGATTTCATGCCTTGTTTATGCTTCAGTGAATGCTATACCTAAACTGTTTCCCTTAGTGTTTTATTTTTTTGCTTTAACATCTTTAGACTTTAGTTTACTTTCCTAATGGAGAAGCCGGCCACCTAGGCCCAACTTCCGAGGGAAGCCCAATCAGCCCAAGGTTAACCTAAACCTAGGATTGGCACGTTTCCCGAGGTTATAAATACCCCCCTTAATCCTCAATAAGGGGGATTACGCACATTAAACACTCTCACCTAGAGAGACCCAATCACTTTAATTTCCGCATTAATTACTCCTTAAGCACGTACTAACTTGACCGTCAGAGGCGGATCTCCAATCATCCGGAGCATCCGTTTGTTTTGCAGGTACAGGCGTCCGGTTCCAGTATCGGAATTGTAACTCTCCCGCAGGACATCTGAAAACCCTGAAACATTTTGGCGCCGTCTGTGGGGAGAGTACTTCTGAGATGGCATCCATGTCTGTACCGACTCCTGAAGAGAGGCGTCCCCTAGACGACCCTCAAGTTCAGTCGGACCATGATACTGAGAATGAATTTGAAGTTGAAGCTCACACAGCTTCAGACGGGACCCTAAGGGCCCAACGCGCCCGTCATACCGAAAGAAGGGAACGGGAACATCTTCAAACTGGAAGTGAGCCAGCAGGCGCACCGCCTGTTCGGCAGCAGCCGACTGATGGGTTTGCTTCCATCACAAGGAACGAACTCATGACCTTCATGAGGGACTTCAAGGGAGAGATTCAAGAGTTGCTCAACAAGAAGCCTGCTCTGGCCAAGGAACAGTCGGCTAAGAAACCCTCCACTTCAGGGAAGAGGAAGCTAGTTCAAGGGCGAGAGGCGACCCCTCATCCTAAATCTAGGAAGTGGGAGCCGCCTGCCCTTGATTTCACAAAATTTCGTTTTCCTACTCCAGGAAAGAGGAAACCTGTTCGTCATATTCAGGCGGACGGGTCGAAGAAAACATACACAGATGCTCGGTTATTGCTAGAACAGAAGAAGAGTGACCGATTGTCAAAGTCGGTATCTACTTCAAACTTCCAAGACAGTCTGCGCAATACCTCGATGAGACATACTCAGTCGCATCATGAGAGTCAGTCAGGCGGTACCTCCCGTCAGTCCGGCTTTCACAGTGACCAGGCGGTACCAAACTTACCATTTGTACCGCAACAACAATATTTTATGCAGCCACCTCTGTTTGGTGGGCATGCAGCAAAGAACGTCCAACCTATGGACTGGCAGCTACGGTTGCTTAGACTTGGGGAACAGCCGTCGGCCTTCTCCAAGGAAATTGCTGAAGCCGCTCAGCCAGCCAAAGTGAAAAATGTATTAGTAGGCTTCTATGACGGCACTACTAACCCAGAAGACCATTTGATGGCATTCACCAACCTGATGTACCTTCAAGGGTTGGATGATCCCACTTGGTGCAAGTGTTTCCCAGCGACTCTCAAAGGAATCGCACAACAATGGTTCGGCAACCTGCCGACTGGTTGCGTGAATAACTTCAGGACGCTTGCTTACTTATTGACCTCCAACTTTGCCATGAACATCCCTGCGAAGAAGACGACCCTTGATTTAGGAACGATTCAGCAGGGCGAGAAGGAGGGGCTTCGTTCTTACATCAGGCGGTTTAACCTGATGAGAATACAGATTCAAGGGTTACCAGATGAGGTAGCCTATACGGACTTTTTCAGAGGCCTCAAAGACGGATCGACATTCAAATTTGATTTGGTCCGAAAGAGGGTGGCGACTCTTCAAGAGGCCTTGATTGAAGCGGAAGCCTATATACAGGCGACTGATCTTTGTAGTACAAAACAGTCGGACGGGAAAAGGTTTGACAAAAAAGAAGGGCGACAGAAACAGTTGTCGAACAAAGATGAGAAGAAAAGGAAAGAGGTCTGGGCGGCTGATTCCTATAAACAGCCGGCCCAGAAGAAGAAAAAAGAATTCAAACCATACTCCCCAAAGTATGCGTTTAGCAAGGATAACCAAGCTATCCTAAAGGAAATCAAGGGACGGATCTCAATTGAGAAGCCGATCCCCATGAAGGGTTCTTCAAGCAACAGGAACCAAGAAAAATTCTGTGATTATCATGAAGATGTTGGTCATCACACCAACGAATGCATCAGTCTTATGCGGTATCTGGACCGCTTGGCTGAGCAAGGCGATCTTGACTCTTATGTCAAGAAATCCACAGGGAACACTTCCTCGAAAAAGCAGTCGGCCAAAAAGAGTCAACAGGCCGACAGCTCTGATACAGATGATGCAGTCGTCTACACCATTGCAGGCGGCTTCGCAGGAGGCGGTCCTACTATTAGGGGTAACAAAGACAATATCAGGCGGTTAGATGTAAATTCCGTTCACCAAGAGCGGCCCTCCAAATATTCATTTCCTGAGATTGTCATTACCGAGGAAGATCTAGGAGGCATAAGGGGGGCGCATGACGACCCTATCGTTATTGAGTGTAAAGTGGCCAATCAAAGAGTTGGCCGAATCCTTATAGATACGGGAAGCTCCTCAGATCTTATCAGTAGCAAATGTCTGTCAAAATTAAAATATCAGACTGATTGCATACATCCGGCATCCCACCCTTTAGTAGGGTTTGGAGGAGGAGTCGTCCACCCCGTGGGACGAGTAGATTTACCCATCCGCCTGGGTGAAAAAGGGGAAGGACGACACATGGTAGTCCGGTTCCTGGTAGTAGAAGAACTCTCGGCCTACAACATGATTCTGGGACGACCAACCCTGAATAATTCCAAGGCTGTTATAATCCCATCACTTATGTTGCTCAAGTTTGAGAGGGATAATGGAACAGTCGGGTCCCTAAGGGGAGATCAGAGGATGGCCCGAGAGTGCTATCTCTCGGATATCAAACCCACTGTTATGACCGCTGGATCAAGTGGTGGAAAAACAGACCTTGACAATGTCAAGGAGAGTGCGCCTGTTCAAGAAGCAGGCGGCAAGAAGAGAAAGGCAGCCCAGACGGGGGCCGCAAGAAAAGACAGAAAATAGCAATCATTGGCAGAGGAGCGGTCGGACGAATTCCGCCCTCAGCCGGCTGGTGAGCATACGGATCTGATCTTAGCCGACTCACGTCCTGACCGAACAGTCAAAGTTGGGACGACTGCTCTGCAGATCCTGGGTGACGATTTGCACAAACTATTGAAAGAATACAAGGACATCTTTGCATTCGAAGTCCACGAAATGCCAGGCATTAGTCCTGACCTGGCAGTACATAAACTGGCTGTGGATCCGAAAAAGAAGCCGGTAAGGCAGAAAAAGCGGAACCATGGCGAAGAAAGAAGTCAGGCGGCAGCCGCCGAAGTCAAAAAACTACTTGATGCAGGGATCATTCGGCAATGTTACTTCCCAGACTGGGTTGCAAATGTGGTGCTTGTTAAAAAGCCGAATGGCACCTGGCGAATGTGTGTAGACTACACAGACTTAAACAAGGCGTGCCCCAAAGACAGTTACCCTCTGCCTAAAATTGATAACCTGGTCGACTCAACAGCCGGCCATGCTTTGATGAGCTTTATGGACGCCTACTCTGGTTTCCATCAAATTCCCTAATGGAAGAAAGATCAGGAGAAGACGGCCTTCGTCACTGATCAAGGGTTATACTGGTACACGGTTATGCCGTTCGGTCTTAAGAATGCCCCGTCCACCTTCAAGCGAATGATAAACACTGTGTTCTTTGATCAAATAGGGAGAAACGTCGAGGCATACATTGATGATATGATTGTCAAGTCTAAGCTTCAGACAGATCATCTGTCGGACCTCCGAGAAACTTTCGCCACACTCAGGCGGCACCATGTCATGCTCAATCCCAGGAAATGTTTCTTTGGAGTTGAGTCTGGGAAATTTCTCGGATTCCTTATCAATCAGAGAGGAATAGAGGCGAACCTTGAGAAGGTACAGGCGGTCATCGATATGCAGTCGCCTCGTACCGTCCGAGAGGTTCAGAAGTTAATAGGTTGTCTGGCGGCCTTGGGAAGATTTCTAAGTCGATCAGGCGACAAATGCTTATACTTCTTCCAGGCCATTAAGAAGAAGGCAAGGTTTGAATGGGGGCCGGATGCTGAGGCGGCCTTCCAGAAATTGAAAGTTCACTTGCATTCCTTGCCAAGGCTGGTCAGCCCTTTGCCCAAAGAAGTACTCTACATGTACCTGGCCGTCTCTGATCATGCGTTAAGCGCTGTTCTTCTTGCTGAAAGAGACGGCTGTCAGCTCCCGGTCTCCTTTGTCAGTCATGTATTGAAAAATGCCGAGTTGAGGTATCCCTTAGTGGAGAAATTTGGTCTTGCACTCTTCATGGCTGTTAAAAAATTGAAGCCCTACTTTTTGGCACATGTAGTCGTCGTGTATACAGACCAACCTATCAAGCGGCCACTGACCATCATGGAGTCGTCAGGCCGAATGATCAAATGGGCCATAGAAATACAGAGCCTCGAAGTTACCTTCGAGCCTAGAAAAGCAGTGAAGGGGCAAGCCTTTGCTGACTTTATTGTTGAGATGACTCGTCCTCCTGACTCTTAAGTTCCAGACCAAGTCTGGAAGGTATATGTGGATGGAAGCTCTACTTCAAATGGTTGTGGAGCAGGCGTCATATGTCAGTCGCCAGAGGGCGACAGGTACGAGTATGCTCTACGCTTCAGTTTTCAGGCCTCAAACAATGAGGCAGAATATGAAGCTTTACTATCCGAAATCCGCATGTGCAAGGCTGTAGGGGCACGAAAAATAGACGCCTGTTCCGATTCACAATTAATAGTGAGTCAGTATAATGGTGAATACGAAGCAACCCATCCGGCCATGATCAAGTATTTACAGGCAGTACGACAGGCAGTCGGATCCCTTGAAGATTTTCATCTGACTCAAGTGCCGAGATCAGAAAACAACCAGGCGGATGCACTTTCAAAATTAGCATCATCCACCTCTTGTGATACTCCTCGAACTGTTTTTTGGGAAGTGATGGAGAAGAGAAGCATCGGGGAAGACCCTATTGGAATCCTAGACAGAAGCTCAACCTGGATGGATCCAATCAGGGCATATCTGACAGATGGTGTCCTGCCGGATGATCATCACCAGGCGGCAGCGCTGAAAAAACGAGCAGCCAGTTTTGAAATGATAAAGGGAGAACTTCACAAAAAGGGGTACCTTCAACCCTTCTTAAAGTGTGTTACTCCAGAAAAGGGGCGAGAGATACTAGACTATCTTCACTCTGGTTACTGTGCGCCCAATAATCAGGTTTACTCACAAAGTTGCGGGTGGTTTGGGAAAGGGCATAGTCTATCTATTGTAGTTTTAGAAAGAGACGCAAAGTTGCATGGTAAAAGCAATTAAATTAATTTGAAGTTACTCATATTTTCTTATTATTGGATGATATTTGTAGGATGAGTTGTAATTTTAATGTCAATGGTACATTGGTCCTCATATTAATAATAAAATTATAAGATATTTATTGAAAAGTTTATGTTAAGTATTATTGTTGAGTGTTGACTGATCGTACAACTTTATCTAAACCAAGAATTTTAATTTAAAAAATTTATGAAACTCTGAACTAACTTTTTATTGAATAACACTTTAAACTAACTATTTATCTTTAAAAAAAATCTATCTAAATTATTTCCACCTTTTAATCTTACAAAATCCAACTTATATATCCTAAAATCCCTATTAAAATAAATCATATATCATAATAATTAATATTATGTAGTTGCCTACATGGCACACACTTAATAAATAATAAAATGCCAAGTGTTAATGTGTTGTACCTTGACTAATCATACAGTTAGGCCCTGTTCTTTTGAGCTTCTGGGCATAACAGAGCAGGGCAGAGCAGACCAGGGGTCGGCAGAGCAGAGCGGAGCAGATTTCAGGATAGCCGAGTAGAGCAGAAGAGAGCCGAGTGACAGGGTAAAGTCGTATCCCCTAATCAAAAGTAATACCTAAATCCTCTAACTAATGCAGATAGGGAAGTAGGGTCGAATCCACAGAGAAACGAGTCTTTCTATTCCTAATTAACTTATATAATCTAGATTATTAGGTAACCAATATATAATTTGAATATGAAACTAAACTACGAAAGTTAAGAATAGGGAGAAAACAATATATGAAAGGATCTAGGGCATAGGTTCACCAATAAATAATACTCCAGGTTAAAACATAGTAATCAATCATTGACATTGCATAAATAACATGATTAACATGCTCTCGCAATTTATTAATCAACATAGATCTAACAGGCTCTCGCAATTTACTAGATCTAAGTTCTTATTGAAAATAGCCTTTAATATCAAATTAACATCTGCTCGATTCATCAATTCAATATTGCTATACTTTTACAAGCCGCAATTGTAAAGCGTTAAAACAATTCAATAAGAAATTATCATGCAATATCAATAATCAATAATAGTCAATCATCAATACATCAATTAACCAAATTGTAAAGGGCTTTCGCTACGTATTATAATCACATAATTAATCTACCGGTATTAAATCTCATCTCTCAAATCTCGACTTAAACATTTATAAATTAACCTGCCTATTGAAACTAGACCTAAACATCAACTCTCATCTGTCGAATCTCGAATCAATGTTGTCAAACTCATGCATAAAAGATCAGGCCTAATCTGGTCACAGAGCATTAAATCAATCAATAGGAAATTAATCTAGCATTTATAATTAACAACAACAAATTACCCCTTCATATTATTTATGGATCCCCATAAACCCTAGAAATAAAACTACTCACACATAATAGAAACTAAACTAATCAAAGTAATAAAGCAAGACATGATTAAAGGAATAAAATAAACAACTAAGATTAAGAGAAGAGAAATCGTTACCAAACTAATCTGTATTAATGGAAAATAATTAAGAACAAGAGTTGAGAGAAAATTTAAGAGAGAGAAAAATCCTAATTAGAGAGAGAAAGTCTAAGAAAGAAGGTCATCAAAATTCCTTACAAAACTCATATATAAACGTTCCCTAAAAAAAAATTAAAACTAAACTAATCAGGCTCCATAAAAACACGCGCCCGATCGGGCGAAGGGCCGCCCGATCGGGCCCGCCTTTTTCTTTGCACTTCTTCTCAGCAGCATCGCCCGATCGTGCTAGACGCTCGCACGATCGGGCGCGCTATCAGCTACGCACATCACTAAGCATGCCACGCCCGATCGTGCTAGACCTTGCCCGATCGGGCCCTTGCTTCACTTTGAGGCTCGGACTTCGATTGGGCTTGATTTCTCGGCCCAATCCGGATTTCCTCTTCGGGTCTTGAATACTCGGTCCAAATACCTCGGAATCCCAATTACCGAGCCCTTAATCACCGGCTCGAGGACTCTAACCGGCCTTGGGCTTCAAAGATGGTCATATTTCTCTAATGCTCGTGATTGCTCCAAAATAACTCGGGAAAATACTCAAAAAGCATAAATCCCTGCAAAAGTCAACAAAATCTACGAAAACACTAGAAAACACCAATTAGTAATAAAAGTGGCTCTAAAGAGCCAAAAACACTGCTAATTATGACCAAGGGACGGGGGTAAAATACTATATAAAACAGACACATCAAACTCCCCCAAGCCAAACCTTTGCTTGTCCCTAAGCAAAGATCTCATCAATGAATCAATAATTATGCTTCACTCCAAAAGTAAAAATCAAGCATAAACGATCCAGGGTAAATCAAATAAACATGCTTCAAAATCAACCAATCAAATCCATCTAATTACCAATCTTCCCTAACAATTTTCAAATAGAGTAAACCACAAGAGCATATAGAATTCAAGACTAGTGCTCACGCACTCAACTCTCATTTTTGTGGCGAGTAAAAGATGTACTCGATCGCTCTCCATCCAACCCCTTTATGTGAACAATGCCCTCCCAACTCACACTCTCGTGTGTATAAAACAGTGAACGCTCAATCCTAGTAGTCGACTCGAAATATGCCAAATCATAACTTGTATTGATAAACAACACTTTCACATTCATACAATTCTATGCACAAAGGTCGGAAGGTCTTTAAAGCTTGTAATGTAAGGCTAGGGTAAAGGGTAGGAATCATTTGGGAACAAGTGAGAGAAAAGTTATGCTTAAGGGAGCAAATCCTAGCAAAACCCATGATCAAAATAAATAATGATCAACATCTCCTATATAACCAACTCTAACATCAACCAAATATACTGCAATCATAATAAATAATCCCAACTCTTACAAAATTCACTCATAAAATATAATAATGAAGAAATAGAGTGAATAAACAAACTTTATTTCCAAACTTGAATATTTTTCATTGAGGCTCAAAATTATTTCTCTTTGATCAACCTCAAACTAGAACATTTGAACACTTTTTTTTTTCTTTTGAAGTTCAGTTATTTTTTTCAACATATTTTTTTCTTTGAACTTCTCTTTTTTTCATAACATCATGCTTTATTTTTTCAAGAAAATATAATTCTCGAACTCGTCAAAAATAAACATGATCAACAAAAAAACAACTTCTCAAAAACCACCCAAATTGTGCAAATAATAAGCACACTACAAACTCCCTCACCTCACTCAGTAATAGCTCCCCCAAGCCAAGCTTGGGCCTAGTAACCAATGGGGCAAAATAGGCTTGTAATGTGGCTAATAAAACAACGAAAAGTCAAGGCAACAACATGGGTAGCAAGAAGGGAACAAATGTATCTACAATATCTGGAGGCTACCTAAAAGAACAAATGCCTTCGTCCTCCACAATGTGCATAATAATGAATCATATAAATATTACTAATAGTTGCAAACCAATACTCAAATTCATTGACATACCAGGAAATATGGAACTATCACACATTCCTTACCAAATCAACTAGTCAAGCACTATATTCACAAGTAGTTGGACAAAATTGACGCATGTTAAAGTTTCAAGGCAATCAAACATCAAATCATAACCAACTAATCCTCAATATTTATCATCAAATACCAAGAATCAAAACGGTTTTCTCAAATAAGGGGCACGGGGAAGCATAATTTACAATTCATTGGAACGTATTTTTGGATTTTTTAATTTTTCAATTTTTTTGTATTTTTCATATAAAAGAAAGCAATAAAAACTATACTAGGAAAGCAATAAATAGAGAAAAGAGAAAAAAGGTTACCATATATACAAGAAATCTCCCCCCCAAGCCAAATCAAGCAATGCCCTCATTGACTTGGGAGGGTAGCTAGGAAAAGCTACTCCTCATCGTCATCCATCCTCTCATATCCTCCTCCATGGCTCGAGCTGGCACCACCCTGGCTCGGTCCGACAACACCATAACCCGAACCACCTGCAAAGTAGTTAGGGTTCACATTCCCCCCATACCCCCAAAAGGAGCATCACCCCCATAACCATGGAATAAAGAGTAGTCCACATAAGTACCATACGCACCGGGGTGAGAATACCCTCCTTGGGGGTGTTTGGTTTAACAGAATCAAGATTAGCATTATTTAATAAAAATGGTTCTTCAACTCTGGGCATAGAGGGCCCTTCATAGTTTGAACCACTCCTTAGAGTAATTGCAAATGCTTGATCCGTAGGCCTGGTCGGCTGTGCCGGCAGAGCTCCCTGTTGGCGGGCTTGTAGAGTAGCGGAAAGTTGCGCAATTTGATTGTCTACAATTTTATTATGTGCTAGAATTTGATCAATTGTCACATCTCTACTCTTCATGTGCTTTTGTATATTAACCAACATTGCTCTAATTTCCACCAGAGAAGGGTCAGAAGATGAGGAGGGTTGTTGTGGTTGGTTCTTCTGGCCAACATTGAAATGATAATATTTTTACTGCTGTTGTTGTGGCGCCTGTGGTTCTTGTGGTGGTGGATTTTGAACATTAGTACTCTGGTAGGAAAGGTACGGATGATTCCGATACCTAAGATTGTAGGTGTTGGAGTATGGGTTATTCTGCCTATAGGCTTGAAAGGCATTAACTTGCTCCACGGAACTCCTGCAATCTTGCTCCCAATGACCTATAATACCACAGTTTTCAAAGAAAACCTCATTAGAATTATTATTAATCGCAAAAACATTAGCTACATTAGCAGTGCTCAGATTATCTAATTTTTGGCAAATAGAGGTCAGTTGAGCTTGCAAAAAGGATACAGAGTCAACACTATGCTTCCCCTTGTTAGCAATTCCTCTAGGATTCCCGTATTGGGAATTGTGTATCGCCACATCTTCAATAACCTGACCTGCATCATCAACATTAAGATTCATAAATTCCCACTAGCTGCAGAATCTAAAATTATTCTAGAGGAATTTCCAATGCCATTATAAAAGGCTTGGATTAACTGCCATTGTGCTAAATTATGGTGAGGGCATTCTCTTTGTAAGTCCTAGAACCTCTCCCAAGCCTCATATAAAGATTCATCGGCTTCTTGGGCAAAGTTTTGAATCGCACTCCGTAGTACGACTGTTCTCTCTGCAGGATAATACTTATTATAAAAATTCAAAACAAGAGTTTCCCAGTCAGTTATACCAAGAGCAGTTCTATTTAAGCCATTAAACCACAATTTAGCTTTTCCAGTTAAAGAGAAGGGAAAGAGAATCTCCCTGATTTGGTCTTGAGTGACCCCGACTTGCCTGATGGTGTTACAATATTGATAATAGTCGACAATGTGAAGTTTTGGGTCTTCACCCTTGGCTCCACTAAATTGCTTCCTCTTTATCATCATTATAAATTGAGGCTTAATTTCTAATTGAACCCCATCAAGAGCCGGAGTAGGGGTAAGATGTGGAAAATCTGTAAGCTTTGGTTGTGAATAATCACTAAGCTTTTTTGGAGCCGTCATCTCTGATTCTGCGTCTGATGATACCTCTGAATCGCTAGAACCAGTTGGAGGATCGCGGTGATTATTATTATCACCATAATCCGCCAGGATTTGCTTGTAGAGATTTTTCTGTCTATGGAAGGAACGTTCGATCTCAAGATCGTATACCCTAATCAAAAGTAATACCTAAATCCTCTAACTAATGCAGATAGGGAAGTAGGGTCGAATCCACAGAGAAACGAGTCTTTCTATTCCTAAATAACTAATATAATCTAGATTATTAGGTAACCAATATATAAGTTGAATATGAAACCAAACTACGAAAGTTAAGAATAGGGAGAAAACAATATATGAAAGGATCTAGGGCATAGGTTCACCAATAAATAATACTCCAGGGTAAAACATAGTAATCAATCATTGACATTGCATAAATAACATGATTAACAGGCTCTCGCAATTTATTAATCAACATAGATCTAACAAGCTCTCGCAATTTACTAGATCTAAGTTCTTATTGAAAATAGCCTTTAATATCAAATTAACATCTGCTCGATTCATCAATTCAATATTGCTATACTTTTACAAGCCGCAATTGTAAAGCGTTAAAACAATTCAATAAGAAATTATCATGCAATATCAATAATCAATAATAGTCAATCATCAATGCATCAATTAACCAGATTGTAAAGGGCTTTCGCTACGTATTACAATCACAGAATTAATCTATCGGTGTTAAATCTCATCTCTCGAATCTCGACTTAACCATTTATAAATTAACCTGCCTATTGAAACTAGACCTAAACATCAACTCTCATCTGTCGAATCTCGAATCAATGTTTTCAAACTCATGCATAAAAGATCAGGCCTAATCTGGTCATAGAGCATTAAATCAATCAATAGGAAATTAATCTAGCATTGATAATTAACAACAATAAATTACCCCTTCATATTATTTATGGATCCCCATAAACCCTAGAAATAAAACTACTCACACATAATAGAAACTAAACTAATCAAAGCAATAAAGCAAGACATGATTAAAGGAATAAAATAAACAACTAAGATTAAGAGAAGAGAAATCGTTACCAAACTAATCTGTATTAATGGAAAATAATTGAGAACAAGAATTGAGAGAAAAGTTAAGAGAGAGAAAAATCCTAAGTAGAAAGAGAAAGTTTAAGAAAGAAGGTCATTAAAATTCCGTACAAAACTCATATATAAACGTTCCCTAAAACAAAAATTAAAACTAAACTAATCGGGCTCTATAAAAACACGCGCTCGATCGGGCGAAGGGCCGCCCGATCGGGCCCGCCTTTTTCTTTGCGCTTCTTCTCAGCAGCATCGCCCGATCGTGCTAGACGATCGCACGATCGGGCGCGCTATCAGCTACGCATAACACTAAGCATGCCGCGCCCGATCGTGCTAGACCTTGCCCGATCGGGCCCTTGCTTCACTTTGAGGCTCGGACTTCGATTAGGCTTGATTTCTCGGCCCAATCCAGATTTTCTCTTCGGGTCTTGAATACTCGGTCCAAATACCTCGGAATCCCAATTACTGAGCCCTTAATCACCGGCTCGATGACTCTAACCGGCCTTGGGCTTCAAAGATGGTCGTATTTCTCTAATGCTCGTGATTGCTTCAAAATAACTCGGGAAAATACTCCAAAAGCATAAATCCCTGCAAAAGTCAACCAAATCTACGAAAACACTAGAAAACACCAATTAGTAATAAAAGTGGCTCTAAAGAGCCAAAAACACTACTAATTATGACCAAGGGACGGGGGTAAAATACTATATAAAACAGACACATCACTGAGTAGAGCAGATTTCAACATTATTATTAATACTATTATTAATGTTGTTATTATTAATGTTGTTGTTGTTATTATTATTATTATTATTATTATTATTATTATTATTAATTATTATTATTATTAATTATTAAAATTATTATTATTAATTATTAAAATTATTATTATTATTATTAATATTAATTTTAATAATATTAAATATTACTAATAATAATACTTATTATTATTATTATTATCTTTAATAATTATTAAAATTAATAAATAATAATAATAATAATTATTATTATTATTAATTATTAAAAATATTATTATTATTATTATTATTATTATTATTAAAATTATTATTATTATTATTAAAATTATTATTATTATTATTAAAATTATTATTATTATTATTATTATTAAAATTATTATTATTATTAATTATTAAAATTATTATTATTATTATTATTATTATTATTAAAATTATTATTATTACTATTATTAATTATTAATTTTATTTAATATTTATAAATTATTATTATCATACAATATTAATTATTATTATTGAATATTAATTATTGTTGTTGTTATTATTAATTATTATTTGAAAATTAAGTAGAGCCGAGCAGATTTCTTTTGAGCGGAGCAGAATAGAGCAGATTTGATTTGAACAGAGCAGAGCAGAACAGAGCATCTCTAAAGAACAGGGCCTTAATATACCATTATATTTTTTTTATCACGACTTCAAATAACATAACTTAATTTTTTATCGCACTAAAACGATAATTTTTATCTCACCACACCAAAACTAAAACTAAAAACATACATTAGTCGTATCATAAGAATAATGTATGAATTAATAAAATATGATAAAAAAAATTAAATGAATTTAAATATGCAAAACGTAACACATAGGGTGTGATTATATAGACTCCTGCTATAGACTTGGCCTATAGCTTGTAGGTGTGATTGTATAGATTCCTGGAGTCCTAGTTGTAGTTTTTTTTTTTTAATTTTTTTTATTATTTACTTATTTAGTTATTTATTAAACCTACAAAATTTTAATACTCCTAGTACATTATGTTTTAGTTTTTTTCCTAATCCAATTTTTATTTATTTATTTATTTTACTCTTACCTAAGGTAAAACTCTAATACTTTATAACTTCTTTTATCTTAATTATAAATCTTAATCAATCTATCTAATTCGCTAGTTTATAATTTAACATGTCAAAATAACCCGTAATTATGGTCTACGTGGCGTGACACTTGGCGAAAAAATTGGAGCGCCAGTGTCGCTGTCTCGTGGCTTGGCTAAAAGTTTAGCTTTATATATTAGTTATATGATTGGGCAGTAGCAGGGGGTGCATTTGCTCAATATTGGGTTTCTTTGAACAACACATCGACATCTCGAACACAAACCCTTTAAGCCTTGAAAATCGATCTTTGACCTGAATGCATACCTACCCACACGAAGAAAACTGAGGAGAGGATTGGGACAACGAAATAAAAATAAATGAAAATAAACGAAGTAAACTAAAATAAAGGAACACAAATAAAACACAAACCAACAATAAATAAAACTATGAAATCGAATAAAAGTAAACAAGATACGAAAATAAACTAAAACTAATTAAATAAAGAAATTAAATTAAAATACGCCAAAATTATCATAAAAATTAGAAACATTATTAACGAGAAAACAAGAGAACAAAAGGGAATATAAGATAAAACAAGCACAAAAATGACTCTAAAACTACTCCCTAAGACTGACTTAAATGTCAATCATCAAATTCCACCAAGCTAAGCTTTTGCTCGTCCTACATCAAAACAAGAGCGAAACATAATGGAAGATGATGACACATTTATAGGCAAATTTGTCAAAAAAAAACCTTTTAATTTGCAAGAAAAAACCTTTTAAAGCATTTTTTGTTAAAAAAAAAAAAACCACCACGATCAATTTTTTTGCCTAAGGAAACCTCGCCCCACTTTTTGGGCATTGACTTCAATTTCCCGGCGTTGACTCTCTTTTTCACTACTTGCATTATACTATTTGTTTTATTTCCCTCCAATTTGTTTTTCCTAACCTAATTTTCCCTATTTTCCCTCTATATATTCTAGGGATTCCTTCCCCAAATCAGTAGCTTGAAAAATTAGGAAAAATTTCCCCAAATCAGAACAATTGAAAGGTAATTTAGGGTTCTTCCACAATTTATAGGGTTCAATCGTTATTCTTTCCTCTATGATTCCTCCTTCAGTGATTTCTTGTGCTTCCCCTAATTTTTGTGACGCAAATTGTTGTTTAATTTGCAGGTACAATGGTGAATTGGGAATGTCGCTTCCCTTGTGCAAAGAGGATCTCTTAGACTCATGACAATCCAAGGAGAAGGTTTGAGGCTTGCAAAAAGTACAACCACGACACCGGTGAACGAGATTGCAACACATCCAAATGGCTAGATGAGGATCAATTATATTGGCAACTTGATGTGATTAATTTCGAGAGGCACCGAAGGGCAACAGAGCTGACAATTGTCAAAGGTAGGATGCTATGTCTAGAAGAACATAAAAACCTTCAAGCACCAGGGCAGGGGGGTTAAGCAGATTGGTGTTTGTGTTGTGTGTTTTTGTGATTGTCAATGTGTTGTTGGTGAAAATATTTGGTTAGATTGCTAAGTTAGCGGGGTTATTTTGGCAAGTAGATGTTTAAGTCATTTTGGTTTGTAGACTTTGGGGGGGGGGTTTAAGCTCAGTGAAATTGTGAGTCATTTTGGTTTGTAGACTTTGGGGGGGGGGGGGGGTTAAGGTAAGTGAAATGCTAAGTAAGTGGTGTATTTTGTACCCCTTTTATGAAAAAAAAAGCAATCTAGTTTGGTATGAATTAGTTATGTTTGTTGTTCCTTACTAAGTTCATTTTGTTATTTGCACAAAAGTTTGACATACACAAAAAAAAAGGCAACCATGTAGAGCCAATCTTCTAATGATACATACCATAACACATCTTGTTGTGATCATAAACAGATCTTCACATCATGAGTTTGTCAAAAAAAAAAAAAAAAAAAAAAAGTTTGAAGAACCAAGATTGGTCACAAACATACTGATAATGACAAACATATGTTGATATCAAAAGTGTAATTAAATAGTTCAAAAAAAAACATGACATGTACAATGTCTTAATTCAATCAGCATCATTGATGGCCTATTGTGGTGCAGAAAGGCTGATGGACTATTAAGAAGCTTGGGTTGCTTGAGTGAGTTGCTGTGATGTTGTTGCTGTAACATCATTCTATGCCATTGCTTTCCCTGCTGTAACATTCTTTTTGGGCCTTCCAGGCTTCTTCTTTTCTTTGATTATCTTTGGAGATGGACATGTGGTCTTGTAATGACCCAACCCACCACCGTTAGAACATTTGTTTTTCTGCTTTGCCCTTTTGACATTCTTTCTCTCTTCATTTTCTCCAGCCTCTTTGACTAGATGGCCTCCCTAGGAGTTTTCTTGCTGGAGGTGGTAAAGATCTAGGATAAGGAGTAACTTCTCATTTTTAATGGCAAGGCATTGCTTTACAAGAGGGAGCATATCCTTTTGTGTATGTTTCAAGATGATAGGCAGGGTGTATAAAGGTGTCAACCTCCAGTCTTCTCATCTGAATGCAGGCAAGAGCATGCCAACATGGAATTCCCATGAGTGTCCATCTGTTGCAAGAGCAGGACTTGGATTTCAAGTTCACTACAAATGTGTCCTATGTATAATCCACCTTAACTCCATGAGATCAGCTTGATTCACTCTCATGTGAGACACTTGCTGCATTCCTCTCTACACAAACTTCAGAACTGTAGGCATAATGACACTTGCTGCATTCCTTTATACACAAACAACTTGAATGATTTCAGACCTTCCTTTTTTGAAAAATATCTGGCCATCATATATCTCCTCACCCACTTCATCAATTTAAGAATTGGCTTTGATCTTTCTTCCCTTAACACATTTTTAAAGCTTTCACAACAATTGTTAAGGAGAATTCCTAACTTTGAGGCTGTGCTGAACTTAAGCCTGAACCAATGTGCAGCTGGAATTCCTTTCAAATAATTGAATGCATCAGCACTTAACTCTTTGATAGCTTGCATATGCTTGTTGAAATGATGTTGGGGAGGGGATATTTGGAACATACTCGGTTACACAATAGTTATATCAAATTAGACCTGGCAATCTTGACCCGACCTGATTGACCCGACCCGTAACCCGAAAGTTGACCCAAAATCATTGACCCAAAAATGACCCGAACCTGAACTAACTCGACTCAACCCGACCCCGACCCGAAATAGAGTTGACCCGAACATGACCCGATGACCCGAAGTGACCCGACCCGAATGACCTGACCTGAAATCGACCCGAAACCCGAACTTGACCTGACCCGAAATGACCCGAAACCCAAAGTGACCTAACCCAATTTTAACCCAAATTGATTGACCCAAATCGACCCGACCCGTAGTGACCCGACCCGAATCCTAAGTGAATAGGGTGAAATAGTGAATTACTTAGTTTAGGGCCTCTTTATTTCCTACGTAATAGGAACTCATGTTTTTTTTTTTTTAACGATTTTACCTAATTTTTCCAACTATTTTTAAAAAATGAATTTATTTTGGTGACCCGGCACAAACTTGACCTGAAAAAACCCGACCCGAATTGACTCTATCCGAATTTGACTCGACCCCAAAATTGACCCGAAAATTGATTTTAAAAATTGACCCGATCCGAACAGACCTGACTAGAATTGACACGACCCGAACTTGACCCGACCCGAACTTGACCCGACTCAAACTTGACCCGAAGTGTTGACCCGATTATGACCCAAAACCCGAATCGACCCGACTCGACTCAAACCCGACCCGAACATTTGCTGACCCGAACTGGACCCGACTCAAACCCGACCTGAATGACTTGTTTGCCAGGTCTATATCAAATGAATAAGCACAAAAAAATATGGTTTGCAAGCCACTACCTCTGTGGTGGACCTTGATGCTTTCTAGAAGTGTTCCTTGTACACAGTACTAGGAAATCTATTCTTAAAATTACTTTAGATATGTCTGCAGTAGTATCTTGTGTTTGCACCTGGCATCACAGCAGCAAATGCATCTAATAATCCCTGTGTTGTTATCACATAAAACAAGCATTAGCATATATAGTTTAACACATGTAAATGTTATGCAAAAGATGTTTATTAACACCATACCTTCTGCTTGTCACTCATATAAGTTAGTTCATCTACTTCATGTACCCAAGTAACAGAATCAACAACTGATGCTATGTCATTCCTAATCAACTCCAAAAACCATCTCCACGTGTCATCATTTTCAACCTCCACTACTACCCAAGCTACTGGGAAGATGTTATTTCCATATTTCCCAACAACTGTTGATGCAAATCACGAAAGTCCTATTAGTCCTAGTCACACTTTTCATCCAAGTCCAAGCACAAGTCCAAGTTACGGTTCATCCAAAGAAGTGATACTTGCGAAATCATTTGAAGACCAAACCTTGGATTCTTTTCCTGTCCATGGTCCGTTTGGTTTTAATCATGGATTTACTTGCTTAATTGCTCATTAAGCACGTTAATTGAGACATTTTGAACAACCATTTCAGTTGAGAGGAGCTCAAGGAGAAACTTCAACGCATGAATAATGAAAGGGGCGTGAATCAAGGGGGGGGGGGTTACAAATGCACCTCCAACGGTTTTCTTGCTGAATTTGTGGCTGTTTGCTTAGCTCATTTACATGCGTTTAATAAGGACGTTAAGGGGCATATGAAGACTAAGAGGCTGCTGCACTTAGACGTAATTTAGGCTTAGTTTCATTTTCGTTGTTTAAAGCTTTAATAAATCAGTTTGCTTCTTTAAGTTAAGCAATGATTGTTAGTTCTTTTAGTTGCTTATAAAAGGCATGTAATTGTAGTTTGTAATCAGATTTTGATCAATGAAAAAGAGCTTTTGCTTGAACTTAAAAACTGATTATTTGTTTGTGAAATAACCGGTTTTTGTACCAAGTTAGACTTGAAGAGATTGAGTGGTCAAGTGAGTAATCCTTCCATACAATTTGAACTTAGTAGGTTGAGTGAGAAATCCTTGCCTTCATATCCTTGTTTGTTAAGTGAGTAATCCTTACAAACCGACACCTAAATTCTACATAAACGTACCTAAACACCAACCTAAAATCAATCCTTTGCTTAAGCTTGATTCATTAACTTGTTTAAACTAATTTCATCTATTAGTTTTTACATCATTTGGCGCGCCAGGTAGGGGGTTGTTTCTGTCCAAATGGATCAAGCAAACCCAAATGAAACCATTGACCAAAGGAGACTTAGAATTATGGAGGAAAACCAACAAAGGCTCTTGGAAACCAATGAGCAATTACATGGTAATATAATGGCTCTAATGGCTCGTTTGTTGACACAAGAACAAAGGGATGGGCGTCAAAACCCTCCTAGATATGATGACAAGAGTCTAAAGGTGGATGTAGACCTTTTTGATGGTACTCTTGACCCTGAGAAGTACTTGGAGTGGGAGCAATCACTTGAGAGGTACTTTGAGTTCAAAGACGTTGAGGAAGATGAACAAAAGTACAAGATTGCTAAGGTGAAGATAGCCAAGTATGCTGAAACTTGGTTGAAAGGAGTCCAAAGAAAACGAGAAAGCAATGGGAAAACTCGTATTTCTACATGGACCAAGCTTAGGAAGAAACTTAGGGGACGTTTTGTGCCTTCTAATTACAAACAATCCATGTATGTTAAATGGAGTACCTTGCAACAAGGTAGTAGTAGTGTGGAGGAGTACATAAAAGAATTTGAGAAACTTTCCGTTGTGTGCGAAATAGAGGAAAATGAAGAACTCAAATTAGGGAGGTTTATGGCTGGTTTGGATAAGGACATTTATGAGAAAGTAGAGGTGCAACCCAATCTGTCCTTTGATGAAGCTTGTAAACTTTCGGTGAAGTTTGATAATCAAAGGAAGAAGAAGAAACCTTCGAACTCTTTTGACCCAAAATTCAAACGTCCATTCAATCCACCAAAAGAAAACTCTTCTTTCCCAAATTCCACCAAAAGAAACCCAAGTTCCTTTGACCCAAAAGAAAAAGGCAAAGTTGTTGCCAAAACCGGGGACTTGAGTGACATAGTGTGTTTTAAGTGTCATGGAAGAGGACACTATAAGAGGGATTGTCCTAATACTAGAGCTTTAACCATGAGAGAGCTAACAAATATGATGGCTCAACCTTTTAGCCTAGATGAGGAGTTAGAGGATGAAAATGTTGTTGAAAATGACCCTTTGGAATCTTATGATTCTAACGAAGAGGAGGAACAAGGTGATGTTGTTTCCCCGGAAAAAACAGCCTAGTCTTGAGGAGAGCTTTACAAATGCAAGTTGAGGTTGAAAGAAACCCTTTGCAAAGAGAGAATGTCTTTTTAACCAAATGCAAGGTTAATGGAGATGTTTGTGACTTAATTGTTGATAGTGGTAGTGAAGCAAATGTTGTATCAAGTGACCTTGTCAAAAAACTTGATTTGAAAACCACTAGACACCCTACCCCTTACAAATTGAGTTGGCTTGATAAGAGTAAGAGTACGGGAGTTAGGAGACAATGCTTAGTAAAATTTCAGATTGGTTCTTATGTTGATGAGATTTTGTGTGATGTCATTCCTATGGATGCATGTCACGTTTTATTAGGAAGACCATGGCAAAGTGATAGAAAATCAATCCATGATGGTCTAACTAATACCTATACTATCACCCACCAAGGCAGCAAGAAAGTGTTGCATCCCTTACCACCACAAAAAAAGATTCCCCAAACACAATTCCCACCACCACAAACACCACAAAAAGAGCCCAAAAGAAAGGAAATCTTGTTACTTTCTTTCAAAGAATTCGAAAAGACCTTAGAGAAGGAAGATGAGGTGTTTTTGTTGTTGTCTAAGGAGGAGCATGAAGGGTTTGTCCAACAAAACCCTAGGTTGGCCGAATTAGTCAAAGCTTATGAGGATGTTTTTCCTAATGAGTTGCCTTTAGGATTACCTCCCATTCGTGGGATAGAACATCAAATTGACCTAATTCCGGGAGCACCCCTTCCTAACAAACCACCTTATAGATGTAATCCCATGGAAACTAAAGAGTTGCAAAAACAAATTGAGGAGTTGATGCAAATGGGTTATGTGAGAGAGTCTATGAGTCCTTGTGCTGTTCCTACCTTGTTAGTGCCTAAAAAAGATGGAACATGGAGGATGTGTATTGATAGTAAGGCTGTGAACAATATAACCATTAAGTATAGGTTTCCCATACCTAGGCTTGATGATATGTTGGATGAGTTGAGTGGAGCTAGAGTGTTTTCAAAAATTGATTTGAGAAGTGGGTATCACCAAATTTGTATGAGGGAGGGTGATGAGTGGAAAACAGCTTTTAAAACCAAGCGTGGGTTGTATGAATGGCTTGTTATGCCATTTGGTTTAACAAATGCCCCAAGTACTTTCATGAGGCTTATGAATGAGATGTTGAGACCTTTTTTGGGGAGGTTTGTAGTTGTTTACTTAGATGATATTCTCATCTATAGTACAAATGAGGAAGATCATTTGAGGCACTTGGAAGAAATCTTTAGAACTTTGAGGGAGAAAAAATTGTATGGGAAGTTGGAGAAGTGTCATTTTTTGCTAACAGAAATTGTTTTTCTTGGTTACATTGTTTCAGGTGATGGAATCAAGGTGGATCCAAGCAAAATAGAAGCCATTGCTTCGTGGCCTATCCCAAAAACCATAACTGAAGTTCGTTCATTTCATGGACTAACCTCTTTCTATAGAAGGTTCATTAAGAACTTTAGTACCCTCATGGATCCTATCACCGAGTGTACAAAGAAAGGAACCTTCCAATGGAACCCTCAGGCCCAAGAGGCGTTTGAACTAGTGAAAAAAAAGATGTGTGAGGCACCTGTTTTAGCCTTACCTGATTTCATGAAACCCTTTGAAGTTGAGTGTGATGCAAGTGGGAAGGGAATAGGGGCTGTCCTAATCCAAGAAAAAAAACCCATTGCCTACTTTAGTGAGAAATTGAGCCAAGGGAAATTGAACTATTCCACTTATGACAAAGAATTTTATGCCATGGTTCGAGCCTTAGATCATTGGTCACATTATTTGAGGCCATAACCATTCATCTTGCATTCGGATCATGAGTCTTTGAGGTTCATACATGGCCAAAAAAAATTGAATGCTAGGCATGCTAAGTGGGTAGAGTTCCTTCAATCCTTCAATTTTGCTACAAAATATAAGCAAGGGAAAGCCAACATTGTGGCTGATGCTTTGTCAAGGAGGCATACCCTACTTGGAATCATGGAAGCTATGGTCCTTGGTTTTGAGATCATGAAGGAATCTTACAAGGATGATCTTGAACTTATGGAGATCATTGAGGCGTGCAAGCATGGGGTTAATGGACAATTCGTGATGGTGGATGGTTTTCTTTTCAAAGGAAACAAACTTTTTGTTCCTAAAGGGGAAATTCGTGACTTATTGATAAGGGAAGCTCATGGAGGAGGCCTTCTGGTCATATGGGTATTCAAAAGACCCTAGAGATCTTGCAAAGTCATTTATATTGGCCAAAGATGCTAGCTAACGTGCACCAAATCCTAGCTAGATGTTCTACTTGTCAAAGGGCTAAAATGACCTTTCATAGAGGTGAATACAAGCCTTTGCCAATTCCCGAAAGACCTTGGGAGGATTTGAGTATGGATTTCATCATGGCCTTGCCTAGAACAGCTCGTGGAAAAGATTCAATCATGGTGGTTGTTGATCGGTTTTCGAAGATGGCCCATTTCATTGCTTGTAAAAAGGTGGATGATGCTTATAACGTGGCTCAACTTTTTTTCAAGGAGGTGGCTAAGTTACATGGTTTTCCTAGAACCATTGTTTCAGATCGTGATACAAAGTTTGTGAGCCATTTTTGGAAGTCATTATGGAGGCTCGTGGGTACCAAGCTACTTTTCTCAACTAGCCATCATCCACAAACGGATGGTCAAACTGAGGTGGTGAATAGAGTTCTTGGAACATTGCTTCGTGCCTTAGTGAACAAAGGAGGGAAAGATTGGGATCTAAAGCTAGCTCATGCTGAATTTGCTTACAATAGAACTCCAAGTAAAACCACGAAATACTCACCATTCGAAATTGTTTATGGGGTCAATCCTTATGTTCCTATTGATTACATTGCAATTCCTAAGGACAAATTTGTTCATGGGACAGCCAAGGAGCATGTTGAGTTCATGATGAATGTTCATAAAGAAGTTAGGAAGAACATTGAGAAAGCTAACGAGTCCTACAAGAAGCAAGCAAACAAACACTTGAGCAATGTGAGAAAATTCGAAGTGGGTGATCTTGTTTGGATTTTTCTTCGAAAAGAAAGGTTCCCTAAGCAACGAAAGCACAAGTTGATGCCAAGGGCAGAGGGTCCGTTTCAAATCATGGAAAGGATCAATGATAATGCATACAAAGTTGATCTTGGAGGGCAATTTGGAGTTTCATCAACTTTCAATATTGGTGACCTAGCTCCTTATTTAGAAGATGACGAGTTGAGGACAACTCCTTTCGAAGAAGGGGAGGATGATGCAAATCACGAAAGTCCTATTAGTCCTAGTCACAATTTTCATCCAAGTCCAAGCACAAGTCCAAGTTACGGTTCATCCAAAGAAGTGATACTTGCGAAATCATTTGAAGACCAAACCTTGGATTCTTTTGCTGCCCATGGTCCGTTTGGTTTTAATCATGGATTTACTTGCTTAATTGCTCATTAAGCACGTTAATTGAGACATTTTGAACAGCCATTTCAGTTGAGAGGAACTCAAGGAGAAACTTCAATGCATGAATAATGAAAGGGGCGTGAATCAAGGGGGGGTTACAAATGCACCTCCAACGGTTTTCTTGCTGAATTTGTGGCTGTTTGCTTAGCTCATTTACATGCGTTTAATAAGGACGTTAAGGGGCATATGAGGACTAAGAGGCTGCTGCACTTAGACGTAATTTAGGCTTAGTTTTATTTTCGTTGTTTAAAGCTTTAATAAATCAGTTTGCTTCTTTAAGTTAAGCAATGATTGTTAGTTCTTTTAGTTGCTTATAAAAGGCATGTAATTGTAGTTTGTAATCAGATTTTGATCAATGAAAAAGAGCTTTTGCTTGAACTTAAAAACTGATTATTTGTTTGTGAAATAACCGGTTTTTGTACCAAGTTAGACTTGAAGAGATTGAGTGGTCAAGTTAGTAATCCTTCCATAAAATTTGAACTTAGTAGGTTGAGTGAGAAATCCTTGCCTTCATATCCTTGTTTGTTAAGTGAGTAATCCTTACAAACCTACACCTAAATTCTACATAAACGTACCTAAACACCAACCTAAAATCAATCCTTTGCTTAAGCTTGATTCATTAACTTGTTTAAACTAATTTCATCTATTAGTTTTTACATCAACTGTGAGCAATATGTCTAGATAAAGACCCCTTAGATGAGCACCATCCACACCCATTATTGGTCTGCATCCAGCTATGAACCCTTGTTTGCAGGCTTGAAGACAGACATAAAGTCTCTGGAAAACAGGTTAAGGCTTCTCAACTCCATCAACCTTCACAACAGCTGTACTTCCTGGGTTGTACTTCAAGATAGTTGTTGCATAATTTCATAATTTCTCATATTCCAAACTAGCATCACCAAATATCATTTTGAATGCTCTCTCCCTTGCATACCAAGCTAAATAATACCATATTTCAACTCTGAACTCTCTTCTTGCTCTTTTGATAAATGCACCAAGCTTCTAAGTTGGATCATCCCTCTAATAATCTAAATACCTCTCTGCTAAGTACTGAGAAGTAATCTTGGAATTCTTAGTCTGATGTCCACAAATGTGCTTCAACCTAAGACTTTTAATCTGCCAGGTGTAAGGAGGGTGTTCCCATCGTAGGGGATCTTTCTCTTTAAATGCCCATGGCCCTTTAAAAGCCTAGGACTTTACATTTGTTAAGGTGTATCAGGATTTGAATTCCTGACTGTTTGGGAGACCTTGAATTAGAAATGATACTCTCATCACGCTTTTTTGTAAGAAACAAGTAAGAGTCGCCAATGAGTTTTAGGAAAACTCATAAACCTCGTACAGTCCTTTCTCCCAAGTAGAGTTCAAGGGATAATTAGCACGAATTGTAAGTTTACCCATGCCCAAATTGGTCTACATAAACCAGAAATGAGTTCGGGAGCAAGGGTATTAAAATAACGTTCCCTTTAGGGAGGAATCATTATTCTAGCCCTAGTTATGGCTTCTACTAGCTCTTCCTTTTTCAAAATTTCATAACCAAACAACATGTGCAACATGATACGTAAAACTAAGTTAGTTGACTTTATTTACACACATTGATCTGTAGGAATTACATTGCAAATTCGTTATTCTTTATTTAATTCAAGTTTGTGAGAAAAACAAAATAAACAAGATTCTCCTTGGCTTAAGCGATCACTCATTAATTAATTATTCAATTCTATTCTTATTTAACGCAAGATGCTATGTGGAATTGATTAATTAGAAATCCGTTTAAAGTGATCAAACAACATTAATTAATTGATTAAAGTTATTTTTAAAAATAAAAATAAAGGTGATTGATCTAAGTGCTCGGGGATTTGCCACTTCTCTTTGCGAGATCTTCGTTTAGAACACTCCACCGTAGTAATAAATATTAAGAGGGATGAGTGTTTAAGACAAGAGGGATTGGTTGCACACAAGTTCACAAGATTTCTACCAGCATTTTAAGTTAATTTTTGTCTGTTCAAGCCTCGTATTAAGCCCCTATTTATAGGGAAGGGATACGATTAGGGTTTTGAGCATTCTACAGCAGCAGATGTCTCGCGCATCTGAATGGGTTGCGCGCGACTGACCAGCGTAAGTGATTTAGTTGCGCTGCTATATAGATTTTCTTGCACGCAGTATTATGGTAAGATTCGATTTCATATTTTTATAAAATTCTAAATCTTTCGTAAGCTCATCACTGGAGGTTGCGCTTGGTGTTGAGCACAACCTTATGAGTTTCGTGCCTGACCAGCGTGACTCTTTGAGATGCGCGCGGATTTATCTGCGGCAGCATCAATTTTAACCTAGGCGCTTCTAAATCCATCATTTTTAGGGTCTAAGCTCGGGCTTAAGCCTAATTATGATTAGGCTGAGTTGATTTCACATTAATGCTTTTACTTTTGGGTTAGGCTAGCTTATTTTTATGTTCTTGTCATTCAATCAGTTATCCATAAGTGTTCTTCACATTAATCAATCACGAAGATGGTTTTATTTATTGCCATTGCACTTCTTGTCGGGACAGGAGGCCAAAAGTAGATTTCTACAGTTAGCCCTCACTTTGATCGAGTCTAGGATAGACGAGAATCAAAGTAGCCAAGGAAATAAATTCGAGACTTTTTCTGCGAAGTTCTCAAAGAATGGAGAATCTTTCAGTAATGTTTAAGGATGTCGAAATAGTCCTTGGTTCGCTAAATGCTTGAGACAAATAGCTGTTAAGGCCAGAAAGGAGTACTTTCTAGTCCTAATGCGCTAAAGAATCTAGATTGATCCTTTGCAATTGTAGAACGCTTTTACAAGTAAAGGTGTTCCGGGTGATGTCATGTCATGAGATGAAATCGGTTTAAAAAGGATTAAAAGGGGATGATGTCCTCATAACCATGTCATCGTTGGTCTAAAGTCCCTCGATACGTCATTGAAACTTTAGCCTGATTTTAACAAGTTTGAAAAGATGATAAAAGAGTGTTTTGGCTTTCGCAGCCTTTCGGCTTTTGCAGCCTAAATGTTTCGGCTTTTGCAGCCTAAATGTTTTGGCTTTTGCAGCATGAATAAAGTTCTCGACAATTTGCTTGTCAAAACGCAATACTCAGTGTCCACAAGACAGAAATACATGTCTCGGGACTGGAGGCATATATCCAAATACAGTGAGAGAGAAGAAAATCGCCAACTCTCTTAGCAGATTTGTCCACAAGATGAGTACACGTGCCTTAGGACTGGGGGCACGTGCCTACATAGATGCGACATCGTACGTCGCTCTTTTTACAGGGGGGTGGATGACACCCTAACTGTCCGGTAAGCCAGTAAGCTCACTAACTACCGTATTTGCTTCAAATCAAGAAGTGTCTGTTTTCGAATGGTTCAACTCGCCTGTCGACTCGTGAGCTAACGCCTAAAGTAAAGTAAAGAAATTCTAGCTTTTAGTTACGAGAGGTAGATCACGTTAAGCTGGGAAGAGGTGAAATTTTATGCAACACCTACGCCATACATTTTTACGTTGTATGATAACACCTCACAATTTTACGCTGCATGATAATGCCATCCTTTTCGCTTTGGACGTGAAAAAGGAAGAAAAGATCGGACATTTATAAAGTCAATACAGTAAAATGACAAACCTGTCTATAGGAGCTTTTACGTACAACACCACTATGGAATGTCTTAAGACACTCTTACAAAAAACGTTCAAAACATATGCTTAGGGAAGGCACAAAGCACGATGTGCATGCAGGATGATGCAAAAAACTATCAAAGAAGAAAAAAAACTACAAAATGTAAAGCAATAAAAATAAATTTCGTTAATTTGCGCGCCACTACGTCTAGCAACGAGCAAAAACTGTTAAAAATTAATCAAACGGATCGAAATTCAAAAACCGGTCTTTTAAGTGTAATATCCGCGCACAACTCAATGGGTCGCGTTGTATAGGCGTGCGCATCGTTCTGAGTTGCGCTGGTCTGTCACGCGAAACTTATTGAGTTGCGAGACATTTAAATCAGCAAAAAGAAAATCGCTAAGCGCGATTTTTCATTTTGCACTCTCTCTCCTTCCTTCACCATTTTCGCTTCTTTCTCTCTCTAAAAAGCTCGGATTTCTTTTATTTTTGAAGCTAAATGAAGTAGATTTCATCCCTCATTTGTATTTGCCACCATCCAATGTAAGTTTTTACTAATTTTTATTCGTCTTTTGGCTGAATTTGGGCGTTTTTTGAACCGTAAACCCCAAAATTCGAATTTGGGGGTTTTTAATTCGGTTCCTTTTTCTTGAAATTGTTTTTCCATGTGATTATGCTATGTTTAGGGAGCATTTTGCAACAAATTTCATGAAAAATGGTTAAATGTTGAACCTTGTATGAGCATTCTTCGTTCAAGTGTGTTCTTGCATTTTTTTCCTTCGATTTTAGTTCGATTTGTGTTGTTTTTCTTGCTCACGTTGGTTATTCTTGCTGATTATGAATTAAATTATAGCATTAGAACTAGTATTACTTTCATGAATCATGTTTTGAAAATTTCGAATTCAGAAAATGGTGCGAAGTGCACTCTTATTTTTTCCATGTTCGAACCTCAAAATTGTTTAGTAGACGATAATTATGTTTGTGTTATTATTATTCACCTAAAAATAGTTGATTCTTTGAGATTTAGGAATATAATCTCTTGAATGCTTTAGATGAAACTTGTATAGGATAGCTTTTGTGGGTGTTAAAAGCCCCCTTTTTTATTGAGTTTAATTGCAGGTATCGTAGCCCCCAAGCATGGGTGACGTTAGATTTTTGTGTTCTGTCCTTTTGGTAGCTGTTATGCTGCCGAAATGGGTCTAGAACATATTTAGCTTAGTCCCAGTTTTTAGGAAATAAACTAATAGGGAACTTTATCCGTTTATAGCATGGATACCCCTTCATTCGTCGATGCCGAGGAGGACTTGGGAGTTCCTGTTCCTTACGAGGTAGTTCTCCCTCGAAAGAGGGTGACATGTCCTCGTGAGGAGGTTCGGGAGCGACGCGTCGTAGCTGATCGACTTAGCCAAGAGGATGTGGTCTGGGAGGCTCCTCCCAACTGGGACCCTCGGGCTCTTAAGTGGGACCAAGACCATCATGTCTCGTTTAGTATTTGGTTCGGCATATTGGGTTTTTCCACGTCTCCACTTTTTGTCTCTCTCTCCTTTTTTCTCAAAATGAGCCGTAACCGTATTATATTTCATATGTTTGTTCTAGAGTGAGCCCAACATGCGTTTGTACGGCTCAGGTGACTTGAGGGGCCGTTTTGAGAATTTAATTGATGTGTTAAAGGAAGTGGCGGAGCTTTCGGGGATCAGCCCCCAGCCGGCGGCTCTTCGGGATTTATCGAGTCAGCCTGTGTCGTTAGCTTTCCTTCGTGGGTTGCTGGAGTTTTAGTGTGATTCCATCAACACTTTCCATTTCCCATGGGAAGAGATGACGGTTACCCCTTACGATTTCTCTATGATTATGGGTTTTCCTTTTGGAGGTGAGCATGTAGTTATGAAAGTTGTTTAGGGGTTAAACAAGAGACTGCGCGACCTTGTGGGGGATCGCATTGTAGCAGCCCTCGACTTGTATGTGCAGTCTTGTCCGTACTCGGTTCTTGCCGATGAGTTGTCGACTTATGAGGTTGAGCGACAGTGTACACCAAAGCAGCTGGCTTGGATATACATTGCTTACGTTCTTTCCATCACTATCTTGAGTGATCGGGGAGAGCGTTTTGCTATTGGGTTACTCATTTGCCTCAGTGATTTGGGGCAAGTAGTTAACCTGAGTTGGGCGGAGGAGTTGTATGCCCGTATGCTTACATCTATGGGCAAGGAGACCGGGTGATGGATTCCGCGGTGGCTACTGAGGTGCCTCGGATCTCCATTTTGTGGCATAGTCGTATCATCGAGGTGCGTGTTTATTTTTAACTTTTGTTACTTTTTTAATCACCATTTTCTCCATTTAATCTCATTTTCTTTCTTTTAGGCTTGGGGGTACTCGAACCTGCCTTTCTTAGCCCCAAGGATGCTTGGGGCGAATCGCTTTTCGATTGGTCGTCGTCTGGTCAAGATTAAGAAGAAGCGAGCGACTTTAGCTGGCGACTTTCGCCAGAGGATTCTTTCGGCGACTCGTGCGTTGGTGAGTATCCCTCGTGCGTCGGTGAGTTTTTTAACAACACATGTATATATTTATTGTTACTATCATTTTTTATGATTTTTCATGTGATTGTGTAGATCGATTTCCGTCCTTGGAGTTTTATCGTCGGAGTCCTTGAGGCTGTCCGGTCTAGCATGGTTCGCTGCCATTTCCGGGCCCTTTATCAGGGACTTTCGGTGCTCTAGAGGACAAACACTTGGTTTTTAGGTGAGCGTGTTCTTTGGCAGGCTTTATCCGAGGATCCTTTGGTTCCTGAGGACCCTCCGGTCCGGATGCTGCGTGCGGACTTGCTGTCTACTGAGGATCGAGCTCAGGCGATCCTTGGTTATCCTGCATAGCAGCTGGTACTACGGGATGCATCTTACTTGATATTCTTTGTGATTAGGGGATTTTTCCCCACCAATCACCATCTGACAAGTGGACCAATCAGGTTCCGCCATGTGTCCGTCACATGGGCCAATAGGAGCCTACCACGTGTCAAGCAATGATCCGTCCACTATGGACCAATTACGACACGACACGTGTCCTTCCCATGACACCTGGGATAACCGGTCACCTAGGCCGAACTTCCGAGGGAAGCCCAATCAGCCCAAGGTTAACCTTAACCTAGATTGACACGTTTCCCGAGGTTATAAATACCTCCCTTAATCCTCATTAAGAGGGAGGACACAAAAAACGCAGATTACACACATTAAACACTCTCACCTAGAGAGACCCAATCACTTTAATTTCCGCATTAATTACTCCTTAATCAAGTACTAACTTGACCGTCGGAGGCGGATCTCCAATCATCCGGAGCATCCGTTTGTTTTGCAGGTACAGGCGTCCGGTTCCAGTCTCGGAATTGTAACTCTCCCGCAGGACACCAGAAAACCCCGAAACATCTTGGCGCCGTCTGTGGGGAGAGTACTTCTGAGATGGCATCCACGTTTGTACCGGCTCCTGAAGAGAGACGTCCCCTAGACGACCCTCTAGTTCAGTCGGACCACGATACTGAGAATGAATTTGAAGTTGAAGCTCACACAGCTTCAGACGGGACCCTAAGGGCCCGACGTACCCGTCATACCGAAAGGAGGGAACGAGAACATCTTCAAACTGGAAGCGAGCCAGCAGGCGCACCGCCTGTTCGGCAGCAGCCGACTGATGGGTCTGCTCCCATCACAAGGAACGAACTCATGAACTTCATGAGGGACTTCAAGGGAGAAATTCAAGAGTTGATCAACAAGAAGCCGCCTGCTCCGGACAAGGAGCAATCGGCTAAGAAACCCTCCACTTCACTGAAGAGGAAACCAGTTCAAGGGCGAGAGGCGACCCCTCATCCTAAATCTAGGAAGTGGGAGCCACCTGCCCTTGATTTCACAAAATACCGTTTTCCTACTCCAGGAAATAGGAAACCTGTTCGTCATATTCAGGCGGACGGGTCGAGGAAAACATACACAGACGCTCGGCTACTGCTAGAGCAGAAGAAGAGTGACCGATTGTCAGAGTCGGCCTCTACTTCAAACTTCCAAGACAGTTTGCGAAATACCTCGATGAGGCATACTCAGTCGTATCATGAGAGTCAGTCAGGCGGCACCTCCCGTCAGTCCGGCTTTCATAGCGACTAGGCGGTACCAAACTTACCGTTTGTACCGCAACAACAGTATTTTTTACAGCCACCTCCGTTTGGTGGACATGCAGCAAAAAAATGTCCAACCTATGGACTGGCAGCTACGGTTGCTTAAACTTGGTGAACAGCCGTCGGCCTTCTCCAAGGAAATTACTGAAGCCGCTCAGCCGGCCAAAGTGAAAAATGTATTAGTAGGCGCCTATGACGGCACTACTAACCCAGAAGACCATCTAATGGCATTCACCAACCTGATGTACCTTCAAGGGTTGGATGATCCCACTTGGTGCAAGTGTTTCCCAGCGAGTCTCAAAGGAATCGCACAACAATGGTTCGGCAACCTGCCGACTGGTTGTGTAAATAACTTCAAGACGCTTGCTTACTTATTCACCTCCAACTTCGCCATGAACATCCCTGCGAAGAAGACGACCCTTGATTTAGGAACAATTCAGCAGGGCGAGAAGGAGGGGCTTCGTTCTTACATCAGGCGGTTTAACCTGATGAGAATACAGATTCAAGGGTTACCGGATGAAGTAGCCTATACTGACTTTTTCAGAGGTCTCAAAGACGGGTCGACCTTCAAATTTGATTTGGTCCGAAAGAGGGTGGCGACTCTTCAAGAGGCCTTGATTGAAGCGGATACCTATATACAGGCGACTGATCTTTGTAGTACGGTAAAATAGTCAGACGGGAAAAGGTCCGACAAAAGAGAAGGACGACAGAAGCAGTCGTCAAACAAAGACGAGAAGAGAAAAGAGGTCTGGGCAACTGATTCCTCTAAACAGCCGTCCCAGAAGAAGAAAAAAGAATTCAAACCATACTCCCCAAAGTATGTGTTTAACAAGGATAGCCAATTTATCCTAAAGGAAATCAAGGGACGGATCTCAATTGAGAAGCCGGTCCCCATGAAGGGTTCTGCAAACAATCGGAACCAAGAAAAATTCTGTGATATCATGAAGATGTTGGTCATCACACCAATGAATGCATCAGTCTCATGCGGTATCTGGACCGCCTGGCCGAGCAAGGTGATCTTGACACTTATGTCAAGAAATCTACGGGTAACACTTCCTCGAAAAAGCAGTCGGCCAAAAAGAATCAACAGGCCGACAGCTCCGATACAGATGATGCAATCGTCTACACCATTGCAGGCGGCTTCTCAGGAGGCGGCCCCACTATTAGGGGCAACAAAGACAATATCAGACGGTTAGATGTAAATTTCGTTCACCAAGAACGACCCTCCAAATATTCATTTCCTGAGATCGTCATCACTGAAGAAGATCTAGGAGGGGTAAGAGGGCCGCATGACGACCCTATCGTTATTGAATGTAAAGTGGCCAACCAGAGAGTTGGCCGAATCCTCATAGATACCGGAAGCTCCTCAGATCTCATCAGTAGCAAATGTCTGTCGAAACTAAAATATCAGACTGATTGCATACATCCGGCATCCCACCCTTTAGTAGGGTTTGGAGGTGGAGTCGTCCACCCAGTGGGACGAGTGGATTTACCCATCCGCCTGGGCGAAAAAGGGGAAGGACGACACATGGTAGTCCGGTTCCTGGTAGTAGAAGAACTCTCGGCCTACAACATGATTCTGGGACGACCAACCCTGAATAATTCCAAGGCTGTTATAATCCCATCTCTTATGTTGCTCAAGTTTGAGAGGGATAATGGAACAGTCGGGTCCCTAAGGGGAGATCAGAGGATGGCCCGAGAGTGCTATCTCTCGGATGTCAAGCCCACTATTATGGCCACTGGGTCGAGCGGTGGAAAAATAGACCTTGACAATGTCAAGGAGAGTGCGCCTGTTCAAGAAGCAGGCGGCAAGAAGAGAAAGGCATCCTAGACAGGGGCCGCAAGAAAAGACAGAAAATAGCAATCATTGGCAGAGGAGCGGTCGGATGAATTCCGCCCTGAGCCGGCTAGTGAGCATACGGACTGATCTTAGATAACTCGCGTCCTGACAGAGCAATCAAGGTTGGGACGACTGCTCTAAGGGACCTGGGTGACGACTTTCACACACTATTGAAAGAATACAAGGACATCTTTGCATTCGAAGTCCATGAAATGCCAGGCATTAGTCCTGATCTGGCGGTACATAAACTGGCCGTGGATCCGAAAAAGAAGCCTGTACGGCAAAAGAAGCGGAACCATGGCGAAGAAAGAAGTTAGGCGGCAGCCGCCGAAGTTAAAATATTACTTGATGCAGGGTTCATTCGGCAATGTTACTTCCCAGACTGGGTTGTAAATGTGGTGCTTGTTAAAAAGCCGAATGGCACCTGGCGAATGTGTGTAGATTACACAGACTTAAACAAGGCGTGCCCCAAAGACAGTTACCCTCTGCCTAAAATTGATAACCTGGTCGACTCAACAGTCGGCCATGCTTTGATGAGCTTTATGGACACCTACTCTTGTTTCCATCAAATTCCTTTATGGAAGAAAGATCAGGAGAAGACGGCCTTCGTCACTGATCAGGGGTTATACTGTTACACGGTCATGCTGTTTGGTCTTAAGAATGCCCCGGTCACTTTCCAGCGAATGATAAACACTGTGCTCTTTGATCAAATTGGGAGAAATGTCGAGGCATATATTGATGATATGATTGTCAAGTCTAAACTTCAGAAAGATCATCTGTCGGACCTCCGAGAAACTTTCGCCACACTCAGGCGGCACCATGTCATGCTCAATCCCAAGAAATGTGTCTTTGGAGTTGAGTCTGGGAAATTTCTCGGATTCCTTATCAATCAGAGAGGAATAGAGGCGAACCCTGAGAAGGTGCAGGCGGTCATTGACATGTAGTCGCCTCGTACCATCCGAGAGGTTCAGAAGTTAACAGGTTGTCTGGCGGCCTTGGGAAGATTTCTAAGCCGATCGGGAGACAAATGCCTATACTTTTTCCAGGCAATTAAGAAAAAGGCAAGGTTTGAATGGGGGCCGGATGCTGAGGCGGCCTTCCAGAAATTGAAAGTTCACTTGCATTCCTTGCCGAGGCTGGTCAGCCCTTTGCCCAAAGAAGTACTCTACATGTACCTAGCCGTCTCTGATCATGTGTTAAGCGCTGTTCTCCTTGCTGAAAGAGACGGCTGTCAGCTCCCGGTCTACTTTGTCAGTCACGTACTGAAAAATGCCGAGTTGAGGTATCCCTTAGTGGAGAAATTTGGTCTTGCACTCTTCATGGCTGTTAAAAAATTGAAGCCCTACTTTTTGGCACATGTAGTCGTCGTGTATACAGACCAACCTATCAAGCGGCCACTGACCATCATGGAGTCGTCAGGCTGAATGATCAAATGGGCCATAGAAATACAGAGCCTCGAAGTTACCTTCGAGCTTAGAAAAGCAGTGAAGGGGCAAGCCTTTGCTGACTTTATTGTTGAGATGACTCGTCCTCCTGACTCTCAAGTTCCAGACCAAGTCTGGAAGGTATATGTGGATGGAAGCTCTACTTCAAATGGTTGTGGAGCAGGCGTCATATGTCAGTCGCCAGAGGGCGACAGGTACGAGTATGCTCTACGCTTCAGTTTTCAGGCCTCAAACAATGAGGCAGAATATGAAGCTTTACTAGCCGGAATCCGCATGTGCAAGGCGGCAGGGGCAAGAAAAATAGACGCCTGTTCCGATTCACAATTGATAGTGAGTCAGTACAATGGCGAATACGAAGTAACCCATCCGGCCATGATCAAGTATTTACAGGCGGTTCGACAAGCAGTCGGCTCCCCTGAGGATTTCCATCTGACCCTAGTGCCGAGATCATAAAACAACCAGGCGGATGCACTTTCAAAATTAGCATCATCCGCCTCCTGTGATACTCCTCGAACTGTTTTTTGGGAAGTAATGGAGAGGAGAAGCATTGAGGAAGAACCTATTAGAATCTTAGACAGAAGCTCAACCTGGATGGATCCAATCAGGGCATATTTGACAAATGGTACCCTGCCGGATGATCATCAACAGGCGACAGCACTGAAAAAACGAGCAACCAGTTTTGAAAAAATAAAGGGAGAACTTCACAAAAGGGGGTACCTTCAACCCTTTTTAAAGTGTGTTACTCCAGAAAAGGGCAGGCGGCACTCCTAGTCCTAGATTCAGCCGTCCCCGGTGACCGGCTTATCACTAACCTAGGTCGTGTCGTGTGCTTCCGTGGTGCCATTTCAAAAAAGAATAAAGTAAAGAGAAAATTAAGATTAAGAGAACCGACGGTTACCTGAACGAGTGACGATTGATGAAGTTCTGAAAATCCTTTGCAGTCGGCTTGTCAGAGCAGGCGGTAGGCAGAAAGGGTCCAAAATGTCAGAGCAAGTTCAGGGGTCCGAATGTTCTCTCACAAAGTTTTCAAGTGTGAAAATGACCGAAGTCAACACTCCTTTATATAGGCGAAGTGAGAAGGCGAAGGGTCACTTCCAGAATTCAAAATTTTGGCGGGAGAATCTCTCGGCCTCTCGCCGAGTGACACCTGTAGCAGGTCGTCGCCTGTTACAGGGCGATACCTGTCACAGGTAACACGTGACCAGTCACGTGCCACCTGTGATGGGCAAATGATTAGGGGATTTTTCCCCACCAATCACCATCTGACAAGTGGACCAATCAGGTTCCGCCATGTGTCCGTCACATGGGCCAATAGGAGCCTGCCACGTGTCAATCAATGATCTGTCCACTATGGACCAATTACGACACGACACATGTCCTTCCCATTACACCTGGGATAACCGATCACCTAGGCCCAACTTCCGAGGGAAGCCCAATCAGCCCAAGATTAACCTAAACCTAGATTGACACGTTTCCCGAGGTTATAAATACCTCCCTTAATCCTCATTAAGAGGGAGGACACAAAAAACGCAGATTACACACATTAAACACTCTCACCTAGAGAGACCCAATCACTTTAATTTCCGCATTAATTACACCTTAATCAAGTACTAACTTTACCGTCGGAGGCGGATCTCCAATCATCCGGAGCATCCGTTTGTTTTGCAAGTACAGGCGTCCGGTTCCAGTCTCGGAATTGTAACTCTCCCGCAGGACATCAGAAAACCCCGAAACACTTTGCATCCAGGCTGACTCCTTTTCCAGCTTTTATTCCGGTTAGTATTTTTACTGTCTCTTTTATATTTATTCTTTTCTTTTACTTTCAGAACTTTGACTCTTTTATTGTATTTTCAGCGAGTCGAGCTAGGCAGTTGGGTACCTCCTACGGCGGAGATCACGGATAACGATGCTTTGGGTCGGTAATTTGTGAGATTCTCCCACCAGCGAAGGATGAGGACATACCGTTCGTTCCTGAGACAGTTGGGACGTTATGTTTATTTTGTATATGTGTTTATTATTTTTTCTTTCATATACATTATTTTGATAACTGGCCTTGTTTTTTTTTAATAGGTTCCGCGAGAAACTGTGAACGGCATGGTGAGGAATTTGCATGCTTTCCGAGCTGCTTATCGGATAGCCCTCGTGGCTTTATCATGCCGTGATTATCGGATGGTCATAGTAAGTGTTTTCTTTCTCTCTGTTTTTTTGTCAAAGTTATTACACATTTTGTGTATAAATATTTGTCTTGGATTTTTCAGGATGTATAGCAGCCTTCCGGGAGTCGTGCGATCATCCTGATTTCCTTTTATATATATATATGGAAACAAATTTACATTTATTATATATATATATTAGTCATAAGATTTCGTTATATTCCGTTATTTTGTGGTTCAAAAATACGAAAATATGGCTAAAAACATGTCACGGCAGTCAGATCGCGCGCAACTGGATGGGTTGCACGCGGCTGTCGCATGCATGTAAATTAGATGCGCTCTCGCGCAACTCATGGGATGCGCGCGCCACCTACAGGCAGACTTTCCTTTGAGAAAAAATTGTCGAAATTTTGCCCATTTTGGGTCTATTTAAACATAGTTTTGTGCAGGCTTTTGATAATCTCACATTCATTCGTTAATACTATTTAAAGAAAAAGAATCAATCTCTCTGCTTTCTCTCTCTCTTTTTTTTGAACAATGGCGAAATCCTTTGAGCAACGTTTGAAACAATGGGTCACTTCCCTTTCAATTGAGGATAAATTAGCTTTCAAATTATACCACCTTGACCCTCTCTTGAACTACATGCAATTAGTTATTAATTTTGACTTCCTTCATGCCATTGTTAATCATTGGGATTCGAACCACCATCCTTTTCTTTTCAAAGGGGATGAAATAGTCCCATTACCTGGTGAGTTCGAGGCTCTACTAGGTTTCCCTGCAAATACTCTCCCCGTGACATATGCCCCTAACTTGTCGGATTACAAACCTATTTTCCAAAGATTTTTTGGTTTGAATGAAAATGATATGGCCAATATGGGTACTGAAGAAGGCGTGAATTTAGTTCAATTTATTGAACACTTTGTCGCCCCTCGTGACAACTTGACCAAATAACGTTTTAAGATTCGTGCTTTATGTTTTTGTCTTGTTGTCAATTGTTTACTTAGGATAGGTAAAGAGTACGGAGATTATTCCATGGTGTCCATAATGGAGCAAATAGAGGGGTGTCACTCACCGACCCCTGTAGCTCTAGCAGATGTTCTTTGCTTGTATCGCCTTAGAGGAGACCTGTAATACCCCATATTTTCATACGTATTTTTCTAATTAATTAATTAATTATTATTTTCTAAAAAGGGTATTTTAGTAATTCAACTTACTATTTAAATCCTGGAGCCAAAATGATATTTGAATTTTGGCGCCAAAAGAATTTTAAAAACAAATTATTATTTTGGATAAGATTTATTATCCATTTATCCTATTTTAAAAACCGGATTATTTATATATTTCAGATATTTTAATTAAGGCAAAAGCTGTGTTTTATTATTATTTTAATAAGTCCCAAAATTCCATTTATTTGACTAATTAATTTCGTATTTTCCTATGTCAAAATCTGATTTTATTAGTTAAATTATTTGGTGAATATTTGGTATTTTATTATTTAACTATTTTATTCAATAAATATTATTTGCATAATTATTTTAATTCCTTAAAACTAACAAAATAATTTCCTAAATACTAAATAGGAGGTCCGAAAATATGAGCTTAGGAAACTCAAAAATTTCGGCCATCCCATGTAGATTTTGGGAAAATTATTTTGGTAATTTGTATTTTTAAGGGAATTTTGTGTAGAACTACCCTAAAGATAGGGTCATTTGTGAACAACTACCCGCAACTACATTTTTTTATTTGTTTAGAACTACCCGCAAGTTTGGAAAAGTTTGGGTAGCACTACTGTACACACCTACAAATGTCTCCCCAAAACCAAACCCGATGATGAACAACCTTTCACCGCCATTATTGGTCGGGTTGAGTATTTAATCTTTGGAGTGCTTAAATCCTTATATACATTTCATAAAAAAACCAATTCCTAGCCCATTTCCCCAAGACCTCACTTATTTTCATATTTTCGTGCCTTTAAACCCAAAATAATTCATTTCGTGTCCTTTAAAATCATTCATTTCGTGTCCTTTTTATAAAAACGTTTAGTCTAATTTATTTTGTTCCATAATCTGGGTCCAATGATTGAATAGTTGGATGAGGATTTAAAAGAGCTTTCCAATGATATATTATAAGCCCAAACCCGAGTTATAACGAATAAGTTATGGCCAAAATATTAAACTGAGCCCAAACCGAACCTAAGCACACCTTACCTACGACCCAATGATCATGTGGAGGGTCCAAATGATTTAATCCAATTCCTAAACCAATTAGGATTAATTAGAAACTTCTATAAGTTTCTAAAAGATCCTAATTATCCTTTTTGAAAAGATAAGATTAAAAAGTTTAAAATTGAATAAAACTCCTTTTTTTGAAAGTCCTAATTTTATTCTAATTGAAAGATGTTCAAAGATAGACAGATATTATTTTTGTGCCTCATATTTTTTATCCAAATTTTATATGGTTGGATAGCCCTTGAAATTATCTTTCCAATTATAGATTAAATATCAATTCCGAGCTATAACGGAAAAGATATTAATAAAATGTCAAACTCTATCAAAAACTGACACCGTCTCACTATTTCGGACATATCTTTTATTCTGTAAAATATTTTAATCTAATTCTAATTGCTGTAGACTTCAAGATATTTCCAATGATATCTTATTTATCTTATTCCGATTTTTGGATCAAAAGATATGATAAAAACAAAAACCGTAAAAACTGCAGTCTATCGAGTTTTATTCCGATTTAATTCGGATCTTATCTCGAGTTTTTCGACCCATCTTTTTTCTCTATAAATAGAGGTCATATCCTCCTTTTCCAATCATCAACATGCTTGATCATCAAATCATTCTCTTCTCCCTCTTTAGCCTAAACACTAGCCTCCCCATTCTTTCATTATTTCTTCCTTTAAGCACTCCAAGGAGTCCATACAATACCTGAAGTTCTATGCTTTAACCAAGGCATGATAGGTAGAATTATTAACTAAGGGTTTGGACCAAATCAAATCTACTTTTTATCTTTTTTTTTTAATTATTTCTATTTGATTTATATTTTTTATTGAAGTTACTAACAGTTTATTCATGATGTAGCAATTTAAAGGAACGTGCAAAATGTGAGTAATTAGTTAATTTAATTACTCTTATTTTATTTTAATATTTCTAGTATCATGATTAGGTCATTTTATATTTGATTTGACTAACGCTATTATTGTTAAATTGCTTCCAATATTAATGTGTATTTTATTGTTATTATGATCACCATATTGCATGTTTAAAGAGAATATGTAATTGAAAATCACGCCTAATAAGATAATTTGGACAATCGGTTTAGGTTACTTTTTAATCTTGTTATTAAATCAAGTGATCACTAATTTTTTAGAATTATATGTTGCATTAATATTCAACCAATTTAGCTTAATAATAGTTTAGAGCGAATTGAATATTTTGTTTGCATGCCTTTGAGATCGCAGGAATGCTTTTCACTATAAGAATCGAGTAGAGGACAATACGGGCAAATGTGACTCCATGACTCACTTCGTACCATCATCCCCGATCCTCCTTTCGTGGTTCCGAACCATATGGAGTTACTTATGGATTATGAATGGGGTGTAACCTTCACGAGTCAATCGTTGTTGCCTTCGTTGTCCCTTTATCGTGGTTGACTTTTATGATCCGTGAACGGTTTACAAGTTCCTTAAAAACTTGTTGGCGGCTCCCTACTTTGCTTTGTCCCTAATCGTAATGTTAATTCCCACTTCCTATGATTGCCAAACATATTCACACATGCTTTAACGTAGGCGCACTTCGAGCGACGGCTACAACCACCCACTAACGTTTTTCATCCCATTAAACGTTATTTTGGCCCAATTTTTTACTTTTTTCAATTACAATGGTCAATTAATGCTAAAATAAACAAAAACCCCAATTCAATTAAACACCAAAACCTTAGAAATTAAAATCCCCAAATAATACTAAACTCACGAACCCTAAAATAAATTATGATTCAAACCTTAATTAGGTTAATTAAGGTAAATTAAAACCTTTATACAAATTGGGAGAGGTAATTGAGTGGCAAAAGTGAAAAAAGTAAGCTCCGATAACGTCTTAATTGGACGAAAAATGTTAATGGGTAGTGCTACCCAAATTTTTCAAACTTGTGGGTAGTTCTAAACATATAAAAAAATGGGTAGTTGTTCACAAATGACCCTATCTTTAGGGTAGTTCTACACAAAATTTCTTATTTTTAATTATCTCCTTAAATCTCCTATTTTCCTTTATTCTAATTCTCCATCTTTTAAATATCCAATCATTATATTTCTTTCCATTCATTCTTCTTAATTATTCCCCAAGTAATTCCAATTTCTTTAATATTTTTCATGACATACATACTGATTAGGGGATTTTTATCCACCAATCACCGTCTGACAAGTGGACCAACCAGGTTCCGCCACGTGTCCTTCACGAAGGCCAACAGGAGCCTGCCACGTGTCAATCACAGATACGTCCTCTACGGACCAATTGAGACACGCCACGTGTCCACCCATGCCAAATGGGAAAACCGGCCATCAAGGCCCAATCCTGTCTAGAGGCCCGCTCAGCTCTAGGTTTACCCTAAACCTAGAGAGTGGCACGCTTCTCAAGGCTATAAATACTTAATTAATCCTCATTAATTAAGAAATCCAGAAATCAAGCAGAGAAGAACAGAAACATTACGGAACACTTATAACCGGCTAATCCCGCTAACGACGCAGATTACCAACCTTAAACCCTCTCACCTAGGGAGATCTTATTACTTTAATTTCCGCACTAATTACTCCTTAATCAGGTACTAACTTGACCGTTGGAGGCGGAGCTCTCAGGAGTCTCCGTTATTTTGCAGGTACAGGCGTCCGGTTCCAGTCTCGGAATTGTAACTCTCCCGCAGGACATCAGAAAACCCCGAAACATTTGGCGCCGTCTGTGGGGAGAGTACTTCAGAGATGGCATCCAAGTCTGTACCGACTCCTGAAGAGAGGCGTCCCCTAGACGATCCTCAAGTTCAGTCGGACCATGATACCGAAAGTGAATTTGAAGTTGAAACTCATACAGCTCCAGACGGGACCCTAAGGGCCCGACGTACCCGTCATACCGAAAGGAGGGAACGGGAGCATCTTCAAACAGGAAGCGAGCCAGCAGGCGCACCACCTGCTCGGCAACAGCCGACTGATGGGTCTGCTCCCATCACAAGGAACGAACTCATGACCTTCATGAGGGACTTCAAGGGAGAGATTCAAGAGTTGATCAACAAAAAACCGCCTGCTTCAGTCAAAGAGCAGTCGGCCAAGAAACCTTCCACTTCACTGAAGAGGAAGCCAGTTCAAGGGCGAGAGGCGACTCCTCATCCTAAATCCAAGAAGCGGGAGCCACCTGCTCTTGATTTCACAAAACTCCGTTATCCTACGGGAAATAGGAAATCGGTTCGTCATATTCAGGCGGACGGGTCAAAGCAAACGTTCACAGATGCTCGGCTCCTGCTAGAGCAGAAGAAGAGTGACCGATTATCAGAGTCGGCTTCTACTTCAAATTTTCAAGACAGTTTGCGAAATGCCTCGATGAGGCATACTCAGTCGTACCATGAGAGTCAGTCAGGCGGCACCTCCCGTCAGTCCGGCTTTCATAGTGCCCAGGCGGTACCAAACTTACCATTTGTGCCGCAACAACAGTATTTTATGCAGCCACCTCCATTTGGTGGACCAGCAGCAAAAAACGTCCAACCTATGGACTGGCAGCTACGGCTGCTTAGACTTGGTGAACAGCCGTCGGCCTTCTCCAAGGAAATTACTGAAGCCGCTCAGCCGGCCAAAGTAAAAAATGTTCTAGTAGGCGCCTATGACGGCACTACTAACCCAGAAGACCATCTGATGGCATTCACCAACCTGATGTACCTTCAAGGGTTGGATGATCCCACTTGGTGCAAGTGTTTCCCAGCGACTCTCAAGGGAATTGCACAGCAATGGTTCGGCAACCTGCCGACTGGTTGTGTAAACAGCTTCAGGACGCTTGCTTACTTATTTGCCTCCAACTTCGCTATGAACATCCCTGCGAAGAAAACGACCCTTGATTTGGGAACAATTCAGCAGGGCGAGAAGGAGGGGCTTCGTTCTTATATCAGGCGGTTCAACCTGATGAGAATACAGATTCAAGGGTTGCCGGATGAGGTAGCTTATACTGACTTTTTTAGAGGTCTCAAAGACGGGTCTACCTTCAAATTTGATTTAGTTCGAAAAAGGGTGGCGACTCTTCAAGAGGCCTTGATTGAAGCAGAAGCCTATATACAGGCGACTGATCTGTGTACGATAAAACAGTCGGACGGGAAAAGGTTCGACAAAAGAGAGGGACGACAGAAACAGTCGTCTAATAAAGATGAGAAAAGAAAAGAGGTCTGGGCGGCTGATTCCTCTAAACAGCCGGCCCAGAAAAAGAAGAAAGAATTCAAACCATACTCCCCAAAGTATGTGTTTAACAAGGATAACCAGTTTATCCTAAAAGAAATAAAGGGACGGTTCTCAATTGAGAAGCCGCTCCCCATGAAGGGTTCTGCAAGCAACCGGAACTAAGACAAAATCTGTGCTTATCATGATGACGTTGGTCATCACACCAATGACTGCATCAGTCTCATGCGGTACCTAGACCGCTTGGCTGAGCAAGGTGATCTTGACACTTATGTCAAGAAATCTACGGGGAACACTTCCTCAAAAAAGCAGTCGGCCAAAAAGAATCAACAGGCCGACAGTTCCGATACAGATGATGCAGTCGTCTACACCATTGCAGGCGGCTTCTCAGGAGGCGGCCCCACTATTAGGGGCAATAAAGATAATATAAGGCGGTTAGATGTAAATTCCGTTCACCAAGAACGGCCGTCCAAATATACATTCCCTGAGATTGTCATCACTGAAGAGGATCTAGGAGGGGTAAGGGGGCCGCATGACGACCCTCTCGTTATTGAATGTAAAGTGGCCAACCAGAGAGTTGGCCGAATCCTCATAGATACCGGGAGCTCCTCAGATCTCATCAGCAGCAAATGTCTGTCAAAACTGAAATATCAGACGGACTGCATACATCCGGCCTCCCACCCTTTAATAGGGTTTGGAGGAGGAGTCGTCCACCCACTGGGACGAGTAGATTTACCCATTCGCCTGGGCGAAAAAGGGGAAGGACGACACATGGTAGTCCGGTTCCTAGTAGTAGAGGAACTCTCGGCCTACAACATGATTCTGGGTCGACCAACCCTGAATAATTCCAAGGCTGTTATAATCCCGTCTCTTATGCTGCTTAAGTATGAGAGGGATAATGGAACAGTCGGCTCCCTAAGGGGAGATCAGAGGATGGCCCGAGAGTGCTATCTCTCGGATGTCAAGCCCACTGTTATGGCCACTGGGTCAAGTGGAGAAAAAACAGACCTTGACAATGTCAAGGAGAGTGCGCCTGTTCAAGAAACAGGCGACAAAAAGAGAAAGGCGTCCCAGACAGAGTCCGCAAGAAAAGCAAGAAAATAGCAATCATTGGCAGAGGAGCGGCCGGATGAGTTCCGCCCTCAGCCGGCTGGTGAGCATGCGGACCTGATATTAGACGACTCACGTCCTGACCGAACAGTCAAAGTTGGGACGACTGCTCTGAGAAACCTTGGCGACGACTTTCACAACCTGTTGAAAGAATACAAGGACATCTTTGGATTTGAAGTCCATGAAATGCCAGGCATTAGTCTTGATCTGGCAGTACATAAACTCGCTGTGGATCCGAAAAAGAAGCCGGTACGGCAAAAGAAGCGGAACCATGGTGAAGAAAAAGGTCAGGCGGCAGCCGCAGAAGTTAAAAAATTACTTGACGCAGGGTTCATTCGGCAATGTTACTTCCCAGACTGGGTTGCAAATGTGGTGCTTGTTAAAAAGCCGAATGGCACCTGGAGAATGTGTGTAGACTACACAGACTTGAACAAGGCGTGCCCCAAAGATAGTTACCCTCTGCCTAAAATTGATAACCTGGCCGACTCAACAGCCGGCCATGCCTTGATGAGTTTTATGGACGCCTATTCTGGTTTCCATCAAATTCCTTTATGGAAGAAAGATCAGGAGAAGACGGCCTTCGTCACTGATCAGGGATTATACTGTTACACGGTCATGCCGTTTGGTCTTAAGAATGCCCCGGCTACCTTCCAACGAATGATAAACACAGTGTTCTTTGATCAGATTGGGAGAAACGTCGAGGCATATATTGATGATATGATTGTCAAGACTAAACTTCAGAAAGATCATCTGACGGACCTCCGAGAAACTTTCGCCACACTCAGGCGGCACCATGTCATGCTCAATCCCAAGAAATGTGTATTTGGAGTTGAGTCTGGGAAATTTCTCAGATTCCTTATCAATCAGAGAGGAATAGAGGCGAACCCTGAGAAGGTACAGGCGGTCATTGACATGCAGTCGCCTCGTACCGTCCGAGAGGTTCAGAAGTTAACAGGTTGTCTGGCGGCCTTGGGGAGATTCCTAAGCCGATCAGGCGACAAATGCCTATACTTTTTCCAGGCAATTAAGAAAAAGGCAAGGTTTGAATGGGGGCCGGATGCTGAGGCCGCCTTCCAGAAATTAAAGGTTCACTTGCATTCTTTGCCGAGGCTGGTCAGCCCTTTGCCCAAAGAAGATCTCTACATGTACCTGGCTGTCTCTGATCATGCGTTAAGCGCTGTGCTCCTTGCTGAAAGGGACGGCTGTCAGCTCCCGGTCTACTTTGTCAGTCACGTACTGAAAAATGCCGAGTTGAGGTATCCCCTAGTGGAGAAATTTGGTCTTGCACTCTTCATGGCTGTTAAAAAATTGAAGCCCTACTTTTTGGCACATGCAGTCGTTGTGTATACCGACCAACCAATCAAGCGGCCCCTTACCATCATGGAGTCGTCAGGACGAATGATCAAATGGGCCATAGAAATACAGAGCCTCGAAGTTACTTTCGAGCCTAGAAAAGTAGTGAAGGGGCAAGCCTTTGCTGACTTTATTGTAGAGATGACTCGTCCTTCTGACTCTCAAGTTCCAAACCAAGTCTGGAAGGTATATGTGGACGGAAGCTCTACTTCAAATGGTTGTGGAGCAGGCTTCGTATGTCAATCTCCAGAGGGCGACAGGTTCGAGTATGCTCTACGCTTCAGTTTTCAGGCTTCAAACAATGAGGCAGAATATGAAGCTTTACTAGCCGGGATCCGTATGTGAAAGGCGGCAGGGGCAAGAAAAATAGACGCCTGTTCTGATTCACGATTGATAGTGAGTCAGTACAATGGCGAATACGAAGCAACCCATCCGGCCATGATCAAGTATTTACAGGCGGTCCGACAAGCAGTCGGCTCCCTTGAGGATTTCCATCTGATCCAAGTGCCGAGATCAGAAAACAACCAGGCAGATGCACTGTCAAAATTAGCATCATCCGCCTCCTCCGATACTCCTCGAACTGTTTTTTGGGAAGTAATGGAGAAGAGAAGCATCGAGGAAAACCCTATTGGAATCCTAGACAGAAGCTCAACCTGGATGGATTCAATCAGGGCATATCTGACAAACGGTACACTGCCGGATGATCCTCAACAAGCGGCAACACTGAAAAAACGAGCCTCCTGTTTTGAAATGATACAGGGAGAACTTCACAAGAGGGGGTACCTTCAACCCTTCTTAAAGTGTGTTACTCCTGAAAAGGGACGAGAGATACTAGATGATCTTCACTTTGGTTTCTGTGCTTCCCATATAGGTGGTAGGATGCTGGCTCAAAGGGCAAGGCGGCAGGGCTACTTTTGGCCTACTTTGGAAGCAGATGCAATGGAGATGGTGAAAAAATGTGACAAGTGCCAAAGGTTTGGCAAATTAATTCACCGTCCGGCTACTGACCTCACTACCATTCACAGCCCACTACCGTTTGCTAAGTGGGGCATGGACATTCTGGGTCCATATACGCCTGCTACAGGCGGCAGAAGGTATATACTTGTTGCCGTTGACTACTTCACTAAATGGGTAGAGGCGGAGGCTGTAAAGGGAATCAAGACGAAAGATGTAATTTCATTCATTTGGAAAAACATCATCACTCGGTTCGGGGTTCCCATGTCTATGGTTTTTGATAATGGTCCCCAATTTGAGACGCCTGTTCTCAAAAGCTGGTTGGGAGACCAAGGAATTGCACACTACTTTGCATCTGTCGGTCGTCCACAAGCAAACGGCCAAGTAGAAGCCTTTAATAAAATCATCTCAGACGGTCTCAAGAAAAAGATTGAACGAGCAGGCGGCCTATGGGCGGATGAACTACCACATGTTCTCTGGGCCATTAGGACGACTGAAAAAGGGGCGACTGGAGAAACTCCATTCCTCCTAACTTATGGTGCAGAAGCTGTTCTTCCAATAGAACACTACGAGCCGACTCTTCGAGTAATGCTGTATAACGAAGAGGCAAACTGGGAAGCCATGCGCCTGGCATTAGACTCACTTCCTGAAAAGAGGGGCAATGCTGTTTTGCGCCATGAGATCTATCGCCTGAGAATGACTAGATCATACAACAAAAAAGTACACAGGCGTCCACTCAAAGTAGGGGACTTTGTACTTAGAAAAATGGAAGCAGTAGGTAGGGCTAATGAGTCTGGCAAACTAACTCCCAACTGGGAAGGACCCTACCGAATCTATGAGGAAGTCAGGGACGGTACCTACCGTCTGGAAACACCAGACGGACAACCGTTGCCTCGAACTTGGAATGTAGATAACCTTAAAAAATATTTCTTCTGAGAGATGTAAAGTAAAGAGCTACTTAATAAAGTTTGCACTTACTTTAATTTTGTATTACGAGGGGCATGCCGTCTGTACCTTTACAGTCGGCTACTCTCCATTGAGTTTTTCACTCTATCTTCTGAGGGGCATGCCGTCTGTTCCTTTACAGTCGGCTACTCTCCATTGAGTATTTTACTCACAACACTTAGCTAAAAAGATTAGGGCCTGGCCGACCCTGTGCCTAACAGGCGGCTACCCTTCTTTTACTTAGCACCTACGTTCACCAAGAACTTACCAAGGCCACCGGCCGAATGATCAGACCAGGCGCCAAGCCAACTGATCAAATCTACAAAACTAATACGACCTGTCCCAACATCATAGCAGGCGTCCGACGGCATCCCTCCGGATGAAATTCGTCGCAAAGAGCAGCTCCCTTTTGGGTGGAACATTGTTCTATAAACTAATTACACGGCACCTATACGACTGTCCCCAAGGGCAACCACGTAGCCGTTTTTGAGACAAGGATAACTCTATCACTAACCAAACCAGTGGTAGCAGTTGACATCTGAGTCAGATGACCGCCTGTATTACTTGGGATAAATGCAGGGGGTACCTATTGAGTTAATAGCCAACAAACATTGGCGAATCAAGGGGTCTAGCCGGCCTACGCCGCCTGGTACCTCTACTTCTCAAACAAAAGTGACGGCGACTGAGTAACTCCAACGTTAACTCATAGTCACTCCTTCAAATTTGGTATAAAACCTAAAAAGTTTGAGTCGTCCGCCTGTTTCAAACAAACAAGGGCACTCAAACCCCTTTTCCTACTAGGTAACCTATTGAGTTAATAGCCAACAAACATTGGCGAATCAAGGGGTCTAGCCGGCCTACGCCGCCTGGTACCTCTACTACTCAATCTAGATTGTGACGAAGACTAAGTAACTCCTAGGTTAACTTAATAGTCACTCAAACTTAGTATGGAGCCTAAAAGGTATGAGTCGTCCACCTGTCTTTAATAAACAAGGGCTCTCAACCAATACTCTTGCTAGGTTAACAAATTACGAGTTAAAAGCCAACATTGGCAATAAAGGGAAACAACCGGTACCCACCGCTTGTTTTCCTACTTAATTCCTTGGCGACTAGGTAATACTATTTACTTGGTCAGACCGATTGAATAAAGAGTTCGAATACCGATTGAATAAATGGCCGACTGATCGTCTATCCTGGAAACAGACAACCAGTCGTCCAGGGGCATAGGCGGCGTACTCACTATTTGTACCTGTCTGCAACGTTCGGCCATACACAACAGTCGGTCTAGTGAACAATGGGATATTAGATATGGAATACTTAGACAAATTTGAATCAAAACAAAAATTTGATTGAAAATAAGCCGGTCATTAAAGACCAGCAGAATATTCAAAACCCCGGCCCCCTGGCCGGGTAATTACAAAGCAAACGGCACGCAGGCCGTGGAAAAAATACTTAAAGCTTAAGAAGGGGGCAGTTCAGTATCAGCAGCTGCCGCCTGGTCAGCACTCTTCTTGCTGGACTCGGCTTTAGCTGCACCCTCTTTTGATGCCTTACCCCCAAGTGGCACAAGCGCCACAACCGGCTCTTCCTCCTCCAACGCACCTTCCAACGCCTCTTCTTCAGCAGCCGCCAGGATCTGTTGATTATATGTTTCCGAACACTGGCGGTACGTTCTTTCCCATGAGGCAAAGTCGGCACTAGGGAACAGTCGTTCCCAGGTCATGCGCTGGATTTGAGCGGAGTCTTCCACCATCTCTCGGACGAGCTCTTTCTTCTCTTGCTCGGCCTTTTCCGAGAGCTCTTGGGTAAGACTCTTCTCTTGGCTCACCAGGCGTTCTTTTACGTTGGCCAAAGATTTCTCCATGGCTTCGTAAGAGTGCATTTTTTGGCGAAGAGGTTTCAGCTCGGCCTTAAGGTTTGTGACGGTCGCCTCCAGCTCGTCAACCTTCTTTTGGGCCGCCTCTAACTGAGCCCGAACAGCGGCGGTAGCCTGCGCCTGATAATAAAGAAGATCAATGGTCAGTACTTCATTTTGGGCAATTTGAAAAATTGCCTTATCACAGTTGGAGGCGGCCATAGCTTTTGCGGCCTTTACCTCTTTGTTTTTCCGATCAATCGGCTTGCGAAGGCTGTTGACTCGGAGCAGGGCCTAAGTAAAAAAAAAAAAAAAACAGGCGTCAGTTTCCAAACAAAAAAGATAACAGGCGTCCTGGAACTCAAATACTCGAAAATATGCTAAGTATACCTCAGCAAGGACCCCTGAAATCCCATCAAGGTCAAGGGTGCCGGCACCCCTGACTGCCTCCCTTTCAGATGGAGGAACGACTTTGACCATGGACTTGGCTACCTCAACCAAGTCAAGCCCCTGAGGGCCGGCTGCATCAAGCGTAAGGAAAAAGCAAGTTAGACCTAGTCAAGAAGGAAGCAAATGAGTTTTTACAAGTAATTGTCCTTACTTCTAGGCGGCCCCGCCGGGGTTTTAGAAGAAGTGGCCGGCTGCTTCTCAGCCGCCACTGTTTTCCTGGAAGACCCAGGAGAGCTTGCAACAGTCGTCCTCCGGACCTTGGGGTCCGGCTGTTGCGAGGAGGAAGCCCTTGGAGTGCCAGACTGAAAACAAAAAGAGTTAGTATATGCATAAGACAACTAAAAGAGGAAGAGTTTTCGAAGCCTACCAAGGGTGCCCCCTTGTTGGGGGAGTCGGCATAAGACTGTTGCATGAGAGAGGCCCGCAACATGGCCGCCGCAGTCTTGGATGCTGTAATTTTACTCATGGCGTCAGCTGCAAGAAATAAACAGCAAAGTTAGTAAAAATCCCAAGTAAACAAGGCGTGAAAAAACAGAGTATTTGTCAGGCCGGCTACCTCTAGAGCACCGACTGCTGAGGCCACAGGCGGCCAAAAAGTACTCGTCATAGAGCCACTTGAAGCTCGGGACGCAGTTTAGGGGTACTTGCTCTCGTACCCCTGACGTAGGGTTCACCCTAGTCTCTACTTTGAAGAGTCCTTTGTCTAGGATCTCTCTTTTAGCCTTTGGGGGAACAGGCGGCATGCTGCGGCCGCCTGCGAGAAGAGGCGGATCCCTATTCCACTTGTTAAAACGTTGGTTCAGCTCCGTGTCTGAACCCTCAATGATAAGGAAGGTGTTCCGCCAATCCTTCCATTTGTTCGCCTTACCTCTCGTCATGAGGTAACCCCTATGGCTTGTTAATTGGTACCAGCCGGTACCTCCCGACTTAGGGGTCCGGCTGAGATAGTTCATGTGGGCGAAAGCCTCAAAGCTTGGCTCCACCCCGTACATTTCGCACCCGGCCACATAGCCGAGTACGTTTACCCAAGAGTTGGGGGCTAACTGCCATAACCCCAGATCATACCCATCTAAAATCCGCTGAACAGCCGGATGTAATGGGAGGCGCAGTCCAGCTTTGATGGCCGCCACATAGCAGCCAAAGCAGCCGTCACCATAGCTGGTACCAGCCGGCCAGACGACAGTGTCTTCTGGATCTGGCACGAACAGTAAAAATTCCGGGCCCATTCTGTGGTTAGCAATAAAGCTCGCCACGTTGTCTTGCATGGTTGCGATCCGGCCCCGGGGTACCATGCAGTAGTAGGGGGCGTTTTCCTCTCTGTAAGAGGCGGACGGCTCCGCCCAATTGTCCCCCTTCTCATCTGCGTGAGAAAGTCTCGCCTCTTGTAGGCGGCTATGTTTTTCTTCTGAGCCTGGAGAACTGTGGCCAGAAGAGCTGGACTCGGACTCGTCCTCTGACGAGTCCGAAGAGGACGACTCCTCCCCTCTCCCAGAGGGGCCCGCCTCCTCTCCCTTAGAAGGAGCAGGAGGAAAATTAGACATGTCAACGGTAAGATGGGAAGGGACCACCTTGGCCCCTCTCTCAGAACTGTCGGCTTGGCAGTCGCCTCGTTTCAATTCTACATCTGGCGCCTGGTCAGATGTTTCACTAAGGAGCACCCTTTGGGAGGAGCCGTCTGAGTTTGATATCATAGCAGTCTGTTTCGTTCTGGCCATCACGTTCTGCATAGACACAGATACAGTCGGACTTTGTATAAAGGGCAAAGATGGGTCCAGAAAAGGGCAGGCGGCACTCCTAGTCCTAGATTCAGCCGTCCCCGGTGACCGGCTGATCACTAACTTAGGTCGTGTCGTGTGCTTCCGTGGTGCCATTTCAAAAAATAAAAAGAAAATTAAGAGTAAGAGAACTGAGTTACCTGAACGAGTGACGGTTGATGAAGTCCTGGAAGTCCGGTGCAGTCGGCTTGTCAGAACAGGCGGTAGGCAGAAAAGGTCCGAAATGTCAGAGCAAGTTCAGGGGTCCGAATGTTCTCGCAAAGTTCTCAAATGTGAAAATGAACGAAGTCAGCACTTCCTTTTATAGGCAAAGTGAGAAGGCGAAAGGTCGCTTCCAAATTCAAAATTTGGGCGGGAAAATCTCTCGGCCGTTTGCAAGGTGACACCTGTAGCAGGCCGTCGCCTGTCACCGTGCGACACCTGTCACAGGCGACACGTGCCCAGTCACGTGCCACCTGTGAGGGGCAAATGATTAGGGGATTTTTATCCACCAATCACCGTCTGACAAGTGGACCAACCAGGTTCCGCCACGTGTCCTTCACGAAGGCCAACAGGAGCCTGCCACGTGTCAATCACAGATACATCCTCTACGGACCAATTGAGACACGCCACGTGTCCACCCATGCCAAATGGGAAAACCGGCCATCAAGGCCCAATCCTGTCTAGAGGCCCGCTCAGCTCTAGGTTTACCCTAAACCTAGAGAGTGGCACGCTTCTCAAGGCTATAAATACTCAATTAATCCTCATTAATCAAGAAATCCAGAAATCAAGCAGAGAAGAACAGAAACATTACGGAACACTAATAACCGGCTAATCCCGCTAACGACGCAGATTACCAACCTTAAACCCTCTCACCTAGAGAGATCTTATTACTTTAATTTCCGCACTAATTACTCCTTAATCAGGTACTAACTTGACCGTTGGAGGCGGAGCTCTCAGGAGTCTCCGTTATTTTGCAGGTACAGGCGTCCGGTTCCAGTCTCGGAATTGTAACTCTCCCGCAGGACATCAGAAAACCCCGAAACACATACCTTCCATATTCAATTATACACCATCTCTTCAATATTTAAACTTTCCTTAAATCTTTACTCACTTCTCCAAGTAATCCCTTAAACCCTACTTACCATAATTCTTCCTATATTTTCCTACCCTAATTCTTGCATGAGCTAGCCTATAAGGGTGAGTTTATTGGTGAGTCTTGAGTGGAGTCTAACTCAAGACTCACATACAAGACTATATAATTTTTGCAATAAAGTGGTGCAAGATTATGGGGAGTCTTAAGATGAGTTTTGGATTTTAAAACTCATCAAAAGACTCTACAAATTTACAAAAAGCAATCTGATTTTTTTTGTTGGACAATAAAGAGCTGCCAACTCATCAACTTAAAAAAGTTGTTGAGTTTTATAAAAGAAATAGATATATAAATAATGAATCTGGAGTGAGTCTTGGGATAATGTGTTAAAAGTTGAGAAAGTCTGATATGAGTCTTATAATTAAAAATAATTTAACCTTAGTGAAAAGCTGACATGGTAGAGTCTGAATCAAGAGTTTTGGTCTGGGGATAAACTTACCCTAAATACCCCATCATACCTCTCACATTCTTCACACAATTCTCTTCTTTTCTTCTCCTCAATTTTACACAAATTATCCCGTTTATCTTTGAATCCAATTTTTGGGCACTTATGCTCAGTTTTGGGGAATTGATGTTTCACAAAAATTTGTTCCTCTTTAAAAATCCTTGAGGTTAGGCTCAAGAATCACCCAATTAGGAGTTGTAACGAAGGAGTTATAGCCTCTTCAAGTTCTGCCTCCTTTTTCCAACGTAAATCCAATTCTTCTTTCTCCTTGGTTTCTTTTATTCTTCTCCTTTTCTCTTGTTAAATTATTATTATTATTATTATTATTATTATTATTATTATTATTATTATTATTATTATTATTATTATTATTATGGGAGATTAATATAAAATTATTATGAGTAGTTTTAATTATATTTTAATTAATTTAAAAGGTTCATGTACATATAGTTGGGAGGGTTTAATTTAATTGTTTGTGATTATTTGATAACCTTATATTAATTAAGGTTATATTTATTTGTAGGGTGTTTTTGATCAAGCTACTTGAGAGTTCTTTTGAAGTAATTTTTGGCTAAGCAAGGATCAAGGTACGTTAGGTGGCTAGATACCTTGGAAGTGATCGATTTGAATGAACATGTTTGAATGATTTATGTTGCTTGAATTAAATTGACTTGAATTATGGTTTATGAAATAAAAGTAAGTTTAAAAGATTGGTTTTAATAACTAAATTGGAGTATTGATTTTTATAACATGTTTTGATTAATTAATTTATTATTCATGTTTAAAAAGGGATTGAATTTATTAAAAAGGAGTTTGGATTGTTTTCATTAAAGGTTGAATTATTGGATTTAAAAGAGTATTTATTGAATCATTGAATTATTATTATTAATGCTTTATAAGCATGTTAGTAATCCAACTATGCGGATTTGGTTTATTGATAAGGCCTTGGACTTTGCATGACCAAGTCTTTCCTCAAGAATAGCCTTGTAACATAAAGAGACTAGCTTGGGGGTGTGCACACTTGGGAGAGGAGTTGGTTTGATTGGTTTATTATGAGGAATTGGTTTTTATAATATGAGGAGTTGGTTTTAAAATAATTGGAATGGGTTTTATTGATTATTGAGGTTGGAATATTGAGAATTTGGTTTTGAATCATGAGTTTGGAATGATTGGATTAATTATTGGAACTGGTTTTTAAAATGTTTGCAAATAAATTGAGTTTAATTATCTTGCACTTACTGTACTTAGCATATTTTGCTAACCCATACTTCTTATTTGTTTTGGTTTGCCCTGTTTACCGTAATGGTAAGCAGTGTTATTTCAGGTGAAGTGAATAAAGTGATGCATGGAGTCCCGGGATTTGGTTTCACTAATTTAGGAATCTTGGTCTTTGTATTTGATTTGAGTACTCATGACATTGGTTTCTATTAAATTTATTATTAATAAGAAGAGTTTTTGAAGTTTCCGCTGTAACGTATTGTTTTGTTTAGTAAGTTGAGTAGCCTTGCGTAATCACGCGGCGGTAATACGCCTAAGTCTATCTCTACGGTATAATTATACGTATTATACTGGTATTTCCGTAGAGGGAGATTTGGGGGTGTTACAAGACCCTAAAGAGAACAGTTTCACGGGAAGTCCACTCCTATTACACGTACGTTTTTTTCTTTTTCGTCGTGTTTTCAGCGCAAGTAATGAAGTTGGGCTGGTCATGCCAGCGCAATCTTCAGGGATGCGCGTGGGTGGCGCGCGCTGAATGTGATGCGCGCGCCACCTTCTTGTGTAATGTCGCTATAATTTTTCTTCTTCTTTTTTTTCCAGATTTGGCTCATGGAGTATTTGCAAATCGTCCATCAACCACAAAATCTTGAGGCTAATGGAGTGAGAACATTCCTTGGATGTCGAATCCTCTATAAGAATAAGAATGAAGAAGAATGTACATCTTTTTTTCAGTCATGGGGATCCTAACATACGCTTTGTGATTCCTTGGTAGAACATAAGTAGTATGATTAGGAATAGTTTTAATTATCCCTACATTAGGCTTTTCGGCCTTTCTAGCACTACTTACATCTTTCCTTGTAGGGTGATGAGACAATATGGGATGAAACAAATTATTCCTCCACAAGATTGTGATGCCCCTAAGGATGTGATCTTTAAACCCGAACGAATTCCCCGTTGGATGGACTATTGGTTAAGTCTTCCTAGGTGGGTAGCGAAAAATCCTACGACAAGTATTGTTTATTCTCTTTTTACAAAGCTTGGATGAATGCGGCGGACAAGGGAGAGCTAAATAAGGCTCGATCACAAAATCAAGTCGTTTTGTCCCACAATCAACCTAAGCCTTTAATGCATTAGACCACTACTACTCCTTCCAATGACCAAAACGAAGGAGTGAGGAGAAAGTTAGACTTTTCCTCATCACCTAAGGCTTGTTCAAGGGATCCAAAAAGAAAGGATCCACCTAAACCCATGCAAAAGGGTGTGAAGATTAAGGAACCTTCACCAAATCCTCCCAAAAAGGCTCCAACACATGACAAAGGAAAAGGGAAAAGAATTGAGAAAGCCCCTATTCCAAGGTTGAAGATGAACGTTTGGGTTAAGAAGAAGAGCGAAGGGGAAAGCTTTAAGGTTGCCGAAAATATTGCAATGGAAACTACTCCTCCGTCCACTGTGACAATTGAGGATATAGTAAAACCTTAGAGTGTTACATAATTACTAATAGTTTTTATTCGAGTAAAGTGTAATCACTACTATGTTTTTTTTAATTATTATCTAGTTCAGTGATGTCTTTTGTTCTTTTTTTTTAACGGAATAAAATGAGCTTTTTTTTGTTTATATGACCGAATCATAAAGATTATTATCTAGTTCGGAATGCGCCACGTGGGCCAATCAGGTCCTGCCAAGTGTCCCCCAGTTGGACATCTCAGGGCTTGCCACGTGGCACACACTTATTCGTCCACCCTGGACTTATTATGTCATGACACGTGGCATACTCCACGCCTAATGGAGAAGCCGGTCACCTAGGCCCAACTTCCGAGGGAAGCCCAATCAGCCCAAGGTTAACCTAAACCTAGATTGGCACGTTTCCCGAGGTTATAAATACCTCCCTTAATCCTCATTAAGGGAGAGGACGCGAACAACGCAGATTACACACATTAAACACTCTCACCTAGAGAGACCCAACCACTTTAATTTCCGCATTAATTACTCATTAATCAAGTACTAACTTGACCGTCGGAGACGGATCTCTAACCATCCGGAGCATCCGTTTGTTTTGCAGGTACAGGCGTCCGGTTCCAGTCTCGGAATTGTAACTCTCCCGCAGGTGATGTAAAAACTAATAGATGAAATTAGTTTAAACAAGTTAATGAATCAAGCTTAAGCAAAGGATTGATTTTAGGTTGGTGTTTAGGTACGTTTATGTAGAATTTAGGTGTAGGTTCGTAAGGATTACTCACTTAACAAACAAGGATATGAAGGCAAGGATTTCTCACTCAACCTACTAAGTTCAAATTTTATGGAAGGATTACTAACTTGACCACTCAATCTCTTCAAGTCTAACTTGGTACAAAAACCGGTTATTTCACAAACAAATAATCAGTTTTTAAGTTCAAGCAAAAGCTCTTTTTCATTGATCAAAATCTGATTACAAACTACAATTACATGCCTTTTATAAGCAACTAAAAGAACTAACAATCATTGCTTAACTTAAAGAAGCAAACTGATTTATTAAAGCTTTAAACAACGAAAATAAAACTAAGCCTAAATTACGTCTAAGTGCAGCAGCCTCTTAGTCCTCATATGCCTCTTAACGTCCTTATTAAACGCATGTAAATGAGCTAAGCAAACAGCCACAAATTCAGCAAGAAAACCGTTGGAGGTGCATTTGTAACCCCCCCTTGATTCACGCCCCTTTCATTATTCATGCATTGAAGTTTCTCCTTGAGTTCCTCTCAACTGAAATGGCTGTTCAAAATGTCTCAATTAACGTGCTTAATGAGCAATTAAGCAAGTAAATCCATGATTAAAACCAAACGGACCATGGGCAGCAAAAGAATCCAAGGTTTGGTCTTCAAATGATTTCGCAAGTATCACTTTTTTGGATGAACCGTAACTTGGACTTGTGCTTGGACTTGGATGAAAATTGTGACTAGGACTAATAGGACTTTCGTGATTTGCATCATCCTCCCCTTCTTCGAAAGGAGTTGTCCTCAACTCGTCATCTTCTAAATAAGGAGCTAGGTCACCAATATTGAAAGTTGATGAAACTCCAAATTGCCCTCCAAGATCAACTTTGTATGCATTATCATTGCAATGTAATCAATAGGAACATAAGGATTGACCCCATAAACAATTTCGAATGGTGAGTATTTCGTGGTTTTACTTGGAGTTCTATTGTAAGCAAATTCAGCATGAGCTAGCTTTAGATCCCAATCTTTCCCTCCTTTGTTCACTAAGGCACGAAGCAATGTTCCAAGAACTCTATTCACCACCTCAGTTTGACCATCCGTTTGTGGATGATGGCTAGTTGAGAAAAGTAGCTTGGTACCCACGAGCCTCCATAATGACTTCCAAAAATGGCTCACAAACTTTGTATCACGATCTGAAACAATGGTTCTAGGCAAACCATGTAACTAAGCCACCTCCTTGAAAAAAAGTTGAGCCACGTTATAAGCATCATCCACCTTTTTACAAGCAATGAAATGGGCAATCTTCGAAAACCGATCAACAACCACCATGATTGAATCTTTTCCACGAGCTGTTGTAGGCAAGGCCATGATGAAATCCATACTCAAATCCTCCCAAGGTCTTTCGGGAATTGGCAAAGGCTTGTATTCACCTCTATGAAAGGTCATTTTAGCCCTTTGACAAGTAGAACATCTAGCTAGGATTTGGTGCACGTTAGCTAGCATCTTTGGCCAATAAAAGTGACTTTGCAAGATCTCTAGGGTCTTTTGAATACCCATATGACCAGCAAGGCCTCCTCCATGAGCTTCCCTTATCAATAAGTCACGAATTGCCCCATTAGGAACAAAAAGTTTGTTTCCTTTGAAAAGAAAACCATCCACCATCACGAATTGTCCATTAACCCCATGCTTGCACGCCTCAATGATCTCCATAAGTTCAAGATCATCCTTGTAAGATTCCTTCATGATCTCAAAACCAAGGACCTTAGCTTCCATGATTCCAAGTAGGGTATGCCTCCTTGACAAAGCATCAGCCACAATGTTGGCTTTCCCTTGCTTATATTTCGTAGCAAAATTGAAGGATTGAAGGAACTCTACCTACTTAGCATGCCTAGCATTCAATTTTTTTTGGCCATGTATGAACCTCAAAGACTCATGATCCGAATGCAAGATGAATGGTTGTGGCCTCAAATAATGTGACCAATGATCTAAGGCTCGAACCATGGCATAAAATTCTTTGTCATAAGTGGAATAGTTCAATTTCCCTTGGCTCAATTTCTCACTAAAGTAGGCAATGGGTTTTTTTTTCTTGGATTAGGACAACCCCTATTCCCTTCCCACTTGCATCACACTCAACTTCAAAGGGTTTCATGAAATCAGGTAAGGCTAAAACAGGTGCCTCACACATCTTTTTTTTCACTAGTTCAAACGCCTCTTGGGCCTGAGGGTTCCATTGGAAGGTTCCTTTCTTTGTACACTCGGTGATAGGAGCCATGAGGGTACTAAAGTTCTTAATGAACCTTCTATAGAAAGAGGTTAGTCCATGAAATGAACGAACTTCAGTTATGGTTTTTGGGATAGGCCACGAAGCAATGGCTTCTATTTTGCTTGGATCCACCTTGATTCCATCACCTGAAACAATGTAACCAAGAAAAACAATTTCTGTTAGCAAAAAATGACACTTCTCCAACTTCCCATACAATTTTTTCTCCCTCAAAGTTCTAAAGATTTCTTCCAAGTGCCTCAAATGATCTTCCTCATTTGTACTATAGATGAGAATATCATCTAAGTAAACAACTACAAACCTCCCCAAAAAAGGTCTCAACATCTCATTCATAAGCCTCATGAAAGTACTTGGGGCATTTGTTAAACCAAATGGCATAACAAGCAATTCATACAACCCATGCTTGGTTTTAAAAGCTGTTTTCCACTCATCACCCTCCCTCATACGAATTTGGTGATACCCACTTCTCAAATCAATTTTTGAAAACACTCTAGCTCCACTCAACTCATCCAACATATCATCAAGCCTAGGTATGGGAAACCTATACTTAATGGTTATATTGTTCACAGCCCTACTATCAATACACATCCTCCATGTTCTATCTTTTTTAGGCACTAACAAGGTAGGAACAGCACAAGGACTCATAGACTCTCTCACATAACCCATTTGCATCAACTCCTCAATTTGTTTTTGCAACTCTTTAGTTTCCATGGGATTACATCTATAAGGTGGTTTGTTAGGAAGGGGTGCTCCCGGAATTAGGTCAATTTGATGTTCTATCCCACGAATGGGAGGTAATCCTAAAGGCAACTCATTAGGAAAAACATCCTCATAAGCTTTGACTAATTCGGCCAACCTAGGGTTTTGTTGAACAAACCCTTCATGCTCCTCCTTATACAACAACAAAAACACCTCATCTTCCTTCTCTAAGGTCTTTTCGAATTCTTTGAAAGAAAGTAACAAGATTTCCTTTCTTTTGGGCTCTTTTTGTGGTGTTTGTGGTGGTGGGAATTGTGTTTTGGGAATCTTTTTTTGTGGTGGTAAGGGATGCAACACTTTCTTGCTGCCTTGGTGGGTGATAGTATAGGTATTAGTTAGACCATCATGGATTGATTTTCTATCACTTTGCCATGGTCTTCCTAATAAAACGTGACATGCATCCATAGGAATGACATCACACAAAATCTCATCAACATAAGAACCAATCTGAAATTTTACTAAGCATTGTCTCCTAACTCCCGTACTCTTACTCTTATCAAGCCAACTCAATTTGTAAGGGGTAGGGTGTCTAGTGGTTTTCAAATCAAGTTTTTTGACAAGGTCACTTGATACAACATTTGCTTCACTACCACTATCAACAATTAAGTCACAAACATCTCCATTAACCTTGCATTTGGTTAAAAAGACATTCTCTCTTTGCAAAGGGTTTCTTTCAACCTCAACTTGCATTTGTAAAGCTCTCCTCAAGACTAGGCTTTTTTTTCGGGGAAACAATCATCACCTTGTTCCTCCTCTTCGTTAGAATCATAAGATTCCAAAGGGTCATTTTCAACAACATTTTCATCCTCTAACTCCTCATCTAGGCTAAAAGGTTGAGCCATCATATTTTTTAGCTCTCTCATGGTTAAAGCTCTAGTATTAGGACAATCCCTCTTATAGTGTCCTCTTCCATGACACTTAAAACACACTATGTCACTCAAGTCCCCGGTTTTGGCAACAGCTTTGCCTTTTTCTTTTGGGTCAAAGGAACTTGGGTTTCTTTTGGTGGAATTTGGGAAAGAAGAGTTTTCTTTTGGTGGATTGAATGGACGTTTGAATTTTGGGTCAAAAGAGTTCGAAGGTTTCTTCTTCTTCCTTTGATTATCAAACTTCACCGAAAGTTTACAAGCTTCATCAAAGGAAAGATTGGGTTGCACCTCTACTTTCTCATAAATGTCCTTATCCAAACCAGCCATAAACCTCCCTAATTTGAGTTCTTCATTTTCCTCTATTTCGCACACAATGGAAAGTTTCTCAAATTCTTTTATGTACTCCTCCACACTACTACTACCTTGTTGCAAGGTACTCCATTTAACATACATGGATTGTTTGTAATTAGAAGGCACAAAACGTCCCCTAAGTTTCTTCCTAAGCTTAGTCCATGTAGAAATACGAGTTTTCCCATTGCTTTCTCGTTTTCTTTGGACTCCTTTCAACCAAGTTTCAGCATACTTGGCTATCTTCACCTTAGCAATCTTGTACTTTTGTTCATCTTCCTCAACGTCTTTGAACTCAAAGTACCTCTCAAGTGATTGCTCCCACTCCAAGTACTTCTCAGGGTCAAGAGTACCATCAAAAAGGTCTACATCCACCTTTAGACTCTTGTCATCATATCTAGGAGGGTTTTGACGCCCATCCCTTTGTTCTGGTGTCAACAAACGAGCCATTAGAGCCATTACATTACCATGTAATTGCTCATTGGTTTCCAAGATCCTTTGTTGGTTTTCCTCCATAATTCTAAGTCTCCTTTGGTCAACGGTTTCATTTGGGTTTGCTTGATCCATTTGGACAGAAACAACCCCCTACCTGACGCGCCAAATGATGTAAAAACTAATAGATGAAATTAGTTTAAACAAGTTAATGAATCAAGCTTAAGCAAAGGATTGATTTTAGGTTGGTGTTTAGGTACGTTTATGTAGAATTTAGGTGTAGGTTTGTAAGGATTACTCACTTAACAAACAAGGATATGAAGGCAAGGATTTCTCACTCAACCTACTAAGTTCAAATTTTATGGAAGGATTACTCACTTGACCACTCAATCTCTTCAAGTCTAACTTGGTACAAAAACCGGTTATTTCACAAACAAATAATCAGTTTTTAAGTTCAAGCAAAAGCTCTTTTTCATTGATCAAAATCTGATTACAAACTACAATTACATGCCTTTTATAAGAAACTAAAAGAACTAACAATCATTGCTTAACTTAAAGAAGCAAACTGATTTATTAAAGCTTTAAACAACGAAAATGAAACTAAGCCTAAATTACGTCTAAGTGCAGCAGCCTCTTAGTCTTCATATGCCCCTTAACGTCCTTATTAAACGCATGTAAATGAGCTAAGCAAACAGCCACAAATTCAGCAAGAAAACCGTTGGAGGTGCATTTGTAACCCCCCCTTGATTCACGCCCCTTTCATTATTCATGCATTGAAGTTTCTCCTTGAGTTCCTCTCAACTGAAATGGCTGTTCAAAATGTCTCAATTAACGTGCTTAATGAGCAATTAAGCAAGTAAATCCATGATTAAAACCAAACGGACCATGGGCAGCAAAAGAATCCAAGGTTTGGTCTTCAAATGATTTCGCAAGTATCACTTCTTTGGATGAACCGTAACTTGGACTTGTGCTTGGACTTGGATGAAAATTGTGACTAGGACTAATAGGACTTTCGTGATTTGCATCAGCAGGACATCAGAAACCCCGAAACATTTTGGCGCCGTCTGTGGGGAGAGTACTTCTGAGATGGCACCCACGTTTGTACCGGCTCCTGAAGAGAGACGTCCCCTGGACAATCCTCTAGTTCAGTCGGACCACGATACTGAGAATGAATTTGAAGTTGAAGCTCACACAGCTTCAGACGGGACCCTAAGGGCCCGACGTACCCGTCATACCGAAAGGAGGGAACGGGAACATCTTCAAACTAGAAGCGAGCCAGCAGGCGCACCGCGTGTTCGGCAGCAGCCGACTGATGGGTCTGCTCCCATCACAAGGAACGAACTCATGACCTTCATGAGGGACTTCAAGGGAGAGATTCAAGAGTTGATCAACAAGAAGCCGCCTGCTCCAGTCAAGGAGCAGTCGGCCAAGAAACCCTCTACTTCACTGAAGAGGAAGCCAGTTCAAGGGCGAGAGGCGACTCCTCATCCTAAATCTAGGAAGCGGGAGCCACCTGCCCTTGATTTCACAAAATTCCGTTATCCTACAGGAAATAGGAAACCGGTTCGTCATATTCAGGCGGACGGGTCAAAGCAAACATTCACAGATGCTCGGCTACTGCTAGAGCAGAAGAAGAGTGACCGATTGTCAGAGTCGGCTTCTACTTCAAATTTTCAAGACAGTTTGCGAAATGCCTCGATGAGGCATACTCAGTCGTACCATGAGACTCAGTCAGGCGGCACCTCCCGTCAGCCCGGCTTTCATAGTGCCCAGGCGGTACCAAACTTACCATTTGTGCCGCAACAACAGTATTTTATGCAGCCACCTCCATTTGGTGGACCTACAGCAAAAGACGTCCAACCTATGGACTGGCAGCTACGGTTGCTTAGACTTGGGGAACAGCCGTCGGCCTTCTCCAAGGAAATTACTGAAGCCGCTCAGCCGGCCAAAGTGAAAAATGTATTAGTAGGCGCCTATGACGGCACTACTAACCCAGAAGACCATCTGATGGCATTCACCAACCTGATGTACCTTCAAGGGTTGGATGATCCCACTTGGTGCAAGTGTTTCCCAGCGACTCTCAAGGGAATCGCACAGCAATGGTTCGGCAACCTGCCGACTGGTTGTGTAAATAGCTTCAGGACGCTTGCTTACTTATTCACCTCCAATTTCGCCATGAACATCCCTGCGAAGAAGACGACCCTTGATTTAGGAACAATTCAGCAGGGCGAGAAGGAGGGGCTTCGTTCTTACATCAGGCGGTTTAACCTGATGAGAATACAGATTTAAGGGTTACCGGATGAGGTAGCTTATACCGACTTTTTTAGAGGTCTCAAAGACGGGTCTACCTTCAAATTTGATTTGGTCCGAAAGAGGGTGGCGACTCTTCAAGAGGCCTTGATTGAAGCAGAAGCCTATATACAGGCGACTGATCTTTGTAGTACGGTAAAACAGTCAGACGCGAGAAGGTCCGACAAAAGAGAAGGACGACAGAAACAGTCGTCAAACAAAGACGAGAAGAGAAAAGAGGTCTGGGCGGCTGATTCCTCTAAACAGCCGGCCCAGAAGAAGAAAAAAGAATTTAAACCATACTCCCCAAAGTATGCGTTTAACAAGGATAGCCAATTTATCCTAAAGGAAATCAAGGGACAAATCTCAATTGAGAAGCCGGTCCCCATGAAGGGTTCTGCAAACAACCGAAACCAAGAAAAATTATGTGATTATCATGAAGATGTTGGTCATCACACCAATGAATGCATCAGTCTCATGCGGTATCTGGACCGCCTGGCCGAGCAAGGTGATCTTGACACTTATGTCAAGAAATCTACGGGTAACACTTCCTCGAAAAAGCAGTCGGCCAAAAAGAATCACCAGGCCGACAGCTCCGATACAGATGATGCACTCGTCTACACCATTGCAGGCGGCTTCTCAGGAGGCGGCCCCACTATTAGGGGCAACAAAGACAATATCAGACGGTTAGATGTAAATTCCGTTCACCAAGAACGACCCTCCAAATATTCATTTCCTGAGATTGTCATCACTGAAGAAGATCTAGGAGGGGTAAGAGGGCCGCATGACGACCCTATCGTTATTAAATGTAAAGTGGCCAACCAAAGAGTTGGCCGAATCCTCATAGATACCGGAAGCTCCTCAGATCTCATCAGTAGCAAATGTCTGTCGAAACTAAAATATCAGACTGATTGCATACATCCGGCATCCCACCCTTTAGTAGGGTTTGGAGGTGGAGTCGTCCACCCAGTGGGACGAGTGGATTTACCCATCCGCCTGGGCGGAAAAGGGGAAGGACGACACATGGTAGTCCGGTTCCTGGTAGTAGAAGAACTCTTGGCCTACAACATGATTCTGGGACGACCAACCCTGAATAATTCCAAGGCTGTTATAATCCCATCTCTTATGTTGCTCAAGTTTGAGAGGGATAATGGAACAGTCGGGTCCCTAAGGGGAGATCAGAGGATGGCCCGAGAGTGCTATCTCTTGGATGTCAAGCCCACTGTTATGGCCACTGGGTCGAGTGGTGGAAAAATAGACCTTGACAATGTCAAGGAGAGTGCGCCTGTTCAAGAAGCAGGCGGCAAGAAGAGAAAGGCATCCCAGACAGGGGCCGCAAGAAAAGACAGAAAATAGCAATCATTGGCAGAGGAGCGGTCGGATGAATTCCGCCCTCAGCCGGCTGGTGAGCATACGGACCTGATCTTAGATAACTCGCGTCCTGACAGAGCAATCAAGGTTGGGACGACTGCTCTAAGGGACCTGGGTGACGACTTTCACAAACTATTGAAAGAATACAAGAACATCTTTGCATTCGAAGTCCATGAAATGCCAGGCATTAGTCCTGATCTGGCGGTACATAAACTGGCCGTGGATCCGAAAAAGAAGCCGGTACGGCAAAACAAGCGGAACCATGGCGAAGAAAGAAGTCAGGCGGCAGCCGCCGAAGTTAAAAAATTACTTGATGCAGGGTTCATTCGGCAATGTTACTTCCCAGACTGGGTTGCAAATGTGGTGCTTGTTAAAAAGCCGAATGGCACGTGGCGAATGTGTGTAGATTACACAGACTTAAACAAGGCGTGCCCCAAAGACAGTTACCCTGTGCCTAAAATTGATAACCTGGTCGACTCAACAACCGGCCATGCTTTGATAAGCTTTATGGACACCTACTCTGGTTTCCATCAAATTCCTTTATGGAAGAAAGATCAGGAGAAGACGGCCTTCGTCACTGACCAGGGGTTATACTGTTACACGGTCATGCTGTTTGGTCTTAAGAATGCCCCGGCCACTTCCAGCGAATGATAAACACTGTGTTCTTTGATCAGATTGGGAGAAATGTCAAGGCATATATTGATGATATGATTGTCAAGTCTAAACTTCAGAAAGATCATCTGTCGAACCTCCGAGAAACTTTCGCCACACTCAGGCAGCACCATGTCATGCTCAATCCCAGGAAATGTTTCTTTGGAGTTGAGTCTGGGAAATTTCTCGGATTCCTTATCAATCAGAGAGGAATAAAGGCGAACCCTGAGAAGGTGGAGGTGGTCATCGACATGCAGTCGCCTCGTACCATCCAAGAGGTTCAGAAGTTAACAGGTTGTCTGGCGGCCTTGGGAAGATTTCTAAGCCGATCAGGCGACAAATGCCTATACTTTTTCCAGGCAATTAAAAAAAAGGCAAGGTTTGAATGGGGGCCGGATGCTGAGGCGGCCTTCCAGAAATTGAAAGTTCACTTGCATTCCTTGCCGAGACTGGTCAGCCCTTTGCCCAAAGAAGTACTCTACATGTACCTGGCCGTCTCTGATCATGCGTTAAGCGCTGTTCTCCTTGCTGAAAGAGACGGCTGTTAGCTCCCGGTCTACTTTGTCAGTCACGTACTGAAAAATGCCGAGTTGAGGTATCCCTTAGTGGAGAAATTTGGTCTTGCACTCTTCATGGCTGTTAAAAAATTGAAGCCCTACTTTTTGGCACATGCAGTCGTCGTGTATACAGACCAACCTATCAAGCGGCCACTGACCGTCATGGAGTCGTCAGGCCGAATGATCAAATGGGCCATAGAAATACAGAGCCTCGAAGTTACTTTCGAGCCTAGAAAAGCAGTGAAGGGGCAAGCCTTTGCTGACTTTATTGTAGAGATGACTCGTCCTCCTGACTCTCAAGTTCCAGACCAAGTATGGAAGGTATATGTGGACGGAAGCTCTACTTCAAATGGTTGTGGAGCAGGCGTCATATGTCAGTCGCCAGAGGGTGACAGGTTCGAGTATGCTCTACGCTTCAGTTTTCAGGCTTCAAACAATGAGGCAGAATATGAAGCTTTACTAGCCGGGATCCGCATGTGCAAGGCGGCAGGGGAAAGAAAAATAGACGCCTGTTCCGATTCACAATTGATAGTGAGTCAGTACAATGGCAAATACGAAGCAACCCATCCGGCCATGATCAAGTATTTACAGGCGGTCCGACAAGTAGTCGGCTCCCTTGAGGATTTCCATCTGATCCAAGTGCCGAGATCAGAAAACAACCTGGCGGATGCACTGTCAAAATTAGCATCATCCGCCTCCTCTGATACTCCTCGAACTGCTTTTTGGGAAGTAATGGAGAAGAGAAGCATCGAGGAAGACCCTATTGGAATCCTAGACAGAAGCTCAACCTGGATGGATCCAATTAGGGCATATCTGACAAACGGTACACTGCCGGATGATTCTCAACAGGCGGCAGCACTGAAAAAACGAGCCTCCTGTTTTGAAATGATTAAGGGAGAACTTCACAAGAGGGGGTACCTTCAACCCTTCTTAAAGTGTGTTACTCCAGAAAAGGGACGAGAGATACTAGATGATCTTCACTCTGGTTACTGTGCTTCGCATATAGGTGGTAGGATGCTTGCTCAAAGGGCAAGGCGGCAGGGCTACTTTTGGCCTACTTTGGAAGCAGATGCAATTGAGATGGTGAAAAAATGTGACAAGTGCCAAAGGTTTGGCATACTAATTCACCGTCCGGCTACTGACCTCACTACCATTCACAGCCCACTATCGTTTGCTAAGTGGGGCATGGACATTCTGGGTCCATATACGCCTGCTACAGGCGGCAGAAGGTACATACTTGTTGCCGTTGACTACTTCACTAAATGGGTAGAGGCGGAGGCTGTAAAGGGAATCAAGACGAAAGATGTAATTTCATTCATTTGGAAAAATGTCATCACTCGGTTCGGGGTTCCCATGTCTATGGTTTTTTATAATGGTCCCCAATTTGAGACGCCTGTTCTCAAAAGCTGGTTGGGTGACCAAGGAATTGCAAACTACTTTGCATCTGTCGGCCGTCCACAAGCAAACGGCCAGGTAGAAGCCTTTAATAAAATCATCTCAGACGGTCTCAAGAAAAAGATTGAACGAGCAGGCGGCCTATGGGCGGATGAACTACCACATGTTCTCTGGGCCATAAGGACGACTGAAAAAGGGGCGACTGGAGAAACTCCATTCCTCCTAACTTACGGTGCGGAAGCTGTTCTTCCAATAGAACACTACGAGCCGACTCTTCGAGTAATGCTATATGACGAAGACGCAAACTGGGAAGCCATGCGCCTGGCATTAGACTCACTTCCTGAAAGGAGGGGCAATGCTGTCTTGCGCCATGAAATTTACCGCCTGAGAATGACTAGATCATACAACAAAAAAGTACACAGGCGTCCACTCAAAGTGGGGGACTTTGTACTTAGAAAAATGGAAGCAGTTGGTAGGGCTAATGAGTCTGGCAAACTAACGCCCAACTGGGAAGGACCCTACCGAATCTCTGAGGAAGTCAGGGACGGTACCTACCGTCTGGAAACACCAGACGGACAACCGTTGCCTCGAACTTGGAATGTAGATAATCTTAAAAAATATTTCTTTTGAATGATGTAAAGTAAAGAGCTACTTAATAAAAGTTTGCACTTACTATTCAATTTTGTATTACGAGGGGCATGCCGTCTGTACCTTTACAGTCGGCCACTCTCCATTGACTTTTACACTCTATCTTCAGAGGGGCATGCCGTCTGTACCTTTACAGTCGGCTACTCTCCATTGAGTATTTCACTCACAATAGGGGCATGTCGCCTGGGCATATAGTCGGCTACTCTCCATAAGAAGATGGCCGAATGGTTCCAAGCACATAGCCACCCCCCTAATACTTAGCTAAAAAGATTAGGGCCTGGCCGACCCTGTGCCTAACAGGCGGCTACCCTTCTTTTACTTAGCACCTACGTTCACCAAGAACTTACCAAGGCCACAGGCCGAATGATCAGACCAGGCGCCAAGCCAACTGATCAAATCTACAAAACTAATACGACCTGTCCCAACATCATAGCAAGCGTCCGACGGCATCCCTCCGGATGAAATTCGTCGCAGAGAGCATCTCCCTTTTGGGTGGAACATTGTTCTATAAACTAATTACACGGCACCTATACGACTGTCCCCAAGGGCAACCACGTAGCCGTTTTTGAGACAAGGATAACTCTATCACTAACCAAACCAGTGGTAGCAGTTGACATCTGAGTCAGATGACCGCCTGTATTACTTGGGATAAATGCAGGGGGTACCTATTGAGTTAATAGCCAACAAACATTGGCGAATCAAGGGGTCTAGCCGGCCTACGCCGCCTGGTACCTCTACTTCTCAAACAAAAGTGACGGCGACTGAGTAACTCCAACGTTAACTCATAGTCACTCCCTCAAATTTGGTATGGAACCTAAAAGGTTTGAGTCGTCCGCCTGTTTTTAACAAACAGGGGCACTCAAACCCCTATTCCTACTAGGTAACCTATTGAGTTAATAGCCAACAAACATTGGCAAATCAAGGGGATCAGCCGGCCTCCGCCGCCTGGTACCTCTACTACTCAATCTAGATTGTGACGGAGACTAAGTAACTCCTATGTTAACTTAATAGTCACTCAAACTTAGTATGGAGCCTTAAAGGTATGAGTCGTCCGCCTGTTTTTAACAAACAGGGGCTCTCAACCACTACTCTTGCTAGGTTAACAAATTATGAGTTAAAAGCCAACAACATTGGCATAAAGGGAAACAACTGGTACCCGCCGCTTGTTATCTCTACTAAATTCCTTGGCGACTAGGTAATACTCTATTTACTTGGTCAGACCACTTTCCTACTTGGTTAAAATTACAAAAAGACAGGCACGCCTGCCTAAAAAGGATCCAGACAAAATAGTTCGAATACCGATTGAATAAATGGCCGACTGATCGTCTATCCTGGAAACAGACAACCAGTCGTCCAGGGGCATAGGCGGCGTACTAATTATCCGTACCTGTCTGCAACGTTCGGCCATGTACAACAGTCGGTCTAGTAAACAATTGGATATTAGATATGGAATACTTGGACAAATTTGAAGCAAAACAAACATTAAAAATAAGCCGGTCATTAAAGACCAGCAAAATATTCAAAGCCCCGGCCCCCTGGCCGGGTAAATACAAAGCAAACGGCACGCAGGCCGTGGAAAGAATACACAGCTTAAGAAGGGGCAGTTCAGTATTAGCAGCTGCCGCCTGGTCAGCACTCTTCTTGCTGGACTCGGCTTCAGCTGTATCCTTTTTTGATGCCTTACCCCCAAGTGGCACAAGCGCCACAACCGGCTCCTCCTCCTCCTCCGCTTCTCCCAACGCCTCTTCTTCAGCAGCCGCCAGGATCTCTTGATTATATGTTTCCGAACACTGGCGGTACGTTCTTTCCCAAGAGGCAAAGTCGGCATTGGGGAAGAGGCGGCCCCAGGTCATGCGCTGGATTTGAGCGGAGTCTTCCATCATCTCCCGGACCAGCTCTTTCTTCTCTTGCTCGGCCTTTTCCGAGAGCTCTTGGGTAAGACTCTTCTCCTGGGTCACCAGGCGTTCTTTTACGCTGGCCAAGGATTTCTCCATGGCTTCGTAAGAGTACATTTTTAGGCGAAGACGTTTCAGCTCGGCCTGGAGATTTTTGATGGTCGCCTCCAGCTCGTCATTCTTCTTCTGGGCCGCCTCTAACTGAGCCCGAACAGCGGCGGTAGCCTGCGCCTGATAATAAAGAATATCAATGGTCAGTACTTCATTTTGGGCAATTTGAAACATTGCCTTATCACAGTCAGAGGCGGCCATAGCTTTTGCAGCCTTTACCTCTTTGTTCTTCCGATCAAGCGGCTTGCGAAGGCCGTTAACTCGGAGCAGGGCCTAAGTCCAAAAAAAAAAACAGGCGTCAGTTTCCAAACAAAAAAGATAACAGGCGTCCTGGAATTCAAATACTCAAAAAGTATACCTCAGCAAGGACCCCTGCAATCCCATCAAGGTCAAGGGTGCCGACACCCCTGACCGCCTCCCTTTCAGATGGAGGAACTACTTTTATCATGGACATGGCTACCTCTACCAAGTCAGGCCCCTGAGGGCCGGCTGCATCAAGCGAAAAAAAAAGCAAGTTAGACCTAGTCAAGAAGGAAGCAAGTGTAAAAGTTTTTACAAGTAATTGTACATACTTCTAGGCGGCCCCGCCGGAGTTTTAGAAGAAGTGGTCGGCTGCTTCTCAGCCGCCACTGTTTTCCTGGAAGACCCAGGAGAGCTTGCAACAGTCGTCCTCCGGGCCTTGGGGTCCGGCTGTTGCGAGGAAGAAGCTCTTGGAGTGCCCGACTAAAAAAAAAAAAAAAAAAAAAAAAAAAAAAAAAAGAAAAAGAAAAAGAGAGTTAGTATATGCATAAGACAACTCCTAAAAGAGGAAGAGTTTCGAAGCCTACCAAGGGTGCCCCCTTGTTGGGGGAGTCGGTAAAAGACTGTTGCATGAGAGAGGCCCGCAACATGGCCGCCGCAGTCTTGGATGCTGTTATTTTACTCATGGCGTCAGCTGCAAAAAAAAATAAACAGCAAAGTTAGTAAAAATCCCAAGTAAACAAGGCGTGAAAAAACAGAGTATTTGTCAGGCCGGCTACCTCTAGAGCACCGACTGCTGAGGCCACAGGCGGCCAAAAAGTACTCGTCATAGAGCCACTTGAAGCTCGGGACGCAGTTTAGGGGTACTTGCTCTCGTACCCCTGAAGTAGAGTTCACCCTAGTCTCTACTTTGAAGAGTCCTTTGTCTAGGATCTCTTTTTTAACCTTTGGGGGAACATGCGACATGTTGTGACCGCCTGCGAGAAGAGGCGGATCCCTATTCCACTTGTTAAAGTGTTTGTTCAGCTCCGTGTCTGAACCCTCGATGATAAGGAAGGTGTTCCGCCAATCCTTCCATTTGTTCGCCTTACCTCTCGTCATGAGGTAGCCCCTATGGCTTGTTAATTGATACCAGCCGGTACCTCCCGACTTAGGGGTCCGGCTGAGATAGTTCATGTGGGCGAAAGCCTCAAAGCTTGGCTCCACCCCGTACATTTCGCACCCGGCCACATAGCCGAGTACGTTTACCCAAGAGTTGGGGGCTAACTGCCATAACCCCAAATCATACCCATCTAAAATCCGCTGAACAGCCGGATGTAATGGGAAGCGCAGTCCAGCTTTGATGGCCGCCACATAGCAGCCAAAGCAGCCGTCATCATAGCTGGTACCAGCCGGCCAGACGACAGTGTCTTTTGGATCCGGCACGAACAGTAAAAATCCGGGGCCCATTCTGTGGTTAGCTATAAAGCTCTCCACTTTGTCTTGCATGGCTGCGATCCGGCCCCGGGGTACCGTGCAGTAGTAGGGGGTGTTTTCCTCTCTGTAAGAGGCGAACGGCTCCGCCCAATTGCCCCCCTTCTCAACTGCATGAGAAAGCCTCGCCTCTTGTAGGCGGCTGTTTCTTTCTTCTGAGCCTAGAGAAGCGTGGCCAGAAGAGCTGGACTCGGACTCGTCCTCTGACGAGTCCGAAGAGGACGACTCCTCCCCTCTCCCAGAGGGGCCCGCCTCCTCTCCCTTAGAAGGAGCAGGAGGAAAATTAGACATATCAACGGTGAAATGGGAAGGGACCACCTTGACCCATCCCTCAGAACTGTCGGCTTGGCAGCCGCCTCGTTTCACTTCTACATCTGGCGCCTGGTCAGATGTTTCACTAATGAGCACCCTTTGGGAGGAGCCGTCCGAGTTTGAGATCATAGCAGTCTTTTTTGTTCTGGCCATCACGTTCTGCATAGACACAGATACTGTCGGACTTTGTATAAAGGGCAAAGATGGGTCCAGAAAAGGGCAGGCGGCACTCCTAGTCCTAGATTCAGCCGTCCCCGGTGACCGGCTGATCACTAACTTAGGTCGTGTCGTGTGCTTCCGTGGTGCCATTTCAAAAAACAAAAAGAAAATTAAGAGTAAGAGAACTGAGTTACCTGAACGAGTGACGGTTGATGAAGTTCTGGAAATCCGGTGCAGTCGGCTTGTCAGAACAGGCGGTAGGCAGAAAAGGTCCTAAGTGTCAGAGCAAGTTCAGGGGTCCGAATGTTCTCAAATAGTTCTCAAAGTGTGAAAATGACTCAAGGCAACTCTCCCTTATATAGGCAAAGTGAGAAGGCGAAGGGTCGCTTCCAAATTCAAAATTTGGGCGGGAAAATCTCTTGGCCATTTGCAAGGTGACACCTGTAGCAGGCCGTCGCCTGTCACCGTGCGGCACCTGTCACAGGTGACACGTGACAAGTCACGTGCCACCTGTTAGGGGCAAATGATTAGGGGATTTTTTATCCACCAATCACCGTCTGACAAGTGGACCAACCAGGTTCCGCCACGTGTCCTTCACGTAGGCCAATAGGAGCCTGCCACGTGTCAATCACAGATACGTCCTCTACGGACCAATTGAGACACGCCACGTGTCCACCCATGCCAAATGGGAAAACCGGCCAACAAGGCCCAATCCTGTTTAGAGGCCCGGTCAGCCCTAGGTTTACCCTAAACCTAGAGAGTGGCACGCTTCTCAAGACTATAAATACTTAATAAATCCTCATTAAAGGGAATTAAGCAATTAATGACTCTCACCTAGAGAAGTCTAAACACATTGATCACTCCTTTAATTTCCGCACTTATTACTCCTTAATCAAGTACTAACTTGACCGTTGGAGGCGGAGCTCCCAGGAGTCTCCGTTATTTTGCAGGTACAGGCGTCCGGTTCCAGTCTCGGAATTGTAACTCTCCCGCAGGACATCAGAAAACCCCGAAACAAGAGCAAGTTCAGGGGTCCGAATGTTCTGTCACAAAGTTTTCAAGTGTGAAAATGACCGAAGTCAACACTCCTTTATATAGGCGAAGTGAGAAGGCAAAGGGTCACTTCCAGAATTCAAAATTTTGGTGGGAGAATCTCTCGGCCTCTCGCCGAGTGACACCTGTAGCAGGTCGTCGCCTGTTACAGGGCGATACCTGTCACAGGTAACACGTGACCAGTCACGTGCCACCTGTGAGGGGCAAATGATTAGGGGATTTTGCTCCCACCAATCGGAATGCGCCACGTGGGCCAATCAGGTCATGCCAAGTGTCCCCCAGTTGGACATCTCAGGGCTTACCACGTGGCACACGCTTATTCGTCCACCCTGGACTTATTATGTCATGACACATGGCATACTCCATGCCTAATGGAGAAGCCGGTCACCTAGGCCCAACTTCCGAGGGAAGCCCAATCAGCCCAAGGTTAACCTAAACCTAGATTGGCACGTTTCCCGAGCTTATAATTACCTCCCTTAATCCTCATTAAGGGAGAGGACGCGAACAACGCAGATTACACACATTAAACACTCTCACCTAGAGAGACCCAACCACTTTAATTTCCGCATTAATTACTCCTTAATCAAGTACTAACTTGACCGTCGGAGGCCGATCTCCAACCATCCAAAGCATCCGTTTGTTTTGCAGGTACAGGCGTCCGGTTCCAGTCTCGGAATTGTAACTCTCCCGCAGGACATCAGAAAACCCCGAAACACCTATGTATTCGTATCACGAAATCAGGTCATTGTGTAGTTCTTTGCATATATATATATATATATATATATATATATATATATATATATATATATATATATATATATATATATATATATATATATATTTTTTTTTTTTTTTCTTTAATGCCCTTTGTAGAAATTAAATGAAAAATTAATCAAGATTTGTTTATCAATAATAAATCAAAGTTTAATTTTTTATTTTTCGATTATACGATGTTTGAGAAATGCCCCTTTTTTTTATTGCAAGTACAATCAAGATTTTATTCGAGCGTAAAATTCCGGGCTTGCGATTCGTCATCAGGTGGCGCGCGCAACATCCAAGGTTACGTGTGCCTGCCGCGCGCAACATCCTAGGTTGCGCGTGCCTGCCGCGTGCAATTGATTTAGTTGCACGAGACATCCACGCGCAACTGTTCTAGTTGCACGCGACACCTATGCTACGAGTGTAATTTTTTTAGAAATGTATTTTTACCCCCCCAGTGTGAAGATGTTTTGATGTTTGAAAAAATCTAAACACTTTGAATGGTATATTGTTTTTTTTAATTACCCCCCAAGTGTTGTGAACTTTACCGTGGTGTTCGGTAAAGTGTATAACACTTAGAATCTTTATTTGAATGCTAAAAATAGCAGGTTTGTTTAATGAATGAATGAGTTTATCCGAATTTCATATGTAATATTTTTTAAGTCGATCAATGTTTATTAATTGGCAAATTTCATCACCCCTAATATCCATTAATCTGACAGCTCCTCTTGATAGAATTTCGATTACGCGGTAAGGTCCTATCCTATTAGGTTTGAATTTCCCTCTTGGATCATTTGGAGGACCCCTAACCTCTTTTAGTACAAAGTCACTTTCTTTAATATTTCGGGGTCGTACCCACTTGTTAAAATGTCGCGCAATGCGTCGTTGGTAGACTTGTACATGATGCAAAACTCTTAATCGTCGTTCATCGAGAAATAAAAGCTCTTAATACCTCACTCTTACCCATCCAGCTTCCGGTAGCTGTAGACACCTAAAAATGTCTCTCCAAAACCAAACCCGATGATGAACAACCTTTCACCGCCATTATTGGTCGGGTTGAGTATTTAATCTTGGAGTGCTTAAATCCATATTTCCATTTCATAAAACCAACCCAACTCCTATCCCATTTCCCCAAACCATAACTGATTTTCCACTTTTCGTGCCTTTAAACCCAAAATAATTCATTTCGTGTCCATTAAAATCATTCATTTCGTGTCCTTTTTATAAACAAAGTTTAGCCAGTTTATTTTGGATTATTGAATAGTTGGATGGGAATTTGTATGATCTTTCCAACGATATATTATCATCCCAAATCCGAGTTATAACAAATATGGCCAAAATATTAAATTGAGCCCAAACCGAACCTAAGCCCACCTTACCTACGACCCAATGATCATGTGGAGGGTCCAAATTATTTAATCCCATTCCTAAAACCAATTAGAATTAATTAGAAGCTTCTATAAATTTCTAAAAGATCTTAATTATCCTTTTTGAAAAGATAAGATTAAAGAGTTTGAAATTGAATAAGACTTTTCTTTTTGAAAATCCTATTTCTATCCGAATTGAAAGACGTTTAAAGATAGTCAGATATGATTTTCGTGCCTCATATTTTTATATCCAAATTTTATATGGTTGGATATCCCTTAAAATTATCTTTCCAATGATATATTATAATATAAATTCCGAGCTTTAACGGAAAATATATGAATAAAATGTCAAACTCTATTAAAAACTGACACCGTCTCACTATTTCGGCCATATCTTTTATTCTACAAAATATTTTAATCTGATTCTAATTGGGTTAGAAATTATACTTCAAGAGATTTCCAACGATATCTTATTTATCTTATTCCAATATCAGGATCAAAAGATATGATAAAAACAAAAACCGCAAAAACTGCTGTCTATCACAAGAGTTTTATCCGATTCGAATTCTTATCTTTTCTTGATTCTTCGACCCCTCTTTTTTCTCTATAAATAGAGGTCATATCTCCCCTTTTTCAATCATCAACAAGCTTGATCATAAAATAATTCTCTTCTCCCTCTTTAGCCTAAACACTAGCCTCCCTATTCTTCCATAATTTTTCCCTTAAGCACTTCAAGGAGTCCATACAATACCCAAAGTTCTATACTTAAAACAAGGCGTGAAAGTTATGATTAATCAACTCTAATTTTTATTTAATTTAATTGTTTCTTATATTTTTATTGAAGTTAGTAACAATTTATTCATGATGTAGCAATTCAAGGAAACGCGGAAAGTGAGTAATTAATCACTTAATTACTATTCTTATTTTTATTCTTATTGCTAGTATCATGATTAGGTTTACTAACGCTATTATTGTTAAATTTATTCCAATATTAATGCTTATTTTATTATATTTATTGATCACCATATTGCATGTTAAAGGAAATATGTAATTGAAAATCACGCCTAATAAGATAATTTGGACAACTTATTTTTAGGATCCTTTTAATCTTGTTATTAATTCAAGTGATAACTAATATTTTAGAATTATATGCTGCATTAATATTCAACCAATTTAGTTTAATAATAGTTTGGAGAAAATTGAATCTTTGTTTGTATGCCTTTGAGATCGCAGGATTCACTTTTCACTGTAAGAATCGAGTAGAGGCCAATACGGGCGAATGTGACTTCATGACTCACTTCGTACCATCATCCCCAATCCTCCTTTTGTGGTTCCGACCATATGGACTTAGTAATCTCATGGATTATGAATGGGGTGTAACCTTCACGGGTGAATCGTTGTTGCCTATCGTTGTCCCTTTATCGTGGTTGCCTTTTATGATCTGTGAACCGTTTACAAGTTCCTTAAAAACTTGTTGGCGGCTCCCTACTTTCCTTGTCCCTAATCGTATTATGTCAATTCCCACTTCCTATGAGTTCCAAGCATATTCACACATGCTTTAACGTAGGTTCACTTCGAACGATGCCTACAATTTGGCGACTCCACTAGGAAGGATTCTTGGTTATTTATTGATTTGAGTGATCAATATCTAATTGAGATGAGTGGATGAGAATTGAAAGATTCTTGAATTGTATTCCTTCGATTTAACTGGCATTGTCACATATGCATATGCATTTTAGCTTATCTATTTTGCCCCAATAGTACGTGTTCAACGTATGTGGCTAGCCCGGGGGATTTATGCTCTATCAACCCAAAAACGCTCATAGCAATAAGGGTTAATCCAAGTTTTTAAATCCACCCAAACCATGGAGTCGAGTTCGATTTCATCATGAACTCGCGGAGCCGCCCGTTAGCATACACCCTTGTTTTAGGTGGTTTTGTCCCTTGGGAGAGTTACAACACGAAGACTGATCCGGCGTGAGCTGTACCTGCAAAACAAACGGAGACACCGGTTGGGTGGTGCTTCGCCTCCGACGCACAAGTTAGAACCTTGAAGGGAGAGAAAAAGGTACGGAAATTTAGGTGTGTATCTGCTCGGATTCCAAGCTCAGATGTCTCTATCACAGAGATGGTTTTTAATAAATGGAAAAACGTGTCCTCAAAAAGAGGGATATCTCCCTATTTAATGGGTCTTTGGGATTTGTGCCCCTGATTAGGTCACTGAACCCTAATCATTGGTGGGCTGCGCCGCTTTGCGGGTTTCTCGGGATTTGGGCCTGAAGGCCGCCTTTTGCCCCTGATTTCTTGAGTGACACGTGTCAAGCAGGGATTGGTCCACGTTGGACCATCCTAAGGCTGACACGTGTCATCCTCTGATTGGACCTCGTGGCGGGGTAAAATTACCCTAAACATTTGCCCCTCACAGATGTGACGTGGCACACCACGTGGCATCTGTGACACGTGTCACGTTCCAATTTGTGGTAATTTTACCATCAAACAGTAACCGTTCGCCTTCCGAGCAAATTACGGGAATGCCCCCGTATTAACCCTCTATATATAGCCGTTTACCCTCATAATTTTATACGTTGACAAAATTTTTCCAGAGAAAGAACTTTGAGAGAGCAGAAGTCATCCGTTTGAGTCAGGCGCAGGCAAGGAAGCTCGTACTCCATCAACCCTGCTGGACCTGTCGGTCTTCAGATATTAAATCCAAAGGTACCGTCTCTACCTCTTAACTCTTTTTCTTGTTTCACCAATTGTACATATTTCTTGCAATAATTGGATGCATCACCAACACACACGGTACAACCTAGGTTAGAGTCCAGCCGGTCACCTGAGACGGCTGAGTCTAGGACTAGGAGTGCCGTCTCGGGGTGTTGGGACCACCCTTTGCCTTGGATTCTGACCATTTATGTGTCTGTGCAGGACACAATGGCTCGGACTATGCAGACGACCACTGATCCGAACTACAGAAGCGAAGGCTCAGGCGACCAAACGCCTGAGGGAGAAACGTCTGGTCAGGGAGACCAGACGACTCTGGAGAGATCCCCTCCGCGCGCCCCTTCAACTCCCGCAGATTCCTTCTTGGAAGAGTGCGACCAAGGCGGCGATGAGGCCGTCTCAGCGAGGATAGCGAGCAGGAGGAGAGGAAGAAGTGGAACGAGAAGGATGATCCCTTCAACATCCACGTCTTCGCCAAGGATCGGATCCAAATGGAGGAGAACTTGAAGGACTTTACGCAAATGCACCCGTTAGGAGATGGGTATAGAATCAGGGTGCCGCTTGAGAATGGCACCATCACCTGGGAGGATGATCAAGAGAACGCCAACAGCTTCCCCCTTCACCAGGCGGTGAAGGCGATATTGAGAGGCTACGGCCTCGGAGTCTGGTAACTTACCCCCAATTCTTGGGCAAACATTTTGGCGTATGTTGCCTTCTGTGAATTCCAGGGGCTCAACCCTGGCTAGGAGGCTTTTGCTAGTATGCATTATTTTAGCAAAAGCCCAGGCGGTTGGAGGGCGTGATACACTTTAACCACGCATCCCCAATATATGATGACCTTGGACAAGGTCTTCAAATTCGACGGCAGGAAGCACAGGTTCTACATGATATCAGCTCCCAGCAGGCGGGAGAATTATGAATTCCGCTAGTACAATAAGAAGCCCGACCTGATGGGCAGGAAGTGCGCTCTTCCCCGGATCCCTAAGGAGGACTTTGACAAGATTATTGAGGCAGACTTTTTCGGCCTCACAGACGCAACCTTGACTACCGGGGAAATAATAAAAGTTCCCAAGAACTGGATCCCCAAGAGCGCCTGGTTTAGGGATGACTGTTTCCTAGCCGCCTGCGGGCTAGGACACATGTTTACCAGACGTATGCGCCTTAATTTATATCCGCCTGTAATGCTTTTGTATCGGAATTGATTTATGGTATTGACCAATCTTTCTCTTTTTTTGCAGAAGTTTAGATATGTTGCAGATGAAGAAGACTCCCAAGGTAAAAACGCCTGACCCTTTCTTATTGGTCTCAAAGATTATTTTCCTCGGATGCTAACTTTAACTTGGTTATTTTCGCAGGGGGGGAGAGGTTGGAAAGACGTTTGAGAAAAATCTCAAACGGGCTAGGGAGGAAACCCCATCTGATTAGGGGATTTTGCTCCCACCAATCGGAATGCGCCACGTGGGCCGATCAGGTCCTGCCAAGTGTCCCCCAGTTGGACCTCTCAGGGCTTTCCACGTGGCACACACTTATTCGTCCACCCTGGACCTATTATGTCATGACACGTGGCATACTCCATGCCTAATGGAGAAGCCGGCCACCTACGCCCAACTTCCGAGGGAAGCCCAATCAGCCCAAGGTTAACCTAAACCTAGATTAGCACGTTTCCCGAGGTTATAAATACCTCCCTTAATCCTCATTAAGGGGGATTACGCACATTTAAAACTCTCACCTAGAGAGACCCAATCACTTTTATTTCCGCATTAATTACTCCTTAATCAAGTACTAACTTGACCGTCGGAGGCGGATCTCCAATCATCCGGAGCATCCGTTTGTTTTGCAGGTACAAGCGTCCGGTTCCAGTCTCGGAATTGTAACTCTCCCGCAGGAGATCAGAAAACCCCGAAACATTTTGGCGCCGTCTGTGGGGAGAGTACTTCTGAGATGGCATCCACGTTTGTACCGGCTCCTGAAGAGAGACATCCCCTGGACGACCCTCTAGTTCAGTCGGACCACGATACTGAGAATGAATTTGAAGTTGAAGCTCACACAGCTTCAGACGGGACCCTAAGGGCCCGGCGTACCCGTCATACCGAAAGGAGGGAACGGGAACATCTTCAAACTGGAAGTGAGCCAGCAGGCGCACCGCCTGTTCGGCAGCAGCCGACTGATGGGTCTGCTCCAATCACAAGGAACGAACTCATGACCTTCATGAGGGACTTCAAGGGTGAAATTCAAGAGTTGATCAACAAGAATCCGCCTGCTCTGGACAAAGAGCAGTCGACTAAGAAACCCGCCACTTCACGGAAGAGGAAGCCAGTTCAAGGGCGAGAGGCGACCCCTCATCCTAAATCTAGGAAGTGGGAGCCGCCTGCCCTTGATTTCACAAAATACCGTTTTCCTACTCCAGGAAAGAGGAAACCTGTTCGTCATATTCAGGCGGACGGGTCAAGGAAAACATACACAGATGCTCGGCTACTGCTAGAGCAGAAGAAGAGTGACCGATTGTCAGAGTCGGCCTCTACTTCAAACTTCCAAGACAGTCTGCGCAATACCTCGATGAGGCATAATCAGTCGTATCATGAGAGTCAGTCAGGCGGCACCTCCCGTCAGTCCGGCTTTCATAGCGACCAGGCGGTACCAAACTTACCGTTTGTACCGCAACAACAGTATTTTTTGCAGCCACCTCCGTTTGGTGGGCATGCAACAAAAAATGTCCAACCTATGGACTGGCAGCTACGGTTGCTTAGACTTGGCGAACAGCCGTCAGCCTTCTCCAAGGAAATTACTGAAGCCGCTCAGCCGGCCGAAGTGAAAAATGTATTAGTAAGCGCCTATGACGGCACTACTAACCTAGAAGACCATCTGATGGCATTCACCAACCTGATGTACCTTCAAGGGTTGGATGATCTCACTTGGTGCAAGTGTTTCCTTGCGACTCTCAAAGGAATTGCACAACAATGGTTCGGCAACCTGCCGACTGGTTGTGTAAATAACTTCAGGACGCTTGCTTACTTATTCACCTCCAATTTCGCCATGAGCATCCCTGCGAAAAAGACGACCCTTGATTTAGGAACGATTCAGCAGGGCGAGAAGAAAAATCTCACTTGCAGAGTCTTCCGAGAAGGGCTCAGCCCGCTATAAGGACTCCGATATCAGGGCTGGAGTGAAGAGACACAAAAGCACCTGTCAGGAACTGTTTCAAAAGGACCGAGAACTACATATGGTCTGATGCCCACTCCCTTGAAAAGAGGGAGCCTGGCTATGTAGGCTGTGGCCGTTCAAGAAATGTAGCGGTTGCTCAACCTAAATCTGGTAAACGAGGAGAGAATTTAGCATGGGTTCAAAACTCCGCTTCGGTCGGTTAAGAAGTAGGAGCGAATTCGTCTATCACAGGTAGTCGCTCACCCTTCGTTCTTACATCAAGCGGTTTAACCTTATGAGAATACAGATTCAAGGGTTACCGGATGAAGTAGCCTATACTGACTTTTTCAGAGGTCTCAAAGACGGGTCGACCTTCAAATTTGATTTGGTCCGAAAGAGGGTGGCGACTCTTCAAGAGGCCTTGATTGAAGCGGAAGCCTATATACAGGCGGCTGATCTTTGTAGTACGGTAAAACAGTCAGACGGGAGAAGGTCTGACAAAAGAGAAGGACGACAGAAACAGTCGTCAAATAAAGATTAGAAGAGAAAAGAGGTCTGGGCGGCTGCACCTCTAAACAGCCGGCCCAGAAGAAGAAAAAAGAATTCAAACCATACTCCCCAAAGTATGCGTTTAACAAGGATAGCCAATTTATCCTAAAGGAAATCAAGGGACGGATCTCAATTGAGAAGCCGGTCCCCATGAAGGGTTCTGCAAACAACCGGAACCAAGAAAAATTCTGTGATTATCATGAAGATGTTGGTCATCACACCAATGAATGCATCAGTCTCATGCGGTATCTGGACCGCATGGCTGAGCAAGGTGATCTTGACACTTATGTCAAGAAATCTACGGGGAACACTTCCTCGAAAAAGCAGTCGGACAAAAAGAATCAACAGGCCGACAGCTCCGATACAGATGATGCAGTCGTCTACACCATTGCAGGCGGCTTCTCAGAAGGCGGCCCTACTATTAGGGGCAACAAAGACAATATCAGACGGCTAGATGTACATTTCGTTCACCAAGAACGGCCCTCCAAATATTCATTTCTTGAGATTGTCATCACTGAAGAAGATCTAGGAGGGGTAAGAGGGCCGCATGACGACCCTATCGTTATTGAATGTAAAGTGGCCAACCAGAGAGTTGGCCGAATCCTCATAGATACCGGAAGCTCCTCAGATCTCATCAGTAGAAAATGTCTGTCGAAACTAAAATATCAGACTGATTGCATACATCCGGCATCCCACCCTTTAGTAGGGTTTGGAGGAGGAGTCGTCCACCCAGTGGGACGAATGGATTTACCCATCCGCCTGGGTGAAAAAGGGGAAGGACGACACATGGTAGTCCGGTTCCTGGTAGTAGAAGAACTCTCGGCCTACAACATGATTCTGGGACGACCAACCCTGAATAATTCTAAGGCTGTTATAATCCCATCTCTTATGTTGCTCAAGTTTGAGAGGGATAATGGAACAGTCGGGTCCTTAAGGGAAGATCAGAGGATGGCCCGAGAGTGCTATCTCTCGGATGTCAAGCCCACTGTTATGGTCGCTGGGTCGAGTGGGGGAAAAATAGACCTTGACAATGTCAAGGAAAGTGCGCCTGTTCAAGAAGCAGGCGGCAAGAAGAGAAAGGCATCCCAGACGGGGGCCGCAAGAAAAGACAGAACGTAACAATCATCGGCAGAGAAGCGGTCGGACGAATTCCGCCCTCAGCCGGCTGGTGAGCATACGGACCTGATCTTAGATGACTCGCGTCCTGACAGAAAAGTTAAAGTCGGGACAACTGCTCTAAGGGTCCTGGGTGACGACTTTCACAAACTATTGAAAGAATACAAGGACATCTTTGCATTCGAAGTCCATGAAATGCCAGGCATCAGTCCTGATCTGGCGGTACATAAACTGGCCGTGGATCCAAAAAAGAAGCCGGTAAGGCAAAAGAAGCGGAACCATGGCGAAGAAAGAAGTCAGGCGGCAGCCGCCGAAGTTAAAAAATTACTTGATGCAGGGTTCATCCGGCAATGTTACTTCCCAGACTGGGTTGCAAATGTGGTGCTCGTTAAAAAGCCGAATGGCACCTGGCGAATGTGTGTAGACTACACAGACTTAAACAAGGCGTGCCCCAAAGACAGTTACTCTCTTCCTAAAATTGATAACCTGGTCGACTCAACAGCCGGCCATGCTTTGATGAGCTTTATGGACGCCTACTCTGGTTTCCATCAAATTCCTTTATGGAAGAAAGATCAGCAGAAGACGGCCTTCGTCACTGATCAAGGGTTATACTGTTACACGGTCATGCCGTTTGGTCTTAAGAATGCCCCGGCCACTTTCCATCGAATGATAAACACTGTGTTCTTTGATCAGATTGGGAGAAATGTCGAGGCATATATTGATGATATGATTGTCAAGTCTAAACTTCAGAAAGATTATCTATCGGACCTCCGAGAAACTTTCGCCACACTCAGGTGGCACCATGTCATGCTCAATCCCAAGAAATGTGTCTTTGGAGTTGAGTCTGGGAAATTTCTCGGATTCCTTATCAATCAGAGAGGAATAGAGGCGAACCCTGAGAAGGTGCAGGCGGTCATCGACATGCAGTCGCCTCGTACCATCCGAGACGTTCAGAAGTTAACAGGTTGTCTGGCGGCCTTGGGAAGATTTCTAAGTCGATCAGGCGACAAATGCCTATACTTTTTCCAGGCAATTAAGAAAAAGGCAAGGTTTGAATGGGGGCCGGATGCTGAGGCGGCCTTCCAGAAATTGAAAGTTCACTTGCATTCCTTGCCAAGGCTGGTCAGCCCTTTACCCAAAGAAGTACTTTACATGTACCTGGCCGTCTCTGATCATGCGTTAAGCGCTGTTCTTCATGCTGAAAGAGACGGCTGTCAGCTCCCGGTCTACTTTGTCAGTCTTGTACTGAAAAATGCCGAGTTGAGGTATCCCTTAGTGGAGAAATTTGGTCTTGCACTCTTCATGGCTGTTAAAAAATTGAAGCCCTACTTTTTGGCACATGCAGTCGTCGTGTATACAGATCAACCTATCAAGCGGCCACTGACCACCATGGAGTCGTCAGGCCGAATGATCAAATGGGCCATAGAAATACAGAGCCTCGAAGTTACTTTCGAGCCTAAAAAAGCAGTGAAGGGGCAAGCCTTTGCTGACTTTATTGTTGAGATGACTCGTCTCCCTGATTCTCGAGATCCAGACCAAGTCTGGAAAGTATATGTGGATGGAAGCTCTACATCAAATGGTTGTGGAGCAGGCGTCATATGTCAGTCGCTAGAGGGCAACAGGAACGAGTATGCTCTACGCTTCAGTTTTTAGGCCTCAAACAATGAGGCAGAATATGAAGCTTTACTAGCTGGAATCCGCATGTGCAAGGCGGCAGGGGCACGAAAGATAGACGCCTGTTTCGATTCACAATTGATAGTGAGTCAGTATAATGGCGAATACGAAGTAACCCATCCGGCCATGATCAAGTATTTACAGGCGGTACGACAGGCGATCGGATCCCTTGAAGATTTTCGTCTGACTCAAGTGCCGAGATCAGAAAACAACCAGGCGGATGCACTTTCAAAATTAGCATCATCCGCTTCTTGTGATACTCCTTGAACTGTTTTTTGGGAAGTAATGGAGAAGAGAAGCATCGAGGAAGACCCTATTGGAATCCTAGACAGAAGCTCAACCTGGATGGATCCAATCAGGGCATATCTGACAAACGGTACCCTGCCAGATGATCATCAACAGGCGGCAGCACTGAAAAAACGAGCAACCAGTTTTGAAATGATAAAGGGAGAACTTCACAAAAGGGGGTACCTTCAACCCTTCTTGAAGTGTGTTACTCCAGAAAAGGGGCGAGAGATACTAGACGATCTTCACTCTGGTTACTGTGCTTCCCATATAGGCGGTAGGACGCTTGCTCAACGGGCAAGGCGGCAGGGCTACTTTTGGCCTACTTTAGAAACAGATGCAATGGAGATGGTAAAAAAATGTGACAAGTGCCAAAGGTTTGGCAAACTAATTCGCCGTCCGGCTACTGACCTCACTACCATTCATAGCCCACTACCGTTTGCTAAGTGGGGCATGGATATTCTGGGTCCATATACGCCTGCTACAGGCGGAAGGAGGTACATACTTGTTGCAGTCGACTACTTCACTAAATGGGTAGAGGCGGAGGCTGTAAAGGGAATCAAGACGAAGGATGTAATTTCATTCATTTGGAAAAATGTCATCACTCTGTTCGGGGTTCCCATGTCTATGGTTTTTGATAATGGTCCCCAATTTGAGACGCCTGTTCTCAAAAGCTGGTTGGGTGACCAAGGAATTGCACACTACTTTGCATCGGTCGGCCGTCCACAAGCAAACGGCCAGGTAGAAGCATTTAATAAAATCATCTCAGACGGTCTCAAGAAAAAGATTGAACGAGCAGGCGGCCTATGGGCGGATGAATTACCACATGTTCTCTGGGCCATTAGGACGACTGAAAAAGGGGCGACTGGAGAAAATCCGTTCCTCCTAACTTATGGTGCGGAAGCTGTTCTTCCAATAGAACACTACGAGCCGACTCTTCGAATAATGCTATATGACGAAGAGGCAAACTGGGAAGCCATGCGCTTGGCATTAGACTCACTCCCTGAAAGGAGGGACAATGCTGTCTTGCGCCATGAAATTTACCGCCTGAGAATGACTAGATCATACAACAAAAAAGTACACAGGCGTCCACTCAAAGTGGGGGACTTTGTACTTAGAAAAATGGAAGCAGTTGGTAGGGCTAATGAGTCTGGCAAACTAACTCCCAACTAGGAAGGACCCTACCGAATCTGTGAAGAGGTCAGGGACGGTACCTACCGTCTGGAAACACCAGACGGCCAACCGTTGCCTCGAACTTGGAATGTAGATAATCTTAAGAAATATTTCTTTTGAATGATGTAAATAGTCAAGGGCTACTTAATAAAAGTTTGTTGTTTCATTCAATTTTGTACTAAGAGGGGCACGCCTACTAACAAACAGTCGGTTACTCTCCATATTTAGTTTTCATTTTTACCTAAGAGGGGCATGCCTACTGACAAACAGTCGGCTACTCTCCATGTTTAATTTTTATTCTTACTTAAGAGGGGCACGCCGCTTGTTTCACTCAACCGGCTACTCTCCCATAATACAGTTCACCAAGAACTATCAAAGGCTCATGGCTAAAATGATCAGACCAGGCGCCAAGCCAACTGATCAAAATATAAAAATTCAATTCGACCTGTCCCAACGTTATAGCAGGCGTCCGACGGCATCCATCCGGATGAAATTCGTCGCAGAGAGCAGCTCCCTTTTGGGTGGAACTAACATTGTTCTATAAAATCATTACACGACACCTATACGACTGTCTAACCAAGACAACCACGTAGCCGTTTCACGGACAAGGATACCTCTCACTTAACTGACTAATCAGGTCAAACAAGTGTTCGCAGTAACCATCTGTGTCAACCGACCGACTGAACTACTTGGGATAAAAACAGTTGGTATCTTATGAGTTAATAGCCAACAAACATTGGCGAATAAAGGGGAACAACCGGTACCCACCGCTTGATACCTCTACTACTCAGTCACTTGGCGACTAGGTAACAATTATGTTTCCATGGTCACTCTTTTAAAAAAAAAATTTAGTATGAAGCTAAAAAGGTGTTCATACGGCGCCTGTTCACACTAGATTAAAAATGGCGGGGAACAGTTGGCCTGGACCGACTAGAGTCTCCAGCTTAAAAAACAAACAAGGCAGGTAGAAAACCACCTTCCTACTTGGTTTAAGAAAATCCATTCTTTAAAATGGTCGACTGATCGCCTAGCCTGGAAACAGACAACCAGTCGTCCAGGGGCATAGGCGGCGTGACTAACTATCCGTACCTGTCTGCAACTATCGGCCATGTAAAACAGTCGGTATAGTGTGCAATTGGATATCAGAATATTCAATACTTAAACAAATTTGAAGCAAAACAAAAATATTCATTAAAAGGAAGCCGGTCATTAAAGGCCGGCCAAATATTCAGAGCCCCGGCCCCCTGGCCGGGTAAATACAAACAAACGGCACGCAGGCCGTGGAAAGAAGACATAAAGCTTAAGAAGGGGGCGGATCTTCAATATTAGCAGCTGCCGCCTGGTCAGCACTCTTTTTGCTGGACTCGGCTTCAGCTGCATCCTTCTTCGATGCATTACCCCCAAGAGGCACAAGCGCCACTACGGCTGCTCCTCCTCCTCCAACGCCTCGTCCTCAGCAGCCGCCAGGATCTCTTGATTATATCTATCAGAACACTGGCGGTACGTTTTTTTCCCAGGAGGCAAAGTCGGCATTGGGGAAGAGGCGGCCCCAAGTCATGCGCTGGATTTGAGAAGAGTCTTCCATCATCTCCCGGACCAGCTCTTTCTTTTCTTGCTCGGCCTTTTCCGAGAGCTCCTGAGTAAGACTCTTTTCCTGGGTCACTAGGCGTTCCTTAACAGCCGCCAAGGATTTCTCCAAGGTGTTGTATGAGGACATCTTTTGGCGAAGAGGTCTCAGCTCGGCCTTGAGATTGTTGATGGTCGCCTCCAGCTCGCTATTTCTCTTCTGGGCCGCCTCTAACTAAGCCCGGATAGCGGCTGTAGCCTGCGCCTGATAATAAAGAATATCAATTGTCAGAACCTCATTTTGGGCAATTTGAAACATTGCCTTATCACAGTCAGAGGCGGCCATAGCTTTTGCAGCCTTTACCTCTTTGTTCTTCCTGTCAAGCGGCTTACGGAGACCGTTTACTCGGAGCAGGGCCTAAGTAAAAAAGGGAACAGGCGTCAGTTTCCAAACAAAAAAAAAAGGCGTCCTGGAATTCAAATACTCAAAAATATGTTAAGTATACCTCAGCAAGGACTCCTGCAATCCCGTCTAGGTCAAGGGTGCCGACACCCCTGACCGCCTCCCTTTCAGCTGGAGGAACGACGTTGATCATAGACTTGGCCACCTCGACCAAGTCAGGCTCCTGAGGGCCGACTGCATCAAGCATAAACAAACGGATTAGACCTAGTAAAGAAGGGAGCAAGTCTAAAATTTACAAGGACAATTTCATACTTCTAGGTGGCCCAGCTGGAGTTTTAGAAGGAGTGGCCGGCTGCTTCTCAGCCGCCGCATGTTTCCTGGCAGAACCAGGAGAGCTCGCAACAGTCGTCCTCCGGGTCTTGGAGTCCGGCTGTTGAGAAGAAGAAGCTCTTGGAGCTCCTGTCTAAAAAAAATAAAAATAAAACACTCGGTCAGTATATGCATAAACCTAACTCCAAAAAAGAGAGTGAAGGGTTCGAAGCTCACCAAGGGTGCCCCCTTGTTGGGGGAGTCGGTTGAAGACTGTTGCATGATGGAGGCCTGCAACATGGTCGCCGCAGTCTTGGAGGCAGTAATTTTGCTCATGGCGTCCGCTGCAAAAACAAATAGCAAAGTTAATAAAAAGTCATCACAAAAATGCTTGGAAAAAAAGAGTATTCGACAGGCCGGCTACCTCTTGAGCACCGACTGCTGAGGCCACAGGCGGCCAAAAAGTCCTCGTCGTAAAGCCATTTGAAGCTCGGGACACAGTGCAGGGGTACTTGCTCTCGTACCCCTGAAGTAGAGTTCACCCTCGACTCTACTTTGAAGAGTCCTTTATCTAGGATCTCTTTCTTAGCCTTTGGGGGAACAGGCGGCATGCTGTTGCCGCCTGCAAGAAGGGGCGGATTCCTGTTCCACCTGTTGAAGCGTTTGTTCAGCTCTGTGTCTGAACTCTCAATGATAAGGAAGGTGCTCCGCCAGTCCTTCCATTTGTTTTATTTACCTCTTGTCATGAGGTAGCCCCTGTGGCTCGTCAATTGTTACCAGCCGGTACCGCCTGCCTTAGGGGTCCGGCTGAGGTAGTTCATGTGGGCGAAAGCCTCGAAGTTTGGCTCCACCCCGTGCAGTCCGCACCCGGCCACATAGCCGAGTACGTTGACCCAGGAGTTCGGGGCTAACTGCCATAACCCCAACTCATACCCATCCAAGATCCGCTGAACAACCGGATGTAGTGGGAAGCGCAGCCCAGCCTTGATGGCCGCCTCGTAGCAGCCAAAGCAGGCGCCATCATAACTAGTACCAGCCGGCCAGACGACTGTGTCTTCTGGATCCGACACAAACACTAAAAAGCCGGGGCCCATTGTGTGGTTTGCGATAAAGATCCCCACTTTCTCTTGCATGGCTGTGATCCGGCCCCGAGGTACCGTGTAGTAGTAGGGGGTATTTTGCTCTCGGTGAGAGGAGGATGGCTCCGCCCAATTGTCCCCCTTCTCAACTGCGTGAGAAAGCCTCGCCTCTTGTAGGCGACTGTTTTTCTCTTCTGTGTCCAGAGAAGCATGGCCAGAAGAGCTAGACTCGGATTCGTCCTCTGACGAGTCCGAAGAGGACGACTCCTCCCCTCTCCTAGAGGGGCCCGCCTCCTCTCCTTTAAAAGGAGCATGAGAGAATGTAGAATTGTCAACTGCAAAATGGGAAGGGGTCACTTTGACTCCTCCCTCAGAATTGCCGGTTTTCAAGCCGCTTTGTTTCACTTCCACATCTGGCGCCTGGTCAGATGTTTCACTAATTGGCACCCTGTGGGAGGAGCCGTCTGAGTTCGAGATCCTAGCAGTCTTTTTTGTTCTGGCCATCATGTTCTGCATAGACACAGATACAGTCGGACTTTGTATAAAGGGCAAAGATGGGTCCAGAAAAGGGTAGGCGGCACTCCTAGTCCTAGATTCAGCCGTCCCCGGTAACCGGCTGATCGCTAACCTAGGTCGTGTCGTGTGCTTCCGTGGTGCCATTTCAAAAAAAAAGAATAAAGTAAAGAGAAAATTAAGAGTAAGAGAACCGACGGTTACCTGAACGAGTGACGATTGATGAAGTTCCGAAAATCCTTTGCAGTCGGCTTGTCAGAGCAGGCGGTAGGCAGAAAGGGTCCAAAATGTCAGAGCAAGTTCAGGGGTCCGAATGTTCTCTCACAAATTTCTCAAGTGTGAAAATGACCGAAGTGAATTCTCCTTTATATAGGCGAAGTGAGAAGGCGAAGGGTCACTTCCAGAATTCAAAATTTTGGCGGGAGAATCTCTCGGCCTTTCGCCGAGTGACACCTGTACCAGGCCGTCGCCTGTTATAGGGAGACACTTGTCACAGGTAACACGTGACCAGACACGTGCCACCTGTGAGGGGCAAATGATTAGGGGATTTTGCTCCCACCAATCGGAATGCGCCACGTGGGCCGATCAGGTCCTGCCAAGTGTCCCCCAGTTGGACCTCTCAAGGCTTGCCACGTGTCACACACTTATTCGTCCACCCTGGACCTATTATGTCATGACACGTGGCATACTCCATGCCTAATGGAGAAGCCGGCCACCTAGGCCAACTTCCGAGGGAAGCCCAATCAGCCCAAGGTTAACCTAAACCTAGATTGGCACGTTTCCCGAGGTTATAAATACCTCCCTTAATCCTCATTAAGGGGGATTACGCACATTTAACACTCTAACCTAGAGAGACCCAATCACTTTTATTTCCGCATTATTTACTCCTTAATCAAGTACTAACTTGACCGTCGGAGGCGGATCTCCAATCATCCGGAGCATCCGTTTGTTTTGCAAGTACAGGCGTCCGGTTCCAGTCTCGGAATTGTAACTCTCCCGCAGGACATCAGAAAACCCCGAAACACCATCCATTCTCAACAAAACCAAAAAATCCACCTCCGCCTCAAATCCTGGCGCCTCTGTAGGGAATCAACAAATGCGGATAGCGGGGCGAAACGAGAGGGTAGGCGGCAGCCTGGGCCTCGACCTCGTCAACCCCGTATCAGCGACCGGGGGGTTCACCACGCCTGCAAGCGGTTCCCGCTTGGCCGGCTCTGAAGGTAAGAACCCTTTTGAATCCCCGCTTGAGCTGGGGTGGCCTTTGCGGGTGAAATCCCACTCTCAACAGACGTCATCTTCAGACGGTCGGCAACAGATAGGTGCTGCCTTAGTTTCGCATTCATCACGTATTGATTATGGTGCAGATCAATCTCCCCGCTGGCCAGACGTCCAAAGCATGCCAAGGCCATGCTTGACGCCGTCCGGAAGAGGGATAAGGACAACATCCCTGGGACAGAGACGTTCAATCTGGAACGCATTCTATCCCTTCTGGCTGAGGTAAGGGACTCGTCAATTTTATTTTTTCAAAGTGCTTTACCCCGCCTGCAATGCTAATACCACTTGCTTTTTTGCAGGCTATGCTGCGGGTAGACGGGCTCAAGCGTCCTTATTCCCGCAAACGGGAAGAGGTAAAAAGGGCCAAGAAGTCCGCCATAGACGCTGATAATGTTGCTTTATACTAAACTATCGTAAATGATCTTGAAACTAAAGCAATCATAATGACACATGCATCAAAAACCCAGCAGCTGGAAATGGCCAACCAGCGGGTGCGCGACGCTGAGACGGCCCAGAAGAAGGCAGAGGAAGCCCAGAAAAAGGCGGATGAGAGCGCCAAGAAGGCTAACGAGGCGCTCAAGAAGGCTCAAGCGGACCTTGGCACACTTCAGGGTATTTTTGAAGAGAACACCAACCTGAAGACCAAGGTTGAGAGGCTGAAGAAGGAGGCTGCTCAGGCTCAGACAAACTTTGCAGCAACTCTGGAGGCGGAGCAAAACCGTCTGGTTGCTAAAAGTGAAGCTGACAATGACGCCCGTATGAAGATCACCTGGGCCGCCTTGTACCCAGACGCGGATTATAGCGTCTGGGCACTGGCTCACAGTTATGCCGAGTATGTGGTGTACCCGAGAGATAGAGGTGAGCCAGAGCCTAAGTCCTTTGATACCTGGGTCAACTCCAACAATGAGCCCCCCGCGCCTGAGCTACCTGAGCTACCTGGTCCTTTGATGCCTGGGTTAACTCCAACAATGCCAAAACTTACTTTTACGGCGTCCGTGCTGAGTATTTTTTATTTGCCGAGCTTATCAAAAGCCTGACTGTCCTTGCCCCTAGACGGCTGTGTGGTTGGTTTCAGATGGAGTTGGTTGATTGACTTGGGAACGTTTGATGCTGCAATGAGCATGATATGTTTGTAAGTCAATCAATCACAGTAGTGATTGCCCCAAACCAAGTGCACAGCCGTACACCAACAGGCGTTCCAATTACTAACCAGACGGAGTTTGTCTGTCTTGGTAGAGATTGCATAGCCATTGCCCCAATTGGGATATAAAGTGCAACTTTGGAATAAATAACATGTGAGAACTTCAGTCGTTGACCAACTGATGCCTAGGGGCATCCGGTAATCGGTAACTTAGTCGTTCTTTACAGATCATTCTGGTCAGACGGCTATGAGTTGACCAATTTGGTCGTTCAATCTTTGTCGTCTGCATAGGTACGTAGAACCGACAAATAGTCTATTCTCTGCGACGATTGCACCCGGAGAGGTGTCGTCGGACGCCTTTGTCCATATTGGGACAGGCGGTTTTATAAAATAAGCAACCATCCGGACATTTAAGCCTTTGGTTTTGTTTGAGACCGGTTGTATAGCCACTAAGCGTTTTTGTGCTTAATTTTTAATCGGATTGTTATGACATTAAATTTACACTAAGTGTCAAACTTAGTTATTTTAAACAAATAAGCCCGTCTGGGTATTACCCAGATGGACAGACAATTATCAATTCATACCAAGTATCAAACCTAGTCAAATCAACAAAGGATCCTTCTGAGTATTACCCAGGCGGTCAAGCAATTATAACCCTTACTAAGTGTCAAACTTAGTTAGTTACATAAGAATCCGTCTGAATATTACCCAGGCGGAGAAACGAAAATGATTTTGCAAACAAAGTCTGAATTCTCATTAATTGACTCACTGTTTACAAAAAACTGATTCTCAGAAGTAGTATTTTTCAAATTGTATACATTCCAAGTTCTAGGCAGGCGCCTGCCGTCTGGAGTTTCCAGGCGATAGGTGCCGCCTCTTAATTCTTCACTGATCCGGTAGGGGCCTTCCCAATTCGGAGTTAGCTTTCCCAGCTCACTGGCCCTATCGGTTGCCTCCATTTTTCGTAACACTAAGTCGTCAACTTTCAAGGGATGCTTGTGTACTTTCTTGTTGTAGGCTCTGGTCATTCTCAGACGGTTAATCTCTTGACGCAAGGCGGCATTGCCCCGGCGTTCTACGAGTGAATCCAATTCCAGGCGCATTGCTTCCCAGTTTGCCTCTTCATCATATAGCATGACTCTGAGAGTCGGCTCATAATGTTCGATGGGCAAGACGGCTTCAGCACCGTAAACCTTGAGAAATGGGGTTTCACCGGTTGCCCCTTTTGTTGTTGTTCGGACGGCCCATAGGACATGGATTAACTCCTCTGCCCACAAGCCACTAGCTCTTTCAATTTTCTTTTTAATGCCGTATGAGATTAGTTTGTTGAAGGCTTCAACTTGGTCATTTGCTTGGGTTCGACCGACTGATGCGAAACAACTTGAGATCCCTTGATCTCCCAACCACGTTTTTAGCTGAGGCGTCTCAAACTGAGGACCGTTATCGAACACCATAGACATAGGTACCTCATACCGAGTGATAATGTTCTTCCAGATGAAGGAGATTACGTCTGAGGTCTTGATGTTCTTAACCGCCTCAGCCTCCACCCACTTGGTGAAATAATCCACAACCACCAAGATGTAGCGCTTACCGTCTGGAGCAGTCGTGTAAGGACCTAGAATGTCCATGCCCCATTTTTCAAACGGGATTGGGCTGTGGATGGCCGTCAGATCAGTAGCCGGACGGTGAATAAGTTTGCCAAATTTTTGGCACTTGTCACATTTCTTCACCAACTCCTTGGCGTCTACCTTAAGAGTGGGCGAAAAATAATGTCGTCTGGCTCTGACGGCTAGGGACCTACCGCCTATGTGAGAGGCGCAGAATCCCGAGTGCAAGTCTTCGAGAACTTCCTTCCCATTTTCTAGGGTGACACACTTCAACAGAGGCTTAAGAAACCCCGCCTTGAAGAGTTCTCCGTTTCTCAACTCGAAGCCCGCAGCTCGCTTCTTCAGGACGGCTGCATCTTGTGGCGAATCAGGAAGCGTACCGTCTGAAAGATAGGCCCGGATGCCATCCATCCAAGTAGAGCTTCGATCCAGAATTCCAATGGGATCTTCATAGATGCTTCTTTTTTCAAGAACTTCCCAGAAGACTGACCGAGGCGTATCATGGCAGGCGGAAGATGCCAGTTTTGACAACACATCCGCCTGGTTATTTTCCGACCTAGGCACTTGATTCAGACGAAATTCCTCAAGTGCCCCAGCCTCTTCTTTGACTGCCTGAAGATATTTGATCATGGCCGGATGAGTTGCTTCATATTTTCCATCATACTTGCTAACGACCAATTGTGAATCAGAGTAGGCGTCAATTTTCATGGCCCCTGCCGCCTTACACATACGGATACCGGCTAGCAGGGCTTCATATTCCGCCTCATTATTAGAGGCCTGAAACTTGAAGCGTAGTGCATACTCAAATCCGTCTCCTTCAGGAGACTCGTAGATCACGCCTGCACCACAGCCGTTCTTTATAGAGCTCCCGTCTACATACACTTTCCAAACCTGATCAAGATTATCCGGAGCCACCGGACGGGTCATTTCAACAATGAAGTCGGCAAACGCCTGACCTTTCACTGCCTTTCTTGGTTCATAAGTGATTTCAAGACTTTGCATTTCAACAACCCATTTCAACATTCTCTCGGATGACTCCAAGGTAGACATTGGCCGCTTGAGTGGCTGGTCGGTGTAAATCACCACCGGATGTGCCAAAAAGTAAGGCTTCAGCTTTTTGAATGCCATATACAAAGCCAGGCCAAAATTTTCAACCATGGGGTACCGGAGTTCAGCATTTTTGAGAACATGGCTAATGAAGTAAACCAGGAGCTGCACGCCGTCTCGCTCAGTAAGGAGAACGACACTGAGGGCATGATCTGAGACGGCTAAATACATGTACAACGTCTTCCTAGGCAAAGGACTGACCAACCTAGGTAGAGAATTTAAATGTTCTTTCAACTTCTGGAATGCCACCTCAGCATCATCCCCCCATTCAAACCTGGTCTTCTTCCTCATTGCTTGGAAGAAGTAAAGGCATTTGTCGCCTGACCGACTGAGGAATCTCCCCAAGGCGGCCAGGGAACCAGTGAGTCTCTGAACTTCCTTGATAGAACAGGGTTACTTCATATCAATCACCGCCTGTATCTTTTCTGGGTTAGCCTCTATCCCCCTTTAATAAATCAGGAATCCGAGAAACTTCCCAGACTCAACACCAAAGACGCATTTCTATGGATTCAACATGACCTTATGCCGCCTGAGGGTGGTGAATGTTTCTCGGAGATCAGCAAGGTGATCCGTCTGTAGATTGGATTTGACTATCGTGTCATCAATGTACGCCTCCACATTCCTCCCAATTTGATTAATGAAGACCGTATTAATCATCCGTTGGAAAGTGGCAGGCGCGTTTTTCAAGCCAAACGGCATCACAGTATAACAGAATAACCCCTGATCAGTGACGAAGGCCATCTTCTCTTGATCTTTTTTCCACAGGGGTATCTGATGGAAGCCGGAGTAGGCATCTATGAAACTCATCAAGGCGTAACCGGTTGTAGAATCGACAAGACTGTCGATCTTTGGAAGCGGGTAACTGTCCTTTGGACACACCTTGTTGAGGTCTGTGTAATCAACACACATGCGCCAGGTCCCATTCGGTTTCTCAACAAGGACCACATTGGCCACCCAGTCAGGAAAGTTACAGCGCCGAATGAACCTGGCGTCTAGCAGCTTTTTGACTTCGGCAGCTGGCGCTTGAATTCTTTCCTCGCCGTGGTTTCTTTTCTTTTGCCGGATAGGCTACTTTTTGGGGTCCACGGCGAGTTTGTGGACAGCGAGATCCGGGCTGACGCCTGGCATCTCTTCCACTTCAAAGGCAAAAATGTCTTTGAATTCCTTCAGCAGAAGGTGCAAGCTTGCACCCAAGGTAGCATGAGCAACCGTCCCAACCTTTACAGTACGTTATGGACGGCTGTCATCTAGAACGAGGTCAATGTTTTCACCAGCCGGTTGGGGACGAAGCTCGTCTGACCTTTCACCGGTCAGTGATTGCTATTTTTTCTCTTTCTTCACCTCCACCAGCAGAGGTGCCTTTCTTTTCTTCCCAGCTGTTGGTGGGGCAGGTGCTGGGCCGGCATCCTTGACATTGTCAAGGTCTATTGGTTCCTGGTCGCATGGGGCCACATTATCTTTGACGGCTGAGAGATAGCACTCCCGGGCCATCTTTTGATCCCCATTCAATGAACCAACAAAGCCGTCATCTCTCTCATACTTGATGAGCATGAGAGACGGGATGATTACTGCCTTGGTATCATTGAGAGTTGGCCGACCAAGGATAATGTTGTAGGCGGTCAACTCCTCAACGACTAAGAATCTGACGACAATATGTCGTCCCTGGCCTTTCTCTCCCAGCCGGATGGGTAAGTCAATTCTCCCGGCTGGGTAGACCATCCCGCCCCCAAAACCAACCAGGGGGTGGGTGACCGGATGCATGCTACTGACATTGTATTTCAGCTTTTGCAGGCACCAGAGGCTGATGATGTCTGATGAGCTGCCTGTGTCAATAAGGATTCTTCCAACCAGCTCGTTGGCAACCTTACATTCAATGACGACCGGGTCATCATGCGGACGGCGGACGCTGCCCCTGTCCTTCTCAGTAATCAAAACGTCTGGGAAGGAGGTGCTTGCAGACCCCTGCTCATCATTATCCTTGTCCATCTTTTGAAGATGGATCTTGGTGTCCCGGATGGTAGGGGCCACCACAGGAGAACCCGCCTGCTATTGTGTAGACCGGCTCCTTGTCGGTATCCGAGCTACTAGCAGGCTGGGGGGTAGTCTTGGATGACTGACCCTTGTTCTTCTTCTTTGCCCCGGCTGGGGACTTGGAAATGTAAGACTTCAACATCCCCTTGTCATCTAGACGGTCCAACGCCCGTTGTAGGCTTAAGCAGTCGTTTGTGTCATGGCCAACCTCCTCATGGTATTGGAAGAATTAGTTCTTGTTCCTTGACTGAATGGAACTTTTCATTAGATTCGGCTTCTCTAGGGATAGCCGGTCCTTGATTTCCATGAAGATGGAGTTGTAGTCCTTGTTAAACTCGTGCTTAGGAACGTACGGTTTAAACTCTTTCTTTTTCTTCTGGGACGGCTGGTCAGAGTCATTAACCGCCCAGATTTCTTTTCTTTTCCTACTCTCTTCTTTATTTTTGGCCGGTTGAGTAGACCGGCTGTCTTTCTGCTTGTCGGACTTCTTGGAGTCAGACTGGTTACCAGGCGAGCAGAGGTCGGTAGCTTGAATGTAGCTTTCCGCCTCCCTCAGGGTCACTTGTAAGGTGAAAGCCCCTTTTCTGACTAGGTCGAACTTAAAGGTCGACCCCTCTCTCAGACCCTTGAAGAAGTCTGTAAAAGCTACCTCGTCAGACAGTCCTTGAATCTGAATTCTGATCAGATTGAACCGTCTGACATAGGAGCGCAACCCTTCTCTCTTCCCCTGCTTAACAATGCTCAAATCAAGGCTTGTTTTCTTAGCAGGGATGTTCATTGAGAAGTTGGAAGCAAACAGGAAGGCGAGCTTCCTGAAATTGTTAATGGACCGGCTGGCAAGTTGCCAAACCATTTTTGGGCAATGCCCTTCAATGTAGCCGGGAAGCATCGACACTAGGTGGCGTCTTCCAACCCCTGTAGATACATGAGGTTGGTGTATGCCATAAGGTGATCTTCCGGGTTGGTGGTACCATCATAGGTCCCCACCAATACATTCTTAACCTTGGCCGGCTGTGCCACCTCGGTTATCTCCCGGGTGAACGCAGAAGGTTGTTCACCCAGGCGTAGCAGACGGAGCTGCCAATCTAGTGGCTTAATATTTTGATATGTCGCCTGATCCCCGAAGAGGGCCGGCTGCATGAAGTGAGGGGGATACTGACCGTAAACCTGAGTAGGTACATACGACACAGTTCCAATCATCTGAGGGCCAGAGTGGACGGTATTACCACCCGTCTGGCTCTCGTGCAGGGAGAGAGAATTCCCTGCAGAAGTATTGTTGAAGATGTCAGGGAAGTTCGACGTTGAAGCCGACTCAGACAGCTGTTGATTTCTCTTCCGGTTAATTATTCCCCGAGCATCAAGAGATGACTTTTTACTTCCCACCGGCTGTTGAGTCCGGCGGGTACTGTTATTCCTCTTAGGAAGAAGAATCTTGGACCAATCACTGGTCCCGGCTGCCTTCTCCTTTGGATGGGGAGTTGGCTGCCGATCTTTGACTGACTTCCCCTTTTCTAGAGGAGCCTTCTTGGCCGACTGACCTCTGCTTGGGCCAGCCCGGCTCTAGGTGATCAGCTCTTTAATCTCACCCTTGAAGCTGGTCATGAACCTCATAAGTTCGTCTCGGGTGACAGGTGCTGATCCAGCGGCCGTATGGGTTTCCCCTTCCGGCTGCACAGGGGGTCGACTTGCACCCGCCTGGGAGGCACCTCGCTCCAGAGTCTCTCTGGGCCGGATGCGCTTGATTCTGAGAGAGCCGCCATTGGCTGTAAAGGTTTCGACCTGGGGATCTTCATCCTCCTGGTCTGTAAAGACTTCTGGGTCATCGCCCAGACGGTTAAGGGGTACAGACTCTTGAACCATCTTCGAGGTACTCTCCCCACAGACGGCGCCAAATGTTTTGGTGTTTTTGTCCCTTGGGAGAGTTACAACACGAATAAAATCACCCAATCACACATGTTGAGTCATTGCACACACTTTGTCTTTGAGTAATGCACTATATTGTTTAGGGTATACTAGGACCATGCATGCATCGTTTTCCGTCGTAATAGGAATCAGTGGAGTATTTCCCATCAGTTTTCAAAATCGTTTAATACACTCTTCCTTTTCAATCCGAGTATTGAGTGAATGCATTAAGTGAGCTCATTTTGTTCCATAGTACTTGAGTTCAAAAATCACTAGGTAAGAGTTGGAAGAATAAGGGGAACGTCATTCCTTCCTTCTTTTCTTCTAATCAAAGCATCAACAACAACAAATTTCTTGTCCCCTCTAGCGGTAACAAGTAATTCATAAGCAACCATGAAGACAAAGCACAAGACAAGTTTCCATACAAGATTTCATGCTTTTTTTTTCTTCTTTTGTTTCAACCCTCTCCCCTAATAAGTCTAGCATAGGTTCCCGTTATCCATGTGTACTGTCTATGTGTCATATTTCTTACCTTTACCATCAATGAGAATTCCTTTCCTTTGCAATCGATCATCGAATTCATTCGCAAAAAAAAAAAAAATCAATTGCCGAACCGAACACAAGGTATACCAATGATTTGAGGTACCTTTGCAACCCATTCATTCCCCATTAACCGTTCAATCACATTCCATTTCTTCATCAACCACTTTGAGCCTCGCCTAATGTTTAGCCTTCATTTCTTCGATCCAAATTCACTTAACCATGGGATTGGAAGCTGTGTAATTGAATAACATTCAAAAAGCAAGAAAAAAAAGTAGCAAAGCAACAATAAAACAATGTCTAAGGGCAAGTGTTCCAATGCCTTTGATATGAACACGTCTCAAATTGCGTCTCTCATCGAGTGCTTGGTACCGTGCCTGCGAAACATGAATGATAAGTGAGTGATGGACCGCATGATCTGAGTTTGCCCACATTGATTCAAAAGAATGAAAATAAAAATAATCAAAGCAAAAAAAAAATTAAAAAAAAAGTTGAAAATAAACTTGCAAAGTCCAAATTTTCAATACACAATTGCATATCTTGGGGATTCTATCGGGTCTTGAGCCTTGTACCCTTTTATTCTTTAAACCATCAACTTAACCATATCACAACCCTTGAAAGACCTCTTCGAGGTGTACACATATTTGTGCAAAGTTCGGTTAGAGCTACGTTCAGCCTGATTCCTAACGGATACGTAGGCAACCTCACATCGAGGTGCGACCACATTCATATTCACATTTATATTCATATCCATGCTTGATCGAGTAAATGAATATCCAATTCTTACCTCTATCCATTTAGAGATAGACTTGGGGGCTTGAACCCACATCATATTAGCTTACCCCAGTCTAAAGAGTCATCATCTTTGACTCTTCTCACATATATTTCCATCACCATAACCCTTGCAGCCAGCCTTAGTATCACATTCACACACTTCACTCACACATCCATATCCATATCGATCATCCTTCCCTTTAAGAACCCTTTATCATGAAATCTTGTTTCAACACTGTGCATGTTTCATCATCTTTCAAGACAATATTCATTAAAAGAAACATTATATACTTGCTTAGCTTCCTGACCTAAGCAATGTTCATTGTTCGCATAATATGTTGAGCAACATTTATATATCAACGATTTGTAATCATACAAAGCATATCGTCTTGATTTGTAATCATAAAAGCATATCGTGCCTAGCTCATTGACCTAAGCAACGTTCATAATCACTTCATCTATATACGTGCTTAGCTTCAAGACCTAAGAGACATTCAAGATCGTTTCTTTACACCATATATGATGCTTAGCTCCATGACCTAAGTTCATTCATCTATCGTGTCACATGATGTAATTGTCCTTTGCCTCTTGGCCTAAAAACATGCATCATGCATAAATTACTTTTAAGACAAGCAATTTAATCGATGTGAGTCATTTCGTCTTGCTCAATGAAGAATTTCAAAACTCTTTCCCTTTCTCATAACTTTTCTTTTGGGGAAATTAAAAAACGTTTTTAAAATTTTCTCATCGAGGGAAGTTCAAATATAAAACTTTCTTTTTTACGTCTTTCTTTTTCGGGAAAAAGTCGGTACCCTCCACTCATCTCATGACAAAAATAACGAATTTTTTTTTGCTTGCTTGTGTCTGTGCACACACACTCAACCTATACACACACAATCACAAGTCATTCTCATGTCATGTCTTGTTGTGTCAAGTCAAACTTGGTCAAGTCAATCATTGTCTATACGAGTCCCTTGGCAAATTTTATTTTTGCAGGTCTCAATTACACCCCACGTCCGGGGACAAGCGGACCATTAACCACCCACGTCCGGGGACAAGCGGACCATCTGGCCCACGTTCGGGGACAAGAGAATCATTTACAACCCACGTTTGAGGACAAGCGAATCATCTATAGCCCACATCCGGGGACAAGCGGACCATCTACAACCCACGTTCGGGGATAAGCAAACCATCTACAACCCACGTTCGGGGACAAGCAAACTAATTACATCCCACGTTCGGGGACAAGCGGACCATCTACAGCCCACGTTCAGGGACAATCGTACCACTATAATTTCACGGCGTAAGGTTCTCGATACACAGAAACTTGCAATCTCATCATCTGTCGACTTTCCTCAATCATGGAAAGTATTATCTGGTGGATTTCTTCAAGCATAGAAAGCTGCCAAAATCATCTGCCAACTTTCCTCAAGCATGGAAAGTATTATCGGTGGGTTTCTTCAAGCATAGAAAAACACCAAATTCATATGTCGACTTTCCTCAAGCATGGAAAGTATCACCCGATAGGTTTCTTCAGGCTTAGAAAGCTACCAAACTCATCAGTCGACTTTCCTCAAGCATGGAAATTATTTCAACAAAACGTCATTTGGTGGATTCCTTCAAGCATAGGAAGCTACCAAACTCATTTGTGAACGATACACTGGTGTCAGATAAGCATTCTATCCCTTTACTCTTTTATCTGTAGAACTAACATTTTTCTGCAGGTATCGGCGTATATAGAGTGATTTAGGATAGTAGAACGTCTTAAATCATTCTCCGTCCCTATCGACTACTTTGACTATCGTTTTCAAAACTAACGTTTCTACAAACTTAGTCAAAGTGGGGGCTTCTGTAGACACCTAAAAATATCTCCCCAAAACCAAACCCGATGATGTGTACCTTTCACCGCCATTATTGGTCGGGTTGAGTATTTAACCTTGGAGTGCTTAAATCCATATTTCAATTTCATGAAACCAACCCAACTCCTATCCTATTTCCCTAAACCATAAGTAATTTTCCTTTTTTCGTGCCTTCAAACCCAAAATAATTCATTTTGTGTCCATTAAAATCATTCATTTCGGGTCCTTTTTATAAAAACGTTTAGTCCAGTTTGTTTTGGTCCATTATCTGAGCTCAATAATTGAATAGTTGGATGGGGATTTAAAAGAGCTTTCCAACGATATATTATAAGCCCAAATCCGAGTTATAACGAATAAGTTATGGCCAAAATATTAAATTGAGCCCAAACCGAACCTAAGCCCACCTTACCTACGACCCAATGATCATGTGGAGGGTCCAAATTATTTAATCCCATTCATAAACCAATTAGGATTAATAAGAAGCTTCAATAAGTTTCTAAAAGATCTTAATTATCCTTTTTGAAAAGATAAGATTAAAGAGTTTGAAATTGAATAAGACTTTTCTTTTTGAAAATCCTATTTCTATCCGAATTGAAAGACGTTCAAAGATAGTCAGATATGATTTTTGTGCCTCATATTTTTTTATCCAAATTTTATATGGTTCGATATCCCTTGAAATTATCTTTCCAATGATTTATTATAATATCAATTCCGAGCTATAACGGAAAAGATATGAATAAAATGTCAAACTCTATCCAAAACTGACACCGTCCCACTATTTCGGCCATATTTTTTACTATAAAAACATATTTTAATCTGATTCTGATTGGGTTAGAAATTAGACTTCATTATCTTTTCAACGATATCTTATTTATCTTATTCCAATATCAGGATCAAAAGATATGATAAAAACAAAAACCGCAAAAACTGCTGTCTATCGCAAGAGTTTTATCCGTTTCGAATTCTTATCTTTTCTTGATTCTTCGACCCCTCTTTTTTCTCTATAAATAGAAAGCTTTATCATAAAAAAATTCTCTTCTCCCTCTTTAGCCTAAACACTAGCCTCCCTATTCTTCCATAATTCTTCCCTTAAGCACTCCAAGGAGTCCATACAATACCCGAAGTTCTATACTTAAACCAAGGTGTGAAAGTTATAATTAACTGAGGGTTTGGACCGAATTAACTCTAATTTTTATTTAATTTAATTGTTTCAATTTGATTTATATTTTTATTGAAGTTACTAACAGTTTATTCATGATGTAGCAATTCAAGGAAACGCGGAAAGTGATTAACTAATCACTTAATTACTCTTATTTTTATTCTTATTGCTAGTATCACGATTAGGTTTATTTATATTTGATTTGACTAACTTTATTATTGTTAAATTTCTTCCAATATTAATGCTTATTTTATTATATTTATTGATCACCATATTGCATATTAAACGGAATATGTAATTGAAAATCACGCCTAATAAGATAATTTGGACAACCGGTTTTTAGGATCCTTTTTAATCTTGCTATTAATTCAAGTGATCACTAATATTTTAGAATTATATGTTGCATTAATATTCAACCAATTTAGCTTAATAATAGTTTGGAGCAAATTAAATCTTTGTTTGTATGCCTTTGAGATCGCAGGAATCACTTTTCACTATAAGAATCGAGTACGTAGAGGCCAATATGGGCGAATGTGACTCCATGACTCACTTCGTACCATCATCCCCGATCCTCCTTTCATGGTTCCGAACCATATGGAGTTAGTAATCTCATGGATTATGAATGGGATGTAACCTTCACGGGTCAATCGTTGTTGCCTATCGTTGTCCCTTTATCGTGGTTTTGTATTATGATCCGTGAACGGTTTACAATTTCCTTAAAAACATGTTGGCGGCTCCCTACTTTCCTTGCCCCTAATCGTATTATGTCAATTCCCACTTCCAATGAGTGCCAAGCATATTCACATATGCTTTAACATAGGCGCACTTCGAACGACGCCTACAGTACCTTACTTTCGAGTACGATGCATAGGGATGGTATTTCCATCTTAACTGGTTGAACTACGTCCACTCTGAAAACTAAGGAGTATGGAGTTCCTCCTATTGAGGTTCATATGGATGTTCAATAATCCCATAGAGCGAAGTGTAGTTTATTCGGCCAGTCTTTGTACTATTTTACCATTTTCTTAATGATTATTGTTATGTTTTTGTTTGCCAATTCTACAGCTCTGTTCATTTAAGGTCTGTATGGAGATCAGTTATGATGTTTTACTTTATAACGAGCTAAGAGGGTCTCTACTTCTACTTTGAATTGAGATCCTTGCTCACTAATTAGTTCATGTGGAACTCCATATCACCAAAATATGTTTCGCTTGAGAAACTTTGCGACATGTTTAGAAGTGATATTTACGTAAGAAGCAGGCTCGATCAATTTAGTAAAGTAGTCGATGGCTATTAGAACGTACTTGTATCCTCCTATTCCAATTGGAGAAATTTTGCCAATTATGTCATTTCCCTAAGTCGATAAAGGCCAAATGGAAGTAAGGTTATACAGTTTGGATGGTGGGAGATGTTGTAAGTTAGCGAACATTTGGCACTCTGGACATTTCTTTACATATTGTATGCAATCATGATCCATAGTGTACCAATAGTACCCTTGCCGTAAGATTATTTTAGCAAGCATTTTTCCCTTAATGTGAGGTCCACAAACACCTTTGTGAGTGCCTTCCATAAGGCGTGTGGATTCTGGTTGGTCTATACACAATAAGCTTTGACATAGGTCCCTTTTTGCATAACTGACCATTTAATAGACCATATTGGGCTGCGAGTGTTCTCAAGGCCCGTTTGTACCACCCCCAAATCTCCCTTTACGAAAATACCAGTATAATACGTATAATTATATCGTAGAGATAGACTTAGGCGTATTACCGCCGCGTGATTACGCAAGGCTACTCAACTTACTAAACAAAACAATACTTTGAAGCGGAAACTTCAAAAACTCTTCTTATTAATAATAATTATAAATAGAAACCAATGTCATGAGTACTCAAATTAAATACAAAGACCAAGATTCCTAAATTAGTAAAACCAAATCCTGGGACTCCATGCATCACTTTATTCATTTCACCTGAAATAACACTGCTTACCATTATGGTAAACAGGGCGAACCAAAACAAATAAGAAGTACGGGTTAGCAAAATGCTAAGTATGGTGCAAGATAACTAAACTCAATTTATTTGCAAACATGTTTTAAAACCAGTTCCAAAAATTAATCCAATAATTCCAAACTCATGATTCCAAACCAAATTCTCAATATTCCAATAACCAATAAAACCAATACCAATTATTTTAAAACCAATTCCTCATATTATAAAAACCAATTCCTCATAATAAACTAATTAAACCAATTCCTCTCCCAAGTGTGCACACCCCCCAAGCTAGTCTCCTTATGTTACAAGGCTATTCTTGAGGAAAGACCCGGTCATACAAAGTCCAAGGCCTTATCAATAAACCAAATCCGCATAGTGGGATTACTAACATACTTATAAAGCATTAATAATAATAAATTAATAATAATTCAATGATTCAATAAATCCTCTTTTAAATCCAACAATCCAAACTCCTTTTTAATAAATTCAACATGCTTTTAAAATCAAATCCCTTTTTAAACATGAATAATAAATTAATTAATCAAAATATGTTATAAAAATCAATACTCCAATTTAATTATTAAAACCATTCTTTTAAACATACTTTTATTTCATAAACCATAATTCATGTCAATTGAATTCAAGCAACATAAATCATTCAAACATATTCATTCAAATCGATCACTTTCAAGGTATCTAGCCACCTAACGTACCTTGATCCTTGCTTAGCCAAAAATTACTTCAAAAGAACTCTCAAGTAGCTTGATCAAAAACACCCTACAAATAAATATAACCTTAATTAATATAAGGTTATCAAATAATCACAAACAATTAAATTAAACCCTCCCAACAATATATACATGAACCTTTTAAATTAATTAAAATATAATTAAAACTACTCATAATAATTTTATATCAATCTCCCATAATAATAATAATAATAATAATAATTGAATAAGAGAAAAGGAGAAGAAAGATAAGAAACCAAGGAGAAAGAAGAATTGGATTTGCGTTGGAAAAAGGAAGCAGAGCTTGAAGAGGCTATAACTCCTTTGTCACAAATTTCTGTGAAGAATGTGAGAGGTATGAAGGGGTATTTATAGGCTAGCTCATTCAAGAATTTGGGTAAAAAAATTTAGGAATAATTATGGTAAGTAGGGTTTAAGGGATTACTTGGAGAAGTGAGTAAAGTTTTAAGGAAAGTTTTAATATTGAAGAGATTGTGTATAATTGAATATGGAAGGTATGTATGTCATGAAAACCCTTAAGGAAATTGGAATTACTTGGGGAATAATTAAGAACAATGAATGGCAAGAAAATATAATGATTTGATATTAAAAAGATAGAAAATTAGAATTAAGGAAAATAAGAGATTTTAAGGAGATAATTAAAAATACAAATTATCAAAATATTTTTCCCAAAATCTACATGGGATGGCCGAAATTTTTGAGATTTCCTAAGCTCATATTTTTGGCCCTCCTATTTAGTATTTAGGAAATTATTTTGCTAGTTTTAAGGAATTAAAATAATTGTGTAAATAATATTTATTGAATAAAATAATTATATAATAAAATACCAAATATTCACCAAATAATTTAACTAATAAAATCAAATTTTCTCATAGGAAAATCCTAAATTTATTAGTCAAATAAATTGGATTTGCGGACTTATTACAATAATAATAAAATATAGCTTTTACCTTAATTAAAATATCAGAAATATATAAATAATCCGATTTTTAAAATAGGATAAATGGATAATAAATCTTATCCAAAATGATAATTTGTTTTTTAAAATACTTTTGGCGACAAAATTCAAATATCATTTTGGCTCCAAGATTTAAATAGTAAGTTGAATTACTAAAATACCCTTTTTAGAAAATAATATTTAATTAATTAATTAGGAAAATACGTATGAAATTACGGGGTATTACACCGTTGATCTTTCGATGAAGTATTTTCAGGATATGTGCCATGAGTAATATATAAGAGAATATGATCATACCAAGGATTGTCTCCTTCTATGTCATTTATTTCCTCTATTGCATTGCAATATGCTGGTTCTTCTCTTCTATCAACGCATAATGGCATCATATTTAAGTGATCTGGAATGTTGATCACTGAGACTAATTTTGCTAGCGCATCGGCAAATTGATTATCATCCCTTGGGAGATATTTGAAATCAATATGTTCAAAATGCTCGATGAGTTGCTCTAGGTGTGCTTGGTATAATATCATTGTAGAGTTCTTTATTTTCCATTTTTTGAGTATATGATATATTATCAAGCTAGAATCTCCATATACCTCTAATATTTGCACACCTATGCTAGATGCTGCTTCTAGTCCAATAATGCACGCTTCACATTCCGCGGCATTATTAGTAACCTCAAAAGTCTAGTTTAACAGAGATTGGAGTATGTGCTCCCTTTGGACTTATGAGTAACACTCCCACACCACATCCTTTTTGATTGGATGCACCATCGAAGTACATTACCCATTTGTTATCTTGCGTCATGAGAATATCTTCAGCTGGAAGATGAGTAGATTCTGCATGACTTGTTTGAATAGGATGTTGGGCCTGAAAATCAGATATGACTTTCCCTTTTATTGACTTTTTAGGGATATATTTTAGCTCAAATTAGGCCAACATTACCAACCACTTGGATATTCTTCCTTGTATGGTGGTTGTTCAAACAAATACTTTATCAGATTTTGTTGCGAAATCACATGAGTAGTGTGTGGTAACATATAATGTCGGAATTTTTTAGTTGCCCACACCAATGCTAAACTTGTTTTTTCCAAGGTGCTGTATTTTGTTCCATATTGAATGAATTTTTTTTACTTACTCCCTCTGTCCCAGTTTACTTGCAACATTTTGATTGGGCACGCTTGCCGATGCACATGTTTGACCGTTAATATCTTTTATTATATACTTATATAATCTATAAAAAATTTATATTTAGAAACTATACATTAAAATAAACCCAACAACATATTTCATGATTACATTGGCTTTTAACAATAGCTAAAAAAGATGGTCAAAGTGAGATGCGTGAATAGTGCAAAAAGTCAAAACATTGCGAGTAATTTCGGACGGAGGGAGTATGTAATATATTGCACACTCTACTTTTTCTACCTCTTGTGCTAACATGGCTCTTGTAGCCGTATTTGTGACTGTGACGTATAGCCTAAGAGGTAGTTTGGGTACTGGTGGTGCTAAAATTGGTGGACTTTTTAGATAATCTTTGATTTTCTAAAAGGCCTTTTCGCATTGATCGTCCCATTCATGTTTTTCCTCTTTTTTCAGTTTTTTAAATATTGGATCACAAGTCATAGTCAATTTGTTGATAAATCAACTTATGTAATGTAGTTTACCAAGGAACCCCCTAATTTATTTTTTTGTTTGAGGGGGAGGCATATAACCAATTGCCTTTATTTTAGAAGGATTGATGTCAATATCGCGTGTGCTTACTGCGTATACGAGTAACTTGCCAGAAGTTACCCCGAAGGCATATTTTTGTGGATTCAATCGCATTTTATATTCTTTTATGCGAGTGAAGAATTTGCGTAAAGCTTTTATATGTCCCATTCTATCTTTGGACTTTACGATCATATCATCCACATACACTTCTATTTCTTTCTGCATCATATCATGCAAGAGAGTGGTAGCCTTTTTTGGTACGTAGCTCCTGCATTTTTTTAGAACAAATGGCATGAATGTATAGCAATATGTACCCCAAGGGGTGATAAAGCAGGTCTTTTCTTTGTCTTCTTTTGCCATTAGAATTTGGTTGTAACCTCCGTATCCATACATAAAGGATAACATCACATGTTCAGCCGTGTTATCTACCAATATGTCAATATGGGGTAGAGGAAAATCGTTTTTAGAGATAGCCTTGTTAAGGTCCCTAAAGTCGACACACATGCAAATTATAAACTCGTTTATCCATTTTAGGGTCTGGGAAGATGTTCGCTACCCATTCTGGGTAATTACATACGCGAATGAAACCTGCGTCTAATTGCTTTTGTACTTCTTCTCTTATTTTCAGAGCGACCTTAGGTTTCATTCGTCGAAGTTTTTGTTTTACTGGTTTAGAAGTAGGGTTCAAGGGAATGGTATGTTCCGTAATTTCCCTATCTATTCCAGGCATGTCCTTGTATGACCAAGTGAACACGTCTTCGAATTCTTTGAGCGTCGATATGAGGATCGATCGCTCTTCCGGATTTAAAGTTAAGCCAATTTTGACTTCCCTTTTATTCTCATTGGTTCCTATATTGATTTTTTCAGTTTCTTCAATTATAGGGTTATTTTATTCTCGTTCATTCATTAATTCAACCAATTTGTAAATATTATCATCACCGTTAGATTGATTGTTATAGCATTCAAAGGATTCAAGAGAAGGCATATAATCGGAAATAGAGCTCATGTTATTGAAATAAAAAGAAAGTACATCAAGAGAAGAATCCTTTTTGGGATCTTTGTCCTTAGAACTATAAAATAAAGACTCAGTAGTGGCCACAAGGCCTAAATTTTCAGCTTCCCTAGAGTCTATACTAGATTTGTCGTCCGATTCTTCAAACATCTTCCCTTCGCCTGAGACGATTTCCAGCTTATCGCCTTTATGGTTGGTTTTGGGTGGAAAAGGCGTTATGGAAATGGTTTTACCCTTTAGGGCTCGGTTTTTAGCCAAAAAAACGACTTGAAATGCACTTTTAAGGGTTTTTTCGTTTTGACGAAAATTTTTAAGTCTTTCTAACCTTGAAAATTAATTGCATATTTATGGTGGTTATGTAATTGGTTCAATCCTTATTTTATATGCAATATTAAACCACGTTACGCATGATTACTTGGTCGTAATTTATGTTTTAAAGCTTGGTTTTATTTTTACATAATTGCAAATGAAATGCATTAAGTGTGAAATTGTTTTTCTTTGAGGCTTCTAAGTACTAAAGATTAAATCTTTAATTATGTTAAGTGATTGAAACTTTGAGTTAATAAATTCCATGAATTTTTGTTGAACTTTGTTGATTCAATCATTTTTAAGTTGATTGGAATCATAAAATTTGAAACTTGTGATAGAAATTTGTTTATCTTCATATTGGAAGATATAATTTTTCAAGGATTCACAAGAATTAAAGTTGGAAAATTTATTGAACTTATGTTCATTTTTTTTTCAACTCTCTTTTATTTTGTCAAAATCTCAAGGTTATATAAATTAATTAAATTAATAGTGAGTAATTGCCCTCTTATTTTTGTTGCACCAAGTTAAACCAATTTTATTAAAGAATGGTTCTTGGAATAATTTTTTGTTTTATGCACTTGGATGAATTTATTTAAGTTGGACTTGTTATATTTTCATTTTTCCTCAAAATTAATTGATTCTAAAATTGATTTAGAATTCATCAAATATGTCACACAAAATCGGGATTTTTCCCGAGGAATGAGCACCACAAATCAAGGTCGAAGAAGCCCCGAGCTAGCTCTCGGCCTGCCGGACTGCTAACGCAGCCATGGGCTGCCGAGGCTGCTAGGGTGCCTTGATCAATGGTGCTGCTGTGTGTCGTGTATGGGGCTGCTATGTGTGCACTCCTTGGCGCACCATGGCAGCCTTGTGGCTTGCCATGGGTAAGCCGCTTAACGTGCTTGCATTGAGCGTGTTTGAGTGCATGTGTGTACTTGGTGTTTAGGTGCAAAGGGGCAAGAAGTCGTGGCCTTGTGCCTAGCACCTTGTAACCCGTAGCAAACGCTACTAGGCTCTACCTAGCTAGTGCTACGTGGGGTGGTGATGGCACGTGTGCCAAGCCGTATAGTGCGGGGTGTTGGGGTTTATGAGTCCGACTCACCGCGGAAACAAACCCCGACCCAAGGAACCACTCGCAATAATTAAAATCATAAAGCATAAATAAATAATCACAAAGAAAAGATAACGAATCTTACCCTCGAAGCGAGCTTCGCCCAAAAACCGGGGCTCTTACTTGAAAGCTACGAGCACGTCAAGCGCCGCGCCTCCGACGGTATCCACCCACAAAAGGGCGAACACAACTTTAAGGTCTACTACCTAGGGGTTAGCGAGGTCCGACCAAAACCCGAGTGTTATATGAGTTTAAGAGTTTTCCCAAAATTATGGAATGCTCTTTTTAAGTCCCACTCAAGAAAAGAATTCTCAAGCCATTCCATGACTATTTATAAGGAAGTATGCCTTGTGAATTTCACTCATCTTTCAATGTGGGACTTTTCACAAAAAGATCCCACATGGAAAGATTGGTGAATTCAACCCTTAGTTAAATAAACAAAGGAACAAGTAACAAGTGTCACATGGTTAGGTGTGGACCACTTTCTCACTTGGTCCCCAAGGCATTTCACATGCAATGTGAACTAACCATGTGTCACCCAACCTTGAGCCCGAAGTTGGGTTCGGTTGGCCCATTTTATTTTGGCCCGTGTCCATGACCCATCAACCCGGGTCCACGGTCATTGCCACATGTGTCGCCACCGTGGCGCACCGCCCGCGCTGCCACATGGCATGCTGCCACGTGGCACGTTGTCACTTGGTGGCTGCCAACGTGGCTGCTGCCACTTGGCGGCTGCCAACGTGGCGGCCACGTGTGCTGCCACATGGCGTTTTGCCATGTGTGCTGCCACGTGGCATGCTACTATTGGGCACGCATTCCTAGCCTTTTGCGTGGCTAGGATTTTACTTGTTACTTGATGCATTTTCCCGTCTCGCCAAATCCTAAATTTTGGCTCGACATTTGAGATTCTCCGACGCTCGGTTTCGACGCTCCAAGCTCGAATTTCCGACGTCTAAATGTTTAACACTCGGGTGACGAATTAATTTCTTCCGAATTAATTCGTCGAGTTGGTTCGTATATTTTTCTTGGGTGTGGCCCGAAGGGTTCAGTCAAGATTAAGCTGTAATATTAATTATATTAATATTACTGATCGGAAGCGGCCTCCACCCAGGCATTCCGATCACCATTCCTTTCAATCTCCCACTTGTCCTTCCGGACAAGTGTGCATTTAGTGTATAGCCCTTATCCTATGTCTCTTCATGTCTCTCATGAACTACAGAGTAAGATTACTAGTCATCTCTGTTACGTCTAGAAGTGTTTCTCGAAATCCGAGTTTAACTGTTAATAAGCAGAGGATTTCTAAAATCCATCTGAGCACGACCATGCATTTTTCACAGTCTCGCTCTTCAAGAGGCCTTGTAAACAACAAGACATGTTCCCTATTGTTAGTAGGGGGACATTTCCAGTCTTGTAATGTAGCTTCTCTTACTAAAAGGACTCATCCGCCCAATATCTGTCTTTATAATCCCCAGTTACGGCAGACGTTTGGCGGATACCAAAACGGACCAGTACTCAAACAAGAGATCTCCCACTACTCATGGTCAAAGGAAAAGAGTTCCGATAGTAATAATGAGAAAATACTTATGACGATTTTTAAATCTCTTAAAGTATCCTCATAGGTCGATCCAGTATGGTTCTAAACCAATACCTGTGCAAATGATTTATATCCTCACAGCACAAGAAACAGTGCTACAAATCATACTACACACTAATCTCTGATGGTCATCAATCGTTCACAAAATATGACCTTGATTAGGGATAATTTTCGATTAAAATATTCAATGTTCACTTAATAGGTGTTTCTTAATCCAAGCCATTGACTTGATACCCTATTTTGAATATTTATTAAAATCGAATGGACTCATTATTTAATTCTAAACCACAATTAAATAGTTTTGTGGAATATTTAGAAATATTTTATTCCACTATGAAACTTCACAATGTTTCATCTTATGATAAATGGTTTTTCCCAAATGTTTTAAGAGTAATACTCTTCATAAAACATTCATAGAAATCACACCCATATTTGATATGCTTGATTTCTTTCATGCAATTATGAATGTTGTCGTTCATTTATTGCAAAGGTTTAGTTAAAATTACTTTGCAAACCTTAGAACCTTCATTATCCACCATTTCCATAATAAGATAATAAAATTTTGAGAGTGTTAATGGATTACATGTGATTTAGGATTTATTGTCCAAGAAATGGCTCCCACTCATTTTCATGATTTGAGACCTTCTACTTGACAACCTACAATCATTAATGTTCAACAACGAACCTTTCCATTTAACATCTATCTTATTATTGCCTTTAAGGCAACAATATTCTCAACATATATTTTAGTAGACTCCCCGATGATGCCTTGCTTGGGTTTTACTCCAAGTGACTCACAACGATTTGGGATACCCTAATCACTTGTGATCATGGAAATTTTCCTTAAATTCCCGCACATTATACATGGATGCACATCCATGTTACCATTCTCAAGCCACGACACTTCTTGCCTCGTGCTTATAAATGCCTTCCTTGCTAAGTATCTAATCCTTGTTAAGGTTTGTGCTTGCAACATCAAAACTCAAATTATATTTGTTTCCATGCGTCAAGAACTCATCCAACTACTTATCTAAGTTCTTTGGATGTTCTTGACTATAATCTAATGATCTAATACTTAGATTAATGTCGATTGGTATTATATATGTACTTCACATGCTCTAAGCATGTAAGTCATCTGACGATTCCGTATCATAGCCTTACATGATGGATTTAATTCTAGAATGATTCTCAATTTTATTCCATCCATGTGACATTTAGCTCATACAGTTACACTGAGTCTTGCCAAATTGTTCGCTGTATGATATGATTGAAAGTCTCTTACTAGAGTCTTTCTTGTTTGATTTAGTACTTAGCCTAGCTTATACTTAGTTCAAACATTTACTTAACTTCATACATATGGGTCGAAAGCCTTTCAAAGTCTTTCATGTTTAACATGGTAATTTCTTTTACTCATTTAAACATTTAATTAAGTCTATACCATAGAACTTAATTCCCAACATGTACTAAGTATCGTCTTTAGCTTGGTCCATTGTCGAAAATACTTTCAAATCTAAACATTTAGCATTTGATGGTTGTTTCATAATAGAGTTCGTAAACTTCTTGTTGGACCATTACTTTTGCTCGACCGCATGATCGAGAATGCCCACATTTATAAAAATAATAAAGATGCTAAAGCAAAAGAGAAAAAAGAAAGAAACAAATGTGAGAAACCTCAAGCATGAAAATACAAATTTCCAAAAGCAAGGTTGTACACCTTGGGGGGCTGATCGAGGGTTTTGAACCTTTATCCCTTTCTTCTTCAACCTTTAGCCTAACCACGTTACAACCCTTAAAAATACATTTTTGAGGTATACATACACTTGTATGAGGTTCGGCTAGAGCTACGTTCGACCTGATTCTTAACGGATACGTAGGCAACCTCATATCGAGGTGCTGCCGTAAAAAAAAAACATGCATTCATATTAACTTTCATAAATGATCATATCAAGGGATCCAATGCTCATCCCTTTTCATTTAGATCTAGACTTGGGAGCTTGATCCCTACATCATTAGCTTGCCTAGCCTAAAGAGTCACCATTATTTGACTCTTCTTGAAATAATATTTTTCACACACTTAGCCCTTGCGACCTAACTTTAGTGTCACCATCACACACTGCACATATGTGACCAAATATAAACTCCCATAGGAAACCTTTGTCATGAAATCTTAAAACAACGTTGAAGCATGCATTGTCATATCAATGTCAATCATCATTGCATCACAAGGTATGAAGTACTTAGCCTCCGCGCCTAAGTTACCTAAATACTTTCATTATCGAGTGAACTAGGATAGTCTACGATGTTACAATCCTTTTATTATGAGAGACAACATTAACGGATTAAGCTCATTCAACATGCACCTTAAAAAAAACTCCGCTTCTTTCTTTCTTCTTTTTCGCGTCTTTCTTTTTTGGGAGAAAGTCGGTACCCTCCACATAAATGACGGAAAATTTTTTCTTTTTTGCATTTTCGAGTCGCACAGTCACATTAAAATACACACACAAGTCATTTACACATTGAGTCATGTCGTGTTATCACATTGAGTCAACACTACGCACACACGAGTCATACAAACTGAGTTATCATTAAGTCAGGTTTATACCTTCAGTTGTGTCAAAGTCAATGAGTCAAGCAACACTAAGTGTTAGGTCAACCTTGATTACATTAGCAAAGTTCTATAGTCAAAGATAAATACAGGTACATCCCAATAAGGAAGAACATTCTCAGATTTTTTGAAAAATTGCGAATATGACAATAGGAGATTCTTCCTAGATAAGATGAGTTATATAGATCATTAAATTAGAGATCAAGAGCTTTAATTTACAAAAGATTTGAGCGGATTTGGTTGAAAGGAAACGACCAAGTTCAAAGTTCGAAGCGAAACTGAGCAAGCAACAACGGCAGCACGAGCAGAATAGGGAAGACCCGACTCCAGCGTTAGATGATAACATCCAGCGCCTGGTAACAGATTTCACCACCTGGCGCTAGATCCCAGCGTCTGGCGACAGAGCCAATTCTTGGCGCTAGAGATATTTCAGTAGCGACAGAGCTCAAAGTCTCACAGAACGGTCATTTCGATCTTATACATCAGTTTCGGGTTCCTTATAACAGCAGTTAGCCCCTATAATAAATTTGAAATGATTTAGTAATCGACTCGGTTACAATCGTATTAAGTGATCGACCTGACGAAAGATCTTCTCACTTAGCTTAAAGCGCCTAAACATTGGCACATTGAAAACGTACCAACATAATGGTTTGTACAAGTCATATGCACCGACATAGTGGTTCAGAAGCACCGACATACAGGTTCACAATTCAAAGCACCAACATACTAGTTTACAAGCAGCAGAAGCGCCGACACACTAGCTAAAGCAAAGTTCAAGCGAGCTTTAAAGATCGACAAGCGTTGGTCTTCGGTAGTTTTCTTTGGAATATTATCGCAACAACTGAGGATGACTTTAAGTAAAGTTATTTTCGACGACATTCTCTATGATTTTGGAAGTTGTCACCAAGATTTGAGGAGATAGCATGAGATGGGCAGTCTTCGACAGCATTCGCTAAGAATGTGAAGTTTGTCACCTAGATTTAAGAAGATAACACGAGATTGGCGGTTTTCGACGACATTAGCTAAGATTATGGAGGTTATCACCGAAAATTGAGAAGAGCGGTTCGTGATGAGGCGGTCTTAGATGACTTTTGCTATGATCAGGAAGGTTGTCACTGTGATTCAAGAAAAAGGCTTGAGATGTAGCAGCATTGATCGACGGAGTTCCCTAGATTGTGGAAGAACGTCAAAACAAACAGCAAGATGACGTTCCCTAGATTGTGGAATTTGTCACAACAGCAATGCAGCAACAAATCGGTTTCTCCCAGAGATGTATGCTCGACGGTGCAAGATACGTGTTTCTTAACTCTTTTATCTGTTTAACTAACGCTAGTTTGCAGGTATCGTCGTTACAAGAGTGATTTGGGATGGCAGAACGTTCTGAATCAATCTCCGTCCCTATCGATACTTTGACTTTTGTTTTCGAAACTTGCATTTCACCAAACTCAGTCAAAGTGGGGGATTCTGTAGACACCCATTTGTATCTCCCCAAAACCAGACCCGGTGGTGAGTACCTTTCACGTCGAATCATAATCGTATGAAGTGAAAGTGTGGAAATTCTAGTGTTGCGGTTTAGTTTTTAATTCTTTTCTTTCTCTTTGTTTTTGAAAACTAATTTTATGAAAACAGCCATTATTGTTTGGTTTGGTCCATGGCAAGGGTCCAATAAGGGTGTAGTTGGATGGGGCTTGAAAAAAGCTTTCCAACGATATATTATAAGCCCAATTCCGATAAATAATGAGGACATTTTGGCCAAATTACTAAACTGGGCCCGGTTTGATATTTATGTGCGGCCCAATGATCTAGAGGAGAGCCTATTATTGATTTATCATTCCTAATGCAATTAGAATTGATTTTAGTCTTCTAGATTTTTCTAGAAGTTTCTTTTCATTCCTAATTTAATTAGCATTGATAAATTGACTTTAGTTGATTTTTTAGAGTTTTAATCAGAATAAAAGAAGTGTTTTTGAGGAAAATACGATTTTTCCCTTCTGTACTGCTAAATTTTATCAAAATTAAGAAAAACGCGTAAAATTGTTTTCTAGAGCCTGACGACAGGATTAGCGCCTGACGCTAGCCTTAGCGCTAATGTCTGGCATGTGGCGCTAATATGTTTTATTCTCTTCGAAACTTTGATTTATTTTTCTATCTGTCTGGCTGATTTTCTCTATTAATAGCCTTCTAAAACCTCCGTTTTTGATCATCAACTTTCCATTTTTCTAATTCTCATCAAGAATCTCTTGATTACTATCTCTCTCTCTCTCTCGTTTCTAAACTAGCCTTTTTGCATACAAAATTCCGCATTCACAAGATCTAGAAACACCTAACCAAGTTCGAAGTTGTCTTCGCCCTAGACGTGAAAGGTTTTAACTGTTTTGATATTTATTTTCCTTGAAGTTAGTAACGCGTGTATTTTGATTAGAAAGAGATACGAGGCATCCAAGTAAGTGTTTTAATTGATTTTATTGATATTATGATATAGAAATCATGTCTAGGTTGTTATTTTGATTCCTAGTATCATGTTAGGATGCTTGATGTTTTTTATGACAACAATGATTCCTAGTATCAAGTTTAGGGTAATAACTATAATTTCTAATATCAAATATGCTTATTATGATTATTGTGATGCTTCCTATTTTCATTCCTAATATTCATGTTAGTATCATGGTAGGATTAAATATTTGATCTTTAATGTTTAGTGACATGCTAGGGTTTGTTATATTAATCTTGTTAGTATCATGCCTAGGATCTTGCTATTATTATGCTTTAACATGATTATTTTTATTATGATTTTTATTATTATGTTATTGTGCTTGATATTTAGTGTTATTTCTTGATCAAACCTTTAATTGCATGTTTAAAGGGAATTTTGGTACTTGTAATCACACATAATAAGATAATTAATAATCTTGTTTAGGGTTAATTTGATTATAATTCAAGTGATCTCCAATAATAGTTTTGTTTGTGCATTAATATTCAACAATCATAAATAAATAGGTTTAGGGTTAATCCTATTGATTTCATGTTAGTAAAAAACGCACATGAATACGATCAGAATAAAGTAAAGGCTTGTTATTAGGGCAGGTTCAATCTCTTTTAGGTTGGATTTGTACCTTCATCCCCAAACTACCAGTCATAGTTCAAGACCTATTGGAGTTGACGATCTCCTGGATCGTTAAGGGATGTAAACTTCACCTCGTGAACGGTTTACAAGTTCCTAAAACTTGTTGGCGACTCTTTTGCTCTATCTTTTTTCCCTTTGGACGCCACCATGCTTAAGTGTATGATCACAGTGGGGTTCAAGTTTGGGGTAATGCCTGAAATATTCCCTACAGGCATGTTCTTCCCAAATTGTTGCAATTGTCATGATTACTTGTTTATCCCCATTCCTAGTGTTTTTTTTTTGTTTGGTTGTCAGTTTGTTAGTTTTTAGTGTTACCTCTTTACCCTTGTCTTTGACCTAGCTTAGGTGGCCAAATTGAAAGCAATTGAACACTGCCGTTCCTTTGGGTTTGAACCTTTACTTACCTCTATAATTGTCTTTAGGTTTGTTAAGTGGTTATAAATTAAGTTTGACTTAGGGAGGATTAGTCAATGACCTAGTCTTTTCTCTTCGTCAGATTGCCAAGAAGCTTAGGTATGAGTGCTTCTTTCCCGCTTATACCAAGTTGGGACCGATAACGACCTCTTTGTCGACATACAACAAATGAGAAGGGTGAAATTCATCCACCCAACTACCAATATCAATAACTTTCCTGATTGGTGTGTCGAGCGACAACACCACTACATCTTGTCGAACCCCAACCGCACATCTTTTGGATGGAATGCTAGGAATGTGTTGAAGGTTCGACAAGATAATGGTTTGTTGCGCAATGTCTTGGAAGGCACGAAAAAAAATGATAGTTGGAGAGGAACAACAACAACAACAACAACAACAACAACAACAACAACAACAACAACAACAAACAACAACATCAACTTCAACAAGGCATGAGTAGCCTTGAGCAATAAATGATGGGAATGTAACTTAGCATGCAAAGCTTGCTTGAGAACCAACAGGGTATGTTTTTGCAAACTCAAGCTCTTTATGTTGCGGCCATGAAGAGAGCTGAGGTTACCCCCTAGTTAATTACCCTAATTGGCCGCCTCAACAAGGCCCAATCCCTCAATGGAAGGGATCACACCCTACTTGGCCCTTTTCGAAAGGGCCCTCCTCCTAAGGCGTCCCCCGGGTAGACTACCCAACTGTAGGGAATATTTTAAGGATCTCACACTTGAGCCCTACTGTGATCATACACTTAAGCACGGTGGAATCCAAAGGGAAGGAAGCTAGAGTAAAAGAGTAGCCAACTAGTTTTACGAACTTGTAAACTGTTCAAAAGGTGAAGGTTACACCCCTTCAGAATCCATGAGATCGCTTACTCAATAGTGGTCTGGAACCTTCACTGGATATTCGAGGATAAAGGTACAAATAAAACCTAAACGACATTGAACCTGCCTTAAAAATAGGCCTCTACTTTATTATTCTCATATTCATGTGCGCTTTCTAACTAACATACAATAAATATAATAGTTCTAAACCTGTTAAATCTATGGTTGTTGAATATTAATGCACAAATAAATCTATTATTGGCAATTACTTGAATTATAATCATATTAACCTAAACAAGATTATTAGTTATCTTATTAAGCGTGATTACAAGTACAAATTCCCTTTAATCTTGCAGGAGATGGCATGATTAAGCAATGACAAAAATATAATATCAAGAAACATAGTCATAATAACAATCATCATCATCATAATATTTTCAAAGCATCATAATATTAGCAAGATACTAGGCATGATACTAACACGATCAATAACCAAACCTAGCATGTCACTAAACATTAAAAATCAAAGATTTAATCTTAACATGATACTAACATGATAGAAGAACATAGGGAACAACCTATGCATGATAATAGAAAGCATTAAATAACATCCTAACATGATACTAGGAATTAATATAAGGAAAATTTGTGAATTACTACCTAAAAAAGAGTCATTTGTGAATTACTACCCCTAAAAAAAAGTTGCTAATTACTACCCCTAAAATCAATTAATTATACCGATTACTACCTTTTCCTCTTTTCTGGTCACTTCGCTTACTAATGACATCATTTTTCGGCCAAATAATAACTAGTGACTTTTAAATCCTAGATAATTAAATAAACCCTAAATTACCACCTATCCTCCTTCACACCACCATCGCTCGACCTCTAGCAACCCCTTTACTCCATCCCCACCACCAGAAATTCCCCCATCCCTAGCCCCACCACCGAAAATCCACCCTTTACCTTTACCCCGCCGCGAAACCCATCCCCTTCCCTTCCCCCACCCCCAATTACAACCCTCTATCTTCCAGTAACACCTGAGAAGTGTCTTATTCCTATCCATAACCCTCAATTATTTCCCCCTCCTTTTCCAATACCTAGAAATTAAACAGACCCCAACTCTTTCTTAGCCCCCGATATTAGTCAATTCCCCTTCCCCAACCCAACCCCAATATTTTCCTCCACCCTTTCCTTAGTCGCAAAAAACGCCTCCATTCGCAACCCCAAAACCTCATTTAATTTCTTTGTGTTCATGGTGTTCGGTGGTGGAGGGGGGATGGAGACACCGTGTTACCCGGGGGAAAAGAGGTTTGTTTGTGGTACACGATGATGGAGGGGAGTCTCAATAGGGAGAGTAGAGGGTTTGGTTTGTGGTAGGTGCTCGTCGGAAAAGAGGGCTAGGATTTTAATTTTAAATTAGGATTAATTAGGATTAAAATGATTAAATTAGTATTTAGATGACAAATGACGTCATTAATGAGTTGATTAGCCAGAAAATCCACTTAGGTAGTAATCGGTACAATTTATCACAATTAGGGGTAGTAAATAAAAACTTTTTTTAGGGCTAGTAATTCAAAAATTCCTCCTTTTTAAGGTGGCAATTAACAAATTTTACTTAATATAATATAAACATGCTTTCTAAAGATATAGTGAAATTAAAACAACTTACTTTGTTGCCTCGTATCTCTTTCTAATAACAAAATACACGCGTTAGTAACTTCAAGGAAAATATTAAATAAAACAATCAATTTAAATAATTAAAATAGGGATTTGGGACCAAACCCCAAAAAATTATCAACCTTTCATGTCTAGAGCGAAGGCAACTTCAAGCTTGGCTAGGTGTTTCTAGAACATGTGAATGCAGTATTTTGTTTGTAAAAGCTAGCTATAAAGCAAGTGGGGGAAAGAAAAGCTATTGCTTAAGAGAGAAAAGAGAGAATTAGATGATTGTTGAGTAATTGTGAATGAATAAAAACAAGGAAAGAAGACCTTATTTATAGAGAAAATACTCCGGAAACGATAGAAAAGAAATCAAATCTGACTCGAAGTAAAACAGCTCCTGTCCCAAACGACCATACCCAACGCGAAACAACATGAATCACGTCTGACAACTGGTTATGTCGCAGTGCAACATGAATGTTGTTTAGCGCAGGTTACAAGATAAAACGCGCTTTTGTATGGAATCCTTTTTCTAATATAATTACGTAATTAGACTCCGCGTTTATCAGTTTTGAAATAAGATTTATCATGATAAAATACTTATTTTATTCCAAATCAAATTCTTTATTTTCTAGAAAAATAATTATTAATCCTCGTTATAATTTAAAATAACCTTCTAGATTATTCTAGAAGATTAAAATCATTCCAATTTTAGGAAAACTAATTAAAAGGCCATCCACTAGACATTGGGCCATTAAACCATTTTAAGGCCAACTCAGTATTTTAATTTGGCCATAACTTTCTCATTATTCATCGAAATTAGGCATATAATATATCGTTAGAAAGCTCTTTTTGAGCGCAATTGAATTAATATTTAAACCTTTTCTTGAGGCCTGCGATGCTCAATCTTCACCTTCTGACATGTCAAAAACTTAGCTATAAATTCAACCACTTCTCTCTTCATAATGGGCCACCAAAAAGTCTTCTTCATGTCCCTATACAACTTATCCTCTCCAGGATGCATTGAATAAGGAGAATTATGGGCTTATTCCATCAATCTTTGTTTCAGATCTCCACGATTCAACGGTACACAACATCTTCCCTTAAAATGAATACTTAGATTCCTTCATCACCCATGGTGAAATTCAACACTTATCCTTCATCAATTTTCTTCTGAATTGCTTGTAGTTTCTCATCTTCCAATTGACTTTCCCTTATCTCATCATAAATGGATGGTTGAATCACTAAGGCATTCAACATCCTATTCACTTCACCATGCTCCATTACTTCTATGTTCAATTTCTGTAATTCCATACACAACTGATCTGGCACTACCATGACATTCATCGAATATTATGACTTTCTTCTCAAAGCATCTGCCACCACATTAGCCTTTCCCTCATGATACTAAATATCGAATGTATAATCACTCATATACTTCAACCATCGTCTCTGCCTCCCATTCAAATGTACTTCAAACTCTTATGATTCATGAAATTCCTACATGTCACCCCAGACAAGTAATGTATCCAAATCTTCAAAGAAAACACTATTGTAGCTAACTCCACATCATGGGTTAGGTAATTCCCTTTGTGACGTTTTAACTCCCTCGAAAGCATACGGAAGCATTCTTTAATTTTGCATCAAGACACATCCCAATAAAAACATCAATGCATCACTATACACGTCATATAGATCACTTCCATCCCGTAAAGCCAGCACAGGTGGCGAAGGGAAAATGTAGGTCGTTTTCTACCTTTCCCTAGAGACAAACTATATTTATAAACACTCGACCAACCTAATGCGAGTATATGGTAGGTCAAGGGTCGAACCCAAAGGAATGAGTAGGTCTAAGCTATAGCCTAGGACAAGCTACTTCGAAGATTATAGAAAGATATGGTTGGTAACTAAAGTATATAAATGCTAGAATAATCGAGAAATTCAATATACTAAACACTAGGGATATAGGCTTGTAGACACCCATTTGTGTCTCCCCAAAACCAAACCCAGTGATGAGTACCTTTCGCGTCGAATCATAATCGAATGAAGCGAAAGTGTAGAAACTCTAGTATTGCGGATAGTTTTTAATTTCTTTTCTCTTCACTCTGTTTTTGAAAACTTATTTTAAGAAAACAGACAATCCAGCTTGATTGGTCCATGATATGGGTCCAATAGTAGTGTAGTTGGATGGGGCTTGAAAAGAGCTTTCCAACGATATATTATAAGCCCAATTCCGATGAATATTGAGGAAGTTATGGCCAATTTACTAAACTAGGCCCGGTTGAGCCTTATGTACGACCCAATGATCTAGAGGAGAGCCTAATATGATATATCATACCTAATGCAATTAGGAATGGTTTTAGTCTTCTAGATTCTTCTAGAAGGTTCTTTTCATTCCTAATTCAATTAGCATTGATAAATTGACTTTTGTTGACTTTTCAGAGTTTTAATTAAAATCAAATAGCATTTTCGAGGAAACTATATGATTTTATCCTCCAGTACGGCAAACTTATCTGATTTTCGAAAACGCGTTAAAACCAGGCTTGGCGCCTGACTCCAGGCATTTGGCGCCTGGCGCTACTGTTGATGCCTGGCGTCAGTTAGCCAGGGCTTGCGTCAGCTCTGTTTTTGTGCGTCAGACTGTTTTGTTTATTTTATCTTTTTGGCTGATTTCTCTATAAATAACGTATTAAAAACTCCATTTTCATTCACCAATTCTCACGAATTCTCATCTACAATTAGTTTTCATTCGCAATTCTCTCTTAATTCATCTCTCTCTTTCTTTCTAAACTTTGTTTTAACACAAGATTCCACATTCACGAGATCTAGAAACACCTATCCATATTCGAAGTTGCCTTCTCCCTAGACGTGAAAGGTTTAATTTCTGAGGGTTTGGTCCCAAATCTCTATTTCAATTATTTAATTTAATTGTTTGTTTATTATTTTCCTTGAAGTTACTAACGTGTGTATTTTGTTATTAGAAAGAGGTAAGATGCATCAAAGTAAATGCTTTAATTGATTAATTAATATTATAATGTAGACATCATGTTTATAATTGTTATTATGATATTCCTAGTATCATGTCTAGGGTAAATTTAATATTAAATATGATTCCTGCGATGCCTTTTATTTTCTTCCTAATATTTATAATTGTTAGTATCATGTTAGGGTTAAAGATTTGATTTTTATTGCTTAGTGACATGCTAGGGTTTGTTATTAATCTTGTTAGTATCATGCCTAGGATCTTGCTATTTTTATTATGCTTTAATATTAACATGAACATGATTATGATTATAATTGTTATAATTTATGATTATTATTATTTTCATGATGATGATATTTATTTATTATTATGTTGCTTGATTATTTATTGTTATTGATTGATCACACCTTTTATTGCATGTTTAAAGGGAATTGGTACTTGTAATCACGATTAATAAGATAATTAATAATCTTATTTAGGGTTAATTATGATTATAATTCAAGTGATCGCCAATAATATATTTATTTGTGCATTAATGTTCAACCAACATAGATAAACATGTTTAGGGTTAATTAATCCTATTGATTGTATGTAAATTAGAAAGCGCACATGAATACGATCAGAATAAAGTAGAGGCCTATTATTAGGGCAGGTTCAATCTCTTTTAGGTTGGATTTGTACCTTAATCCTCGAACCCTTATTTGGTTCTAGACCTTATGGAGTTGACGATGTTTTGGATCGTTAAGGGGTGTAACCTTCAACCTATGAACGGTTTACAAGTTCCTTAAAAAACTTGTTGGCGAATCTTTTGCTCTATCTTCTACCCTTTTGGACGCCACCGTACTTTAGTGTATGATCACAGTGGAGTTCAAGCTAGGGGTTAACGCTTGAAATTTATTCCCTACAAGGCTCCACATGGAAGCTCAATGATTATGCTAATTGATGGATCACTCAATATATTCAAACATTACAAAGGACAAACAATAGTTTCAATTAATGGAATCCAAAAGCTATCTCCTATAAGCCAAGCTAGGGTTCACTATGAATGGCTAAAAAGGAAAATCACTATCAAATTTAATCAAATAAAGTAATTCTCAAATCAAGGGTTCGTGTCATTGAAAATTGCAATGCAATCTAGATTAATCATAAAGGTTGATCACTCCTAGTCTAATTAATCACATGCACAACTATGTCAACAAAATTCATTGCAACATTTCAATCAATCAAGGATCATCAACTAGCAAAAATCATCAATCAAGCATGTTTCCTCTTCTCCCTAGCAACTAATATACACACTAATCATGGTGAAATTAAAAAAAAACAAATAAAATTCAATCATAAACATATTCATTTCAAGTTAAATCAAGAAGAAATTCAATCATTCAACAATTTCTAATGCAAATATTAAAATTCAAACCAAACATTAAAGAATTAAAGAAAATTGCAATAAAAGTAAATTCAAAGGAAAGAAATCTCACAAGCTTTCATTGATTTGAAGAAGAAATTCAAGATCAAGTTGAAATCAAAGATCAAATTCAAGTACAATCAAGTAATCTTAAGATTCTCTCTCTACTTTCTCTCTCTTCTATTGTAGAAAATAAGTGTCAAGTAAAAAAAATTAGTCGTCTCCCCTAAAAAAGGAAAAGTAAAAAGTTATAGATAGAAAATCGAATGAAGAGAATCGGGGGCTCCTGGTGCGTGCGCACCACCCAGGCCGCGGTTGCACACACAATGAGGTTTGTGCACACGCACCCCTGCTGTGGTGCTCTTAGCTTTCCTCCTTTGCTTTCTCAATCAATTTCCGCGCTCTTGAGCATCTCCATTATCGGTGCACTCAAGGCGAAGCCCGCGAGAAGGGCAGCCCTTTTATTCTTAAAGCCCTTGATCACTCCGAATCAAAACATTGCTTCCATGGAGCTTGTACTTGCAGACCTAGCTTGAATTGAATGTTTAGAATCTCGAACATAGCTCCATCAACTTCCTTGAATGCGCTCGAGCTTCCTCCTTGATAATCAAACCTCATGAAACTCAACACACTTACAAAACAAGTCAAAGAATAGAAGAAGCGAGAGAAATAGCTGAGAAATGAATAAAATAATAATAAAACCATCAAAAGCACACATTTCTCTATACTTACACACAAACACGCAAAACAAGCATTATTATGTAGAAACACGACATAAAAGACTAAAAACTAGTTTAAAACTACAATGAAAACCTAGCTTAATAGTGCCATAAATGACACTCATAAACTGGTGTGGTTAACCTTTCTTTCAAGATCTTAAACGCCTCCTCACACTCTAGAGTCCAAAAAAACTTATGCTCTTTTTTCATCAAACTTGTCATGGGCTTTGAAATCCTTGAAAAATCTTTCACAAACCTTCTATAGTAGCCTGCCAAACCCAAGAGACTCCTTACATCTAACACACTCTTTGGGGTTGGCCAATCACTCACAGCTCGAATCTTGATTGGGTCCACTACAACTCCATCCTTGGAAATCACATGGCCCAAAAATGCTAGTTTCTCCAACAAAAATTCACACTCAGACAACTTGGCTTACAACTGGTGCTCCCTTAATCATGATAACACTCGCCTCAAATTCTCCTTATGTTCTTCTTCATCCTTTGAATAAATCAAAATTTGATCAATAAACACCACTACAAACTTGTCCAAGTACGACCTGAAAATCCTATGCATCAACTCCATGAACACTGCAGGTGCATTGGTCAAACTAAATGGCATAACTGTGAACTCATAGTGACAATAACGGGTCCCGAAAGCACTCTTAGCAATATCATGCTTCGCAATTCTATCTTTGATTATACCCCTATTCCTTTCAACTAGTCAAACAAATCATCGATCCTTGGAAATGGATACTTATTCTTCACTGTCACCTTTTTCAACTCCCGATAATCAACAAACAACCTCATACTTCCATCCTTCTTCTTAACAAACAATGCTAGGGCTCCCCATGGTGATGAATTAGGCCTAATGTAACCTTTCTCCAATAAATTATCCTGTTGAGTCATCATCTCCCTCAACTCGGTTAGAGCCATCCTATATGGAGCCTTAGAATTAGGTCCAGTTCCATGCACTAGTTCGATAGTGAACTCAACATCCCTTACTGGTGGCATACCCGAAATCTCATTTGGAAATATATCTGGAAATTCCTCTACCATATAAATACTCTCCTTACCTTTCTTTTCCTCACTTTTAATATCTTGAACACTACATATAAACAAAGGACAACCCTTCTTAAAAAGCTTCTGTAGTTGCATTACAGACATAATTTTCAATTTCTGAGTTTTTTCCTTCCGTTTTATATACTACTTTGGTCCTACTTGGGCTAGTAAAAGTGACCTTTTCAGCGGAACAATCATTCTTTGCCTCATACTTTCCCAACCAATCCATACCTAGAATTACATTGAATTCATTCAAATTGAATTCGATCAAATCTGCCAGAAATTCTACCCCTGAGATGGAAATAGGCACATTAAAAAACAATCACAAACAACTCCTCACATCCCCAGATGGAATAGACACATCTAGAGAAACTAACTCAGGACTTTCTAATTCGAGACTCCCTACTACTTTCAGAGAAACAAAAGAATGAGACGCCCCTGAATCAAACAAGACTTTCACAGGAGAAGAACTTATAAAGAAAACACCAATTACCACATCATTAGCAGACTTAGCCTGACGGCTATTCATCATGAACACACGACCCTTTGGGGCACCACCCGCACTGCTACTGGTTCCAGCTTTAGGTGTAGGTCTCTAGACACCCATTTGTGTCTCCCCAAAACCAAACCCGGTGATGAGTACCTTTCGCGTCGAATCATAATCGAATGAAGTGAAAGTGTAGAAAGTCTAGTGTTGTGGATAGTTTTAATTTCTTTTCTTTTCTCTATTTTTTGAAAACCTTCCAGTTTTTTTTGAAACCATAGTATGGGTCTAATAATGGTGTAGTTGGATGGGGCTTGAAAAGAGCTTTCCAATGATATATTATAACCCCAATTCCGATGAATAACGAGGAAGTTATGACCAAATTACTAAACTGGGCCCATTTTAATACTTATATGTGGCCCATGATCTAGAGGAGGGCCTATTATGGATTTATCATTCCTAATGCAACTAGGATTGATTTTAGTTTTCTAGATTTTTATAGATGGTTCTTTTCATTCCTAATTCAATTAGCATTGATAAATTGACTTTGGTTGACTTTTTAGAGTTTTAATCAGAGTAAAAGAGTGTTTTTAAGGAAAATACGATTTTTCCCTTCTGTACGGCTAAATTTTATCTGAATTAAGAATACGTGTGAAAATAATAATTAGCGCCTGAAAACAGACATTAGCGCCTCGCGCTAATGCTTGGTGCCTAACGCTAGTGTTCATTGTCTTGCGCTAACTTCTTTTATCCTCGTCGAAACTCTGATTTGTTTTTCTATCCGTTTGGCTGATTTTCTCTATGAATAGCTTCCTTAAACCTCCATTTTTCATCAACAAGTTTCAATAATCAACAACTCTCTAATTCTCTTCTCTTACTGTCTCTCTCTCTTATTCTAATCCAACCTTTTTACATGCAAAATTCCGCATTCACAAGGTCCGGAAACACCTAGCATAATTCGAAGTTGCCTTCACCCTAGACGTGAAAGATTTTAATTTCTGAGAGTTTGGTCCCCAATCTCTATTTTAATTTTTTAATTTAATTGTTTGATTATTATTTTCCTTGAAGTTACTAACGCGTGTATTTTGTTATTATAAAGAGATACAAGGCATCCAAGTAAGTGCTTTAATGATTTTGTTGATATTATGATTTAGAAAACATGTCTAGGTTGTTATTTTGATTCCCAATGCCTTGTTAGGGTGTTCTGATCTTCTTAGTATCATGTTTAGGGTAACAACTAAAATTCCTAATATCAAGTATGATTAAAAGTATGATGCTTCCTATTTTCTTTCCTAATATTCATGTTAGTATCATGTTAGGGCTAAATATTTGATCTTTATTGCTTTGTGACATGCTAGGGTTTGTTATTAATCTTGATGTTATTATGCTTTAACATAATTATTTTAATTATTATGATTGTTATTATGATTATGATTATTATTATGATTATGATTATTATTATAATAATGATTATTATTATGTTGTTTGATGATTATTATTTTTATTGCTTGATAACACCTTTTATGTATGTTTAAAGGGAATTGGTACTTGTAATCACGCTTAATAAGATAATTAATAATCTTATTTAGGGTTAATATGATTATAATTTTTGTGATCGCCAATAATAGTTTTGTTTGTGTATTAATATTCAACTAACATAGATAAACAAGTTTAGGGTTAATCCTATTTATTTCATGATAGTTAAAAAGAACACATGAATACGATCAGAATAAAGTAGAGGCCTATTATTAGGGCAGGTTCAATCTTTTTTAGGTTGGATTTGTACCTTCATCCCCGAACTACCAGTCATGGTTCCAGACCTATTGGAGTTTACGATCTCCTAGATCGTTAAAGGGCGTAACCTTCACCTCGTTAACGGTTTACAAATTCCTAAAACTTGTTGGCGACTCTTTTGCTCTATCTTCCTTCCCTTTGGACGCCACCATGCTTAAGTGTATGATCACAGTGGGGTTCAAGCTAGGGATAATGCTTGAAATATTCTCTACAGTTTTTGGTGACTCCACTGGGGTGAATTTCTATTTTAATTCCTGAAATTTATTTCGGCAATGATTTAGAATAATTGGATGCAACTCGAAAAGTTCTAAGTATTTCATGAGCGTAATTTTGATTAAAATTATTGTCATATGCATAAAAAAGATCTCATTGGAAATATCATCCGTAATGAGTTAAAACATAGGATTTTTACACGTAGGAAATTTGAGGAATATGTTTCACAACTAGGATCGAAATAATGCTGCGCAAAACTGGAAAACTTTATCGAGCACAGAAAGCTGCTGGGCATGTAGGAACTAGCGTCAGGGAACAAAGTCTAGCGCCAACAATTTGACGTTAGCGCCAGGCGACAGCTTCTGTAGCTAGGCGCTAAAGCCAAATTATGGCGCTGGCCTCTGTTTGCTGGCGCCAAGTTCTTCCAATACCGAGCCAGAAATATGTTTTCTAATTTTGACCAGTTTTTAGCACTGTTTGCTCGATCTAAAATATGTGTTCTACATATGGACATAACCCTCTAGGAATTCATGCTCTATCTACTTGATTGAACGTTCTGAGCAACAAAGGGTACATATGAGAATGTTGAATTTAGGCATACCCTGTAGAGTAATAATACCGAAAGCAGTTCCAGATCGACGTTCCAGCAACGGCGCCAAGATTAAAACTGAAGCGCCACTCTGTGGAGCCTAGCGCCTGGCGACAGTTCTGTCATCTGGCGCTACACTGCAAAGAGAGGCGCCAGTCCTGCCGTTATGACGACAGTTTGGTTTGTTGCTCGAGTCATCACCTTATTTCTAATTGAACAGTTTTCTGGTCGATTCAGTTAATTTTTACTAGCAATAATACCTTGTCAAGTCATTAATCGAGTCTAAGTACTAAGTCCCATGGTCTTACAAAAGAGTCAAAGCATGTCACTTACACTCACCATATAAAGCACACACTAATGTACACCTTGACCATGTCCAAGGGAGTCTTGTATGCGTGTATTTTTCGTCATTTTTTTAGGGGGGTAAGTTGGATATTAATGCTCCAATTAAACCACTTGTTTGAACCCTATACTTAACTCCCATGAATGTACACCTTATTTTTGCCAAAAATATGCACCCCATTTTTGCTTTTTTTCTTTTTCAAAACCGTAAAGTCAAAGTCAATTTGAGTCAAGTCATTAAAACAAAAATGGTTTAATTTACACCGCCTGGTCAAGAAAGGAAGGGCGTTTGATCAAAGACAACCTTTTTATTCAAGTCCAACTTTTCGACAAACCGATCGCTCGTAAAAGGAAAGCTAAGACAATAATGGCAACTCAAGAGGAAGTTAATGAGCTGAGGAACCAAATGATTACTGTGACTGAGGCGTTAAAGGTTTTAACCCTAAAAATTGATGATCTTGTGAAACAACAACAGATGGACCTCATGCAAGAGAGTCTGAGAAAACTGTCTAGTGACTATATGTTTTAAGGAATTAGCTCACAAGGGGTCTCGGTGGACAAGGATCTCTTCCACAGAAGTTCAATGCCAACAACATCCCAAAATTCAAACAACAGACAACCCTTACTTTCATCTAAGAGCCTTCGAAACAATAATTAGTACTAAGGTTATCGACAAGAAGGTGTTTCCCTCTTTGTTCTCCCTATCTCTCGAAACCGTTTGCCAACAATGGATCTTCTCTCTTGAGAAAGAAAGAACCTCTACTTGGGAGTCTATAGGAAACGCTTTCATTGATAGATACAAGTGCAACATTCAAGTTAAGACTGACTATAGGGAACTTAAAATCCTCAAGCAGAAGGAGAATGAAGGTTTTACCTCTTTCTTCAACAAATGGAGAAAAACCTCTGCTTAGATGATTGAGGTGCCAAGTTAAAAAGAATTTGTGAGGTTATTCAATAAAAACCTTCAAAAGAAGTACTCCAAGCATCTCAAATACCAGAATAATCTCCATACCTTCAATGTCGTCTATGACATTGGAATCAATATTGAAGACGTCCTGGCTAAGCTGAAAGTTGCTAACAGTAACTCCAACAGTGGCTGGAAAGGAAAGAAGAATGATAATCCTTCTTCTTCCAAAACTACCCACTCAAACAATGTTAGTACCATTAACTGAAGTGAAGTCCTTGCTATGAATAATCAAGTATAAAAGAAACCACTTAGGAGGAACTTTACTCCTATAGGTATGAGTTATGACACCGCATTTGACCGATTAAATGAAAAAGGTCTTATAACTCCTATTGGACCATTTGGGGACCCACCGGTCGAGAAGAGGACGGCTAATTGGAACCCCAATTCACATTGCAAGTATCACCAAGGTAGGGGCCATCTTAACGAAAATTGTTGGAAGCTTAAGGAAGCTATCCAAGATTCAATCGACAACAACAAACTATCATTGCCTCCTGCCAGTAAGAAGCTGAGCATTGATTGTGCACCTCTCACTCACTCCTTAGCCATGTCTAATGAGGAAAACGAGGTCGATCCCTCATCTCTCATCAAACCTATCGAAGAAATCCATGCTATTTAAGAAGAGGAGGAGATCTTTTTCGATTCCATGGATGACTTTCCTGAACTAGCAAGTAAAGAGGATATACAATTGCTTACACTGTCTATGTTGGAGGGATCAAACTTGCTGCGTGAAGCTCTCGAAGTTACGAAGAAATAATTAGAAGAACTTGAGAAAAAGTGTAACAAGGTCCCATCCACAAAGAAGAAACCCTTTTCTCGACAAGTAATTGACAAACCCAAGAAGAGTAATAGACTCTATACTCCAATTGGGATTCCATATGCTAAAATGTTCAATATGCTCTCCGAGAGGGGTGAGGTTAAACCTCTCGAACAGAGACCATTTGAATCATTAAAAAGGACAGATAGATTCTACTGTCAATACCATCAATTAGGGGGTCAAAATATTGAAAACTGTTTTAAATTTATAGATTTAATTCAGAAAATGATTGATGACAAAAAGCTAGTCTAAATTCCACAAGAGGAAGACATAAGTATTAATGGAGTTTGGGACAGTTATGACAAATACGTTTACTTAAAACACATGGTAGGACCTCCACCTTTAGTGTCATATACCATGGATGACTTCTGGGTTGAAGAAGATTCATCTATAGACGTCCTCACAAGATCCGGGAGAATGCAACCTCCTATTTCGACACAACCTATACCAACTACGCAGCAAGTTCCCATACCTATCATAGAAGACAATGATATTGTTAAACAATTCAAGAAAACCAAGGTTAAAATGAATGTATGGAAGCTTCTAGCAACATCTCGAGAACATAGAATGGCAGTGATGAATGCCTTGGATAAGATAGGGATAGATTCTGACACCACTCCTCAGGGGTTGGCTAACTTCCTTACAAGTGATCTCCCTAGTCCTATCAACTTGATCACCTTTTTCGACAAGGATTTACATCCAAAAGGTGACAAGCATTATAAGGCATTAAACCTCCAAGTAGTTTCCAAGAGAATGAACGTCCCTATGATTCTTGTACACAATGGATCGGCCATTAATGTCTGTCCACTCATAACTGCGAGAATGCTAGGCATAAGAGATGAAGACCTAACCCCGTCAACACAAGGAATAAGAGCTTACGAGAACACTCGTCGTCAAGATCTTGATAAGATTACTATGAATATAACGGCGAGAGCAATAGAACACGCTACTACATTCCAAGTAGTAGATATTAAGGCTTCGTCCAATTTATTAATGGGACGCCCTTGGCTTCATGACCTAAAGGTCGTCCCTTCATCTCTCCACCAACAGGTAAAGGCCATATTTGGAGGAATTTCCATTACGATCGATGCTTCACCAATGAGGATTAAAGCCATAGAAAACCCAATAATTATGTGGAGCACGATGAAGATGATGAATATTTGTAGGGCTTTAAATAAGAGGTCTCCTTAATTGAGGAGGATGAAAGGACCCCTCTCTGCCACGACCCCCACCCCAATATGATAGTGAACGCTATTCTGAAGAAACAAGGACATTTTCCGGGGATGACCCTAAGAAAGAAGAAAGGAATAGCAAAATCGCTGGAATCACCTGGCCTCCCTAAATTAGACACTTTCGGACTTGGTTTGGAACCGACTCAGGAAGATCTCAAGTGATCCCATGAAAAGTCAAAAGCACGTAGGAACGCTCGCATCCAAAAGAAAGCAATCCCAATGGATCAGTATCCTCTTACCCTCAATGGACAATTTATAAAATAAGGAGAAGACTATCCATGCTACGAATTTCCCGAACCTTTTGTCGTAAATGGCATAAGGAAACCGGGATTCGAAATTTTCCTATATTGCTTTTTTTAGATGAAATTTAAAACTCCTATCCATAAGGAGAAAGCACCCCATGCTTTGACTTTAATGTTATGCGATTACTATTTGGGCAAGAAAAAGATGAGCCGACGTAAATAGAGGATAACTCCTCGATCATCCAAATGGTCCTACAAAGCGAAAGCTTTGATCCCTCAAAGCTCATCACTCCAGAGGAAGGATCATTACAAGGGTGGCGCAAGACAGTCAAGGTGACTACTCCAAGCGGAAGGAAAATACCAATTACGACGGGGCAAGGATCGATGTTTGAAGATTCGTTTGAGTCAGAGTCAGATTCAGAGTCCTTTCCTGTAGAGTCATCTAAATCTTTAGTTGTAGCACCCCCTTCTCCTATCTCTTCCCCTAGAATAGTTAGCGATCAAGTCCCGGAGGACATATCTCTCTTCGATGTAATAGTTTCCGAATTTAATAATATGTTTTCTTCCTCTTACTCCTCGTGTTTTTCTTTAACCAAAGATGACGAGCATTGCTTAACTAACAATGAAAATGACAAAAAACTTATTAAAGCAATGGAAATACTTGAAAAGAAAACACCGATAATTGGGGAAACGGAAACGGTTGATATCTCAAATGATTCGACAAATAAAAGAGAAGTTAAAATCAAATTAACACTTAATGAACAAGAAAATAACCAATTTAATCAATTTTCTTAAAGAATTTATCGATGTATTCGCTTGGTCATATGAAGATATGCCAGACATTAATAGAGAAATAGCTCAACACACCATACCACTAATTCCAGGGATGAATTTTGTAAAACAAAAGTTGCGTCGAATGAAACCCGACGTAGCTCTTAAAATAACAGAAGAAGCCCAAAAACAAATAACTGCAGGTTTTATCAAGGTATCCAAAAACCCCGAATGGATCGCCAACGTCGTCCTAGTTCCGAAAAAGGATGGATGGGTAAGAATGTGTGTCGACTATCTAGATCTAAAAAAGGCAAGTCCAAAGGACGACTTCCCTTTACCACACATCGATATTCTGGTAGATAACATAGCGAATAATGCACTTCTCTTGTTCATGGATGGATACGCAAGGTACAATCAAATTCTCATGGCATAAGAAGACATGGAAAAAACAACCTTCATAACACCATGGGGTACTTACCACTACACGGTAATGCCATTCGGGTTGAAAAATGCGGGTGCTACTTATCAACGAGCAGCGACTTCCTTACTCCATGACATGATGCACCAAGAAGTTGAGGTATATGTGGACGATATGATTGTAAAGTCAAAAGATCGCTCAGGCCATCAAATAGCCTTGAGAAAATTCTTCGAAAGGCTAAGAAAATACAACATGAGGTTAAACCCATCCAAGTGTGCTTTTGGAGTCACCTCAGCAAAGCTTTTGGGTTATGTCATAAGCTCTAGAAGAATACTAATAGACCCAACCAACATTAAGGCAATCATGTCAATTCCACCGCCCAAAACCGAGAAGAAAATTCGAGGATTTATTGGCCGGTTACAATACATAAGCAGGTTCATATCAAAATTGACAACAATATGTGAACCAATTTTCAAAAAGCTTAAAAAGAATGTACCAGTAATATGGGATGACGAGTGTCAAAAAGCCTTTGAAAAGATCAAAGCCTATCTCGCAAATCCTCCCGTATTGGCAGCACTTCCAGGAATACCTCTTAGGTTGTACTTGACAGTCACCAAAGAAACAATGGGAGCTATGCTAGCACAAGAAGTAGAAGGCAAAGAAAATGCGATCTACTATCTAAGCAAAAAGATGCTCGAGTATGAAGTACGACACCATTCACGAGTAAAATTCAAAAAACTCTTAGTGACTAAAGACATGATTATTTGTTGATAAATTAAGAATATAATTAATCTGTTCGAATTATACTGAAAATCGGTAGATTAGGGGGCTATTTATATTGATGCAATTTGACTCCGGAAAGGATTCGGAGGCAACGCACTGCAGCGCCAGACGACAAGCATGTCGCCTTGCGCCAGAGTTTTTCGCCTAGCAACAACGCAAAATGCATGGCGACAAGTGGCGCTGCAGCGCTTCCTCAGTGTGCTATGCAAACTGCGTTTTTCTGGCTATGACTCAAATTCGTACAGTGACTTTACAATTTTTCCCTTTGTTCAATTACCCCGTACATATTAATTTATTATATTTTCCTTCCTTTTTATTGGATTTATTCAAGTTTTACATGTTTCTCAAGCACGGTACAGAGCACTCGATAAGAGATGCAATCTGAGACATGTTCATATCGAAGATATTTTCATATCAAAGACATTGGAATACTTGTCCTTTTGTACACTTTTATTATTATTATTATTATTATTATTATTATTATTATTATTATTATTATTATTATTATTATTATTATTATTATTATTATTATTATTATTATTATTATTATTATTATTATTATTATTATTATTATTATTATTATTATTATTATTATTATTTATTTTTTACTATTTTAATCTTTTGAAGTCACTCAAGCTGTTTATGAAATTGAAAATTGCATAAGTTGCACACAATCCCATCCCAAAGTTAGGTAGGTATGGGTTGAAAACTGAAAGGTCTATCGTTAGAGAAGGCTTAAAGTGGTTTACCAAAAAAGGATTGCATATTTAAAGGGTGAAAGGTGATATGATGTGGCTACAAGGGGTGCCTCAAATCATTGGTATACCTTGTGCTTAGTTTTACATGGATTTTTTTTTTTCCGTTTTTAATGCAATGATCATATGTAAGGAAATAAATGCTCATTTTATTAAAAGAGAAAAACAAAGATTCTACAAAATTAATCTAAGGGAAAAGAAAGGTGCCTATACTGGACCTATTGGGGAAAGGTTAAATATAAGAAACAGAAAAAGAGGAGGTCACAAAATCTGGTAGTTGAAGCTCACCTCTTGTCTTGTGTTGTTTGCTTTATCATCATTCGCTCTTCTTGTTAGGTGGAGGCATGGGAAGCTTGTTATTATCGATCAAGTGTTGGATAGCCTCCTTTATCCTCCAACAGCTCTTAGTAGCATGACCCCTACCTTGATGGTACTTGAAGTGTTCATCTGGATTCCAACTAGGCAATCTCTTTTTTCAGGTGCGGATCTTTAATAGGTCAAATGAGAGTAATGAGTCCCTTAGCATGCAGTCGATCGAAGGCAGTATCGTTGCTCATCCCAATGGGGGTGAAGTCTTTCCTTAGTTGCTTCTTAGGTTCTTGGTTATCCATGGCTAAAACTTCACTGAGATCATAGGTACTAACATTGTGACTAGAGTGGGCGTTTTTGGAAGAAGAAGGATTGTCGTTCTTCTTTCCTTTCCAGCCACCGTGGTTACTATTGTTAGTAGCTTTTTGGTTTGCAAGGTCGTCTTCGATCACGATTCCGATGTCATAAATAGCTTTGAAAGTATTCAAGTTGTGTTGATATTTTAAATGCTTTGAATACTTTTCCTGTAAATTTTTTATGAACATCCTCACAAATTCTTTTTCAGAGGGCACCTCAATCATCTTAGCGAAAGTTTCCCTCCACTTGTTGAATAAAGAAGTAAAGCCTTCATTCTGTTTTTGTCTTAGCATCTCAAGTTGTCTATAATCGGTTTCGACTTGAATATTACACTTGTATCTATAAATGAAAGCGTTTATTATCGATTTCCAGGTAGAGGTTTTCTCTTTGTCAAGGGAGAAGAACCATTGTTGGCAAACGGTTTCAAGAGACAAGGAAAACAAGGAATGAAAGACTTTCTTATAAAATCCCCTTAATGTTCATTATAGTTTCAAAGGCTCTTAAATGAAGATAAGGATTATCTGTTGCCTTGAATTTTGGGATGTTGTTGGCATTAAACTTCTGTGGAAGAAGGTCCTTGTCCACTGACACCCCCTGTGAACTAATGCCCCCAAACTTGTAATCACTAGATAGCTTGCTCAAGCTTTCTTTCATAAGGTCCATTTGTTGTTGCTTCACAAGATCATCGATTTTGAGGGTTAAAACCTTCAATGCCTTAGTCACAGTAATCAGATGGTTCCTGATTTCATTAACTTCCTCTTAGTTGCCATTATCTTCTTAGCTTTCCTCTTTTGACAAATCAGTTTATCAAAAAGTAAGACTTGAACAAAGAGGTTGTCCTTTATTAATCGCCCATCTCTCCTTGACCAAGTACTGTGGAAAGGGAAATTAAGGATATCGACTGTTAATTATTTGACTCAAACTCTATTTAACATGAAAATATGGAAGAAGCTAGGAAGAATGAAGGTTGTGATGTGAAGAAATATGATGTAGATGTAGAGATATGAAGAATTTAGGAATAGAATGTACCCCCAACTCAAATGACGGAAAGAACCGACTCATGCATTAACTGAAGACATGATCATGGTGACATATACTCAAACTGTATGCTAAGACTAGTGAGTGTAGTGAGTGCAGGCGACACATTAAGACTCTTGTGTAAGATCATGTGGCAAGACCGGCTATATGACTAGACTCAATTAAGGACTTAACGAAGGTATTGTTATTAATAAAAAAATCGAATTGATTAGCAAACTGTCCAATTAGACACAAAGTGATGACTCAAGCAACATATCGAATTGCCGTGAAAACGATAGGACTGGCGCCTCTCTTTGTAGTGTAGCGCCAGACGACAAAACTCTCGCAAGGCGCTACACTCCACAGAGTGGCGCTATAGTCCAAATCTCAGCGCCGTTGCTGGAACGTTGATCTGGAATTACTTTCGGTATTATTACTCTATAGGGTATGCCTAAAGTCGTACTAAGTCAACTGTGATTAAATTATTAGACTTTGATTACTCAAATTAATTAATTAATTAATTAAGCAAAGTCCTTTTAGTCAGTAAGCACTTTATTTAATCTTAAACCCAAGTCAAACAAATGGTTAGGAGAAACACATAGAGTATGCACAACAAATAATGCACTATTAGTCATGTAGGCACAATATGATGCAATGAGTTTGCAACCTAACCATGGCTCTATTTCTCTAAAGTTCGGGATATGGGTTAGTCAAAGAGGGTCCATGGTTAATTGTCAAGATGCACCGTGCAGAAGCCTAACCGTTAAGGGCTGGCGCGAGTGGATGGGACACCGCGAGTTAAGAAAAACTCGCTTCCATGGTTTGGTGAATTCAACATTCTTGGATGTACCCTTTGTTGCACAGAGCGCTCAATCAGATAGATGGAGCATGGATTTCCAGAGGGTTATGTCCATATGTAGAACACATATGGGTTTCAGAAAAGTGAGAAAAACTCAATAAGGAAGTAGGATCGTGCAAACAGTGCTAAAAACTGGTCAAAATTAGAACTCATATTTCTAGTTCTGTATTGGAAGAACTTGGCGCCAGTAAATAGAGATCGGCGCCACAATTTGGCTCTGGTTCGTGGCGACAGAAGCTGTCGCTTGGCGTCAGAGTCAAAGCATCGGCGCTAGACCGTGTTTTCTGACTCTAGTTCCTACATGCCTCAGCAGCTCTCTGTGCTCGATAAAAATTTTCCAGTTTTGTGCAACATTATTTCGATCCTAGTTGTGAAAGATATTCCTCAAATTTCCTACATGTAAAAATCCTATGTTTTAACTCATTATGGATGGACTTTCCAATGAGATCTTTTTTATACATATGACAATAATGTTTATCAAAATTACGCACATGAAATACTTAGAACTTTTCGAGTCTTATCCACTCATTCTAAATCATTGCCAAAATAAATTTCAGGAATTAAAATAGAAATCCTCCCCATTGGAGTCGCCAAAAACTGTAGGGAATATTTCAAGAATTACCCCAAACTTGAACCCCACTGTGATCAACACTTAAGCATGGTGGCGTCCAAAGGGAAAGAAGCTAGAGCAAAAGAGTCGCCAACAAGTTTTAGGAACTTGTAAACCGTTCACGAGGTGAAGTTTACACCCCTTAACGATCCAGGGGATCGTCAACTCCAATAGGTCTTGAACCACAACTGGTAGTTCGGAGATGAAGGTACAAATCCAACCTAAAAGAGATAGAACCCGCCCTAACAATAGGCCTCTACTTTATTCTAATCGTATTCATGTGCGCTTTCTGACTAACATTCAATAAATAGGATTAACTCCAAACCTGTTTATCTATGTTGGTTGAATATTAATGCACAAATAAAACTTTATTGGCGATCACTTGAATTATAATCAAATTAACCCTAAACAAGATTATTAATTATCTTATTAAGCGTGATTACAAGTACCAAAATTCCCTTTAAACATACAATTAAAGGTGTGAGCAAGCAATAACACTAAATATCAAGCAACATAATATAATAATAAAAATCATAATAAATATAATCATGTTAAAGCATAATAATAGCAAGATCCTAGGCATGATACTAACAAGATTAATAATAAACCCTAGCATGTCACTAAATATCAAAGATCAAATATTTAACCCTAACATGATAGTAACTTGAATATTAGGAAAGAAAATAGGAAGCATCACAATAATCATAATAAGCATTTTTTATATTAGAAATTATAGTTATTACCCTAAACATGATACTAGGAATCATTGTTATTAAAAACATCAAGTATCCTAACATGATACTAGGAATCAAAATAACAACCTAGACATGATTTCTATATCATAATATCAATTAAATCAATTAAAGCACTTACTTTGATGCCTCGTATCTCTTTCTAATAACAAAATACACGCGTTAGTAACTTCAAGGAAAATAAAAATCAAAACAATTAAATTAAATAGTCGAAATAGAGATTTTGGACCAAATCCTCTGAAATTATAACCTTTCACGTCTTGGGCGAAGACAACTTCGAACTTGGCTAGGTGTTTCTTGATCTTGTGAATGCGGAATTTTGTATGCAAAAAGGCTAGTTTAGGAAAAAGAGAGAGAGAGAGAGTAATCAAGAGATTCTTGATCAGAATTATAAAACTAGAAAGTTGATGATCGAAAATGAAGGTTTTAGGAGGCTTTTTATAGAGAAAATCAGCCAGACGGATAGAAAAACAAATCAGAGTTTCGAAGAGAATAAAACATATTAGCGCCAGACGCCAAACGTTAGTGCTAGGCGCTAAGGCTAGCATAGCGCCAGGCGCTAATCCTGTGGTCAGGTGCTAGAAAACAATTTCACGAGTTTTATTAAATTTGATAAAATTGAGCCGTACAGAAGGGCAAAATCGTATATTCCTTAAAAACACTTCTTTTATTCTGATTAAAACTTTAAAAATATTTGTTTGGGAATCGAGGTTTGACTTTCGTTGACTTTCTCTCTTCTTTCTCTTCTTCATGGTTCTTCATTTTTGATTGGTTTTCTTCATTAAATTTGGATTTCAATGGCGAAGAAGAAGAAGCAAGCTATTTATACACCTCAAATTGCGTAACAAAATGATGCTCATGAAGTTGTTGGTTCGGTTTTGAAGAATTTGGGATTTTCAAGTACCCCTTTTGTTCCTAGCCCGATTCAAGAGAGGGATGAGCTGCTTACTCCGGCGCCGGCGGTTGCTCAGGTAGCTTGTGGTGCTATTTCTGGTGGTACATTATATGTTGAAGCTACTGTTGCTGCTAAAGATGCTGCTAGTTCGAACCAGTTCAATGGAGCAGTATCTAGGGTTTCTGGGTTTACTGTTCCATTGAATGCTGGTGGATCTGGGCACGATGGTGAACCAGGTCATCCTGTTCTTCCTTCCTCACCCTTCCCGGAGCATATTGCGAACAAGGTTACTGAAGATCGAGCTCCTTCTCTTACTGACTTGGAGCTGAGCTTGCGCAATTCTACTGAAAACCGTGCTGCTTCCCCTGTTCTGGAGCAGAATGGGGCTCGAGCTTCATCTTTTGCTGGGAAATTGGCTGCTAAAGGAGCTACACTATCTTTTGCTGCTCCGAAAGTGCAATATGGGAAGCTAATTGTTGAGCTACAAGGAGCCGAGCTTGAGGAAGGTAATCGAAAATGGGCTAATGCTCTTGTTTTTTATGTGGATGGCTTTTATCCTACTATTGCTGCTGTTCTTCATTTCTTTGCTCAACAATGGAATGATATGCAAAAACCAGATGTGTATTGGCATGGTGATGGGTACTTTATTATCAATATGTGTTCTAGTGATGATAGAGATACTATACTTTGTTCTGGTCCTCATATGTTCTTTGGAAAGCCTGCAATAGTGAAGCCTTGGTGCCCTGATTTTGATTTTCATGCTGAAATACTTAGAATTATTCCTCTTTGGGTTAAATTCCCTAATCTTCCACTTAATTGTTGGGGATCTCACACTCTTAGCCGCCTTGGTAGTTTGCTTGGAGTGCCAATTTGTGCTGATGAGTGTACTACTAGACAGCTCAGAGTGTCTTTTGCTAGGGTTCTGATTGAGATTGATGTCACAAAGCCTTTGCCAACCTCTGTGTGGGTTGAGAGTCCTTCGAAGGAATTATTGGAGGTCAGGGTGGTGTATGAGTGGGCTCCTTCTTTTTGCTCTAAGTGTAACAAGATTGATCATGATTGCTCTATTAAGCCTCCTTTGCCTAAGCAGGCTTCTAAGCAACCGGCTCCTGTTCCTCCTAAGCTAAAGAAAGTTTGGGCTCCTAAGCCTACCCATGTTCCTGCTCCTTCTACTACTGTTGATGTTGGGGTTTCTGTTCATGGTCAATCAATTATTACTCCACAGGTTCATACCTCTAAGAATTTAGATGAGGGTTGGAGAATAGTAGGGAGGAAAACAAAAAGTCAGCAAACTAGAGTTCATCAGCCTGCTTCTACCTCTAATACCTTTGTTGCTTTGTTTGCAAATGAAATGGATGGTGCAGGTGGTTTCACTATTAATCCAAGCGGGGGTGAGGTTAATCCCCCTTTGGTGTCATGATTTACTCTATTTGGAATGTCAGTGGCCTGAATGACCCTGGCAAAGTTGCCTCTGTAAGGAGGTTGCTTCACTCTCATTCAGTTGATGTTGTTAGATTGCTTGAAACAAAAATCAAGTTGAAAAATGTTCTCACTTATCAGAAGAAGTTTGGCTCTTCTTGGCTTTGGTTGTGTAATTATGATCATTCTCCCAAAGAGAGGATTTGGCTTGGTTGGAATGTGGATAGAGTAACTGTTAATGTCTTGAAGATTCATGAACAGTTCATTCACTGTACTGTTTCTTCTAAGGATCTCTCTACTCAGATTTTTCTCACTGTTGTCTATGGTCTTCACTCCATTCATGATAGGCTTTCTTTGTGGGAGGGGCTCAAAAGCATCTCTATCCAGCATTCTCCTTGGCTTTTGTGTTGGTGATTATAACTCTGTTCTTCATGCTTCTGATAGGCTTCATGGTGCTGATGTTACTAATTATGAGACTAGAGACTTTTAGAATTTGGTTGATGATTTGGACCTCACTGAGCTCAAAAGCAAAGGGACCTTCTACTCTTGGTCTAATAAGGCTCATACTGGCCCTAGAACGCTCTCTAGACTTGATAGAGCCTTTGGTAAGCTTGGTTAGCTTCTCATGGGCATGTGGAGACTGTCTATCTCCCTCCTTCTTTATCTGATCATAGTCCTGTTATGCTGGATATTTGCTCTGGCCCTGTTGGGAAAGGTAGACCTTTCCGGTTTCTAAACTGTATTGCTGATCATCCTGATTTTCTTGATACTGTTTCGCAGGCTTGGGGCTCTGGTAGTTCTGTTTGGCAGAAGCTCAAGTCTGTGAAGTCTAGTATCAAATCTCTTACTAGCAAGCAGTTTGGTAACATTGAGAAAAAGATTGACCAGGCTAATGATGAGCTTTCTAGAATTCAAACCTTAATGGCTCAGAACCCTGATGATTTGGATTTATGTGTTAAAGAATCTGATGCTATTAAGGATGTTAAGCACTAGAATGATATTCAAGAAAGCATCTTCAAGCAAAAATCTAGGATTAATTGGGTTAAGCTTGGAGTAGGCAATTCCCACTACTTCTTTTCTATGATGAAGACTAGGCAAGCAAGGAATAGAATTGACTCCATTTTTTATTCTAATCAGGTGTTTCTTAAGGATCCAAATGCTATCTCTCATGAAATCATCTCTTTCTATAAGTCTCTTTTAGGGACTCAGGCTCCTTGGCTCCCTGCTGTTGACCTTGTTACTATGCGGAGGGGTAAGCAGCTTAGCTATGCTGCTCAGAGCTACCTCATTAGGCCTATTTCTCATGCTGAAATTGATGCTGGCCTTAAGGGAATTGATAACACTAAAGCTCCTGGTATTGATGGCTTTAACTCCTTTTTCTTTAAGAGAGTTTGGCATATTGTGAAAGATGATAAATGTAAGTGTTATTGATTTCTATAATAATGGGATCTTGCCTAGGCAATGGAATTGTACAACTATTACTTTGGTCCATAAAGTCCTTTCTGCATCTCATGTTAAGGATTTTAGACCTATAGCCTGTTGTACTGTGGTCTATAAGCTCATTTCTAAAATCATAACTGCTAGGCTTGCTGCTGTCATTGGTGAGGTGATTGATGATGCTCAGGCAGGGTTCATTCCTGGCAAGCACATTGGTGACAATATTCTTCTTGCAACTGAATTGATCAAAGGCTATGATCACAAATTTATCTCTCCTAGGTGTATGGTTAAGGTGGATTTGAAGAAAGCCTATGATTCGGTTGAGTGGGGTTTCTTGATCACTGTCATGCAAGAGCTTGGTTTCCCTCAGAGATTTGTTGATTGGATTTGGAATTGTCTTACTTCTGTCTCTTACTCTATTCTTATTAATGGTTTTCCTGCCCCCTCCCCCCCTTTGAAGCTAAGAAAGGGTTAAGACAAGGTGATCCTATGTCTCCCTTCCTTTTTGCTATTAGTATGGAATACCTCTCCAGATGCCTTGATGAGCTTAGGTTGTCTCCTGACTTTAACTTTCACCCTAGATGTGAAAAGTTAAACCTAACTCACATGATGTTTGCTGATGACTTATTGATGTTTTCTCGAGCTGATAGTGTTTCTGTTAAGCTTCTCTTCCAAGCCTTCTCGAAATTCTCGGGTGCCTCTGGGCTTTCTGCTAATCTTGATAAAAGTGAAGTCTACTTTGGAGGAGTCTCTGTTGATGTTCAGAATGAGTTGAGGGAGCTTCATGGTGTTTCTCAACGCTCCATTCCTTTTAGGTATCTTGGGGTCCCTCTCTCTTCAAAGAAGCTTACTATTGCTCAATGTAGGCCTTTGGTGGAGAGAGTCACTGCTAGAATTCAAGGGTGGATGGCTAAACACCTGTCCTATGCTGGGAGGCTTCAATTGGTGAAGAGTGTGTTGTTTGGTATCCAGACTTATTGGGCTCAAATTTTTATTCTTCCGAAGAAAATTCTGAAAGAGATTGAGGCTAGGTTCAGATGCTTTCTTTGGACTGGATCCTCTGCTCCTGCTAAGAAGTCTTTCGTTGCTTGGAATAATGTCTGTCTTCCTAAAGTTTGTGGTGGCTGGAACCTGCTTTCTCTTCCTGAGTGGAATAAAGCAGCTATCACTAAGTTACTTTGGGATATTGCTCACAAGGCTGATAATCTTTGGGTTAAGTGGGTTCATATCTACTATTTCAAGCATAAAGATTGTTAGAACACTCCTACCCCTGCTAGATGCTCCTGGTTCTTGAAGAAGATTTTGAGTTGTAGAGATATTGTGAATGATCAAGGGGGATGGGATGGTTTCGTTCAGGGCAACAAGTTGAAAATTAAGAAGCTTTATGCTGCTATTAGGCCTCAAGTGCCTAAAGTTCCTTGGAAGAGAGTTACCTGCCATAACTTAGCAACTCCCAAGAGTGTTTTCATATTGTGGCTAGCTTTATGGAATAGGCTTGTCACTAAGGATAGGTTGCTTCAATGGCACATCTCTTGTGATCCAAAGTGTTTCCTTTGTTTGAATGGCAATGAAAGTGTTCAGCATCTTTTTTTAGATTGTGATTTCTCTAAGAGGGTTTGGAGTAAGGTTTTGGGGATCTTACGTGTTTCCAAGCCTGTTCAGCAGTTTAGTGATGAGATTGATTGGATGAAGAAAATCTGCAGAAGTTCGAGATTAAAGAATAAAGTGATCCAGGTGGCCTTCACTAAAACAGTTTATGGGATTTGGATTCAAAGGAATGCAGTTCTCTTTACTGGTTGTTGCAAATCAGTTGATGCCCTTGTTCGGGATATTGTCTTTCACTCAGTTTGTAGAATCCCGGCGGGAAGCAAATATTTGATTGTTTAGGGCTTGTCTCGGGTTCCTTGTGTGTGTGTTCTGGTCTCTTTCTTTTTCAGTTGAGGTTCCCGTTGTATTTTGCTCTATTTACTGTTCTTTTTTGTTGGTGTTGCTGTTTGCTTATTGTCTCTTTGCTTTTGGTGATGTGTTCTGCTGGGTGTACTTCTTTGTACTGCTAAGCTCTGTTGCCTTGCTGCTGCTTTCCTCTTTGCTGCTGTTCAGGGGCTGGTCTTGGTGTTGGTGCTCTGCTGTCTGCCTTGCTGTTCTGTGTTATGCAGCTGCTTGTTCTGCTCAGTGCTTTGCTGCCTGCTGTCTTGTTTTGCTGCTGGGTGGCTGCTGTGATATTTTGGTGCTGGTTGGTGCTGCTTTGAGCTGCTGTAGGCTGTGGGAGGCTGTTGCTGTACTGCTGATTTGCTGCTTATGCACTGCTGAGTGCTGCTCTGAATTGTGGTGCTGTTTTCTTGTTGCTGCACTCCTGATTTTGTTATTGCACTACTGTTTTGGTGCTGGTTTGTTGATGCAGTTTGCTGTCTTTGTCTGTTGGTGCTTTGTGTTGTTGCTGCTCTGCTGTAATGCTCTTTTGCTGATGGGGCACCTTTGACTTGTTATGCCTTGCTGCTGGTGCTGTGCTCTGATGTTGGGGCTGCTGTGCTTTGCTTTGTGCCATGCTGTCTTCTTTTGGGGCTTGCTTTGGTGTTCGTTTTGTTGTTTCCTTTGTTCTTTTGGTTTCTTTAGTCGGTTTGCAGGCATGTCTGCTTCTGGCTGTAGTTTTTGGTGGCTTTTGGGTGTTTGGCATTGTTGTTTTTCTGGTTTTTTTGTTGTCTGGTCCTGGTTTCCGGAACCCTTCCTAGAAGGTGGCCGGGAAGCTGAGTCCAGTTGTTCTAGGCCCTTCCTAGAACCCTTCCTAGAAGGTGGCTAGGTTTGGGTCTAGAACTGGTCGTGGGGTGTCTTGTTGTTTTTCAGGTCTTTTGGTGTTCTGGTGGTAGTTATAACTTAGCTTTTGTAAGTTGTAACTTTCTCTTTTTGCTAATTAAATTAGGAATGAAAAGAACCTTTTAGAAAAATCTAGAAGACTAAAAATCAATTCTAATTGCATTAGGAATAATAAATCAATAATAGGCCCCCATCTAGATCATTGGGCTGCACATATATTGTTGGAAAGCTCTTTTCAATCCCCATCCAACTACACCATTATTAGACCCTTGGCATGGATCAAACCGAACTGGATTAGCTGTTTTCTTAAAATAAGTTTTCAAAAACAAAGAGAAAGAAAAGAATTAAACTACACTATTATTGGACCCTTTCCATGGACCAAACCAAACTGGATTGGGTGTTTTATTAAAATATATTTTCAAAAATAGAGAGAAAGAAAAGAAATAAAAACTAACCGCAACACTAGACTTTCCACACTTTCACTTCATTCGATTATGATTCGACGTGAAAGGTACTCATCATCGCGTCTGGTTTTGGGGAGACACAAATGGGTGTCTACAATGCCAATAAATGGTTGTGAAGACTAATTATAAGAGAATTCAATTGGAATCAAAGAGCAATCTCTTAATTGTTATAGATGTCTCTACGAGTAACAAACTAAGAGAATCACAATCCAAACCAATTAATAATTGCAATTCCTAAATAAATTGTTCTTGTCATTAGCAATTACAATGCAATCTAGTATAATTCTCATGTCCTAATCGAATTACACACATGCAAAATTCTATTAATCACTTTAATGTCAACAATTAATCAACACAATTCCTAAATTAATCACAATCAATCAATCATACAAGTTTGCACCCAAATCCTAGCCAAACAACTACTCGAGAATCATCATCTATCAACAATCAACTAAAGAAATCAAGATTCAACTACATATCAAGAACAATTACACTAATTAAGATCAAACATCCAAATCAAATTAAAAAAAACCATGAATCTAAACAAAACAATAAGAAGAGATAGAGTTAGAAATGCTCATTGATAATAGAGAAGATCTTCAACACAATTATCATGCTTGTATCATCAATCTCTCAAAACACCATTAAAATTACTCACTTTCTCTTTCTAAAATATTCTCCTAAAACTAACCTAAAATCTAGAGAGAAAATCTCTCAACTAAGCTAAAATTATGATCAAAATTATGTCTCTCCCCCCTTTTTAAAATCGGGGAATGAAAGGTATTTATTAAGGCATAGAAAAAAGGAATCGAGCGAAGAAAAAAAGCAGTGGAGGAGCAACGACGTAGGGAGATGCGCGCTCCCACACCCACACACGAGCAACGCACGCTCGCAATTTAGGGTGGCGCGCCCGAGAGGCTTGGCAGCATGCCCGCGCAACTGGTTTGCGCGCCCGCTCCTTTCTGGGTTTCTTTCTTCTTTCTCGCCGCTTTGTGCGATCGTAATTAGGGCCTTTGAGTGCACGCATATGATGATGATTAACACTAAACATGGAAGATTCAAATGGACTCTTTGGTGGGTTCAAACACCACCTTTCATGAGGGCACGGCTTAAGAGCGCAAGAGCTAGAACTTTGAGCACCCACTTCCTTGCATCTTGAGCTTTCCCAATGCTAAGAGCATACTTCAAAAGCATCTTCCAACATAGAAAAACCATCAACATCAAGTCCTAAACCGCGTTCAATACCTACAACCACGAAAAGAGAAGAAATAAAAGAGAAAACACAAGAAAAACCATAAAAACACAAAATAAGAGAGAAAAGGAAAATAATGAGAAAATGCATTAAACTAAGCATTTATTAAGAAATAAAGATATGAAAAGATGGAAAAAACAAGTAAATACTCATCAAATGAGTTCCATAAATGGCACTCATCACAATTCAAGTTACCATCCCACTAAAGGCGATTTCACCTGCTTTGTTGCCCAATTTGATCGCTTCACAACATAATGCGAATCAATAGACGCCCTCTCAACTGCTCCTTAGTTGCGACCCATAGAGTGAAGAGATCTTTATGTGAGAGCTTGCTCAAGTCTTGTTTTCTTAACACCGCATACCCCAAAAGGTAGCGAAGAACACGGAGAACAGGGTGAATTATTTGGCTCGCTAATGAATACCGAGTACTAAACTCTTCAACATCGGCAATGGTTTTCCACCAACGGAATGCATCATACTCGAGGAAGAGTCTTGTGAATGGGGAAAGGAGATCCGCATCAGGGTGGAAGTCCAACAAGGCATTGAGATCACGAAGCTTCATGATATGGCGGTCGTTGAAAAGTTGGAATAAAATTTTGATGTCATTGTTCCTACAAGGTTCCTTTTTGAAGGAAGCGAGGAATTCATAGGTGGGTTCATCGAATATTCAAAAATGGTGAATAATGAAATCACTCATTCCAAGGTTAAGGAGTGACCGAATTTCCTCAGCTATATGAAAATCCCTCATAGAACGCTGATAGTAATGCCTTGTGGGGCTTAGCCTGCATTTTATAAGGTCTTTGTTGAAGTGTGAATGGAGGTTGTTGTTAAATTTCAAGGTGGGAAGAGCAACTGGTGGTTGTGTTTGATTTTGAGCTTGAGGCTCTTCAACTAACAATCAGGGCTCCTTTCTACTTTTCCTTTTATTCATTTTAATAACATCAACACAAATATCCCAAAGGAACACACCAACAACCAATACCAAAGAAGGAAACTCAACTCTGCAAACTAACCAAAGTTGAACCACAACAACAACAAAACCGAGCTTTAACTTAACAATCTATAAAGAGGTTATTAGGAACAACAAACCTCACAATAATATCTCCAAGAACAACCAATACAAAAACCAATGCACAAAGTAACAACCAATAGACAAAGGCTATTAAAAAATAATACCAAATTACTCAAGCAACTCACATGAAAATTACATCCACACAAATAATTCCAACAACAGTACCCACAAATCACATAATATCACACCAAAATCAAACAATTGCTAACAATAATACCCAAAATCACAAAAAAAAAAAACATACATAAGCTAAAACATGCTTAATAACTCAACAACTTTGCATAATCTAATGAAATTGAGCAACAAAGTAACAAAGTTGAGAGTTATACCATAAGAGGGAAGCTTGAACACCAACAAGAACACCCACGACCACCACCTTCCACCAAGATTTTCCAACCATGAAAATGGGGGAAATTGGGTATTTTGGAGAAAGAAAGTGAGGAATTTTATGAGAAAAGTGAAGAAACGTGATGGATTTGGTGAGGTAATTTGTTAGTTATGGGTGAGATTAGTTGAATTTTAGAGGTTAGGGTTTGAGTTTGTAAGGAGAGAGAAGGGGAATCAAGTTTGATGTTTGAGCAATGAGGGAAAATTAGGGGGGAAAAGAGGAATTTAACACCGATTCACCTAGCACGGCGCACCCGCATACGACTTTTGCGCGCTCGCGCACAGGTCTCCGCACTCGCTCACTGGTCGCGCAAAACTTTCTGCCTCATTCTAAAATTTGCTTTCTTCCTATGCGCGAGTTCTCACAGGGCTGCGCGCCATAACACCTCTACGCGCCCACACACAGGGCCTGCAAATATTTCTGCCTAGAATTCTCTTCTAGAGCATTGCTTATGTGCGGGTTCTCATAGTGCGGCGCGCCCGCACACAAGGTCTTCAAAAGCCCTTGAACTCTAATCTTCTTCTCTCACCTTTGAACTTGAAAAGTCTCAACCAAATAATCTAAACACCAATCAACCAAAATAATGAAGGTGAAACACTAAAAAAGTAAGAAGATGGAAAGAAGTGTAAAGAGAGTTTGAATCACGGGTTGCCTCTCGAAAGCACTTTTGGTTTACGTCGTTAGCTTGACGCATCTTGAGTTAATCAAGGAGAATAAAACGAATAAGTGTTGTTAATATCGGCTTATCAATGGGAGATCCTTCATAATAGGGGTTTCAACGGTGACCATTAACTTTTAACGGGGGGTGCTCGTCATTAGAAATCTCGAAAGCACTATAGGGAAACACTCTTGTGATAGCAAATGGCCCACCCCATTGTGATCTAAGATTGCTTGGGAAGAGCTTCAAATGAGAGTTGTAGAGGAGGACTCTTCTTACTCATGTAGCTTAAGAAATCTTTTCTCAGCCGCACTATGGAGATCAAAATTGATTTGCTTAATAGTCTAATGAGTCCTGTGCTCCATCTCTACAGGCAAATTATAATTTTTTCCATAAACAAGCTTATAGGGAGTAGTCCCAATTGGAGTCTTGAAAGTTGTCCTATATGCCCATAAGGAGTCAATGAGCTTTGAGGACCATACTTTCCTTGTTCTAGCTACCGTCTTCTCAAAAATCACTTTGAGCTCCCTATTGGTGATCTCCGCTTTACCACTCGCTTGAGGGTGGTAAGCAAGCCCTCTCTTGTGAGATACACCGTACTTATCGAGAAGTCTATTAAAGGTATGATGCTTGAAATGCGACCCCCAACACTGATTATAGCCCTCGGTGATTATGGTTTTTATACACTACCAAGTGGCCCCTAAGCATATGACACGTGTCACTTTAATATCAATCCAAATGGACTCCCTAGATGCTGACACGTGTCATACATATATGGCACCTGAGAAATGGCAGGATTCAAGGCCCAATTCCTAAGGTAGCCGAAAAACGACACTACCCTAACTCTTAGTTCATCAAACCTTAGGAAAGGGCACACTTTTCTAGGACCCTATAAATAGGGAGATTCCCCCAATTATTGGGGCAGATGGAACTTTAATGTTTTAATCATTTAGACATTTATTGCTCTAAAAAACAAAGAACACCTAATCTCGAAATCCGAGAAGATATTTACTTTCTGCATGTTTTACTCCGAATCCGTACTAACTTAATCTTTGGAGGTGGACCTCTGACCATCCAGAGCTCGTTCATTTTGCAGGTACAATGCGCCCTTATCAGATCCAGTCTTTGAGCTCTAACTCTCCCAAAGGACATAAAAGTATCTGAAAACATTTGGAGCCGTTTGTGGGGAGAGTACATTAAGGATGGATTCACAAGAATCAGTACCGCCTCCATTGACCAACCGGCCTTTGGAAAATGTAGAGGTCCATTCGGACCGTGACTCTAGTGACGATGGAGACATCGAAACCTTTGTGGCTCACGATAGGTCATTCATCTCTAAGCGCCTCCGCCACAAGGACAGGCGCAAGCGCAATGCTAACCAGGCGGGTAAAAGCAAGCCCCTAGGGCAGACGTCTAACCCAGCTCAGGTGGCAAGATCAGCCCCAGTCACCCGTAATGAGCTTATAAAAATTGTGAGCAATTTTAATGGTGAAATAAAAGACTTAATCACTAAGAGTACGACTGCTCCTAAGAAGGAACAATCGGCCAAAAAGCCATCCCAGGTTCAGCAACAGAAGTCAGTTAGGTACCGCAAGTTGACTCCTCACCCTACTTCAAAGTAGAAGACTCCGTTTTATTGACCTCTCTAGACTCCGTTTCCCAAAACGGTAAAAAGAAAGGTCATTCGGCATGTACAGTCGGACGGCAGCAAAAAGACATTGGTTGATGCCCGACATTACATTGTGCAAAAGAAGAACCAGCAGTTGTCTGAGTCGGCATCCACGTCTACTTAACTTAATAACTTCAAGAACTCATTGAGGAATTCTCAATCTATGCATGGGACTGTGTCAAGTGGCCCTCTCGTCCATCCGGGGCCCCATGTAATCAACCCGGCGCAGTATATGGCTCAGCCATTATATAGGTCGCCTGCCTTTTTTAGAGGAAAGGCGGCATATAATTACCAGCCTATGGACTGGCAACTTCGGCTACAAAACCTTGGAGAACCACCCTCTGCGTTCTCAAGGAAAATACCCGAGGCGAAATAGCCGGCAAAGGTTGAAAATGTGTTGATAGGAACATATGATGGTACCTCCAACCTAGAAGACCAACTTCTGGCATGCACCCACCTCATGTATTTACAAGGGCTGGATGATGATGCATAGTGTCGTTGCTTCCAGCCACCCTGAAGGGCATAACCCAACAGTGGTTGGGCAATCTTTTGGATTGTTGTATCAAAGCTTCAAGACGCTTGGTTTCTTGTTTGCTTCCAAATTCTCAAAGAACATCCCTACAAAGAAAACAAGTCTCGATCTGAGCAATGTGCAGCAGGGAGATAGAGAAGGATTGCGCTCCTACATGATCGCGGGTTAGATAGGTCGTTATGCTACCACCCTAACCAAATTAATCATTTATAATACCTAAACCTACACTAAACTAGTTAGTGGAAATTAAAGGGTCAAACCACTAAGCACGTTAATTCAACATCAAATATCACTAATGCAAGAGTGAAAAGGGGATTGTTTTTGTTGGTTTTGTTGAGTAGAACACTAAAAATACAAGTAAGCAAGAAAATGATGATTAAAATCAATAGAAAATGACGCTAGGGATACGGGGGTGTCCAATATGATTAGAAAGAGGAGAATAATGGTGATTATCATGAAACATATGCCAAAGAACACAAGGTTCTACCTAAACAATTCATTCTCATGCAATAGTCTAGGCAAATCAATGAAAGAGGTCTACACTAATAAGGGTCATTCTCATGCATCCTATTAGTTACAATCAAATTAAGAGAATAAAGAAGCACAATCCATAAAAACTCCACTTTAATAACTCATTCTCATGCAATCATTAAAATATAGGTGATCATAATCTAGTTCAAATCACTTTCATGCATTTAAACTAGAAAACATCAAATAGAGTGCAACAATAATCCCAAGCTAATAAAAATCATGTCTTTCATCAATATATTGCATAAGTTCCATCCAACCATCATCATTCATTCAATATCAAATCATATCTTTCACCCCCTTCCCCTAGCCAAAAGTTTAGCTTAGAGAAGGGAGATTAAACACAATATCAAAACTAGAAATAAACTCAAGAAACTCAAAACAAAACATAATTAAAATCAATGAAATCAATAACAACTAGATGAACTAATAATATTAACAAGAATAAACAACAATATAACAAATAAATAAAACTAAAGGAAAGGAGAAGAGATTACTAAAGAAAGGATTAAAGAAAGATGAAAATTTGAATTCTTGCTTGATTGAAACTTAAACTTGAGCAATGTAAGAAAATTGAGAAATAATCTATTTTTTCTCTCTAAAAATTATCTATTCTAACCCTAAGAGAGAGAAGCTCTCCTAAACTAATTAAGAAAAATAAAATAAAACAGCCTCCTTTTAATTCTCCCCAAAAATGGGTATTTTAACTTAGCTAAATAAAAGAAAAAGAAAAGAGAACAAAAATAAAAGAAAATAAAAATAAAGAAAAAAAAAGGAAAATAGAAAAATAAATAAAATAAAAAAATGAAAATAAAACCAATTCTTCCCCAAACCGTCAGCCTCCTCCTCTTCTTCTATTTCAATTTGGCTGCTCTTGAATCATCATCATCACCACCGTTTGATCGTCTTCATCAATTATCACCAACATTTTGATCTTCAATCATCACTGTTCATCATCATCATCAATCATTAAGCTTGAAATCAGACCGTTCAATCTGCATTAAAATCACGTGAGAAGCTCGTGATTGAACCTGCATTTGCGCGCCCGCGAAGATGTCGCACATTGGTCGCGCATAACTTATTGCCTCTAATCTGGTTAAGAGGCTGATGTGTGCGCTTTCTGACAGGGATGCACGCCCGCGTATAACTCCAATTAAATTGGGGTTTTATTGAGGGTTTGATTGTTTTTGAAATGGTGAAGAACGAGGGTTGGGATTCAGTTCGAATTGTGGTGGTTGCAGCGGCAGAATTGAGGTTCGAAAGTGGTTGCTGGGGGTAAATTGGTTGCAGTTGGTGCTCGGTTTGAGTGGCTGAAGGTGGTGTGCGAAGGGGTTGTTCAAGTGTGCAGATTTGGGGTTATTGGTGGTGATGTGCGTGGTTGTGAGAGTGGTTGATGTGAGGGAATGCGGGGTGTTGGTGTTGGTTGATACGGGTTTTCGTGGACGGTGGTTTGGGTGGCTGAGATTGGTGGTTGATTGGAAGGTGCGGTTTATGGGAGCAGGGGAATGGTGTTAAGGTTGGCTGAATGTGGTTGTGATTTTGGTGGCTGGTGAGAGTGGTGATGTGAGGTGAAGGGGGCAGCAGTGGTGGAGCTGGTGGTTGCTGTTGGTAATGGTGGGCAGCAGTGGTGGCTGTTGTTTTGTGTGGTGAAGGGGGCAGCAGTGGTGGAGCTTGGTTCAATTTTGTGCCTCGAACCTCGGACCTTGAACCCGATCGAACAAGGACCCGAAAACATATACAACCAAAAACAACACGAGGGGATTTTTAAAAGATAAAATAAAATAAAATAAAGTAAATAAAGTAAAATAAAATAAGATAAATAAAGTAAAATAAAATGCTAAAACTATATAAATAATAAAATTAAATGAAATAACATAAAATAAAGAAAATAAACTAGAAACTAAAAGAAAAATAAATAAAAAGAGAGAAACTAGGAGTTAATAAAACTAAGTTAATCTAAATTGAAATAAAAACTACAAAATACTCAAATAAAAAGATAAAAGACGAGAATAAGCAAAATAATAGAAATAAAGGATAAAATGAGCTTAATTATTGAAATAAGCCGGAAAAGCGACTCAATAAACACCCTAAAAGTGACATAAAAGTCACTTATCAAACTCCCCCAAGCTAACCTTTTGCTCGTCCTCGTGCAAATTAACATGAAACACGAGAGAAGGAGAGTGATTTATTCAAGCAAATCTAAGACACTAAAGGAGACAAGAATGTACACTAACTCACTTTCGTAGGAATCACTGTCAATTTTAGCAACTAAAGACAAGCCCTTTAAACCCCTAGATCGCCCTAGAGGACGAGTGTGCTCTCGTGAGGGTGTCCTAAGAGTTAAACCCACAACTCTAGACAAAAACCAAGGCAAAACAAAAAGAAAAAGGAAAGCAAACACAAAAAACAAACACAACCATGACCAACATAACATAGCAAGGTTTAGGAAAACCAATCAAGCTCAAAGGCGGAAAATACTCCATTTGGACTCAAAAAGAAGAGACATACACCAAAGAATACTCACCTTTCTCAATACAATGAGGGAAAACACGTTCTAAGATGCTCATGGTTGAGAGAGACAAACCTAAGCTAAGCATAGAGAACTAGAGAATTCATTCTCCGCCCTAGCCCCATCTAAGATGGTCCACGTTCTCTCCACTAGCTTCAAATCACCCCCTAGTTAGCTCCTCATGATTCCACGAAGGAACCGGAAAAAGATTCAATTTGTGGAATTAGTGGGTCATCCCGACATCTCAACTATGCATACTCTCTCCATAGGGTTGAAATCTATCTCCCTCCATCGGAATTTGACATCACCCCTCTAAAGTCTAAGAGTCTTAACTAGGGTTTTAACGTAAGGCAAAGGGTTAAGGCGGGGTAAAAATTTAAAAATTTTGGTGATATTTCCTAAGTGAAGCAAAAGGGTGATCAAACCTCAAAAAAAAACTGAAGAAATCACCAAAACATCAAACAAAAATACCAATAATTTCATCTCTCCCAATCTTACACAACACCAACATTCCATAAAAAAAAAAGAAAAGAAAACGAAGTAACTCTCCCCCCCAAGCTTGAACGAAGCATTGTCCTCAATGCTTAACTTAGGGAAGAAAACGAAACCTACTTATATATATATATATATATATATATTGAGCTCTCACATCACCACAAGGAAAAGGAGGGAATGAATCAAGAGCCAATGATGGCTCATCTTTTCTCTTTCCCTTCTTCTTGTTGATTCTTCTTCTTTTTTCATTCTTCTTTCTTTTCCTTCTAAAAGGGGGATCGAGCTTGGAATCCTCAATATTAGGAAGGGTAACCTCACCTTCCTCAAGAGAGCCTTAAAACCAAGCGTGAACTTCAAGGAAGTCATCATACCTCATTGTCACCTTATCATCACGTGGAGGTAAGCTTAGTCATCACATCATCGAAACATCAACTCTACATACGCTCACCGCCATAGGGCTCTTCAAAACGACATTCTCAACTAGCCTACAAGGAAAGGGAACCGGGCCTTTAAACTTGTTTGGTTCACTAAAATCAAATGGCTCCAAATTTTGTTCTTGAACCTTTTTCTCAACCACATCATCTACAACCTTTTCCTCCTTGCAAGTTTCGGGTTGATAAGTATGTGAAGGGTTAGTAGATGATTGTAAGGGGAGTTTTGTGGTTAAATGGAGAGAAGAAGTTTTGGCTAGTTGGGAATCAACAACTTCATTGTAAGATTTGATTTCTTGGAATTGTGGAGTGATATATAGTTTGACGTTGTTGAAGAATTTGGGTTTGTGTGTGGTCGGGTGAGGATTTTTCTTCATACGCTTGAGGACATAGGTCGTGATTTTGATCTTGAGAGTTCTCTACTTGGTTGGAAAGGTAGGAAAAGTTTTGGGTTGGTGGATTGAAGAGAGGTCCATCTTGGGGGTAGGAGTTTTCTTGCCTTAGAGGTTGTTGAAGTTGTTGGGATTGAGCTTGGGTTACAAACTCTTTTTCCCTCAAAGTCAAAACTTTACCATGCTTGAGATTGAACTCTCTACAATAGGATGCATCATGATCCGTCCCACCACAACGAGCACATGAGAAATCAATGATTTGTGAAGGTTTTGAACACAAACCAACACTTGAGTTCAACTTGGAAAGACCTTCATTCAAGAGCTCAACTATGTGCTTAAGTTGGACGACTTTCTCCAACTCATAAAGATCACTTTGCTTCCCTTGGGACCTTCTTTGGCCTCCCCAAGAATAGCTAGTAGCCACTTTTTCAATTGTAGCTTCAACTTGGCTTTCAGGGATCTTAATCAATTGTCCACCGGCACCCGCATCTAGATTGGTCCTTGACATTGGCTCCAAGCCATCATAGAAGAATCTCATGAGAAAATTCTTCTATGTGGTGAGAGAGTTGGGCTTCAAAAGCTTGAGCCATTTCTTTGCTCTTCCGGTGAGAGATTGCCGAAAGAGATGCATATGAATGTAATCTTGGCTCACTTCATTTGTTTGCATCATTGCACACAACTCAAGGAATCGGTCCAAATGCTCAATGAGGTCTTCACTTACGCCTCCGGAAAAATGCTCAATTTGCACCATCCTAGCATATTGTGGATGGATTGTGAAATTAGTCTAGGTGGTCGGGAGAAGTATACCACTCGTGAGCTCATAGATTTCTAGATTTCCAAACTCCCTAAAAAGAAGGTCATCCTCTTGTCTTGCCATATCTCACTTTGAATACAACAACGCTAAGCACACGATTAGCAATGACAAGTAGGATTTAACAAGCAAAATAAAAGAAAGGAAAGCAAATAAAATGACTCTAACAATAGCAAAAATAGACGCTAAACAAGCCGCCTCCCCGGCAACGGCGCCAAAATTTGATCGCGGGTTAGATAGGTCGTTATGCTACCACCCTAACCAAATTAATCATTCATAATACCTAAACCTACACTAAACTAGTTAGTTGCAAGTAAAGGGTCGAACCACTAGGGAAGCACGCTAATTCAACATCAAATATCACTAATTCAAGAGTGAAAAGGGGATTGTTTTTTTTGGTTTTGTTGAGTAGAACACTAAAACTACAAGTAAGCAAGAAAATGATGATTAAAATCAATAGAAAATGATGTTAGGGATACGGGGGTGTCCAATATGATTAGAAAGAGGAGAATAATGGTGATTATCATGAAACATATGTCAAAGAACACAAGGTTCTACCTAAACAATTCATTCTCATGAAATAGTCTAGGCCAATTAATGAAAGAGGTCTACACTAATAAGGGTCATTCTCATGCATCCTATTAGTTACAATCAAATCAAGAGAATAAAGAAGCACAATCCATAAAAACTCCACTTTAATAACTCATTCTCATGCAATCATTAAAATAGAGGTGATCCTAATCTTGTTCAAATCACTTTCATGCTTTTAAACTAGAAAACATCAAATAGAGTGCAACAATAATCCCAAGCTAATAAAAATCATGTCTTTCATCAATATATGGCATAAGTTCCATCCAACCATCATCATTCATCCAATATCAAATCATATCAAATAGGCTGGAGGTGGTTGTGATTTTGGTGGCTGGTGAGAGTGGTGATGTGAGGTGAAGGGGGCAGCAGTGGTGGAGCTGGTGGTTGTTGTTGGTGTTGGTGGGCAGCAGTGGTGGCTGCTGTTTTGTGTGGTGAAGGGGGCAGCAGTGGTGGAGCTTGGTTCAATTTTGTGCCTCGAACCTCGGACCTTGAACCCGATCGACCAAGGACCCGAAAACACCTACAACCAAAAACAACACGAGGGGATTTTTAAAAGATAAAATAAAATAAAATAAAATAAATAAAGTAAAATAAAATATGATAAATAAACTAAAATAAAATGCTAAAACTAAATAAATAATAAAATTAAATGAAATAACATAAAATAAAGAAAACAAACTAGAAACTAAAAGAAAAATAAATAAAAAGAGAGAAACTAGGAATTAATAAAACTAAGTTAATCTAAATTAAACTAAAAACTACAAAATACTCGAATAAAAAGATAAAAGACGAGAATAAGCAAAATAATAGAAATAAAGGATAAAATGAGCTTAATTATTGAAATAAGCCGGAAAAGCGACTCAATAAACACCCTAAAAGTTACATAAAAGTCACTTATCACTACATCAGGCGGTTCAATTTGGTGAGAATCCAGTTTCAAGGACTGTCTGACGAGGTAGCCTATAAGGACTTATTCCAGGGTTTTATGGACGGGTCAACCGTCAAGTTCGAGCTTGTCTGCAGGGAAATTTCACCCTCTAAGGAGCCCTGATGGAGGCGGAAGCCTATATACAGGCGACCAAACTTTGCTCCTAAAATAAGTAGTCGGACTCCAAAAATTCTGACAGGCAGAAAGAGAGTCGATCTGCTCATCCGTCTCTAAAACGTAAAGAGAGGAAAAAGAAAAAAAAGATCTAGGCGGTTGATAACTCCGATCAGCTAGCCTAGAAGATGAAAAAAGAGTGGAAATCCTACGTTCCAAGGTACGAGTTCCACAATGACAGTTACTCCATCCTTATGGAGATAAAGGATCGGCTGACTTTGGAGAAGTCGACTCCTATGAAAGGTTCCACTAAAAGTCAGAACAAAAACAAGCACTGTCATTACCATGAGGATGTGGGCCATGAAACCAACGACTGCTTCAGCCTCAAGCGGATGCTTGATCGTCTGGATGACAATGGGGTGCTGAAATCCTATGTGAAGTCCAAAGTGACTTCCAAAGCAATTCCGGGCAAACCAGAAAAAAGAATCCCCAACCTGCTGGTAGTTCCGAAACCGATGAAGAGTTTGTCTACACTATTGTAGGTGGATTCGCCGGAGGTGGCCCGATCATGCGTGGCACCAAGGACCACCTCAGAAAGATGGTCCACTATGTTGAAGAGGGAAAGGCAGCAAGCTCATCCGCCTTACTCAAAGTCATTATCACCGAAAAGGACAAAGGCAAAGTTCGTCGGCCGCATGATGACCTTGTGGTCATAAAATGAAAAGTGGAAAACAAAAAGGTTGGCCGCATATTGATTAACACAAGAAGCTCCTTAGACATCATCAGCCGCAAATGTCTATCTAACCTCAAATATAGGCCGAATAGCATGTAGGATGTCTCACATCCCCTTGTTCGGTTAATGGAGGAGTTGTGCACCCAGTCGGCCAGTCAGCTTGGGAGAGAAGGGAAGCAATCAACACATGACCATTTGATTTCTGGTGGTCGAAGAGCTGACCGCCTACAATTTTATTCTTGGGCAACCCACTCATAATGAGTGCAAGGCCTTCATCATCCCTTCCCTCATGCTAATCAAGTATGAGAGGGATGATGGACCTATTGGCTCCATGAGCGGGGACCAGAACACTGCTCGAAAGTGTTATCTCTCAGATTCAAACCCACGGCAGCTGCAGCCAGTCATTGTAAGGATCCAATAGACCTTGATGACATCAAGAATGATCATCTGACCCCACCAAGCGCCAAGAAAAAAAGTAACAAGCTGATGTTGGTAAAAAAAACAAAAACAATAGCAATCACTGACCGAGGAACGGTCACATGACCTCTGTCCCCAGTCCTCTGGTGAGTACATTGATATTCCTTTGGACGAAAGTCGTCAAGAGAGAACTGTTAAGGTGGGGACGGCTTCATTTGCTAAGATGGGTACAGACTTACACCATTCGCTGAAACAATTCAAAGGCATCATTGCCTTTGAAGTGGAGGAGATGCCAGGCATTAGCCCGGATCTTTCTATCCATAAACTGGTCGTGGACCCTAAAAAGAAGCCCATTCGGCAAAAGAAAAGAAATCACGACAAGGAAAGAAGTCAGGCAGCAACTGCCAGAGTAATAAAGCTGTTAGACGCTGTAGACACTTAAGTGTGTCTCCCCAAAAACCAAACCAAGTGAAAAATAGCATTCACATCATTTTATTATGAAACGAGGTGAAATGTGTAAAGTCTTGTGATGCGGTAGTTTTAATTAAAAAATACTTCTTTATGTTTTTCAAAATATTTCTTTTCTTAATCTATTTATGAAAAATGTCGAGTCTATTTTAGTTTGGTTTTTGATAAGGGTCTAATAATGGTTTAGTTGGATGAGGCTTGAAAAGACCTTTCCAACGATAAATTATAAGCCTAATTCCGATGAATAATGAGGAGGTTATGGCCAAAATATTAAACTGGGCCCAAACCGGATTTTACCTACGACCCAATGATCATGTGGAGGGTCCAAAGGTTTAATCCCATTCCTATAATAATTAGGATTAATTAGAAGCTTCTATGAGTTTCTAAAATATCTTAATTCTCCTTTTTTAAAAGAAAAAAACTTAAGAATTCGAAATTAAATAAAAACATTCCTTTTTTAAGTTCTTATTCTATTCGAATTTAAAGATGTAGATATTATTTATTTTTATCCAAATCTTATATGCTTAGATAGGTTTTGAATTTATCTTTTAAATGATATATTATTATATTAATTCCGAGCTATAACGAAAAAGATACGAAAGAAATACGAAACTCTATCCAAAACTGATACTGTCCCACTATTTCGGCCATATATTTTTATCTACAAAATATTTTAATTAGGTTGGAAACTAGACTTCAATATCTTTCCAACGACATATTATATTCCCAAATATCCAATCATAGTTCCAAACCACTATGGATCGTGAAGGGGTGTAACCTTCACCCTGTGAATGGTTTACAAGTTCCTAAAACTTGTTGGCAACTCTTTTACTCTAGCTTCCTTACTTTTGGACGCCACCATGCTTAAGTGTATGACCACAGTGGGGCTCAAGTGTGGGATGCTTGAAATATTCCTTACAGTTTTAATTACTAAAATTTATTTTGGCAATAATTTAGAATGACTGGATGAGAATCGAAAAGTTCTAAGTATTTCATGGGAGTAATATTGATTAACATTATTGGCATAAGCATAAAAAAGGTCCGCATTGGAATGACTATTTGCAATGCGTCAAAAACATAGGATTTTAACACGTAGGAAATTAGGGAAATATCTTTCACAACTAGAATTGAAATAACGCTGCAAAATACTTGAAAATTAAAGAACAGAAAGCTGCTAAGGCATGTAGGAACTAGTGTTGAGAAAACAACGCCATCGCCAAGCGATGGCTCTTTCACCTAGCGACAACATCTGTCATCTTGCGTGAAAGCAGTAGTCTTGCGACGGGTACTGTAGTCTCGCGCCGAGTTCTTCCAATACAGAGCCAGAACTCTACCTTCTTGTTTCGACTAGTTTTAGTACTGCTTGCTCGGTTTTACTTCTTAATTGAGTTTTTCCTTTTTTTGCTAAACCCATATGTGTTGTAAATATGGCCATAGTCCTCTTGGATTCATGCTCCATCTATCCAAACACTCTTGGAAACGAAGGGTACATCTGAGTTTGTTGAATTCGCCAAACCGTGGAAGCGAGTTTAACTCGCGGGATCCCATTGACTCGCGATAACCCTTCCAAAGGTAAGGCTTCCGCTCAATGCATCTTGATGAGTGAAATTTATGTCACTCTTAGGGAGTAGTTTTAGAGTTATTTCCGTGTTTATTTTCCCTTTTATTATCTTTTTTTCTTTTTAATAAAGTTTCTAGTTTATTTCTTAGTTTTACTGTGTTTTAATTTTATTTCTTTATTTTATTGGTTTCTAGTTTATTTTCGTATTTTATTTGCTTTCGATTTATTTTATTTCGTTCCTTCTATGTGTTACTTTCATAGTTTTTATTAGTTTTAAGTTTATTTTGTTATTTTATTTTATTTTATTTACTTGTATAGTTTTATTTAATTTTTATTGGTTTGGTGTTATTTCTTTTAATTTCTATTTTATTTATTTATTTTATTTTATTCCTTGTCCCAACCCTCTCCTCAATCTTGCTCGTGTTTGTAGGTGTGTTCGAGGTTCAAGGCATTTGCTACAACATCCAAATGGAGTGAGTCTCAGGTTTGAGATAAGGGCATAAAAACCTACTGCCTCCTATCCTTCACCCGACCTCTTTCTTAACCTCCACCACACCAACCTTTCCCCTGCTCCCTCACTCAACCAACCAACCACCAGCTTAAACTCTAACCTAATTAACAGTCACAGCCACGCATCTGGCAGCAACCTACCACCAAAATTACCACAGTGCCACCACCATTTCACACCAACCCATTAGCCCTCAAAAACACCACTCAAAAGCCACACAACTCCCCTGCTGCCACCAACCAAACCAGCCTCAACAGCCACCTCAACCGCACCTTCCTTCACACACGCATCAACCAACACCAACACCACCAATCATCCCCGTAACAACCACCAGCTCCACCTACAACCTTCACCACACCACCAAACAATCCGCAACCAACTCCCAAGATCCATCTCCACCCAAATCAACCACGCACATCAACAACAACCTCCACAAACCTGCAGCATCACCAACCACAGCAGCCGCAACAATAACCCAGCCACACCGCTGCTCCCTCACGCACCTGACCACCAACGACCACCGCAACAATAAAAAACAACCCCTGCACCACCGTCCACCTCCAACTATCAGTCATGAAACCACCAATTCGCATAAGCAATGGCAAAAATCACAGAAATTGCAAATTAATCGGGTTCGGGCAAACCGCATAGGAGTACAGTCGAAGTGCCAAAACAGTCAGAAACTTTTGAAGTTGTCTAAATTGAATAGGTGTGGTCGAACATACCCATGGTTCGACCGAACCAACCCCGTAGTTCGGTCGAACCTACCCAAGGTTTGATCAAACCATTTCACGAGCATCGCACGGTATTTTAATGAAGATCGAACGGTGGTGTTTGCTTGATGCCGATTTTCAATGATGATGATCGGTGGCTATTTGATGATGATGGTTGTTAGTTTGATTTGGTGAGATGCAAAGCATGGGATCATTCCCCCATTATTGAGAAGCCAACCTCGAAGAAGAAAGCTTGAAAGAATCTGATGTTTTTGGGGAATTAGTTTTTGGTTTTATTTTCTTTTTCATTTATTTTATATTTCTTTCTTTTCTTTTCCCTTTTCTTATTTCTTTCTTTTATTTATATAATTAGTTTCTTATTTTATTTTTCCTTTTTACCTTCTTTTCTTTTCTTTTATTTACTTAGTATTTTATTAGCTTGGTATATACCCATTTTTTGGGGTAATTAAAAAAGAAAAAAACAATTACTATCTATTCTATTCTCTAATTAGTTTTAGGAGAGCTTCTCTCTATAGGTTTAGGTTAGGATTAGAGAAGTTTAGAGAGAGAAAGTAAGGGTTTCACCATTGTTGATCTTGAATATTGAAGAAGAAGATTGATCATCTTGCTTGTAGATTTTCACGTTCAATCAATGAGAATCTCTAACTCTCTCTCCTTTATTCTTATTTGCTTTATTTTGATTATTATTTTAGTTGTTGGTATTGCTTTTTAATAATGTTTATTCTTGATTTTTTGTTAATTAATCTTGCTATTAGCATGATTTGTGAGTAATTTCCCCATTAAGGGGATGGTTGTGGTGTAGTTGGATCTTGAGCATGTTCTAGGTTTTAGAATTAATTTATTTGTGATTAAAGTCTTTTTATGCTTGATATTCTTTAATCTTCTTGCAAGTGCATATTGTTGGTTGATTAAAGGTGAATCTTTTCTAACAAGGAAAGGAAGTTGACTTAGTTAAGGTTCATTACTATCTATTGTTATTTAATAGTACCTCCTAGTATATGGTTCTAATGTGGAAACATAGAGGCTATGTTAGGAGAAGCCAATTGACCCCGCAAGGCGGCTAGATTGAATCCTTTACTTCGATATTCGAGCATGTTTAGTTCATAATTAATTCAATTTCTATGCCTTTGTTTATGTTCAAGTGAATGTTATACCTAAACCATTTCCCTTAATGTTTTATTTATTGTTTTAGCATCTTTAGACTTTAATTTATTTATCTCTTATTCCGGACTAGCTTCATTGTCGATAACATTTGGTGGTGTTTATTCGTTCTCTGTGGTTCGACCCCTATGCTTGCCTTATACTCATATTAGGTTTGTTTAGGTTGTATAAATTGTATTAGATCAAGGGATAGACAATTTACGACGCGTTTATTCCCTTGTCACATCTGGACTCATAACCATGGACTCTCTTTGACTTAACATTATCCTTGAACATTAGAGAACTAGAGCAAGGGTAAGGTGGCAAACTAATTGCATCATATTGTAACTATTTAGCTACTTGTGCATTACTTGCTTGTGCATAACCTACATGTGATTATACTAACCGTTTGATTTGACTTGTAATTATGAATATGCTTAAATAAACTAACCAAAGACTAAAGGAATTTGCTTAATTAATGGATTAATTAATTTGAGCTAATAAATACGCCTAAAACCGAGTCATAGTCTTTTCAAGTGAACCCGGATATTTATTCTCGTATACAGCACAAGCATCAACATGTTTTAGTCATATCCAGAGTTCTAGGAAGAATTACGAGTCAAAATTCCAATGGATCTGTATCCCAAGTTATATCTTTCATTTTGAGTTAGTTTCATCAAATTCGAAGTCACAGATAAAAAATAATGACTAAAATACTACAGTCTATCAAGTTTAGTGCACATACATGAAGTCTTAACTTAGTCTTTGTTTGAGTCTAGTCGCATAGTATAGTCACATGGTCATGACACGGGTCTTGAACATATCACTTAAACTCATAAATATTCACACATTTTGTACACCATGACCATGTCTTAGGTTCGTGCGTGAGTCGTTTTTTCCGGCATTGGAATCGGGGGTCCACTTTATTCCTAATTTTTCTATATCTCTCCATCTACTTTGCCTTTCCATACATATCTCACACTTTCCTTATTAAACACTTTCTACATTCACATTCCTTCATCTTACTTGCTTTCTCTATACAATCATTCCCCTCATTTTTCGATGATCTATTCCCATCCATGCTTGTTGAATCGAGGGTATTGATGCAACAAATGCACAAGGCAAGCTTCTCACCAAGATTTCATGATTTCTTCTTCTTTTTTCCAAACCCTTCCCCAACAAGTAGAGAATAGGTACCCTTCATCCTCCTCAAATTTATTTCTTAAAGTTTGTTTTTCACCCTTTACTTTTTTAATAAAATGAGCATTTATTTTCTTGCATATGATCTGATCATCGCATTTTACATTGCATTCTTAAAAATAAAATATAAAAATAAAAAAAGACGAACTATGAACAAGGTATACTAATGATTTGAGGCACCCCTTGCAGCCTATCATATCATCTTCACCCTTTCAAAAATACATAATCCTTTCTTGATAAACCACCTTGAGCCTCATCTAATGATAGACCTTTTGTTTTTCAACCCACATCTATCTAACCTTGGGATGGGATGGTGTGCAACTTATGCAAATACAAAAGATTTAGTGATTTTACGTAGATTTAAAAAAAATTCAAAATAATAAAAAAATTTATAAAGGTGTGCATAAGGGTAAGTGTTCCAATGTCTGAGAAACATTAATGCCAAGTGGGTGACAGACCGCATGATCGGGATTGCCCACGCTTATCAAAAAATGCAAAAGCAAAAAAAAACAAAAAAAAAAAAAAAAAAAAAAAAAAAAGAGAAAGCAAAAAAAAAAAAAAACAACAACAGAAAGAGAGTTATAAAGTGAAGAAACTTCAAGCATAAAAATACTAAGATTCAAAAGCAAGGTTGCACACTTTGGGGGCTTATCTAGGGTCTTTAACCATTATCCCCTTCTTCTCTAACTTTTAGCCTAACCACGTTATAACCCTTAAAAGACCTCTTTGTGGTATACACACAGTTGTACGAGGTTCGACCAGAGCTACATTCGGCCTGTTTCTTAATGGATACGTAGGCAACCTCACAAAGAGGTGCGGCTTAACCTTAGTGTCACCATCATTTGCATCTTTTAAAAATATACTTCCACACACTTAGCCCTTGCGGCCTAACCTTAGTGTCACTTTCACACACATCACAGATACATGACCAAATAATCATTCTCCTATGAACCCTTCGTCACCAAATCTTAACACATCGTTAAAGCATGCATGCCTTGTCATATCAAAATAACTTATCACTCATAAACTTCATCGCATCACAAAAGTATGAAGTGCATAGCCTCAGCGCCTAAGTTACCCAGATACTTTCATCATTGAGTCAACAATTGAGATATCTTAGGATGAACTAATCCTTTCACTATAAGATACAGCATCGACATATACATTCGATTAAGCTCATTCAACATGCACCACAAACACTCAAACACTCACTTCGATTGTTTTTTGTGTCATTCTTTTTCGGGAGAAAGTCGGTACCCTTACACAAAAATGACAAATTTTTTTTCTTTTTACTATACAATGCACACACGAGTCATGTACATCGAATTACAATGAGTCAAATAACACCAAGCCTTAGTTAGGTTAACCATAAGAAAACATGCGCAATGTCCTATAGTTTAAAATATAGATGCAGGTACACTAAGTCCAAAGCTAAAAGAGCAGAAATAGCTCTAACTTGGATTCAAGCGTATTGCAAAATAAACAACGCAACACGGTGCACCCCAACGCAGCACGATGAACCCTGACGCAACGGGACAAACATATCGTTGCACGATAGCATTCTCGTTGTGCGATGGCTCTAATTCGCCCGCGTCAGCCTTCGAGGATATCACAACTTTGTTTGGTTGGCTCGCGACTATTCAATTTTAGCCTCCTTATAAGCATTTGATTCTTATTATTAATTGGTTTAATTATAACTTGATTGAAGATCGCCCTGATGACGATCATACTAAATGAACAACTTTGAAATTACACCTTTGATAAGTAGTTAGCCTAATTACAACTTTATTGATGATCGACTTGATGACGATCGAATGTAGCAGATTTGAAAATTGATAATGAACCTTTGAGTAGTGAATAACGATAATCACAAAAGGATTCCTATGATGGAATATTTCTATAAATTAATTTAAAGACTTCTAAGAATCTTAGATATTGTTCTAAAGATGAATTTTCCAGAGACAGAAAGGTGAATTACTTCTAGGATTAAGGACAAGAGAATTTGAAGACCCAAGATGAAGAAGTCATCAATAGGGGGGCTAATATATTAAATGGTCTTTCGCTTGGATTTGAGAAAGACATTTCATGATGAAGCGGTTTTCGATCACTTTCACTAAGATTGTGGAGGTTGTCATTTGATTTGAGAAGATGGCACGTGATAGGCGAACTTCGATGACTTTTGCTAAGATTGTGGAGGTTTTCATTTGATTTGAGAAGATGGCACGAGATGGATTATCTTCAATAGCTTTCTCTAAGATTGTGAAGGTTGTCATTTGATCTGAGAATATGGCACGAGATAGGCAATATTGGATGGCTTTCGCTAAGATTGTGGATGTTGTCTTTTGGTTTGAGAAGATAGCACGAGATGCGCGATCTTCGTTTGCTTTCGCTAAGATTGTGGAAGTTGTCACTTAGATTAGAGATGAACGATTCCTGTTGATGCAGTCTTCGACGAAATTCGCTATGATTGTGAAGGTTGTCTCCTTGATTCAAGAAAATAGCTTGTGATGTAGCAGCAATGATAGACGATGTTCCCTAGGATGTGGAAGATTGTCACAATAAAATTAAGAATATTTACACGCAGCGTTCTTCAACGTTGTCCCAAGATATAGAGGAGATTGTCTACAGTGTCGAGGTACTGCCATTGCGAGGTATTGCCACAACCCTGAAGATGACAAGGTACGGCCACCTTCGACGGTGTTCCTGAGGTATTGTTGAAGATTGTCACAAACAAATAAAGATAGTGAGGCACTCTTACCTTTAAATGGCGTTCACAGGGTATTGTGGAGGTCGTCACAACAAAAATGCATCAACAGAATTGGCTACCCCTGAGACGTGTACTCGACGATGCAAGATACACGTTTCTTAACTCTTTTATCTATGTAACTAACACTAGCTTGCAGGTATCAGCGTTACAAGAATGATTTAGGATTGCAGAACGTCCTAAATTATTCTCCGTCCCTATTGCTACTTTGAATTTTGTTTTCGAAACAAGAGTTTCTTTAAACTTAGTCAAAGTGGGGGCTTCTACAGACACCCAAATGTGTCTCCCCAAAAGACTTAACCCAGTGATGAATTATTTTCACGTCATTAATTATCAAACAAAGTGAAATTGTTAAAATTCTAGTAATGTGGCTATTTTTTAAAATAACACCTTCTTTCTTAAAAAATGTACTCTATTTATGAAAATAAGCCAGTCCAATTTATTTTGGTCCATGACAAGGGTCCAATAATAGTGTAGTTGGATTGATGTATGTAGGCGTCATTCAAAGTGAACCTACATTAAATCATGCTGTGAATATGCTTAGCACTTATATGTAGTGGGAATTGACATATACGATTAGGGACAAATAAAGTAGGGAGCTGCCAACAAGTTTTTAAGGAACTTGTAAACTGTTCACGGATCATTAAAGGCAACCACGAATAAGGGACAATGAAGGCAACAACGATTGACCCGTGAAGGTTACACCCCATTCATAATCCATGAGATTACTAACTCCATATGGTTCGGAACCATGAAAGGAGGATCAGGGATGATTGTACGAAGTGAGTCATGGAGTCACATTCGCCCGTATTGGCCTCTACTCGATTCGTATAGTGAAAAGTGATTCATGCGATCTCAAAGGCATACAAACAAAATATTCAATTTGCTCCAAACTATTATTAAGCTAAATTGGTTGAATATTAATGCAACACATTATTCTAAAATATTAGTGATCACTTCGATTAATTAGAAGATTAAAAAGGAACCTAAACCGGTTGTCCAAATTGTCTTATTGGGCGTGATTTTCAATCACATATTCCCTTTAAAAATGTAATATGGTGATCATAAAAATATAGTAGAATAAACATTTATATTGGAAGCAATTTAACAATAATATCGTTAGTCAAATCAAATATAAATAAACCTAATCATGATACTAGCATTATTTAAAATAAAATAAGTAATTAAATTAATTAATTACTCACATTCTGCGCTTTCCTTTAATTTGCTACATCATTAATAAATTGTTAGTAACTTCAATAAAAACTATAAATCAATTGAAAATTAAATAAAGGTAGAGTTGATTTAGTTGAAACCCTCAGTTATTTGCGCCTTTCACACCTTTGTTTAAGGACGGAACCTCGGGTCGAGTATGGACTACTTGGAGTGCTTAAGGGAAGAATGGTGTAATTAAAAATATAGGTTTTAGGCTTAGAATATGAGAGCGAGAGAGAGAAGAGAATGATTTATGGTGTAAAAGAGAGGGAGAGAGAATGGTTTGATGCCTGGAACTGTAGAAAAGAGGGGGGTATTTGCAGGGAAAATGAGCAGAGGGTACACACGGAACCCTAAAAAAATAAAAACCCTAAAAAAGGTTGCCGCGACACTGCAAGGAACACCGCGACACGACAAAGAATACTGTGACACGGGGGAAACTTGAGTGACGCGGGAAAAACTGGAATGATGCGGGAAATATTTTACCTACAGGAGTAAAAATGCGTGAAAGGTTTACGCGGAAAAGACACGAGAAGATTCCGTGACACGGCAGTATCCGCAATGGCACGGTACAGTACACCGTGACACGGTGCAAAATCCCGTGGCGCGGCAATATTCCCGTGACATGGTGGATTAAACGTGTGAAGAAAAGGCAGAATTACACAAAAAGGCACCGTGTCACAGTAATATGCCCCATGACACGTCAGCATTTGCCGCGTCACGGAATTTTAGCTGCTGCGCAGTAAATTCAATTTTTTGCGCATTTTTAAAATTATCATAACTTTTGATCCGTAACTCAGAATAAGGCATATAGTATATCATTGCAAATCTTATTAAGTATAATTTCCAACCCAACTAAAATCAGGTCAAAAAAATTGTATATTTTAAGATATGGTCGTTATAGTAGAATGGTGTCGGTTTTGGGTCGAGTTTAGTGTTTGACTCATATCTTCTTCATTTTAAATCGAAATTGGGCTTATGATACATGGATGGAAATATTTTTTCAAGGCCTATCCAACCAAATAAAATTGGATCAAAATTATAATACCAAAAAATCAGTTTCTCCCGATTTTTCGATGTGGACACGAAAACTAAAAAGTAAAATATGGTTTGGGGAAATGAGCTAGGAAATGGATTGGTTTATGAAATGTATTGAATGGAAACATGGATTTAATCACTCCAAAGATTAAATATTCAACCCGACTAATAATTGTGGCGAAAGGTTGTTCATCATCGGGTTTGTTTCAGGGAGACATTTTTAGGTGTTTATAGAAGCCCCAACTTTGGCTGAGTTTGTAGAAACGTTAGTTTCCAAAACGATGGTGAAAATAGTCGAGTGGGATGGAGAATGATTTAAGACGTTCTGCGATCCTAAATCAATCTGTATACCTCGATACCTGTAGAAAAGTGTTAGTTCCACTAATAAAAGGGTAAAGGGATTAAATACATATCTGACCCTAATGTATCGGTGCCAAATGAGTTTGGTAGCTTCCTACGCTTGAAGGAATCCAACGGATAACGTTTGTTAAAAAACTTTTCATGCTTGAGGAAAGTCGAGTGATGAGTTTGGTAGCTTTCTAAGCTTGAAGAAATCTACCGGATGATACTTTTCAAGTTTGAGGAAAGTCGACATATGAATTTGGCGGTTTTCTATGCTTGAAGAAACCCACCGATAATAATTTCCATGCTTGAGGAAAGCCGACAGATGAATTTGGCGGTTTTCTATACTTGAAGAAACCCACTAAATGACACTTTCCATAATTGAGGAAGGACTTGTCTGATGATGAGATTGCAAGTCTCTATGTATCGAGAACCTTGCATTGTGAATCGTCTTTGCTTGAGAGATGGTCACTAAAATGATGATGGTTCGGTTTTCCCCGAACATGGGCTATAGATGGCCCGCTTGTCCCCGGACGTGGGCTGTACATGGTCTGCTTGTCCTCGGACGTGGGCTATATATGGTCCGCTTGTCCCCGGACGTGGGTTGTAGATGGTCCGCTTGTCCACGGACGTGGGATATGTATGGTCCGCTTGTCCTCAGACGTGGGCTATAATTCAGACCTGCAAAATATAATTTGCTAAGGGACTCGTATAAATTAAGGGACTCATATAGACTATGATTGACTTGACCAAATGACTTGACCAAGTTTAACTTGACATGACATGTATATAACTTGTGGTTGTGTGTATATATGGTGTGTGTATGTAGACACAAGCAAACAAAAATGCAAAAGCAAATTTTTTTTGCCATTTCATTTTTGTCATGAGACGAGTGGAGGGTACCGACTTTCTCCCGAAAATGAAAGACGTGAGAACTGAACTTTTTATTTTCAAACTTCCCTCGATAAAAAGTTTGAAAATTTCTTTGAACTTCCCCTAAGGAAAATAATGAAAAGGGAAAGAAGTTTTGAACTTCCTTCTTGAGCAAGACGAAATAAATCGTATGGATTGAATTGCTTGTCTTAAAAATAATTTATGCATGATGCATGTTCTTAGGCCAGGAGGCTAAGGACAATTACATCATGTGACACGATAGATGAATGAACCTAGGTCATGGAGTTAAGCATCATATATGGTGTAAAGAAATGATCTTGAACGTCACTTAGGTCCGGAAGCTAAGCACGTATATAGATTAAGTGATTATTGCATAATGAACGTTGCTTAGGTCAAGGAGCTAAGAATGGTATACTTTGTATAATTACAAATCATTGATATATAAATGTTGCTCAGCACATTATGCGATGCATGAAATAATGAACATTGCTCAGGTCAGGAAGCAAAGCAAGTATACAATGTTTTCTTTACTGAATGTTGTCTTAAAAGATGATGAAGCATGCACAGTGTTGAAAGAAGAATTCATGATAAAAGGGCTCTTAAAGGGAAGGATGATTGGAATGGATATGGACGTGTGAGTGAAGTGTGTAACTGTGATACTAAGGCTAACTGCACGGGTTATGAGGATGGAAAGAGATGTGAGAAGAGTCAAAGATGATGACTCTTTAGGCTGGGTAGGCTAAATGATGTACATGCAAGCCCCCAAGTCTATCTCTAATTGGGTAGGGGTAAGCATTTGATGTTCTTTGTCTCGATCATGCATGGATATGAATATGAATGTGGCCACACCTTGATGTGAGGTTGCCTACATATCCGTTAGGAATCAGGCCGAACGTAGTTCTAGCAAAACTTTGCACAAATGTATGTACACCTCAAAGAGATCTTCCAAGGTTTGTAATATGGTTAAGTTGATGGTTTAAAGAAGAAAAGGGTACAGGCTCAAGACCCGAGATGATCTCAAAGATGGGTAATTATGAATTTGAAAATTTTAAATTTGGGAAGTTTATTTTCGCTTTTTTTTTATATAATAATTTTGAATCAATGTAGGCAATATCAGATCATGCAGTTCATCACTCACTTAGCATTAATGTTTCTCAGGCACGATACCAAGCACTCGATAAGAGACGCAATTTGAGACATGTTCGTATCAAAGACATTGGAACACTTGCCTTTAGACATTCTTTTATTGTTGCTTTGCTGATTATTTTTACTTTCCTTTTGAATGTTATACAATTACACATCTTCTAATCCTAGGGTTAAGTGAATGTGGATTGAAGAAATGAAGGCCAAACGTTAGATGAGGCTCAAAATGGTTGATGAAGAAATGGAATGTGATTGAACGGTTAACAGGAAATAACAGGGTTGCAAAGATGCCTAAAGTCATTGGTGTACCTTGTGTTTAGTTTGGTAATTGATTTTATTATTATTATTATTTTTTTTAGCATGAGTGAATGAAAAATGCTATGATCGAGATGTATAGGAAATTTTCTCATTTTAATATTGGAAAAGGTGAACGAAACACATGAAACATATAAAAATTTGAAATGGAAAACCTATGCTAGACATGAATCAGGGAATGGAGATGAATGATAAAAAAAAAAAAAAAATCATGAAATCTTCCACAGAGGATCTGTTGTGTGCCTTGTGTTCATTAATTCTTGCCGCCTGGAGGGACAGGAAGTTTGTTTGCATCCACCAAGTCTTGAATAATGTCCTTCAAATTCCAACATTGCTCTTAAGTGTGGATCCTTCCTTGATGGTACTTGCAATGGGCATTGGGATTCCATTTGGCGCTCCTTTCTTCAGGTTTTGGCTCTGGAAATGGCCCAATAGGTGTGATCAAGCCTTGACCGTAAAGGCAATCAAAGGCCGCATCATAAGTTTTTCCTAAAGGAGTGTAAGTTTTTTTTTCTTGGGCAATGGAGCATTATGAACTAACACTTCATTGAGATCAAATTGGCTTATATTATTGGTAGTATTTTCGTGCTTAGAAGACGAAGAAGAAGGATGGTCGTTCTTCTAAGTGTTATTATTGCTAACAACAACAATCCTTATTAGCTCATCCTTTATATTGATGCCGATGTCGTATACAGCTTCAAAAGTGTTCAGTGGAAGAAATTTGAGATGTTCTCTATATTTATTAGATAAGTAGTGAAGCCTTCATTCTCTTTATGTTTGAAAACGAAGATTCAACGTTCAGAGGTTTTAGTATGAATGTTACACTTGTAACGATTCATGAAACTGTCGGTGACATCTTGCCAAGTTGCAGTACGCTTAGCATCCAGGGAATAAAACCATTGTTGGAAAGCATTTTCTAAGGAAAGAGGGAACACCGTAGGGAAGAGTGTTACGTTCAACCCCTTAAGAGCCATGGTTGCAGAGAACACCTTCAAATGGAATATTGGATTGTCAGTAGGCTTGAACTTTGGAATATCAGTAGTGGTGAACTTTTCAGGAAGTCTGTCTTTCACATCTAAAGGAGTGGGAGGGTGTTCCAAATCCGCAGAAATCTTACTCATTTGTTCCTTCAATTTGTCAAGGGTGGAATCACTGACCTTGTTTTGTTCCATGGTAGTGACCCTAGTGGTAAGGGTTTCCATCATGGCAGACAGTGCCTCGACGGATTTTTTGATTTTCTCAAAATCTTCCTTAGTGGCCATTTAAAGGTATTAAGTAATATGGAGATGGAAAAGTTCTCTTTGAACGCCTCTTGGATTTAAGAGATTGTTGCGGTAATGACTCAAACCGTATTAATCTACCCCTGCTCTTGACCAAGTATTGTGAAATAAAACAATTCACTTAATTGTTGGACTCAATGCTCAAGATAGGAAAGGAAGGGAAAAAATAGACATTTGAAAACATGTGAGAATAAACTTCACACATTTTTTATTATGACGAAAAAATAAAGGTGCATGAACCTAGAATACAATTATAAACGAGATGGTGCACGACTCGAGTCGAAACATAAAGAGAGTGTGTGGACTAAACTTGACTCGTGAGTGATTAAGTGATGTTCTAAGACTCGTGGTATGATCGTATGGCTAGACATGTGAACAATAACCAAAACGAGTGACACGTGGACCAAATTAGCACAGAAGACAAAAATAGGGACTGAATGGACTTAAACATGGGCACCGTGTCGCAGCACAACTGTCGTGTCATAGAAAACCTTTACCGTGGCGCGGTACAGGCCACCGTGACACGGTACAAATCGCCGTGATGCGGCGTTTTTTGCCATGCCACGGTAATCAGTTCCAGAGTTTTTTTTTTCTTTTTTTCTGTCAATTTTAGAGTCTGTGCTAATTACTAAGTGAGTACGGTCCATAGGCAATTGTTAGTCATAAAATAATCCACCATAGACAAAGAAAGATTGTTAAGGTTAGGATCAAAACGACCAAATATACACACATAGGACACGTAGGCACAATGATGCAAAGAATAGTTCGCAACCTAAGGTCCAGGTCTATGTTCCATTATGGTAAGGTTTTATTTGGTGTCAAAAGGGTACTGTAGACATCTACTTTTGGCCTCCTGTCTTGACAGGAAGTGCAATGACGATAAATAAAACCATCTTCGTGTTGGACCAAAGTGAAGAATGATTATGGATAATTGGTTAAGCCAGAAAACACAAAAGTCTAGCCTAAATAAAAGATAGAAGCCAAAACAAAGGTCCAATTAACTAAACCCGATCATAATTAAGCTTATGCCCGTGCTTAAAACCCAATAATGACGGATTTAGGAGCGCCTAGGTTAAATCTTAGTGTTGCCGCATAAAAAGCCGCGCGCATCTCAAACAGTCACGCTGGGCTGGCACACGCAACTAATTCAGTTGCACGTGACACCCTACGCAACCTCCAGAGTTGCGCTGCGAAAGACAATTTGTTGCGCTGCCCATAGCAGCATAACCTAATCACTTGTGCGGGGATGCCGCGCGCAACTCATCATGTTACGCGCAACACCTGCTGTGGCAGAATGCTCGTAACCCTAAACCTAATCATTCCCTATAAATAAGAGCTTAAACGGAGGCTGAGACAAATAGAAAATAACCTAAAACTCTGTCGAAATACTAGTGAACTTGTGCAACCTAGCCCCTCTTGTCCCAAACACTCGCCCTTTTGATATTTTTTACTACGGTGGAGGTTACCCAACCAGAAGGAGTCCATAAGTGTTCTAAACGGAAATCTAGCAAAGAGAAGTGGTAAATTCCCGAGCACTTAGTTACATTTATTTTCTTGTTTAAAAGAACCTTAATTAATTAATTAGTGTTGTTTGATCACCTTTAAAATAATTAATTAATCAATTCCACATAGTATCTTGCGTTAAATAAAGATTAGAATTGAATTAAATAATTGTTGGTTGATCACTTAAGCCAAGGCGAATATTGTTTGTTTTCTTGCCCTTTTCACAAAATTGATTAAATAAGAATAACGACATTACGATGTAATTCCTACGTGAATTAAAGATTGTAAAAAAAATCAACTAGCATAGTTTTAGGTATCGGGTTGCATATATTGTTTGGTGATGAAATTGTAAAAACAGAAGAGCTAGTAGAGGCTGAACTAGGGCTAGGATGACGATTCCCCTCTAAAAGGAACGTTATTTTAATACCCTCACTCCCGAACTCATTTATGGTTTATAGACCAATTTGGGCATGGGTAAACTTATGATTCGTGCTCATTATTTCATGAACTCCACATAGAAGAAAGACATGAACGAGGATCATGAGTTTTTTCTAAAACTCATTGGCGACTCCCTACTTGTTTCATACAGAAAAGCATAATGATAGAATCAATTCTAATTCAAGGTCCCCCAATCAGTTAGAAATTCAAATCCTACTACACCCTAACAAATGCGAAGTCCTAGGCTTTTAAGTGGCCATGGGTATTTAAGGAGAGGACCCCTTACGATGGGATCACCCTCGTTACAGTGGCGACTCCAGTGGGGACTTAGAGGTTACATGATTAATTTGTAGTTATGGTCCAAGGTTTCCAACACTAGGTTGCCTATGGGTTGTAACGAGAATTAACTTGGATAATCTCTAGTTATAGAGAGAGACTTGAACGCATAATATCTTCCATTTGCACAAGATTAAAAGCTAAACAAGCAACCTTGCATCATGCATAAGCATAGCACATTTAAACCATCAGGGATTGGCTCATTGACTAGGGGTCACCAACACTAGGCTTCTAGCCCGAAATCAATAACAATCATCCCACCCATATCGCCAACAAAATGTTGGGAGGGTGATGCCATGAGTCAACACATTGAGTGATTGATTTGTGCGTTGTTTCTTAAGATATGGTACCTTTGGACACCCAAGCCCTTTTGACCTTAGAACGACATTGCGTGAATCTTTACTTATGGCATGCTTATTTTATTATAGTACTATATGCAACGTGTTAGGATAGTCTTCTTGTTGTCTTTTTTAGTTTTGTCTAGGTTCCCAATTACGAAGTTGTCTCTTCGTGATTTAGCGTCATATTCAAAGGATAGAATAAAAAAATCAAATAAAAAAATCGAATAAAAAAAACGATGACAAAAAAAAAACGCTCGAATTAAAAAAAAAAATCTACGAGTAGGTGGCGTGGGCAACTCAGTGAATTGCGTGACCCCTCCCAGCGCAAGTGATTATGTTGTGCGCGCCCACTGGACGAGTTAATTATGATTTCTCAAAAAACAAATTGGCTCGTCCGAACAATATCTTCATTGAAGAATTGTTAAGGGTGATGTTATCTGTTTGAATATATTTTGCGTCTTTTCTTTTTTATTCCTTTCTAAATAAGCGTATTGATTTACTTATCCTTTCGTACTCCTTTAGGGCCGGTTTCAAAGCTTGGGAAAGAGGACCCCCGGGCACTCGCATTCTACGTTTACCACTCTAAGATCAACCCCTTTCAAACCACTTTTCTTCGACAACTAATGCTATTCCAACAACAATGCCAACCATCGATGAACTTCAACAAGAAATTCTTCGTTTGAGAGGAAAAGGCACAAGAGGCCAAAGAGATAAGAATTAAGAAAATGGAAAAGGCCGAAAAGAAAAATGTTAAAACTTTAGCCTTGCAAGAAAAGATGGAACAATTATCCATCAAAGAAAAGTCGTTGGAGAAGCTAGTTCTTCGTTCTACAATGGGGAACAAGTACTTTGTCGTAGAAAAGTTTGCTCCTCCCCCAGGACTTGCTTTATCAGAAAAGTTCATAGCCACGGACTTGCCAATATTTAAGGTAACAAATAATCCACAAAATCATTCAATGTGTTTTACTAGCACTATGGAATTAAAGGGAGTTGATCCTAAGCTTTATTCTTGGACTTTCCCTTTATCCCTAGACCCAACTGCAAGAGAGTGGTACTATGGGCTAGATCAGAAATTCAAGGAAACACGGGAAGATGTAGTTTCGGCTTTCATCACCCAATATGAGAGTAACGTAGAGTTTAAGTCAGTAGAGTTTATGTCAACTTTACGTGAACTCGAGATGCTTAAGCATGGCGATGATGAAGATTTCCTTGCTTTCTATAGTAGATTGCGAGAAAAGGCGGCCCACCTTGCCCAAAGGCCTCCTGAACTCGAGTTATTACAAAAATTCATTGACAACTGTCATGAAAAGTACAACAAACATCTACGTTACCTTGGTCTAGACACTTTTCATAAGGTCTTTTCTGTGGCTACTAGTATTGAAGATGATTTTGCTAAAGAAAAAGCATTCAAACCACATCATCATCAATCTAAGAATAACTACAAAAAAGGGAATGATAATGCATCATCCTTTATTAACGTATTTGCGACTTCCACGCAATACAGTAAAACAAATCGATATGATGATCCTAGAAAAAGATGGACAAAAGAAAGAAAATTTACTCCATTTCCTGTAAGCTATAAATAATTGTTAGAAAAATTAAATGAAAAAGGCTTACTTGTGCCAACAGGGCCAACACCAACCACACCATTAGAAAGAAGATTTCCTCAATGGAATAGAATTGCTTATTGTGCTTATCATAGAGGCGTTGGACATGATACTTAACGTTGCTATGTTTTATAGCACAAAATACAAGATTTAGTAGTAGATGGGAGAATTCCCACGCCTAAAAATAACAATAATGCATCCCCCTTAGGGGTGTTTCACATCGATGAGGACCATATGGGAAGTGATATGTTCAATCCTTTGGACTATATCAAACCTATAAGAGAACCTCTATCCACAATACTTATCGGGGCAACTAATGAAGTATGTGCACTATGGGACGACGACATTCAAGATTTATATGTCTCTAAGTATGCCGCCATCCCACCTCCATCTTGTTTACAAAATGAAACAAATGAAGCGCTTGATTGGGATCATTTCTTGGGGAAGTCGCAACATCTATCATATCTCCTTAGATTAACAATGGCATCAAGCACAACTCATGGAACATCTTGAAATGGAGGCACATCCAAAGCCTCTAGAAGAAAGTTGGTTTGTGAGTCCTACATCTTACCCAAATGAAATAGATCATTTAACTCGCTCTGGGCGAGTCAACCAAGCACCACCATCAAATGGATCTTCGACCACACAAAATCAAACTCAAGGTCAAGTACGAAATCCAATACCACCTCCACTTGAGGTGGAAGATCCATTAGTCAAACAACTTTTCCAATCCAAGGCGAATGTTAGCATTTGGGAACTTCTAAGTACTTCTAAAGAACATAAGAATTCTCTCTTGAACTCTCTTACATCTTTGTCTGTAAGCATAGACACAACCCCTCAGGATCTCGTTAACTTTCTTACGAGCGAGAAATTCGACAAATCAATCATTTTTCCAATTGATGATTTGCCTTCAAAAGACACTACCCACAACAATGCATTATACTTAACTGTGTGATGCAAGGGATACAATATCCCTCTAACTTTGGTAGACAATGGGCCATCTGTAAACGTATACCCGTTACGAATGGCAAAATACTTAGGCCTAAATCCAGAAAAGATTTACAATCAACAAAAGAAAGCATTAGGGCCTATGACAATTCGAGAAGATCGGTGTGTGGAACTGCTAAGCTACAAATTACTACATGCCCAATTAAAAAGATGGTTGAATTCCATGTGATGGACATAAAACCTACATTCAACCTTTTACTTGGACGTCCTTGGATACATGAGCTTGGTGCAATACCATCCTCACTTCATCAAATAATTAGGTTGAAATATCAAGGGCTTCCTATGACTATACATGCTTCTCCACTCAAAATAGCAATAAATGATCAATCACTCTTAGAAATAAACCATGATAATGATGAAGAGGACATGTGGGGATTTGCCATGGAGCCAATCATCAAAATTGAAATGGAAGGTGACTTTGAAGAACCATTCAAGCTTGATCCATATTCCACTCGGATAGTAAAGAACATCTCACTCAAGAGTAGTTACTTTCCTAGGATGCCTTTGGGAATAGGAATGAAGAAATCTCTCTTACTTCCTTATCCCAAAGAAAAGCTTCTCCTTTGGATTAGGATATAAACCAACCAAAGAAGAATTGGAGTCTCACGATGCAAAAAACAAAGCACGTAGAGACAATAATAAGAAAGGGATAATCACTGTACTCCCATCTTAGCAACAAACCCTTAATTGGGAATTCATTAAGGAGGGTGAAGATTACCCATTCTACGACTTTCCAGAACCCTTAGTTCTAGAAGGAATCAAGAAGCCTGGATTTGAAATATTTCATGATTGCTACTTCTTGGATGACGATCTTAGTATCGTTAAATCAAAATACCCAACTCCAGGGTGCTATGATGGGCAACCATTTAACTTGCTATTTGGACTAGAGCAAAATTATGTCGCTACAATCACCAATAAAAACGCCATTCAAGATGAAGCTTTTGACCCAACCTCGTTGATCACCCTTTCAAATGAAACTTTTGAGCATGGATGGAGAAAATCTTTCAAATGGACCAATCACAAAGGCGATAAGCTGAAAATCGTCATAGGCGAAGGGAAGATGTTTGAAGAATCGGACGATGAATCTATTAAAGACTCTAGGGAAGCTGAAAATCTAGGCCTTGTGGCCATTAGTGAGTCTTTATTTTCTAGTTCTAAGGACGAAGATCCCAAAAAGGATTCTTGTGTTGATGTACTCTCTTTTGATTTTAATAATATGAGCTCTATTTCCTAGTATATGCCTTTTCTTGAATCTTTCGAATGCTATAACAATCAATCTAATGAAGATGACAACATTAATAAATTGGTTGAACTAATGAATGAACAAGAACAAAAGAACCCTATCGCTGAAGAAACTAAAATAGTTAATATAGGAACTAACGAAAATAAAAGAGAAGCCAAAATTGGCTTAACTCTAAATCCGGAAGAGCGATCGACCCTCATATCAACGCTTAAAGAATTCAAAGACGTTTTTGCTTGGTCATACAAGGACATGCCTGGAATAGATAGGGAAATTGCGGAACATACCATTCCCTCGAACCCTACCTCTAAACTAGTAAAACAAAAACTTCGACAAATGAAACCGGATGTCGCATTAAAAATAAAAGAAGAAGTACAAAAGCAGTTAGACGCAGGTTTTATTCGTGAATGTAATTACCAAGAATGGGTAGCAAACATCGTCCCAGTCCCTAAAAAGGATGGACGAGTTCGGATGTGTGTCGACTTTAGGGACCTTAATAAAGCTATCCCTAAAGGCGATTTTCCTCTACCACATATTGATATATTGGTAGATAACACGACTGAACATGCGATGTTATCCTTTATGGATGGATACGTAGGTTATAACCAAATTTTAAGAGCAAAAGAAGACAAAGAAAAGACATGCTTTATTACCCCTTGGGGTACGTATTGCTACACAGTCATGCTATTCGGTTTAAAAAATGTAGGAGCTACGTACCAAAGAACGGCTACGACTCTCTTGCATGATATGATGCATAAAGAAATAGAAGTGTATGTGGATGATATGATCGTGAAGTCCAAGGATAGAATGGGTCATATAAAATCTTTACGCAAATTTTTCACTCGCATAAAAGAATACAAAATGCGATTGAATCCACAAAAATGTGCCTTTGTAGTAACTTCTGGCAAGTTACTCGGATACGTAGTAAGCACACGTAGCATCAAGATTGATCCCTCTAAAACTAAAGGCAATTGTTGACATGCCTCCTCCCTCAAACAGAAAAAGAAATTAGGGGATTCCTTGGCAAACTACAATACATTAGTCGATTTATCAACAAATTTACTATGACTTGTGAGCCAATATTTAAAAAATTGAAAAAAGAGGAGAAACATGAATGGTACGATTAATGCCAAATGGCCTTTGAGAAAATAAAAGATTATCTCAAAAGTCCACCAATTTTAACACCACCAATACCCAAACTACCTCTTAGGCTATACATTACAGTTAGAGACACAGCCACAGGTGCCATGTTAGCACAAGAGGTAGAAAAATTCAAGCGTGCAATATATTACATAAGTAAAAAATTCATCCAATATGAAGAAAAATATATCACCTTGGAAAAGACAAGCCTAGCATTAGTGTGGGCAACCAAAAAATTACGACATTATATGTTACCACACACTACTCATGTGATTTCTCAACAAAATCCGATAAAGTATTTATTTGAACAACCACCCATACAAGGAAGGATATGTAAGTGGTTGGTGATGTTGGCCGAAATTGAGTTAAAATATATTCCTGAAAAATCAATGAAAGGAAAAGTAATTTCTGACTTTCTAGCACAACATCCAAATTAAACAAGTCGTGCAAAAACTACTCATCTTCCGGATGAATAGATTCTCATGACACAAGATGACAAATGGGTAATGTACTTTGATGGTGCATCCAATCAAAAAGGATGTAGCGTAGGAGTGTTACTCATAAGTCCAAAGGGGGCACATACTCCAATCTCTGTTAAACTAGACTTTAAGGTTACTAATAATGTCCTAGAATGTGAAGCGTGCATTATTAGATGGGAAGCAGCAGCTAGCATAGGTGTGCTAAAATTAGAGGTATATGGAGACTCCAGTCTGATTATAAATCATATACTAAAAAATGGAAAATAATAAACTCCACAATGATATTATACCAAGTACACCTAGAGCAACTCATCAAGAATTTTGAACATATTGATTTTAAATATCTCCTAAGGGATTACAATCAATTTTCCGATGCGCTAGCAAAATTAGCCTCGATGATCAACATTCCAGAGCACTTAAATATGACTATTATTTTATACTTATTTGGACCAACAGACATAAGCAGTTACTCATACTACATTGTCTAATCCTCATCATTTTAGAGGATTTAGCATGATTTTAATCATCTTTAAGACATGCATTGTATATACACCTCTTTCTTGCTCATTGTAAATGGTACTCCGTACTAACTATATTGCAACGCAATAGAGGAAATAAATGACATCGAAGGAGACAGTCCCTGGTATGATCATATCCTCCAATATATTACCCATGGCACATATCACGAAAATACTTCACCGAAAGACCAACGAGCCTTACGAACACTTGCGGCCCAATATGGTCTATTAAATGGTTAATTATGCAAAAAATGACCTAATGGTCAACGTTTATTTTGTATAGACCAACCGGAAGCCACACACCGTATGGAAAATACTCACAAAGGTGTTTGTGGACCTCACATGAATGGTAAAATGCTTTCAAAAATAATTTCACGACAAGGGTACTATTGGTCCACTATGGAACATGATTGCATACAATATGTTAAAAAATGTCCAGAATGCCAAATGTTTGCTAATTAATACACCTTCCACCATCCGAACTATACAATCTCACTTCCCCTTGGACTTTTTCAACTTGGCAAATTTTGAAAAAATCTCTCCAACAGGAGTAAGAGGGCACGAGTACGTATTAGTTGCCATTGATTACTTCACTAAGTTGTTTGAGGATGCTTCTTACGTGAATATCACTTATAAACATGTCGCAAAGTTTCTTGAACGAAACATGTTTTGTAGATATGGAGTTCTACATGAACTAATTAGTGATCAGGGATCTCAATTCAAAGCTGAAGTCGAGACCCTCTTAACTCGTTATAAAGTAAAACATCATCACTCATCCCCATGTAGACCTCAAATGAATGGAGCTGTAGAGTCGGCAAATAAAAATATAACAGTCATCATTAAGAAAATGACAGAAAATTACAAAGACTGGTCGAATAAACTACACTTCGCATTATAGGGTTATAAAACGTCTATACGAACATCAATATGAGTAACTCTATACTCCTTAGTTTTCGGAATGGACGCGGTACAACCAGTCGAACTGGAAATACCATCCCTGTTCCTCTAAGCAACAGGAAGGCCAAGAATAGTAACAATAGTAACAGTGGATGGAAAGGAAAGAAGAACGACAATCCTTCTTCTTCCAAAACTACCCACTGAAACAACGTTAGCACTAATAACTTGGATAAGGTCCTTGTCATGAACAAACAAGGGCAAAAGATAAACTTCACACCTATTGGTATACGTTATGACACAACATTTGATCGCCTTCATGCTAAAGGTCTCATAACTTCTATTGGACCATTTGAAGATCCACCAGTCGAAAGGAGGACGGCTAACTAGAACCTCATTGCGCACTACAAATACCATCAAGGTAGGGGTCATACTACTGAGAATTGTTGAAAGCTGAAAGAGGCCATCCAATATTTGATCGATAATAACAAGCTTCCTATACCTCCAGTCGGCAAGAAAACCGAGTGATGATAAGGCACAAGACCAGAGGCAAGCTTCAACGACAAGATTTCATAACCTCTTTTTCTATTTATTTTATCTATACTTTCCCTAATAAGTCTAGGATAGGCACCTTTCATTTTCCCTTATATTCATTTTGTTGGACTTTCTTTTACTTTTTCCTTTTAATAAAATGAGCATTTTATTTCTTGCGATCATGGCATTGCATAAAAAAAAATTAAAAAAAAAAATATGCCAAACTAAGAACAAGGTATACCAATGATTTGAGGCACCCCTTGTAGCCACATCATATTACCTTTCACCCTTCAAATATACAATCCTTTATTAATGAACCACTTTGAGCCTCGTCTAACGATAGACCTTTCTTTCTTTGACTCACATCTACCTAACTTTGGGATGGGACGGTGTGTAACTTATGAAATTTTCAAAGAACAAAAGCTTGGGTGTATAAAAAATTAAAATAGCATAAAAAAAAAGTGTGCAAAAGGGCAAGTGTTCCAATGTCATTGATATGAACATGTCTTTGATATGAACACGTCTTAGATTATGTCTCTTATTGAGTGCTCGGTACCGTGCCTTAGAAACATGAATGCCAAGTGAGTGATAGACCGCATGATCGGGATTGCCCACACTTATAGAAAAAAATGCAAAAAGCAAATAAAGTGAGCGAAAATAAAAAAAGAAAGAACTTAAAAGTGAGAAACCTCAAGCATAATAATACAAAGATTTAAAAGTAAGGTTGCACACCTTGGGGGCTTATCTATGGTCTTGAGCCTTTATCCCTTTCTTATTCAATGTTTAGCCTAACCACGTTACAACCCTTAAAAGACCTCATTGAGGTATACACTTACTTGTGCGAAGTTCGACTAGAGCTACGTTTGACCTGATTCCTAACGGATATGTAGGAAACCTCACATCGAGGTGCGGCCATAATAAAAATGCATTCATATTTACGTTAATAATTGATCATATCAAGGGGATATCCTATGCTCATCCTTATTCACTTAGTGTTAGACTTGGGGGCTTGATCCTTACATTATTAGCCTACCCAGCCTAAGAGTCACCACCGTTTGACTCTTTTCAATATATTTTTCAACACACTTAGCCGTTGCGGCCTAACTTTAGTGTCACTATCACACACATCATAGATACATGACCAAATATACTTCCCATAGGAACCCTTTGAGATGAAATCTTAACACAATGCTGAAGCATGCCTTGTCATATCAAGATCAATCATCATTGCATCACAAAGTATGAAGTATTTAGCCTCCGCGCCTAAGTTACCTAAATACTTTCATTATCGAGTCTACTAGGATAGTCTAAGATGTTATAATCCTTGTACTACAAGAGACAACGTTAACATATTAAGCTCATTCAACATACACCATCAAACACTTCGATTATTTTTTCGCGTCCTTCTCTTTCGGGAGAAAGTCGGTGCCCTCCACAAAAATGACGGAAAATTTTTGAATTTTCGCATTTTGAGTCAAGCACATCACAATACAATCACACGTTTCAATTCACATAGAGTCAACCTTAAGTTAGTCAATAAGTCTTAGGTCAACCCTAAGAAAAGGCATCAAGCCTTAGGTCAAACCTAAGAAAAGAACTAACAAAGTCTTTTGGCAATCTTTTGATTCTTACAAGATACAACTATTCAGCAAAGCTCCTGTTTGCAGCTAACCGAACGATAGCAACAAACATTCAAGTATCAAAGCTCTTTTGTTCAGAGACGCGTGGACATATAAAAGCTCCTTTGTTATGAGACGTGTGGACATATCAATAAAGCTCTTTTGTATAGAGACGCGTGGACATATCATCAAAGCTCTTTTGTTCGGAGACGTGTGGGAATATCATCAAAGCTCTTTTGTTCAGAGAAGCGTGGACATATCATCAAAGCTCTTTTGTTCAGAGACGCTTGGACATATCATCAAATCTCTTTTGTTCAGATACGCGTGGAGATATAAAAAAAACTCTTTTTTTTCAGAGACGCGTGCACATATCAAAAAGCTCTTTTGTTTAGAGAAGCGTGGCCATGTCTTTTAAGCTCTTATGCTCAGAGACACGTGGGCATCCTATTAAAGCTCTTCTTTTTCAGAGATGCGTGGACTTCTCATCAACAAGCTTTGTTGTTCATAGACGAGTGAACAGTCCTAAAAAAGAATCTCTTTTGTTCAGAGAAGAGTGAACATCAACAACAACAACAACAAGATGGCGTTCCTTAGCTTGTGGAAAGTCGTCACCACAAAATGCGGCAAAAAAAATCAGTTACCCTAGAGACTTGTGCTCGACGGTGCAAGATACGCATTTCTTAACTCTCTTATCTGTTTTAACTAACGCTAGTTTCCAGGTATCGCCTTAATAAGAATGATTTAGGATCGCAGAACGTTCTGAATCATTCTCCGTCCCTATCGCTACTTTGACTTTTGTTTTCGAAACTTGCGTTTCTCCAAACTTAGTCAAAGTGGGGGCTTCTGTAGACACCCAAATGTCTCCCCAAAACCAAACCCAGTGATGAATACCTTTCACGTCATTTAATTACCGAATGAGGTGAAAGTGTGAAAAGTCTAGTTATGAGGATGTTTTTATTAAAATATCTCTTCTTTCTGTTTTTGAAAATATTTTTTTTCTTACCCTATTTATGAAAAACGTGCATTAAAAATTATTTTGGTCCATGATAAGGGTCCAATAATAGTATAGTTAGATAGGGTATGAAAATAGCTTTCCAACGATATATTATAAGCCTAATTCCGATGAATAATGAGGAAGATATGACCAAAATACTAAACTGGGCTCAGTTTAGTTCTTACCTACGGCCCAATGATCTAGAGGAGGGCCTATTATTAATTATCATTCCTAAAGCTATTAGTATCGATTATAGTCTTCTAGAATCTCTAAAAGTTTCTCTTAAATCCTAATGGAGATAGGATTGATAATTATGTTTCAAAGAGATTGAAATGGAATAAAACTACTCCTTTTGAGAATCCTTGTTTTGTACGAAATGGAATATATTCAAACATTATTTTTGTGACTCATAATATTTATCCAAATCTTCTATGGTTGGATAGATCTTAAAATTATCTTTCCAATGATATATTATAAAATTAATTCTGAGCTATAACGAAAAAGAGATGAATGACATACGAAACTCTATCCAAAACTGTCACCCTTCCACTATTTCGGCCATATCTTTTAATCTACATAATATTTTAATCTTCATTGAATTAGTTCAGAAAGTATACTTCAAGAGCTTTTCAACGACATATTATATGACTTATTTAGACTTCTAGATCAAAAGATATGATAAAAACAAAATCCGTAAAAACAGTTTTGCATTGCCAAACGACAAGTTTGTCGCCTGGCGACAAGTCCTGTCGTTAGCGATAGAGGCGTGTTTTATTCCATTTTGAAATCTGATTCGTTTCTATTGATTCCGGACTGTTTTCTTATAAATAGGGTTCCTGGACCTCCATTTTCAGTCATCAACTCTCAATAAGAATTCTCTAATTCTTCTCTCTCTCCTTCTTTCTAGCCTAGCCTTTTACAAACAAAATTCTTCATACATTAGCATTAGACACACCTAGCCAAGTTCGAAGTTGGCTTTTCCCTAGACATGAAAGGTTGATAATTTCAGAGGGTTTGGTCCCAAAATCTCTATTTCAATTATATAATTTAATTGTTTTGATTTTATTATTTTCCTTGAAGTTACTAACGCGTGTATTTTGTTATTAGAAAGAGATACGAGGCATCCAAGTAAGTACTTTAATTTTTTTAATTGATATTACGATATACAAATCATGTTAGGATGCTTTTCCTAATATCATGTTAGGATGCTTTTCCTAGTATCATGTTAGGAGGCTTTTCTTAGTATCGTGTTCATGGTTATAATTAAGTTTCTAATATCAATTATGATTTCTATGATGCTTCCAACTTTCTTTCCTAATAGCATGTTAGTATCATGTTATGACAAAAGCTTTGATTTTTATTGTTTAGTGACACACTAAGGTTTGTTATTAATCTTGTTAGTATCATGCCTAGGATCTTGCTATTATTATGCTTTAACATGATTATTTTTTTATTATTGTTATTATAATTTTGATTGTTATTATGTTGCTTGATGCTTATTATTGTTATTGCTTGATCACACCTTTGATGAATGTTTAAAAGGAATTTATACTTTTAATCACGCTTAATAAGATAATTAATAATCTTATTTAGGTTAACTTGATTATAATTCAATTGATTGCCAATAATAATTTTATTGGTGCATTAATATTCAACCAACATAGATTAAATAGGTTTAGGGTAAACCTAATGATTGCATGTTAGTTAGAAAGCGCACATGAATACGAGAAGAATTAAGTAGAGGTCTTAGTAGGGCAGGTTCTTTCTCTTTTAGATTGGATTTGTACATTCATTCTCGAACTTTCAGTCTTTGTTCTAGACATATACGAGTTAAGGATCTCTTGGATCATTAAGGGGTGTAACCTTCACCCTGTGAAAAGTTTACAAGTTCCTAAAACTTGTTTGCGACTTTTTTTCTCTAGCTTCTTTTCCTTTGGACGCCACCATGCTTAAGTGTATGATCACATTGGGGCTCAATTTTGGGGTAATGCTTGAAATATTCCGTATACCAACACTTATAAAAATAAAAAAATAAAGGAAAAAGAGAGAGAAAAAACTAAAGAAAGAGAGTTAAAAAGTAAGAAAAGTTCAAGCATAAATATTTAAAGATTTCAAAAGAAAGGTTGCACATCTTGGGGGCTTGTCTAGAGTCTTGAGACATTATCCCCTTCTTCTTTAATCTTTAGCTTCACCACATTACAACCCATCAAAAGATCTCTTTGAGTTATACACATACTTGTGAGAGGTTTGGCTAAACCTACGTTCGACCTAATTCTTATCGAATACATAGGCAACTTTACACTGGGGTGCAGCCGTAATAAAATGCATTCATTCATATACACATTCATGCATGATCATATCAAGGGATCTTGTAGAGACCCATTTGTATCTTCCCAAAACCAAACCCAGTGATGAGTACCTTTCATGTCGAATCATAATCGAATGAAGTGAAAGTGTGGAAAGTCTAGTTTTGTAGATAGTTTTAATTTCTTTTTTCTTCTCTCTGTTTTTGAAAACTTGTTTTTAAGAAAACATCCAATCCAGTTTGTTTGGTCCATGACATGGGTCCAATAATAGTGTAGTAGGATAAGGCTTGACGAGAGCTTTCCAACGACATATTATAAGCCCAATTTTGATGAATATTGAGGAAGTTATGGCCAATTTACTAAGCTGGGCCCGGTTTGAGCCTTATGTGCGGCCCAATGATCTGGGCAAGGGCCTAGTATGATTTATCATTCCTAATGCAATTGGGAATGGTTTTAGTCTTCTAGATTCTTCTAGAAGGTTCTTTTCATTCCTAATTCAATTAGCATTGATAAATTGATTTTTGTTGACTTTTCAGAGTTTTAATTAAAATCAAAGAGCATTTTTGAGGAAAATACGATTTTATCCTCCTGTAAGGAAAAATTTATCTGATTTTAGAAAACGTGTCAAAAACAGGATTAGCGCCTGACGCCAGACATTGGCGCCTGGCGCTAGCATTGGCGCCTGGCGCTAGCATTGGCGCCTGTCGCTAGCATTGGCGCCTGGCGCCAATAGCTGGCGTTGGCGCCAACTCTGTTTCGGTTGCGCCAATGCTCTGTTTTGTTAATTTTGTCTTTTTAGCTGATTTTCTCTATAAATAACGTCGTAAAAACTCCGTTTTCATTCACCTATAGCCATTTTTCATTCATCAATTACCGCATTCTCTTCCATCTCTCTCTCTCTCTCTTTTTCTAAACTAGCTTTTTAAATACAAAATTCCGCATTCATTAGATCTGGACACACCTAGCCATATTCGAAGTTGCCTTCGCCCTAGAGGTGAAAGGTTTAATTTCTGAGGGTTTGGTCCCAAATCTCTCTTTCAATTATTTAATTTAAGTGTTTTGTTTATTATTTTTCTTGAACTTACTAACGTGTGTATTTTGTTATTAGAAAGAGGTACGAGGCATCAAAGTAAGTGCTTTAATGGTTTTTATTGATGTTATGATGTAGAAATCATGTTTAAATTGTTATTATGATATTCCTAGTATCATGTCTAGGGTAAATTTAATATTAAAAATGATTGTTATGATGCCTCCTATATTCTTCCTAATGTTTATGATTGTTAGTATCATGTTAGGGTTAAAGATTTGATTTTTATTGCTTAGTGACATGCTAGAGTTTGTTATTAATCTTGTTAGTATCATGCCTAGGATCTTGCTATTATTATGCTTTAACATGATTCATGATTATTTTTATAATTGTTTAAATTATGATTATAATTTTATGATTATGAATATTATTATTATGATGATTATTTTTAATTATGATTGTTATGGTTATGATAATTATTTTTATTTATTATTATTATGTTGCTTGTTTATATTTTGTATTTATTTCTTGATCACGCCTTTTTATGCATGTTTAAAGGGAATTTGTACTTGTAGTCATGCTTAATAAGATAATTAATAATCTTGTTTAGGGTTAATATTGATTAGGGGATTTTTATCCACCAATCACCGTTTGACAAGTGGACCAACCAGGTTCCGCCACGTGTCACGAAGGCCAACAGGAGCCTGCCACGTGTCAATCACAGATACGTCCTCTACGGACCAATTTAGACACGCCACGTGTCCACCCATGCCAAATGGGAAAACCGGCCATCAAGGCCCAATCCAGTCTAGAGGCCCGGTCAGCTCTAGGTTTACCTTAAACCTAGAGAGTGGCACGCTTCTCAAGGCTACAAATACTCAATTAATCCTCATTAGAAAATCGAGTAAATCAAGAAATCAAGCAGAGAAGAACATAAATATTACGGAACACCAACAACCGGCTAATCTCGCTAACGACGCAGATTACCAACACTAAGCACTCTCACCTAGAGAGATCTTATTACTTTAATTTCCGTATTAATTACTCCTTAATCAGGTACTAACTTGACCGTTGGAGGCGGAGCTCTCAGGAGTCTCCGTTATTTTGCAGGTACAGGCGTCCGGTTCCAGTCTCGGAATTGTAACTCTCCCGCAGGACATCAGAAAACCCCGAAACATTTGGCGCCGTCTGTGGGGAGAGTACTTCAGTGATGGCATCCAAGTCTGTACCGACTCCAGAAGAGAGGCGTCCCCTAGACGACCCTCAAGTTCAGTCGGACCATGATACCGAAAGTGAATTTGAAGTTGAAACTCATACAGCTCCAGACGGGACCCTAAGGGCCCGACGTACCCGTCATACCGAAAGGAGGGAACGGGAGCATCTTCAAACAGGAAGCGAGCCAGCAGGCGCACCGCTTGCTCGGCAACAGCCGACTGATGGGTCTGCTCCCATCACAAGGAACGAACTCATGACCTTCATGAGGGACTTCAAGGGAGAGATTCAAGAGTTGATCAACAAAAAACCGCCTGCTTCAGTCAAAGAGCAGTCGGCCAAGAAACCTTCCACTTCACTGAAGAGGAAGCCAGTTCAAGGGCGAGAGGCGACTCCTCATCCTAAATCCAAGAAGCGGGAGCCACCTGCTCTTGATTTCACAAAACTCCGTTATCCTACGGGAAATAGGAAACCGGTTCGTCATATTCAGGCGGACGGGTCAAAGCAAACGTTCACAGATGCTCGGCTCCTGCTAGAGAAGAAGAAGAGTGACCGATTATCAGAGTCGGCTTCTACTTCAAATTTTCAAGACAGTTTGCGAAATGCCTCGTTGAGGCATACTCAGTCGTACCATGAAAGTCAGTCAGGCGGCACCTCCCGTCAGTCCGGCTTTCATAGTGCTCAGGCGGTACCAAACTTACCATTTGTGCCGCAACAACAGTATTTTATGCAGCCACCTCCATTTGGTGGACTTGCAGCAAAAAACGTCCAACCTATGGACTGGCAGCTACGGCTGCTTAGACTTGGTGAACAGCCGTCGGCCTTCTCCAAGGAAATTACTGAAGCCGCTCAGCCGGCCAAAGTAAAAAATGTTCTAGTAGGCGCCTATGACGGCACTACTAACCCAGAAGACCATCTGATGGCATTCACCAACTTGATGTACCTTCAAGGGTTGGATGATCCCACTTGGTGCAAGTGTTTCCCAGCGACTCTCAAGGGAATTGCACAGCAATGGTTCGGCAACCTGCCGACTGGTTGTGTAAACAACTTCAGGACGCTTGCTTACTTATTTGCCTCCAACTTCGCTATGAACATCCCTGCGAAGAAAACGACCCTTGATTTGGGAACAATTCAGCAGGGCGAGAAGGAGGGGCTTCGTTCTTACATCAGGCGGTTCAACCTGATGAGAATACAGATTCAAGGGTTACCGGATGAGGTAGCTTATACTGACTTTTTTAGAGGTCTCAAAGACGGGTCTACCTTCAAATTTGATTTAGTTCGAAAAAGGGTGGCGACTCTTCAAGAGGCCTTGATTGAAGCAGAAGCCTATATACAGGCGACTGATCTGTGTACGATAAAACAGTCGGACGGGAAGAGGTTCGACAAAAGAGAGGGACGACAGAAACAGTCGTCCAACAAAGATGAGAAAAGAAAAGAGGTATGGGCGGCTGATTCCTCTAAACAACCGACTCAGAAAAAGAAAAAAGAATTCAAACCATACTCCCCAAAGTATGTGTTTAACAAGGATAACCAGTTTATCCTAAAAGAAATAAAGGGACGGTTCTCAATTGAGAAGCCGCTCCCCATGAAGGGTTCTGCAAGCAACCGGAACCAAGACAAAATCTGTGCTTATCATGATGACGTTGGTCATCACACCAATGACTGCATCAGTCTCATGCGTTACCTAGACCGCTTGGCTGATCAAGGTGATCTTGACACTTATGTCAAGAAATCTACGGGGAACACTTCCTCAAAAAAGCAGTCGGCCAAAAAGAATCAAGAGGCCGACAGTTCCGATACAGATGATGCAGTCGTCTACACCATTGCAGGCGGCTTCTCAGGAGGCGGCCCCACTATTAGGGGCAACAAAGATAATATAAGGCGGTTAGATGTAAATTCCGTTCACCAAGAACGGCCGTCCAAATATACATTTCCTGAGATTGTCATCACTGAAGAGGATCTAGGAGGAATAAGGGGGCCGCATGACGACCCTCTCGTTATTGAATGTAAAGTGGCCAACCAGAGAGTTGGCCGAATCCTCATAGATACCGGGAGCTCCTCAGATCTCATCAGTAGCAAATGTCTGTCAAAACTGAAATATCAGACGGACTGCATACATCCGGCCTCCCACCCTTTAATAGGGTTTGGAGGAGGAGTCGTCCACCCACTGGGGCGAGTAGATCTACCCATTCGCCTGGGCGAAAAAGGGGAAGGACGACACATGGTAGTCCGGTTCCTAGTAGTAGAGGAACTCTCGGCCTACAACATGATTCTGGGTCGACCAACCCTGAATAATTCCAAGGCTGTTAAAATCCCGTCACTTATGCTGCTTAAGTTTGAAAGGGATAATGGAACAGTCGGCTCCCTAAGGGGAGATCAGAGGATGGCCCGAGAGTGCTATCTCTCGGATGTCAAGCCCACTGTTATGGCCACTGGGTCAAGTGGAGAAAAAACAGACCTTGACAATCTCAAGGAGAGTGCGCCTGTTCAAGAAATAGGCGACAAAAAGAGAAAGGCGTCCCAGACAGAGTCCGCAAGAAAAGCAAGAAAATAGCAATCATTGGCAGAGGAGCGGCCGGATGAGTTCCGCCCTCAGCCGGCTAGTGAGCATGCGGACCTGATATTAGACGACTCACGTCCTGACCGAACAGTCAAAGTTGGGACGACTGCTCTGAGAAACCTTGGTGACGACTTTCACAACCTGTTGAAAGAATACAAGGACATCTTTGCATTTGAAGTCCATGAAATGCCAGGCATTAGTCCTGATCTGGCAGTACATAAACTCGCTGTGGATCCGAAAAAGAAGCCGGTACGGCAAAAGAAGCAGAACCATGGTGAAGAAAGAGGTCAGGCGGCAGCCGCCGAAGTCAAAAAATTACTTGATGCAGGGGTCATTCGACAATGTTACTTCCCAGATTGGGTTGCAAATGTGGTGCTTGTTAAAAAGCCGAATGGCACCTGGCGAATGTGTGTAGACTACACAGACTTGAACAAGGCGTGCCCCAAAGACAGTTACCCTCTGCCTAAAATTGATAACCTGGTCGACTCAACAGCCGGCCATGCCTTGATGAGTTTTATGGACGCCTATTCTGGTTTCCATCAAATTCCTTTATGGAAGAAAGATCAGGAGAAGACGGCCTGTTCAGATTCACAATTGATAGTGAGTCAGTACAATGGCGAATACGAAGCAACCCATCCGACCATGATCAAGTATTTACAGGCGGTCCGACAAGCAGTCGGCTCCCTTGAGGATTTCCATCTGATCCAAGTGCCGAGATCAGAAAACAACCAGGCAGATGCACTGTCAAAATTAGCATCATCCGCCTCCTCCGATACTCCTCGAACTGTTTTTTGGGAAGTAATGGAGAAGAGAAGCATCAAGGAAAACCCTATTGGAATCCTAGACAGAAGCTCAACCTGGATGGATTCAATCAGGGCATATCTGACAAACGGTACACTGTCGGATGATCCTCAACAAGCGGCAACACTGAAAAAACGAGCCTCCTGTTTTGAAATGATACAGGGAGAACTTCACAAGAGGGGGTACCTTCAACCCTTCTTAAAGTGTGTTACTCCTGAAAAGGGACGAGAGATACTAGATGATCTTCACTCTGGTTTCTGTGCTTCCCATATAGGTGGTAGGATGCTTGCTCAAAGGGCAAGGCGGCAGGGCTACTTTTGGCCTACTTTGGAAGCAGATGGAATGGAGATGGTGAAAAAATGTGACAAGTGCCAAAGGTTTGGCAAATTAATTCACCGTCCGGCTACTGACCTCACTACCATTCACAGCCCACTACCGTTTGCTAAGTGGGGCATGGACATTCTGGGTCCATATACGCCTGCTACAGGCGGCAGAAGGTATATACTTGTGGCCGTTGACTATTTCACTAAATGGGTAGAGGCGGAGGCTGTAAAGGGAATCAAGACGAAAGATGTAATTTCATTCATTTGGAAAAACGTCATCACTCGGTTCGGGGTTCCCATGTCTATGGTTTTTGATAATGGTCCCCAATTTGAGACGCCTGTTCTCAAAAGCTGGTTGGGAGACCAAGGAATTGCACATTACTTTGCATCTGTCGGCCGTCCACAAGCAAACGGCCAGGTAGAAGCCTTTAATAAAATCATCTCAGACGGTCTCAAGAAAAAGATTGAACGAGCAGGCGGCCTATGGGCGGATGAACTACCACATGTTCTCTGGGCCATTAGGACGACTGAAAAAGGGGCGACCGGAGAAACTCCATTCCTCCTAACTTATGGTGCAGAAGCTGTTCTTCCAATAGAACACTACGAGCCGACTCTTCGAGTAATGCTGTATAACGAAGAGGCAAACTGGGAAGCCATGCGCCTGGCATTAGACTCTCTTCCTGAAAAGAGGGGCAATGCTGTTTTGCGCCATGAGATCTATCGCCTGAGAATGACTAGATCATACAACAAAAAAGTACACAGGCGTCCACTCAAAGTAGGGGACTTTGTACTTAGAAAAATGGAAGCAGTAGGTAGGGCTAATGAGTCTGGCAAACTAACTCCCAACTGGGAAGGACCCTACCGAATCTATGAGGAAGTCAGGGACGGTACCTACCGTCTGGAAACACCAGACGGACAACCGTTGCCTCGAACTTGGAATGTAGATAACCTTAAAAAATATTTCTTCTGAGAGATGTATTTAATTTTGTATTACGAGGGGCATGCCGTCCGTACCTTTACAGTCGGCTACTCTCCATTGAGTTTTTCACTCTATCATTCAGAGGGGCATGCCGTCTGTACCTTTACAGTCGGCTACTCTCCATTGAGTTTTTCACTCTATCTTCAGAGGGGCATGCCGTCTGTTCCTTTACAGTCGGCTACTCTCCATTGAGTATTTTACTCAACACTTAGCTAAAAAGATTAGGGCCTGTCCGACCCTGTGCCTAACAGGCGGCTACCCTTCTTTTACTTAGCACCTACGTTCACCAAGAACTTATCAAGGCCACCAGCCGAATGATCAGACCAGGCGCCAAGCCAACTGATTAAATCTACAAAACTAATACGACCTGTCCCAACATCATAGCAGGCGTCCGACGGCATCCCTCCGGATGAAATTCGTCGCAGAGAGCAGCTCCCTTTTGGGTGAAACATTGTTCTATAAACTAATTACACGGCACCTATACGATTGTCCCCAAGGGCAACCACGTAGCCGTTTTTGAGACAAGGATAACTCTATCACTAACCAAACCAGTGGTAGCAGTTGACATCTGAGTCAGATGACCGCCTGTATTACTTGGGATAAATGCAGGGGGTACCTATTGAGTTAATAGCCAACAAACATTGGCGAATCAAGGGGTCTAGCCGGCCTACGCCGCCTGGCACCTCTACTTCTCAAACAAAAGTGACGGCGACTGAGTAACCCCAACGTTAACTCATAGTCACTCCTTCAAATTTGGTATGGAATCTAAAAAGTTTGAGTCGTCCGCCTGTTTTAAACAAACAAGGGCACTCGAACCCCTATTCCTACTAAGTAACCTATTGAGTTAATAGCCAACCAACATTGGCGAATCAAGGGGTCTAGCCGGCCTACGCCGCCTGGTACCTCTACTACTCAATCTTGATTGTGACGAAGACTAAGTAACTCCTATGTTAACTTAATAGTCACTCAAACTTAGTATGGAGCCTAAAAGGTATGAGTCGTCCACCTGTTTTTAATAAACAAGGGCTCTCAACCAATACTCTTGCTAGGTTAACAAATTACGAGTTAAAAGCCAACATTGGCAATAAAGGGAAACAACCGGCACCCGCCGCTTGTTACCCTACTTAATTCCTTGGCAACTAGGAAATACTATTTACTTGGTCAGACCAATTGAATAAATAGTTCGAATACCGATTGAATAAATGGCCGACTGATCATCTACCCTGGAAACAGACCACCAGTCGTCCAGGGGCATAGGCGGCATACTTACTATTTGTACCTGTCTTAACGTTCGGCCATACACAACAGTCGGTCTAGTGAACAAAGGGATATTAGATATGGAATACTTAGACAAATTTGAACCAAAACAAAAATTTGATTAAAAATGGGCCGGTCATTAAAGACCAGCAGAATATTCAAAACCCCGGCCCCCTGGCCGAGTAATTACAAAGCAAACGGCACGCAGGCCGTGGAAAAAATACTTAAAGCTTAAGAAGGGGGCAGTTCAGTATCAGCAGCTGCCGCCTGGTCAGCACTCTTCTTGCTGGACTCGGCTTTAGCTGCACCCTCTTTTGATGCCTTACCCCCAAGTGGCACAAGCGCCACAACCGGCTCTTCCTCCTCCAACGCACCTTCCAATGCCTCTTCTTCAGTAGCCGCCAGGATCTGTTGATTATATGTTTCCGAACACTGGCGGTACGTTCTTTCCCATGAGGCAAAGTCGGCACTGGGGAACAGTCGTTCCCAGGTCATGCGCTGGATTTGAGCGGAGTCTTCCACCATCTCCCGGACGAGCTCTTTCTTCTCTTGCTCGGCCTTTTCCGAGAGCTCTTGGGTAAGACTCTTCTCTTGGTTCACCAGGCGTTCTTTTACGTTGGCCAAAGATTTCTCCATGGCTTCGTAAGAGTGCATTTTTTGGCGAAGAGGTTTCAGCTCGGCCTTAAGGTTTGTGACGGTCTCCTCCAGCTCGTCAACCTTCTTTTGGGCCGCCTCTAACTGAGCCCGAACAGCGGCGGTAGCCTGCGCCTGATAATAAAGAAGATCAATGGTCAGTACTTCATTTTGGGCAATTTGAAACATTGCCTTATCACAGCTGGAGGCGGCCATAGCTTTTGCGGCCTTTACCTCTTTGTTTTTCCGATCAATCGGCTTGCGAAGGCTGTTGACTCGGAGCAGGGTCTAAGTACAAAGAAAAACAGGCGGTAGTTTCCAAACAAAAAAGATAACAGGCGTCCTGGAACTCAAAAGCTCAAAAATATGCTAAGTATACCTCAGCAAGGACCCCTGAAATCCCATCAAGGTCAAGGGTGCCGGCACCCCTGACCGCCTCCCTGTCAGATGGAGGAACTACTTTAACCATGGACTTGGCTACCTCAACCAAGTCAAGCCCCTGAGGGCCGGCTGCATTAAGCGAAAGGAAAAAACAAGTTAGACCTAGTCAAGAAGGAAGCAAGGGTGAGTTTTTACAAGTGAGTGTCCATACTTCTAGGCGGCCCCGCCGGGGTTTTTGATGAAGTGGCCGGCTGCTTCTCAGCCGCCACAGTTTTCCTGGAAGACCCAGGAGAGCTTGCAACAGTCGTCCTCCGGGCCTTGGGGTCCGGCTGTTGCGAGGAAGAAGCCCTTGGAGTACCAGACTGAAAACAAAAAGAGTTAGTATATGCATAAGACAACTAAAAGAGGAAGAGTTTTCGAAGCTTACCAAGGGTGCCCCCTTGTTGGGGGAGTCGGCATAAGACTGTTTCATGAGCGAGGCCCGCAACATGGCCGCCGCAGTCTTGGATGCTGTTATTTTACTCATGGCGTCAGCTGCAAGAAATAAACAGCAAAGTTAGTAAAAATCCCAAGTAAACAAGGCGTGAAAAAACAGAGAATTTGTCAGGCCGGCTACCTCTAGAGCACCGACTGCTGAGGCCACAGGCGGCCAAAAAGTACTCGTCATAGAGCCACTTGAAGCTCGGGACGCAGTTTAGGGGTACTTGCTCTCGTACCCCTGAAGTAGTGTTCACCCTAGTCTCTACTTTGAAGAGTCCTCTGTCTAGGATCTCTCTTTTAGCCTTTGGGGGAACAGGCGGCATGCTGCGGCCGCCTGCGAGAAGAGGCGGATCTCTATTCCACTTGTTAAAACGTTGGTTCAGCTCCGTGTCTGAACCCTCAATGATAAGGAAGGTGTTCCGCCAATCCTTCCATTTGTTCGCCTTACCTCTCGTCATGAGGTAACCCCTATGGCTTGTTAATTGGTACCAGCCGGTACCTCCCGACTTAGGGGTCCGGCTGAGATAGTTCATGTGGGCGAAAGCCTCAAAGCTTGGCTCCACCCCGTACATTTCGCACCCGGCCACATAGCCGAGTACATTTACCCAAGAGTTGGGGGCTAACTGCCATAACCCCAAATCATACCCATCTAAAATCCGCTGAACAGCCGGATGTAATGGGAAGCGCAGTCCAGCTTTGATGGCCGCCACATAGCAGCCAAAGCAGCCGTCATCATAGCTGGTACCAGCCGGCCAGACGACAGTGTCTTCTGGATCCGGCACGAACAGTAAAAATTCCGGGCCCATTCTGTGGTTGGCAATAAAGCTCGCCACGTTGTCTTGCATGGTTGCGATCCGGCCCCGGGGTACCATGCAGTAGTAGGGGGCGTTTTCCTCTCTGTAAGAGGCGGACGGCTCCGCCCAATTGTCCCCCTTCTCAACTGCATGAGAAAGTCTCGCCTCTTGTAGGCGGCTATGTCTTTCTTCTGAGCCTAGAGAACTGTGGCCAGAAGAGCTGGACTCGGACTCGTCCTCTGATGAGTCCGAAGAGGACGACTCCTCCCCTTTCCCAGAGGGGCCCGCCTCCTCTCCCTTAGAAGGGGCAGGAGGAAAATTCGACATGTCAACGGTAAGATGGGAAGGGACCACCTTGGCCCCTCTCTCAGAACTGTCGGCTTGGCAGCCGTCTCGTTTCAATTCTACATCTGGCGCCTGGTCAGATGTTTCACTAAGGAGCACCCTTTGGGAGGAGCCGTCTGAGTTTGATATCATAGCAGTCTTTTTTGTTCTGGCCATCACGTTCTGCATAGACACAGATACAGTCGGACTTTGTATAAAGGGCAAAGATGGGTCCAGAAAAGGGCAGGCGGCACTCCTAGTCCTAGATTCAGCCGTCCCCGGTGACCGGCTGATCACTAACTTAGGTCGTGTCGTGTGCTTCCGTGGTGCCATTTCAAAAAATAAAAAGAAAGTTAAAAGAGTAAGAGAACTGAGTTACTTGAACGAGTGACGGTTGATGAAGTTTTGGAAGTCCGGTGCAGTCGGCTTGTCAGAACAGGCGGTAGGCAGAAAAGGTCCGAAATGTCAGAGCAAGTTCAGGGGTCCGAATGTTCTCGCAAAGTTCTCAAATGTGAAAATGACCGAAGTCAGCACTTCCTTATATAGGCAAGGTGAGAAGGCGAAAGGTCGCTTCCAAATTCAAAATTTGGGCGGGAAAATCTCTCGGCCGTTTGCAAGGTGACACCTGTAACAGGCCGTCGCCTGTCACCGTGCGACACCTGTCACAGGCGACACGTGACCAGTCACGTGCCACCTGTGAGGGGCAAATGATTAGGGGATTTTTATCCACCAATCACCGTTTGACAAGTGGACCAACCAGGTTCCGCCACGTGTCCTTCACGAAGGCCAACAGGAGCCTGCCACGTGTCAATCACAGATACGTCCTCTACGGACCAATTTAGACACGCCACGTGTCCACCCATGCCAAATGGGAAAACCGGCCATCAAGGCCCAATCCAGTCTAGAGGCCCGGTCAGCTCTAGGTTTACCTTAAACCTAGAGAGTGGCACGCTTCTCAAGGCTATAAATACTCAATTAATCCTCATTAGAAAATCGAGTAAATCAAGAAATCAAGCAGAGAAGAACAGAAATATTACGGAACACCAACAACCGGCTAATCTCGCTAACGACGCAGATTACAAACACTAAGCACTCTCACCTAGAGAGATCTTATTACTTTAATTTCCGTATTAATTACTCCTTAATCAGGTACTAACTTGACCGTTGGAGGCGGAGCTCTCAGGAGTCTCCGTTATTTTGCAGGTACAGGCGTCCGGTTCCAGTCTCGGAATTGTAACTCTCCCGCAGGACATCAGAAAACCCCGAAACAAATATGATTATAATTCAGGTGATCGCCAATAATAGATTTATTTGTGCATTATATTCAACCAACGTAGATAAACAGGTTTAGGGTTAATCCTATTGATTGCATGTTAGTCAGAAAGCTCACATAAATACGATCAGAATAAAGTAGAGGCCTATTATTAGGGCATGTTCATCTCTTTTAGGTTGGATTTGTACCTTCATCCCGAACTACCAGTCATGGTTCCAGACCTAATGGAGTTGACGATCTCCTGGATCGTTAAGGGGTGTAACCTTCACCCTGTGAACGGTTTACAAGTTCCTAAAACTTGTTGGCGACTCTTTTGCTCTATCTTCTTCCCTTTTGGACGCCACCGTACTTTAGTGTATGATCACAGTGGGGTTTAAGCTAGGGAGTTAACGCTTGAAATTTATTCCCTAAAGTTTTTGGCGACTCCACTGGGGAGGATTTCTATTTTAATTCCTGAATTTGTTTCGGCAAAGATTTAGAATGAGTGGATGAGACTCGAAACGTTCTAAGTATTTCATGTGCGTAATTTTGATTAACATTATTGTCATATGCATAAAAAAGATCTCATTGGAAAGACCATCCGTAATGAGTTAAAAACATAGGATTTTATGGTAGGAAATTTGAGAAATATCTTTCACAACTAGGACCGAAATAACACCGCGCGAAATTGGAAAATTTTATCGAGCACAAAAAGCTGCTAAGGCATGTGGGAAGTAGCGCCAATGACCTGAGCATTGGCGCCAGGCATTTAATTGTAGCGCTAGACGCCAGTATTGGCGCCAGGCGCTACAGCTAAAGTCTGGCGCCAGTCTATGTTTGTTGGCGCCAACTTCCCCCAATACCGAGCCAGAAATATGCGTTCTAATTTCAACTGTTTTTTCGTATTGTTTGCTCGATCCTACTTCCTGATTGAATTTTTTATCACTTTTCTGAAACCCATATGTGTTCTACATATGGACATAACCCTCTTGGATTTCATGCTTCATCTACCTGATTGAACGCTCTTTGCAACAAAGGGTACATCCGAGAATGTTGAATTCACCAAACGATGGAAGCGAGTTTTTTTTTCTAAAACTCGCGGTGTCCCATCCACTCGCGCCAACCCTTCACAGTTAGGCTTCCACGCGGTGCATCTAGACAATTAACCATGGACCCTCTATTAACTAAACCATATCCCGAAATTTAGAGAATTAGAGCCATGGTTAGGTTGCAAACTCATTGCATCATATTGTGCCTACTTGACTAATTGTGCATTATTTGTTGTGCATATATGCTATGATTTCTTAACTGTTTGTTTGACTTGTGTTGAGATTAAATGAATTAATGACTTAAAAGAACTTTGCCTAATTAATTAATTAATTAATTAATTTGAGCAAATAAAGTCTAATATTCTAATCGAAATTGACCTGGTACGACTTAAGGCATACCCCAGTTGATTAATAACACCGAAAACAGTCCCAGATTAAAGCTCCAGTATTGGCGCCAAAATCTGGACTGTAGCGCCACCCTGTGTAGTGTGGCGCCTGGCGACAGCTCTTTCGTCTGGCGCCAAGCTACACAGTGCGACGCCAGTCCTGTTGCTTTGCCGACAGTTCGGATTATTGGTCGAGTCATCACCTAGTGAATAATTAACCAGTTTCCTAATTAACTCGGTTAATTTTCGCTGTCAATCATGCCTTGTTGAGTCATTAATTGAGTCTAGTCACATAGTCTAGCCACATGGTCATAACACGAGTCTTAACATATCACCTACACTCACTAGTCTGGGCACACACTTTGAGTATACGTCACCATGACCATGTCTTAGGTTCATGCATGAGTCGGTCTTTTTTCGTCATTTGAGTTGGGGGGTACATTCTATTCCTAATTTTCCATACCCCTCCATCTACATCATTTTCCTTCACATTCTATTCCAATCTTTCTTCACTTCCTCCATCCATTGCATGTTGAATAAAGTTTAAGTCAAATAATTAACAATGAATATCCCTAAATTCCTTTTCCACAGTACTTGGTCGAGGAGAGAAGGGCGATTAATTAAGGACAACCTCTTTATTCAGGTCTCGCTTTTTGATAAACCGATTCGTCAAGAAGAAGTCAATGAGCTTAGGAACCAATTAGTTACCGTGATTGAGACACTGAAGCTACCACTAGTAGAATAAACGTAATGGGAAGCCTCAAATGGAAAGCGGTTTTGGAATTCCGCTTGCAATATTGTAAAAGGCAAGCGGTTTAGGGTGAACTGCTTGCCAATTTGTAAATGGCCAGCGGTTTAGGGTGAACCGCTTGCCAAATTGTAAATGGCAAGCGGTTTGGAACATGAACCGCTTGCCATTTGTTAAAAATACCCTAAAATCTCACGCACTCTCTCCTCCTCCTCTCTATTTCTCACGCTCACTCTCCTCCTCCCCTCAGTTTTCACGCTCTCTCTCCTCCTCCCCTCCATTTTCACGCCCTCACTTCTCTCTCTAGCTCTCCTCCATCTCCTTCTCTTTCATCTCTCATCTCCGTTCTCCATCTCCATTTTTTTACTCTTATCTTTCTATCTCATCTCACACTTAGGTAATTAGGTAATTATATACGGAGATGGATTTTCGAGCGAACAAATCTCCGATGGGGTTTCGAGCGAATTCAGGTGGGTTTTCGAGCCAATTCGAGCCAATTTGTGTGGGTTTAAATGGTGGTAGTCTGGTGGTGGTGTGTGTGGGTTTTTATGGTCGAATTCGACAATAAAAACTCTAGATCTAGAGTTTTTATGGTTGAATTTGACCCATAAAACCCAAATTTAAAGCCAATTTCGATTTTTTGGTTGTATTCAAGGTATTTCCTTTTTTTTAAGTCTTTTATTTTGTTTTTTCAGTGATGGGTGGTTGAATTGGTTTGTTTTAGGTCAATTTGTTGTTGGTGGGGGTTGTGGTGGGTGGTGTTGTTGGCCGGTGTGTGTTGGTGGTGTGTGTTTTTTTTTTGTTTGGTGTTGGTAGGGGTCGTTTGTGGACGGGTGACTGGTGTGTGGTCGTGGCTGGTGGGTGGTCGTATATTGGTGGGGGTCGATGCTGACAGGTGTTCACGTATTGGTGGGGGTCATGGTGGGTGGTCATGGCTGGTGGATGTACTGGTATTGGTGGGTCGTGGTGGGCCGGTGGTGTTGGTGGTCGTGGCTGGTGGTACAAAGCAACATGAGATGGTGTTGGTGCTCGTGGCTGGTTGTGTTACTTGTATTAATTTTTTTTGATGTAAATGTAATATTAGAACAAATAATTAATAAAAATATTAATGCTTTTACATATATTTGATTTGTGTATCAATTTATGTGAAAAATCCAATTTTTTTTTTAATTTTTATACCCATATTGGGCAGCGGTTTGGCGCCAAAACCGCTGCCCTTTCTCTAGTAATGGCAAGCGGTTTTGAACCGCTTTCCATTTAAATAGCAAATGGCAAGCCCCCTAATCCCATGCGGTTTAAAACCGCTTGCCATTAGGGGGTTTAAACCGCTTGCCATTACATTTATTCTACTAGTGTACTCACACTCAAGATCGATGATCTTGTGAAGCAACAACAAATGAACCTCATGTAAGAAAGTTTGAGCAAGCTATCTAGTGACTATAAATTTCAGGGCATGAGTTCACAAGGGGTCTCGCTGGACAAGGAACTTCTTCCACATAAGTTCAACGCCACTGACATCCCTAAATTTAAGGCAACAAATAATCCTTACTTCCATCTAAGAGCTTTCGAAACTATAATGAACATTAAGGGTATCAATAAGAAGGTTTTCCCCTCTCTGTTCTCACTATCTCTTGAGACCGTTTGCCAACAATGGTACTTCTCCCTTGACAAAGAGAAAACCTCTACTTGGGAATCGATAGTAAGCGCTTTCATTGATAGGTACAAGTGCAATATCCAAGTTGAAACCAACCATAGACAAATTGAGATGCTAAGACAAAAAGAGAATGAAGGTTTTATTTTTTTCTTTAATAAATGGAGGGAAACTTCTGCTAAGATAATTGAGGTGCCCACTGAAAAAGAATTTGTGAGGAAGTTTATCAAGAATCTCCAAGAGAAGTATTCGAAACATTTAAAATATCAACACAATCTGAATACTTTCAAGGCCGTTTATGATATCGGAATTGAGATCGAAGACAACCTCGCAAAGAAAAAAGCTACTAACAATAGTAACCACGGAGGCTGGAAAAGAAAGAAGAATGACAATCCTTCTTCTTTCGAAAACTCCCACCCTAGTAACAATGTTAGTACCTTTGATCTCAGTGAAGTTTTAGCCATGGATAACCAAGGATCTAAGAAGCAACTAAGGAAAGACTTCACCCCCATTGGGATGAGCTACGATACTGCCTTTGATCGACTCCATGCCAAAGGACTCATTACTCCCATTGGACCTATTCAAGATCCCCTAATAGAATGAGATTGCCTAGTTGGAATCCAGGCGAACACTACAAGTACCATCAAGGTAGGGGTCATACTACTGAGAGCTGTTGGAAGCTAAAGGAGGCTATCCAACATTTGATTGATAATAACAAGCTTCCCATGCCTCCAGTTAACAAGGAGAGTGAGTGATGATAAAGGAAACGACACAAGACAAGAGGCGAGATTCAACGACAAGATTTCGTGACCTCTTTTTTCTATTTCTTTTTTATATTTAACCCTCTCCCCAAAAAGTCTAGCATAGGCATCTTTTTATTCTCCTTAGATTTATTTTGTAGGATCATTATATATTTTCTTTTAATAAATCGAGCATTTATTTCCTTGCATATGATCATTTCATTATATTGCATTAAAAAAAATCCATGTTGAATTAAGCACAAGGTATACCAATGATTTGAGGCACCCCTTGTAGCCACATCATATCTCCTTTCACCTTATATAAAATATTTTCTTCATAAACCACTTTGAGCCTCGTCTAACGATAGACCTTTCTTTTTTCAACCTAAATCTAGCTAACCTTGGGATGGGATGGTGTGTTACTTATGCAATTTCAAAAGGCTTGAGTGATTCAGAAGATTAAAATAGCAAAAAATAAGTAAAAAATAAATAAAAGTGTACAAAAGGGCAAGTGTTCCAATGTCTTTGATATGAAAATATCTCCGGTATGAACACGTCTCAGATTGCGTCTCTTATCGAGTGCTCGGTGCCGTGCCTGAGAAGGATGAATGCCAAGTGAGTGATAGACCACATGATCGGGATTGCCCACACTTGCAAAAATAAAATAGATGCTAAAGCAAAAAGAAAGAGAGCTAAAAAAGAGTAGAAATTCAAGCATAAAAATATAAAGATTCAAAAGCGAGGTTGCACATCTTGGGGGCTTATCTAGGGTCTTGAGCCTATCGATACTTTGACTTTTGTTTTCGAAACTTGCGTTTCTGCAAACTCAGTCAAAGTGGGGGCTTCTGTAGACACCCATTTGTGTCTCCCCAAAAACAAACCCAGTGAAGAATACCTTTCACGTCGAATCATAATCGAATGAAGTGAAAGTGTGTAAAGTCTAGTGTTGCGGATAATTTTAATTTCTTTTCTCTTCTCTCTGTTTTTGAAAACTTATTTTTTAAGAAAACAGCCAATCCAATTTGGTTGGTCCATGATATGGGTCCAATAATAGTGTAGTTGGATGGGGCTTGACGAGAGCTTTCCAACGATATATTATAAGCCCAATTCCGATGAATATTGAGGAAGTTATGGCCAATTTTCTAGCTGGACCCGGTTTGAGCCTTATGTGCGGCCCAATGATCTAGGGGAGGGCCTAGTATGATTTATCATTCCTAATGCAATTAGGAATGGTTTTAGTCTTCTAGATTCTTCTAGAAGGTTCTTTTCATTCCTAATTCAATTAGCATTGATAAATTGGTTTTTGTTGACTTTTCAGAGTTTTAATTAAAATCCAAGAGCATTTTTAAGGAAAATACAATTTTATCCTCCTGTACGGCAAAATTTATCTAATTTTAGAAAATGCGTCAAAAACAGGATTAGCGCCTGACGCCAGACATTGGCGCATGGCGCTAGCATTGGCGCCTGACGCTAGCATCGGCGCCAGCTCTGTTTCAGTTGCGCCAATGCTCTGTTTTATTAATTTTATCTTTTTGGCTTATTTTCTCTATAAATAAGGTCGCAAAAACTCCGTTTTCATTCACCTACAACCAGTTTTCATTCATCAATTCTCGCATTCTCTTCCATCTCTCTCTCTTTTTCTAAACTAGCTTTTTAAATACAAAATTTCGCATTCATTAGATCTAGACACACCTAGCCATATTCGAAGTTGCCTTCGCCCTAGACGTGAAAGGTTTAATTTCTGAGGGTTTGGTCCCAAATCTCTCTTTCAATTATTTAATTTAATTGTTTTGTTTATTATTTTTCTTGAAGTTACTAACGTGTGTATTTTGTTATTAGAAAAAGGTACGAGGCATCAAAGTAAGTGCTTTAATGGTTTTTATTGATGTTATGATGTATAAATCATGTTTAAATTGTTATTATGATATTCCTAGTATCATGTCTAGGGTAAATTTAATATTAAAAATGATTGTTATGATGCCTCCTATATTCTTCCTAATGTTTATGATTGTTAGTATCATGTTAGGGTTAAATATTTGATTTTTATTTCTTAGTGACATGCTAGAGTTTGTTATTAATCTTGTTAGTATCATGCCTAGGATCTTGCTATTATTATGCTTTAACATGATTCATGATTATTTTTATAATTGTTTTAATTATGATTATAATTTTATGATTATGAATATTATTATTATGATGATTATTTTTAATTATGATTGTTATGGTTATGATAATTATTTTTATTTATTATTATTATGTTGCTTGTTTATATTTTGTATTTATTTCTTGATCACGCCTTTTTATGCATGTTTAAAGGGAATTTGTACTTGTAGTCATGCTTAATAAGATAATTAATAATCTTGTTTAGGGTTAATATGATTATAATTCAGGTGATCGCCAATAATAGATTTATTTGTGCATTATATTCAACCAACGTAGATAAACAGGTTTAGGGTTAATCCTATTGATTGCATGTTAGTCAGAAAGCTCACATAAATACGATCAGAATAAAGTAGAGGCCTATTATTAGGGCATGTTCATCTCTTTTAGGTTGGATTTGTACCTTCATCCCCGAACCCTTATTTGGTTTAATACCTTATAGAGTTGACGATCTCTTGAATCGTTAAGGAGTGTAACCTTCACCCTGAGAACGGTTTACAAGTTCCTAAAACTTGTTGGCGACTCTTTTACTCTATCTTCTTCCGTTTTGGACGCCACCGTACTTTAGTGTATGATCACAGTGGGGTTCAAGCTAGGGGGTTAGCGCTTGAAATTTATTCCCTACAGATCTCCTATGCTCATCATATCCATTTAGAGCTGAACTTGGGGGTTTGATCCTTACATCATTAGCTTACCTAGCCTAAGAGTCACCACTATTTGACTCCTTTCAAAATATTTTTCCACACACTTAGACATTGCATCTTAGAATTAGTGACACTTCCACACACATCACAGATACATAGAAAAAAAATCCTTCCCGTAGGAACCTTTTGTCATGAAATCTTAACACAACGTTGAAGCACGCCTTGTCATTTAAAAATCATTCATCTCTGTAATCATCATTGCATCACAAAGTATGAAGTGCTTAGACTCCGTGACTAAGTTTCATAAATAATTTCATCGTCGAGTCAACAATTGAGATAACCTAGGATGTTACAATCCTTGCATCATGATATGTAACATCAGCGCATACATTTGACTAAGCTCATTCAACATGCATCACAAACACTTAAACACTCACTTCGATTCCTTTTCCTGTCTTTCTTTTTCGGGAGAAAGCCGGTACCCTTCATAAAATTGATGGGAAATTTTTGCATTTTGATTTTTTCTTTATCTACGTTTTCGAGTCGCACGAGCACAATACAATGCACACACGAGTCATGTACACATTGAGTCATGTCGTGTCATCACATCAAGTTAAGTCTACAAACACGAGTAATGTACACTTTAAGTACGTCGAGTTACACATCGAGTCGAGCAAAAAAAAATTAAGTCTTACACAATGAGTCGAGTAAACACTGAAACTCGAGTCAACCTTAAGAAAATAAACTGTCAAGGTCCTTTGGCAAAATTTGATCTCTTTTGCAGGGCTTAAGGACATCTTATTTAAACAACAAATATTCCAATATTGTCACCTCAAACTGAAAATGTTTCCGAGAGTGGATCGTCGAGCATCATTCTTCAACGACAAATTTTTTAAGATTTGATTGTCCCCTTTGGCAATATTTCCAAGCGTGGATTGTCGTTCCCCTTCTCTATTTGGCAAGTTTTTCCAAGTTTTGATTGTCATACATTCATCTAATCTTCGACAATTTTTCCAAGATTGGATTGCCATCTCAAACTGGCAATGTTTCCAACCATGGATTGTCATGCTCCTCCTTAATTTGGAAAATTTTTCCAAAGTTCGGATTGTCATCAAATCCTTGGTAATATTTTCGAGATTGGATTTTCATGCATCTAGTTTCCTATGGCAAAATTTCCCAAAGTATTGTCGTAGGTCTCTATTCATCTTAACATTTCGGCAAATTTTCTTGAGACGGATTTCCAGTCAACTCTTTTTTTTGCAAATGTTCCAACACTCGGATTGTCAATTGTGGCAATATTTTCCTAAATGGATTGTCGCATAACATTGGAAAATTTCCAAGGTGGATTGCTTTCAATAGTTAAGTGCCAAGACGTAGATTGTCGATTGTAGCAAGGTTCTTATGATAGATTGTTACGAAACAATGGTAACTTTTCCCAAAATTGGATTTTGGTAAAATTTTCGAGATACGGATTGTCGCTTCAACGTGGAAACATTTCCTATGAGGGATTGTTACGTGGCATTGACAATTTTCCTTAAATCGGATTACCGTACATCATTCAAGTATTGTGTTGGCAACTATTCCTAAAGAATAGAGGATTATCATCACCCCCAAAGCATCAGCACAACAAGCATTCCAGCAAAGCACCAACAAACTGAGGATCAACAAGAAGTTATCTTCGATAAATTTCCTAAGAAGGTTATCACAAAAAAATAGGAGATTGCTATAAGCAGAGCGATCTTCGATGACGTTCCCTAGGATGTGGAAGATTGTCACAGCAAAACTAAAGATGGATACAAGCAGTCACCTTCAACGATGTTCCCTAGGATGTGGAGGATTGTCACAAACAATCGAGGATAGCTACAAGTAGGGGTCTTCAACGATGATGTTCACGAGGCATTGTGGGGGTCGTCAAAACAAAAATAAAGCAACAAAACGGGTTACTCAAGGGATGTGTGCTCGACGGTGCAAGATATGCGTTTCTTAAACTCTTTTATCAGTTTAAGTAACGCTAGTTTGCAGGTATCGGCGTTACAAGAATGATTTAGGATCGCAGAACGTTCTGAATCATTCTTCGTCCCTGTCGATACTTTAACTTTTGTTTTCGAAACTTACGTTTTTCCAAACTCGGTAAAAGTGGGGGCTTATGTAGACACCCTAATGTGTCTCCCCAAAAACCAAGCCCATTTATGAATACCTTTAATTTTATTTGATTATCAAACGAGATGAAAGTGTGATAAATCTAGTGATGAGAATGTTTTCATTAGAGTATCTCTTCTTTCTGTTTTTTTGAAAATATTTCTTTTCTTACCCTATTTATGAAAAACATGCAATATTGTTTAGTTTGGTCCATGATAAGGGTCCAATAATAGTTTAGTTGGACAGGGCATGAAAAGAGCTTTCCAACGATATATTATAAGCCTAATTCCGATGAATAATTAGGAAGTTATGGCCAAAATACTAAACTGGGCTTGGTTTTGTTCTTACCTACAGCCCAATGATCTAGAGGAGGGCCTATTATTAATTATCATTCCTAAAGCAATTAGGATCGATTATAGTCTTCTAGAATACTCTAAAAGTTTCTATTAAATCCTAACGGATTTAGGATTGATTATAGTCTTCTAGAATACTCTAAAAGTTTCTATTAAATCCTAACGGATTTAGGATTGATAATTATGTTTCAAAGAGATTGAAATGGAATAAAACTACACCTTTTGAGAATCCTTGTTTTGTACAAAATGGAACATATTCAGATATTATTTTTTTGACTCATAATATTTATCCAAATCTTACATGGTTGGATATATCTTGAAATTATCTTTCCAATGATATATTATAATATTAATTATGAGCTATAACGAAAAAGAGATGAATGAGACACAAAACTCTATCCAAAACTGACACCCTTCCACTATTTCGGCCATATCTTTTAATCTACAAAATACTTTAATCTTATTTGAATTGGTATGGAAAGTAGAATGCAAAATCTTTCCAACCACATATTATATGACTTACTTGGACTTAAGGATCAAAAGATATAATAAAAACAAAATCCGCAAAAACTGTTTTGCATTGCCAAATGACAGGTTTGTCGCCCGGCGACAAGTCCTGTCGTTGGCGACAGACGCTTGTTTTATTCCATTTTAAACTCTGATTTTTTCTATCGATTCCAGACTATTTTCTTATAAATAGTGTTCCTGGACCTCCATTTTCAATCATCAACTCTCAACAAGAATTCTCTAATTCTTCTCTCTCTCTAAGCTAAAACTTATTCTCTCTCTCCCTCTTTCTAGCCTAGCCTTTTACAAACAAAATTCCTCATACATTAGCATTGGAAACACATAGCCAAGTTAGAAGTTGCCTTCTCCCTAGACGTGAAAGATTGATAATTTCTGAGGGTTTGGTCCCAAATCTCTACTTCAATTATTTAATTTAATTGTTTTGATTTTATTATTTTCCTTGAAGTTACTAACGCGTGTGTTTTGTTATTAGAAACAGATATGAGGCATCCAAGTAAGTACTTTAATTGTTTTAAATTATATTATGATATAGAAATCATGTTAGGATGCTTTTCCTAGTATCATGTTAGGATGCTTTTCTTAGTATCATGTTTAGGGTAATAATTAAGTTTCTAATATCAATTATGATTTCTATGATGCTTCTTACTTTCTTTCCTAATAGCATGTTAGTAACATGTTAGGGCTAAACCTTTGATTTTTATTGTTTAGTGACATGCTAAGGTTTGTTAATAATCTTGTTAGTATCATGCCTTGGATTTTGCTATTATTATGCTTTAACATGATGATTTTTATTATTGTTATTATAATTATGATTAATATTATAATTATTGTTATTATTATGTTGCTTGATGCTTATTATTGTTATTGCTTGATCACAGCTTTGATTCATATTTAAAGGCAATTTGTACTTGTAATCACGCTTAATAAGATAATTAATAATCTTATTTAGGATAACTTGATTATAATTCAATTGATTGCCAATAATAATTTTATTTGTGAATTAATATTCAACCAACATAGATTAAATAGGTTTAGGGTAAACCTAATGATTGCATGTTAGTCAGAAAGCGCACATAAATACGAGAAGAATAAAATAGAGGCCTATTATTAGGACAAATTCTTTCTCTTTTAGATTGGATTTGTACATTCATCCTCGAACTTCCAGTCTTGGTTCCAGACCTATTGGAGTTAACGATCTCTTGGATCATTAAGGGGTGTAACCTTCACCCTGTGAAAAGTTTATAAGTTCCTAAAACTTGTTGGCGACTTTTTTGTTTGAGTTTCTTTTCTTTTGGACGCCACCATGCTTAAGTGTATGATCACAGTGGGGCTCAAGTTTGGGGTAATGCTTGAAATATTTCGTACACCTACACTTATCAAAATAAAAAATTATAAAGGTAAAAGAGAGAGCAAAAACTAAAGAAAGCGAGTTAAAAAGTAAGGAAACCTCAAGCATAAAAATTTAAAGATTTCAAAAGCAAGGTTGCACACCTCTAGGGTCTTGAGCCTTTATCCCCTTCTTCTTTAACCTTTAGCTTCACCAGATTACAACCCATCAAAAGATCTCTTTGAGGTATTCACATACTTGTGAGAGGTTCGGCTAGAGCTAAGTTCGACTTGATTCTTAACGGATGCGTAGGCAACTTTACATTGGGGTGCAGTCGTAATAAAATGCATTCATTCATATACACATTCATGCATGATCATATCAAGGGATCTCCTATGCTCATCATATCCATTTAGAGCTAAACTTTGGGGCTTGATCCCTACATCATTAGCTTACCTAGCTTAAGAGTCACCACTATTTGACTCCTTTCAAAATATTTTTCCACACACTTAGACTTTGCAGCTTAGACTTAGTGTCATTTCCACACACATCACAGATACATATAAAAACAATATAATCCTTCCAATACGAACCTTTTGTCATGAAATCTTAACACAACGTTAAAGCACGCCTTATCATATAAAAATCATTCATCTCTGTAATCATCATTGCATCACAAAGTATGAAGTGCTTAGACTCCGTGACTAAGTTTCCTAAATACTTTCATCGTCGAGTCAACAATTGAGATAACCTAGGATGTTACAATACTTGTGCTATGATATATAACGTCAGCGCATACATTTGACTAAGCTCATTCAACATGCATCGCAAACACTCAAACACTCACTTCGATTCCATTTCGTGTCTTTCTTTTTCAGGAGAAAGCCGGTACCCTTCACAAAAATGATGTGAAATTTTTGCATTTTGCATTTTGCTTTTTCTTCATTTTTGAGTCACACGAGCACAATACAATGCAAAAACGAGTCATGTACACATTGAGTCATGTCGTGTCATCACATCAAGTTAAGTCTACAAACACGAGTCATGTACACTTTAAGTACGTCGAGCTACACATCAAGTCGAGCAAAGAAACATTAAGTCTTACACAATGAGTCAAGTAAACACTGAAACTCGAGTCAACCTTAAGAAAATAAACTGTCAAGGTCCTTTAGCAAAATTTGATCTCTTTTGCAGGGCTTAAGGACATCTTCTTCAAACGACAATATTTCCAACATTGTCACCTCAAACTAAAAATGTTTCCGAGAGTGGATCGTCGAGCATCATTCTTCAACGACAAATTTTCTAAGATTGGATTGTCCCCTTTGGCAATGTTTCCAAGCGTTGATTGTCGTGCCCCTTCTCTATTTGGCAAGTTTTTCCAAGTTCGGATTGTCATGCATTCATCTAATCTTCGACAATTTTTCCAAGATTGGATTTCCATCTCAAACTGGCAATGTTTCCAACCATGGTTTGTCGTGGTCCTCCTCAGTTTGACAAATTTTTCCAAAGTTCGGATTGTCATCAAATCCTTGGCAATATTTTCAAGATTGGATTTTCATGCACCAAGTTTCCTACAGCAAAATTTCTCAAAGTATTGTCGTAGGTCTCTATTCATCTTAACATTTCGGCAAATTTTCTAGAGACGAATTGCTAGTCAACTCTTTATTTTTTGCAAATGTTCCAAGACGCGGAATGTCAATTGTGGCAATATTTTCCTAAATGGATTGTCGCATAACATTGGAAAATTTCCAAGGTGGATTGCTTTCAATAGTTATGTCCCAAGACGTAGATTGTCGATTGTAGCAAGGTTCTTATGACATATTGTTACGAAGCATTGGTAACTTTTCCTAAAATTGGATTTTGGCAAAATTTTCGAGATACGGATTGTCGCTTCAACGTGGCAACATTTCCTAGCAGGGATTGTTACGTGGCATTGACAACTTTCCTTAAATCGGATTACCTTACATCATTCATGAGTTGTGTTGGACACTATTCCTAAAGAATTGAGGATTATCATCACCCCCAAAGCATCAGCACAACAAGCATTCCAGCAAAGCACCAACAAACTAACGATCAACAAGAAGTGATCGTCGATAACTTTCCTAAGAAGGTTATCACGAAAAAAATAGGAGATTGTTATAAGTAGAATGATCTTCGATGACGTTTCCTAGGATTTGGAAGATTGTCACATCAAAACTAAAGATGGCTACAACCAGTCACCTTCAACGATGTTCCCTAGGACGTGGAGGATTGTCACAAACAATCAAGGATAGCCACAAGCAACGGTCTTCAACGATGATGTTCACGAGGCACTGTGGGGGTCATCACAACAAAAATGCAGCAACAAAACGGGTTACTCAAGAGATGTGTGCTCGACGGTGCAAGATATGCGTTTCTTAAACTCTTTTATCCGTTTAACTAACGCTAGTTTGGAGGTATCGGCGTTACAAGAATGATTTAGGATCGCAGAACGTTCTGAATCATTCTTCGTCCCCGTCGATACTTTGACTTTTGTTTTTCGAAACTTACGTTTCTCTAAACTCGGTAAAAGTGGGGGCTTATGTAGACACTCAAATGTGACTCCCCAAAAACCAAACCCAGTGATGAATATCTCTCACATCAATGATTATGGAGTAAGGTGAAATGTGAAAAAGTCTTGTGATTCCTCTATTTTTAATAAAAATACTTCTTTTTGTTTTCGAAAATGTACTTTATTTATGAAAATAGCCAGTCCAATTTAGTTTATTCCATGATATATGTCCAATAAAAGCGTTGGATGGGTCTTAAAAAGTCCTTTCCAACAATATATTAGAAGCCCAATTCCGATTAATAATGAGGAAGTTATGGCTAAAATACTAAACTTGGCTTGAACCGGATTTTACCTATGACCCGATGATCATGTGGAGGGTCCAAAGGTTTAATACTATTCCTACAAAAATTATTATTTATTATAAGCTTATATAAGTTTATAAAAGATCATAATTATCCTTTTTTGAAAAGATAAGATCAAAGAATTCGAAATTGAATAAAACTTCTCTTTTTTAGAGTCCTTGTTCTTTGTGAAACGAAAGATGATCAGATATTAATTTTGTTCCCCATATTATTTATCCAAATCTTATATGGTTGGATATATCTTTAAATTATCTTTCCATTGATATATTATAATATGAATTCTGAGCTATAATGAAAAAGATATGAAAGGAATACGAAACTCTATCCAAAACTGACACCGTCCCACTATTTCGTCCATATCTTTTATTATACAAATGATTTTAATCTGATTCTTATTGGGTTAGAAATTATTCTTCAATATATTTCCAACTACATATTATATGACCTATTTAACTTCTGGATCTAAAGATATGATAAAAATAAAATCCGCAAAAATTTGTCTCAGTGAGAAACGACTGCTCTGTGACTGAACCAATTGTATTCCGATTCGGGCTCTAAATCTTTTCTATCGTTTCCGGAATATTTTCTCTATACATAGGGTCGATATTCCTCTTTTTTTCACCAACATTCATCAACAATCATCAATTCTCTCTCTTCTATCTCTTAAGCAACAGCTTATTCTTCTATCTCTTTCTAGCTAGCTTTTACAAACAGAATACCACATTCACAAGTTCTAGACAGATCTAGCCAAGTTCGAAGTTGCCTTCTCCCTAGACGTGAAAGGTTAATAATTTCTGAGAGTTTGGTCCCAAATCCATATTTCAATTATTTAAATTAATTGTTTGATTTAATATTTTTCTTGAAGTTACTAATGCGTGTATTTTGTTATTAGAAAGAGATACAAGGAATCAAATTAAGTAATTATTTTAATTAATCTTTTGATATAGGAAGCATGCTTATATTAGTTTAATTTTTATTATCATGTTAGAATGCTTTTATTGCTTTCTAGTATCATGTTTAGGTTGCTTCCTATTTTTTCTACCATGTTAGTATCATGTTAGGGCTAAACCTTTGATCTTTAATATTCAGTGGCATGTTAGGATTTGTTATTATTAATCTTGTTAGTATCATGCCTAGGATCTTGCTAATATTATTATATTGTGATGAGAATATTATGATGATGATGATTTTTTGTATCAATATTATGTTGCTTAATATATTATCGTTATTGCTTAATCACGCCCTCTCTTGCAGGTTTAAAGAGAATTTTTACTTGTAATCACGCTTAATAAGATAATTAATAATCTTGTTGAGGCTAATATGATTATAATTCAAGTGATCGCCAATAATATATTTATTTTTGCATTAATATCCAACCAACATAGATTAAACACGTTTAGGGTTAACATATTGATTTTATGTTAGTTAGAAAGCGCACATGAATATGAGAAGAATAAAGTAGAGGTCTATTTTTAGGGCAGGTTCAATCTCTTTTACGTTGGATTTGTACCTTCATCCCCGAGGTTGTGGCATTAAGACCGAGCTCGTAGGCTGTGTTAGGGGTTGATCCGAATTTCGCCCGGACACCAACTAGAAGAAGAAGTGTTTAATTGATGTGCATCTGGGTTTCGCCTGGTCATAGAAGTGCCTTGCTGATTTTGGCACTCCTCAAAAGAGGTGGTCACTTCGATCACCGAGCATGTACTACCACTAGAAGTGGAAGTTGTGTTTGTTTTTGTGTTGGTGGTCTCCTCATCCATGTTTTTCAGATCATGAGAGGCCTGAGGTTGTACTATGCTGCCGTCTGAATTTCTAGCAGAATATCGTTTGTACATCTTCCTTGTACGCCCCATGTTCGACATCAAGGACATAGAAGAATAGGTGAGGGTGAGTTGGTACACAATATAAATTGACCCACTTCATAAAGAAGAAGACTCGTACCCGTCCACTCTATTTTCTCAGTCTAAGGCAAAAAAACGGCATCTCATGAGCAGAAACGGATGAGACCAAGTGTTAAGCTAGTGTGTTTGAAAATATAACAAGTATAAAGAGAGGAAGAAGGAAAAGAAAAGCAGTTAATTACCTTTGTTTGAGTAGAAAACCTGAAGACTTTGAAGATCTTGGATGAAGATTGACCTAATTAAAAACTCATACTCTTGATCGAAAAACTTCAAAGTCACGGAAGACCACTTGAAGATATGAAGGAAAAGTAACTTTTTCTCTCTAGAAGTCCTAACTTTATCTCTAGAAACTTAAAAAAACTCAAAGTTACACCAAACCCTTGGGACCTTCTTCAACCCAGGAAGGAAATAACTTACAATGCTACAAAGAAGGGAACTTAAATTAAAACTATTCTAAAAATAGAGTCAAACCCTTGCTATTTATAAGAAAAATCTACAAAGGTGGGCTGGTAAAATTAACATTCCCACCTTAGAAGCGCAAACAATTAAATTTTCGAAAAATTTAACCTAGAAGTCAAACGGTAAAAAAACCACTCCATCATTAAAGACTAAAATTCGTGTGGGCGTCATAATGATCCCTTAAAATTAACGTTTACCTCAAAAGTTGAACCATTTTTTGGGAAACACGATAGAAATCTGGTCACTTCCCAAAAGTCATTCAGGCCGCATTAATCGCCTGACTTTCAGAATTAGCTCACTAATGAAATTTGGCAAACCAGACAAGGCAACTAGCCCATAGAATGACTTTTTGAAGGATAGACGGTCCTGACCGTTTCCCTGATTAGAAATTTGAATGCTTAAAGGGATAAGTACTCGGACGTACCTGGACGAGGGAGATCAGAGGAGGCAACCCGTAAAGTACGAGTCACCCCCTTTGAGGGGAAAAAGTTAAGGGTAAAAAAAACCCCAACACAAGGTCCAATCCCATAAAGATACGTGGCCTAAATTAAAAGGTGACACTTAAAATCCGAGAGAGGAGCAAAAACGGTGCCCCTAGGAGGCACGTGACCTATCCTGATTGTGCCGCCAATCAGAGCACACCATCCTAGGTCACTAACTCTAAAGGGGCACAACTTTCCACCCCTATGAATACCCCAATCATAACAATGAAAAGATCATTAATTCTCTCTACTTTCTCTCTCTACCCTTTTCGTTTCTAGTTACTAACTTAATCGTCGGAGGCCTCATTAGTTTGCAGGTGCCAGAGCCCATCTGTCCGAAGGCCTGACCAGTATCCCGAGGGAATCACAAAAAACCCCGAAACACTATGTAAATAAATATTTTTAAGATATAAATGTTCACACGCTATTGTTAAGAGCTCAAAAAATAGGCAATTATCAGTAATAAGGGGGAATAAAATTAAACATTTTATAGGAATAATTGTTTAAATCGTAGTCATAAAAGTTATATAAAACTTAAAAACAAAAAAGGAATTTAACGTTAATGAGGTATTACCACGTGGATGTTCACTTCACCTTAGTTTCAGTTTAGTTCATTTTAGTTCAGCTCCAATTAGTTCAATTCAGTTCAATTCAGCTCCTAATTTCCTTTTCTCATAAAATATTCATTTCAGCTCTATTCAATTTAGTTCAGTTCAGTTCAACTCCAATCAGTTAAGTCCAGTTCATTTTAGCTCCAATCAATTCAGTTCAGCTCAGTAAATGTGAATAAGCCCTTAGTCTACTAATGTTTTTGCTGGGTAACCTATAGTGAATCTTTGACTACGGGTTGAGACTAGGTCGTTGGACTAATCTTCCCTAGGCCAAACAAAATTTATATCACTGAACACACCTTTATAGCTAGTATAGGGGTAAGTCAAGGGTCGAACCACTAGGAATGGGTGGTGGTTACTATTGATAGAGTTAAGATATTTCGAATAGGTAAAGTAAGGTGTGTGTACTCTAAAACAACTAAAAAACGAGATTAAAACCAAATATATCAAACAGTAGGGTTTAGGATCCACATATACATGCAATGGACACAACTTATCAGGATTGGAATTGACTACGTCGAGTGTTGCATGGGAAAATCAATTAAGCAATCAAGAGAGTATGATAAGCTATTCTCCTAGAGGTCAAACTAGCGTTAGCTACAAGAGACCCTAGCTAGGAACTTCATAAACCAACTCAATCGACAAATGCGGGCCACAAATCAATTGTCCGTATCAATGTGAACTTACAATGCAATCTAGTGCAAAAATCAAAGTTAGCTACTCTTCAATCAATCACACACATGCACATAATCAATCAACCAATTTAATCACTACATCAACTCCATCAATTTCCCACAATTAGCATCAATCCATTACTCATATATGCTTCACCATTCCCCTAGCAAGAAAACTACTTACAATCCATGGAAATCAAGATCAAAACTAAGCTAAACAACAAATTCATCATCATCATATTAATCAAACTAAATCAATCACAAATCAATCAAACTTGAACAATCAACAAAACAATTGAAATCAAAAGCTAAAGATTGCATTAAAGTAAAGGAAATCCTTACAAACTTTGATGAAATCAATATAAATTGTACTTAGAATCATTAATCATCAACCATGAACTTCTCTCTCTACAACCTAGAGTTTCTCTCTCTAAAACTATATCTAATTTTCTCTAATTGAATTCTCCTCGAAAAATAAAAGGAAAGTCTATACATAGTAAAACTAACTAAGGGAAAAATTAGTTAGATCATCCAAAAAGACTCGTATAGGCGCGACCATCTTAAAGGTGGATGTCCGGCTGCGCATAAAAGGGTACGGAACAGAGACCTAAAGAGGCGCGGCGCCACCAGGTTGCGCAGCCGCTCCATGGTCGTGCGCGCCCGCGCCTGGGAGCAGAACAACCTCCATCACCCTCGACTTTGCTCTTCCTCGTGCTCTCTACTTGATGATGTTGATGACACGCGCGGAAGGAGGCAGTCTTCAAAATAGCCCCCACGGTGGGTTCAACACTAAGAATGGTGCCCCTAGCGCTTGAATGCACTAGCTAGAATACTTGGACTTTACACTCCTTCAAACTTGAACTTCAAATGGTAGGCAAGAGGCATCTCAAACGATGTAAAAATTGGGAAGGAGACTCGGGAATCCTTGGATTATGATCTTAACCTGAAAAATGAACGAAAACAAACAAACTAAAGAGAAAATAGCAAAATAAACCAAGAAATGTATAAAAATAGAAAATCAACTAAGAAAATGCAAACTAAGGAAATAAAGAGTAAAACTAAGGAAAAACTAAGGAAAAGAGCTATAAAATAGCATGAATTTCATCCTAAAAAGAATCAAATGAGTGCCATAAATGATACTCATCAATCTTGCTATTGATTTTTGCATAGAAAATAAAGAAATTGTAGTTCACACACCGGAGAATAGAACGGGGTTGCCCAGGCCAGTGCACCCAAATGAATAGAAACAATAAGACATAATACTAGTATTTCATTTTATTACTACAAAGTATGATTCTGTTAATAAAAGTTTTCTAGGAATCAACTTTTAGAATACAGGTAATCAACATGTATAATGCAAGGAAAAAGTAGTATCTTAACACTAATCCTTGTACTCATTGATGAAGTCCTTGATCACCTAACGCACTGTACAATAAAGACACCCAAAAAGAAATCATATGCCTGATAAAATTCATATATAGTGCATAAATACCATATCATAATGCTTTCCCATTAACAAAATCATTATTCTTATTCTTCTTTCTCTTCAAACAGCAATATTAAAGCACAGCTACCACCCTTCCTCCCTTTTATAGCACGCTTAATATACTAATACAACACTTGGTGCAAAATACTTTGCACAAAAAATGAAATTCTCTGCTGTATCTGTAGTTTCGATCTTCAAGATCGTCCTACTCCTTACATTAGGTTTGGTGGCCGCAGATAACGCAGGGGAGGCTCGGATTTTTCGTGGTGGTACAAGAGGTAGAGATCTAGTAAACAAACGGAAAAACTTTTGGCCATGAGATCAGAGAAGATACTGCATCTGGCCTTTGTTTCATTGTCACCAACCTGATAAACCTCCTACAGCATCCACTTCTCCACCGTCATCTCTGCCAATTCCACCTATACCATTACTCTCACCGCCATCATCTCTACCAATACCACCTATGCCATTACTTCTGCCGCCATCATCTCTGCCTGCCCTTCCACCACTACCCAACATCCCAACTGGCCTAATTTTTGCAGACATCAGACTTGCAGTGGTTTATCCTATCATTCAAAACTTTAAAAATATTATCACTTCGGATCCTTTAGGGATCACGAATTCATGGGTAGGATCTGACATTTGTAGATACAAAGGTTTTTTCTTTGATACACAACCTAATAACACTAGTGCTACAGCAGTCGCATCCATAGACTTCAATGGTTATGGCCTCAGTGCTCCATCCTTAGATGGCTTCATAGACCAACTCCCTGATTTAGCCCTTTTCCATGCCAACTCAAACTCTTTTAGTGGCACCCTTTCATCAAAAATAGCCAATCTCCATTATCTCTACGAATTAGACCTTAGCAAAAACCAATTCACAGGTCCATTCCCTCTCGTTGTGGTGGGCATGGAGAGCCTGAGTTTCTTAGACATTCGTTTCAACCAATTCTCAGGGTCGGTCCCTCCTGCAATTTTCAGACAACATCTTAATGTTCTCTTCCTTAATGACAACAATTTTGTGTCAGCTTTGCCTACATCTCTTGGAAATTCACATATATTGTATCTCACCTTAGCCAACAACAAGTTCACAGGTCCACTACCACGCGACATAGCCAAAGCATTGTCAGCATTAACTGAAGTACTGTTAATGAGCAACCAGCTAACTGGTTGTTTACCTTACGAGCTTGGCTTCCTTAACCAAGTGACTGCATTCGATATCAGCCACAATAAACTCACTGGTCCCCTGCCGTTTTCTTTAGCCTGTATGGAGCGGGCTTCACTGCTTGATTTCTCAGCGAATTTGCTCTATGGCATGGTGCCAGACATAATTTGTCAGCTACCAAATTTGACTAAATTTTCTCTGTCTGATAATTATTTCAACCAAGTTGGTCCATCTTTTAGGAACTTGATTGATAGGGGAATTTTGGATGTGGCAAACAATTGCATCCCCGGTGTACCTTCCCAACGATCAGTGTTTGATTGTACTAATTTCTTCGTTGTGCCTAGGATCTGCCTTTACTCGGAAACATATAAAATTATCCCTTGTAAGCCTCACTTCATACATTAAGGATTTTCAGGCAGATCTTTGTTGATGTAAATGTCTAGTATTTTGATAATATATAGTTACCGTCTTTCTTAATTAGTTTTGTTTATTTCTTTTCATTTAGTCTATCTTGGGATATTTTATCACTTTAGTTTCTGGTGGCAAACCTCACTCCAACAGATCAAACTATATTCACAACTAGTGGAAGTCTTTATTAATTAGTTTTTTATTTTTTTATTTTTTTTTCTGGCAAGAAATGGTGGAAGTCTGCTGTTTGGAATAAATATCAGAGTATTAACTGAAGCTAGCAACATATGTACGGGTCATTCTACTGTCGATAGGAAACTACGATGTTGAAGAGTATGTTAGAGCAAGTTTAGCCCCAAGTCTTAAGATTTTAATGTGACATCATTTTTGGTGGTTCCCATTGAAAATTATGCCATCAAATTCTTGTTAATGCTCAGTAAGACTTATACAAATTTATCACTTTAGCCCTAAGACTTAAATATTTGACATATTATATGTAGAAAAGTGTTAAAAAAAGGAATAATAAAAATAAAAGTGAAGTGGGTCCCAATCTCAAGTCTTAAGTTGAGTCTTGAAATTTCAAGACTCAACTTGAGACTTGCATGAGATTTTTGAAGAAAAAATGGGAAAAGTCTTAAGTGTAAATCTTAAGACTCAAAATGATGATGTCACCTCAAAATGATGATGGTTAAAATTCTGTAAGTCAAAGTCAACGACGAAATCAAGCTTCGATGAAGACTAGGACTTGACGAGGAGAAGCCAATCTCGACGGACAAAAGGTGCTCTAACTACTTCACTATTTTCCAGGAAGAGATAGATGTGGAAGACTAAGTCCATGCCCAGCTACATACTGCCGTTATTGGACTCAACTAAAGTAAGGAAGTTAAGAAGCTAACTCCGAAAGTTAAGGGAAGCTTATCACCTTGCAACGACTAGGGATTAACCCTAAGCACCCTCTATATAAAGCAAAGGCATCATCAAATGAAGGACACAAAACACTAGCTACAAAAATACTCTAAGCATACATTGTAATCCGATTCTAAACATATTTTAATAGTGAAAGTTTGGTACATCCTCATTCTACCCACGGTTTTACCTTCATTTAGTTTTCCGCATCACCAATTCCTCGTGTCATTTCTGTATTTTCGCTTTATTTTTATCCTCGGTTTTATTTAGTTGATCCGTAGCCTAGATTTTGTTATTCAATCCCACTTAACGAAAAATTGCATATAAAATTTGGCGCCCACCTTGGGGCTACAACTAGGTTAAACCCAAAATATCCTAATTCAACCTTCAACATGACTTCCAATGAAACGAACCATAAAAAGTTGAAAGAGGCTTATGAGAAATCTCAAGCTAATCTCTTAACAACCCGAGAATCCAACGAGTGTCTGAACAAAAAGAAGGAGGCTTTGCAATCTAATCTAGTGCTGTCAAATTTCAAACCGAAACTGTTTAACTACCCGAACCAAACCGACTCAAATGAGAACCGAACCGATTTAAAACCGTTTATTTGAAACCGAAAATCGACCTGAATCGTATGTGAATCAACCCAAAATCCAACCGATCTGAATAACGTTACACCGTATAAGAACCGAACCTGTTAATGAACCAAACAAAATCTAAACCGAACTTAAATCAAACCGAACCGAAAAAACACCAAACTGTTTCTAACCCAAAATTGCTTTTAACCCGAAACCGTTTGAACCGGGATAAAAAAAACCGTTTACACCGAACAGTTAACAACTCGCGATCCGTTTGCACTGAACTGTATATAAACCAAACCGTTTATAAACCGAACCGCTTGCAAACCGAATCGTTTATGAACCGGACTGCTTATAAACGAATCGGCTGCAAACTGCTTACTATAAAGAGAATATTAAAATCAAGTGAAAAGGTGTTTTAAATGAACTTTAATTATCATAGTACAAAAATTCTTCCTGTCAAATTAATATTTATTCTAAATTTATTATCATAGTATAAAATATCTTCCTGCCAAATTATTATCATGGTATAAAATATCTTCTTGCCACTAAACATCCTCTTTCCATAAACTAAACCAAAAAAGAACTGAATTAGTTATAAACTGAACCGAAAAAGAACCGAACCAGTTATAAACTGAACCGATAAAGAACCGAACTAGTTATTAACTGAACTGAAAAAAAACCGAATGGTTTCTAACTCAAAACCGTTTCCAACCCGAAACTGTTTGAACCGGGATAAAAACCGTTTACAACGAACTGTTAACAAACTACAACCAGTCTGCACCGAACCGTTTACTACCCGGACCGTTTACAACCCGAATCGAATTAAAACCGCTCAAGAATAAACCAAAACCGAATCGAACCGATAACTATTTAAACGAAACTGGAACCGACCCGTGAGACACTTAAACTGATCTAAAAACGACACGATTTAATACCGAACTGATTTCAAACCGAACTGAACCCGAACTGTCAAATCGTTTGACAGTGCTAAATGCAACTAACCTCCGTCAGCAATTGGAATCCGCCTAGAGCAATTGTTGCCGACCAAGGAACCTTGATATTGTGCCTAGAATGCAGCTATTAGGAGTGTTGGAATCTTCGCATGATACAAAGACAGAATCTAGCGACAGAGAGATGGAAGTGGATCCCCCAATCAGAAACGTCGCCAGAAAGAGAATCCCTAGACTTAAGGAGGTAGTAGTAGTCCAATGATTGTGAGCTAAGCCAGACCGAAATCTTGTTCCTGAGGTTGGTCGCCTTAAAGAAGTAGAATTCCAAGGTGTTGTCGATGATGAAGAAGATGCCAGGTGTTTTGATCCCCGTCCAGAGAGAAACTCTCAATGGATTCGCTGCGACCTTGTTCGGTGATGAATTTTCCAAGGCTCGCACTCCTAGAATACGGTCCCTCCTGACATTTACCTTGTTCTATGATGATACAACCTGTCTGGAGCATCATATTGTACTACAAGTAGTGGATGTACCAAGCTTCGATTCTGTTCGAGTACTGGGAAGCATGCATGTGTAAATCCTTCGGCGCGACGCTGACTGGTCCCACCCTCAAGTGGCTTGGCAAGCTCGAATTAGGTAGTATCACTAGCTTTGCTATGTTAATTAACAAATTTTATTCTCATTTTGAAAGCAGCAGGCAGTTCGACAAGCAGACAAGCGACCTGTACTAGATCGTCCAAGGGCCAAAGGAAAGCACCAAGACCTATTGAACCAGATTTAACAAGGAGAAAGACTTGATCAAGAATGTCGACAATAAGACTTCCATCGAAGACTTCCTCCGAGGGCTGCATACAAATTCAAATCTGTACAAAGATGTGGTTAAATATCCCTGCTCAACATTTGAAGAGGTCTAGACGAGAGTTGTGGCCCATATGCGTTTTGACGAGGACATCGCTAACCAAAGCGCCAGTCAGAACGTCAAAAGCTCAACCGATCGCAAGGCTACAAGTAATCCGTGAGGATCGTGGAGACATCAGCCATATGAAACGGCAGGTAGATCACGGTCTGTTAATAGTGAGCAGGTAGAGCAGATCATTGATGCACCGTAATAAATAGAGATATCTAGTATGGATTTAACGTGAACATTGTAAAGGTGGTGAAAGAGTTTGAGCCACTAGGCAACTAAGTTCGATAGCCAATGAAGAGCAATTAGTCGGATTCAGAAAAGGATATGAGCAAGTGGTGCAGATTCAATAGCGACCATGGTCACTAAACGGAGGATTGCTATGCCCTGCGAAGAGAAGTCGCCTTCCAGCTGAAGTGGGGCAACCTCAAGCATCTTCTAGGGAAAAATTAAGGCAATGCAGCTAGTAACGACAAAGCTAAAATGGCAAACAGTCCCCTGTACCTAAGGTAGTAATTTATGTTATTTCTGGTGGTTCAGATATTTGTGGACTAACCTATTCTGCAGCCAAAATAATTTCAAAGTCGACGACAAATAGCCCTGCCGTCCCAGAATAAGTAAGGGATCCTTTGGAAAAGAAGTTGGAAGCCATGGCCATCACTTTCGACGATGATGATAATAACAACATCAATAGAGAGCATGAAGACTCCCTAGTGATTTCTTTTATGGTCGAGAATGGTCTGCTTTGAAGGGTGCTAATCGACGGAGGAAGCTCCGCAAATGTTTTGTTCCAGAAGACTATGAAAGATATAGGCTTGAAGAGGATAGCGACGTCGTCAGAAGGTCTACGACCTTAGTCGAATTCAGTGGTGAGGCTATGTCAACTCTCGGAAACATAGCTAACCCTACCTACCTATGTTAGTTTCCTAAACTCCCAAACCAGATTCAACTTCATAGATTGTCCTTCAGCCTATAATGCCATAACGGGCAGACCATGGATCCACAAACTAAATCCATCCCTTCCACCAAATTCCCAACCCCATGGGGAATCCAAGAAATTAAATGAGAACCCCGCAAAGCCAAATATTGCTAAAAAAACCACCTTGAAACCATCTATGAACTACTACAAAAATGGCCAAAGAGACCGTTTATTTCAATAACGGGTCTCTTTGTTTCAAGAGACCCAATATTTCAGATAACGGGTCTCTTAAAACTTAATACAAACCCTCTATGTAAAAAAACCAGTTTCTCTTGATTTTTTTATTTTTTATATAAAAATGGAGAGACCTGTGTTCTTAAAAAAGAAATCTCTGGCCCTAACACCTTAGACCGCCCATTTAAGATAGGCGGTCTCTTGCTTTTTTTTTTCTCAACTTTTCACGCTATTTTTTTTTCTTCAGCTTTTCACGCTACTTTTTCCTTTATCATTTTATCTTTATTCTCTTTTACCCCAACGGCCCAACCCACTCCTTTATAGATTACCTTCTTTTATCTTTCTCGATCTCTCCTCCTTGAAAACCCTAGCTTGTTTCAGCCTCCTTCCTTCTTGTTCATCTCCTTCCGTAACCACCTCTCACCATTGCAATGTACTTCCATTACTCTCACTCCTTCACCCATTCTCTATCCTCATCTCAGCCCCTGGCCCTCTACCGCCAATAACTTTGGCGTATACATCCCTCATTACCGCTTGTTGCACGGTTGCAGTGTCGGTAATTAACTTGTCATTCCCCTACTACGAACACTCGGTACTCTTTCTTTGGATTTAAATGTTTCTCTCTCTCTCTCTCTCTCTCTCTCTCTCTCTCTTTCTCTCTCTCTCTCTCTCTCTCTTTCTCTCTCTCTCTCTTTCTCGCCCCTTCATCTTTCCTTTGTTAATGAGTTGATTTTTGATTTGATATTTTGGGTAATTTTTCTGAATTTTGGTTTTGTATTTTATTTGGTGAATTGGTTGTAAATTTTGGAGATTAATTTTTTGAGCAAACCTAGTTTTCACTTTGAGGAAACTACCAAACATAAGATTATATTGAAAATGAAATTTAGATCTAATTTCACAATTATTTTTTCATTAATCTCATTAATTGAATAGGATAAGTTCAACGAACTTGTTGTAAAAAAAATTGTTTAGTTATGCTTTTTCTTTCATTTTTCGCAAAGTTGTTTTTAATGATTATCATCAATTCAGTTGGGATAGAGTAGTTTTTTTAGGATACTCTATTATTTGAATTCTGGGTTTTTGAATTTGCTTATGAAATTCTTGATTTGGATTTTATGATGTTGTTATGTATAATTGTTTTGGGTTAAGCTAATTGCCTAATTCTTATACGTTAATTGCAGCTAATAATCATATGGATACTTCAAATACAAAGCTAAAGACAAAGATCTACACAAATGAGTTGTTGAAGTTTACGATGAAGAAGATTAAGGGTTTTATTTTTTTTTTAATAATTATGGGGTTTCTATAATTTTGTACTCTGTATCATGTATAAAATATTTAAGACGGTCGTATTACATGTATAAAAATAAATTAATTATTTTTATGGTATGTAATTTTAATGTACGTTTTAAAAATCAAATAATTTTTTTTTAATTTTTAAATGACACCAAGAGACCTGTGAAGTCAAATAAGCGGTCTCTCTTTACCAAAAGTAGAGATTGCCTAAGTTTAATAAGTGGTCTCAATTTTCCAAAAAAAGAGACCGCCTCATATCAAGAATCGGTCTTACTTTTCTTATTCTAGAGGCTGCCTTTCAGTAATAAGTGGTCTTAATATTTTTTTTTTTATTCTAGAGACCGCTTCTATCAAAGCAGTCTCTTAGCCAAAGAGACTGCTTAGCTAGAGACCGCCTCAAAAGCACTCTCTTTGACCTTTTTAGACGGGTCTCTTTGGCCTTATTGTAGTAGTGATGAGATCCACATAACAATTACAGCAGGGCCCAACACCAGACAATCATAGCGACTTAGAGATCGACGAAATACCCGTGGACCCTAAAAGCAAGATCAAACCGTCCGTGTCGGAGCCAAACTAACACTCGAACTCCAAAACACCATCCTAGCCTTCCTCCAAGAGAATAAAGACTATTTCGCCTGGTCTCATGTAGACATGAATGGTAATGTCGACCAAAATCATAAGCCTTTGAAGTAGAAGTGTCCAAAGTTTGCTCCAGAATGAAACAAGATAATTTATGTAGACACCCAAATGTGTCTCCCCAAAAAGAAACCCAGTGATGAATACCTTTCATGTCATTTTATTATCGAACAAAGTAAAAGTGTGAAAGGTCTAGTGATGTGGATGTTTTTATTAAAATATCACTCTTTATGTTTTCAAAAATGTTTCTTCTTTCACTCTATTTATGAAAATGTCCAATCCAGTTTGGTTTTGTCCATGATAAGGGTCCCGTGTAATTGTATCGGGCTCAAAAAGACCTTTCCAACGATATATTATAAGCCTAATTCCGATGAATAATGAGGAAGTTATGGCAAAAATACTAAACTGCGCTTAAACAGGATTTTACCTACGGCGCAATGATCATGTGGAGGTTCCAAAGGCTTAATACTATTTCTAAACTAATTAGGATTAATTAGAAGCTTCTATGAATTTCTAAATGATCTTAATTATCCTTTTGAAAAGATAAAATCAAAGAGTTTGAAATTGAATAAAACTTTCCGTTTTTTTTAATCCTAATTCTATTTGAATTTAAAGATGTTCGAAGACAGTCAGATTTTTTTTGTGCCTCCTAATTTTTATTCAAATTTTATATAGATGGATAGATCTTGAAATTATCTTTCCAATGATATATTATAATATTAATTCCGGGCTATAACGAAAAAGATATGAAAGAAATACGAAACACTATTAAAAACTGACACCCTTCCACTATTCCGGCCATAATTTTTTATCTACAAAAGATTTGAATCTTATGCTAATGAAGTTAGAAAGTAGTCTTCAATAGCTTTCCAACGACATATTATGTGACTTTTTTGGACTTTTGGATCAAAATATATGATAAAAATAAAATCCGCAAAAAAGCTTTCCTAGCGCCAAACGACAGAGTCTGTTGCCTGGCACTACTATCTTTCGCCTGGCGCTGTACCTGTCATCTGACGCTAACTCCTGTCGTTGGAGATAGAAGGTCTTTTATTTCGAATGGGACTCGAACTCTTTTCTATCGTTTCCGGACTATTTTTCTATGAATAGGGGTCGTATCTCCCCGTACTTCATCAACGATTCACAACAATCATCTCTCTCTATTCTTTTTCTAAACCTTCCCTTTTACAAAATTCCACATACATTAGCTCTAGACACATCTAGTGAAGTTCGAGGTTGCCTTCGCTCTAGACATAAAAGGTTGATAATTTCTGAGGGCTTGGTAACAAACCTTATCAAAATTATTTGCTTAGATTTACTGTTTTAATATTTTTCCTTGAAGTTACTAACGCGTGTATTTTGTTATTCGAAAGAGGTACGAGGCATCGAAGTAAGTAATCTAATTTCTTTTTTGATATTTTGATGTAGAAATCATGCTTTAATTATTTTGTTGATTCCTAGTATCATGTTAGGATTTTAAATTGCTTCCTAGTATCATGTTTAGGGTAATAACTAATTTCCAATATCATGTATATTATTATGATGTTTCCTATTTCTTTCCTAATATCATGTTAGTGTCATGTTAGGGCTAATTGATTTTTAATGTTTAGTGACATACTATGGTTTGTTATTAATCTTGTTAGTATCATGCCTAAGATCTTGCTAATATTATTATGCTTTGAGATTGAGAATATTATTATTATAATGATGATTGTTATTATGTTGCTTAATATTATATTTATTTTTATTATTATTATTATTATTATTATTATTATTATTATTATTATTATTATTATTATTATTATTATTATTATTATTATTATTATTATTATTATTATTATTATTATTATTATTATTATTATTATTATTGCTTCATCACGCCTTTTATGCATATTTAAAGGGAATTTGTATTTGTAATCACGCTTAATAAGATAATTATTAATCTTGTTTAGGCTAATATGATTATAATTCAAGTGATCGCCAATAATAGTTTTGTTTGTGCATTAATATTCAACCAACATAGATTAAACAGGTTTAGGATAAACCTATTGATTGCATGTTAGTAAGAAAGTGCACATGAATACGAGAAGAATAAAGTGAGGCCTATTTTTAGGGCAAGTTCAATCTCTTTTAGGTTGGATTTGTACTTTCATCCCTGAACTTCTAGTCATGGTTACAGACCTATTGGAGTTAACGATCTCCTGGATCGTTAAGGGGTGTAAACTTGACCCTGTGAATGGTTTACAAGTTCCTAAAACTTGTTGGCAACTCTTTTACTCTAGCTTCTTTCCCTTTGGATGCCACCATGCTTAAGTGTATGATTACAGTGGGGCTCAAGTGTGGGATGACTTGAAATATTCCCTACAATTTTTTTGACGACCCCACTGGGGAGAATTTTTATTTTAATTCCTAAAATTGATTTTGGCAATAATTTAGAATGAGTGGATGAGACTCAAAAAGTTCTGAGTATTTCATGCGCGTAATTTTGATTACTATTATTGGCATAAGCATAAAAAGGTTCGCATTGGAAAGACCATCCGTAATGCGTCAAAATCTTAGGATTTTTACACGTAGGAAATTAGCAAAATATCTTTCACAACTAAAGTCGAAAAAAACTGGAAAACTCAAGATTAGAAAGTTGCCGAGGCAATTAGGAATTAGCACTTAGAGAACACAGTCAGCGCCGAGCGATGGCTCCATCGCCTGGCGACATTACTTGTGGTTTGGCGACGGAGGCATCGTCTGCCGACAGACGCTATAAATTTTCTCGCGCCTAATTCTTCCAATACCGAGCCAGAAATCTACCTTCTTGTTTCGACTTGTTTTCTAGTACTTTTTGCTCGGTTTTACTTCTTGATTGAGTTTTTCCCTTTTTTCTGAAACCCATATGTGTTCTACATATGGTTATAACTGTATGGAATATTTCAAGCACTATCCTAAACTTGAGCCCCACTTTGATCATACACTTAAGCATGATGGCGTCCAAAGGGAAAGAAGCTAGAACAAATGAGTCGCCAACATGTTTTAGGTACATGTAAACCGTTCACAGGGTAAAGGTTACACCCCTTAACTATCCAGGAGATCGTCAACTTTAATAGGTCTGGAACCATGACTGGAAGTTTGGGGATGAAGGTACAAATCCCTGAGTGTCATTTATAGAACTCACAGGGTAGTCTTTTAGGATAATTTTATCCCTTTTTCATGCATTCTTCTCTTATTTTTGGTCCTTTTTCCTTTAGTTCCTCTTTTTCCTTCTTTCTTTGTGTTTTTCGTGTTTTCTTCATATTTTCCTTTTATTTGGCTCTTTTTCCCATTTATTCCTTTTCTTTGTTTGCTTTTGTAGGTACCTAGGAGTTTTTTTTGCAAAGGGATCAAGATGAGCTATATTGACTAAGCAAGGACGAAGCAATCTGCTCAGAGAGGGCTTGGAGAGGGCTAGGAGAGGGCGTCAACTTTTGGCAAGATGCCGCGCGTGCGGGTCCTGGAGGCCGCGGGCACAGTTTGTGTTGCATTAAATCAGCAAAAATCGACCAGGAACTCCCAGCGGTTGCCCCGAGGTCTACCCGCGGGTGCGGGTGGCATAGAGAGGCCGCGGGTAGAATTAGAGAGGGCGCGGCTTTTTTTTGTCAAATATGATCAGGAACGACCCGCGGCTGCCCCACAAGCGCGATAACTTTGGAGAGGGCGCGACCCTAGTTAATAGGTAAAATAAAAAAAATTTCTAGTTTGGGCCCGCGGTTGCCCCGCGGTCCCTTCGTGGGCGCGGCGAATGTGGGTGAGGGCGCGGCCACCTGGGTTTCTATTTGGCCGGTTTGCTCCTCTCTCTCTCTCTCCTCTTATTTTTCAATCTCCTCTTGTTTTTTCCCTTTCTCTCTCTTCCTCCTCTCAAACCCTAACCCCCAAATCATCATTCTCAAACAAATTCACACAATTCTTCCTTGTTTTCAGTCAAATTTCCATTACATTTTCCATCTTACTCCATTTTCATCAACATTAATTTTCTTTTATTGTGGTTTTTCGAGAAATTCGGGTCCTTGAAGCAATTTTGAGCTTTGTTTGAGTCTTCAATCTTGGTATACTTCTAACCTTTGTTTTATTTTTGTCAATTTCAATTGATTATTATACATTGGTTTTGATTTACCTCGATTAAGCATGACTATGATGTTCATGGTTGTTTGTATGGTGATTTTGGAATTATTTTGAGTGTTTTGTGCTTATTTTTGAAATGGATTGTTAATTTTGTTGGTTGTTGTTTGGATTTTGGTTGTTGTGTTGCTTGTAACAGGTACTTTGTAGTTTGTGGTGGTTTTGTGTGGTATTGTGAAGAATTTTGAAGAATAGGTGGTAGTGTTGGTATTTATTTTGGGTGATAATGTAGTTTCTTGTGTTAATTGAACTTGTGACTATGGATTTGTTAAGAAAGGTTAAGAGTGCAAGAAACGTTCTAACCAATCCCCCGGTCAATCTTCCCAAGGCCAATCCTCTCAAGGCCAAACTTCAAACATCGAACCTCCTCAAAACCAAACTCCTCAAGATGATTCCCCACCTCCTCCTTTACCCCCTCTCAAATTTCACAATCGGTATAAACAAGTTCCAATCTATAACAAAATGAAAACCCGGAATTTTAGACCTACCCGCAACTATCTTCCCGATGATATGGTCACGTTAGGAGTTGATGCCGATCTTGACATCCTACTCCGTAACCTTTTTTTGGATAATTTTGTAAAGTCTTCTCCGAGAACCTATTTGGAATCTTGCATTGAGTTTTTCTCTACTTTTGAGTATAATAGGCGGGGGATACCGGCTATATCATCTCTTTCCAACTATTCAATGTCAAGCATACCATGAACCTTGCCGAATTCAATAAAGCCCTTAGTTTCAATCCCATTGGCGATATCTTTGAGCCTTTGGTTTCCCTTATCAAGTCCGATTACAATGAAGTTGCATGGTGGAGAGTCACTGCTCATAAGAGGGCGTTTGACTCTAAGAATTCCCTTATCAAGTCACTGCTGTGTTTAATAAGCAAGATCTTAGGAAACTTTCGAGGGAGGAGATCTTAGTTCTTTGGATGGCTACAAAGCCAAATTTGGGGTCGAGGTTGAATTTTGGGTACATTTTTATGGATTGTTGCAAGGAAATCATTAATGGGTAGAAAACGGGTGAGATACATTGTGGACATATGATTACGAGATTGGTGTATCATTTCAAGCAAGAACGGTTCTTGGGGTCTTGCACTCCAGTTAGAGGGAGAAAAGACATGTATCTAGATTTGAAGAAACTTAACACTTTACGCTTCATTATTAGAACTAAGAGAGCCGGTGTTTATTCTTGGCTAGTGCATAATGAGCACCATTTTTTACTCCCAAACCTGGCCGCTACCTCCATTACTCGAGATGCTAGGATTGTTTGGAGGGTTCCTATGGACAATGGATGAATTGAGGATGATATGGAGGAGGATGATGATGATGTGAATGAGGATGACGGTGATGATGATGATGATGTGAATGAGGATGACGGTGACGATGATGATGAGGGTGGAGAAGGAGGAGAAGGAGAAGAAGAACATTTACAACAACAACAACAACAATTTCAACAAAAACAACAACAACAACAACATCAAAGAAGAAGAAGAAGACAACAACATCAACAACATGACTACCAAGGAGATGCCTATCTCTGTGAGATGGAGGCTATGCGAGAGCATATGGAGCGCACGCAATTGAGCATGCAAAGTATGTATTCCAACCATCAAACCTAGTCTTTTCAAACTAGCACCCTATATGACGCTAATGTGCGTAGGGGGGAGATCACTCCTCCGGTGAACTACCCATATGTGCCGCCCTAACAAGGGCTTGTGCCATCTTGGGGGGGTGACAACCTCCCTACGTACCCCTATTGGCCCGGGTTTTCACACCCCGATGAGCCAAGGCGCGACTTCCCCGATGAGTCCGGTCATTATGACTACCGGGTTTCGGGGGGGAGTGATTGTAGGGGTGACCCCGACTACTATCATGTTCACCCCAATCACCCCGAGCTCTATATGCAGCCCGAGCCATTTGACCAATTGTCTACCTTTCAACTTGCCCTTTTCAAGGGTCATTATGGGTTCCCTCCCAGTTTTACTGGAAATTGGGATGTGGGTGATGGTGGTGCCGGCCCTAGTGGCCAATAGTTTCCCCCTTGGTTGTTTGATTCACTTTTTGTTTCCTCCCCTTTAGCTTTGCATGTTTTTGGGCATCGCGGTCAATACCCTTATTTTGTAAGGGGGGGGGGGGAATCAAAAAGGTTGTTTTAGGGTAGGTTTTGGGGGAGGCACCTTGGACTCATGGGGATGTGTTTGAAAAGGCTTTGGTGGATTTTTCTTGCTTCACTCTTGGTAGTCTGGTTGGTATGATGTTTGTCTTGCTATCTTGATTTTGATGACGATGTTTTAAGGTTTCTTTTGATTATGATGATGATGATGGTTTCTTTAGGTTTTTGTACATAGTTTTCAAGTAAGCTTTCTTTTGTTTTCTTTTGTTTGGAAGTTACTAACAATTTCATTTTGTATATAGTCCTTTTCTTTTTCTCACCTTGCTCAAAGCTTATGCTTTGGTCTTCGAAGCTTCTTGAAGGAGGTCGTTCTTGCCCCTTGGTTATTGTAGCATAGCTTGGAAGCTTGGTGAGACCCTTCTTGTTTTATCTTTTTACTTTTATTCCTTTACTTTTCTTGGTTGCTTTGATTAGGATTAGTTTTAGGGGAGTTGAACGATTCGAGGATGTATGATTATAACACCTAGTGTGTTTGGGGTCTTTGGCGATGTGGCCATTTGACCACTTGTATGTCGATTGGGAAATACGTGTTATGATTGCATCTTTGTCCTTTTCTTTGTTCTCCTACTTTTCCTTTATCTTTGTTTTCCAAATTTTATTCTTTTTTATTTTCTTTTCTTTTTGTTCTTGGTTTTGTACATAGCTTTTTGAGGCTTTATTTTTCAATCTTTCTATTTTGAATTGGACTTGTAAACAATAGACTCTTGCTTTTGAATAATAATCTTCCTAGGTGGTAATGGTATGCACGGTTTGTGAATACTTTTGGTTGTTATTCTAGGATTAAGTATGCTAAGGTAGTTGTCTAGAACTAAGGGGATCATGAAGCCGGATACTACTTGTTTGTGGCATGTTTGGTAGTTGTTCCCTATCATCGATTTGACAACCTTAGTGAGTTTTTGCTACCACCATGTGAGATTCATACTTTTTCAAGCTTTCAACATATTCTTGCATGAGCGGCATGGATCCTTGACTTTCGCAAACCTAATCTAGAATCTTAACGTATGATTCCTAAGACCGAGACCGAACCACCTAGGGAGGACAAAGGCATCTTTTCGGGGAGGTGTTTTTCCTTTTTCTAGGATAGTGTCCTTCTATTTACTTTAGGTTTTTGGGATACATTTGCCTTCTTGTTATCCCTTTGAGCCTTTTTCCCTTCTTTTCAAGCCACATCTTTAAATCTTGAGCCTTTTGTTTTATTTTCATTTTCATTTTTGGTTTTTGTGAAGCAATAGTCATTGTTGTTGGAGATTGTGGTCTATAAGTTTGGATCTTGGTTCAAGTTTGTGAGCAAGTTTGTGTTGTATATACATTGTGAATAATGGCAAATGACAAGTAAAAAGTCGTCCCAATTCAAAAAGGCAAAGACAAAATAAATGCAAGTTTGAAAAGAAAAGTCGTCCAAAGTCAAAAGAGGCGAGGACTAATTCTTTGAACAAGTGCAAGGAAATTAAAAATAAAAGAAAAAGAAGAAAAAAAAAACATAAGTATTCAAGTTAGTGTCTTTCTCCCTTTTGTGCATTGAGGACAATGCTTCTTTTAGCTTGGGGGGAAAGCGTTTGTGCTTTTTGTTTATATGTTTGTAGATTGTTGCTTTGAATAAGCTTGGGGGTGTTGGTATTTTTGTTTGGTTATTGCTTGGTTATGGTGTAAAGAAATGCGCAATCTTTGCTTCATAATTTAGGTTAACCACCAAATTTTAAATTTAGCCTACCTAAACCCTTTTTGCCTTACGTTACAACCTTTGGGAAGACCTTTTGGCCAAGGGGTTGAGTCATTCATTGATGGAGGGAATCATGGGTTATATCCTAAGGAAAGGGGATGCGTAGTCAAGATGTCGAGTAGCCCAAAAATTGATCTTTTTCCGGTTCCTTCGCGGAACCTATGAGATTCTCACTAAGGGGAGATATGAGATTAGTAGGGGGAACACGGTAAGATCCTTTGGGATGAAAGTGGAGTGTGACAACTAGTTCCTATTCTTAGCATATTTATGTTTCAATCAACCTTAGGTATCTTATAACGTGCATACCATAATTAAATTTAGAAAGGTTGTTATTCATTTGAATTATAGTCACTTTGTATAGTCCATTTCACAAAGATTTTTGATTAATTGTTTTTCAAACTTTGCTCTTTATTCTTGTATTTTGCCTCATTTTTGCTTCTTTTATTTTGCTTAATAAGAGTAATAGGTTAGCTCTTGGAAACCTTTACGAGAGCATCACTCGTCCTCTAGGGCGACCTAGGGGTTTAAATGGCTTGTCTTTAGTTGCTAAAAATGACCGTGATTCCTACGAAAGCGAGTTAGTGTATATTCTTACCTCCCTCTTTTTCTTTTTACTTTGAATAAGCCCTTATTTTTCCTTTTTAGCCTTTGTTTTGCTCGGGATGAGCAAAAGTCTAGCTTGGGGAAATTTTTTGAGTGTCATTTATGGCACTCATAGGGTAGTCATTTAGGATAATTTAATCCCTTTTTCATGCTTTCTTCTCTTATTTTTGGTCCTTTTTCCCTTAGTTCTTCTTTTTCCTTCTTTCTTTGTGTTTTTCGTGTTTTCTTCATGTTTTCCTTTTATTTGGCTCTTTTTCCCTTTTATTCCTTTTCTTTGATTGCTTTTGTAGGTACCTAGGAGTTGTCATTGCAAAGGGATCAAGATGAGCTATATTGACTAAGCAAGGAGGAATAAATCTGCTCAGAGAGGGCTTGGAGAGGGTGTCAGCTTTTTCCAAGATGTCGCGGGCGCGGGTTGTGTTGCACCGAATCAGCAAAAATCGACCAAGAACTCCCCGCGGTTGCCCCGAGGGCTCCCCGCGGGCGCGGGTAGACTGGAGAGAGCGCTCCGGATTAGAGAGACCGCGGGCCTCTGATTACTCTTTGGGAAAAGGGGATTTGCCGCGCCCTTTCCGCGGGTGCGATGGCTTTTGCTGCAGGCGCGGGTGTTTCCCAAAAAGCCCGCGGAGTTTGTTATGGGTTCCGTACCCATTTCCCCGCGGGCGCGGGATTTCTTAGAGAGGGCGCGAGGAACTTGTTTTCCTTCTTTGCTTATAAATACACTTGTAATTCCTTTTTGAAAACTAACTTTTAGATAATTTTCAATAGCTTAGTTTTAGAGAGAGAAGTTGGAGAGAAATTCTTGTATTTGGATTTGTATTTCAACAATGGTTCAATCAAGTTTGGATTTCTTTATCTTCAATCATTAATATTAGTGAGAATCTCGTCTTTTAGTTCATCTCTTTACTTGTTTGTCTTAGATTCATGTTTGATTGTTTGATTTCCTTGGATTTGAATTTGCTATTGTAGTTAATATTGTTTTATCTTGATTTTGATTTAGAATGATGATCAATGAAATTTCTAGTGATTTGTTCTTGAGTTACACCATGATTAGTGAGTAGATTAGTTGCTAGGGACAAGGGGAAGAATGCTTGATTGATGATTTGAGCTAGTTGATGATCATTGATTGATTGAATTGTTGCAATCAAATTGGTTGACATAGTTTTGCATGTGATTAATTAGATTAGGAGTGATCAACCTATAAGATTAATTTAGATTGCGTTGCAATTCTTAATGACATGAACCATCAATTTGAGAATTGTTTTAATTGATTGAGTTTGATTGTGATTTTCCTTGATTAGCCATTCATAGTGACCCCTAGCTTGTCCTATAGGAGATAGCTTTTGGCTTCTTTTGATTGCTACTATTGTTTGTCCTTTGCAATGCTTGAATCAATTGAATGAACTATCAATTAGCATGATTATTGAACTTGCATGTGGAACCTATATCCCTAGTGTTTAGTTTCTTGAATTACTTGATCAATCTAGCTTTGTTACCATAGTACCAACCATTTTCTCACTACAATCTTCGAAGTAGCTTGACTTAGGCTATAGTTAATACCGACTCACTCCTTTGGGTTCGACCCTTGACTTGCCTTATACTCGTATTAAGTTTGTTTAGGTTGTATAAATTGTATTTGATCTAGGAATAGACAATTGACGACGCATTTATTCCTCTATCAATCCCATCTAAAAGAGAAAGAACCTGCCCTAATAATAGGCCTCTACTTTATTATTCTCGTATTCATGTGCGATTTCTGACTAACATGCAATCAATAGATTAACCCTAAACCTGCTTAACTATGTTGGTTAAATATTAATGAACAAATAAAACTATTATTGGCGATCATTTGAATTATAATCATATTATCCCTAAACAAGATTATCAATTATCTTATTAAGTGTGATTACAAGTACAAATTCCCTTTAAACATGCATAAAATGTGTGATCAAGCAATAACAATAAATGTATAAATCAAGCAACATAATAATCATCATAATAGTATTCATAATTGAAATAACAATCATAATTAAAATCATCATGTTAAAGCATAATAATATTATCAAGATCCTAGGCATCATACTAACAAGATTAATAACAAATCCTAGTATGTCACTAAACATCAAAGATCAAAGCTTTAGCCAGAACATGATACTAACATGATATTAGGGAAGAAAGTAGGAAGCATCATAGAAATCATAATTGATATAAGAAACTTAATTATTACCTTAAACATGATACTAGGAAGCAATAAAACATCTTAACATAGTACTAGAAAATAAATAATAATCTAAGCATGATTTCTATATCAAAAGTTTAATAAAAAAATTAAAGCACTTACTTCGATGCCTCGTACCTCTTTCTAATAACAAAATACACACATTAGTAACTTCAAGGAAAAATATAAATCAAACAATTAAATTAAATAATTGAAATAGAGATTAGGGACGAAACACTCAGAAATATCAAACCTTTCACATCTAGGGAAAAGACAACTTCGAACTTGACTAGGTGTGTCTAGTGTTAATGAGTGCGGAATTGTGTTTGTTAAAGGGCTAGGCTAGAAAGAGGGAGAGAGAATAAGCTTTAGTTTAGGGAGAGAGAGAGAAGAGTTAGAGAATTCTAGTTATTGAAATACGAAGGTCCAATGACCCTATTTATAAGAAAATTAGTCCGGAATTGATAGAAAAGAGTTAGAGTTTGAAAAGGAATAAAACAACACCCTGTCGCTAACAAAAGAGCTCGTCGCCAGGCGACGAGGTGCATCGCCAGCTGACGAGGTGTATCGACAGGCAACGAACCTGTGGTCAGGTGATGCAGTGATTTTCAACGCGTTTTCAATGAGGAATTAACTTCTCAATAAAATTGAGTTGTAAAATCCGTGTTAGGGGTAAAACTGTATTTTCACATAAAACACTTATTTTATTCCAAGTAAAACTCATATACATAATTATCAATCCTAATTCCTTTAGAATTTAAGAGAACCTTCTAGGTGATTCTAGAAGACTATAATCAATCCTAATAGCTTTAGAAATGATAATTAATAATAGGCCCTCATCTAGATTATTGGGCCGCATATAAGAACCAAACCGGGCCCAGTTTAGTATTTTGGCCATAACTTCTTCATTATACATCGGAATTGGGCTTATAATACATCGTTGGAAATCTCTTTTTGAACCCCATCTAAATAAACTATTTTTGGACCCTTTTCATGGACCCAACTGAACTGGAATGAGTATTATCATAAAATAGAGCAGGTTTTCAAATTCAGAAAGAAAGATTTTTTTTTATAAAACTAACCGCAACATTAGACTTTTCACACTTTCACTTCATTCGATTATGATTCGACACGAAAGGTATTCATCACTGGGTTTGGTTTTGGGGAGACATAAATGGGTGTCTACAGAAGCCCCCACTTTGACTGAGTTTGGAGAAACTTATGTTTCGAAAACAAAAGTCAAAGTAGCGATAGGGACGAAGAATGATTTCGAACGTTCTGTGGTTCTAAATCATTCTTGTAACGCCGATACCTGCAAACTAGCGTTAGTTAAACAGATAAAAGAGTTAAGAAACGCGTATCTTGCTCCGTCGAGTACACGTCTCTAGAGTAACCGATTTTTGGTTGCATTTGCTGAAGACCGCTATGCTTGTAACTGCCTCAATTCCCGCTGTGATAGTCTTTCTCAAGATAGGAAACACCATTGAAGATAACTCTGCTTGTAGTCATCCTCTTCCATTTATGACAATCCTCCGCAAGCTAGGGAACACGATTAAAGATAACTCTGTTTGTAGCCATCTTCAGTTGTTTGTGACAACTCTCCGCAAGCTAGGGCACGCTTTCGAAGACCATTATGTTTGTAACGATCCTCAATTTTGTTGTGATAATATTCCGAAGAAAATTATTGAAGATCACTGCTTGTTGATCCTTAATGCTTGAATTTTGCTGTTGCGATATTTGCTGAAATTGCTGCTATGCTAGTACGTCGGTGCATTTGCCTTTTGTGAACCATTATGTCGGTGCATGCGACGAGCCAATGCTTAAGCACTTTAAGCGAAGTAAGACGATCATTAATCAGGTCGATCACTTTTATGGTTTTAATCGAGCTGATTACTAGGTCATGTCAAGTTGCTTATAGGGGCTAACAAGCATTACAAGGAATCCAAACTACTGCATGAGGTCCACATAACCATATTACGGGGGCACACACTCTGTCGCCGCACCCGAGCTTGTAGGAAACCCTGTCGTCGGGGGCATTTAGCTTGTCACCAAACCACAAGCTTGTTGCCGAATGACGATTTTGTCGTCTGGTGTTGCAATCGGGATTTTTGAATAAAACCCGTTCCTTCTTCATTTCATTTTCTTGTTCATTGCTGCCATTGTTTGCTCATGTTTTGATCCAAACTTTAATTCACTCGTTCTCGCTCATTTCTCAATCAAATTCGCTCAAAATTCTTGCAAATCAAAGCTTATTTCATCTAGTTTCCCGATCTTTGTAAGTTTTCTTCAAATCACTCGGATTTTGCTGAATTTACAAATGTTTTGTTTGCGAATTTTTCGGAAATTCAAAACTTATTTTGCTTAATGTGCTTTGTTTGTGGGATTTTATGCCATGAAATTGCTTGATTATGCTTTTATATTGCCTTAGTAGTGTCTTGAGACTTGTTTGACTCAATTTGGTGGAGAAATGAACAATTTACAATTGTTGAACCTCTTGAGGTCGTGAGGAACAATGTGGCTTGTTCTTCGTGTTTTTCCTATTCTTGTACCATTTGTCACAATAGTTGTCATAGTATTGCAAGAAATGTTTTGAGTGCATGAAAATGCCATTTATGCTTGAATTGAATTTGTGCTCTGTTTTAGTACTACGTATTCTATTTTTGCAAACATAGTATCATGCGGCTAGGCGAACCTTAGATATCATAGAGCCTTAATTTTTGTTAGTCTGCATAATATAGTATGGCTAGACAACGCGGCTTCGGTTCACGGTCTAGGGACACTCGTCAGGAGCACAAGTCCGTTGGTGAGGAATCGTCCACCACTATAGGACCCTTCCCGGAGCGGGATGAGCGTACTTTGTTCTTTGCTCCCGAGCACCATATTGTCAGCGGGAGGACTCGTAGCCATGGCTCTGGAAACGAGACCGCTGGTTCGTTGTACGACACTCATTTCCGTAACCATGAGGAGTTGCGACTACTATAAGAGTCTTGTGGGCTGATGTAAACACCTAAATGTGTCTCCCCAAAACAAAACCTAGTGATGAATACCTTTCATGTCATTTTATTATTGAACAAAGAAAAAGTGTGAAAATTCTAGTGATGAGGATTTTTAATTAAAATATCTATTCTTTCTGTTTTTGATAATATTTCTTTTCTTACCCTATTAATGAAAATTCCAGTTTAGTTTGGTCCATTATTAGGGTCCAATAATAGTGTAGTTGATGGGGCTTGAAAAAACCTTTCCAACGATATATTATAATCCTATTCCTAAACTAGGCTCAAACCGGATTTTACCTACGACCCAATGATCATATGGAGGGTCCAAAGGTCTAATCCTATTCCTAAACTAATTAGGATTAATTAGAAGCTTATATAAGTTTCTAAAATATCCTATTTATCCTTTTTGAAAAGATAAGATTAAAGAATTTGAGTTAAATAAGAACTTTCCTTTTTTTTAAAACTTTCCTTTTTTAAGTCCTAATTCTATTCAATTAAAAGATGTTCAAAGATAGTAAGATATTATTTAAGTACCTCATAATATTTATCCAAATCTTATATGGTTGGATAGATCTTGAAATTATCTTTCCAATGACTTATTATAATATTAATTCTGAGCAATAACGAAAAACATATGAATGAGATATGAAACCCTATCCAAAACTGACACCATCCTACTATTTTCTCCATATCTTTTTATATACAAAATATTTTAATCTGATTGTAATTGGGTTGGAATTTAGACTTCAAGAGATTTCCAACGAAATATTATATACCTTATTTGGACTTCTAGATCAAAAGATATGATAAAAATAAAATCCGCAAAAACTAGTGTCCATCGAGTTTTATTTCGATTCTAATTCGGATTCTTTTCTTAGTCTTCGACCCTCTTTTTTCTCTATAAATAGAGGTCATATCTCCCCTTTTTCAAATCACCAACTCTCATCAAGAATTTCTTGATTATTTCTTCCTCTTTCTAGCCTAGCCTTTTATAAACACAATTCCTCATACATTAGCATTAGACCTACCTAGCCAAGTTCGAATTGTCTTCTTCTTAGATGTGAAAGGTTTGATACTTCTGAGGGTTTGGTCCCAAATCTAATCTAAACTTTCTTAATCTCTATTTCAATTATTTAATTTAATTATTTGATTTATTATTTTCCTTAAAGTTACTAACGTGTGTATTTTGTTATTAAAAAGAGGTACGAGGCATCCAAGTAAGTACTTTAATTGTTTAATTGATATTTTGATATAGAAATCATGTTTAGGTTGTTATTTTGATTACTAGTATCATGTTAGGATGTTTTTTCTAGTATTATGTTAGGATGCTTTTCTTAGTATGATGTTTAGGGTGACAACAATAAGTTCCTAATATCAATTATGATTTCTGTGATGCTTCCTATTTTCTTTCCTCATAGCATGTTAGTAACATGTTAGGGCTAAAGCTTGGATCTTTATTGTTTAGTGACATGCTAGGGTTTGTTATTAATCTTGTTAGTATCATTCCTATGATCTTGCTATTATTATGATTTAGCGTTGTTATGATTATTTTAATTATGATTATAATTTTTATAATTTATGATGATTATTGTTGCTTGATATTTATTAATATTGCTTGATCATGCCTTTTATGCATGGTTAAAGGGAATTTGTACTTGTAATCACGCTTAATAAGATAATTAATAATCATGTTTAGGGTTAATATGATTATAATTCAAGTGATCGCCAATAATAGCTTTATTTGTGCATTAATATTCAACCAACATAGATTAAACAGGTTTAGGGTAAACCTATTGATTGCATGATAGTAAAAAAGCACACATGAATACGAGAAGAATTAAGTAGAGGCCTATTATTAGGGTAGGTTCTTTCTCTTTTACATTGGATTTGTACCTTCATCCCCGAACTTCTAGTCTTGGTTCCAAACCTATTGGAGTTAACGATCTCCTAGATCGTTAAGGGTGTAACCTTCACCTTGTGAACTGTTTACAAGTACCTAAAACTTGTTGGCGACTCTTTTGCTCTAGCTTCCTTCCCTTTGGACGCCACCATGCTAAAGTGTATGATCACAGTGGGGTTCAAGTTTGGGGTAATGCTTGAAATATTCCATATAGTTTACTTCCCTGTTTCGGGCCACTCAGGCCATATACTCCTTTGATGCGAGCCACCACGTGGTTCGAGCTTTGAGTTCTTTTTGGATACCACCAACACCTTCCACTTTCCTTGGGGCGAGATAATTGTCACCCCTGCTGACTTCAGTCTTATCTCTGGACTGGAGTTCCGTTCTACTGCGCTACAATTCAACAGCACGATCACTGTCTTTTATCCGATGGTTAAGGAGTTTTTGGGTCCGATTACTATTAGGTCCCATTGCCGAGGTTGAGCTGAAATGCCTTAGTTCTCGGTGTATCAGCAGGTCCACTCTTGTGATGGCCTTTCAGGATGGTGCGACTACCAGTGAGCAGCGGGTGCGCATCTTCGTTCTCATTTTGCTGTCAGGGACCTTTTCTCCTGACAGAGGTAGCCAAGTACTCCTCTACTACCTGCCTGCTCTCCACGACCTTCACTTGGTCAAGACTTATGTTTAGGCCAACTTAGCCTATGCTGATTTTTTGCTTGGCTTGCAAAGCTTTTGTCGTCACAAGGCATTCACGGGGGATATCACACTCTCTAGCTTCTGGAGAATCGTAGAGGTATATTTTATCCCTTAAGGTTAGCTCTAGATTCTTATTAGCATTCGCTGATTTTCCTCTATCTTTGTAGATTTGGTCCTACGAGTACTTTCCATCGCTAGCGCCAGCGAGACCTTCACCTCGCGAGCTCCCCATTGGCGGCTGTTGGGGTGGTCGCATCAGTAGTCAGGCCATTACTGCCTGTGTCCGAGATTTGATCCTCTCGGTATGTTCTTTTTGACGCTTGTATTTCGTATTGCCTTTTAATAGACTTTTATCTTATAAACATGTTTTGTAGAAGCTTGATGTGGTGTATCGGCCATGGGCCGATCTGGCTGTTCTCGCGCTGGCTGCGCAATACACTACCGAGCGTCGCTACTTCTAGGGGACGTACGAGGCTGTGGTGTACTAAGGTGAGAGAGTGGCTATCCAACACTCCTCGGATATCTTCATCGTCCCTGCTCACCCGCCTTGACATATGTTCAACCAGGCGGTGCTGATAGACTTGTCGGAGAGGTCGCCTGCTGGTACTTCTTGGCGATCTCATGCTCGTCTAGGGCAGATTTATGAGGAGGATTTGCTGCCACTGTTAGCGCCAACCCCTGCTTTATCCGAGGAGGCGGCGGTATGCTTTTTATCCTTTTGTTTTTGCTTAATAACCCCCGAGTGGATTTTAATCTTCTGGATTTGCTTTTTGGCCAGGCTACACCCACAGAGTTCGTTCCTCCTCGGATTTCTATCAACTACCAGAGGATGTACGACCAAGTTGAAGAGATGATTCCTCCGGGTCCTAAGGATCAGCGCTTTGTCGAGCGGTCTATTCCTCGTCATCAGACTCGGGTGAGTTACCTTTTAACTGCTTATTTGTATTTATCTTGTATTGTTACTGACTTTGTTTTTTTTAAATTCTCTCGCGAGGTGGTGAAAGCGATGGCAAGGTGTATAGACGCCTTTCGAAGTGAGCTGGTGAGGACGAGGAACCGAGCTACCTATCATCATGACGACGTTGCTGAGGAGATATCTCTTTTTTCTTTCTTTTGTATTTATTGTTTATCTTGATATTTTCTTTGCATCTAACTTGATTTAATTTTGCCGGGACAGTCGATTCCTTCACCACGTACTCGAACGAGATCCGAGGCTAGAAGAGAGTCGTCTAGGTCTGGCTCGAGGCGTCGCCGCACTGCTTCTGGTGGCCTGGGTGGCCGATCTGATGTCGCTTGTACCGAGACATTGGAGGGTTCGGGTTCTTCGTCTGAGGGCGCACAGACTGGGCAGATGGGCCAAGGAGGCACGACATCGGCCCCTCTGATGGGTGGTGGGACGCAAAAGGTTGGCTCGTCGACGCAGCTTCTGCAGCAGCCTCAGCCTTTGTTGATCCAGTACAAGGGTGAGCCTGGGAGGGCTTGCCTTGATTTTATGTTCCTTCCTACTAGCGAGTCTGGAGCTGGTGAGGGGCGTACTGCCCGATCTGCGATGTTCTTTGATATGATGAACGTGCCTCCGCATCTGTGCCCTCCGGCACCATAGTTTTACTTGTACTTTTATTTATTTTGACTTTGCAAGACTTTTCCGGTTTGTATTAAATGACTTATATTTTAGACACATTATATATAAAAACTATTATATATTGTGTCTGTATTATCTTTGCCTTTTAAATTTCATTTTGTGTGCATATGCGTGTGTGCAAAAAATTGTGATTAATTTTGTGCAAAAATAAACAAATTCCGTCATTTTCATTATCAATTGAGGGTATCCGACTTTCTCCCCCTAAAAGAAAAAAAAGAAAAATAATTTGGACTAAAATAAGCCTAAATTTAATTAAGCTCGATTAAATCTAAGGAAAAAAGGAAAAATATATTGAATTTTGTGTATAGGGTGATTAAACAAATGGTGTAATTGTAAAGTCATTATACAAAATCGAATCATAGCCAGAAAAAACGCAGTTTACATAGCGCGTTGAGCTGGCATTGCACCGCCTCTTCGTCGTTGGGCGCTGCATGTCATTGCTTGGCGTTGCTCCTATCGCCGTGCGACAGGCTTTGTTGTCAGGCGACGAATTTGTTGCCAGGTGACGAATTTGTCGTCTGGCCCTGAAGTGTTTTTCTATGAAACCTTTTAGGAGTCAAAATGTACCAGTTTTGTGCATAAATAGCCCCCTAATCTGCCGATTTCTGTATAATTCAAATAGATTAATTATAACCTTAGTTTCTCAACAATAAATCATGCCTTAAGTCACTAAGAGTTTTAGCGATTTTACTCGTGAGTGGTGTCGGTCTTTAACCGCTAAGGAGAGGAAAGAACTTGACTTTTTCCATTTGGGAGGTATTTATGGTATAAAGGGGGTAGATATTGACATGGATTTTATTTATACCGCCTTAGAATATTTGGATCCAGACACACGTTGCTTTAGACTAGGCTATGATGTAATAAGCCCTTTATTGGAAGAATTTGGTGCCATTCTAAGCTTCCCTTGATTAGATCTTGCGGTAATTCCTAGAGTGAGTGAGTATTACTATAAAGATTTTGAGCGCTTCTTTAATCTAAATGACAAAGATCTAACAAATATTGTAGATGGCAGCGTATTTAATCTAAAAGAATTTGCACGCTACTTTTTTTGATAGACCATATTCTTAGTCTTTTCATATTCATTGAAGGGCTTTTCTCTTTTGCATGCTTAACCAATATCTTCTCACTAGCTAGTGGTAGAAATAACGAGGGTCAAGCAATTATAATATCTGTCTTGGAACAAATTGAATCTGGAAGGAATCCAATGCCATTAATTGTAGGATAAACAATTCTTAGTCTAGATGAATTAAAGAAAAATCCAAAAGCACCTTTTTGAGGCTCTCCAATTTTATTACAGGTAGAAAAACAATATTTTTAATTACAATAATAAAAAACATATATTTTTGTATAGTAATACTAATTATTTGCATTGATTTATTGCAGATGTGGCTAATGGAGGGACTATAATTAATTAGTCCTCCTGACAATATTGAAAAATACACTCCAAACTGCTTTGTGAGGTGAAAGAAGTGTTTCTCTATAAAGTTGGGTCACCATGAGTGGAGCAATATTTTCGCCTCTCGTAATTTTGCTATCAAATGGGTCGTCCCATGGTGGAAAATTGAGAAGATGGTTGGTGTCAACAAGCAACCCTTCTGTCGTCTTCCAAGCTTAACCAAGATGACTTTTTATTATCCCTGCAAGGTAAAAAGGCAGTATGGTCTTATTCAAGAAATTCGTTTTGGAGATCTTTGTCGTCCCTATGAATTCCTTATATCCCAAGAAGTAAAGAGGTTTGACACTTATTGGAGTGCTAGGCCTTTATGGGAAGTGGTTACCCAAAAGGTTCCTCGTTCTTTGCCCAATGATGTGAAGAATTGGCTTCTGAATAAGTATAAAAAGGACAAGAAGAAAGATCAAAGTAGAACCAATGTGAAGAATCATATGGGTGACAAGATAACTCTCGTTAAAGAACGCTTAGGTGAAAGAGTTGAGTTCAAAACACCTACGATGCCTAAGAAGAAGGACACTGCTAAGGGCAAGGATAAAAGAAAAGCTGACTCTACAGAAAAGAAAGTTTGGGTGGAAAAAAACAAGGTGTCATAGCTAAAGGAGAAACTATTTACTTTGCGTTGATGCTGAGCAAATTTTTGTTGAGGCCGGGATGCGAGGTTTGTGAAAATTAAAGAGGCGACACCCTATAAAGGGTTGCCTTCGTATCTTTTCCTAAGGAATCAGGCCTAACATAGCTCTCTTGAGTGTCCTACTCAAGTAATTATGGGTAGTACATCTTAAGTTGGTCAAGTTTCGTCATGATTGAGAATTCATTACCATCCATATCAGTTAGTTTTGCTGCACCTCCTGAGTGGATGGTTTTGACGACATATCAATTAGGCCTAAATTTTCCACTTGGATCCAAAACATTTTTCCTCAGCGCTTTTAACACCAAGTCTCCTACTCTGATGTTTCTTGTCTTGACCTTCTTATTAAAGTGTCTAGCCAGACGGGTTTTATATCATTAAGTATGATGTAGAGCTTCTAGTCGTTTTTCATCGAGTAGAATTAGCTCTTCATATCTTGCCATAGTCCATTCGACTTCATCACGTTTACTTTCAAATGCAATGCGTAGAGAAGGTATCTCTAGTTCTACAGGTTGTATGACATCCATTCCATAGACTAAGGAGAATGGCGTATTTCCTATTGATGTACGAATTGACGTGCGATAACCCCAAAGTGAAAAATGGATTTTTCAGGCCAATCCTTGTAATTTTCTGTCATTTTCTCGATAATAGTCTTTAAATTCTTGTTAACCGCATCAACTGCTCCATTTGCTTGAGGTCTATAGGGAGAGGAATGATGGTGTTGAATACCATACTTTTGTCGCAATTCTTCACATTATGCTTGAAAGTGAGTTCCATTGTCACTTATCATCTCATGTGGGACTCCATATCGACAAATAATGTTCCTTTCGATGAATAATTCTACATGTTTTGCGGTGAGTTTAGCATATGACTATGGTTCAACCCACTTTGTGAAGTAATCGATTGCTACTAGAATGTATTCGTGACCTCCTGTCCTAGGAGGGGTAATTTTTCCGATGGTATCAATTCCCCATGTTTAAAATGGCCATGTTGATGTGTAGGTGTAGAGTAGAGATGGAGGAACAGGTTGCAAGTTAGCGTATATTTGGAATTTAGGGCATCTTTTTTCATATTGATGATAGTCCCTATTCATGGTAGTCTAATAATACCCTTCTCGCATTATCTTTTGGACTAGCATTTTGTCATTAACATGAGTTCCACAGACGCCTTCGTTTATTATCCTCATAGCTCTTAGGTACATATTAACATACTATACCATTTTTGCCCACACATAAGAGAGCTCGACCCTTAGGTACATATTAACATACTATACCATTTGTGTAAACACCCATTTGTGTAACTCATTGTCTATGAGTATATATTGGGAAGCAAAGAGTCTTATTACTCGTTTTTCTCTTTTATTAACATGAGGAGGATATTCTTCTTTGGTGACATAGTTGAATATGTCTGTATACCACGAATCTTCTTCTTCTTCTTCGTCTTGGACCACTTCATTGTCTTCTATGGCTTGAATGTAAGTCGGTTTATGCCTTTTCTCTATGGTTAAAGGCATTTGCTCGATTTCCGTAAGAATCCTAACCATCACTAGTAGAAAAATACAATAAGGCACCCCCATAAAGGCACCGGTTCAGACCAAACCGGTGCCCTAAACCGGCCCAAAATTGGGCGTAATTTTACACAAATAGAAAAGGCACCGGTTCAGCCCAAACCGGTGCCAAAAATAAAAAGAGCACCGGTTTGAACCGGTTCCTTTACGAACCGGTTCATTTAAATGTTAAAAAAAAAACCCGCCCATAAAACCCCCTAACCCTATCTCTTTCTCAATCAGCCGCTTCCTTCTCTCCTCCTTTTTCTCTCTCTTCTCCTCTCCTCTTTCTCTCTCCTCTCCTCCTCTTTCCCCTTGCTCACCCCGTCTTTCTCATCTCCTCCTTCCCTCATCTTCTCCTTCTCTTTCTCATCTAGATCTACTCCTTCTCCCTCAAGACTACCACGTCTCCTTCTCCCTCAAAGCCACCATGAAGACCACCACGGAGACCACCGGGAATACCACCACAGAGACCACCACGAACACATGCAACACCGTTCCCCCTACCACCAAGATCGTTATCATTCGATTTCAATTTCTGATTTTTGTTTTTTTAGAGTTATGAATTTGAGATTCGAATTATTTTTTTCGACTTCGATTTTTTTATACTTAAGCGATTTTTTATTTTCGATTTTGATATTTTTTGTTCAATTTCTAGGTTTTTTTTTTCCGATTTCACTTTAGGTTTTTTTTTTTTTGCGATTTTGATTTTTTTTTCGAAATCTGTTTTTTTTATTTTGATTTTAATAGATTTTTTTTCTGGATTTTTTTCGATATCAATTTCAATATTTTTTAAACGATTTCTGGGTTATTTTTTTCGATTTCAATTTTGTTTTTTTTTCGATTTTTGTTTTTTGTTTATTCGATTTTAATATATTTTGTTTTCGATTTTGATTTTTTGTTTTAAGATTTCTGGATTTTTTTTTAATTTTAATTTTTTTCTGGGTTATTTCGATTTCATTTTATTTCCAATTCTGGGTTTTTTCGATTTCTGGGTATTTTTTTATTTAATTATTTTGCGAATTCAATTGATTTTCTCTTTCTCTTGCATGCATGAGCTTTCTAGGTTATTGTTTCTCGTTTTTTTTTTTGAGTTTTAATAATTTTTGGGTTATTATTGATGCAGGTGTTAATTCATGTAACAATTCAAGGATTCAAGAATTTTTTTTTGGAATATTGTGTTGATGTGGTAATTTTTTTTTATTGTTTTACAATTTTAATTTCTGAGTTGAATTTCATTATAATTCATTGTAACTTTTTAATTTTTTTTTTATTGTACAATAACAATTTACTTGATTATAATGTGATTTACAATTGTTTTGATGTTGAATATAACAATTTCGATCAAGACTCCGTATTTTACCATTTTGTTTGGTTCGTATTTCTGATGTTTGTTTGTATATTATTTTTATTATTATTGCAAGAAAAAAGTTAAAAAAAAACCAAAAAGGCACCGGTTAACCGGTGCCTAAAAGAGCTTCCACTAAAAATTAATATTTCGCAGAACTATTTAAGGCATCGGTTAACCGGTGCCAAAACCGGTTTATGGCACCGGTTTTGAACCGGTGCCGAAAAGGGGGGTATTTGGCATCCCCCCACATAGGCACGGGTTCAAACCGGTGCCTTAGGCCAGGTTTGAACCGGTGCCAAATTCGTATTTTCACGTAGTGCATTGAGGCTAGTCTTGCCAAGGCATCAACAAATTGGTTTTCCTCTCTAGGTAGATATGTGTATTCTACCTTTTCCAATATGTTGGTGAGAGTTTCCAGATAAGTTTGGTAAAGCGGTAAACTTTCACTCCTTACTTGATATTTTGTTGATGATAAAAAAAGAATCTCTGAATATTAGAAGTTTCTTTACTCACAATGCCAATGCTGTTTCGAGGCCTACCACACATGCTTCGTATTCTGCAGTATTATTGCTAATGTAAAAATCTGACTTTATGGAGATTGGAACATGTTCTTCTTTAGGTGATACTAATAATACTCCAACGCCATATCCCTTTTGGTTTGAGGGTCCGTCGAAGTATAAGGTCCAAGTATCATCTTTTGTGACCATCAAGTCTTCATCTGGAAATTCGTAGTCATGTATTGGCGTCGAATCTTCTATTGGAAAATCCGCTAAGAAGTCCGAGACCACGAATCCTTTAATAGCCTTTTGAGGCATGAACCTTACATAAAATTGGGCTAGGTTGACTATCCATCTTGATATGCGCCCATTAAGTGTTGATTTTTCAAATAAGTACTCGAGTGGATCCATTCGAGATACTACAAAGAGTGAATGCATGAGCATATATTGTCTGAACTTTGTTGTGGCCCATTAAGTGGTGTGTAGCGTACTTCATGCTCGAGCATTTTCTTGCTTAGGTAGTAGATGGCGTTTTCTTTTCCTTATACTTCTTGTGCGAGCATAGCCCCCATTGTCTCTTTGGTGACTGTCAAGTATAACCTGAGAGGCATCCCTAGAAGCGCTGGTGCTAATACACGAGGATTTGCGAGATAGGCTTTTATGTTTTCAAAGGCTTTTTGACACTCATCGTACCATATTACTGGCACATTCTTTTTGAGTTTCTTGAATATTGGTTTACATATTTTTGTTAGCTTGGATATGAACCTACTTATGCATTGCAACCGGCCAATAAATCCTCAAATTTGTTTCTCGGTTTTGGGCAGCGGCATTGGCATAATTTCTTTGATCTTGGTTGGGTCTATCTCTATTCCTCTAGAGCTTATGACATATCCCAAGAGTTTTCCTGAGGTGACTCCAAAAGCGCACTTGGATGGATTCAACCTCTTGTTGTATTTCCATAGCCTTTCGAAGAATTTTTTAAAGGCTACTTGATGTCTTGGGCGACCTTTTGATTTCACAATCATATCATTCACATAGACTTCAACCTCTTTGTGCATCATGTCATGGAGTAGGGCAGTTGCTGCTCATTGGTAAGTGGCACCCGCGTTTTTCAACCCGAATGGCATTACTATGTAACAGTAAGTACCCCAAGGTGTTATAAACGTTGTTTTCTCCATGTCTTCTTCCGCCATAAGAATTGGGTTGTACCCTACGTACCCATTCATAAATGAGAGAAGCGCGTGATTTGCTGTATTATCTACTAAGATGTCGATGTGTGGTAAAGGGAAGTCGTCCTTTGGACTTGCCTTAGTTAGATCTCGATAGTCGACACACATTCTTACCCTTCCATCCTTCTTTGGAACTGGGACCACATTTGCAACCCATTCGGGGTATTTGGATACCCTGATAAAACCTGCAGTTATCTGTTTTTGAACTTTATCTTAAGAGCTACGTCGAGTTTCATTCGACACAACTTTTGTTTTACAAGTTTCATTCCTGGAATTAATGGTATAGTGTGTTTAGCTATTTCTCTGTTAATACCTGGCTTATCTTCATATGACCAAGAAAATACATCGATAAATTCTTTAAGGAGATTGATTAAATCGATTCTTTCATATTTATTAAGTGTTAGTCCGATTTTAACTTCTCTTTTAATTGTTGGATCTTTTGAGATATCAACCGTTTTAGTATCCTCAATTACCAGTGTTTTATTTTCAAGTGTTTCCATTGCTTTAATGATTTCTTTGTCATTTTCATTGTTAGTTAATCAATGCTCGTCATCTTGGATTAGAGATTAACACGAGGAGTAAGGAGAAGAAGACATATTATTGAATTTGGAAATCATTACATAGAATAAGGAAATGTCTGTTGGGACTTGACTACTAACTATTCTAGAAGTAGGTGCTAAAATAGAAGATTTAGAGGGAGAAAGTGCTACAGCTAAGGACTTAGAAGACTCGATAGAGACTCTGACTTGAACTCTGACTCAGACGAATCTTCAAACATTAGTCCTTGTCCTGTTGTTATGGAAATCTTTCTTCCAGTTGGAGTAGTCACCTTTACTGTTTTGCGCCATCCTTGCACTTAACCCTCTGGTGAAGTGATGAGCTTTGAAGGATTGAAGTTTTAACTTTGTAGGACTGTTTGAATGAGCAAGGAGTTGTCCTCTATATATTTTGGCTCATGTAGGCATCGCTCGAAGTGCGCCTACGTTAAAGAATGTGGTGAATATGCTTGGCACTCTTAGCAAGTGGGAATTAACATTACGATTAGGGACAAAGTAAAGTAGGGAGCCGCCAACAAGTTTTTAAGGAACTTGTAAACCGTTCACGGATTTTAAAAGGCAACCACGAATAAGGGACAATGACAGGCAACAAAGATTGACCCGTGAAGGTTACACCCCATTCATAATCCATGAGATTACTAACTCCATATGGTTCGGAACCACGAAAGGAGGATCGGGGATGATGGTACGAAGTGAGTCAGTGAGTCACATTAGCCCGTATTGGCCTCTACTCGATTCTTATAGTGAAAAGTGATTCCTGCGATCTGAAAGGCATACAAATAAAATATTCAATTTGCACCAAACTATTATTAGGCTAAATTGGTTGAATATTAATGCAACACATAATTCTAAAATATTGTGATCACTTCAATTAACAACAAGATTAAAAAGGATCCTAAACCAGTTGTCCAAATTATCTTATTAGGCGTGATTTTCAATTACATATTCCTTTTAACATGTAATATGGTGATCATAATAACAATAATAGAATTAACATTAATATTGGAAGCAATTCAAAAATAATAGAGTTAGTAAAATCAAATAATAAACCTATTCATGATTCTAGCAACAAGAATAAAAAAAGAGTAATTAAGTGATTAATTACTCACTTTCCGCGTTTCCTTAAAATTGCTACATCATGAATAAATTGTTAATAACTTCAATAAAAAATACAAATCAAATGAATATTAAATTAAATAAAGATTAGATTTGATTTGGTCCAAATCCTCAGTCAATTATACCTTTCATTCTTCGGTTAAAGTATAGAATTTCAGGTATTGTATGGACTCCTTGGAGTGCTTAAAGGAAGGAATAGTAAAAGAATAGGGAGGCTAATATTTAGGCTAAAGAGGGGGAGAAGAATTATTTTGTGACCAATCTTGTTGATCATTGAAAAAGGGGTGATATGACCTCTATTTATAGATAAAAAAGAATGGTCGAAAAAACAAGATAAGATCCGAATTAAATCGGAATAAAACTCGATAGACAGCAGTTTTTATGGTTTTTGTTTTTATCATATCTTTTGATCTAGAAATCAAAATAATATAAATAAGATATCGTTGGAAAGCTCTTAAAGTTTACTTTCTAACCCAATTTAAATCAGATTAAAATGTTTTGCAGAACAAAAGATATAGCCGAAATAGTGAGACGGTGTTAGTTTTGGATAGAGTTTGACATTTTATTCATATCTTTTCCGTTGTAGCTTGAAATTGATATTATAATATATCATTGAAAAGATAATTTCAAGGGCTATCCAACCATATAAAATTTTGATAAAAACTATGCGGCACAAAAATAATATTTTTCTATCTTTGAATGTCTTTCAATTTAATAGAATTAGGACTTTCAAAAAAAGGAGTTTTATTCAATTTCAAACTCTTTAATCTTATCTTTTCAAAAAGGATAATTAGGATCTTTTAGAAACTTATATAAGTTTCTAATTAATCCTAATTGGTTTAGGAATTGGATTAAACCATTTGGACCCTCCACATGATCATTGGGTCGTAGGTAAGGTGAGCTTAGGTTAGGTTTAAGCTCAAATTAATATTTTTGCCATAACTTATTCGTTATAACTTTGATTTGGGCTTACAATATATTTTTGGAAAGCTCTTTTAAATCCCCATAAAAATATTCAATCATTGGACCTATATTATGGACCAAAATAAACTAGATTAAACGTTTTTATAAAAAGGACACGAAATGAATGATTTTAAAGGACACGAAATGAATTATTTTGGGTTTAAAGGCACGAAAAGAGGAAAATAAGTTATGTTTTGGGGAAATGGGATAGAAGTAGGGTTGGTTTTATGAAATAGAAATATGGATTTAAGCACTCCAAGATTAAATGCTCAACCCGACCAATAATGGCGGTGAAAGGTTGTTCATCATCGGGTTTGGTTTTGGGGAGACATTTTTAGGTGTCTACAGCTCATTCTTCTCGCGCCCAAAGAGGAGTCCCATGACATTAAAGTTAAAGCATGGGGGTTCTTTCTTCTTGTGGATAGGAGATGGGATCTAATATAAAAAGTGGCAATCCAGAAAGATTTCAAACCCAGGTCGCCTTATGCCATTTCCAACAAAATGTTCGGGAAATTCGTAGCATAGATAGTCCTTGCCTTATTTTATAAATTGTCCATTAAGAGTAAGAAGATATTGGTCAATTGGGATTGCTTTCTTTAGGGTACAAGTATTCTAACGCACCTTAGATTTTTTCCTAGGCTCGCTTTAGATCTTCTAGAGTTGGTTCAAAACCAAGTCCGAAAGTATCTAATTTAGGGAGGCCAGGTAGTCCCATTTATTTTTCTATCTACTTTTTCTTTCAAAGAGTCATTACAGGAAAGTGTCCCTATTTTATGAGAATGGCATTTATTGTCATATTAGAGTAGAGGTCATAGCAAAGAGGGGTTCTTTCATCTTCTTTGATTAAGGATACCTCTTCATTAAAGCCCCACTTATCTTCATCATTCTCATTGGCTCCACATTAATAATTGGATTTTTAATAGCTTTGATTCTCATAGGTGAAACATCGATTATAATAGGGATCCCTCCAACTATAGACTTTACTTGTTGATGAAGGGATGAAGGGACAACCTTAAGGTCATGAAGCCAAGGGCGTCCGAACAATAGGTTGAAGGAAGCCTTAATATCCACTACTTGGAAGGTAGTGGCATGTTCTATCACTCCCGGCGTTATATTCATGGTAACTTTTCCAAGAGCTTTACGACGAGTATTGTCGTAGGCTCTTATTCCTTGCGTTGATGGGGATAAATCTTCATCCCTTATTCTTAACATCCTCGCTGTTCTAAGTTGATAAACATTGATTACCGATCCATTATCTATAAGAGTTATTGGGACATTCATTCTCTTGCAGATTACCATGAGGTTTAGAGCCTTGTAATGTTTGTCACCTTCCGGAGGTAGATCCTTGTCAGAATAGGTGATCAAGTTGATGGGACTAGGAAGATCACTCGTGAGAAAGTTAATCAACCCCTCAGGAGTGGTTTAAAAGTCTATTCCTATCTTGTCCAAAGCATTCGTTATCGCCTACCTATGTTCTCGGGATGTAGCTAGAAAGTTTCCATATGTTCATCTCGACCTTGGTCTTTTTAAATTACTTTACAACATCGTTGTCTTCTATAATTGGAATGGGAATTTGTTAAGTAGTAGAAATAGGTTGTGCGGTGGATGGGAGGTTGCATTCTCCCAGATCTTGTGAGAACATTTATGGGCGAATCTTCTACGTCCCAAAAGTTACTTACTAGATATATCACTAAAAGTGGAGGTTCTTCCATATCATTGAGATAGACGTCCTTGTCATCGTTGTCCTAAACTCCATTGATGCTAGCATCTTGTTCTTGTGGAATTTGGACAAGTTTCTTATTATCAATCAGTTTTTGGATTAAATCTTTAAATTAAAAGCAACTTTCTACGGTGTGTCCCCCTGATTGATGATATAGACAGTAGAACCTATCTGTCCTCTTTAATGATTCAAATGGTCTCGGTTCGAGAAGTTTAATCTTACCACTCTCGGAGAGCATTTTGAACATGTTAGCGTAAGAAGTCCCAATTGGAGTGTAAGGCTTATTACTCTTTTTGGGTGTGTAAATTACTTGGAGAGAAAATGGCTTCTTCTCCATGGGTAGAACTTTGTTGTTTACATGTTTGATTTGGACCATCTTTTCTCGTTTCTTTGCGAATTCGAGAGCCTCGCATAACAAGTCTATCCCTTCCCTCATTGATTGTATGAGAATCCATACTTCTTCTCTATTTGCAGGTTCTTGTCTGGGAGGGAAATCACTCATGGCATCGGAAAAAGTTTACTCCTCCTCTTCGATAGCATGAATCTCTTTGACTGGTTTGATGAGGGATGAGGGGTCACCATGGTCTTCCTCATCAGAATTAGCCAAAGAATCAGAAAATGGTGCAATATTGATACTTGGCTTCTTGCTTGCAGGGGGCAATGGGAGTTTATTATTATCAATTAAGTCTTGGATAGCTTCCTTAAGCTTCCATCAATTCTCGTGTGAGATGACCCCTGCCTTGATGATACTTGCAATGTGCGCTGGGATTCTAGCTAGCTGTCCTCTTTTCGACAGGTGGATCCCTAAACGGTCCAATGGGAGTTATAAGACCTTTTGCATGTAATTGGTCAAATCCGGTGTCATAACTCATACCGATAGGAGTAAAGTTCCTCCTAAACTGTTTCTTTTGTCCTTGATTGTACATGGCGAGGACTTCACTCAAATTAAAATTGCTAACATTGTTTGATTGGGTGGTTTTGGAAGAAGAAGGATTGTCATTCTTCTTTCCTTTCCAGCCACTGTTAGAGTTATTATTAGCAACTTTATGTTTAGCAAGGTCATGTTTAATGTTAATTCCAATGTCATAGATGGCCTTAAAGGTATACAAGTTGTTCTGATACTTAAGATGTTTGGAGTACTTTTCTTGGAGGTTCTTAATGAACATCCTCACATATTCTTTTTCACTAGGTACCTCAATTATCTTAGCAGAAGTTTCCCTCCATTTATTCAAGAAAGAAGTGAAACCGTCATTCTCTTTTTGGTTAAGTATTTGAAGTTCCCTAGGATCAGTTTCAAATTGAATCATACATTTATATCTATCAATGAAAGTGTTTACAATAGATTCCCAAGTAGAGATTTTCTCTTTGTCAAGGGAAAAGAACCATTGTTAATAAATGATTTCGAGAGATAAAGAAAACAAAGAATGAAAGACTTTCCTATCAATCCCCTTAATGTTCATTATAGTCTCGAAAGCTCTTAAGTGGAAATAAGGATTGTTTGTTGCCTTGAACCTAGGGATGTCGTTGGCATTGAACTTCTGCGGAAGAAGCTCCTTGTCCACCGAGACCCCTTGCAAGCTAATGCCGCTTTCTTGCATGAGCTCCATTTTTTGTTGTTTCACAGGGTCATTTATTTGAAGGGCTAAAGCCTTCAACACCTTAGTCACATCAGCCTTTTGCTTCTTAAGCTCATTGACTTCTTCTTGACTTGCCATTATCTTCTTAGCTTTTCTTTTCCGACTGACTGGTTTATCAAAAAGTTGAAATTAAACAAAGGTGTTTTCCTTGATTAAATGCCCTTCCTTTCTTGACCACACGTTGTAAATTAAACCATTTTATTTGTTTTAATGATTTGACTCAAATTGATTTTGACTTTACTGGTTATAAACAAAAAAAGAAAAAATAGGGTGCATATTTTTAGAATCAAGTATATGGGTTCAAACAAGTGTGTTTTAATTAGAGGATTAATATCCGACTTACCCCCCTAAAAAATGACAGAAAACACGCGCATACAAGATTGTCTAAACATGGTCAAAGTGTACATACATATTAGTGTGTGCTTTATTAGTGAGTGCAAGTGACATGCTTTGACTCTTGTCTATGACCATGGAACTAAGTGCTTACCCTAAGGATTAAATATGGTTATGCCATTAACAAACTGATCAAACTAATTAGCAAACTGATTAGCAAACTGTTTAATTAGACTCGTCGTGATGACTCGAGCAATAAACTGAACTGTCGCCGCACACTGAAGTGCAGCGCCAGACGACAGGGTCGTCGCCCGGCGTTGCACAACAGTGTTTGGCGCCGCAGCCCAAACCTTTGCGCCATTGCTGGAATATCGATTGGGGACTGTTTTTAGTATTTTTACTCTAAAGGGACAGGCCTAAAGTCGTACTAAGTCGGTTTAATTAATTTATTAGCCTTCAATTAGTCAAGTTAAATAATTAATTAATTATGAAAACTCCTTTTACTCATTAATTAGTTTATTTAGACTTAATCACAAGTCAAACAAACGGTTAGTGTAAACACACATAGGTTATGCAGAAGCAAAGAATGCACAAGTAGTCAAGTAAGCACAACATGATGCAATGAGTTTCCAACCTAATCATGGCTCCAATTCTCTAAAGTTCAAGGATATAGGTTTGTCAAAGAGGGTCTGTGGTTATGAGTCCGGATGCACCTCGTGGAATCCTTACCTTTGGAAGGGTTGGCGCGTGTGGATGGGACCCCGCGTGTTAAACTTGCTTCCATGGTTTGGTGAATTCAACTATCTCGGATGTACCCTTCGTTGCCTGGAGCGTTCGATTGGGTAGATGGAGCATGAATTCCAAGAGGTTTATGTCCGTATGTAGAACACATATGGGTTTCAAAAAAGAGAGAAAAACTCAATCAGGAATTAGAATCGAGTCAACACTGCTAGAACCAGTCAAAAACAAGAAGGCAGAGTTCTGGCTCAATATTGGAAGAACTCGGCACCAGACAACAGAGTCCGTCGCCAGGATAAAGCCTTGTCACCAGAAGAAAATGTTGTTGCCAGGTGACAGCCATATCCTTTATGAAATGCCCTGTTTTCTTGACGCCAGTTCCTACATGCCTCAGCAGCATTTTGTGTTCTTAGAATTTTCAAGTTTTCGCAGTATTGTTTCGATTCTAGTTGTGAAAGATATTCCTCAAATTTCATACGTGTAAAAATCCTATGTTTTTAACTCATTACGGATGGTCTTTCCAATGAGAACCTTTTTTATGCTTATGCCAATAATGTCAATCAAAATTACGCACATGAGATACTTAGAACTTTTCGAGTCTCATCCAATAATTCTAAATCATTGCCAAAATATTTTAGGAATTAAAATAGAAATCCTCCCGAGTGGAGTCGCCAAAAACTGTAGGGAATATTTCAAGCACTATCCCAAACTTGAGCCCCACTGTGATCATACACTTAAGCATAGTGGCGTCCAAAGGGAAAGAAGCTAGAGCAAATGAGTCGCCATCAATTTTAAGGAACTTGTACACCATTCACAGGGTGAAGGCTACACCCTTTAACAATCTAGGAGATCGTCAACTCCAATAGGACTTGAACTATGATTGGAAGTTCGGGGATGAAGGTACAAATCCCATCTAAAAGAGAAAGAACCTACCCTGATAATAGGCCTCTACTTTATTCTTCTCGTATTCATGGGCGCTTTTTGACTAACATACAATCAATAGATTAACCTTAAACCTCTTTATCTATGTTGGTTGAATAATAATGAAAAAATAAAACTATTATTGGCGATCACTTGAATTATAATCATATTATCCCTAAACAAGATTATCAATTATCTTATTAACCGTGATTACAAGTACAAATTCCCCTTAAACATGCATAAAAGGTATGATCAAGCAATAACAATAAATATATATAAATCAAGCAACATAATAATTATCTTAATAATAGTCATAATTGAAATAACAATCATAATTTAAATAATCATGTTAAAGCATAATAATATTAGCAAGATCCTGGGCATGATAATAACATGATTAATAACAAATCCTAGCATGTCACTAAACATCAAAGATCAAAGCTTTAGCCTTAAGATGATGCTAACATGATATTAGGAAAGAAAATAGGAAGCATCATAGAAATCATAATTGATATAAGAAACTTAATTATTAGCCTAAACATGATACTAGGAAGCAATAAAACATCCTAACATGATACTAGGAACAAAATAATAATATAAGCATGATTTCTGTATCAAAAGATCAATTATACAATTAAAGCACTTACTTCGATGCCTCGTACCTCTTTCTAACAACAAAATACACACGTAAGTAACTTCAAGGAAAAATATAAATCAAACAATTAAATTAATTAATTGAAATAGAGATTCGGGACCAAACCCTCAAAAATATCAAACCTTTCACATCTAGGGTGAAGGCAATTTCGAACTTGGATAGGTGTGTCTAGTGCTAATGAGTGCGGAATTGTGTTTGTAAAAGGGTTAGGCTAGAAAGAGGGAGAGAGAATAAGATTTAAGTTGGAGAGAGAAAAGAATTACAGAATTCTAGTTATTAAAAAACGGAGGTCCAAGGACCCTATTTATGAGAAAAATAGTCCGGAATTGATAGAAAAGAGTTAGGGTTCCAAAAGGAATAAAACAGCACCTTGTAGCCAACGACAGAGCTCATCCCCAGGCGACGAGGTGCATCCCCACCCTGCATTGCAGTGCCAGGCGACGAACCTATCGTCAGGCGATGCATTGATTTTCAACTTGTTTTTAACGCATGTTTCGGGGTTTTCTGATGTCCTGCGGGAGAGTTACAATTCCGAGACTGGAACCGGACGCCTGTACCTGCAAAATAACGGAGACTCCTGGTGGTGGGAGCTCCACCTCCAACGGACAAGTTAGTACTTGATTAAGGAGTAATTAATGCGGAAATTAAAGTGAGTGGGTCTCTCTAGGTGAGAGTGTTTAATGTGTTTTTTCCGTAATCCCCCCTTAATGAGGATTAAGGGAGGAATTTATAACCTTGGGAAACGTGTCAATCCTAGGTTTAGGTTAACCTAGGGCTGATTGGGCTTCCCTCGGAAGTTGGGCCTGGGTGGCCGATTTCTCCATTAGGCATGGAGTATGCCACGTGTCATGACATAATAGGTCCAAGGTGGACGAATAAGCGCGTGCCACGTGGCAAGTCCTGACAGTTCCAACTGGGGGACACTTGGCAGGACCTGATTGGCCCACGTGGCGCATTCCGATTGGTGGGAGCAAAATCCCCTAATCATTTGCCCCTCACAGGTGGCACGTGACTGGTCACGTGTTACCTGTGACAGGTGCCGCACTGTAACAGGCGACGGCCTGCTACAGGTGTCAGTCGGCAAAAGGCCGAGAGATTTTCCCGCCCAAATTTTGAATTCTGAAAGTGACCCTTCGCCTTCTCACTTCGCCTATATAAGGGAGAGTCGTCTTGAGTCATTTTCACACTTGAGAACTTTGTGAGAGAACATTCGGACCCCTGAACTTGCTCTGACATTTTGGACCTTTTCTGCCTACCGCCTGTTCTGACAAGCCGACTGCATAGGATTTTCAGCACTTCATCAATCGTCACTCGTTCAGGTAACTGTCGGTTCTCTTACTCTTAATTTTCTTTTTATTTTTTGAAATGGCACCACGGAAGCACACGACACGACCTAGGTTAGTGATCAGCCGGTCACCGGGGACGGCTGAATCTAGGACTAGGAGTGCCGCCTGCCCTTTTCCGGACCCATCTTTGCCCTTTATATAAAGTCCGACTGTATCTGTGTCTATGCAGAGCAGGATGGCCAGAACGAAAAAGACTGCTAGGATCTCAAATTCAGACGGCTCCTCCCACAGGGTGCCGATTAGTGAAACATCTGACTAGGCGCCAGATGTGGAAGTGAAACAAGGCGGCCTGAAAGCCGGCAATTCTGAGGGAGGAGTCATAGTGACCCCTTCCCATTTAACAGTTAACAATTCTGCTCCTTTTCAAAGAGAGGAGGCGGGCCCCTCCGGGAGAGGGGAGGAGTCGTCCTCTTCGGACTCGTCAGAGGGCGATTCCGAGTCTAGCTCTTCTGGCCATGCTTCTCTGGACACAGAAGAGAAAAACAGCCGCCTGCAAGAGGCGAGGCTTTCTCACGCAGTTAAGAAGGGGGACAATTGGGCGGAGCCATCCGCCTCTTACCGAGAGCAAAATACCCCCTACTACAGCACGGTACCTCGGGGCCGGATCACAGTCATGCAAGAGAAAGTGGAGAGCTTTATCGCAAACCACACAATGGGCCCCGACTTTTTAGTGTTTGTGCCGGATCCAGAAGATACAGTCGTCTGGCCGGCTGGTACCAGTTATGATAGCGCCTGCTTTGGCTGCTACGAGGCGGCCATCAAGGCAGGGCTGCGCTTCCCATTACATCCGGTTGTTCAGCGGATCTTGGATGGGTATAAGTTGGGGTTATGGCAGTTAACCCCAAACTCATGGGTCAACGTACTCGGCTATGTGGCCGGGTGCGAACTGCACGGGGTGGAGCCGAGCTTCGAGGCTTTCGCCCATATGAACTATCTCAGTCGGACCCCTAAAGCAGGCGGTACCGGCTGGTATCAATTGACAAGCCACAGGGGCTACCTCATGACGAGAGGTAAAGCAAACAAGTGGAAGGACTGGCGGAGCACCTTCCTCATCATTGAGAGTTCAGACACTGAGCTGAACAAGCGCTTCAATAGGTGGAACAGGAATCCGCCCCTTCTTGCAGGCGGCCGTAGCATGCCGCCTGTTCCCCCCAAGGCTAAGAAAGAGATCCTTGATAAAGGACTCTTTAAAGTAGAGTCGAGGGTCGACTCTACTTCAGGGGTACAAGAGCAAGTACCCCTGCACTGCGTCCCGAGCTTCAAATGGCTCTACGACGAGTACTTTTTGGCCGCCTGTGGCCTCAGCAGTCGGTGCTCAAGAGGTAGTCGGCCTGTCGAATACTCTGTTGTTCCATACATTTCTTGTTATGACTTTTATTAACTTTGATGTTTGTTTTTGCAGCTGACGCCATGAGCAAAATTACCGCCTCCAAGACTGCGGCGGCCATGTTGCGGGCCTCCATCATGCAACAAGCTTCAACCGACTCCCCCAAGAAGGGGGCACCCTTGGTGAGCTTCGAACCTTTCACCCTCTTTTTGGAGTTGTGTGTTATGCATATACTGACTTTTTTTTCTTCTTTTTTAGACGGGTGCTCCGAGAGCTTCATCTTCCCAACAGCCGGACCCCAAGGCCCGGAGGACGACTGTTGCGAGCTCTCCTAGTTCTGCCAGGAAACAGGTGGCGGCTGAGAAACAGCTGGCCACTTCTTCTAAAACTCCAACTGAGCCGCCTAGAAGTATGAAGTTGTCCTTGTAAATTTTAGAATTGCTCCCTTTTTTACTAGGTCTAATCCGTTTGTTTATGCTTGATGCAGCCGGCCCTCAGGAGCCTGACTTGGTAGAGGTGGCCAAGTCTATGATCAGGGTCGTTCCTCCAGCTTAAAGGGAGGCGGTCAGGGGTGTCGACACCCTTGACCTAGACGGGATTGCAGGGGTCCTTGCTGAGGTATACTTAGCATATTTTTGAGTATTTGAATTCCAGGACCCCTGTTTTCTTTTTGTTTGGAAACTGACGCATGTTCCTTTGTACTTAGGCCCTGCTCCGAGTGAACGGCCTTCGCAAGCCGCTTGACCGGAAGAACAAAGAGGTAAAGGCTGCAAAAGCTATGGCCGCCTCTGACTGTGATAAGGCAATGTTTCAAATTGCCCAAAATGATGTTCTGACCATTGATATTCTTTATTAACAGGCGCAGGCTACCGCCGCTATTCGGGCTCAGTTAGAGGCGGCCAGAAGAGGAATGGCGAGCTGGAGGCGACCATCACCAATCTCAAGGCCGAGCTGAAACCTCTTCTCCTAAAGATGTACTCATACGAAGCCTTGGAGAAATCCTTGGCCAACGTAAAGGAACGCCTGGTGACCCAGGAGAGGAGTCTTACTCAGGAGCTCTCGGAAAAGGCCGAGCAAGAGAAGAAAGAGCTGGTCCGGGAGATGATGGAAGACTCCGCTCAAATCCAACGCATGACTTGGGGCCGCCTCTTCCCCAATGCCGACTTTGCCTCATGGGAAAAAACGTACCACCAGTGTTTTGATACATATAATCAAGAGATCCCGGCGGCTGCTGAGGAAGAGGCGTTGGAGGAAGCGTTGGAGGAGGAGGAGCCGGTAGTGGCGCTTGTGCCGCTTGGGGGTAATGCATCAAAAAAGGATGCAGCTGAAGCCGAGTCCAGCAAGAAGAGTACTGACCAGGCGGCAGCTGCTAATATTGAAGATCTGCCCCCTTCTTAAGCTTTATGTATTCTTTCCACGGCCTGCGTGCCGTTTGTTTTGTATTTACCCGGCCAGGGGGCCGGGGCTCTGAATATTTTGCCGGTCTTTAATGACCGACTTCTTTTTAATGAATTTTTGTTTTGATTCAAATTTGTCTAAGTATTGAATATTTTAATATCCAATTGTTCACTAGACCGACTGTTTTACATGGCCGATAGTTGCAGACAGGTACGGATAGTTAGTCACGCCGCCTATGCCCCTGGACGACTGGTTGTCTGTTTCCAGGATAGACGATCAGTCGGCCATTTATCCAATCGGTATTCGAACTATTTTAAAGACTGGATCCTTTTTAGGCAGGCGATCCTGTCATTTGTAAATTTAACCAAGTAGGAAAGTGGTCTGACCAAGTGAACATGATTGTTACTTAGTTGCCAAGGAACTGAGTAGTAGAGGTATCAAGCGGTGGGTACCGGTTGTTTCCCTTTATTCGCCAATGTTTGTTGGCTTTTAACTCACAAGTTGTTAACCTAGCAGGAGTAGTGGTTGAGAGCCCCTGTTTGCGAAAAACAGGCGGTCTACTCAAACCTTTTAGGTTCCATACCAAGTTTGAGGGAGTGACTATGAGTTAACGTTGGTGTTACTCAGTCGCCGTCACTCTTGCTTGAGAAGTAGAGGTACCAGGCGGCGGAAGCCGGCTAGACCCCTTAATTCGCCAATGTTTGTTGGCTATTAACTCAAGAGGTACCCCCTGCATTTATCCCAAGTAATACAGGCGGTCATCTGACTCAGATGTCAACTGCTACCACTGGTTTGGTTAGTGATAGAGTTATCCTTGTCTCAAAAACGGCTACGTGGTTGCCCTTGGGGGCAGTCGTATAGGTGTCGTGTAATTAGTTTATAGAGCAATGTTGCACCCAAAAGGGAGCTGCTCTCTGCGACGAATTTCATCCGGAAGGATGCCGCCGGACGCCTGCTATGATGTTGGGACAGGTCGTATTAGTTTTGAAGATTTGATCAGTTGGCTTGGCGCCTGGTCTGATCATTCAGCCTGTGGCCTTGGTAAGTTCTTGGTGAACGTAGGTGCTAAGTAAAAGGAGGGTAGCCGCCTGTTAGGCACAGGGTCGGCCTGGCCCTAATCTTTTTAGCTAAGTATTAGGGGGGTGGCTATGTGTTTGGAACCAGTCGGCCATCTTCTTATGGAGAGTAGCCGACTATATGTCCACACGACATGCCCCTATTGTGAGTAAAATACTCAATGGAGAGTAGCCGACTGTAAAGGTACAGACGGCATGCCCCTCTGAAGATAGTAAAATACTCAATGGAGAGTAGCCGACTGTAAAGGTACAGACGGCATGCCCCTCTGAAGATAGAGTGAAATACTCAATGGAGAGTAGCCGACTGTAAAGGTACAGACGGCATGCCCCTCTTAAATAAAAATTAAACATGGAGAGTAGCCGACTGTTTTTCAGCAGGCATGCCCCTCTTAGTACAAAATTGATCATTAAGTGCAAACTTTTATTAACTAGCCCTTGACTATTTACATCATTCAAAAGAAATATTTCTTAAGATTGTCTACATTCCAAGTTCGAGGCAACGGTCGTCCGTCTGGTGTTTCAAGACGGTAGGTACCGTCCCTGACCTCTTCACAGATTCGGTAGGGTCCTTCCCAGTTGGGAGTTAGTTTGCCAGACTCATTAGCCCTACCAACTGCTTCCATTTTTCTAAGTACAAAGTCCCCCACTTTGAGTGGACGCCAGTGTACTTTTTTGTTGTATGATCTAGTCATTCTCAGGCGGTAAATTTCATGGCGCAAGACAACATTGCCCCTCCTTTCAGGAAGTGATTCTAATTCCAGGCGCATGGCTTCCCAGTTTGCCTCTTCGTCATATAGCATTACTCGAAGAGTCGGCTCGTAGTGTTCTATTGGAAGAACAGCTTCCGCACCATAAGTTAGGAGGAATGGAGTTTCTCTAGTCGCCCCTTTTTCAGTCGTCCTAATGGCCCAGAGAACATGTGGTAATTCATCCGCCCATAGGCCGCCTGCTCGTTCAATCTTTTTCTTGAGACCGTCTGAGATGATTTTATTAAAGGCTTCTACCTGGCCGTTTGCTTGTGGACGGCCGACAGATGCAAAGTAGTGTGCAATTCCTTGGTCACCCAACCAGCTTTTGAGAACAGGCGTCTCAAATTGGGGACCATTATCAAAAACCATAGACATGGGAACCCCGAACCGAGTGATGACATTTTTCCAAATGAATGAAATTACATCCTTCGTCTTGATTCCCTTTACAGCCTCCGCCTCTACCCATTTAGTGAAGTAGTCGACGGCAACAAGTATGTACCTCCTTCCGCCTGTAGCAGGCGTATATGGACCCAGAATATCCATGCCCCACTTAGCAAACGGTAGCGGGCTATGAATGGTAGTGAGGTCAGTAGCCGGACGGTGAATTAGCTTGCCAAACCTTTGGCACTTGTCACATTTTTTCACCATCTCCATTGCATCTGCTTCTAAATTAGGCTAAAAGTAGCCCTGACGCCTTGCTCGTTGAGCAAGCGTCCTACCGCCTATATGAGAAGCACAGTAACCAGAGTGAAGATCGTCTAGTATCTCTCGTCCCTTTTCTGGAGTAACACACTTTAAGAAGGGTTGAAGGTACCCCCTTTTGTGAAGTTCTCCCTTTATTATTTCAAAACTGGTTGCTCATTTTTTCAGTGCTGCCGCCTGTTGATGATCATCCGGCAGGGTACCGTTTGTCAGATATGCCTTGATTGGATCCATCCAGGTTGAGCTTCTGTCTAGGATTCCAATAGGGTCTTCCTCGATGCTTCTCTTCTCCATTACTTCCCAAAAAACAGTTCGAGGAGTATCAGAGGAGGCGGATGATGCTAATTTTGACAGTGCATCCGCCTGGTAGTTTTCTGATCTAGGCACTTGGATCAGATGGAAATCCTCAAGGGAGCCGACTGCTTGTCGGACCGCCTGTAAATACTTGATCATGGCCGGATGGGTTGCTTCATATTCGCCATTGTACTGACTCACTATCAATTGTGAATCGGAACAGGCGTCTATTTTTCTTGCCCCTGCCGCCTTGCACATGCGGATTCCGGCTAGTAAAGCTTCATATTCTGCCTCATTGTTTGAGGCCTGAAAACTGAAGCGTAGAGCATACTCGTACCTGTCGCCCTCTGGCGACTGACATATGACGCCTGCTCCAAAACCATTTGAAGTAGAGCTTCCGTCCACATATACCTTCTAGACTTGGTCTGGAACTTGAGAGTCAGGGGGACGAGTCATCTCAACAATAAAGTCAGCAAAGGCTTGCCCCTTCACCGCTTTTCTAGGCTCGAAAGTAACTTCGAGGCTCTGAATTTCTATGGCCCATTTGATCATTCGGCCTGACGACTCCATGATGGTCAGTGGCCGCTTGATAGGTTGGTCTGTATACACGACGACTGCATGTGCCAAAAAGTAGGGCTTCAATTTTTTAACAGCCATGAAGAGTGCAAGACCAAATTTCTCCACTAAGGGATATCTCAACTCGGCATTTTTCAGTACGTGACTGACAAAGTAGACCGGGAGCTGACAGCCGTCTCTTTCAGCAAGGAGAACAGCACTTAACGCATGATCAGAGACGGCCAGGTACATGTAGAGTACTTCTTTGGGCAAAGGGCTGACCAGCCCCGGCAAGGAATGCAAGTTAACTTTCAATTTCTGGAAGGCGGCCTCAGCATCCGGCCCCCATTCAAACCTTGCCTTTTTCTTAATTGCCTGGAAAAAGTATAGGCATTTGTCGCCTGATCGGCTTAGAAATCTTCCCAAGGCCGCCAGACAACCTGTTAACTTCTGAACCTCTCGGATGGTACGAGGCGACTGCATGTCAATGACCGCCTGCACCTTCTCAGGGTTCGCCTCTATTCCTCTCTGATTGATAAGGAATCCGAGAAATTTCCCAGACTCAACCCCAAATACACATTTCTTGGGATTGAGCATGACATGGTGCCGCCTGAGTGTGGCGAAAGTTTCTCGGAGGTCCGACAGATGATCTTTCTGAAGTTTAGTCTTGACAATCATATCATCAATGTATGCCTCGACATTTCTCCCAATCTGATCAAAGAACACAGTGTTTATCATTCGCTGGAAGGTAGTCGGAGCATTCTTAAGACCAAACGGCATGACTGTGTAACAGTATAACCCCTGATAAGTGACGAAGGTCGTCTTTTCCTGATCTTTCTTCCATAAAGGAATTTGATGGAAACCAGAGTAGGCGTCCATAAAGCTCATCAAAGCATGGCCGGCTGTTGAGTCGACCAGATTATCAATTTTAGGCAGAGGGTAACTGTCTTTGGGGCACGCCTTGTTTAAGTCTGTGTAGTCTACACACATTCGCCAGGTGCCATTCGGCTTTTTAACAAGCACCACATTTGCAACCCAGTCTGGGAAGTAACATTGCCGAATGAACCCTGCATCAAGTAATTTTTTCACTTCGGCGGCTGCCGCCTGACTTCTTTCTTCGCCATGGTTCCGTTTCTTCTGTCGTACCGGCTTCTTTTTTAGATCCACGGCCAGTTTATGTACCGCCAGATCAGGACTAATGCCTGGCATTTCATGGACTTCGAATGCAAAGATGTCCTTGTATTCTTTCAATAGCTTGTGAAAGTCGTAACCAAGGTCTCTCAACTTTGACTGTTCGATCAGGACGTGAGTCGTCTAAGATCAGGTCCGTATGCTCACCAGCCGGCTGAGGGCAGAACTCATCCAACCGCTCCTCTGCCAATGATTGCTATTTTCTTTCTTTTCTTGCGGCCCCTGTCAGGGATGCCTTTCTTTCTTTTATTTTTTTGGGCCGGCTGTTTAGAGGAATCAGCCGCCCAGACCTCTTTCCTTTTCTCGTCTTTGTTGTACGACTTCTTCTGTCGTCCTTCTTTTTTGTCGGACCTTTTACCGTCCGACTGTCTTCCCGTACTACAAAGATCAGTCGCCTGTATATAGGCTTCCGCTTCAATCAAGGCCTCTTGAAGAGTCGCCACCCTCTTTCGGACCAAGTCAAATTTGTAGGTCGACCCGTCCTTGAGACCTCTGAAAAAGTCAGTATAGGCTACCTCATCCGGTAACCCTTGAATCTGTATTCTCATCAGGTTAAAACGCCTGATGTAAGAACGAAGCCCCTCCTTCTCGCCCTGCTGAATTGTTCCTAAATCAAGGGTCGTCTTCTTTGCAGGGATGTTCATGGCGAAGTTGGAGGTGAATAAGTAAGCAAGCGTCCTGAAGCTATTAACACAACCAGTCGACAGGTTGCCGAACCATTGTTGTGCGATTCCTTTGAGAGTTGTTGGGAAACACTTGCACCAGGTGGGATCATCCAACCCTTGAAGGTACATCAGGTTGGTGAAGGCCATAAGATGGTCTTCTGGGTTAGTAGTGTCGTCATAGGCGCCTACTAATACATTTTTCACTTTGGCCGGCTGAGCGGCTTTTCAGTAATTTCCTTGGAGAAGGCTGACGGCTGTTCACCAAGTCTAAGCAACCGTAGCTGCCAGTCCATAGGTTGGACATTTTTTGCTGCAGGTCCACCAAACGGAGGTGGCTGCAAAAAATACTGTTGTTGCGGCACAAATGGTAAGTTTGGTACCGCCTGGTCGCTATGAAAGCCGGACTGACGGGAGGTGCCGCCTGACTGACTCTCATGATACGACTGAGTATGCCTCATCGCGGCATTTCGCAGACTGACTTGAAAGTTTGAAGTAGAGGCCGACTCTGACAATCGGTCACTCTTCTTCTACTCTAGCAGTAGCCGAGCATCTGTGAATGTTTGCTTCGACCCGTCCGCCTGAATATGACGAACAGGTTTCCTATTTCCTGTAGGAAAACGGAATTTTGTGAAATCAAGGGCAGGTGGCTCCCGCTTCCTAGATTTAGGATGAGGAGTCGCCTCTCGCCCTTGAACTAGCTTCCTCTTCAGTGAAGTGGAGGGTTTCTTAGCCGACTGCTCCTTGACCAGAGCAGGCGGCTTCTTGTTGATCAACTCTTGAATCTCTCCCTTGAAGTCCCTCATGAAGGTCATGAGTTCGTTCCTTGTGATGGGAGCAGACCCATCAGTCGGTTGTTGCCGAACAGGCGGTGCGCCTGCTGGCTTGCTTCCTGTATGAAGATGTTCCCGTTCCCTCCTTTCGGTATGACGGGTACGTCGGGCCCTTAGGGTCCCGTCTGAAGCTGTGTGAGCTTCAACTTCAAATTCACTCTCAGTATCGTGGTCCGACTGAACTTGAGGGTCGTCTAGGGGACGCCTCTCTTCAGGAGTCGGTACAGACTTGGATGCCATCTCAGAAGTACTCTCCCCACAGACGGCGCCAAATGTTTCGGGGTTTTCTGATGTCCTGCGGGAGAGTTACAATTCCGAAACTGGAACCGGACGCCTGTACCTGCAAAATAACGGAGACTCCTGGTGGTGGGAGCTCCGCCTCCAACGGACAAGTTAGTACTTGATTAAGGAGTAATTAATGCGGAAATTAAAGTGAGTGGGTCTCTCTAGGTGAGAGTGTTTAATGTGTTTTTTCCGTAATCCCCCCTTAATGAGGATTAAGGGAGGTATTTATAACCTTGGGAAACGTGCCAATCCTAGGTTTAGGTTAACCTAGGGATGATTGGGCTTCCCTCGGAAGTTGGGCCTGGGTGGCCGGTTTCTCCATTAGGCATGGAGTATGCCACGTGTCATGACATAATAGGTCCAAGGTGGACGAATAAGCGCGTGCCACGTGGCAAGCCCTGATAGTTCCAACTGGGGGACACTTGGCAGGACCTGATTGGCCCACGTGGCGCATTCTGATTGGTGGGAGCAAAATCCCCTAATCAATAGGAGTGGAGGCAGTCTCCTCCAGGCTTTGTTTGAAAAAGTTTTTGGTGAAGAACCAGGGAAGTTCTCCACCCTGCAACATAAAAAGTACTAAAAGAGCAACCGGTTGCGCCTGATAAAAAGTTAGGCTAAGGAGAAAGTATTTACCTCCGCCATCAGCTTGGCGGCCCTAGCCACCGCCAGGTCTCTCCTTATTTGCGCAGAGGACCGCTTGGGGGTCTTTTCCTCATCTACCATGTTCAAAGTGTCTTCTACAAATATAACCAACACATTAAATACAAAATCATGATTAAATAGCAGAAGTACAAGCGGCATTAAATTAGATGCAGGTCAGACGTACGTTTTAGAATCATGGTGCTAAGCCCGCAGGCGGACAAGAACGCCTCATCCTTGAACCATGCGCATAATGGAATCCAATTATTGGGGACCTTGATTACGTCCCCAGTTGAGAGAGTCTCTGATGGAGCTCAAAAAACTTGGTGTCCATGATGGCATCATAGTCATCCTCCGGTATCTTAGGGAGGGCACATTTGCGACCTAGAAGGTTGGGTTTTTCAATAATACCAGCGTAGCTCCCGGTTCTGTCGGTGGGTTGGGGCAGAAAGAAAGTAAAAGCGGGTCTTCCAACCGTCATATTTAGACACCTTGTCCAAAGTCATCTGATATTGAGGGAGGGTGGTAAGAGTGTGCCACGCCCTCCAACCTCCTGGGTTAAAACTTAGATAGTGCATGTGAGTAACAGCCTGCCAGCTGGGGTTCAAATTTGCATCTCACAGGCGGCAACATATCCAAGAATGTTTGCCCATGAGTTTGGGGAGAGCTGCTAGACTTCAAGGCCATAAGCCCTAAGTATGGCCCACACCGCATGGTGAAGCGGGAAATGGAGGCCTGCCAGGAATGCTGCCTCGTAGCATCTTAAATAAGCATCGGCATTCTCCTAGTCATTCTTCCAGGAGATTGTGCCCAGCTCAGGCGGCACCCAGATGGTATAACCCTTTCCCATGGGTCGTTTCTTTACAAAGCCCTCAATACCGTTTAACATTATCCGCCTGCCTTTAGCAGAGACGTGAATTTTAAAGGGATCATCTTTCTCTTCCCATTTCTTTCTCTCCTCAACCTCACTATCCTCAAACGAGGAGAAGGGGGTGTCACTATCATCCTCAAAGCCAAACCCTGAGGTGGAGTCTTCGCCGTCTCCTTCGTCACCGGCTGACCCCGAGGTAGAATCTTCCGCCCCCTCACCGTCTCTACCCGCATATAAGATTGTGACGCGTTATAGGGATCCCAGATGGGTAATAATCCCCTAAGCCTTCATTGCCCTCAAACCCCTCAACCGAGGTTATCTCATTGGACGACACTTCTAAAATATCGTCTCTCCGACGCCATTTGGTGGCTGTCTGTTTGGTTCTAGCCATCGTATCCTGCACAGACACATAGATGGTCGGTTGAGTAGTACAAAATTGCTCCATGCACCTAGAGCCGGCACTCCCAGTCCTAGACTCAACCGTCCCATGTGACCGGCTGACTAGTGACCTAGGTCGTGCCGTGTGTGTTGGTGATGAGTCCATTTATTTGAATGAATTGAAACAAATGAAATGAGTTAAAAGGGGTAGATTTGGTTCCTTACGTTTGTCTCTAAAAGGGAGGCAAACGGTGATGACCGACTGAGGTTTGCTGCCAAAGTTAACCTTGCTTGCTTGGAGTAAAGACGGTTGAGAACCGGCTGATGTAGGCGGGAAAACGCTGAATTTGTGTTCACACACACATGCGGAAAGCAGACTCTCTCTCTCTCTAAATTTTGACTTTATCTCTCTAGAATGTTTTAGAAACGTCCAAAACTAAGGGGTTAAAGTTAGTATTTATAGAGGGGTAAAATTGAGGGCAACTCCGTAATTTCCCTAGAATGAGAAAAGTTAAAATTTTCACGGTTTAAAAGAAACTGTTTATTAACAACCTATTGTTGAGTGACATGTGTCACAGATGCCACGTGGCGCTCCACAACACATCTGTGAGGGGCAAATGTTTTGGGTAATTTTACCCATGTCGCGTGGTCCAATCATACCTTGACACGTGTCAAGCCCTGGTTGGTCCGAATCAGACTAATCTCTACTCGACACGTGTCGTTCCTAGAACTCGGGAGAAAAAGGCGGCCTTTAATGGCCCAAATCCCGAGGAAGCCGTAATTCAGCGCATCCTAGAATAACTAGGTGAAAATGACCTAATCAGGGGCACATTTACCAATGACCCTATAAATATTTAGATATCCCCTATTTTGGGACATCCACAATTATTACAACATACCCTACATTCTCTCACATCAAAGAAACACCTGATCTTGGAATCCAAGAAGATCTCACTTTATTTCTACACTTTCTCCTGCTCACATTCAAGTACTAACTTGACCGTTGGAGGCGGAGCTCCAAACCCCCGGAATCTCCGTTGTTTTTCAGGTACATGCACATTCGGATCAGTCCTCGAGCTGTAACTCTCCCAAGGGACAAAAACACCCAAAACAAGTATCATATTCGGATGTTATATTGCTTCCTACTATCATGTTTAGGGTAATAACTAAAATTTCTAATATCATGTATATTATTATGATGCTTACTATTTCTTTCCTAATAACGTGTTAGTGACATGTTAGGGATAATTGATCTTTAATGTTTAGTGACATGCTAGGGTTTATTATTAATTTTGTTAGTATCATGCCTAGGATCTTGCTAATATTATTATGCTTTGAGATTGAGAATATTATTATTATAATGATGATTGTTATTATGTTGCTTGATATTATATTATTATTATTATTATTATTATTATTATTATTGTTATTGCTTGATCACGCCTTTTATGCATATTTAAAGGGAATTTGTACTTGTAATCACGTTTAATAAGATAATTAATAATCTTGTTTAGGCTAATATGATTATAATTCAAGTGATCGCCAATAATAGTTTTGTTTGTGCATTAATATTCAATCAACATAGATTAAACAGGTTTAGGGTAAACCTATTGAATGTATGTTAGTTAGAAAGCGCACATGAATACGATAAGAATAAAGTAGAGGCCTATTTTTAGGTCAAGTTCAATATCTTTTAGGTTGTATTTGTAAATTCATCCCCGAACTTCCAGTCATGGTTCCTGACCTATTGGAGTTAACGATCTCCTAGATCGTTGAGGGGTGTAACCTTCACCCTGTGAACGGTTTACAAGTTCCTAAAACTTGTTGGCGACTCTTTTACTCTAGCTTCCTTTCCTTTGGATGCCACCATGCTTAAGTGTATGATCATAGTGGGGCTTAAGTGTGGGATGGCTTGAAATATTCCCTACAATTTTTGACAAAGTGCAGATTCTGATCGATACAAGAAAAATAAGGGAAGTGCAATATCCAAATTGGCTCGCAAATGTTGTCGTCGTTAGTAAAAAGAACGGCAAGTGGAGAGTATGCATCGACTTCACTAATCTTAATAAAGCATGCCTTAAAGATCCATTCCCATTGCCGCATATCAACTCCATGGTAGACGCGACCGCAGTTCATGAGCTCCTAACATTCATGGATGCCTACTCCGGATACAATCAAATCCTTTTGCATCCCGACAATCAGGAGAAAACAACCTTCATGACCGATAAAGGTATATATTGTTGTAAAGTTATACCTTTTGGACTAAAAATTGCAGGTTCGATATATCATAGGCTTGTCAACAAGATGTTCAAAGACCAGTTAGATGATACGATGGAGGTGTATATCAACGATATGCTGGTGAAATCCAAAAGGTCAACGGATCATGTTGATCACCACCAACAAACATTTGAGGTTTTGCGGAAGTATTGTATGAAACTCAACCCTACGAAATGTTCTTTTGGAGTACTTACTGGTAAATTTCTTGGCTATGTAGTAACGTAAAGGGGAACTAAAGCCAATCCTGACCATGTCAGGGCCTTAATAAACATTCAATCCCCCTAAAACGTTAAAGAAACCCAGTAATTGTCAGGACGAATGGCAGTGTTAAATTGCTTTACTTCTCGATCGTCGGACAAATGCCACCTTTCTATAATGTTTTAAGAAAAAATAAAGGCTTTGAATGAACGATGATCATGAGAAAGCGTTGCAGGAATTAAAGAAATACTTAATGATGACACCCCTCCTATCGAAACCCAAAGCTAACGAACCTTTGCATCTTTATATTGTCGTTAGTGTCATCGTTGTCAGCGCAGTACTAACCAGAGAAGAAGAAGACGCTAGGCAGTTACCGATTTATTACGTAAGTAAAACCTTGCTCCCAACCGGGGTAAGATATTCGTCTCTTGAGAAGTTAGTCCTTGCTTTAATCACTACTGTTAAAAAATTAAGACATTATTTTGAGACCCACCACATAGTGGTGATGACTAATTAAACTCCTCAAGTCTGTTTTGAGAAAGCTAGAGTTAACATGATGATTAGGCAAATGGAGCATGGACATCGAATACCAGCCTCAGAAAGCAATCAAGTCACAATCTCTAGCCGACTTTGTGGCTAACTTCAGCCCCGACCTACAAGTTGTAGCTGACAAAGAAGTAGAAGAAATAAACAACGTCGACAAAGAAAGAAAATGGATCATGTTCGTCGATGGTTTTTCCAATCAACGACCTAGGAGTGGTGATAAAGTCTCCACAAGGGAACATGATAATAAGACCCATATCTTATGATTTCAAAGAAACAGATAACAAAGTGGAATATGAAGCTTTGATTAAAGGAATGATCATTGCCAAAGACTTAGGAGCAACAGCTCTGGATTTATATAGTGATTCCCTTCTCATCATCAGCTAAATGAAAAGAAATTTTGCAGTAAAAGACTCCAAAATGACAACCTACCTTGACATAGCCAAAGAATTAAAAAGCCAAACACTTTGACCCATTCATAATCTAATAAATTCCACAAGACCATTATTCTCAAGCCGACGCACTTGCAAACCTAGCCTCTGCCCTCAAAAAGACAACCTTTAAAAATATTCCCTTCGTCCATTTACAAAAACTGTCAGTATCAACAAAAGCAATCCTTCCCGTCAACGACATTAACGATGATGACGATTGTACCAAACCCATCATAGATTACCTCACCAACGATACCCTTTCCAGTGACAAAGCAGAATATCAGAAGCTGAGATACAAAGCCTTTAGATACCGTATCTTTAACGAAGTCTTGTTCCACAAAACATCGTCAGGTCTATCATAAAGATGCATCCAAAGCAATGAACATCAGTCCATCCTTATCCATCTGCACAACGACATATGCAGCAGTCATGTCGGAGGTAGAAGATTAGTCAAATTCTTAAAAAGACAAGGATATTTCTGGCCAATGCTTCATGAAGACACCATGCAGTACGTCGCCAAATGTGATAGCTTTCAGTGGTTTGCCAACACCGTTCATAAGCCTTTGGAATCTCTACACCAAACCTTGTCTCTATGGCCTTTCATGAGATGGGGAATGGATATCATCGAAAAGTTAGCTGCAGCTCCTAGACAAAGAGTCTACATGCTAGCGTTGACCGATTACTTTTCCAAATGGATCAAGGCAGTGACCTTGAAATAGGTGAAAGATAAAGAAGTGATTACATTCTTATGGACTAACATTATCTGCAGGTTTAACATTCCGTCGGTAATAGTCTGTGACAATGGGTCATAGTTTATTAGCGACAAAACTCGTGTTTTTTGTAGAAAATTTATAATAGAGCTAAGGACGTTGACGCCGAGATACCCTAAAGCCAATGGACAAGCTGAATCCAGCAACAAAGTTGTCATGAACGCTATCAAAAAGAGACTAAAGCTAAGGTAGAAAAAGGTAGGGGGGCCAACGAGCTCCCATCAGTCTTGTGGGCTAATCGAACAACGTCAAGGTCTGTAACAGCAACCAAGCAAAAGGTAGACGCCTTTCTCCCTCGTCTATGGCTGCAAAGACGTCCTTCTGGTGGAAGTCGACTTTCCAACGTCTTGCTTCGGCCTTATGACGGAAGACAGGAACCAAGAAGAAATGGAAGATAGCTTGGACGCAACTTAAGAACTAAGAGAAGCTGCTTTAATCAGGATGGCAGTGTAACAACAAATCGTTGCAAGAAGCTTCAACAAAAACGTCAAAGCAAAGACATTCCAACTAGGGGACTGGGTACTAAGAAAAGCGTTCTTAAATAAAAAGAACCCTACCTACGGAAAGTTAGCTCCCCCAAGGGAAGACCCATATGAGATTACCCAAGTCGTCAGAAATGGCGCTTATCGACTGACTGGCCAACAAGGTAAGCCCGTTCCAAGAAGTTGGAACACAACTCATCTCATAAAGTATTACTTCTAGTGAATGCCAAAAAACAAATTTCGACGAAAAGGTAATACCCCCGTCTTCACAATTTGATCTCTTTTATTTAATTATTTATATTTAATAACGAGTACTACCTTAATCATCTGAGGGCCGTTGGCCGTGCCAACAGCCAACGGTGCTTTAACCATGTTAGTCTTGCAGAACACTGATCGACGAAACACAAAGCGACGAACGAATCTTTGGTCATGACATACAAATAAACGATGACAAAGAACAACAGATGTCGGCTACACTAATATCCTTAAAAGAGTGAGGAAAGCCACCGTTTAAACAAAAACATTGAAGCGAAATTAAGCCCATGGCAAATCTGACCTTAGCTTTCGACGCCAAACTCCCAATACCTGAACTATGAACTTAATCTTCAGTGTTCAGCGTCGACGCTGGGACGCAAGGGTTGTTGGCGAACAATGAAAGGCCTAAAACCGCAAAAGCACAAAGTCTTCGACAAATACATTGTATAACTGGAATGAACAGATTGGAAAAATCTTCGTTCAAATTTTGTCTTTGCCTAAGAGCATTTCAAAAATTAAGTCTGCCATTTTTTAAGCTTCCTTATAATTTTAACTTAATCGTTGTGCTATATTTAACTTAACCGTTTTGCTATATTTTTAACTTAGTCACCTTATTACACTTTTAACTTGGTCGTTTTTTTTGCATATTGACCACAGTAACACTAAGCATGAAGCACAAGTATGCAAAAGCAAACGATTTGATTCATAGCAAAAGATAAACGATGAAGTCACAAAGATTTTCTAAAGAACCACTTGCCTCCAAGTGGAACAAAACACGGAAGCAGAAAAACAATGCAAAGCCTTAAAACAAAAGCAAAAGATGTTCAGCATACATAAGATCGAAGCTATTGCAGCATCTTCTCCGAGCTCGGCAACTGTCCCCACCATTGTCCAGAAAACGATTGAATGCCTCTTGAGGTTACCATTCCGTAAACTTCCCTTTAAGGTATTCCTTCATCAGCTTAGCCCCAAGCTTTATGTCTAATTCACCAACCTCATCCAAAGCATTCTTTAACTCCCTCTTAGCCGCCGATATCTCTTCCCGCATCTATAACAGGGCCTCATCCTTGTTCCGAATAATTTCGACCTTATCTTCCAATTGCCAAGCATGTTCCTTTAATTGCTCATCTTTGTATTGCAATAACTTGGCATGCTCTTCTCCCTTTTTCCCCTGCAACTCCACCTTACTCTCACTAGTAGAAAAAAGTAAAAAGGCACCCCCTAATTACCACCGGTTCAGTCTAAACCGGTGGCAAAAATAAGATAAAAAATGGGCGGGTAAATGAACTAGTTATAATGGCACCGGTTCACTTCAAACCGGTGGCAAAAACACAAAGCCCACCGGTTTAAAGTGAACCGGTGCCTTTATTATTACAAAAAAAAAAAAAATCGCCCATATAAAACCCCCAACCCTATTTCTCATTCTCAATAGCCGCTTCTATCTTCTCCTATTTCCTTCTCTTTCTCTCTCCTCTTCTCCTCTCCTCCTCTTTCCTTCTTGCTCACCAGTCTTTCTCATCTCCTCCTTCTCCCTCAAGACTACCACGTCTCCTTCTCCTTCTCCTTCAAGCCCACCACAAAGACCACCACGAACACCACTACGGAGACCACCACGAGCACATGCAACACCACGAACACGTCTCCTTCTCCCTCAATTTCTGGGTTTTTTTTCCAATTTCACTTTAGGTTTTTTTTTTTGCGATTTTGATTTTTTTTTTTTCGATTTCTGGTTTTTTTAACTCGATTTTAATAGATTTATTTTTTTCGATTTTGATTTTTTTTCGATTTCTGGGTTTTTATTTCAATAGCAATTTCGATTTTTTTGTTTTCGATTTCTGGGTAATTTTATTTCCGAATTCAATTTTGATTTTTTTTTTATTTTTGTTTCTTGTTATTCGATTTTAATATATTTTGTTTTCGATTTTGATTTTTCGTTTTTCGATTTCTGGGTTATTTTTTTTCCGATTTCAATTTTGATTTTTTTTCGATTTTTGTTTATTCGATTTTAATATATTTTGTTTTCGATTTTGATTTTTTATTTTACGATTTCTGGATTATATTTTTTCTTATGTTTGATTTTGAATTATTTTCGATTTTTGTTTTTGTTTATTCGATTTTAATATATTTTGTTTTCGATTTTGATTTTTTTTTTTCGATTTCTGGGTTTTTTTTTAATTTTTATTTTTTATCTGGGTTTTTTCAATTTCAATTTTTTTTCGATTTCAATTTATTTCCGTTTCTGCGTTTTTTTTATTTCTGGGTATTTTTCGATTTAATTTTTTTGCGATTTTAATTTTTTTTCTAGGTTTGAATCTTAATTTTTTTTCGAAGCTTAATTATATTAATTTTTTTTTTTGCTTTAATTGGTGCAGGTATCTTGAGTTAGATTGTAAATGAAAGAATCAAGATGCAAGAATATTGAGTTTATTTTTTTTATTTATATTGTAATTTTTTTTATATGTTGTAATTGAACTACTGTATTAATCTATATTGTAAATTTTTTTTGATTATATATTGTAAATTTTTTATTATATTGATTGATATTCGATCTATATTTTGATGTTCTAAATAATTTTAGTCGATTTTTAATTTTTTGATTTTTGATGTTTGATGTTCAATTTTTTGATATTTGATGTTCTAAAAAAATAATAATAAATTTTTGGCACTTTTGGCACCGGTTAACCGGTGCCAAAAATAATCCCATAATTTTTTAACCCATTTTTGGCACTGGTTAACCGGTGCCAATTTCAAGTTTTGGCACCGGTTTGAACCGGTGCCAAATTCATTTTTTCACGTAGTGTCTCTAAATGATTCACTAACGAGGGCGCTTAAGCTAGCTCTAAATCGAAGGTAAGAGGTTACACTAACAATTGACAAAACAAACAGTCAAACTAACGAAACACTAGGAATGGGGATCAACAAGTAATCATGACAATTGCAACAACTTGAGAAGAGAATGTCAATCACCGGTTGTGAAGACTAATGATAAGAGCTATCAATTGGAATTAAAGAGCTATCTACTAATCGTTAATCTAAGGTTCACTATGAATAACAATTTAGAGAATCACAATCCCAACCAATCAATAATTGCAATTCCTAAATCAATTGGTCGTGTCATTAGCAATTACAATGCAATCTAACATAATTCTCAAGGCCTAATCGAATTACACACATGTAAACCTTCATTAATCACTTTAATCCCAATAATCAATCAACACAATTTCCAAATTAATAAAAATCTATCAATCCTACAAGTTTCACCCATTTCCTAGCCAAACAACTATTTAAGAATCATCATCTATCAACAATCAACTAATGAAATCAAGAATCAACAAAATATCAAGAACAATTACACTATTAAGAATCAAACATCAAAATTAAACCAAACAAACATGAAATTGAACAAAGCAATAAGATGAGATAGAGTGAGAAATTCTCATTGATTGATTAAGAAGATCTTCAATACAATTGTCACCATTGAATCTTCAATCTCTAAAAACCACCATTGAAATCCCTCACTTTCTCTCTCTAAAACTACTTCTAAACTATTCGTAAAACTAGAGAGAGAGAAGCTCTCAATCTAACCCAAGATATGAGAGAGAAAGTCCCCAAAACTAATCTAAAAATCATCTCCTAAAATAGAAATTACAAGGCTAATTTATAATAAAACGAGCTAGGGGAAACAGGGCAAACCGTACACACGCACCACTCTCTTTGTGCACGCACAGCAGGCCACAGAAGATCTGTTTGCATGCACCACCCAGGCTGCACACGCACACAGCTGGTTCTGCGCGCGCGCACCCTTGCTTGGTGCTCGTGGCCTTGCTTCCTTGACTTGCTCGATCGATCTCTGCGCTCCCGAGCATCTGTATCATTGGTGCACTCGAGGCGATGCTTGTGAGAAAGGCAGCTCCTTTATCTTCCATGCACTTAAACATTCCAAGCCAAAGCATTGTTTTTTAAGGTCCTTGTGCTTGTATTCCCGAACTTAGCTCCATTAACCTCCTTGAATGCGCTCGAGCTTCCTCCTTGATAATTAAATCTTGGGAAACTCGGCACACCTACAAAACAAGTCAAAGAAACGGAGAAGCGAGAGAATTAGCCGAGAAATGAATAAAATAATAAGAAAACCATTAAAAGCACGCATTTCTCTAAACTAACACGCAAATCAAGCATTATTCCCTAAAAACACGACATAAAAGACTAAAAGAAATCATAAAAATTAAGAAGAAAACCTAGCCTAAGATTGTCATAAATGGCACGCATCATCCACCTTTAGCTTCGTCTCATGACTCTCATCTAACTATTTCTTCAAAACGACAAACTGCCTTGCCGTAGTCTTTGTCTTAGGCTCTGGGTTCTTAGAAAAGTCATCCAACCTTTTCATCTACTTATCCATCCCTATCACTATGTCTCTCAAGACCAGAGAAATTTGCAGACACTGCCCAACAACAACAAATATCATACACAGATCATACATTGATTCGACAAAGGGGGAGAAAAAGCTCACGTAAAGATGAACAGAAGCAGCCTCCGACGCAATGTCCAAAGTGGACATCCCAGCCAGATGTTCACGAGAACCAGGAAATAGCAGCTGGTTAAGCTGAGGAAACATGGGTGGACGATTCATCCTTCCAAGGTGGAGAAAATCGGCAGGGAAGCGCATCTCCACAACAAGAACCACCACGACATTGTCAACCTTCTATTGCTTCGACGGAGGGGATGACGGCAGTATTATCGTCTCGGGCATATCACTTGTCTTCTGTGGAGATAAAGATTGCAGTTGCTTTGTCCTGTCGACCGACGACATCAGAGACGAAGCCTCAACATGGAGGCCTCGTTTTCTTCTCATCCGAAGGTCTTGCCAGCTTGAGAAATGCTTCGTCCCTGATGAAGACCCTGCGCAGCTGACTCTACAAGAAGAGACAAATATATTAAGAAAACGACTAAGCATAATACACAGCTACAACAATAAAAAGATCGACGCATGCAAACGTAAAACTTATGAGTCGACATTGTTTCTTCACAATCTTCGATCCTTGGCGGTGTGTTCGTCGTTGTCCTCTGTCTCTAACCCGACGATCTGCCAATTGTCTACCTTACCCTCACAAATGTCCTCTCCGAAGGCATTATCTCAAGAATCCGCTTCATGTTTTGCAACGATGCCTCCGTCGATTCAAGAAACTCCAAATTCAAGCCTATGCAATTGAAACAAAGATCAAACAATTTAGCCAACTCTAGCCTTAAAAAATAAATATTAGGAAAAGGTGCTTACCCTCCGTAGACACCCCTTTGTCAATCAGTCTCCTTCTACACCAAGAGATGTCCTCTTGACATAAACGAACCACTTCTTCCAACCCCTATCGTTGACTTCAGTATTTAAAACTAATCGATCCCCCTCTTATGTAAACGAACAAACCCATCCTCCTTTGCCTTTATATCGTACGCAATACTGCGCATGCCAAATCTTCCAAAGTAAAAGGATTGTCCCAATCCCCAGTAACTCTCTCCAAAACAGACAAAATTTTCAAACCACATGACATTAGCTGCCTAGGACTCAATCCCAACACCTCAAAGAAAAAGTGAATCAAAGGTGTAAAAGTGAATTTAACCCCTGTCTCCAAGAATGGATACCTAAAGAACACGACGTAGCCCTTGGGGCAATCCTCCGCCTTCTTCCCCGGACCCTAGATTTGAGCAAAGGTAGATTCGGGAAACCCCGCCATTGCAACGAAGCCAACCATCTTATTAGGAGCCATCAACGACTCTTCCTTGGTCATCGTTTTCTTCTGTGAAACAATTGTCCCTCTTTTTTCAACAACACGAACAGAAAACCTAGATCTAATTTTGGGCGTTTTGCTTAACATTTGCCCAAATTAACTAATAAAGTAGATAATTAAAGTAATTACCTGTCAAATGAAGCTACGAGAAGCTCAAGATCATCGCCGCGCACCGCCTTAAAATCACCGGAGTTGTTCTGCACAAGAGAAGAAGAGAGAGAAAGAAAGAAAGAGAAGAGTGTGGTAATTTTGGGAAGCGGGAAACGTGTAGCAATAATAAAGGAGGAAAAAGTGACAGTTAGAGAGAGTGGGAAGTTGAAATAACTTCTCCAGATAATGCGTCAAAGTGCAAAGACAAATGTGCCCCTAAGAAACTTCTTTTTTGAGTTTGCAATTTTTCTCTTCATTTTTTTTTTATATTTTTATTTTGTGATTGCCAAAAATGTACATAGCTGTCCATATTTAGCATTTAGTGGTAAATTGTAATGTGTAAAATTCTGTAAGTTAGAGTCAATAAAAGTCGGCCAAAGTCAACGACGAAATCAAGCTTCGACGAAGACTAGGACTTGACGAAGAGAAGCCAATCTCGACGGGCGAAATGTGCTCCAACTACTTTGCTATTTTGCAGGAAGAGATATATGTGGAAGAATAAGTCCATGCCCAGCTACATACCGCCGTTATTGGACTAAATTAAAATAAGGAAGTTGAGAAGCTAACTTCAAAAATTAAGGGAAGCTTATCACCTTGCAACGGCTAGGGATTAACCCTAGGCACCCTCTATATAAAGTGAAGGCATCATCAAACGAAGGACACACATCACTAGCTACAAAAACACTCTACGCATACATTGTAATTCGATCCGATTCTAAACATATTTTCATTGTGAAAGTTTAGTAGATCCTCATTCTACCCGCGGTTTTTAACTTCATTGGGTTTTTTGCGTCACCAATTCCTCATGTCATTTCTTTATTTTCGCTTAATTTTTATCCTCAACTTTATTTAGTTGATCCGTAGCCTAGATTTTGTTATTCAATCCCACTTAACAAAAAATTACATAAACAGAGTACATGGTTCACTACCCAGCCAAGTTATAATTGTAACGCACATCTAAAACACAAGACTTCCAAGAACATTATTTTTACTGCAATTTCACCAAATGCCCCTAAGTTATTTTTTTATTCACCAAATACGCATCAAAACTTTTAAATTCACCAAATACTCCTGAGTATAAGAAAAATGTCACCAAATACCCTAATGACTAACGGCGGCAGCCTCTAATGACTAATATGCCACGTGGCAGCCTCTAATTGGTTGTTGTAATTTTAGTTAATTAATTATTAAAAAAACATTAAAAATTAAAAAATTAAAAAAAATAATTTAAATTTAAAAAATAATTTTTTTTAAAAAAAAAACCCCACCACCCCCGACGGCCGACCACCAGCCACCACCCCCAGAACCCACCTCTCCCCCTGCGTCGGTGGTCCATTTTCGCCGGCAAGGGCAACCCCCCCACCCTCCGACACCCCCTCCCTACCCCAACCCCTTTCTCCCTGCGTTTCCCCTCCCCTTAAACCCCTCCCCCACCTCGAAACCCCCCCCCCTCCATTCACGGCCGGCGCCCAAACCCCCTCCCCGGCGTCGGCGAACCACTTTCGCCCCACCCCCTTTCCCCCCCTAAACCACCACCCTAAAAACCGAAAACCCCCCAAATCGAAAAACCCCAAATCGAAATCTAGGTTTTCGATTTTGGGGGTTTTCGATTTTTTTGGGTGGTGGTTTAGGGGGTAAAGGGGGTGGGGCGAAAGTGGTTCGCCAGCGCCGGGGAGGGGGTTAGGGCGCCGGCCCTAAAGGGAGATGGGGTTTTTCGAGGTGGGGGAGGGGTTTAAGGGGGGGGGGGAACGCAGGGAGAAGGGGCTGGGGTGGGGGAGGGCGTGTCGGAGGGTGGGGGGGCTGCCTTCGCTGGCGAAAATGGACCACCGGCGCAGGGGGAGGGGTGGTGGCTGGTGGTCGGCCATTAGGGGTAGTGGGGTTTTTTTTTTTTAAATTTTTTTTTTATTTTTTTTATTTTTTTATTCTTAATGGTTTTTTTAATAATTAATTAACTAAAATTACAACTAATTAGAGGTTGCCCATATTAGTCATTAATGACTAACGGTGTTAACCGCCGTTAGTCATTAAGGGCATTTGATGACATTTTTCTTAAACTCATTAGTATTTAGTGAATTTGAAAGTTTTGATGGGTATTTGGTGAATAAAAAAATAACTCAGGGGCATTTGGTGAAATTTCCATTATTTTTAATGGTCATTTAATTAACATATATACATTAAGTTCTTCCTAAATCAAAGTGGAAAAAAACATTGCTAACCTAGTGTCTCCAAAAATAACTATTCCAATAAAAATAAAATTCCGTGTTCAACCAAAGTATGGCATTTCAATGGAAACAAAGCATACTAGTGATGCTTCCTAACCAAATAACCACTTTATTTCAAATTGAGCTCCAGCAATTTTATTCGGATATTAGCTTTCTACTTCCAACTTCCCACACCATTACTTCAAAAGTGTAAGGGTAAAGCTTTGGCTTCACGACGCTTCTTTGTTTCAGTGAGTAGCTTTGCTGAATCAAAATGCTCAGAGGCTTAGAGCTATAATTGTTCTGTCGTAGTCGATATTGATGGCAATCCCAATGACACTTTTTGGTGTTCCTCTCTATTTCACATTTTTGTCATCCAAATTTTGTGGAGAAACTATAAATAGGAAAACGGCTTCCATAATTTCAGTACTTGAAAGTAATACTATATGTAGATCAATATAAGTAGCCTAGGGCATCAATTCACCGGTGTGCAAGTCATCTTCTTCCATCAATGCGGCCTCTTTGATTTCTTGCAACATTTTCAAAACTTGCCACATGTTAGGCCTCTGCTCTGGGGAGGCGACACTACAAGCTATGGCCACTTCAAGAAGCATCACGAGCCTATTCTCATCACTACCGCCATCTGCAACATCCCTTGCAGATCTTACCCAGTGTACTATGTCATTTGGAGTAAGATATGGATGCTCAGATGGTGGTTTTCCTGTCAAGAGCTCAAGTAGCAACACTCCGAAAGCATATACATCTGATTTAGATGTTGCTTCAGAATCAGACTTACGGAATTCTGGTGCTTTATACGCCCACAAGCTAGGATCATCCTCTGCTAATGATGACTCGGCTAACACACTCAAGCAATAGTCAGTGATACATGCCTCAAAGTCAGAACCAAGGAGGACATTAGAGGATTTAAGGTTGCCATGAACTAATCTCCAAGCTTGATGAATATAAGAAAGTCCTTGTGCTATGTCCTCCGCTATCTTCAAGCATGAAGTCCAATGTAGAGGCTTTGCCCTTGCTGACTTGGAACCTGCAGGTTAGAATGGGAGAGAAATTTAATATCAATAATAAAAGACTTATCAGCTAAATGCAGACCTAAGTAAAAAGAGCCAATTTATATCAGACAATCCATACATACCACTCGAGAAATTAAAAATAAAAGATCAAATCTGCATACTCTGACACTAAGTATTTGTGCTTGCCCTACTTCAGTACCAAGATTATAACTAAATCAATATCATGTCATTAGAGTATAGTCATTACAATGTTACAATGCTTCAATAACATTCATTGTAATTATAAGTTGTAATAAATTTAATGATAAGATTAAGATACGCAGCAGTATTAATGTACTATGTAGCAGCTTAAAAATAAAGAGCTCGAGATAAAGATGCAGATCAAACAATAAGTGATATTGCTAAACACTAAAAACAATTGTATGTTGGGATGGTTCCAAACAAGAAAAAGATAAACATTAGCCAGAATATTATGCAATGGAATTCAGTAAGACACTGCTGGCTGTAAAATCAGTAGTTTTACTGTCTCATATCAATACTAATAACACCAATGTTTGGTCAGAATGTGAGGTGTAACCAAAACGATACCGCCCATTGCCCCATTGTTTCAAAATGATTTTTTCAAATTTGATTTCTTTTATTGAATAGGTGAGACAGATACTGATTTCCAAGAGCAGTCAAAGAACGTACTTATGTACACTAGACAGTAATCTTGATTCAAAAAACCACACCAATCTGCGAAAAATATAAAGAACAGCCAATTTTCGCACTCCATCATCTCTGCTTCCTGTTGGTTCAATGTTATACCTATTTGCATCCTTAAACAATCAAACCTATGCCATGATACATATTTAATTAATTTAGGCTTTTTTAATATGTTATATTTCATAACCCCAACAACACATTAAGTAAACTTTATTATGGTACAGAGGCAAAGAATAAATTATTTCTCTTCATATTGTCATGTCAATAATGTGATAGGCTTATGGTAAGATATGAGATATCACACATATATTTTCCGATATCTCATATCTAACACTTAATTAAACAATAGTATTATCTGTTCTTAACAAGGCTAACACATAAAAGCCAAAATCATTAACATCAACAGGCACAATATATAGGTAATGAAATACTTCTGCATCTAAAAAGTAAAGTAATAATATACTCCATGGTTCAAACTGTAAAATCATTCGAAGTATAACATAATCTGCAACATAATTTTAGGCAAATAAAAAAATCTTCTTCATTAGTTTAAGCTTTCTAGCCATTGATCCACGGATTAACAAGTGTCATGCCAATTACATAGAGTTAATTCACTGTGTTTCTAGGCACGAATGTCCCGTGTCAAGAGGCTATTTAATAGTCATGGGTTTTCTCATATTAAAAAAAAATGTAGTTAATACCACAACAAGATGCTTATAAATAAATGACCACTTATGCCTTGAATTCTCGTGACTAAATAGGATAGCACCTCTACTAATAATTTAAAGTGTTACGTAGTACCATATATCTGACCGTTGGACAAGTGTGATTTCGTCGTTATATTAGCGAATATTCGTAATACTATTAGCACCAACATAATAACATAAACAATTCTACATTTCTACTAAATTAAGGTTGAAATGCAAAACAATGATATGCTATTCTTACTCCAGTCTTTATAATTCTTCGTGTTTGGTCGGTGATCGTCTCATAGAAACAGTCGAAACAGAAAAAACTTATAGAGACCGATGATCATTATAACGATAATATGACACAAAAAATGAAAGTGAGAAAACTAACCATGTATGAGAGAAAACAAGCTCCCATTAGGCTGATAATCATACACTAACAACCTCTCTTCTTTTGCTTCAAAATAACACCTTAAGGGCACCAAATTAGGGTGTCTAAGCGCGCCTACTGATTCCATGTGTTGCTGGAACACCTCTTTACCTGCACCCCCAATTCGACTCGAATCCAATCTCTTTACACAAACAATCAAACGATTATCAAGTACTGCTTTATATGTAGTACCAATAGTCCCTCTTCCTAACAACTCAGCTGATCCTCTCATCAATTGTTCTAAAGAATATAACTCAGTTTCACCCGCACAAAACACCAAACTCCCACTCTTCCCTACTGTCGCCACTGCCGCCGCTGCTGCTGCTGCTACCTTGATCATGCCTTCTTGTTGCGCGCTCTTCACTTTCTCCTCCATCTCCTCCTCTGTCCTCATCACCGCGGCTGCATCCGCATTCGCCGAATAGTCTGATGCCATTGTCGTTCTCTCAATACGACGGTCCTTCCTCTGCTTTCTTACTGCTAGAGCAAAACATGTGACTGATCCTATAAGTACCGTTACTCCTACAATAAACCCCCATATTAGAGCCTTACTAGTATGACTATTTCGACTCGGTTTGGATAAGTCCACCCCTCGAAGTTGCGAGCTCTGCGTCCCGAGTCCTCCTGCCGCCTCCATTGGCGACGCAGATGATGCAGGGTCAGCCGCAGCAGGGCCGAAAAAATGAATTCTACTGCATTGCTTGTGCAGAATCTTCCCGCACAAACCCGGGTTATGATCATAACTAGACGGACTGAATTTAGATAACTCATGTGTCACCGGAATCGGACCCTTGAGATTATTGCTTGAAACATTGAAAACTGACAATGTAGACTGATTTAGTGCCGGAATCGGTCCCGAAAACCGGTTAAACACGAGGCGGAGGTAGTACAATCGGTCTAACCGAGCTAACCAAGTGGGTAACTCACCGGTGAGATTGTTATACGACAAATCAATGGTCCTAATCCGATGGAGCGTCACAATAGACGGCGGAAAAGACCCAGAAAAACGATTGTGGTGAAGAAATAAGGCCTTAAGATTAGTGAGACTCGAAAGATTTGGAATTAGTCCAACAAGCGAGTTGTTCTGTAGACTGAGAACTCGGAGTTGGTCTAATCGAGTTAGTGAGTCAGATGAAAATATGCCGCCAAGATTATACCCTTCAATCACGAGTCGAACAACTCTGTCTTTATAACATTGAACAACTTGCCATTTGCAATGCGAAAAAGTGGTGTTAAACTCGAGCTGATTATGCAAATCAGCTTCCCTTTTGAAGTCTAAGAGTGCTTGAGCATCTGCTGGAAGATGCGAGCAATCAACGAAAGATAGTGGAAAAATAGAGAAGAAAACTAAGAAGAATGATTTGGACAACATAATTGTGAACAAGATTAGAGAGGAAAAAACATTGTAAAATGGAAATGAAATGACAAAAGGGATGAAAAGAGAGCTAATGAATGTTGAAAGGAGGGAAGAGAGTAATGGTAGGGTGGTACTGGGTGTGACAGAGTATCACGTGCAAGAGGTGGAAAAGCGAGCTATAGGACTGGACTACTGACATACTTGGTTCAACTTTTCTATTAAACTCTTTCAGATTTTTTAGAATAACTCTTTAGTATTCACTAAAGGTTAAACTTGTTTTGAGATTTTTTATTTATTTATTTATTTATTTAATTTTATTTATTTGTTTTTTTGGGTTTTTCTATACAGTGGCATAAGGTATTGACTTTTCCAAACCGCGTCCACCCATTTTCAAAATTTCACACTGTATTCCTATCTCTTTAGTGTCTACGATGTAACCTTAACCTAATCCCTCCGATAACTTCAAATGAAAGAAAATAAAATAAACAAAAAAAAAAACCAAACACCTCTATCTCCTCCGTCACAACCACCCACCACTACACTACACCTCCAACCGCACCACCGCCGCACCCCCAGCCGCACCACCGAGCTGTGCTCCTCTCTCCTCGACCCACCACCTATGAGGCCGAGTCGGTGAGCAATGAACTCGTCGCTAAGAACGAAGGAATTCACTTCGATTTTGACAAGATCGACGGCGACAGTGGGAACTTTCTCGGCGATCATAGCGCGGCGAAGTGCATTGGCGATGCTGGAATCGGTTTTCTTAAGCTCGAATTTCATGAAATCATCTCGATTTTTGGGACGAATTTCACCCAAAACCATCGAAAACCCTCGTCCAAATTCAATCGATTATACCATGAGATTAGGAATTCCGAGTTTTGATTTGTACTAGATGGATTATTTGATTTAAAATTCTCGACTTTGATTTGGAATTTATATTTTTGTAGGATGATGCGTGGCTGGGGGGAGGGCTGGCCGGAACGGTTGAAAGAGAGAGGAAGGAGTGGCCGGAAAAGGGCGGTCAGGGCGAAGGGGGAGAGAGTGGCCGGAAATGGGGACTGCGGTTGGAGGTGTAGTGGTGGGTGGTTGTGAGGGAGCAGAGAGAGGTGGGGTAATGGTGTAGTTGAAGGTGTAGTGGTGGGTGGTTGTGATGGAGGAGAGAGAGGTGTTTGGTTTTTTTTTTGTTTTTTTTTTAATTTCTTTATTTTGAAGTTAACGGAAAGTTAACTTAAGTTAATGGAGGGATTAGGGTAGGTTTACATCGTAGTCACTAAAGAGACCTTAGGGGTACAGGGTGGAATTTTGAAAATGGGTGGGCACAGCTTGGAAAAGTCAATACCTCAGGGGCACTGTATAGAAAAACCCTATTTTTTTATTACAATGAGAACAAAGAAAGATAATAAAAGCAGACCACAATCTAAAAAGACAAAAAAAGAAACTCTCGATCACGAGCCTTGCCAACCAACCAATCCGCTGGAGACACCCATTGTTTCGGAACTTTTTAAATCTTGCAAGACTCAACTACAGCCAGAAGAGCCCGAATATCCCGAATTAACTAGCAGAGGAAAATGTCGTCACGTTGTTTGTGGGCAACATATGACAAAGAGGCTCACAGTTTGAGAAAATAAGGATCCTACAAGAAACCCCTTGAAAAGGCATGATGTAACCCCCACTAACAAGCCTGTAATTAAGAATGGAAAGTAGAAGTAGAGAAAGACGCTTGAGCACCTCCCCCACGCACAGCAGACGAATCACAATCGCGCAAAATCCAACCGGCCCTTGCCGTATTGTCTGAGGAAGACCAAGCCCCATCACAAACCAGACAAATGTCAAACCCAGAAGACAAATCCTTATAAAGAGTGGCAACAAAACCAGAACCATGCGGTTGAGGCTGAAGATTCCCATAGCACATGCGACCATGAAACTCCTGAGCTTATCGAGCTCGGTCAGTCCACTGAGAAGCAAGAAGTAAAACATCATCGGAAGAGACAACCTAATGTCAAAACCGAATATTATTACGAGAAAGACAGATAGCGCATAACAGAGCGAAGAACCGAACCGGGTTCTCCCAATCCTTAGAATCCCTCAGTAGAGAGACCATTGAGGAAAACCATTGAGAAATGGAAGGCGAAGAACACCCTGACGATTAAAACAAAAAGCACTTTGGACCCATAAAGAGACAACAAAGTCGCAATCTCTAAATAAATGGTCCACTATCTCCTGTTCCCGGTAGCAAAAATACCAAAAGGGATCAACTAAAAGGCCACAAACATCCAGGACAGTAGCCACCGAAAGACCAGAATGAAAAACTTTCCAACTGAAAATCTTCCATCTAGGAAGAAGAGGGAGACCTCAAAATTTACACGAATTCCGAGATCAGGTGTTTCTCTGATGTAAGATAATGTAGGGTATGCTGTATTAAATTGTAGGTGCCTCTAAAATGGAGGAAATCTCCTTATTTAAAGGGTAATCGGGAAATGTGCTCCTAATTAGGTCATTCTGACCTAATTCTGTTGGGCTACGCCGAATTATGGCTTTCTCGAGATTTGGACCCTTGAAGGCCTCCTTTTCTCCCAGGTTCTGGGAGTGACGCGTGTCAAATGGGGATTGGCCCAATTCGGACTAATTGGGGTATACACGTGTCACGATCTGGTTGGCCCACGTGGCATGGGTAAAATTACCCAAAACATTTGCCCTTCACAGATGTGACATGGTGCGCCGTGTGGCATCCGTAACACGTGTCACTCAGCCACAAAAAATAGTAATAATAATAATAATTTTATTTAAAAACAATTATTTATATACATATATATACTGTGAAAGTTTAACTTTTCACATTCCAGGGAAAATTACAAGATTACCACTGCTTTTACCCCTCTATAAAAATATCTACATCCACCAAAATGTAGCTCTTTCCGCCTAGAGCAGGCGTATAAGGACCTAGAATGTCCATGCCCCATTTAGCAAACGGACTGGGCTGTGGATTGTCGTTCGGTCAGTAGCCGGCCAATGGATTAGCTTACCAAATCTTTGACACTTGTGGAATTTCTTTACAAACTCCATGGCTTCTGACTCAAGAGTGGGCCAGAAATAGTGCCGCATGGCTCTCACAACCAAGAATCTGCCGCCTACATGCGAGGCACAGTATCTCGCATGCAATTCTTAGAGAACTTCTTTCCCCTTTTTCTAGGGTATCACACATCAATAGAGGCTTAAAAAAACCTTCTTTGAAGAGCTCTCCTTGCCTCATCTCAAAGTTTGCAGCCCGCTTCTAGAGTACGGCCGCCTCCTGGTGAATCAGGGAGCGTGCCGTCTGTCAAATATGCTCGGATACTATCAATCCAAGTAGAGCTTCGATCAAGTACTTCAAAGGGATCCTCATCAGATATACTCCTTTTTCCATGACTTCTAAAAGACTGACCGAGGCGTATCATAGGAGGTGGAGGATGCCAGTTTTAAAAATGCATATGCCTGGTTGTTTTCAGACCTAGGCACTTGTCTCAGATGAAATTCTTCAAGTGACCCAGCCTAAGCTTTGACGCCTTCAAATATTTGATCATAGCCGGATGGATGGCTTCATACTCACCATGGTATTGGCTAACGACCAACTGAGAATCAGAGCAAGTGTCAATCTTAGGTTCCCATGACGCCTTGCACATACAGATGTCGGCTAGCAGGGCTTCATATTTCGCCTCATTGTTTGAAGCGTGGGACTTGAACCGTAGTGCGTATTCATATTTATCTCCTTCCAGATATTGAAAGATTATGCCTACACCACAACCGTTCATAGTAGAGCTCCCGTCTATATGCAACTTCCAAACCTGATCAGGGTTATCCGGAGCTACCAGCCTTGTCATTTCGATAATGAAGTCGGCAAACGCCTGACCCTTCACTACTTTTCTTAGTTCATAGGTGATTTCAAGACTTTGCATTTCAATAGCACATTTGAGCATTCTGTCGGATGACTCTAGGGTTGTCATTGGCAACTTGAGGGGTTTATCTGTATAGATCACTACCGGATGTGCCAAGAAGTATGGTTTTAACTTCTTAACAGCCATGTAAAGACCAAGACCAAAATTTTCAACCATAGGGTACCAGAGTTCAGCAAATCTGAGAATGTGACTAATTAAATAGACCGAGAGCTGAATACCGTCTCTCTCAGCAAGGAGAACGACACTGAGGGCATGATCTAAGACGGCTAGGTACATATATAGAGTTTCTTTTGGCAGAGGGCTAACAAGCCTTAGCAAGGAGTGTAAGTGTTCTTTCAATTTCTAAAAGGCCGCCTCTGCATCATTTCCCCATTCAAATCTAGTCTTCTTCCTGATTGCTTGGAAAAAGTAAAGGCATTTGTCACCTAACCTGCTGAGAAATCTCCCAAGCGTAGCCAGGCAACCGGTATTCTTCTGAGCTTCCTTGACAGAGCGAGGTGACTTCATGTAAATCACCGCCTGTATCTTCTTGGGGTTAGCCTCTATCCCCCTTTAATCAATCACGAATCCGAGAAACTTCCAAGACTCAACACCAAAAACACATTTTTAGGGATTTAACATGACCTTATGCCGCCTGAGTGTGGCGAAGGTTTCTCGGAGGTCAGCAAGGTGATCCGTCTATAGCTTGGATTTGACTATTATGTCATCAATACACGCCTCTACATTCCTCCCAATCTGATTAATGAAGACTGTATTAATCATTCATTAGAAAGTAGCCAGTGCATTCTTCAAGCCAAACGACATCACCGTATAACAAAATAACCCTTGATCGGTGACGAAGGCCATCTTCTCTTGATCCTTTTTCCACAAGGGTATTTGATGGAAGCTGGAGTATGCATCCATAAAACTTATCAAGGCATGCCCGGCTGTAGAGTCGATTAAACCGTCAATCTTTGGAAGTGGGTAACTGCCCTTTAGACATGCCTTATTCAAGTTAGTGTAATCTACACACATGCGCCAAGTACCATTTGGCTTCCTTACAAGCACCACATTCGTAACCCAATCAAGGAAGTTACATGGCCGATTGAACTCGGCGTCTAACATCTTTTTAACCTCGGCAGCTGCCGCCTTACTTCTCTCCTCGCCGTGATTTCTCTTCTTTTGCCGGATGGGCTTCTTTTTTGGATCCACGGCGAGTTGTTGACAGCAAGATCCGTGCTGATACCTAGAATCTTTTCCACTTCAAAGAAAAAGATGTCTTTGTCTGTCAGCAGAAGGTGCAAGTCTACTCCCAACCTTTCAAAGGAAATCTTCCCAACCTTAACAGTTCGCACTGGACGGCTGTCATCTAGAGGAATATTAATGTGCTCACCAGCCGGCTGGGGACGGAGATCATCTGACCATTCCCTGGTCAGTGTTTGCTATTTCTTCACTTTCTTCACCTCCACCAGCTGATCAATTTTTATCATCTTTGCGGCTGCTCGAGGGGGTACGTGAATCAAGGTCCTTGATATCGTCAAGGTTTATTGGGTCCTTTGGTTGACCGGTTGCAACAACCGTTGGTTTGACATCTAAGAGACAACACTCCTTTTCCGTCTTCTGATCCCCGTTGAGGGAGCCAACAGAGCCATCATCATTTTTATACTTGAGAAGCATGAGAGTTGGGATGATGACAGCCTTGCACTCGTTCATAGTGGGTCGGCCAAGAATAATGTTGTAGGTGGTCAGCTCTTTAACCACCAGGAACCGAATGACCATGCGCTGCCCTTTTCCTTTTTTCCCCAACCGGATGGGTAGATCAATTTTTCCGACTGGTTGCACGACCCCTCCACCAAAGCAAACTAGTGGATGGGAGACGTCACGCAGATTGTCTGGGTTGTAGTTAAGCTTGGACAAACACTTGTAGCAGATGAGATTAGAGGAGCTACCCGTGTCTATAAGGATTCGGCCAACCAGTTGGTTGGCGACCTTACATTTAATGACGACTGGGTTGTCATGCAGTCGGCGGACTTTGCCCCGGTCCTTCTCAGTGATGAGGAAGTTTGGGAATAATCCACTGCTAGACGCCTGTCCATCATCAACAAAATGGATCATCTTCTTCAGATGATCCTTGGTGCCCCGAATGGTCGAGCCATCACAAGCAAATTCGCCTGCTATAGCGTAGACTGGATCCTTGTCGATGTCCGAGCTACTAGTACGCTGGGCAGTCTTAGATGACTGTCCTGGATTCGTCTTAGATGCCTCTTTAGACTTCAATACATAGGACTTCAGCAAGCCCTTTTCAGCTAGACGGTCCAACATCCGCTTGAGGCTATAGCAGTCATTGGTGTCATGGCCCAATTCCTCATGGAAGTGGCATAATTTATTCTTATTCCGCGACAAAACAATACTCTTCATAGGATTTGGATTCTTAATAGTCAGTCGATCCTTCACCTTTGTGAAGATGGTGTAACAGTTGACAGGCGGTATTTTAGGTCGTCACTAAGACACCTCTATCAAATGATATTTGTAGTCCTAAACATGCAACTAAAAGAGTATAGAGGCAAGTTAAGGGTCGAACACAGGGAAACGATTAAGCACCGCTATTTATCTCCTAATGTTAATCTAATTCGATCAAGAAGTGTGGTGGGTAAAGTAATGACTAAAGGGGATAGAACAACAATTAAAATAGGTACTAGGGGGAAGGATCAAACATGCTTTGATTTCAACGAAGTTAGGCATCGGAAAATAGGTTTACATGTAACCCAAGCGACTCATACAAGGCAATATCAAGAATACTCTCTAATCACCTATCGGGATTAAGAGCCTTCCTAGCTAACATACGCTCACACTATCGTCGTAAGGCATACAAGCTAAGGTCATGCAATAATCAATCACCTAATGACTATTCCTAAATCGCACTATCGTCACGATTTAGTTCACGTCATTCAACCACAACATGCATATGGCCATAAACATGGAGTGACTAATAAGTATAAGCACAAGGAAGATTTAATCACAAATATTCCAAATTAACCTAGCCTAACATACATCAAACTCAAAGTATATCTTCACCAAACCCCTAGCAACAAGAAACTACTCACTAGTCATAACTACAACTACAATCATGCTAAGCAACATTATAACCAATGAAATGGTAAGAAAGACAAAGTTTTTATCAACTAAATTAACAAGAGTAGAAGCTTTAATCATAAAAGCAAGAGACAATAGAGAAATATACCAAAACCTTCATTGAAATCCAAATAAAGAGCCACACATCATTCAATCTTCAATCTCCAAGCTTGACCATACATCAATGTTGCAAAATTACTTCTTCAAAAACTAAAAGTAAAACTAATGTTGATAGACAATGAGAATTACACTAAAAGCTATATGATTGTTCAATACAAAATTTTTCTAAAACAAAGACCTAGAAATTGATATTTTTGAGCTCTCTCCTTGGGTTTCTATGCTAGTTTTTTTTTATCTTTTCCTCCCCCTCCTTAGCCGTTTTTGCTTTTTTTTCTTTTAACTTGGGCTGAAATCGGGATTTGAATCAGCAGCAGAGAGGCGCGCCCGCGCCCAACAGTGGCGCGCCCGCGCGTTAAATGATGGCGCGGCCGCTCCTAGAAATGCGCGCCCGCTCCAAAGAGGGTATTTAATGGTTGATCCCGCTCATCAGCGCGCCCGCGCTCTATAGATGCGCGCCCGCTCCTTTGGTTGCGCGCCCGCGCCATTCGTCTGGTTTGGATTTCTTCCTATTTTGCCCTTATCCCTTCCATCTCTGAATCAACAGCATACGCCTGCAATCATGGAACAGGAAGGCAAGGCGTGATACAACGAAAGGGGAGGGGAGTATAGACTACCTAAACCACATGAATACACATTACGCGCCACAAAGGTAGAATACTCGAAATAGGAGGATCATAGCAAAAACATACTAAAATGAACTGAATTATTACTAAAACTACTAGAAAAGACTATCCTAAGAGCGACATAAATGTCACTCATCAAATTCCCCCAAGCTAGACCTTTGCTCGTCCTCGAGCAAAGCTAAAGGCAAAGAAGATTGAGAAACGATTATCCAAACACAAGCAATATAAATAAAAATAAAATAAAATAAAATAAAATAAAAAGAGGGGGGGAAGGAATTTACACTAACTCACTTTCGTAGGAATCACGGTTGTTTTTAACATAAACAACAAGCCATTTAAACCTCAAAGTCGCCAATGAGGACGAGTATGCTCTCGTGGGGGTTTCCAAAGAGTTTAACCCACAACTCTTGGCGACATGCTCAAGAAAAACCAAAACAAAGGAGCAAATAAAGAAGAAAATCAACTACAAACAAGCATAGATGGATGACAATCTTTCTAGGTACTAAGAGTAAACACATTTTTGGATGCCAATGGTTGATTGAAAGATAAGTTATTCTAAGCATAGAGAACTCTAATATGCTCCACTCCACCCGCATTCCATACATTCTTACCGCGTTCCCTCATCTGGATTCAAATCCACCCTTCAAGGTAGTATCTCATGACTCCACGAAGGAGCCGGAACAAATGAAACAAGGGTGACCCGACATCTTACCAAGTCATGCTCTCTCCATATGCTTGAAATCTAGCTCCCTCCACCGACTAGTGACTCAACCAATCCAAGTTAAAAGGACTTAGGGTTGTAATGCAGGCTAGGAGGTAAGGGTGAGGAAAGAAATAAATAAATAAATAAATAAAATAAAATAAGTATATATGAAAATTTGGTGGTAAATCCTAATTGTGAAGCAGAAGATGTCGCCAATTCTCATAACAAAGTAGAATATCACCAATTTCCAAACAAAATACATCTTCCCCCAAGCTTATTCAGCACAAACTCACAAAAGTATATACAAAATGCGTAGAACCTCTCCCCCAAGCTTGAAATGAGCAGTGCCCTCAATGCTCAAACTATATACAATTTTTTTTTTTTTTTTTTTTTTTTTTTTTTTTTTTTTTTTTTTTTTGGGAACTTCCATTGTCCTTGCTTGTTATTTCAAATTCCAAACCATCACCTTGCAACTTTCCGATTTTAAATCATTACAAACTATCATGTCTCAAACTTCACAAGTCATTGGGCGAAAAGTGAAACAAAAGGTCATGGGGTTTGAATGTGTTTATGAACAAAGAGGTGCAGGCTCAATCATGGCTAGCAAGGGGCAAACGCAAAAAGAAAAAAAAATATAATTTATCAAGAAGCAACAAAAGGAAAGATAAACCTAGAAAAGCAAAATAGTCACCGAAGAAAATGCTTTTATCGTCCTTAGATATAGTTCGGTCGCGATCTCGGGTAGCTAGACAACAAGTTCTCGATCGAAGCATGCCTTGGTAAGGATCCTATGCCGCTCATACAATAAGTGGTGGAGGCTTGAACAATAAATCTGACATGGGTTACAAAAACTACCTTTAGGGCTTCAAATCCCCCAAAGAGGGCAACGCCATCTTACCACAAACAAGTGAATTTGGGTTCGGTGGGCCTTACGAGTTCTAGCAACTACCTTAGCATAGACATATCTTAGAGTCAACCAATGGCAATCCAAGAACGCGGAAACTCTTAATCCTTAGGAATAAAGACATTCAAGAACGCAAGTCAAATATATTTTTTATTTTTATTTTTTTTTTTTATTTTTTTTTTTTTTCGCTATAAACTAATCTACCCTTGACAAAATTTCTAGATCTTCACCAAAATCAACATTACCTCAAAAATCATCAAGCCATAAATACATACCTGCACTGGTGAATCGCCATGTTGGCGAATACCAGTAATCATCATTATCGACAGGGAAAACGGGGGGCGGACTCAGCGGTATCCATCAAACCGAGAGAAGCGTCCCCAAAGCAGCATCATCATCAAAACCATATCAAAAACTCATCAACAGTATTAGTGAACAGGGGCAAAGTCAACCAAAGAAAACAGTCATGTAACTCAGTAGAATCAGCAGCATGAAGGTACAGGGAAAACAATGAAAGACCGGCAGGCGAGCAAGTAAGAATCCCAACCAAGTCACTCCCTACCAAGAGTATATCTCCAACTCATCAAAATAAGCGTACAAAAACAAGGGAGAGAGATATATGATATACGTGTTTTATACAATGGTTTTCCCCGGTTTGATTGCATGATTTTACATGGTTTTGAGCTCTACGGAGCTATTTCTTGCTAACAATCTCTTCTTTAGTGTATTCGATTGTTTTAGTAAGCTTTTCAGGAATATGAAGCGTTTCTAGGCAATTGGACGTGTTTTTAGTAGATTCGGAAGAGTTGATAGCCAAGAACTGCAATTTATGTGGAATGCCCGACCGGGCATGGCTTGCCCGGGCAGACCGGGCAATGAGGAGTTCACAGGAAGAAGCCCAATTCTGAACGGTGCAACGCGCGCCCGATCGGGCAGGCTTCGCCCGGTCAGACCGGGCGATGAAGAAATCAAGTTATGAGATGCAATTTTGGAAACGTGTTACGCGCGCCCGACCGGGCGAGGTTCGCCCGGTCAGACCGGGCAAAGAAGGAAAACTGTCGTATTTTACGCAGCCTTCCTCCGCCCGATCGGGCGAGGTCCGCCCGGTCAGACCGGGCAAAGCTCAAGAACGCGTATTTTCTTATTTTTCCGAAATATTATCTTTTGGGGGTATAAATACCCTTTTGTAATTAACTTTTAGACAGTTAGTTTTTCATTAGTTTTCTCCTTAAGCCCTAGAAAACTCTCAAGAACCCTAGTTTTATTTTCTTAAGCAATTTCAATCTTTAATCCTAGTTTTATTAATTGTTCCTCAAGAATTCAAGATCATCAATTGAAGTATTTGGTATTTCTTACTTTCCATCTCTTTTATTTATTTTATAGTTCTTTAATTATGTGTTCTCTATTAGATCTTGTTTTTGATTTAATTATGATTTGTGAGTAGTTTCCTTAATCCGGGATCTTGCTAAGCCCGATTATGATTGATGTATAAAGTAGATCTTTAAATTCCCCAATAATAATCCCAATTGACATGCTTAATTGATTGTGTTTATGCCAATACTAGATTAGGGATAATTAGTATTGTTATCATCCCTTTGTTCTTATTGCAACGGAAGTTGGGTATTAACGGGATTAGGTTATTTCAACTAAGGGTTTGAAGATCATCACGGAAGTAGATGATTGAATAATTAGGAATCTAGGCATGGTGTTTAATGTCCCTTATTCGCTTGATTCCACGGAAGTAGGCTTGATAGTTAATTTGGGAAGCCATTGATAACTCGGAAGAGACCTTTGGTATTATTATTAGGGATTGCTTTTCTTCTTGTCAATTGATTTATATATTGGGGGTAGATTTATTAGTTTATCAATCATAATCGTGGTGATGCTTGATCTTGGATGCTTTAGTTTATTGATTAATATTTCCTCTAGTTAATTGTGTTATTTAATAAATTAGTTGATTATTATCATCCATTATTGATTGGTCACGTGCTTAGTGATTAATTGAGTCTGATTAATTGAATGAACCATAGTCTCTTGGGATTCGATCCTTACTTGCCCTACTACACAGTTAGAAGGAATAGTTAGGTTATTTTTGTTAGGTACGCGATAAGCCTATCAAATTTTGGCGCCGTTGCCGGGGACTAACGGTTTTCATCTAATTATTTGTGATTCGTTTTTTTTGCTAAGCTTTTGGTTTGTTGCTTTGGCTATTATTAACTTCTTTTTATCTTATGAGTTGATGATATACATGCCTTGGAGATGGATGATTTATTGTCACGTCTTGCATCTGGCCATTGTTCTTGTTATTATCTTTATCATGAAAACCCTGATTGCCCTTATAGTGAGTATTTTGTTCGAGCTCCGGATGATTTTAGAATCTTTCCATTCGTATATGATTATTCTGAAAAACAGTTTGTTCTAAATGAAATTTATTGGAGGATTCATGATGAATATTATCATAATTTGTATAATACGTCGGAGGAAGAATCATTTGTTGAAAAACCGATGGTTAAAGAGTCATTGGTTATAGAATCAGTGGTTGAGGTATCATTGGTTCCAATAGAAGAAGAATCATTAGTTGTAGAACCATTGGTTGAAAAGTCATTGGTTGTAGAACCAATGGTTGAAAATTCTTTTTCCTTTGGTAATGAACTTATTCGTGAGCGTAAAATAATAGAGTCGTTATTGGGTGATGATACAGAACAAGACTACCTCCATGTTCGTTCTATTAATTCTAAATTTTTAGCGGAGGAAGCAGAAGGTTGTGGTGTATCTTCATCTTTTTCTTTTGATTTTTCTTTTTACCTTGAGTTTTCTTTGTGTGCTCCTAATCTTTTCTATGTAAGGATTACTGTGCTTGCAATTGAGCCCTATATAGTGCTTAATGAAATGTTTGCAGGAGCGTATGATAAGTTACTCAAGGCGTTAAGTTCTTCTGATGGAAGGAGAATGGTCAAGCTTAAGACCTTGATAAACTAGCGCTTTACGGGAGGCAACCCGTATTTCATTATTTTTATTTTAGTCTTTTCTAATTTTTGTGTTTTCGTTTGTTTTATTTTAGAGAGGTAAGGAGAGGATATTTTATTCTTGTGGGAGTTTCTATATGTGTAGGTTTTGATCTAGAAAGGTTTCGATTTTAAAGGAGAAGAAAGCTGGATTGTACTCGGGTTCGCTCGGGCAGAGCTCGCCCGATCGGGCGCGCGTACGGATCAGCAAAACTGCTCAAGTTCAACAGGCCGTAACTTTTACGTTTCTTATCGGATTTTTGCGTGTGACCTATCGTTGGAAAGCTCTTCAAGTCTACTTTCCAACACAATTAGAATCACTGCATTATAATTTATACAAAAAAAGTTATGATCAGAATAGTACGCATAACTCAATTTTTATATTTTTCCCACTAACACTTTGTTTCATTCTTGCCCAAATTTGTTCCAAAGAGATGCATTGAAATCCTCGAGGCTTTGGTGACATTGTTGTGGTGATGATGATAAGTAGTAGTCGCCTTGACTACTAGCTTCCCTTTAAGACAATGAGGACATTGTCTGATTTTGGCTTGGGGGAGATTTTTGGATTAAGGTATCTTTCTTTTCTCTCTCTTTTTGTTTTTTGACGTATTCAGTTTAGTTTTATTTCTTTCATAGTCTAGATTTTATTGCTTTCTAGGTTAGATTTTATTGCTTTGAAAAAGAAAAAAAAAATACAAAAATACGATCCAATGAATAATAAATCATGCTTCCCTGTGCCCCATTCATGAAAATTGTTTTAATTCTTGGTATATGATGACGAGTATTGTGGATAGGTTAGCCATGATTTGATGTTTGATTGCTTGGATGTCTTACCATGAGTCAATTTTGCCCAACTACTTGTGAATATAGTGCTTGACTAGTTGATTTGGTTAGGAATGTGTGTTAGTTCCTGGTATGTCAATGAAGTTGAGTATTGGTTTATAACTTTGAGTAATGTTTGCATGACTCATTAATATGCACATTGAGGAGGACGAAGGCATTTGTTCCTCTAGGTGGCCTTCAGACGATATTAGATACATTTGTTCCCTTCTTGCTACCCATGTTGTTGCTTGTGCCCTTTTATTGTTTATTTTGCCACATTACAAGCCTATTTAAGCCCCATTGGTTACTAGTCCCAAGCTTGGCTTGGGGGAGCTAATAGTGAGTGAGGTGAGGGAGTTGTAGTGTGCATGTAATTTGCACAATTTTGGGTGGATTTGAGAAGTTTTTTATTTGTTCTTATTGTTGTGGATTGAAAAAAAAATTGAAAATTTATTGTGCAAAGAAAAAAAAAATTCCAATGTGAGATAAAAAAAAAGAAAAAGAAAGAGCAAAAGAAAAAAATTGTTTCAATGTTCAAGTGTTCTAATTGAAGGCTGCTCAAGAAAAAAAAAAAAGAGAGTTCAAAGTTTGTTTGTTTACTCAAGTTCTATAATTTTATATTTTGTATATATGAGTGAAATTTTAAGTGTTGGAAATTTTTAATATAATTGGGATGTTTGGTGAATTTTTGGTAGAGCTGAGTTGTGTTGGAGATGATTTGGTCATTAATTTGTTTTGACCTTGGTTTTATTTATTAGGATTTTGGCTCCCTTAAGCATAGCTTTACTCTTACATTTTCCCAAATATTTCCCACCTTTTACCCTAGCCTTACATTACAAGCTTTGAAGACCTTCTGACCTTTGTGCATAGAGTTGTGTGAATGTGAAATTAGTTGTTTTCCAATGCAAAGAATGATTTGATATATTTCGAGTCGACTGCTAGGTTGAGTGCTTGTTTTCTTAAAACACACGAGTGCGTGAGCTTGGGAGGGCATTGTTCACATTTAAAGGAGTTGGATGGAGAGCGACCGAGTATATCTTTTACTCGCCACATAAATGAGAGTTGAGTGTGTGAACACTAGTCTTGAATTCTATATGCTCTTGTGGTTTGCTCTATTTGACCATTGTCAGACAGGATGAGTAGTTAGATGGATTTGATTGGTTGACTTTGATGCATAACTGTCGAGTTTACCTTTAATCGTATTTATTGATTTGAGTTACTTTTGGGGTGAAGTATTGATTTATTTATTCATTGCTTTGCTTAGGGACAAGCAAAGGTTTAGCTTGGGGGAATTTGATATACGTGTTTTATACAATGGTTTTCCCCGGTTTGATTGCATGATTTTACATGGTTTTGAGCTCTACGGAGCTATTTCTTGCTAACAATCTCTTCTTTAGTGTATTCGATTGTTTTAGTAAGCTTTTCAGGAATATGAAGCGTTTCTAGGCAATTGGACGTGTTTTTAGTAGATTCGGAAGAGTTGATAGCCAAGAACTGCAATTTATGTGGAATGCCCGACCGGGCATGGCTTGCCCGGGCAGACCGGGCAATGAGGAGTTCACAGGAAGAAGCCCAATTCTGAACGGTGCAACGCGCGCCCGATCGGGCAGGCTTCGCCCGGTCAGACCGGGCGATGAAGAAATCAAGTTATGAGATGCAATTTTGGAAACGTGTTACGCGCGCCCGACCGGGCGAGGTTCGCCCGGTCAGACCGGGCAAAGAAGGAAAACTGTCGTATTTTACGCAGCCTTCCTCCGCCCGATCGGGCGAGGTCCGCCCGGTCAGACCGGGCAAAGCTCAAGAACGCGTATTTTCTTATTTTTCCGAAATATTATCTTTTGGGGGTATAAATACCCTTTTGTAATTAACTTTTAGACAGTTAGTTTTTCATTAGTTTTCTCCTTAAGCCCTAGAAAACTCTCAAGAACCCTAGTTTTATTTTCTTAAGCAATTTCAATCTTTAATCCTAGTTTTATTAATTGTTCCTCAAGAATTCAAGATCATCAATTGAAGTATTTGGTATTTCTTACTTTCCATCTCTTTTATTTATTTTATAGTTCTTTAATTATGTGTTCTCTATTAGATCTTGTTTTTGATTTAATTATGATTTGTGAGTAGTTTCCTTAATCCGGGATCTTGCTAAGCCCGATTATGATTGATGTATAAAGTAGATCTTTAAATTCCCCAATAATAATCCCAATTGACATGCTTAATTGATTGTGTTTATGCCAATACTAGATTAGGGATAATTAGTATTGTTATCATCCCTTTGTTCTTATTGCAACGGAAGTTGGGTATTAACGGGATTAGGTTATTTCAACTAAGGGTTTGAAGATCATCACGGAAGTAGATGATTGAATAATTAGGAATCTAGGCATGGTGTTTAATGTCCCTTATTCGCTTGATTCCACGGAAGTAGGCTTGATAGTTAATTTGGGAAGCCATTGATAACTCGGAAGAGACCTTTGGTATTATTATTAGGGATTGCTTTTCTTCTTGTCAATTGATTTATATATTGGGGGTAGATTTATTAGTTTATCAATCATAATCGTGGTGATGCTTGATCTTGGATGCTTTAGTTTATTGATTAATATTTCCTCTAGTTAATTGTGTTATTTAATAAATTAGTTGATTATTATCATCCATTATTGATTGGTCACGTGCTTAGTGATTAATTGAGTCTGATTAATTGAATGAACCATAGTCTCTTGGGATTCGATCCTTACTTGCCCTACTACACAGTTAGAAGGAATAGTTAGGTTATTTTTGTTAGGTACGCGATAAGCCTATCAATATACTCAAGGACGCAGCCTACTGGCCACTAGAGCCGGGCTCACTAGGTGAGCCAGACCGACGTGGCGGCTCGTCATAAGTGAAGCCACTAGGGGGGCCGAAAAGGCCCCAACCACCGTCAAAGCCCGGCGGCCAACCGTAGTGACCTCTGTAAAGATCCTCTTGCCAACTAGGCAAAGGATCAGAGGGAGTGTCCTCGGATTGAGAGTACAGAGGGGCGGGGTGATCAGGATGTGCATAGGGGTACGCAGGGTCCCCTCTAAAGTCACACCCGCCGGGCACACGATAATCGTACTGCCCGTCCTCTGGGAAGCTGCGGAGCTCCCTACTAGGCTCGGAAGGACCTTGCCAGTAGGGGTAAGTGGGGAGATTGTCCCCACCCCAAGAAGGAACAGGGCCGTGCTGAGGCGGCCAATTGGGGTAGTTCACGGGGGGGGGGGGCAATCTCTCCTCTATCCACAGCGGAGTCATAGAGGGCCTGCTGCTGCAGATGGTGGCCTTGCTGTGACTCATAAATTGCCTGCAACTGCCTAGCTATATCAGATAGCTGAAATGTACCTGTACCTGCGGGTTGCTGGGTAACCGGCTGCTGCTGCTGCTCCTCCTCCTGAACCTCCTCCTCATTACCCATTCCAACCTCATCGTCCCCATCGACATCGGGCACTCGCCCGCTATCTCTCAAAACTCTCCACACATTAGGGGACTGACGCGTGAGAGAAGTGAAGTGAGGCTTGGGGAGGAAACAATGGTGGGCTCCTCTAACTAGCCACCTAAAAGCATTGGGGTTCGCCGTGGGGGTAATAAAATCAGAACGGCGAAGCTGGTCCAAATCAAGGTAAATATCCCCACTACTACCTACGGCCGTGCATAGAGGTAGAAGGTCAGTGTAACCTAATTTGGTGGCCAGTCTAGTGACCATCGCCCCGCAGTGTATCTCCCCTGGCTTTTTCCCCTTTGCTATGGCTTGGGAGGTTTGCATGAAGAGGAAACCCAAATTCAACCTCCGAGCATGCTCTGCCTTTGTGGCTATCCATAGGCAAAGGACCTCTTCCTTAGTCAGCTTCCCTAGGTCCTGCTTAGGAATGATAGAATACCCTAATAAACGGTGTAGGATCCTAAGGGCAGGGTGCCAAATCTCACTGGCTATGGAAGTCCGGGTGTAAAACTCATTTTTGCCTGAAATGGAACGCCACCAAGCGTACTCACTATACTCCCCAAAGCTCTCATATAGAGGGTAGTGAATGTCGGCATCGGGGTGAAGGTCGAGGGCTCGGTTGAACTCTGCCAATGACATGGTGTGGGGGTTGTTGAAGAGTTGGAAAGAAATTCGAAAGTCGTCATTTTCTAGACTATCCACTTGAAAAGACGAGAAAAACTCTAATGTGGGTTCTTTGTAGGTCATGAATGAGGAGTTTATGAATGACCCTAATCGAAGGTTGTCAAAAAGAATCCACAAATCATCATTAATACCGAGTTTTATCATGTCTCCACGATGGTAGTGTCTAGAAGGTCGCAACTTACGTTTTCGCATTTCCGAGTGTATGGAGGAGTGGCTTTTGTGTAAAAATTTTAGGGTGGGTAAGGCATTGGGTTGGTCTGACTCTTGGTTTTGGGACGATTGTCCCGACTTTGCAGTTTTTCTCTTCTTCCCAATTCTTAGACTCATGACTGCCCACCTCTTTTTTTTTTTTTTTTTTTTTTTTTTTTTTTTTTTTTCACTCCTTTTCAAAGCCAACTCCGGCTATTTCCACCCTTAACCTCCACAAAACTACAATGTACCTGTTCACAAGCAATAATAATCCAACCACGCAACGAATATAGCCTAAGATACTAATCAACAACAACAAGTTCAACAGAATCCAGCAATAATTTCAACAATAATCAACCAAATTTCGCTAATAACCTAAGATAATCAAAATCCTTACTTAAAATTAATCCAAGAGAATAATTAACTAAGGAGATCGAATACCTTTACCTTTATGCGGAAGATTGCTGTTTTGGTGTCGATTTGGTGAAGGATTTGAGTAGGAAGGGGGGGGGGGGTTCGTTGCGGTTGTGCCCTTGATGCCCAATTGCTACCTTTGAAGATGAACAAACGGAGAGGATGATTGATTGAAGCTTGAGGATGATTGATGTGGTTTATATTTTGAGAATGATTGATTTATGAAGGTGGAAGAAGATGATCTTGGCTATGGTGGTGAGGAGCGGCCGCGAAGAGAGAGAAAGGCAAAGAGGGTTTGGTTTATGTTTGTGAGGATTTGGAAATTGCGGGAATATAAGAAGCCACCGTATTTTTTTTTTTTTTTCTGATATCCAGAAAGGCGCGCCCGCTCCCGATTAAGGCGCGCCCGCTCCTTATAGAAAACGCGAGCCGCTCCTATATCGCGCCTAAATCGCTCCAACTTCCTGGAAATCAGTAAAACTACAGCGCGCCCGCGCTAATAATAGACGCGCCCGCGCCTTCTTTAAAACGCGAGCCGCTCTGCAATCGCGGCCAAATCGCTCCTGCCTCCTGGAATGGAAGTAATTTTCAAGCGTATACCAGGCGCGCCCGCGAAGAAACCAGGCGCGCCCGCACCTTACTGCTCATGCGGGCCGCGCTTCAGCCGCGATAAAATCGCTCCAACTCCCTGGAATTGGAGAATTTACATTCACAAAAACGGCGCGCCCGCGATGAAACTTGGCGCGCCCGCGCCTTACTGCTGTTGCGGATCGCGCTTCAGCCGCGATAAAATCGCTCCAACTCCCTGGAATTGGAGAAATTTTCATTCATAAAAATTGCGCGCCCGCGACGAAACCAGGCGCGCCCGCGCTTTAATGCTGCTGCGGATCGCGCTACAGCCGCGTTCAAATCGCGCTGAGGTTCTGTTTCTTTAGAATTCATCCGAGCACAAATTTCAAAATTCCTCTCTTTTTTAATTTTTCTGCTTTGCTCTTGCCTTTCTTTCCTCGTGGACACACGCAATCACGCCTGCATCAGAATTGATTGGGAAGAGCGTTAGGTGGATTAGTTCAAGCGATTTGAAAGAAAATAAAATCAAAGAGGTTAGAAACCGGGTTGCCTCCCGTAAGCGCTTCTTTAACGTCACTAGCTTGACGTACTTCACACGGAATCATGGTGATTTGGAAACATCAATGAGAGTTAAATTTTCTGGCTTCTCAATTAGCTGACCCTCATAGTATGGCTTGAGACGCTGCCCATTCACTTTGAATGGAGGGTACTTGTCATTGAAAATCTCAACCGAGCCATAAGGAAAGGTTTTGGACACTTGAAATGGACCGCTCCATCTAGATCTCAATTTCCCGGGGAAGAGCTTGAGTCTTGAATTGTAGAGCAGGACCTTTTGTCCTTCCACAAATTCCTTCTTGGAAATTCGAGCATCGTGCCATGCCTTGGTTCTTGCTTTGTAGAGGCTTGCACTGTCATATGCATTCATTCTCAGCTCTTCCAACTCATGAAGCTCTAGAAGCCTTTGCTCACCCGCACTGTGGAGATCAAAGTTGATTTGCTTGATTGCCCAATGCGTTCGGTGCTCCATCTCTACGGGTAAATGGCAATTCTTCCCATAAACAAGCTTATAGGGGGTAGTCCCTATAGGAGTCTTGAAGGCGGTCCTATATGCCCACAATGAATCAATGAGCTTACTGGACCAATCCTTCCTTGTTCTAGCAACAGTCTTCTCTAAGATGACTTTTAACTCCCTATTTGTGACCTCCGCTTGACCACTTGTTTGGGGGTGGTAAGCAAGGCCTCGCTTATGAGATACACCGTACTTTGAAAGAAGCTTGTTGAATGCATGGTGCTTGAAGTGTGAGCCTCCATCACTTATGATTGCCTTAGGAACACCGAATCTTGGGAAGATGACTTTCTTGAACAAATTGATGACCACCCTTGAGTCGTTGGTGGGAGATGCCACGGCTTCCGCCCATTTGGAGACATAATCAACGGCAACTAGAATGTCCCGGTTTCCTTGGGATGAGATGAAAGGGCCCATGAAGTCAATTGCCCAAACATCAAAGATTTCAAGTTCAAGAATAGGATTTTGGGGCATCTCATCGCGCCGTGATATGTTCCCTGTCCTTTGGCACCTATCACAAGTCTTAACAAATTGCCAAGCATCTTTGAATAGAGACGGCCAAAAGAGCATACATTGCAAAACCTTGGAAGCGGTCTTTTGAGCACTCATATGACCACCACAAGGGGATGAGTGGCACATTGAGAGCACATCTTGGAATTCTTCATTAGGAACACATCTTCTCAAGAGTCCATCCACCCCTCTCTTCAACAACATGGGGTCATCCCATATATACTTCTTTGCTTCATGCTTGAGCTTTCTATGTTGTTGAGGAGTGAAATCCGGAGGTATGGCACTACAAGCCAAGTAGTTCACAATATCCGCATACCAAGGCTCCGATTTTGCCTCAAGAGCATATAAGACATCATCCATTAGGGCATCTTCAATTGGCAAATCGTCTTCATGTATTCTTGCAGCTCCTAACCTAGAGAGGTGGTCCGCCACCACGTTCTCGGCTCCCTTCTTATCTCTCATTTCGTAATCAAAATCTTGAAGGACCAACACCCATCTCAACAACCTCGGTTTGGCCTCCTTCTTACTTATCAAATATTTGAGAGCCGAGTGATCGGTATACACTATTGTCCTAGAACCAATGAGGTAGGTTCTAAACTTCTCAAATGAGTGGATAACCGCCAAAAACTCTTTTTCGGTAGTTGTATAATTTCGTTGGGCATCATTGAGAGTCTTGGACAAATAGTATATAACGTGAAGTTTCCCATCCTTTCTTTGTCCCAGAACCGATCCAATGGCCCCGTCGCTTGCATCGCACATTAGCTCGAATGGTAGAGACCAATCCGGTCCTCGGACTACGGGGGCGGTGCAAAGGGCCTTTTTCAACCTGCAAAATGACTCATGACAAGCTTCATCAAATACAAATTCTTTATCCTGTTGCAAGAGAGATGTGAGAGGCTTAGCAATCAAAGAGAAATCTTTGATGAAGCGGCGGTAAAAGCCGGCATGACCAAGGAAGGACCTCACTTCTCTCACATTTGTGGGAGAAGGAAGCTTCTCGATCACATCAACCTTCGCACCATCGACTTCGATGCCCGCTTGGGAGATTTTATGGCCAAGAACAATGCCGTTTTCCACCATGAAGTGGCATTTCTCCCAATTGAGCACCAAGTTGGCACTCTCACACCTTTCTAAACAACGAGATAAATTCATTAGGCACTGCTCATACGTGCCTCCACCAACGGAAAAATCATCCATAAAAACTTCCATTTCTTCCTCGATCATTTCACTAAAAATTGACATCATGCATCTTTGGAAGGTGGCCGGGGCATTACAAAGACCAAAAGGCATCCTACGGTAAGCAAAAGTTCCGTAGGGACAAGTGAAAGTGGTCTTTTCTTGATCTTTTGGGTCAATTGGGATTTGGAAGAATCCCGAATAACAATCAAGAAAGCAATAAAAAGCATGCTTTGTAAGCCTCTCAAGCATTTGATCGATGAACGGTAATGGAAAATGGTCTTTGGAAGTGTTGGCATTTAATTGGCGGTAATCAATACACATGCGCCAACCCGTAACAAGCCGAGTTGGGACCAATTGTTGCTTATCATTGATCATTACCGTCATACCTCCCTTTTTCGGCACTACTTGAACCGGGGATACCCAATCACTATGAGCGATTGGATAGATGATCCCTGCTTCAAGTAGCTTGGAAACTTCCTTTCTCACAACCTCTTGCATGGAAGGATTAAGTTTCCTTTGCCGTTGCCTACACGGCTTAGCACCCTCCTCTAAATCGATCTTATGCATGCATAGGGAGGGGCTTATACCTTTGAGATCATCAAGAGTATAACCCAAAGCCTTCCTATGCATTTTCAAAACATTAAGCAATGAGGAGGTTTGCTCTTCCGTGAGGTTAGCATTGATAATGACCGGAAAAGTATCATTAACATCCAAAAAGACATACCTCAAGCCCGAAGGTAGAGGTTTCAATTCTACCTTCGGAGCTACCTTACCATTGGAGATTTCCTCCTCTTCTACTTGGAAGACTTCATACGGTTGGGGCATCTCTTGGTCGGGGGTTGTCTCTTCTTTCTCATCAAGCATTTCCTCATATAATTGCATCTCCTTTTGATCACCTACCTCATTCTCATTCAACAAAACATTCTCAAGTAGATCATTAGAAGCATGCATATAAGGGTATCTAAACTCATTCATCAAGTTTTCAATTGTATCTATTCTAAAACATTCATTGTCAGAGGAAGGTTGTCTCATCACCTTATTCAAATCAAATTCGATAGAATCATTGTCAACCTTCAAGGTCATCTTGCCTTCTTTGACATCAATAATTGCTTTAGAGGTAGCTAGGAATGGCCTACCCAAGATTATAGGAATTCTTTCATCTTCATCCATTTCAAGAACATAAAAGTCCACCGGAAAAGTGAACTTACCGACTCTAAGGGGTATGTCCTCTACTTTCCCTATAGGCAATTTTGTGGACCTATCTGCTAATTGGAGGGTGATGTTTGTAGGTGAAAGGTTTCCCACATTAAGCTTTTGGTAGACCGAGAAAGGCATTAAACTCACACTAGCACCTAGGTCACACAAAGCTTTCCCCAAATGAACTTCATTGATAGAACAAGGGATGGAAAAACTACCGGGATCTTGCAATTTAGTTGGTAGCTTACTGGAGAGAATAGCACTACAATTTGCGGTTAAGCTAACGGTTTCAACTTCTCTCCTTCCATTCAGGAGGTCTTTTAGGAATTTAGAGTAGTGTGGCATCTCTTTCATAGCATCCACAAAGGGTATAGAAACATGCAAGCTCTTTACTACATCTAAAAATTTTCCAAATTGGACATCAAGCCTAGACCTAGGAAATCTTTGGGGAAAAGGCAACCTCTCATTCCTAGGTTGGAGATTAAGGGGTAAAGATGTTTGATCTTTGGTGCTCTCCTTTTCGAGTTCCTTCTCTTTCTCTTTCTCACCCCTCTCATTCTTTCCGGCACTTCCCTCTAGAATCTCATTCTCTCTTGATGATTCATCCTCAACCTCAAGTCCTATCCTCACATCGGGACTCTTCTCAACATTTAGTTCACTCTCAAGGATCTTCCCACTTCTAGTAGTAATGGCATACATAGACTTGGGGTTGACACCTTGACTAGGTAAAGAAGAAGATGAAGAAGGGGAGGATGAAGAACTTGGTTGGGAAATTTGAGAGATTTGGGTCTCAAGCATTTTCATGTGTGCCTTGATTTGTTTCTTTTCTTCCTCTTGACTCTTATTATGGTTTTCTTGATTTTTAATGAAATTTTGAAGCATAGCCATCATAGGATCAGGAGGGGCTTCTATTTGGAGGGGTTGAGTAGGGGGAATTTGAGAATGGGGCCTTACTTGGTCAAAACCGGGGGTCTACTATTTTGTGAGAAAGTAGAAGCATTTTGAGGTCTATTACCCCCGGAACCCTGATTGGAATTAAAACGTTGTTGGTTGTTGGAATAGTGTTGTTGGTTTTGATTCCAATTGGGTCTTTGGTTTGAGTAACTTCTTCCATTGTAATTGGAAGAGTTTCCCCTACCTTGGCCTTGGTTATCATAACCACCACCACTTTGATTCCATTGACTTTGATTCCAACCTTGGTTTTGATTCCAACTACGGTTTGGGTTTTGATTCCAATTTGGTCGCATTCCATTATTTCCCTCACGGGGCACAAAATTCATGGCATTAACATCTTCAACATTATCATCATTTTCATGGGGAGGGGGACCTTCACTTATGGACATACATTGTTGAGAATTATGATCATAGCCTCCACATATATCACAAAACATACAACCAGGAGGCATGGCATTGTAATTAGAGGGAGAAGAAGTAGAAGGATTCATACCATGGCCTCCCTTGGGAGAAGGGGAGGAAGCATTTTGGGAACTTGATTTCATGAACTCCTCCATTTGTTTCGCCATCTTTGCCATTTGGTTGGAAAGATTTGTGATGGCATTGGTTTGCTCGACGGAATGTACCGTTCCTTTGCTAGAAGTGGCTTCCCTCTCACCTTCGTACCAATCCTCATAATTGCGCACAACTTCTTCTATGATACTCTCCACTTCATCTTCCCTTTTGTTCATGATTGGGCCTCCGGCTCCGGCATCAAGGCTAGTCTTACTTTGAGGGGAGAGTCCTCCGTAGAAAGTTTGGAGAACTTGCCAATTAGGAATCCCATGGTGTGGGCATTGCCTTTGTAATTCTTTGAATCTCTCCCATGCCTCACAAAGAGACTCTCCACCTCTTTGGCGGAAACTTTGAATCTTTGAGCGAGCCTCGGCGGTTTTCTTGTGATTGTAAAACCTTCCTAGGAACGCCGTAGTTACCTCATTCCAAGTCGTGAGGGAACCGGGAGGAACATCCTTGTTCAACCAATGTTCCGCCGCTCCCATGAGTGAGAACGGAAACATCTTCAATCTTATGTACTCTTGGGACACCCCGTTGATCTTGATAGTGTCACAATACTTGAGAAATTCTTTGAGATGCTCATGGGGATTCTCAAATTTCCCACCGGTAAATTGCCTCTTCTCTATCATTGAAATGAAATTAGGCTTTATCTCGAAATTGTTCGCTTGAGTGGTGGGGGCTAAGATCCCACTTTGTGAGGCATAAGGTTCGGGTGCTCCAAGTTGCTTTAGTGACCTTTGATCACCCATGCTTTGTTGATTATGGTATTGGGCAAATGGGTTGGGAGTTAAACCTGCAAATGATTCACGATCCTCACTAGAAGAGGGTGAAGGAGTAGGAGAGCTCACGATCCTCACGATCCTCACTGCGTATTCATATTTATCTCCTTCCAGATATTGAAAGATTATGCCTACACCACAACCGTTCATAGTAGAGCTCCCGTCTATATGCAACTTCCAAACCTGATCAGGGTTATCCGGAGCTACCAGCCTTGTCATTTCGATAATGAAGTCGGCAAACGCCTGACCCTTCACTACTTTTCTTAGTTCATAGGTGATTTCAAGACTTTGCATTTCAATAGCACATTTGAGCATTCTGTCGGATGACTCTAGGGTTGTCATTGGCAACTTGAGGGGTTTATCTGTATAGATCACTACCGGATGTGCCAAGAAGTATGGTTTTAACTTCTTAACAGCCATGTAAAGACCAAGACCAAAATTTTCAACCATAGGGTACCAGAGTTCAGCAAATCTGAGAATGTGACTAATTAAATAGACCGAGAGCTGAATACCGTCTCTCTCAGCAAGGAGAACGACACTGAGGGCATGATCTAAGACGGCTAGGTACATATATAGAGTTTCTTTTGGCAGAGGGCTAACAAGCCTTAGCAAGGAGTGTAAGTGTTCTTTCAATTTCTAAAAGGCCGCCTCTGCATCATTTCCCCATTCAAATCTAGTCTTCTTCCTGATTTCTTGGAAAAAGTAAAGGCATTTGTCACCTAACCTGCTGAGAAATCTCCCAAGCGTAGCCAGGCAACCGGTATTCTTCTGAGCTTCCTTGACAGAGCGAGGTGACTTCATGTAAATCACCGCCTGTATCTTCTTGGGGTTAGCCTCTATCCCCCTTTAATCAATCACGAATCCGAGAAACTTCCAAGACTCAACACCAAAAACACATTTTTAGGGATTTAACATGACCTTATGCCGCCTGAGTGTGGCGAAGGTTTCTCGGAGGTCAGCAAGGTGATCCGTCTATAGCTTGGATTTGACTATTATGTCATCAATACACGCCTCTACATTCCTCCCAATCTGATTAATGAAGACTGTATTAATCATTCATTAGAAAGTAGCCAGTGCATTCTTCAAGCCAAACGACATCACCGTATAACAAAATAACCCTTGATCGGTGACGAAGGCCATCTTCTCTTGATCCTTTTTCCACAAGGGTATTTGATGGAAGCTGGAGTATGCATCCATAAAACTTATCAAGGCATGCCCGGCTGTAGAGTCGATTAAACCGTCAATCTTTGGAAGTGGGTAACTGCCCTTTAGACATGCCTTATTCAAGTTAGTGTAATCTACACACATGCGCCAAGTACCATTTGGCTTCCTTACAAGCACCACATTCGTAACCCAATCAAGGAAGTTACATGGCCGATTGAACTCGGCGTCTAACATCTTTTTAACCTCGGCAGCTGCCGCCTTACTTCTCTCCTCGCCGTGATTTCTCTTCTTTTGCCGGATGGGCTTCTTTTTTGGATCCACGGCGAGTTGTTGACAGCAAGATCCGTGCTGATACCTAGAATCTTTTCCACTTCAAAGAAAAAGATGTCTTTGTCTGTCAGCAGAAGGTGCAAGTCTACTCCCAACCTTTCAAAGGAAATCTTCCCAACCTTAACAGTTCGCACTGGACGGCTGTCATCTAGAGGAATATTAATGTGCTCACCAGCCGGCTGGGGACGGAGATCATCTGACCATTCCCTGGTCAGTGTTTGCTATTTCTTCACTTTCTTCACCTCCACCAGCTGATCAATTTTTATCATCTTTGCGGCTGCTGGAGGGGGTACGTGAATCAAGGTCCTTGATATCGTCAAGGTTTATTGGGTCCTTTGGTTGACCGGTTGCAACAACCGTTGGTTTGACATCTAAGAGACAACACTCCTTTTCCGTCTTCTGATCCCCGTTGAGGGAGCCAACAGAGCCATCATCATTTTTATACTTGAGAAGCATGAGAGTTGGGATGATGACAGCCTTGCACTCGTTCATAGTGGGTCGGCCAAGAATAATGTTGTAGGTGGTCAGCTCTTTAACCACCAGGAACCGAATGACCATGTGCTGCCCTTTTCCTTTTTTCCCCAACCGGATGGGTAGATCAATTTTTCCGACTGGTTGCACGACCCCTCCACCAAAGCAAACTAGTGGATGGGAGACGTCACGCAGATTGTCTGGGTTGTAGTTAAGCTTGGACAAACACTTGTAGCAGATGAGATTAGAGGAGCTACCCGTGTCTATAAGGATTCGGCCAACCAGTTGGTTGGCGACCTTACATTTAATGACGACTGGGTTGTCATGCAGTCGGCGGACTTTGCCCCGGTCCTTCTCAGTGATGAGGAAGTTTGGGAATAATCCACTGCTAGACGCCTGTCCATCATCAACAAAATGGATCATCTTCTTCAGATGATCCTTGGTGCCCCGAATGGTCGAGCCATCACAAGCAAATTCGCCTGCTATAGCGTAGACTGGATCCTTGTCGATGTCCGAGCTACTAGTACGCTGGGCAGTCTTAGATGACTGTCCTGGATTCGTCTTAGATGCCTCTTTAGACTTCAATACATAGGACTTCAGCAAGCCCTTTTCAGCTAGACGGTCCAACATCCGCTTGAGGCTATAGCAGTCATTGGTGTCATGGCCCAATTCCTCATGGAAGTGGCATAATTTATTCTTATTCCGCGACAAAACAATACTCTTCATAGGATTTGGATTCTTAATAGTCAGTCGATCCTTCACCTTTGTGAAGATGGTGTAACAGTTGACAGGCGGTATTTTAGGTCGTCACTAAGACACCTCTATCAAATGATATTTGTAGTCCTAAACATGCAACTAAAAGAGTATAGAGGCAAGTTAAGGGTCGAACACAGGGAAACGATTAAGCACCGCTATTTATCTCCTAATGTTAATCTAATTCGATCAAGAAGTGTGGTGGGTAAAGTAATGACTAAAGGGGATAGAACAACAATTAAAATAGGTACTAGGGGGAAGGATCAAACATGCTTTGATTTCAACGAAGTTAGGCATCGGAAAATAGGTTTACATGTAACCCAAGCGACTCATACAAGGCAATATCAAGAATACTCTCTAATCACCTATCGGGATTAAGAGCCTTCCTAGCTAACATACGCTCACACTATCGTCGTAAGGCATACAAGCTAAGGTCATGCAATAATCAATCACCTAATGACTATTCCTAAATTGCACTATCGTCATGATTTAGTTCACGTCATTCAACCACAACATGCATATGGCCATAAACATGGAGTGACTAATAAGTATAAGCACAAGGAAGATTTAATCACAAATATTCCAAATTAACCTAGCCTAACATACATCAAACTCAAAGTATATCTTCACCAAACCCCTAGCAACAAGAAACTACTCACTAGTCATAACTACAACTACAATCATGCTAAGCAACATTATAACCAATGAAATGGTAAGAAAGACAAAGTTTTTATCAACTAAATTAACAAGAGTAGAAGCTTTAATCATAAAAGCAAGAGACAATAGAGAAATATACCAAAACCTTCATTGAAATCCAAATAAAGAGCCACACATCATTCAATCTTCAATCTCCAAGCTTGACCATACATCAATGTTGCAAAATTACTTCTTCAAAAACTAAAAGTAAAACTAATGTTGATAGACAATGAGAATTACACTAAAAGCTATATGATTGTTCAATACAAAATTTTTCTAAAACAAAGACCTAGAAATTGATATTTTTGAGCTCTCTCCTTGGGTTTCTATGCTAGTTTTTTTTTATCTTTTCCTCCCCCTCCTTAGCCGTTTTTGCTTTTTTTTCTTTTAACTTGGGCTGAAATCGGGATTTGAATCAGCAGCAGAGAGGCGCGCCCGCGCCCAACAGTGGCGCGCCCGCGCGTTAAATGATGGCGCGGCCGCTCCTAGAAATGCGCGCCCGCTCCAAAGAGGGTATTTAATGGTTGATCCCGCTCATCAGCGCGCCCGCGCTCTATAGATGCGCGCCCGCTCCTTTGGTTGCGCGCCCGCGCCATTCGTCTGGTTTGGATTTCTTCCTGTTTTGCCCTTATCCCTTCCATCTCTGAATCAACAGCATACGCCTGCAATCATGGAACAGGAAGGCAAGGCGTGATACAACGAAAGGGGAGGGGAGTATAGACTACCTAAACCACATGAATACACATTACGCGCCACAAAGGTAGAATACTCGAAATAGGAGGATCATAGCAAAAACATACTAAAATGAACTGAATTATTACTAAAACTACTAGAAAAGACTATCCTAAGAGCGACATAAATGTCACTCATCAACAGTCTTTATAGAATTCAAACTGTGAGACATACGGTTTGAATTCCTTCTTTTTCTTTTTTGATGGCTGATCAGGCTAATCAAACGCCCAAACTTCTTTTCTCTTTTTTCTCTCTTCAAATTTCTGAGTCGGTTGAGCAGAATGACTCTCTTTTTGCTTGTCATACTTCTTTGACTCCGACTGATGGTTGTAGAAGCAGAGGTCGGTAGCTTGAATAAGGCTCTCCGCCTCTATCAATGCCTCTTGAAGGGTAAAAACCCTCTTTTGGACAAGTTCGAGCTTAAAGGTTGACCCATCCTTCAGACCCTTGAAAACGTTTGTATAGGCTAACTCGTCAAACAGCCCCTGGATTTGGATTCTCACTAGGTTGAATCGCCTGACATAGGAGCAAAGTCCTTTTCTCTCTCCCTACCGGATGGTGCTCAAGTCAAGACTTGTATTCTTGGTAGGGATGTTCATTGAGAAGTTGGAGGCAAACAGGAAGGCAAGCTTCCTTAAGCTGTTAATGCATCCGGCTGACATATTGCTTAACCATTGTTGGGCGATGCCCTTCAATGTAGCTCGGAAGAACCGACACCACATAGCGTCCTCCAACCCCTGCATGTGCATAAGGTTGGAGTAGGCCATGAGGTGGTAATCTGGGTTGGTGATACCACCATAGGCACCTACCAACGCATTCTTAACCTTGGCCGGCTGTCCCGCCTCGGTTATCTCCTTGGTGAACGCAGAAGTTTGTTCACCAAGTTTGAGCTAACAGAGCTGCCAGTCCAAAGGTTGGACATTATATGCCGCTTGACCCCCAAAGAGGGCCGACTACATGAAGTGAGGAGAATACTAACTGTAGACCATAGGGGGTACGTACAACGCATTCCCAATCATCTGAGGGCCAGAATGGACGGTATTACCGCATGTATGGCTCTCATGCAAGGATTGAGTATTCCTTACTGATGTATTTCTGAAGCTGTCTAGAAAGCTCGAGGTAGAGGTTGACTTAGATAGTGTTGGGGTTTAGTGTGTCTGACTCACCGCGGAAACAACCCCGAGCCAAGGAACCACTCGTAATTAATAAAACCATAAAGCATAAATAAGCAAACACAAGAAAAGGAAGAACGAATCATACCCTTGAAGCGAGCTTCGCCCTCTAAAAACGGGCTCTTACTTGAAATCCTTGAGCACCGCAAATGCCGTGCCTCCAACAGTATCCACCCACAAAGGACGAACACGACTTTTTAGGTCCGCTACCTTGGAGTTAGTAAGGTCCGACCAAAACCCAAGTGTTAATGGAGTTTAAGAGTTTTTCCAAAATATGGAATGCTCTTTCTAACTCCCACTTAAGCCCTTTACTCCAAATCCCAAGGTTGGTATTTATAGAGGAAAGTATGAGTGGGAATTTCTATCCCATCAATGTGGGATTCATAAAATTCCACAAATTAATTCAAAGCTAAATTAAATTAAATATATAAGCAAGTAATAAATCAACAAGTGTCCTAGTCATATGTAAAGAGGAGTATGGACCACTTGGAGAGGAGGGCACCATACTTGCTCCCGATTCCTTCCTCTCCTTGTTGATTAGGGGATTTTGCTCCTACCAATCGGAATGCGCCACGTGGACCAATCAGGTCCTGCCAAGTGTCCCCTAGTTGGAACTGTCAGGGCTTGCCACGTGGCACGCGCTTATTCGTCCACCTTGGACCTGTTATGTCACGACATGTGGCATACTCCATGCCTAATGGAGAACCCGGCCACCCAGGCCCAACTTCCGGGGGAAGCCCAATCGGCCCTAGGTTTACCTAAACCTAGGATGGGCACGTTTCCCAAGGTTATAAATACCCCCCTTAATCCTCATTAAGGAGGAGGACGAAAAACATTACGGAACAAACACATTAATTACACACAGTAATAACCGGCTGATCTCGCTAACAAAGCAGATTACCTACATTAAACACTCTCACCTAGAGAGACCTTATTACTTTAATTTCCGCATTAATTACTCCTTAATCAGGTACTAACTTGACCGTTGGAGGCGGAGCTCACAGGAGTCTCCGTTATTTTGCAGGTACAGGCGTCCGGTTCCAGTCTCGGAATTGTAACTCTCCCGCATGACATCAGAAAATCCCGAAACATTTGGCGCCGTCTGTGGGGAGAGTACTTCAGAGATGGCATCCAAGTCTGTACCGACTCCTGAAGAGAGGCGTCCCCTAGACGACCCTCAAGTTCAGTCGGACCATGATACCGAAAGTGAATTTGAAGTTGAAGCTCATACAACTTCAGACGGGACCCTAAGGGCCCGACGTACCCGTCATACCGAAAGGAGGGAACGGGAGCATCTTCAAACAGGAAGCGAGCCAGCAGGCGCACCGCCTGTTCGGCAACAGCCGACTGATGGGTCTGCTCCCATCACAAGGAACGAACTCATGACCTTCATGAGGGACTTCAAGGGAGAGATTCAAGAGTTGATCAACAAGAAGTCGACTGCTCCAGTCAAGGAGCAGTCGGCCAAGAAACCCTCCATTTCACTGAAGAGGAAGCCAGTTCAAGGGCGAGAGGCGACTCCTCATCCTAAATCTAGGAAGCGGGAGCCACCTGCCCTTGATTTCACAAAATTCCGTTATCCCACAGGAAATAGGAAACCTGTTCGTCATATTCAGGCGGACGGGTCGAAGCAAACATTTACAGATGCTCGGCTACTGCTAGAGCAGAAGAAGAGTGACCGATTGTCAGAGTCGGCCTCTACTTCAAACTTTCAAGACAGTTTGCGAAATGCCTCGATGAGGCATACTCAGTCGTACCATGAGAGTCAGTCAGGCGGCACCTCCCGTCAGTCCGGCTTTCATAGTGCTCAGGCGGTACCAAACTTACCATTTGTGCCGCAACAACAGTATTTTTTGCAGCCACCTCCATTTGGTGGACCTGCAGCAAAAAACGTCCAACCTATGGACTGGCAGCTACGGTTGCTTAGACTTGGTGAACAGCCGTCGGCCTTCTCCAAGGAAATTACTGAAGCTGCTCAGCCGGCCAAAGTGAAAAATGTACTAGTAGGCGCCTATGACGGCACTACTAACCCAGAAGACCATCTGATGGCATTCACCAACCTGATGTACCTTCAAGGGTCGGATGATCCCACTTGGTGCAATGGTTCGGCAACCTGCCGACTGGTTGTGTAAATAGCTTCAGGACGCTTGCTTACTTATTTGCCTCCAACTTCGCCATGAACATCCCTGCGAAGAAAACGACCCTTGATTTGGGAACAATTCAGCAGGGCGAGAAGGAGGGGCTTTGTTCTTACATCAGGCGGTTTAACCTGATGAGAATACAGATTCAAGGGTTACCGGATGAGGTAGCTTATACTGACTTTTTCAGAGGTCTCAAAGACGGGTCTGTCTTCAAATTTGATTTGGTTCGAAAAAGGGTGGCGACTCTTCAAGAGGCCTTGATTGAAGCAGAAGCCTATATACAGGCGACTGATCTTTGTACGATAAAACAGTCGGACGGGAAAAGGTTCGACAAAAGAGAAGGACGACAGAAACAGTCGTCTAACAAAGATGAGAAAAGAAAAGAGGTCTGGGTGGCTGATTCCTCTAAACAGCCGGCCCAGAAAAAGAAAAAAGAATTCAAACCATACTCCCCAAAGTATGCGTTTAACAAGGATAACCAGTTTATCCTAAAAGAAATCAAGGGACGGATCTCAATTGAGAAGCCGGTCCCCATGAAGGGTTCTGCAAATAACCGGAACCAAGATAAAATCTGTGCTTATCATGATGACGTTGGTCATCACACCAATGACTGCATCAGTCTTATGCGGTACCTAGACCGCCTGGCTGAGCAAGGTGATCTTGACACTTATGTCAAGAAATCTACGGGGAACACTTCCTCAAAAAAGCAGTCGGCCAAAAAGAATCAACAGGCCGACAGCTCCGATACAGATGATGCAGTCGTCTACACCATTGCAGGCGGCTTCTCAGGAGGCGGCCCCACTATTAGGGGCAACAAAGATAATATAAGGCGGTTAGATGTAAATTCCGTTCACCAAGAACGACCGTCCAAATATACATTTCCTTAGATTGTCATCACTGAAGAAGATCTAGGAGGGGTAAGGGGGCCGCATGACGACCCTCTCGTTATTGAATGTAAAGTGGCCAACCAGAGAGTTGGCCGAATCCTCATAGATACCGGGAGCTCCTCAGATCTCATCAGTAGCAAATGTCTGTCGAAACTGAAATATCAGACTGATTGCATACATCCGGCCTCCCACCCTTTAGTAGGGTTTGGAGGAGGAGTCGTCCACCCACTGGGACGAGTAGATTTGCCCATTCGCCTGGGCGAAAAAGGGGAAGGACGACACATGGTAGTCCGGTTCCTAGTAGTAGAGGAACTCTCGGCCTACAACATGATTCTGGGTCGACCAACCCTGAATAATTCCAAGGCTGTTATAATCCCGTCTCTTATGTTGCTCAAGTTTGAGAGGGATAATGGAACAGTCGGCTCCCTAAGGGGAGATCAGAGGATGGCCCGAGAGTGCTATCTCTCGGATGTCAAGCCAACTGTTATGGCCACTGGGTCAAGTGGTGAAAAAACAGACCTTGACAATGTCAAGGAGAGTGCGCCTGTTCAAGAAGCAGGCGGCAAAAAGAGAAAGGCGTCCCAGACAGAGGCCGCAAGAAAAGCAAGAAAATAGCAATCATTGGCAGAGGAGCGGCCGGATGAGTTCCGCCCTCAGCCGGCTGGTGAGCATGCGGACCTGATCTTAGACGACTCACGTCCTGACCGAACATTCAAAGTTGGGACGACTGCTCTGCGAAACCTTGGTGACGACTTTCACAACCTATAGAAAGAATACAAGGACATCTTTGCATTCGAAGTCCATGAAATGCCAGGCATTAGTCCTGATCTGGCGGTACCTAAACTCGCCGTGGATCCGAAAAAGAAGCCGGTACGGCAAAAGAAGCGGAACCATGGCGAAGAAAGAAGTCAGGCGGCAGCCGCCGAAGTTAAAAAATTACTTGATGCAGGGTTCATTCGGCAATGTTACTTCCCAGACTGGGTTGCAAATGTGGTGCTTGTTAAAAAGCCGAATGACACCTGGCGAATGTGTGTAGACTACACAGACTTAAACAAGGCGTGCCCCAAAGACAGTTACCCTCTGCCTAAAATTGATAACCTGGTCGACTCAACAGCCGACCATGCCTTGATGAGTTTTATGGACGCCTATTCTGGTTTCCATCGAATTCCTTTATGGAAGAAAGATCAGGAGAAGACGACCTTCGTCACTGATCAGGGGTTATACTGTTACACGGTCATGCCGTTTGGTCTTAAGAATGCCCCGGCTACCTTCCAACAAATGATAAACACTGTGTTCTTTGATCAGATTGGGAGAAACGTCGAGGCATATATTGATGATATGATTGTCAAGACTAAACTTCAGAAAGATCATCTGTCGGACCTCCGAGAAACTTTCGCCACACTCAGGCGGCACCATGTCATGCTCAATCCCAAGAAATGTGTATTTGGAGTTGAGTCTGGGAAATTTCTCGGATTCCTTATCAATCAGAGAGGAATAGAGGCGAACCCTGAGAAGGTGCAGGCGGTCATTGACATGCAGTCGCCTCGTACCATCCGAGAGGTTCAGAAGTTAACAGGTTGTCTGGCGGCCTTGGGAAGATTTCTAAGCCGATCAGGCGACAAATGCCTATACTTTTTCCAGGCAATTAAGAAAAAGGCAAGGTTTGAATGGGGGCCGGATGCTGAGGCCGCTTTCCAGAAATTAAAAGTTCACTTGCATTCCTTGCCGAGGCTGGTCAGCCCTTTGCCCAAAGAGGTTCTCTACATGTACCTGGCCGTCTCTGATCATGTGTTAAGCGCTGTTCTCCTTGCTGAAAGGGACGACTGTCAGCTCCCGGTCTACTTTGTCAGTCACGTACTGAAAAATGCCGAGTTGAGGTATCCCCTAGTGGAGAAATTTGGTCTTGCACTCTTCATGGCTGTTAAAAAATTGAAGCCCTACTTTTTGGCACATGCAGTCGTCGTGTATACAGACCAACCTATCAAGCGGCCACTGACCATCATGGAGTCGTCAGGCCGAATGATCAAATGGGCCATAGAAATACAGAGCCTCGAAGTTACTTTCGAGCCTAGAAAAGCAGTGAAGAGGCAAGCCTTTGCTGACTTTATTATAGAGATGACTCGTCCTCCTGACTCTCAAGTTCCAGACCAAGTATGGAAGGTATATGTGGACGGAAGCTCTACTTCAAATGGTTGTGGAGCAGGCGTCATATGTCAGTCGCCAGAGGGCGACAGGTACGAGTATGCTCTACGCTTCAGTTTTCAGGCTTCAAACAATGAGGCAGAATATGAAGCTTTACTAGCCGGGATCCGCATGTGCAAGGCGGCAGGGGCAAGAAAAATAGACGCCTGTTCCGATTCACAATTGATAGTGAGTCAGTACAATGGCGAATACGAAGCAACCCATCCGGCCATGATCAAGTATTTACAGGCGGTCCGACAAGCAGTCGGCTCCCTTGAGGATTTCCATCTGATCCAAGTGCCGAGATCAGAAAACAACCAGGCGGATGCACTGTCAAAATTAGCATCATCCGCCTCCTCCGATACTCCTCGAACTGTCTTTTGGGAAGTAATGGAAAAGAGAAGCATCAAGGAAAACCCTATTGGAATCCTAGACAGAAGCTCAACCTGGATGGATTCAATCAGGGCATATCTGACAAACGGCACACTGCCGGATGATCCTCAACAGGCGGCAGCACTGAAAAAACGAGCCACCTGTTTTGAAATGATAAAGGGAGAACTTCACAAGAGGGGGTACCTTCAACCTTTCTTAAAGTGTGTTACTCCAGAAAAGGGACGAGAGATACTAGATGATCTTCACTCTGGTTACTGTGCTTCTCATATAGGTGGTAATGCTTGCTCAAAGGGCAAGGCGGCAGGGCTACTTTTGGCCTACTTTGGAAGCAGATGCAATGGAGATGGTGAAAAAATGTGACAAGTGCCAAAGGTTTGGCAAACTAATTCACCGTCCGGCTACTGACCTCACTACCATTCACAGCCCACTACCGTTTGCTAAGTGGGGCATGGATATTCTGGGTCCATATACGCCTGCTACAGGCGGAAGGAGGTACATACTTGTTGCCGTCGACTACTTCACTAAATGGGTAGAGGCGGAGGCTGTAAAGGGAATCAAGACGAAAGATGTAATTTCATTCATTTGGAAAAACGTCATCACTCGGTTCGGGGTTCCCATGTCTATGGTTTTTGATAATGGTCCCCAATTTGAGACGCCTGTTCTAAAAAGCTGGTTGGGTGATCAAGGAATTGCAAACTACTTTGCATCTGTCGGCCGTCCACAAGCAAACGGCCAGGTAGAAGCCTTTAATAAAATCATCTCAGACGGTCTCAAGAAAAAGATTGAACGAGCAGACGGCCTATGGGCGGATGAACTACCACATGTTCTTTGGGCCATTAGGATGACTGAAAAAGGGGAGACTGGAGAAACTCCATTCCTCCTAACTTACGGTGCGGAAGCTGTTCTTCCAATAGAACACTACGAGCCGACTCTTCGAGTAATGCTATATGACGAAGAGGCAAACTGGGAAGCCATGCGCCTGGCATTAGACTCACTTCCTGAAAAGAGGGGCAATGTTGTCTTGCGCCATGAGATCTATCGCCTGAGAATGACTAGATCATACAATAAAAAAGTACACAGGCGTCCACTCAAAGTAGGGGACTTTGTACTTAGAAAAATGGAAGCAGTTGGTAGGGCTAATGAGTCTGGCAAACTAACTCCCAACTGGGAAGGACCCTACCGAATCTTTGAGGAAGTCAGGAACGGTACCTACCGTCTGGAAACACCAGACGGACAACCGTTGCCTCGAACTTGGAATGTAGATAATCTTAAGAAATATTTCTTTTGAATGATGTAAAGTAAAGAGCTACTTAATAAAAGTTTGCACTTACTATTTTGTACTACGAGGGGCATGCCGTCTGTACCTTTACAGTCGGCTACTCTCCATTGAGTATTTCACTCACAATAGGGGCATGTCGTCTGGGCATATAGTCGGCTACTCTCCATTAGAAGATGGCCAACTGGTGCCAAACAAATAGCCACCCCCCTAATACTTAGCTAAAAAGATTAGGGCCTGGCCGACCCTGTGCCTAATAGGCGGCTACCCTCCTTTTACTTAGCACCTACGTTCACCAAGAACTTACCAAGGCCACAGGCCGAATGATCAGACCAGGCACCAAGCCAACTAATCAAATCTACAAAACTAATACGACCTGTCCCAACATCATAGCAGGCGTCCGACGGCATCCATCCGGATGAAATTCGTCGCAGAGAGCAGCTCCCTTTTGGGTGGAACATTGTTCTATAAACTAATTACACGACACCTATACGACTGTCCCCAAGGGCAACCACGTAGCCGTTTTTGAGACAAGGATAACTCTATCACTAACCAAACCAGTGGTAGCAGTTGACATCTGAGTCAGATGACCGCCTGTATTACTTAGGATAAATACAGGGGGTACCTATTGAGTTAATAGCCAACAAACATTGGCGAATCAAGGGGTCTAGCCGGCCTTCGCCGCCTGGTACCTCTACTTCTCAAACAAAAGTGACGGCGACTGAGTAACTCCAACGTTATCTCATAAGTCACTCCCTCAAATTTGGTATGGAACCTGAAAGGTATGAGTCGTCCGCCTGTTTTAACAAACAGAGGCCCTCAATCACTACTCTTGCTAGGTTAAAAAAATTATGAGTTAAAAGCCAACAACATTGGCAATAAAGGGAAACAACCGGTGCCCGCCGCTTGTTTTCTCTACTACTCAATTCCTTGGCGACTAGGTAATACTCTATTTACTTGGTCAGACCACTTTCCTACTTGGTTAAAATTACAAAAGACAGGCCCGCCTGCCTAAAAAGGATCCAGACAAAATAGTTCGAATACCGATTGGATAAATGGCCGACTGATCGTCTATCCTGGAAACAGACAACCAGTCGTCCAGGGGCATAGGCGGCGTACTAACTATCCGTACCTGTCTGCAACGTTCGGCCATGTAAAATAGTCGGTCTAGTAAACAATTGGATATTAGATATGGAATACTTAGACAAATTTGAAGCAAAACAAAAATTCATTAAAAATAAGCCGGTCATTAAAGACCAGCAAAATATTCAAAGCCCCGGCCCCCTGGCCGGGTAAATACAAAGCAAACGGCACGCAGGCCGTGGAAAGAATACATAAAGCTTAAGAAGGGGGCAGTTCAGTATTAGCAGCTGCCGCCTGGTCATCACTCTTCTTGCTGGACTCGGCTTCAGCTGCATCTTTTTTTGATGCCTTACCCCCAAGCGGCACAAGCGCCACTACCGGCTCCTCCTCCTCCTCCTCCATCTCTTCCCCCAACGCCTCTTCTTCAGCAGCCGCCAGGATCTCTTGATTATATGCATCCGAACACTGGCGGTACGTTCTTTCCCAAGAGGCAAAGTCGGCACTAGGGAAGAGGCGGCCCCAGGTCATGCGCTGGATTTGAGCGGAGTCTTCCATCATCTCCCGGACCAGCTCTTTCTTCTCTTGCTCGGCCTTTTCCGAGAGCTCTTGGGTAAGACTCTTCTCCTGGGTCACCAGGCGTTCCTTTACGCTGGCCAAGGATTTCTCCATGGCTTCGTAAGAGTACATTTTCAGGCGAAGAGGTTTCAGCTCGGCCTTGAGATTGGTGATGGTCGCCTCCAGCTCGTCATTCTTCTTCTGGGCCGCCTCTAACTGAGCCCGAACAGCGGCGGCAGCCTGCGCCTGATAATAAAGAATATCAATGGTCAGTACTTCATTTTGGGCAATTTGAAACATTGCCTTATCACAGTCAGAGGCGGCCATAGCTTTTGCACCCTTTACCTCTTTGTTTTTCCGATCAAGCGGCTTGCGAAGGCCGTTAACTCGGAGCAGGGCCTAAGTACAAAAATAAAAAAAACAGGCGTCAGTTTCCAAACAAAAAAGAAAACAGGCGTCCAGAAATTCAAATACTCAAAAATATGCTAAGTATACCTCAGCAAGGACCCCTGCAATCCCGTCAAGGTCAAGGGTGCCGACACCCCTGACCGCCTCCCTTTCAGCTGGAGGAACTGCCCTGATCATAACTTGGCCATCTCTACCAAGTCAGGCTCCTAGGGGCCGGCTGCATCAAGCATAAACAAATGGATTAGACTTAGTAACAAAGGGAGCAAGTCTAAAATTTACAAGGACAACTTCTTACTTCTAGGCGGCCCAGTTGGAGCTTTAGAAGAAGTGGCCGGCTGTTTCTCAGCCGCCACCTGTTTCCTGGCAGAACCAGGAGAGCTCCCAACAGTCGTCTTCCAGGCCTTGGGGTCCGGCTGTTGGGAAGATGAAGCTCTTGGAGCACCCGTCTAAAAAAAGAAGAAGAAGAAAAAAGTCAGTATATGCATAAACACTCCAAAAAGAGGGTGAAAGGTTCGGAGCTCACCAAGGGTGCCCCCTTCTTGGGGGAGTCGGTTGAAGCTTGTTGCATAATAGAGGCCCGCAACATGGCCGCCGCAGTCTTAGAGGCGGTGATTTTGCTCATGGCGTCAGCTGCAAAAACAAACAGCAAAGTTAATAAAAGATAAACAACAAATGTATGAAACAACAGAGTATTCGACAGGCCGACTACCTCTTGAGCACCGACTGCTGAGGCCGCAGGCGGCCAAAAAGTACTCGTCATAGAGCCACTTGAAGCTCGGGACGCAGTGCAGGGGTACTTGCTCTCGTACCCCTGAAGTAGAGTCGACCCTCGACTCTACTTTAAAGAGTCCTTTATCAAGGATCTCTTTCTTTGCCTTGGGGGGAACAGGCGGCATGCTACGACCGCCTGCAAGAAGGGGCGGATTCCTGTTCCACCTATTGAAGCGCTTGTTCTGCTCAATGTCAGAACTCTCAATGATGAGGAAGGTGCTCCGCCAGTCCTTCCACTTGTTTGCTTTACCTCTTGTCATAAGGTAGCCCCTATGGCTTGTCAATTGATACCAGCCGGTACCGCCTGTCTTAGGGGTCCGGCTGAGATAGTTCATATGGGCGAAAGCCTCGAAGCTCGGCTCCACCCCGTGCAGTTCGCACCCGGCCACATAGCCGAGTACGTTGACCCAAGAGTTTGGGGCTAACTGCCATAACCCCAACTCATACCCATCCAAAATCCGCTGAACAGCCGGATGTAATGGGAAACGAAGCCCTGCCTTAATGGCCGCCTCGTAGCAGCCAAAGCAGGAGCTTTCATAACTGGAACCAGCCGGCCAGACGACTGTATCTTCTAGATCCGTCACAAACACTAGAAATTCGGGGCCCATGGTGTGGTTTGCAATAAAGCTCTCCACTTTCTCTTGCATGGCTGTGATTCGGCCCCGAGGTACCGTGCAGTAGTAGGGGGTGTTTAGCTCTCGGTAAGAGGCGGATGGTTCCGCCCAATTGTCCCCCTTCTCAACTGCGTGAGAAAGTCTCGCCTCTTGCAGGCGGCTGTTTTTCTCTTTTGTACCCAAAGAAGCCTGGCCAGAAGAGCTTGACTCGGAATCGTCCTCCGACGAGTCTGAAGAGGACGACTCCTCCCCTCTCCCGGAGGGGCCCGCCTCCTCTCTTTGAAAAGGAGCAGATTTGTTAACTGTTAAATTGGAAGGGGTCACTATGACTCCCCCCACAGAATTGCCGGCATCCAGGCCGCCTTGTCTCACTTCCACATCTGGCGCCTGGTCAGATGTTTCACTAATCGGCACCCTGTGGGAGGAGTCGTCTGAATTTGAGATCCTAGCTGTCTTTTTCGTTCTGGCCATCCTGCTCTGCATAAACACAGATACAGTCGGACTTTGTATAAAGGGCAAAGATAAGTCCGGAAAAGGGCAGGCGGCACTCCTAGTCCTAGATTCAGCCGTCCCCGGTGACCGGCTGATCACTAACCTAGGTCGTGTCGTGTGCTTCCGTGGTGCCATTTAAGAAAATAAAAAGAAAATTAAGAGTAAGAGAACTGAGTTACCTGAACGAGTGACGGTTGATGAAGTTCTGAAAATCCAGTGCAGTCGGCTTGTCAGAACAGGCGGTAGGCAGAAAAAGTCCAAAATGTCAGAGCAAGTTCAGGGGTCCGAATGTTCTCAAATAGTTCTCAAAGTGTGAAAATGACTCAAGGCAACTCTCCCTTATATAGGCGAAGTGAGAAGGCAAAGGGTCACTTTCAGAATTCAAAATTTGGGCGAGAAAATCTCTCGTCCTTTCGCCGACTGACACCTGTAGCAGGCCGTCGCCCGTTACAGTGCGACACCTGTCACACGTAACACGTGACCAGTCACGTGCCACCTGTGAGGGGCAAATGATTAGGGGATTTTGCTCCTACCAATCGGAATGCGCCACGTGGACCAATCAGGTCCTGCCAAGTGTCCCCTAGTTGGAACTGTCAAGGCTTGCCACGTGGCACGCGCTTATTCGTCCACCTTGGACCTGTTATGTCACGACATGTGGCATACTCCATGCCTAATGGAGAACCCGGCCACCCAGGCCCAACTTCCGGGGGAAGCCCAATCGGCCCTAGGTTTACCTAAACCTAGGATGGGCACGTTTCCCAAGGTTATAAATACCCCCCTTAATCCTCATTAAGGAGGAGGACGAAAAACATTACGGAACAAACACATTAATTACACACAGTAATAACCGGCTGATCTCGCTAACAAAGCAGATTACCTACATTAAACACTCTCACCTAGAGAGACCTTATTACTTTAATTTCCGCATTAATTACTCCTTAATCAGGTACTCACTTGACCGTTGGAGGCGGAGCTCACAGGAGTCTCCGTTATTTTGCAGGTACAGGCGTCCGGTTCCAGTCTCGGAATTGTAACTCTCCCGCAGGACATCAGAAAACCCCGAAACACTTGTGACACTTGTCCACACCAAAAAGCAAGCATACTTACTAGCTTTCCCTTTCTACCCGACCTAGGCCCACGGCCTAGCTAGCCTCGCACCGTGCGGGCTGCTAGCTGCTGCCAGCTCGGCCCAGCATTCCCACGCACATCAGTGCGGGCTGCTAATGCCGAGGGCGTTGCTAGCTAGCCATGCACATGTGCGGGCTGCTAGTAGCAGCGCACGACAGCACGCCACGCATTGCTTGCGGGCTGCTGGCCGTGCTGTGCTAGCATGCCTCGCACACGGTGCGGGCTGCTAGCCACGCCTTGCTAGCATGTCTCGCACATGGTGCGGGATGCTAGCTCAGCTAATCCCCTAGCACTCGGGATTCTGATGCTAGGGGTCTTTTGGTCATTGTTGATTTATTACTAATTTGTCGTTTCGTCTTTTTATTATTTTTGATTTGACTTCCGACGCTCGGTTTCGACGCTCTAAGCTCGAATTTCCGACGTCTAAATATTAACACTCGGGCGACGAATATATTTCTTCCGAATTAATTCGTCGAGTCGGTTCGTATATTTTGCTTGGGTGTGACCCAAAGGGTTCAGTCAAGATCAAGCTGTAATATTAATTATATTAATATTACTGATCGGAAGCGGCCTCGACCCAGGCATTCCGACCACTTGACCTTACTGAATATTTTAGCTTTCTAATAATTCTGAACCCGCCATCAGAATAATACACTTGTTCGAAGGACACCATTCCTTTCAATGTCCCACTTATCCTTCCGGACAAGTGTACATTTAGTGTGTAGCCCCTTTCCTATGTCTCTTCATGTCTCTTCATGAACTACAGAGTAAGATTACTCGTCATCTCTTTTACGTCTAGAAGTGTTTCTCGAAATCCGAGTTTGACTGTCAATAAGTAGATGATTTCTAAAATCCATCTGAGCACGGCCATGCATTTTCACAGTCTCGCTCTTCGAGAGGCCTTGTAAACAACAAGACATGTTCCGTATTGTTAGTAGGGGGACATTTCCAGTCTTGTAATATAGCTTCTCTTACTAAGAGGACCTAGCCGCCCGATATCTGTCGTTATAATCCCCAGTTATGGCAGACGTTTGGCGGATACCAAAGCAGACTAGTACTCAAACAAGAGACCTCCCACTACTCATGGTCAAGGAAAAGAGTTCCGATAGTAATAATGAGAAAAATACTTATGACGATTTTTAAATCTCTTAAAGTATTCTCATAGGTCGATCCAGTATGGTTCTAAACCAATACCTGTGAAAATGATTTTTATCCTCATAGCACAAGAAACGGTGCTATAAATCATACTTCACACTAATCTCTAATGGTCATTAATCGTCCACAAAAAATATGACCTTGATTAGGGATAATTTTCGATTAAAATATTCAATGTTCACTTAATAGGTGTTTCTTTATCCAAGCCATTGACTTGATACCCTATTTTGAATATTTATTAAAATCGAATGGACTCATTATTTAATTCTAAACCACAATTAAATAGTTTTGTGGAATATTTAGAAATATTTTATTCCACTATGAAACTTCACAATGTTTCATCTTATGATAAATGGTTTTTCCCAAATGTTTTAAGAGTAGTACTCTGCATAAAACATTCATAGAAATCACACTCATATTTGATATACTTGATTTCTTTCATGCAATTATGAATGTTGTCGTTCACTTATTGCATAGGTTTAGTTATAATTACTTTGCAAACCTTAGTATCTTCATTATCCACCATTTCCATAATAAGATGATAAAATTTTGAGAGTTTTAATGGATTACATGTGATTCAGGATTTATTTTCCAAGCAATGGCTCCCACTCATTTTCATGATTTGAGACCTACTTGACAACCTATAATCATCAATGTTCAACAACGAACTTTTCCATTTAACATCTATCTTATTATTGCCTTTAAGGCAACAATATTCTCAACATATGTTTTAGTAGACTCTCCGATGATGCCTTGCATGGATTTCACTCCAAACGACTCACAATGATTTGGAATACTCAAATCACTTACGATAATGGAAATTTATCTTAAATTTCCGCACATTATACATGGATGCATATCCGTGTTACCATTCTCAAGCCACGACACTTCTTGCCTCGTGCTTATAAATGGCTTCCTTGCTAAGGATCTAATCCTTGTTAAGGTTTGTGCTTGCAACATCAAAACTCAAGTTGTATTTGTTTCCAAGCGTCAAGAACTCATCCAACTACTTATTTAAGTGCTATGGATGTTCTTGACTATAATCTAATGATCTAATACTTAGATTAATGTCAACTGGTATTATATACGTACTTCACATGCTCTAAGCAAGTAAGTCGTCTGACGATTCCATATCATAGCTTTACATGATGGATTTAATTCTAAAATGATTCTCAATTCTATTCCATCCATGTGACATTTAGCTCATTCAGTTACACTAAGTCTTGCTAAAATGTTCGCTATGTGATATGGTTGAAAGCTCTTACTAGAGTCTTTATTGGTTGACTTAGTATTTAGCCTAACTTATACTTAGTTCAAACATTTACTTAGCTTCATACATATATGGGTCGAAAGCCTTTCAAAGTCCTTCATGTTTAACATGGTAAATTCCTTTACTCATTTAAACATTTAATTAAGTCTATACCATAGAACTTAATTCCCAACATGTACTAAGTATCGTCTTTAGCTTGGTCCATTGTCAAAAATACTTTCAAATCTAAGCATTTAGCATTTGATAGTTGTTTCACAATAGAGTTTGTAAACTTCTCGTTGGACCTTTACTTTTGCTCCCACTAAACTTCTTGTTCATCAGAATTTCTATGTTTCTCCGTAAGTCAATCCTCTTATTAACTTTATGAGAAAACACGTTCTAATTCCTTCATGCAATGATTCCTTTAATCCCATGACGAATTCCATGTGCTTGCTTTCAAATCTAGCATTATTTAGATTTTCAAAACCCTTAGACTATTCCATAGTCACTTCCAAGATCCTATTTTGGGAAGACGGTTTTGGTATCTATTTTGCCATATTTCATAAGTGCAATTTTTCTAGATCAATCACGAAAAGACTTAAGCATTCCGATTGGTGAATAGGTTTTTATTAAAATCAACTCCTTGAAATTAATTATATCCTTTTTCAGCCAATCTAGCTATGTATGCATATACATTTCCACATTTGTTAGTTTTCTCCTTGAAAACTTATTTACAATTGATGGATCTTTCATCCTTCATGAAAATTAATCAAGTTTCGAACATGTTTTTCAAACATGGAGTCTATTTCGGATTTTCATGGCCTCTAACCATCATTCAGAATTTGGATTTGTCGTAGCTATCTTACAAGACATTATTCCTTTGCTTGTAAGTCTTAGGTTTATTTCTAACTTAATAGAAAATTTATAGGATTCAATCAAAGCCTTTGGTGAATTCTATACCTATACGGGGTAATTGCCTCAAACACTGAGTTTTAAGGCGCTTTCAAAGCCCTTTTATCATGTTGATCTTACTCCAACATTTTTAATGTTTTGTGAGTAATGAATTCTGTTTTAAGGCACTTGTAAAGTCTTTTTGAGTATTCTTGATCAAGCATTTTCATGAAGTCCTTTAAGTTCTTCCAAGATTCTTAGTTCTAGTTTGTTGCTAAGCTCGATGGTCATCGAGTTCATTTTCCTCCCACTTGTCGTTTTGGAAATGTGTTACTTTCCAGAAAGACACCACTTAGAGCAACAAACATTATGTTCTCAATTAGGATATGGAGGTAATTCCCGTAGTCTCACTTGAATGCTTACAAAGAGACATGTATATTGTCTTTGGGTAAAAGTTCGTTGTGAAACAAATAGTAAGCTCCCACTTGAGCTATCTTTAGTCTTTATTGAGCCATTCTGCTCCCACTGAGCCACCTAGCTCCCACTGAGCCACTTAGCTCCCACTGAGCTAGTGAACTCCCACTGAGACTAAGAGCCTTAGACATATACTTGAAAAGACTTTTAGAAGTTATTTCTATCCATAACTGAATATGGCGTCCTTTATTAGCTTTGACATATTGTTTAGTGTAACATTAGTCATTTGTGAAAATCTTTAAGAACTTTATAGGAAGGGTTGTGAACCATCATCGTTTGAGTCATTTTCCAATGACATCGAGGTCTCCGTGAGGACACACTATGTTCTTTGTGGAGTTCTTTATGAAAATTTCCATTCATAACTTTTAGATGGTCACGCTTGGCTCAAGCAAACATTTCTCAATCTAATCTAGAAGTTTTGATATCTTTCCAAGTCGATTCTGTACTTCACTGGACTCTTGAGCTACTCAAGTCAAGTTTGTTCACATTTGATGAATATAGCCATATCCTTTCAAATTCTTTGTGAAACGTTGAAGTAATTTATTCCTCTTTAGCCTTCGGAGTCAATTGTCTATACCAAGAACAATAGCTCTCTACTTTGTCGGTTTCAACAACTAAGACTTGCTTGTCTTATAATGATTCCAAATCGAGCAACTATCAAGAGCCTATCTAATAGAATCTTGAGTACGTTCTTCTTGATATGACATTGCTAAAGATGTTTGGAACGCAAATCAAGCCCATGACTTGAACTTAGTGAGTTAATCATGTTAGGGAAATGTTTGTTTATAATCAAGAATTCTTGACTCAACGCTTGGATAACCATGCCATTCAAATAAATCTCGCAACTATTGCTCATTACATAGAATGTGAGTCTTTCCGTGTGTAAACGGATCAATTGCTGATTATGGAACATAATAACCATTATTTGTTCCAGCCTTTGGCTTAAAAGATCTTTAAATAAAACATACGACCTTACAACTGATGTAGCTCTTCTTGCATCATTCGAAGCTTGTAAGTCAATAACTTAGCTTAACTTCAATAGTTTGAGGTCACTATCATAGTGGAACACTCAAGCAGTATCCGATACTTGTGAAGATAACGAATTGCTAAGTTAACTACAATAACATGAACTCATGAGTTGAAATGGAATCTAATTCCTTTTTTTTTGTTCCTTCTTTCCTATATTTCTTATCATACAATATCTCATAATCTTACTTTAAGAATTATTTCTTTAAGTACCTTGACTCTTATACTTTGTTAGGCATAATCAAGCACCTAGTGCGCCGTAAAACAAAGTTCCATCTTTTCCATTAATTCTTACTCGAATTACTACATCAATGAGTCCTACTCAATTATGTATGATGCGAAAAGATACATTGGTTGTCAAACATTGACAATCTTGAGTTTGCAACTCAATACCTCATGTTTTATCAAAACTACCTAGTATTTTGAATACATGATGTCCAACCGTCCTTACGGACTTAGTTATAAAAGTCATTTATGAGAATTGTATTTTAGAAATGCTTTTCCTGTCATTGAGAACTATTCTCAAGGATTTCCTTTACCAATCATGGAAACAATATTATTTGATTTTAGAATAATATAAATATAAGTGCAAAGTATAACCATCTATCAAGAACATAATAAGTTTGAAATTTAATAGCATTCATGCAAACTTCAATCTTTTTAAACGTCTTATTTACGCATAAAAATTGTCCCTATTTGGCGAAAAAAAAGGCGATTCCAAGATCCGAAGAAACAAAGAGTGGTTAAGCATGCTTTGTCTTGTCTTAACACTCAATCTTCTAAGGTAAGCATTGCCTTGCTAATGGCTCTAAGCCACTCTTGGTTAGATAATCGTCGCATCTAATGCATCTTTCACGATGTATCTCTTTTGCCACAGTATGTGAGGACTCCTCACTCATACCGATGAGTTAAACCAAAACCAACGTGCACACCCGGTGTGCCTTATGAGCCTTGGAGAAGTGATGGCACCCCGCTTTGGCGTAGCCTACCATCACCCTCGTTCGGTTGGTAAGTGTTGTTTTGGAAAGGCAAATTTGACTCAATATTATTAGGGACCTAGGATTTCTATGTTGATTGATTTAAGTGAACTTAAATAATCATTGCAACATAAAGAAAACCTAAACATGCATCTAACGAATAATTCACATGTATATAAGCATAAAATATAAAGCGAAATTATAGATGCATATTGGCAACTAGCATGACCCCTTGAATTCTTCAAATCTTCAAAAGGTCTTCATTTGCAATTCAAGGCTTTGTCTTCCAAGATACGCCGTCTTCAAGACTTAACCAAACTATGCAAATACTAGTGTCTACGACTAGGAATAATCTAAATATTAAGGTACAAAAATACTTAACGGTGCGTAGATCGTATTTAGATTTACAAAAATACATAACGGCACGTAGTCCATATTTTCTATCCTAATCGGGTCCCACTAGTTGCCATTTCATAAAACCTGTGAGAGAGAATATATATTCCATTCATCCATTCACTATTTGTGAATGGCCCATGCAATTTACAATATCAAACAAGTAAAATGCATTTAAACAACGTGCGCACTAGTAACTAATCTAGGTGGTTAATCCGATTAACACGCCTAAATAAAAATTCTAGTCAAAGTTGTTTAACCGATTATGTGATTGACGTCATTAATAATTGAAGCTCCCACTAAATTCCGCATTTCCCTTAATTAATCCAATTAATTAAGTCGGTAGCACCCAAACTTGTCAAAATAAAAATTTTGACAATGCCGCTCATAACTGAGGCCTAGCCTCCCAAAATTTTAATTAAAATAAACAAAATTAATTAAAATAAATAAAACGGCAAAATAAGCAATATTGAGCCAACCGCATTTCAAGTGGCTTTCGCTTTAAGCGTTTTGCCAAGGAAACTCGAATAATCGCGGCTCATGCAAACCAAGCATACTACGGCTATTCACCTCACCGCACCAAGCACATACACACCACAAAAGCTCCGCACACACGGCCCCCAGCAAGCAGCCTTGAGTTGCTGCCACTGCCGCACGCACGCGCACGCACTACCATGGCTGCTGGTGCGTGGCTGCTGGGATCGTGTGCTGCTGCCGCGCGTATGCAGCCCGACTAGCCAAGTGTGGTTCTTTGCCTCGTTTTGCGTGCCATGGCCTCGGGATTCGATCCCATTTCGCGAGACATAATTAATTAATTCTAAATTAATTTTAGAACTAACTTAATGAGAAAAAATGAATTTTTTTTAAACAAGTCCAACTTAATAAAATTTCAAAGTGCAAATAACCAAAATAATTCCAAGAACCATTCTTAATTAAATTGGTTTAGCTTGGTGCAATAACAAAGTTAAGGCAATTTCTCACGTTTAATTTAATCAATTTAAATTAAACTTGAGAATTTGACAAAGTAAGGGGAAGTTGGAAAAATATGAACTTTAATGTTCAAATGAAAATTCCAACATCTAAATTTTGTGAATCCTTGAAAATTATATCTTTCAACATGAAGATAACCAAATTTCTATCACAAAAATTGAAACTTTATGTTTCCAATCAACTCAAAATGATTAAAACAACGAAGTTTAACACAAAATATGGAATTTAGTGGTTTTTAAAGTTTCAATCACTTATCACAAATAAAGATTGAATCTTTAACACTTAGGAAGCCTCAAAACAAAAATTTTCACACTAAAAAGCAATTAGTTTGCAATTATGTGAAAATAAATCAACCTTTAAGCATCAAATACTACCAAGTAAGTGTGCTTTAAGGGGACTTAAAAAAGCATAAAATAATGCAAATAATCAACCACATAATCAACAAGTTATGCCATTAATTTCAAGGTTAGAAAAGACTTAAAAAAATTTTGTCAAAAACAAAAAATCCCTCTAAAAAGGCATTTCTGGTCAGAATTTGGCTAAAAACCTTTCCAGAACACCTTTTCCACCCAAAAATCTGGGTTCTGGGCCAAATTCGACATTAAAAAGGGGATTAAAATAAATAAATCCGAGCTACTAATCTAATTAGCAACTTAAACCAGAAAAATAAGCCAAAATAAACCTTGAAACACATGATTATAAAAATAAACGAGCGGGGCTCTAATACCACTGTTGGGGTTTGGTGAGTCCGACTCACCGCGGAAACAACCCCGACCCAAGGAACCACTCGTAATTAATAAAACCATAAAGCATAAATAGGCAAACACAAGAAATGGAATAACGAATCATACCCTTGAAGCGAGCTTCGCCCTCTCAAAACGGGCTCTTACTTGAAAGCCTTGAGCACTGCAAATGCCGTGCCTCCTACGGTATCCACCCACAAAGGACGAACACGACTTTTTAGGTCCGCTACCTTGGAGTTAGCAAGGTCCGACAAAAACCCAAGTGTTAATGGAGTTTAAGAGTTTTTCCAAAATATGGAATGCTCTTTCTAACTCCCACTTAAGCCCTTTACTCCAAATCCCAAGGTTGGTATTTATAGAGGAAAGTATGAGTGGGAATTTCTATTCCATCAATGTGGGATTCATGAAATTCCACAAATTAATTCAAAGCTAAATTAAATTAAATATATAAGCAAGTAATAAATCAACAAGTGTCCTAGTCATATGTAAAGAGGAGTATAGACCACTTGGAGAGGAAGGGACCATACTTGCTCCCCACTCCTTCCTCTACTTGTAACACTTGTCCACACCAAAAAGCAAGCATACTTACTAGCTTCCCCTTTCTACCCGACCTAGGCCCACGACCCAGCTAGCCTCGCACCGTGCGGGCTGCTAGCTGCTGCCAGCTCGGCCCAGCACGCCCACGCACATCAGTGCGGGCTGCTGATGCCGAGGGCGCTGCTAGCTAGCCACGCACATGTGCGGGCTACTAGCAGTAGTGCACGCCAGCATGCCACGCACTGCTTGCGGGCTGCTGGCCGTGTTGTGCTAGCATGCCTCGCACATGTTGCGGGTTGCTAGCCACGCCTTGCTAGCATGTCTCACATATGGTGCGGGCTGCTAGCTCGACTAATCCACTAGCACTCAGGATTCCGATGCTAGGGGTATTTTGGTCATTGTTGATTTATTACTAATTTGTCGTCTCGTCTTTTTATTATTTTTTACTTGACTTTCGATGCTCGGTTTCGACGCTCTACCCTCGAATTTCCGACGTCTAAATATTTAACACTCAGGCGACGAATTAATTTCTTCCGAATTAATTCGTTGAGTCGGTTCGAATATTTTGCTTGGGTGTGACCCGAAGGGTTCAGTCAAGATTAAGCTGTAATATTAATTATATTAATATTACTGATCGGAAGCGACCTCCACCCAGGAAATTCGATCACTTGACCTTACTGAATATATTAGCTTTATAATAATTCTGAACCCGCCATCAGAATAATACACTTGTTCGAAGGACACCATTCCTTTCAGATAGCTGCTAGCTCCGATTTCGATCGATGACATATCGAGCGTCGGTGTAAGTCTTCTTACTGCCATCTGGCTGTATAGCACGGATGACCTTCCTTATGCCCGTCTAGGGCACAGGGATCTTTGCCCAGTTAATGGCAGGCGTAGTCTTTTCCTTGGGATATGGAGTAATCTATCTGTCCCTGAATGGATTCTTCCTCACAGTTCGAGGGGACTTTTTGGCAGGATGACCCTTGCTAGTAGCAACCATTTTCTTTTCAATCAGGTCCTTGATTTCACCCTTGAAACTCGTCATGAATTACATGAGCTCGTCTCTGGTGACTTGAGCCTGACCTCTCGCCAACATGGTTTCCCCTTCCGGCTGACTAGGGGACCTGCTGGTACCCGCCTGGCTATCACCTCGTTCCAAATTATCCTTGGGACGGATGCGTCTAGAAATGAATGACCCATCTTTGGCCATATATGTTTCGACTTGAGGATCGTCATCCTCATTGTCCTTAAAGACCTCCGGCTGATGACCCTTGGGTTCAAGAGGCGGTACAAACTTTTAAACCATCTTTGAGGTACTTTCCCCACAGACGGTGCCAAACATTTTGGGTATTTTCCCTCAGGAGAGTTACAACTCGAAGAATGGGAAACGCGGCCTGTACTTGCAAAACAACAGAGAATCCGGGTGGTTGGAGCTCCGCCTCCGACGATTGAGTTAGTACTTGAGTGAGAGTAAGAAGAGGTGCGGAAATTTAAGTGAGATCTTCTCGGATTCCGAGATCAGGTGTTTCTCTGATCTTAGAGAATGTAGGGTATGTTGTATTAATTGTAGGTGCCCCCAAAATGAGGGAAGTCTCTCTATTTATAGGGTCATCAGGAAATGTGCCCCTGATTAGGTAATTCTGACCTAATTTTGTTAGGCTGCGCCAAATTATGGCTATCTTGGGATTTAGGCCCTTGAAGGCCGCCTTTTCTCCCAAGTTCTAGGAGTAACACGTGTCAAATGGGAATTGGCCCAATTCGGACCAATTAGGGTATGAGACGTGTCACGATTTGGTTGGCCCACGTGGCATGGGTTAAATTACCCATAACAGTTTCTCAGCCCGACGGACAGAAGCTGAAAACACCTCCATACATAGCACAAACAGATATGGTGAGAGGGGATCTCCTTGCCGAGGCCACAATGCGGGCGAAAGGAAGGCGTAAGACTCCCATTTACCAGAACATGGTAAGAGACAGTTGTAACACATTGCTCAATAATATGAACCCAATAGGGGGTAAACAAAAATCTCGTAACACTTGACTTACAAAATCCCAACGCACTTTGTCACATGCTTTGTTCATGTCTAATTTCAGAGCTACATAAAAACGTTTCCAAGCCTTAGAAGCATTCATTAAAGAGAGAAGCTCATGAGCTACCAGAGCATTGTCAGAAATTAGATGACCCAAAACAAAGGCATTTTGAAAACCGAAAACAAGAGAAGGGAGGACCTCCCGAAGCCTGCTAGAGTCTTGTGTCTTGTGTCCTCCCAGTTAGCCTTGAAAAACATTGAAGTATAGCCATCAGGCCCAGGAGATTTGTCATTTGCAATTTGAAACATTGCAGACTTGATCTTAGGTTTCGATAAAGGATCCATTAACAAACTCCTTTGAGACGAAGGCAACGACGGAAGTTCAAGATTTTCCCATGAGAAAGGAGGATCATTCTTTGAAGGAGACATAGGAGTATACAGATTAGTGTAAAATGCCTGAATAAGAGAACAAAGATCGTTTGGATCTGACACCCAATTTCCACCTTCATTCTTGAGATTGACTATCAAATTACGATGACGCCTAGCCCGAACAGCCGAAACAGAAGATGGGAGTGAGATTCCCCGATTGCATCCTATTTGACCTTAGCACGCTGCTTACAGTAAAGAAAGGCACCAGTGGCCTTCACAATCATTTGTTCCCTAGTATTAAGAAAGAGAATGCGCGCCACTAGGGATTGCAACTCAGAAGATCAAGAAGATAAATCAGTTCACAATGCCTTCCAATTTATACTCTAGGATTTCCTATATTCAAGGCACCAGTCTTTAAGCGTCCCGTAGATTTCACCAACTCTACAAGATAATGCAAACAACGGAGAACCCATAAACTAAAGGCGGCATCCTTCCTTTACAATCATAGAGATATCCTGTGTAGAAAGACACCAATTTTCAATTCTATACGGCCTCCAAATACTATCTCGATATAACGAATAGGAGAAAATAATAGCAGCATGATTTGAAGATACAATAGGCTGATGATGAACTCGTGAGTCAGGGAATTCAAAAAGGAAATCTTGAGATGCCTATGCCCTATCCAAACGCTCCAAAGTTGGGTCCACTTCTATCCTATTATTTGTCCAAGTGTAAGTATGACCTAAGAAAGGAATGTCCACTAAACCCAAATTTTAATGCCATTGAATAAAATCCAACCTTCTCGGTATAAAAGATTATCCGCCTAACTTGTCAGAAAGATACTCAACTTTGTTAAAATCACCTATCAACAGAATATTCGGGAAGGTTTGGATAAAAGTAGTAATAGACTCCCACACCTCCTATCTATAAACTACATGAGGCGCACCGTACACAAAATCACATATTTTATTGTCTCTCCAACAGAAATCTTGCATACTCAAAGTTTGGGGATAAAAACAACAGAACTACAGTAAAAGGGACTAACCAAAAGATAAACAAGCCACCACTTAAGCTTACAGCATCTACGCCACAATAACCTAAGAAAGGAATAGTTGCTAAATTGTGGACAACACTATCTACATCAACCATGGTTTCCACTAAAAACATGACATCTAAATCCTTAGAGCGGACTAAAGAACTAAGATACGAAAATTTAGGGGAGTCCGCCTGACCAAGACCCCTACAGTTCCAAGCGGCTATCCTCATACTGAACTTGGTGGCTTTAAGGGGGGAGCCACCGAACCCACATTCGGCAGACACAGAAGTAGAATATGAACAATCCTGACCCTTTCTCTTTTTAATGGGTAAAAAGTATAGTAGACAACCAAAACAACCCGAACTAATAGCTGTTGAAACCAGCTAAGGCGGAGCCGGAGGAACAACTAAAGAAGCACTTCGCTTTATTGGACATACACTTCGGATCCGCTTCATTGGAACCTGACCCTTCTACTTACTGTGTCCAGATAGAGATTGATAATTGCCATGAACTGTACCCTACCTGTTCGCCAAAGGTTGATCCCTAGATTTACCCCTTCTAAGTGCGGGATAATTGATGGTGATTCTTTTGACACCTTGGTCTCTCCGCCGACTTTTGATACTTTGTTTGTTGTTGAAATTTCGCTAAATGAAGTTACCGTTTGGTTAGTGAACGGAGAATGAGAAGATTTATATGAGTTAACAACATCCAAGGTACTTAACAGTACTTAGAGATTTTGAACTTTGAAATACCTCAATTACATCCTGTAGGGAAATTTCAAGCATTACCCTAAACTTGAACCCCACTATGATCATACACTTAAGCATGATGGCGTCCAAAGGGAAGGAAGCTAGAGAAAAAGAGTCGCCAACAAGTTTTAGGAACTTGTAAACCGTTCACAGGGTGAAGGTTACACCCCTTAACGATCCAGGAGATCGTTAACTCCAATAGGTCTGGAACCATGACTGGAAGTTCAGGGATGAAGTTACAAATCCAACCTAAAAGAGATTGAACCTGCCCTAATAATACGCCTCTACTTTATTCTTCTCGTATTCATGTGCGCTTTCTGACTAACATGCAATCAATAGGATTAACCCTAAACCTGTTTAATCTATGTTGGTTAAATATTAATGCACAAATAAACTTATTATTGGCGATCACTTGACTTATAATCAAATTAACCCTACACAAGATTATTAATTATCTTATTAAGTGTGATTACAAGTACCAATTCCCTTTAAATATGCGTAAAAGGCGTGATCAAGCAATAACAATATAATATCAAGCAACATAACAATCATAATAAATTATCATAATAATAATCATGACAATAATCATAAAAATAATAATCATATTAAATCATAATAATAGCAAGATCTTAGGCATGATACTAACAAGATTAATAACAAACCCTAGCATGTCACTAAACAATAAAATCAAATATTTAGCCCTAACATGTTACTAACATGATATTAGGAAAGAAAGTAGGAAGCATTGCAGAAATCACAATTGTCATATTTGATATCATAACCTTTTCCCTAAACATGATACTAGGAAGATTAAAACACCCTAATATGACACTAGGATTCATAATAACAACCTAGACATGATTTCTATATCATATCAATAAATCAATAAAAGCACTTACTTGGATGCCTCGTATCTCTTTCTTTCACGTCCAAGGCGAAGGCAACTACGAACTATGCTAGGTATGTCTAGAACTTGCGAATGCGGAATTTTGTATGACAAAAGATAGTTTAGAAAAGAGAGAGAGAGAAGAGAGTAATTAAGAATTTCTTGACAAGAGTTTGTGAGAAGAATTGAGAATTGATAAGAATTGATAAGAATTGATATTTGAAAACGGAGGTTTTAGGAGGCTATTTATAGAGAAAATCAGCCGAATATGATTAAAAAGAATCAGAGTTTCGAAAAGAATAAAACACGACTGCAACGCCAAACACGCGCCTTTCGCCAAATGATAGAGTTGTCGCGAGACGCTGCACATGTCACAAGACGCCAGGTTTGTCGCCAGGCGACAGAGCTGTCGTATGGCGCTGCAATTAATTTTCCACGCGTTTTCTTATTTTGATAAAATTTAAGCATACGAGAGGGTAAAACTATATTTTCCTTAAAAACACTTCTTTTATTCTAAATAAAACTCTTAAAAGTCAACTAAAGTCAATTTATCAATGCTAATTAAATTAGGATTCAAAAGAACATTCTAGAAGATTCTAAGAGACTATAATCAATCCTAATCACATTAGGAATGATAAATCAATAATAGGCTTCCTCTAGATCATTGGGCCGCATATAAAGATCAAACTAGGCCCAATTTAGGAATTTGGCCATAACTTCCTCATTATTCATCGGAATTGGGCTTATAATATATCGTTGGAAAGCTCTTTTCAAACCCGACCCAACTACACCATTATTTTACCCTTGCCATGGACCAAAAAAAACTGGATTTGCTGTTTTCTTAAAATAGGTTTTCAAAAACAGAGAGAAAGAAAAGAAATAAAAACTAATCGCAACACTAGACTTTCTACACTTTCACTTCATTCGATTATGATTCGACGTGAAAGGTACCCATCACTGGGTTTGGTTTTGGAGAGACACAAATGGATGTCTATAGAAGCCCCTACTTTGACAGAGTTTGAAGAAACGCAAGTTTCGAAAACAAAAGTCATAGTATCGATAGGGACGGATAATGATTCAGAACGTTTTACGATCCTAAATCACTCTTGTAACGCCAATACCTGAAAACTAGTGTTAGTTAAACAGATTAGAGAGTTAAGAAACGCGTATCTTGCACCGTCGAGCACACGTCTCTAGGAGTAATAAATATGCAGCTGCATTTGCTGTCGTGACAACCTTCCACAATCTAGTGAACACCATCTTGCAGTTTTGATGTTCACTCGTCTCTGAACAGTAGAGCTTTTTGTTATGTCCACGCGTCTCTAAACAAAAGAGCTTTGATGTGATATGCCCACGCGTCTATGAGCAAAAGAGCTTTTTTCTTGAATCATACTGACAATCTTCCCAATCATAGCAAAAGTTGTCGAAGACCGCCTCATACGAACTGCTCTTCTCAAATATCGGTGACAACCTTCAAAATCATAGTGAATGCCGTCGAAGACCGCCCATCTCGTGCTATCTTCTCAAATCTTGAAGCAACCTCCACAATCTTAGCGAATGCCGTCGAAGACCGCCCATCTTGTGCTATCTTCTCAAATCTTGGTGACAACCTCCACAATCTTAGCGAATGCTGTCGAAGACCGCCCATATCGTGCTATCTTCTCAAATCCAGTGATAACTTCCACAATCTTAGCGAAATCTATCAAAGACTTCTTCATCTTGAATCGTTCTTTTCTCAAATCGTAGCAAATGCCGTCGAAGACCGCCCATCTTGTGCTATCTTCTCAAATCTTGGTGACACAATCTTAGCGAATGCTGTCGAAGACCGCCCATATCGTGCTATCTTCTCAAATCCAGTGATAACTTCCACAATCTTAGCGAAAGCTATCAAAGACTGCTTCATCTTGAATCGTTCTTTTCTCAAATCAAATAATAACCTCCACAATCATAGTGAAAGCTATCGAAGGTCGCTTCATCTCAAACCATCCTTCTCAAATCCAAGCGAGAGACTTTTTTTTTATCTTAAAGCCCCCTCTGTTGAAAGTTTCGTCATCATAAATCTTCAAATCAACCCTTCCATCTTTGGAAAATCTTTTTCAAGAACCATATCTGCGATTCTTAAAGGCTTCAAATTTATTTGTGAAAATCTTCCATCTTAGGAATTCTTTGTGAACCATTATGTCGGTGCTTTTACTATTTGTGAACCATTATGTCGGTGCCCTTTCTATGAGCCAATGTTTAGGCTCTTTAAGCTAAGTTAGACGATCTTTTGTCAGGTCGATCACTTATTTGCGATTGTAAATAAGCCGACTACTTAATCATGTCAAATTGCTTATAGGGGCTAACTAGCGTACCAAGGAACCCAAAATTGTTGTATGAGGTCCGCATAATCTAATATGAGGGCCACGCATTGTGTCGCCACATCAGCGCTTGCAGGAATTATCTTGCGCTGCGCTTTTCTTCTGTCACCAGGCGACAGCTTTGTCGTCTGACGCAAGAGTCAGGTCTTCCCTATTTTGCCCTTGCTGTTGCTGTTCGTTGCTCGGTTTCGCTTCGAAATTTTGAACTTGGTCGTTTACTTTCAACAAAATCCACTCAAATCTTTTGTAAATTGAATCTCTTCATCTCCAATTTACTAATCCATGTAATTTTTCTCAAACTCCTTTCATCTTGGAAGAGTCCCATGCGGCGTATTCTCAATTTTTTGAAAAAATCCGGGAATGTTCTTGCTTGCTAGGATGCACCCGCAATTAAATCTTTGACTATAGGACTTATCTCATCTCTTTAATTATCTTAGGTTTGACCTAAGGCTTAGCGTTGCTTGACTCATTGACTTGACACGACTCAAGGTATAAACTTGACTCAATGATGAGTCACGTGTGACTCATGTGTGCATAGTGTTGACTCAATGTGATAACACGACATGACTCAATGTGTACATGACTCGTATGTGCATTGTAATGTGATCGCGCGACTCAAAAATGCAAAAAAGTAAAAAAATTTCGTCATTTTTGTGGAGGGTACCGACTTTAATTCGAAAAAGAAAGACGCAAAAAAGAAAGAAACGAAGTTTTTGAAGGTGCATGTTGAATGAGTTTAGTCAAATGTTTTTCAAGGATTAATTCATCCTAGGCTATCTCAATTGTTGTCTCCATGATAAAAGTATTTGGGTAACTTAGGCACAGAGGCTAAGCACTTCGTACTTTGTGATGCAATGATGATTGATGTTGATATGACAAGGCATGCTTCGACGTTGTGTTAAGATTTCATGACAAAGGGTTCCTAAAAGAAGTATATTTGGTCATGTATCTGTGATGTGTGTGATAGTGACGCTAAGGTTAGGCCAGAAAGGTTAAGTGTGTAGAAAAGTATATTGAAAAGAGTCAAAAGATGGTGACTCTTGGGCTAGGTAAGCTAATGATGTAGGGATCAAGCCCCCAAGTCTAGCTCTAAGTAGATAGGGACGAGCATAGGAGATCCCTTGATAAGATCATGATGTGTGAATATGAATGTGAATGCATTTTTATTACGGCCGCACCTCGATGTGAGGTTGACTACATATCCGTTAGGAATTAGGTCGAACGTAGCTCTAGCCGAACCTCGCACAAATATGTATACCTCAAAAAGGTCTTTTTAAGGGTTGTAACGTGGTTAGGCTAAAGATTGAAGAAGAAGGGGATAAAAGGTTCAAGACCCTAGATAAGCCCCCAAGGTGTGCAACTTTGCTTTTAAATATTTGTATTTTCATGCTTGAGGTTTCTAACTCAATTTTAGCTCTTTTTTTTTTTGCTTTATTTATTTTATTTTTATAAGTGTGGGCAATCCCAATCATGTGGTCTATCACTCACTTAGCATTCATGTTTCTCAGGCACGGTACCAAGCACTCGATAAGAGACGCAATTTGAGATGTGTTCATATCAAAGACATTGGAACACTTTCCCTTTTGTACACTTTTATTTATTTTTTTGCTCATTTTTTTTTGCTATTTTAATCTTTTGAAGTCAATCAAGCGTTTGTTCTATGAAAATTGCATAAGTTGCACACCATCTCATCCCAAGGTTAGGTAGATGTAGGTTGAAGAAAGAAAGGTCTATCATTAGAGGAGGCTCAAAGTGGTTTATGAAGAAAGGATTGTATATTTGAAGGGTGAAAGGTGATATGATGTGGGTATAAGGGGTGTCTCAAATCATTGGTATACCTTGTGCTTAGTTCGACAATGTTTTTTTTTTTTTTTTTTTTTTTTTTTTTTTTTTTTTTTTTTTTTTTTTTTTTTTTTGCAATGCAATGATCATATGCAAGAAAATAAATGCTCATTTTTATTATAGGAAAAAAGAAAAGTCTTACAAAGTAAAACTAAGGGGAATAAAAAGGTGCCTATGCTAGACTTATTGGGGAAAGGGTAAATAAAAGAAATAGAAGAGAGGAGGTCACGAAATCTTGTCATTGAAGCTCGCCTCTTGTCTTGTGTCGTTTGTTTTATCCTCACTTGCTCTTCTTGCTAGATGGAGGCATGGGAAGCTTGTCATTGTCGATCAAATGTTGGATACCCTCCTTTAGCTTCCAACACTTCTTAGTATGACCCCTACCTTGATGATATTTGCAATGTGCATCTGGATTCCAACTAGGCAATCTCTTTTCAGATGCGGGATCTTCAATAGGTCCAATGGGAGTAATGAGTCCTTTAGCATGAAGTCGATCGAAGGCAGTATCGTAGCTCATCCCAATAGGGGTGAAGTATTTCCTTAGTTTCTTCTTAATCCTTGGTTATCCATGGCTAAAACTTCACTGAGATAAAAGGTACTAACATTGTTACTAGAGTGGACGTTTTAGGATGAAGAAGGATTTTTGTTCTTCTTTCCTTTCCCGCCACTGTGATTACTATTTTTAGTAACTTTTTTCTATGCGAGGTCATCTTCGATCTCGATGCCTATGTCATAGATGGCTTTGAAAGTATTCAAGTTGTTTGATATTTTAAGTGCTTTGAATACTTTTCTTGGAGATTCTTGATAAACATCCTCACAAATTCTTTTTCTGAGGGCACCTTAATCATCTTAGCGGAATTTTCCCTCCACTTATTGAAGAAAGAAGTAAAGCTTTCATTCTCTTTTTGTCTTACCATCTCAAGTTGTCTATAGTCGGTTTCGACTTGAATATTGCATTTATACCTATCAATGAAAGCGTTTACTATCGATTCCCAGGTAGAGGTGTTCTTTTTGTCAAGGGAGAAGAACCATTGTTGGAAAACGGTTTCAAGAGATAAGGAAAACAAGGAATGAAAGATTTTCCTGTCATTTCCCTTAATGTTCATTATAGTTTCAAAGGATCTTAAGTGGAGATAAGGATTATCTATTGCCTTGAATTTAGGGATGTTAGTGGCATTGAACTTCTGCGAAGAAGCCCCTTGTCCACCGAGACCCCTTGTGAGCTAATGCCCTGGAATTTATAGTCATTGGATATCTTGCTCAAACTCTCTTGCATGAGCTCCATTTGTTGTTGTTTCATAGGGTCATTGATTTGAAGGGTTAAAGCCTTCAACACCTCAGTCACGTCAGCCATTTGCTTCTTAAGCTCATTGACTTCTTCTTGTTTTGCCATTATCGTCTTAGCTTTTCATTTTCGACCAACCAGTTTATCAAAAAGTTGAACTTGAACAAAGGTGTAGTCTTTGATTAATCGCCCTTCTCTCCTTGACCAAGCACGGACGAGCCACGGTGCTGATTTGACGTTGCACGGTAATTCTTGGAATTAAAAATAAAAATTTTAAGGAGAAAAGAAGAACAGGGAGATTAAAATAGTGAAAGAGCAGTAACAACATCATGAACTGGAAAAAGAAAGCTCAAATTTAAAGAGAAGAGCATCCCGTTAAACACCCCCGTTTCCCGTGCCACGGTGACCGTTACTGTTTCGGGGTTTTCTGATGTCCTGCGGGAGAGTTACAATTCCGAGACTGGAACCGGACGCCTGTACCTGCAAAACAAACGGATGCTCCGGATGATTGGAGATCCGCCTCCGACGGTCAAGTTAGTACTTGATTAAGGAGTAATTAATGCGGAAATAAAGGTGATTGGGTCTCTCTAGGTGAGAGTGTTAAATGTGCGTAATTCCCCTTAATGAGGATTGAGGGAGGTATTTATAATCTTGGGAAACGTGCCAATCCTAAGTTTAGGTTAACCTAGGGCTGATTGGGCTTCCCTTGGAAGTTGGGCCTAGGTGGCCGGTTTCTCCATTAGGCATGGAGGATGCCACGTGTCCTGACATAATAGGTCCAGGGTGGACGAATAGGCGTGTGCCACGTGGCAAGCCCTGACATTTCCAACTGGGGGACACTTGGCAGGACCTGATTGGCTCACGTGGCGCATTCCGATTGGTGGGAGCAAAATCCTTTAATCATTTGCCCCTCACAGGTGGCACGTGACTGGTCACGTGTTACCTGTGACAGATGTCGCACTGTGACAGGCGACGGCCTGCTACAGGTGTCACTCGGCGAAAGGCCTAGAGATTCTCTCGCCCAAATTTTGAATTTTGGAAGTGACCCTTCGCCTTCTCACTTCGCCTATATAAGGGAGTGTTGACTTCAGTCATTTTCACACTTGAGAAATTTTTGAGAGAACATTCGGACCCCTGAACTTGCTCTGACATTTTGGACCCTTTCTGCCTACCGCCTGCTCTGACAAGCCGACTGCACAGGATTTTCAGAACTCCATCAATCGTCACTCGTTCAGGTAACCGTCGGTTCTCATACTCTTAATTTTCTCTTTATTTTATTCTTTTTTGAAATGGCACCACGGAAGCACACGACACAACCTAGGTTAGTGATCAGCTGGTCACCGGGGACGGCTGAATCTAGGACTAGGAGTGCCGCCTGCCCTTTTCCGGACCCATCTTTGCCCTTTATACAAAGTCCGACTGTCTCTGTGTCTATGCAGAACATGATGGCCAGAAGAAAAAGAACTGCTAGGATTTCGAACTCAGACGGCTCCTCCCACAGGGTGCCGATTAGTAAAACATCTGACAAGGCGCCAGATGTGGAAGTGAACCAAAGCGGCTTGAAAGCCGACAGTTCTGAGGGAGGAGTCAAAGTGACCCCTTCCAATTTTACAGTTGAGTGGTGTACATTCTCTCCTTCTCCTTTTAAAGGAGAGGAGGCGGGCCCCTCTGGGAGAGGGGAGGAGTCGTCCTCTTCGGACTCGTCAGAGGACGATTCCGAGTCTAGCTCTTCTGGTCATGCTTCTCTGGACACAGAAGAGAAAAACAGTCGCCTACAAGAGGCGAGGCTTTCTCACGCAGTTGAGAAGGGGGACAATTGGGCGGAGCCATCCGCCTCTTACCGAGAGCAAAATACCCCCTACTACTGCACTGTCCCACGGGGCCGGATCACGGCCATGCAAGAGAAAGTGGGGAGCTTTATTGCGAACCACACAATGGGCCCCGACTTTTTAGTGTTCGTGTCGGATCCAGAAGACACAGTCGTTTGGCCGGCTGGTACTAGTTATGATGGCGCCTGCTTTGGCTGCTACGAGGAGGCCATCAAGGCTGGGCTGCGCTTCCCACTACATCCGGCTGTTCAACGGATCTTGGATGGGTATGAGTTGGGGTTATGGCAGTTAGCCCCGAACTCCTGGGTCAACGTACTCGGCTATGTGGCCAGGTGCAAACTGCACGGGGTGGAGCCAAACTTTGAGGCTTTCGCCCACATGAACTACCTCAGCCGGACCCCTAAGGCAGGCGGTACCGGCTGGTATCAATTGACAAGCCACAGAGGCTACCTCATGACAAGAGGTAAAGCAAACAAGTGGAAGGACTGGCGAAGCACCTTCCTTATCATTGAGAGTTCAGACACAGAGCTGAACAAGCGCTTCAACAGGTGGAACAGGAATCCGCCTCTTTTTGCAGGCGGCCGCAGCATGCCGCCTGTTCCCCCCAAAGCTAAGAAAGAGATCCTGGATAAAGGACTCTTTAAAGTAGAGTCGAGGGTCGACTCTACTTCAGGGGTACGAGAGCAAGTACCCCTACACTGCGTCCCGAGCTTCAAATGGCTCTACGACGAGTACTTTTTGGCCGCCTGTGGCCTTAGCAGTCGGTGCTCAAGAGGTAGCCGGCCTGTCGAATACTCTGTTTTTCCATGCATTACTGTTATGACTTTTTATTAACTTTGCTATTTGTTTTTGCAGCGGACGCCATGAGAAAAATTACCGCCTCCAAGACTGCGGCGGCCATGTTGCGGGCCTCCATCATGCAACATTCCTCAACCGACTTCCCCAACAAGAAAGCGCCCTTGGTGAGCTTCGAACCTTTCACTCTCTTTTTAGAGTTGGGTTTATGCATATATTAACCGAGTGTTGTTTTGTTTTTGTTTTTTTTTTTTATTAGACGGGCGCTCCAAGAGCTTCTTCTTCCCAACAGCCGGAGTCCAAGACCCAGAGGACGGCTGTTGCGAGCTCTCCTGGTTCTGCCAGGAAACATGCGGCGACTGAGAAACAGCCGGCCACTCCTTCTAAAACTCCAACTGGGCCGCCTAGAAGTATGAAGCTGTCTTTGTGAATTTAGACTTGCTCCCTTCTTTCCTAGGTCTAACTCATTTGTTTATGGTTGATGCAGCCGGCCCTCAGAAGCCTGACTTGGTCGAGGTGGCCAAGTTTATGATCAAGGTCGTTCCTCCAGCTGAAAGGGAGGCGGTCAGGGGTGTCGGCACCCTTGACCTAGACGGGATTGCAGGGGTCCTTGCTGAGGTATACTTAGCATATTTTTGGTTATTTAAATTCCAGGACGCCTGTTTTTTGTTTGAAAACTGACGCCTGTTCCCTTTTACTTAGGCCCTGCTCCGAGTGAACGGCCTTTGCAAGCCGCTTGACAGGAAGAACAAAGAGGTAAAGGCTGCAAAAGTTATGGCCGCCTCCGACTGTGATAAGGCAATATTTCAAATTGCCCAAAATGAGGTTCTGACAATTGACATTCTTTATTATCAGGCGCAGGCTACTTCTGCCATCCGGGCTCAGTTAGAGGCGGCCCAGAAGAAAAATAGCGAGCTGGAGGCGACCATCAACAATCTCAAGGCCGAGCTGAGACCTCTTCGTCAAAAAATGTCCTCATACGACACCTTGGAGAAATCCTTGGCGCACGTTAAGGAACTCCTGGTGACCCAGGAGAAGAATCTTACTCAGGAGCTCTCGGAAAAGGCCGAGCAAGAAAAGAAGGAGCTGGTCCGGGAGATGATGGAAGACTCTGCTCAAATCCAGCGCATGACCTGGGGCCGTCTCTTCCCCAATGCCGACTTTTCCTCCTAGGAAAAAACGTACCGCTAGTGTTCTGATAGATATAATCAAGAGATCCTGGCGGCTGCTGAGGACGAGGCGTTGGAGGAGGAGGAGCCGGTAGTGGCGCTTGTGCCGCTTGAGGGTAATGCATCGAAGAAGGATGCAGCTGAAGCCAAGTCCAGCAAAAAGAGTGCTGACCAGGCGGCAGCTGCTATTATTGAAGATCTGCCCCCTTCTTAAATTTTATGTCTTCTTTTCACGGCTTGCGTGCCGTTTGATCCTATTTACCCGGCCAGGGGGCCGGGGTTCTAAATATTCGGCCGGTCTTTAATGACCGGCTTCTTTTTTATGCCAAAATATTTCGTTTTTGTTTTGTTTCAAATTTGTTTAAGTATCGAATATTCTGATATCCAATTGCACACTATACCGACTGTTTTGCATGGCCGATAGTTGCGGACAGGTACGAGATAGTTAGTCACGCCACCTATGCCCCTGGACGACTGGTTGTCTGTTTCCAGGCTAAGCGATCAGTCGGCCCTTTTAAAGAATGGATTTCCTTCAACCAAGTAGGAAGGTGGTTTCCTACCTGCCTTGTTCCAGGTCGGTCCAGGCCGACTGTTCTTCGCCACTTTTAATCTAGTGTTAACAGGCCGACTAAAATTTTTTGAGTGACCATGGAAACATAATTGTTACTAGTCGCCAAGTGACTGAGTAGTAGAGGTATCAAGCGGTGGGTACCGGTTGTTCGCTTTTATTCGCCAATGTTTGTTGGCTATTAACTCATAAGATACCAACTGTTCTTAACCCAAGTAGTTCAGTCGGTTGGTTGACACGGATGGTTACTGCGAACACTTGTTTGACCTAATTAGTCAGTTAAGTGAGAGGTATCCTTCTCCGGGAAACGGCTACGTGGTTGTCTTGGTTAGACAGTCGTATAGGTGCCGTGTAATGATTTTATAGAACAATGTTCCACCCAAAAGGGAGCTGCTCTCTGCGACGAATTTCATCCGGATGGATGCCGTCGGACGCCTGCTATAATGTTGGGACAGGTCGAATTGAATTTATATTTGGATCAGTTGGCTTGGCGCCTGGTCTGATCATTTTAGCCATGAGCCTTTGATAGTTCTTGGTGAACTGTGTTATGGGAGAGTAACCGGTTGTGTGGAACAAGCGGCGTACCCCTCTTAAGTAAGAATAAAAATTAAACAGGAGAGTAGCCGACTGTTTGTCAGTAGGCATGCCCCTCTTAGGTAAAAAATGAAAATTAAACATGGAGAGTAGCCGAGTGTTTATCAGTAGGCATGCCCCTCTTAGTACAAAATTGAATGAAAAATCAAACTTTTATTAAGTTGCCCTCAACTATTTACATTATTCAAAAGAAATATTTCTTAACATTATCTACATTCTAAGTTCGAGGCAACGGTTGGTCGTCTGGTGTTTCCAGACGGTAGGTACCGTCCCTGACCTCTTCATAAATTCGGTAGGGTCCTTCCCAGTTGGGAGTTAATTTGCCAGACTCATTAGCCCTACCAACTGCTTCCATTTTTCTAAGTACAAAGTCCCCCACTTTGAGTGGACGCCTGTGTACTTTTTTGTTGTATGATCTAGTCATTCTCAGGCGGTAAATTTCATGGCGCAAGACAGCATTGCCCCTCCTTTCTGGGAGTGAGTCTAATGACATGCGCATGGCTTCCCAGTTTGCCTCTTCGTCATATAGCATTACTCGAAGAGTCGGCTCGTAGTGTTCTATTGGAAGAACAGCTTTCGCACCATAAGTTAGGAGGAATGGAGTTTCTCCAGTCGCCCCTTTTTCAGTCGTCCTAATGGCCCAGAGAACATGTGGTAATTCATCCGCCCATAGGCCGCCTGCTCGTTCAATCTTTTTCTTGAGACCGTCTGAGATGATTTTATTAAAGGCTTCTACCTGGCTGTTTGCTTGTGGACGACCGACTGATGCAAAGTGGTGTGCAATTCCTTGGTCACCCAACCAGCTTTTGAGAACAGGCGTCTCAAATTGGGGACCATTATCAAAAACCATAGACATGGGAACCCCGAACCGAGTGATGACATTTTTCTAGATGAATGAAATTACATCCTTCGTCTTGATTCCATTTACAGCCTCCGCCTCTACCCATTTAGTGAAGTAGTCGACTGCAACAAGTATGTACCTCCTTCCGCCTGTAGCAGGCGTATATGGACCCAGAATATCCATGCCCCACTTAGCAAACGGTAGTGGGCTATGAATGGTAGTGAGGTCAGTAGCCGGACGGTGAATTAGTTTACCAAACCTTTGGCACTTGTCACATTTTTTCACCATCTCCATTTCATCTGCTTCTAAAGTAGGCCAAAAGTAGCCCTGCCGCCTTGTCCTTTGAGCAAGCGACCTACCGCCTATATGGGAAGCGCAATAACTAGAGTGAAGATCGTCTAGTATCTCTCGCCCCTTTTCTAGAGTAACACACTTTAAGTAGGGTTGAAGGTACCCTCTTTTGTGAAGTTCTCCCTTTATCATTTCAAAACTGGCTGCCCGTTTTTTCAGCGCTGCCACCTGGTGATGATCATCCGGCAGGGTACCGTCTGTCAGATATGCCCTTATTGGATCCATCCAGGTTGAGCTTCTGTCTAGGATTCCAATAGGGTCTTCCTCGATGCTTCTCTTCTCCATTACCTCCCATAAAACAGTTCGAGGAGTATCACAAGAGGCGAACGATGCTAATTTTGAAAGTGCATCCGCCTGGTTGTTTTCTGATCTCGGCACTTGAGTCAGATGAAAACCTTCAAGAGATCCGACTGCCTGTCGTACCGCCTGTAAATACTTGATCATGGCCGGATGGGTTGCTTCGTATTCGCCATTATACTGACTTACTATCAATTGTGAATCGAAACAGGCGTTTATCTTTCGTGCCCCTGCCGCCTTGCACATGCGGATTCCGGCTAGTAAAGCTTCATATTCTGCCTCATTGTTTGAGGCCTGAAAACTGAAGCGTAGAGCATACTCGTACCTGTCGCCCTCTGGCGACTGACATATGACGCCTGCTCCACAACCATTTGAAGTAGAGCTTCCATCCACATATACCTTCCAGACTTGGTCTGGATCTCGAGAATCAGGGAGACGAGTCATCTCAACAATAAAGTCAGCAAAGGCTTGCCCCTTCACTGCTTTTCTAGGCTCGAAAGTAACTTCGAGGATCTGTATTTCTATAGCCCATTTGATCATCCGGCCTGACGACTCCATGGTGGTCAGTGGTCGCTTGATAGGTTGATCTGTATAAACCACGACTGCATGTGCCAAAAAGTAGGGCTTCAATTTCTTAACAGCCATGAAGAGTGCAAGACCAAATTTCTCCACTAAGGGATACCTCAACTCGGCATTTTTCAATACATGACTGACAAAGTAGACCGGGAGCTGACAGCCGTCTCTTTCAGCAAGAAGAACAGCGCTTAACGCATGATCAGAGACGGCCAGGTACATGTAGAGTACTTCTTTGGGCAAAGGGCTGACCAGCCTTGGCAAGGAATGCAAGCGAACTTTCAATTTCTGGAAGGCCGCCTCAACATCCGGCCCCCATTCAAACCTTACATTCTTCTTAATGGCCTGGAAGAAGTATCAGCATTTGTCGCCTGATCGGCTTAGAAATCTTCCCAAGGCCGCCAGACAACCTGTTAACTTCTGAACCTCCCGGACAGTACGAGGCGACTGCATGTCGATGACCGCCTGCACCTTCTCAGGGTTCGCCTCTATTCCTCTCTGATTGATAAGGAATTCGAGAAATTTCCCAGACTCAACTCCAAATACACATTTCTTGGGATTAAGCATGACATGGTGCCGCCTAAGTGTGGCGAAAGTTTCTTGGAGGTCCGACAGATGATATGTCTGAAGCTTAGACTTGACAATCATATCATCAATGTATGCCTCGACGTTTCTCCCTATCTGATCAAAGAACACAGTGTTTATCATTCGCTGGAAGGTGGCCGGGGCATTCTTAAGACCGAACGACATGACTGTGTAACAGTATAACCCTTGATCAGTGACGAAGGCCGTCTGCTCCTGATCTTTCTTCCATAAAGGAATTTGATGGAAACCAGAGTAGGCGTCCATAAAGCTCATTAAAGCATGGCCGGCTGTTGAGTCGACCAGGTTATCAATTTTAGGCAAAGGGTAACTGTCTTTGGGGCACGCTTTGTTTAAGTCTGTGTAGTCTACACACATTCGCCAGGTGCCATTCGGCTTTTTAACAAGCACCACATTTGCAACCCAGTCTGGGAAGTAACATTGCCGTATGAACCCTGCATCAAGTAATTTTTTAACTTCGGCGGCTGCCGCCGGACTTCTTTCTTCGCCATGGTTCCGTTTTTTCTGCCTTACAGGCTTCTTTTTCGGATCCACAGCCAGTTTATGTACCGCCAGGTCAGGACTAATGCCTGGCATTTTGTGGACTTCGAATGCAATGATGTCCTTGTATTCTTTCAATAGTTTGTGCAAATCGTCACCCAGGACTCTCATAGCAGTCGTCCCAACTTTGACTGTTCGGTCAGGACGTGAGTCGTCTAAGATCAGGTCCGTATGCTCACCAGCCGGCTGAGGGCGGAATTCATCCGACCGCTCCTCTGCCAATGATTGCTATTTCTTGTCTTTCCTTGCGGCCCCCGTCTGGGCTGCCTTTCTCTTCTTGCTGCCTGCTTCTTGAATAGGCGCACTCTCCTTGACATTGTCAAGGTCTGTTTTTCCACCATGTGACCCAGCGGTCATAACAGTGGGCTTGATATCCGAGAGATAACACTCTCGGGCCATGCTCTGATCTCCCCTTAGGGACCCGACTATTCCATTATGCCTCTCAAACTTGAGCAACATAAGAGATGGGATTATAACAGCCTTGGAATTATTCAGGGTTGGTAGGCCGAGAGTTCTTCTACTACCAAGAACCGGACTACCATGTGTCTTCCTTCCCCTTTTTTACCCAGACGGATGGGCAAATCCACTCGTCCCACTAGGTGGACGACTCCTCCCCCAAACCCTACTAAAGGGTGGGATGCCGGATGTATGCAATCAGTCTGATATTTTAATTTTGACAAACATTTGCTACTGATAAGATCTGAGGAGCTTCCAGTATCTATAAGGATTCGGCCAACTCTCTGGTTGGCCACTTTACACTCAATAATGATAGGGTCGTCATGCGGCCCCCTTACCCCTCCTAGATCTTCTTTAGTGATGACAATCTCAGGAAATGAATATTTGGAGGGCCGTTCTTGGTGAACGGAATTTACATCTAGCCGCCTGATATTGTCTTTGTTGCCCCTAATAGTGGGACCACCTCCTGCGAAGCCGCCTGCAATGGTGTAGACGACTGCATCATCTGTATCAGAGCTGTCGGCCTGTTGACTCTTTTTGGCCGACTGTTTTTCGAAAAGGTGTTCCCAGTAGATTTCTTGACATAAGAGTCAAGATCGCCTTGCTCAGCCAGGCGGTCCAGATACCGCATGAGACTGATGCATTCGTTGGTGTGATGACCAATATCTTCATGATAATCATAAAATTTTTCTTGGTTCTGGTTGCTTGCAGAACCCTTCATGGGGACCGGCTTCTCAATTGAGATCCTTCCCTTGATTTCCTTTAGGATAGCTTGGCTATCCTTGTTAAACGCATACTTTGGGGAGTATGGTTTGAATTCTTTTTTCTTATTCTGGCCGGCTGTTTAGAGGAGTCAGCCGCCCATACCTCTTTTCTTTTCTTCTCATCTTTGTTCGACAACTGTTCTTGTCGTCCTTCTTTTTTGTCGAACCTTTTCCCGTCCGACTGTTTTGTACTACAAAGATCAGTCGCCTGTATATAGGCTTCCGCTTCAATCAAGGCCTCTTGAAGAGTCTCCACCCTCTTTCGGACCAAATCAAATTTGAATGTCGATCCGTCTTTGAGGCCTCTGAAAAAGTCAGTATAAGCTACCTCATCCGGTAACCCTTGAATCTGTATTCTCATCAGGTTAAACCGCCTGATGTAAGAACGAAGCCCCTCCTTCTCGCCCTGCTGAATCGTTCCTAAATCGAGGGTCGTCTTCTTCGCAGGTATGTTCATGGCAAAGTTGGAGGTGAATAAGTAAGCAAGTGTCCTGAAGTTATTCACACAACCAGCCGGCAGGTTGCCGAACCATTGTTGTGCGATTCCTTTGAGAGTCGCTGGGAAACACTTGCACCAAGTGGGATCATCCAACCCTTGAAGATACATCAGGTTGGTGAATGCCATCAAATGGTCTTCTGGGTTAGTAGTGCCGTCATAGGCGCCTACTAATACATTTTTTACTTTGGCCGGCTAAGCGGCTTCAGCAATTTCCTTGGAGAAAGCCGACGGCTGTTCCCCAAGTCTAAGCAAGCGTAGCTGCCAGTCCATAGGTTGGACATTTTTTGCTGCATGCCCACCAAACAGAGGTGGCTGCAAAAAATATTGTTGTTGCGGTACAAATGGTAAGTTTGGTACCGCCTGGTCCCTATGAAAGCCGGACTGACGGGAGGTGCCGCCTGACTGACTCTCATGATACGACTGAGTATACTTCATCGAGGTATTGCGTAGACTGTCTTGGAAGTCTGAAGTAGAGGCCGATTCTGACAATCGGTCATTCTTCTTCTGCTCTAGCAATAGCCGAGCATCTGTGTATGTTTTCTTCGACCCGTCCGCCTGAATATGACGAACTGGTTTCCTCTTTCCTGGAGTAGGAAAGCGGTACTTTGTGAAATCAAGGGCAGGCGGCCCCCACTTCCTAGAGTTAGGATGAGGGGTCGCCTCTCGCCCTTGAACTGGCTTCCTCTTCCCTGAAGTGGAAGGTTTCTTAGCCGACTGTTCCTTGGCCAGAGCAGGCTTCTTGTTGAGAAACTCTTGAATCTCTCCCTTGAAGCCCCTCATGAAGGTCATGAGTTCGTTCCTTGTAATGGGAGCAGACCCATCAACCGGCTGCTGCTGAACAGGCGGTGCGCCTGCTGGATCACTGAGTCCAGTTTGAAGATGTTCTCGTTCCCTCCTTTTGGTATGACGGGTGCGTCGGGCCCTTAGGGTCCCGTCTGAAGCTGTGTGAGCTTCAACTTCAGATTCATTCTCAGTATCATGGTCCGATTGAACTTGAGGGTCGTCTAGGGGACGCCTCTCTTCAGGAGTCGGTACAGACGTGGATGCCATCTCAGAAGTACTCTCCCCACAGACGGCGCCAAAATGTTTCGGGGTTTTCTGATGTCCTGCGGGAGAGTTACAATTCCGAGACTGGAACCGGACGCCTGTACCTGCAAAACAAACGGATGCTCCGGATGATTGGAGATCCGCCTCCGACGGTCAAGTTAGTACTTGATTAAGGAGTAATTAATGCGGAAATAAAGGTGATTGGGTCTCTTTAGGTGAGAGTGTTAAATGTGCGTAATCCCCCTTAATGAGGATTAAGGGAAGTATTTATAATCTTGGGAAACGTGCCAATCCTAAGTTTAGGTTAACCTAGGGCTGATTGGGCTTCCCTTGGAAGTTGGGCCTAAGTGGCCGGTTTCTCCATTAGGCATGGAGGATGCCACGTGTCCTGACATAATAGGTCCAGGGTGGACGAATAGGCGTGTGCCACGTGGCAAGCCCTGACAGTTCCAACTGGGGGACACTTGGCAGGACCTGATTGGCCTACGTGGCGCATTCCGATTGGTGGGAGCAAAATCCCCTAATCAGTTACCGTGTAACGTCACAGAACTGACGTGGTGCGCGTGTATTTTAGCTGGTCAAAAGCACTAAAATCAAGCATTTGACCAGTTCTGTAACAGCAAAAATCCCGCATCACGGGATCTTATACCGCATGACGGGACTAGCTGCCATGTCACGACAGTTTTCCTTCGTGATACGGTTGTCTCGCGCGTGACCTGCACGCTCCTTGAAGCTGTCAGCAAATATTCTGGCATTTTGACCAACAAATCAAAAGAAAATTATAAACAATGGACTAGTCTCAATAAGAGAACACAATGGTAATGGAAGTCGTTCCCCGACAACGGCGCCAATTTGACGAGGGAATAAACGCGTCGTCAATTGTCTATCCTTAGATCAAATACAATTTATACAACCTAAACAAACCTAATACGAGTATAAGGCAAGCATAGGGGTCGAACCATAGAGAACGGATAAACACCACCAAATGTTATTGACAATTAAGCTAGTCCGGAACAGGAGATAAAAAAACTAAAGTCTAAAGATGCTAAAACAAGAAATAAAACATTAAGGGAAATGGTTTAGGTATAGCATTCACTTGAACATAAACAAAGGCATAGAAATTGAATTAATTATGAACTAAACATGCATAAATATCGAAGTAAAGGGTCCAATCTAGCCGCCTTCCGGGGTCAATTGGCTTCTCCTAACATAGCCTCTATGTTTCCACATTAGAACCATATACTAGGAGGTACTATTAAATAACAATTGATAGTAATGAACCTTAACTAAGTCAACTTTCGTTTCTTGTTAGCAAAGATTCACCTTTAATCAACTAACAATGTGCACTTGCAAGAAGATTAAAGAATATCAAGCATATAAAGAATTTAATCACAAATAAATCAATTCTAAACCCTAGAACATGCTCAAGATCCAACTACACCACAACCATCCCCTTAATGGGGAAATTACTCACTAATCACGCTAATAACAAGACTAATTAACAAATAATCAAGAATAAACATGATTAATAAGCAATACCAACAACTAAAACAATAATCAAAACAAAGCAAATAAAAATAAAGGAGAGAGAGTTAGAGATTCTCATTGATCGAATGTGAAAATCTACAAACAAGATAGTCAATCATCTTCTTCAATATCCAAGCTCAACAATGGTGAAACCCTCACTTTCTCTCACTAAACTATCATAATCCTAACCTAAACCTAGAGAGAGAAGCTCTCCTCAAACTAATTAGAGAGTAGAATAGATGGTTATTGAATATTTTCTAATTACCCCAAAAAATGGGTATAAATACTAAGCTAGGAAAAATAGAAAAAGAAAAGAAAAGAAAATAAATTAAATTAAAAAGGAAAAGTAAAATAAGAAAACTAATATATAAAAATAAAAGAAAGAAATAAGAAAAGGGAAAATAAAACAAAAGAAATAAAAATAAAACAAAAGGAAAATTAACCAAAATCAAATCAGACCATCTTCTTTCTTCCTCCTTCGCATCCGAATTTAGCTGCTTTGAACTCCTTTGAAGCGCTTCACCATCACCACCGTTCATCAATAATCATCATTGAATCACAACCATCGATCATAATCAATGCTCCAAATCAATGGCTATCATCACCAATTGCATCATCATCATCATTATTAGACCGGTTGATCTTCATTAATAACCACGTGTGAAGCTCGTGAACTGGTTCGGTCGAACCAAGGGTAGGTGCGGCCGAACTATGGGCTAGTTCGATCGAACCATGAGTATGTTCGACCACACCTATTCAATTTAGACAACTTCAAAAGTTTCTGACTGTTTTTGCATTTCGATCGAACTCCTCAATGGTTTGCCCAAACCATGATAATTCGTAATTGCTCTGTTTTGTTGTTGTTGCTTGTGCGAATTGGTGGTTTGATGTGGCGCAAAGTGCTGCTGTCGGTGATTGTTGCAAGTGCGGCAGATTGTGGGTGTAAATTAGGGCGGTGGTGAAGTTGGTTGCTGCGGTTTGGGCTAGTGGAGATGCGCCGCTGCTCTTTTGGTGGTGAGAGTTGCAGCGGTGGAGATGGTGGCAGGCAAGGGAGGCGCAGCAATGCTGTGGGCTGCTGCTATAGTAGATGTTGCGGTGGTGATTGCTGTTGTTGTTGGCGACTGGAAGTGAGGGGTTATTGGTGAAGGACTGAAGGGTGAGCGCTGGTTGTGAGATGTGGGGGTTTGGTTGTTGGGGGTTGCGCGTGAAGATGGTGGTGCTGGTGGTCAGGTGCGTGTGAGTGGAAGTAAAAGGAGCAGGGGATGTTGATTGGTTTTGGTGGGCTGATGTGTGTGCCGATTTGGGTGGCTAATGGTGGAAATGTGCATGTGATTGTTACGGCTGCTGTGTGGTGGTGTTGGTGGCAGCAGTTGTGTTGGTTGCGAGGGTGAAATTGGTGGTGTTTGGTGGTAGATTGGAGGCTGGTGGTGGCTGAAATTAAGGGGTTGTTTTGGTGTTGTTGTGCGATGGTGAAAGGGGAAAGGTGGCATTTGACTCAAATTGAAACCCGAACTCACTTGACACAAAACCCGAACACCTACACACAAAACCGAGAAATGATTGGGACAAAGAATAAAGAATAAAATAAAATGAAAATAAATAAAGGACGAAATAAAACAAAACCAAGACAAAAAAATAAAATAAATAAAATAGAAATCAATAAAATGAAATAGAAAATAAGAGATATAATACTAAACTAATAAAATAAAACAAAAACTATACAAGCAAATAAAGTAAAATAAAATACAAAAATAAACTAGAATTAATAAAATAAAGAAAATAAACTAAAATGCTCCAAAATTACCAAAATAAACTAGAAACTTTATTAAAGAGAAAACAAGAGAATAAAAGGAAAAAAAAGGAAAATAAACACGAAAATAGCTTTAAAACTACTCCCTAAGAGTGACATAAATGTCACTCGTCAGTTACTGCTTTTTACTCATGATAGATTTTCTTGAAAGAACTGTATTGCACAACCCTTTAATGTTAAGGTTCAACTATGAAATTTCTACTTAATTTTCTCATCTTTTTTCAATTTATATTGAGTAAATTTATATTTTTGTTATTTTCTATGTATTATCAGGAAACTATAGCTAAATTTGCTACACCATGTGTCATGATAATACCATCAGCAAGAGTCCCTGTGACGATCCAGGTAATTCATTTTGCTCTATACATTCTTTTGAATGGAATTATAGATTTAATTAAGGTGAATATTGCTTTAATAATAAATTATATGCTAAGTGGATTGTTTACAACAGAGGAAAATGAAAAGCTTCATGCTTGACTGTTTGTTAACTTGTATATATTTTGTTATATAAAGTTGATGTGTTTGTAGCATGCACATTGTTTTGACATGAATTGTTGGAACTGTTTTCAATTTATGTACAATACAAAGATATTCCGTTGTTGGACAAAGGGTCGAAGACAAAAGTCTTGCTCAAAATATGTTTTGACAGAAGAATATCATAATTTTACACTTTTCACAATTTCAATGTTCTACTATTCTTAAAATCGAATCGAGTCTTGAAATTAAGTAAGCTAAGGGTGTGATGGGCTAACATCTATACCAACCTGTGATAACTTAAAGGTAATAGCATATAATTCACATTATGCTACTCCATGAAAATCAAGACTGTAAGGGTTGCTTTTGCTGAGTTACAAGCTATAAAAGAAGGGGTTATGAATTGAACTTACTTACGCACACATCACACACTCAAGGGGGCAGCAAGCAAGAGATTACTTTTTATTAACAAGGGAAAATTACAAGAACACAATTAGCTTATAGCTTTAGCCTATCACTATCTACCAAAAATAACTTAAGGTTATCACTCTGCCTAACAACTTGAGACTGTCAATCTCACTTTCACAATTTCAATATTCAAAAGACATACCCTTCCTTTACTACCCTTTTATTTATATATAAAAAACAAGTTGAAAGTAATCTCTTAATGATGTTTGTCTTCTAGTTCTTTTGTTTATCTGCTATTCTTTTTTTTTTCTCCAAAATTTCAAGGTTGACTCTTTCTCTTGACCCCTGAGACTTCCTTAAGTAGGTTTTCTTCTATCTCCCAACTGGTGTCTTTCTGGTTGCATTGGTCTGTCTGTTTGCTTGGCTGACTGTCTGGCTCCTTTTCCTTGCATTGGTTTGCTACTGCAGGTTTACTCCTCTTCCTATTGTACACAGCCCACGGTTGGTGAGTCATCACAGAAGGTCTAAACACTGTCTGGGAGAGAGGCATCCGATTCCTCGAACATGTTAGCCCATGGGCTGGCTAAGATTGCCAGGAGGATGATTGAAGATATCTTGTTCCATTTCTGCTTCCCTCCTGGTCTTAACCAACCCTACATCAAGGAACTTGCTAATTCCTTTTCCATGTTAGATGGCAACTGATCGCATGCCTTCTTTTGCTGCTGCTCCTAAGTCCATGTTGCGAGGATCCCCTATCAACTATCACTTCTACTTTCCTTTCATGCTTTTATTTTTAGCTAATCTTTACTTTCTGTTTTTCGGTTGGTTAAGGTTTCTTGGTTTGCAATTTTCAGTTAGTAAGCAAACTTGGAAACTGCTTCTATTTACAAACTCTGATCTGCTAGATGTTTTAACATCTAAGTTGTAATATATTTCCTTTCCTTGTTAAGAAAAAAAAGAAAAAGAAAAAGTGAGCTAAGGTTGTGGATTGAGGATGTTCATCAATATGCTTTGTTATGTCTGATTTTTTAGATTTTGGTCAAATATCTCTCTGATTTCCGTCAAAAATAAATAAATAAATTATTCAGTTATTTGATGGCATATGTTGTATGTTGCAGGTCTTTCCCTCAATTTGTACATATTCTTTGGAAGACATTGACGAAATGCAAGATTTGTGGATTAAATATGTTCTTGATTGAAGAAGATTCGTGATAGATTAGCTTAATGATGAATGAGCTGAGCTTGAGTAAGAGATTAGCTTAGTGTTAATCATTATACTTGTGAATTTAGATCCACTTTTGAACCTTTTTTCTGTAGGAAAAGCTCTACTTTTGAGTTTTGTTTTTGAATATTATAATTAATGTAAATTTTGGGTTAAATTCTGTTGGAGAAAATTAGTTTTTGTATAAAAGCTTTTATATTTATATATATTATATGGAAAATTTATGTATATATATGTATTAGCACGTAGGTACAACAACATATATATTGGCGCCAAAATTTATTGCAGGAATATGAATTACAAAAGGGTCGGGATATTAGATGAATATAATTATTTTATTTTTTTTTTAAAAAAAAAGCGACCTCAAAGAGACCACCTATTTTAAATAAATGGTCTCATCATTCAAAAAAGAAAGACCACTCATTTAAAATAGGTGGTCTTAGTATTTAAACCCAGAGACCACCTATTTAAAACATTTGGTCTCTTATCCCTCTATATTATTTTTTTATTAAACTAAAAAAAGAGATCATTTATTTAGCTAGGTGGTCTAAGGTATTGTGAAGTTAGACCACTTTTAATAAAGTGGTCTCTTTGGCCAAAGAGACCTGTGAGCTAGAGACCACCCCTAAGGTAGTCTCTTTGGCCATTTTGATATGGTCTCTTTGGCCATTTTTGTAGTAGTGACAAATCACCCAACTTTAATTGACAACCACAAAGTGTCAAGACTTAAGTGGGTTCTTAGTCACATCAATTTAATACCAGCACATGATGACCCAACATTCATTGATATGTAACAATGGATACACTTAGATGAGAAATGGTTTTACATAAAACCGGAAACAAGAACATTCTACCCTATAGAAGAAGATCCCTATAGGGCATATCAATCAAGGAGGTTCAAGATCAAAGTAATGTTATGGGGATGATAGGGAAGCCCTTGTATGATAAAAACAATAACATGTTGCATGATGAAAAATATGGTCTGTTTTCCTTTTGTTAAGTATGAATTCCAAAAAGAAAAGTAAGAACAGAGATGCAGAGACTCTTGAGACAAAAGCACTCCAAAGTGTGACAAAAAAAAACAATCATTAATGGGATAATCCCTACAATTCATGAAAAGTAGCCTCAACAACTACCTAAAGACATCATTAATGGGATAATAATGCTAGGCCACATTAGGTTCCAAAGGATGAAATATTTCAAGCAACATGTCAAGCAAATGGTGTAAACATTTCCAAGGAACCTAGATGATATTATTAAGGAAGTTGCAAGATCTTTTGAAGAGTTTGATCCACTTTTGAACAAGTACACATGCTTCTCTCCCCCACACATGAAGAAGAGAAGCCTGGACATGCAAGGACTTCTACTAGAGTTGTTAGAAGTGGACAGGGGACTCATAGCACAAGTTGTTCATTATTTGGACACAATTTCAGTTCCAAATACAGGTGAAGGGGAAGGCAACATGGAAGTAGATGCAAACTGATGAAAATCAACAACTTCAACAAGTTTTATGAGAAACATTGACTACCACACATAACAATTTAATATTCCACTAACTTTTTGAATGTGATTATGTCTTGGTTATGTGTACTTTTGGTAAATGTTAAGCATATACTGTTAGGCAGTCATGTATAAAATCCAACTTAGTTGTATTAAGTACTCAAATACATTTGAAATCAACATAATGTAAAATACTTTTGAACACTATTTCCATCAGATTGGGTGTTTTTTTCATTCAAAGATTTAGTGAGTGTTGGTACCTCAACAGAAACTTCTTACAAAGGTTTCAGGAGCATCTAGACCACCCAAGTAGCTATCAGATGAGCCCCATCATCATATGGAAATCATACAAGGTGATGCATCCATGGAATAAGGGACTCAATGCATCTAACACATACCATACATATTCACAAGGTAAACTAATTCCAGATGAACAAGAACAAGAACAGTCCATTATGCTAAAATAGGGGACTCAGAAGGTTTTTACCAACAACAAACAACACACAACTCACATTCTAACTCGATTCAGAAGGTAAACCAATTCCAAATGAACAAGAACAAGAACATACCATGATGCTAAAATAGGTGACTCGAAATGCTTTTTACCAACAACAAACAACACACAACTCACATTCCAACTCACCAAAATTCAACCAAGAAACAATAACCACCAATAACATACCACCACAAAGGTTGTAAGTATAGGGACTCAATAAATACATCAAACAACTCAAATTCCAACAACTGAAACAAAAAAATGCAATACAAAGCTATTCATTAAAAATTAGGGTTTTAGAATTGACGCTACGCATTCAATTAAGAAGAGGGTTGAACTTAGGATAGTAGATCTGCAAATAAGCGTAAATAACCTCACGACTCAACATTCCGTCTGGGAGGCATTATCTGATGCGTTTGAAGCAAAGGAAGGATAGTCGGCTTTATCAGGGGACTCAAAAGGTTGACCCACTTTGCCAACCTCCAGATCTACTAGGTTAAACTCCCTAGTTTTAGGTCCAGCACCAGAAACTGCAACCACAGTGTCAGGAGCCCCACCATTAATTGCAGGGTTGGCCACCGCAGTAGAAACCATCATAACCTGTTCTTTAGGTGGTTCATCATCAGCCATAGCCTCAGGGACCACCTCCTTAGGATGTTCTTCCTTATGGCTGATTTATTCAACAAGCGTAGCACCGCAAATCCTCCTCTGAGCTATGACAAAAGCACGATGAACGAGTTTCTTGTTTCCCATTCCTCGTTGTGGCTTATAGGTGGTGATTTCAGATCTCCTCTTAGATCTGCTAGAACAAGAGATTCATAGCAAAAAAAGGTCGGGATTTTCTTCATTTGGGGATGTCATTATGGGACTCTAACCAAAGAAAACAGAGAAATGAAGAAGGGAAAAAGGTGAGAACCTAGAAACTGAAGAGATTGAGAGAAGGGGGGATTCGGCAGAGAGGGAGGAGTGAGAAATGATGAGCTAGGGTTTAAGAGGAGGGATTTTTTCTGGAGAAATATCCAAAATAAATGAACTCAACCATATTGATCTGATAAATTGAATGGAAGCATTTAATTCTGTTGGTTGGGGTGATAGGGAATTTAAAGAGATGGGGTAATTTTTTGTGGGAATGGTTATTTTAATTAATCATTAGGTTAGTTTAATTAGATAAGGTTAGTATTTTAAGTAAGTTGAGTTAAAAAAAAAGTAGGGGTAAAATGGTAAATTTGACCCTAAAAATTTACTAAAAAGGAAAGAAAAAAAGGTTGCAAGTAATGTGAACCATCCCAAAATGGCAAAAGTTGCAAGTAATAAGAACCAGAGGTAGTATTTTTTTAAGCGAAGGAAATAGTTTAAAGCGTAAAACATCCATTTATAATATATACTAATCGATTAAAATAATATATTTCACAATCCAATAAAATTTTATTAATGACGCATCAATTAGGGTTTGGTCATGAGTCATTTCGGATTGAGTCACTTCAGATTACGAGTCAAGCAATGTTCAAACCTTGCCAAAAGTTTTGGGTTTGGGTCAACCCAATGGTCTTTAAACATTTATTTCATCTAATACATTTTTTGCTATTTTTTTAATTTTTTAATGTATTAAATTAAATCGAACATTTCCACCAACATTGTTATTATTCATTACATGCCTACTAGATAGAAAATCGTCACAAAATGACATCAATACCTAACTAATTTTATATCAATGATATATTTTAAAATTTGACATATAGATTAAACATTAATATTAATATTCAATAAATTACCCGAGCATCGCACGAGGCACAAAACTAGTTATTGTATAAAATTGTGCATAATTGTACCACACGTGTATCTCTATCAATATGTGAGCACTATTTCTCTTCTATCTTTTACATCAATTAGTGAATCTATATATGTCTCTAATCATATACTACTAGTAGGTAATTCTCTAGTACTCCTGTTTGCAACTCATGATCCCTTGCTATGGGAAATCCTCTGATACACCGGTTTGCTACTCACGAGTCACAACCCCTTGCCATGAGTAGTGTTCTGATTTGCGCCTGTCTTCAGGCTAACTTATACATGCATGATGCATCCAATAGTCTATTAAAAGCAACCCTGTTTTAGGATCAACATTACACCGAATAGGTATATAACTGGAAAAAGATATCTCTAACTGAGTACGAATGCTTCATTAACTAGAATAATCAATCAAATATTACACCGAATAGGTATATAACCGGCAAAACCAGATCCTTTGCGAATTATGCTCAGAAGCCAGCCGAACCGGGTCACGGTCAAACCGACACAAGACCGAAACATCATCACCCGAACCAAACCAAAATTCACTTTCCCTACAAAGATGATCAACCTCCAAACCTTCTTTGCCAGGGTATTCTGGGAGATTGGAATGCCTTGACTCCGGGACTAGTCCAGCAAATTCTTCTCGAACCGGAAAAGGTCGTACCCTTCTTCTCGAATCTTCAGATGGAAGATCATGTTGACCCAAAGGTGTTGGTGCCAACACACATTCCCTCTCTGGTTGATGTGAATCTAATGAACAAACCTCTAGGGGTCCTAATGCGCTGGTGGATCACCCAACTCCAAAAACGCTACTCCGGTATGGTGATTCCTTGGGATCTGCAACGACTGTCGTCGGACCCAGAACCCGTGCTTTAGCAAGAAATAAAGGCCATGTCGATTACAAGCGAATGGCTATTGATGCAATCTGTGGCCAGCATAAACAACGTCAAATGGCTCCACCTAGCCCGCGAGGCCACTAAGCTCCATGTACACTCTGCCCGGGGAACGGAGAAGGGGAGGAGCAACCAAATGTTCGGAGTGAAAGTCAAGGTGAATACTTTGGAGAAATACAGCCAGCACTTGGGACACTATCTGACAGTCGACAAAAATGCATCGTTCTAGTCCAAAAAGGAGCTTGCAAAACTCCCCTTCACGAAGCGCGGAATGTGAATCTTCATATGGAATGCTAGGGGTATTGCACGGAGGGGGTTCAAGCCCAACATCCGACAACTTCTTCAAGATCATAACCTTGAAATCGTTGTCATCACTGAAACTAAGGTTCAAAAGTCGGAGTGGAAGAGATAGTCGAAAACCTACCTTTCAACACTTTCGAAGTGGTGAATCATGTAGGTCTCTCTAGGGGATACTCATACTCTGGAACTCAGGGATCAACAATGTCCTTGTTGTCTCTAAGGAACCACGCGCAATACACGCGGTGATTCAGGTGAAAGATAAACCTCCTTTTTTTCTTTCCTCCATTTATGCTAGTACTTGTGCAAAAGCTAGATTAGAAATGTGGCATGATTTACTGCTTTTAAAAAACTCTATTAACATTCCATGGGTTATTTGTGGGGATTTTAAGAATTCTGCTTTCCTCACAAAAAATGGGGCGGAAATCATCATCCTGTTAAGCAAATGAACACTATAAAGAAACCATGGATAATTGTGGCTTGATTGATCTCGGGTTCACTGGTCACAAGTATACTTGTTTTAATAAGAGAAAAAAGAATCTGATCTTTGAGCGCCTTGATAGATTTTAGGCTACCCATGATTGGATCCAATTATTTCCAGATGGGGTAGTGCAAAACCTACCAAGACTTATCTCGGATCATAATCTAGTCTTATTGGGCTTTGATAAACGGGTTGAAATTTCGGGTCTGAAAATATTTAGGTTTGAACCAATGTGGTTGGGTGACCCGGATTACAACCCGTTTATAAACAATTTCTAAAATGGGTCCAATGACAACTTACCCCAGAAGCTGCAGGAGCTAGCCTCTAAATCTTCTTCTTGGGCCAAGTCTGTCTATGGATCCTTATCACAGAAAATTAAGAAGTTGCGGGCTAGAATTATGGGGGCCCTAAAAGCGCTTGAAAGGGATCCAACCAATACTTTCCTATTTGAATTAGAGTGCTTCTTGGACTCTGATCTAAACTCTCTCCTTGAGCAAGAAGAAATGTATTGGTTGGCTTGATCAAGATTGGATTGGCTTATTAGTTGTGATCGTAATAACCAATTCTTTCACCTGTCTGCCACTATCCGAAAAAAGAAAAATAAAATCTTCACTTTAAAAAATGTGGTTGGAGAGTGGCTATCTGATCCCTTAAAGATTCATGATCATATAGTAAATCACTTCTCCTCCCTTTTCTCCTCCAATACCATCTCTCTCCCTGCCTCTCTTATTTCCTCCAACTTCATTTCTAGTGCCTTCACTCCCTCCTTTCTCGAAGTCAAGGACGCTGTCTTCTCGGTGGGTGCTCTGAAAGCACCAGGTGAAGATGGTTTTCATGCTATATTCTTCCACCACTTTTGGGAAACTGTCAAAGATGATTGTGTTTCATTCCTTACTTCAATTTTTCATAATAAGTGATGTGAATTATTGATCCGAAAATCAACAAAACACAAGGGATATGTTTAAGTCTAATTCTATACAGGAAATCCACCAAGAATTAAACAAAAAATAAGATTAATCAATTAAGAATCCACCTAATAAATCAATCTAAACGAATGTTTTAACTAAAACAAGCAAAACAGCAATTGATCACAATCAACAAAACTCAAGTATGCAACTTAAGAAATAAATCTGAATATTAATCTCTATGTTTATTCGTGTGTTTTACAACCCTATTTATAAGACTTAGTTTACCTAGGAATATTAGGACAAGTTCCTAATTCAATCCTAATTAAACTAGAATTCTAACTTGCTTGAAGAGCAAGCACCTTGGCGCACAAGCATACACCAAACTCCTTGGAGAACAAGCACACGCCTAAACTGATTTATTTTGCTAACTAACTGATTTTTAAAGCAACTAAATAAAGATTAAAGATCCTAATGCTTGAACCAAGAAAAACCCTTTCAAGTGAAAGGTAAAAACTTGTAAGCAAAATCTAAGTAAAGAAAATTCAAGAAAGTTCAAGAAAGTGAACTAGACTCCAAGAGGTAACATTAGAAGACTTGCTGCTTATCAAAGGTTTTAAAGCAACCGGTCTCTCTTTTTCTCCTTTTCTCACAACGTACACATTAGTTCTTCCATCAAACTTCACAAATCTATCATATTGCCAAGGACGGCCTTATAGTATATGACAAGCATCCATAGAACAAACATCACACAAAACTTTATCATGAAATTTACCAATTGAAAAGGAGATTAAGGCTTGTTTAGTTACCTTAACATCACTCGAATTATTAAGCCAATGAAGCTTATAAGGGCTTGGATGTTCAGTAATTGGCCACTTCAATTTGTCTACCAAAGTAGTAGATACCACATTAGTGCAACTCCCCGTGTCTATGATCATGTCACACAACCTATCTTCTACCTTTCACCTTGTAAGAAAGATTTTCTCCCTTTGATTGTTTTCCATAGGTACGGTTTTAGAGTGTAGTGCCCTTCTTAGAACCAAACTTTGACAATGAGTCTCGGGATCAATTTCGTCAATATGCCCCTCCTCTTCTTCAAAGTTTTCCTCTTCGTTCTTTTCTACATAGTCACTACCTTGCTCACACTTAGCTTGTTCTTGTTCCCACTCTTGAGCAGTCATTACTCTTTTTGATGGACAATTAGTTGCAATGTGACCAACACTACCACACTTGAAGCACTTCCTATCTTCAAAAAGCTTTTTAGGAGCTTCAAATTTTGATTTAGTCTCCTTGTAGTTCGAACTAGAACCACTTTTCTCCAAGCTGTTCTTCTCAAAAGGTTTAGCGAAACCCTTTACAAAGGACTTAGTGTACGTCCCTTTCTTCCCCTTTATCTGTTTTTCAACTTTCAAAGCTACCTTGCAAACATCCTCAAAGGACCAATATTGTTGCAATTCAACTTTTTCAGCAATATTATCATTCAACCCCGAAATAAATCTAGCAATCTTATGCTCAACAATCTCTTCTAAGCCACAAGCATGCATAACTTTTCAAATTCACCAATATAATTCTCAACAGTCATAGAATTTGGTTTAAAAAGTTGCATCTTAAGATAAACATCTTGAATATAATCACTAGGTACGAACCTCTTTTTCATGTGCCTCTTGAGTTGTTCCCAAGTTGAGATTCTTGCACGCCCCTCCTTATGCCTCTTCTTCTTTAGATTATCATACCAAAGACTAGCATAACCGGTCAGTTTTAATTCAGCCAATTTGCATCTTTTCCTTTCATCATACTCCTTGTAATAAAAGAGTGTCTCGGCCCTTCTAATCCACTCAAAGTATTTTTCAGGTTCATTCATACTCCCATTGAATTCGGGAAGATCTAATCTAAGGTTCCTATCATCATCCTTTGGTCTATCTCTTCTCCTAGGCCTTGGTGATTCATCACTTGAAGAATAATTACTTCGTGGCCTCCTTGGGTTCCTCCTTGGTTGTTCTTCCTCACTTGAACCAGAATTAGGGTTAGAATTCCCTTTCCTTGAAGAATCTCCAGCACGAGTATCAAGCCATTTTAATATCTCATCCATCCTTGCTGCCAACTCGTCAATTCGCCTATCTCTTCTTAGATTTTTAGCCTGTTCTAAGGTTAATCCCCTTGGAACCTGTGGAACCTCCTCGTCACTCATGATTCCTACACAAACCAAGTCAGTTCATGCAAAAATCTTGATTAAAAGATCGAATCTTGAAGGAAAACTAGGAAACACAAAAACCGGACTCCCAACCGCAAATCAGTGCACAAACACCAAACGTTTGAGGTTGTGTAGAACGCGTTACTCAACTAATAATTATGAAATTTTATATGGTGATAGCTGGACGTTTTTAGAGTTCAATGAAAAAAGAATCACGTAAAAATTCCTAGCCAATTGTTCCCAGTTTAATGTTTTCCGAAGTTGCGTAACCTGGCTCTGATACCAAAGATGATGTGAATTATTGATCCGAAAATCAACAAAACACAAGGGATATGTTTAAGTCTAATTCTATACAGGAAATCCACCAAGAATTAAACAAAAACTAAGATTAATCAATTAAGAATCCACCTAATTAATCAATCTAAACGAATGTTTTAACTAAAACAAGCAAAACAGCAATTGATCACAATCAACAAAACTCAAGTATGCAACTTAAGAAATAAATCTGAATATTAATCTCTATGTTTATTCGTGTGTTTTACAACCCTATTTATAAGACTTAGTTTACCTAGGAAGATTAGGACAAGTTCCTAATTCAATCCTAATTAAACTAGAATTCTAACTTGCTTGAAGAGCAAGCACCTTAGCGCACAAGCATACACCAAACTCCTTGGAGAACAAGCACACGCCTAAACTGATTTATTTTGCTAACTAACTGATTTTTAAAGCAACTAAATAAAGATTAAAGATCCTAATGCTTGAACCAAGAAAAACCCTTTCAAGTGAAAGGTAAAAACTTGTAAGCAAAATCTAAGTAAAGAAAATTCAAGAAAGTTCAAGAAAGTGAACTAGACTCCAAGAAAAGTCACTAAGCAAACCGTGGCTTTGCTTTGATATCCAAGAAAGTGTCCATGCAATGCTTGGCTTGAATCAATGTTTAGGGACAAGCTATCTTGATGCATGATAAGCAAATCTTCGAAGTTCTCCATGCTTAGACTTGCATCAATAAGTATATACCTCCTCACATAAATAAAACAATCATTTGCCTTATTCCAAAAGCTGAAAATCCAACAACAATCTCCAGTTTCAGGCCCATAAGTCTTGCCAACTCTTGTTATAAATTTCTCTCAAAGATTCTGGTGAATAGAATCATGTCAAAGCTTGACTCCTTTATTTCACAAATCAAAATAGTTTTCTTCCAGGGAGGGGGACTGATATAAACTTCATCATTGCTTTTTAGATCATCCACTCTATGGAGAAAAAGAAACATGGTAGGAAAGGAGGGTTTGCTTTAAAAATTAATTTAGAAAAGGCCTATGATCGAATTGAATGGCCTTTCATTCGTTATTGTCTTCTCTACTTTAACTTTGATTTAGACTTTGTCAACCTCATCATGAGTTGTATTTCCTCTGTCTCTTCTTCTATTTTGATCAATGGGAAGTTGTCTTCTTCTTTTAAGCCTACAAGGGGTCTTAGACAAGGAGATCCCTTCTCCCCTTACTTATTTATAATATGTATGGAATATCTTTCTCATATGATTCATAAGCAGTGTGAGGAGAAGTGCTGGGCTCCCTTTAGGTTTAGAGGTGGTAAAACTCCAATTTCTCATTTGTTATTTGCTGACGATGTTCTTCTTTTTGGTCAAACAAACCACAAAACACTCTAATCCCTTTCCTCCACTCTCCTCTCCTTTTCAAATATGTCTGGTCAAAAAATGAATGACCATAAGAGCTCCATCTTCTTCTCCAAAAATACACCCCATTCCATGATTGATGATTCGAGCAAGAGCTTAACATCACAGCTACCAATGACCTGGACAAGTATCTTGGATTTCCCCTCACCCTAAGGAACCACAACAAAAGACACCTCCAATTCATAATAGACAAAGTGGGGTCTAGATTGGCCTCATGGAAGTCTTCCCTTCTTTCCAAAGCCGGAAAAGCTATCCTTATCCAATCAACTCTTCAATCTATCCTAAGATACTATATGCAAGCCATTCCTTTCCCATCCTATATCTGCAAAAAGCTTGATGCTATTTGTTCTAATTTCTTTTTGGGCAGCTCCCAATCAGAGAAAAAGATCACTTGGATCTCTTGGGAAAATATATGTCATCCTAAAACTGAAGGGGGATTGGATTTTGTGAAGCATGATTTTATTAACTCCATCTTCCTAACTAAGCTATGCTTGTCAGTCTTTAATAATAGAGGTTGGGCAGCTAGTTTACTTAGGGAAAAATATATTGATAACAAAACCTTCCCCACCCCCTTTAAGAAAGGATCTCTGATATGGAAAGGAATAGGGAAAGCTTAGAAGTTGTTTGAAAAGAGTCTGGTTTGGGATGTGGGAGATGCGAGGGACATATATGTTTGGGAGGACAGGTAGCTCCTTAACAAATCTCTTAGAGAAATTCTAGTTGGGCCAATCCCTAAACCATTGCTTTCTCTTGACCTTGCTAGCAGTAAGCTTTATTCTAAGCAGGATCTTCAGCAGAAAATCTCTCTTGAGCTTACTGACAGCTTATTTGAAGCAATCTCTTCCATCCAACTTTCTGAGAGTAAAGATACCCCCCTTTCAACCTGGACTTATAAAGGGAAATTTCAAGCCTCTAAGGCTAGAACAGAAGCTTTGAATCAGCTTACAACTAAAAACCCTTTTTTTGAATGGCGAAAAATCTGGAAGCTCCATACCCACCCAAAGATAAAAAAAAAATTTCTATGGCAAATCACATGGGATAGGATACCTTCCAATCTCAACCTGCACAAAAGAATTCCTCACTTTAAACCTTGCTGCCCATTCTGCCCTTCAATAGAAGAATCCCTAACCCACCTTTTCATCTACTACCCTTGTGCCCATGAGTTCTGGAACCAGATCCCATTCCCAGTAAACCAACACCAACCTGTCCTTTGGCTTCAGTGGATGCACCAGAACATTAGCATTTCCTCTTCTTGTGTTCATTTATTCCATTGGAACACCTTCTTCTCTTTCATTCTTTGGCATATTTGGCTTAGAAGAAATTCATGGATGTTCAAAAAGAAAAATGTTCCCATATCCCAAGCTGTCCACCGGTGCATATTGGCTGCTTCTAAGTGCCACTTCTCTAGAAAGTGTGAATCAAAAAGTCCTAAGCCCTCTCTTGCTGCCTTGTCTCCTCCCTCCTTTCCTTCATTGATGCAACAAAGAGCACTGGTGTTGGTGTGATTTGTAGAGACTACAAGGGTGATTGGATTTAGGGTCTGTCTTGGAGAGGTTACAATCCAACCAGCTTTGATGCTGAACTTAAAGCTGTGCAACTAAGTTTGATTTGGGTGCAAAAGAATAAATGGAACAACAAAATTTTATACTCTGATTCAAAAAAGGTAGTTGAAGAGATTTGTGCAACCCAATCTACTGCTAACTTACTTGTTCTGATCAGAAAATGCAGGGACCTGTTAAGGGAGCTGCACTTTGAGGGAAGAGAAACAAACTCAATAGCTGATCAAGTAGCGAAAGATGCAAGAAAGAATATGGGGATTATTAATCATACTAATATTTTGCATTATCCGCCTCAGTTTGTTTTGTAACTTTTGAACAACAACGTTGCTCTGAACTTATACTGCATAACTTAATTTCAGCTGGTGATGTCCCAACTCTGAACCCTGGTGATGTAATTAACTCTTTTAACTATTCTTAATACCATGCATCTTTAAAAAAAAAAACAAATCAAATATTGGATGCATCTCTTGATAGAGGTCAGGCTTGTCTCGTGCATATTAGATATGGAATTGCTAATTTAGTTGTTTTGCACGAGGTAATGGTCATTGAAGACAAATTGTAGGATTGAATTGTAATTTGCGTACTATTATGAAGGTAGATGAGTAAATGATTAGATCACACTATATATGATACAAATTGTATATGGTACCTCCACTGCCAATACCGTCGAGAACCACCAGCAAATGTCGTGCCAAAGCTGCATAGATTTCCTCCACTTTCTCTCAAATTCCTCTTCCTATCTTTGCTACTCTTGATGCCATCATTGAGGCCTTTAGCCATCGTAAATTCTCTAATGACTCAGACTCACCACCACCCATGTAGTAGTGTTGTTGTTGCCCTTGTTTTCACCAAACTAGCTCATCCTTGTTCTTTCCCCCTCCTTTACCATGGTTTCCAATCTACTATAGCTATTATTAAGATAAGACTTGTTTAACTCATCTGATTATAACAGAAGATTTAACTTATTTTACTTATGGAATAACTTGCCCTATACTAGTTTCAAATAATTGAACTTGAATAAATAGTAGCATAAAGGTTCAACTATTAAGAATATTTGTAGGGAATATTTCAAGCATTACCCCAAACTTGAACCCCACTGTGATCATACACTTAAGTACGGTGGCGTCCAAAGGGAAGGAAGATAGAGGATAAGAGTCGCCAACAAGTTTTAGGAACTTGTAAACCGTTCACAGGGTGAAGGTTACACCCCTTAACGATCCAAGAGATCGTCAACTTCAATAGGTCTGGAACCATGACTGGTAGTTCGGGGATGAAGGTACAAATCCAACCTAAAAGAGATTGAACCTGCCCTAATACTAGGCCTCTACTTTATTCTGATCGTATTCATGTGCGCTTTCTGACTAACATGCAATCAATAGGTTTACCTTAAACCTTTTTATCTATGTTGGTTGAATATTAATGCAAAAATAGATTTATTATTGGCGATCACTTGTATTATAATCACATTAACCTAAATAAGATTATTAATTATCTTATTAAGCGTGATTACAAGTACAAATTCCCTTTAAACATGCATAAAAGGTGTGATCAAGCAATAACAATATATATATATATATATATATATATATATATATATATATATATATATATATATATCAAGAAACATGATCACCATAACAATTATAAAAATAATCATAATCATAATCATAATCATATCAACACTAAAGCATAATAATAGCAAGATCATAGGCATGATACTAACAAGATTAATAACAAACCCTAGCATGTCACTAAACAAGAATATTACGAAGAGAATAAGAAGCATCGTAGGAATCACAATTGTCGTATTTGATATTAGAAATTATAGTTGTTACCCTAAACATGATACTAGGAAGATCAAAACACCCTAACATGACACTAGGAATCATTATAACAACCTAGACATGATTTTTATATTATAATATTAATAAATCAATTAAAGCACTTACTTGGAAGCCTCGTACCTCTTTCTAATAACAAAATACACGCGTTAGTAACTTCAAGGAAAATAATAAAACAAAACAATTAAATTAAATAATTGAAAGAGAGATTTGGGACAATACCCTCAGAAATTAAAATCTTTCACGTATAGGGCGAATGTAACTTCGAACTAGGCTAGGTTTTTCTAAATCTTGTGAATGCGGAATTTTGTATGCAAAAGGCTAGTTTAGAAAAGAGAGAGAGAGAGAGTAATCAAGAGATTCTTGATGAGAATTGGTGATAGAAAGAATTCCTAAGAATTGATGATTGAAAACGGAGGTTTTAGGAGGCTATTTATAGAGAAAACCAGCCGAATATAATAAAAAACGAATCAGAGTTTCGAAAAGAATAAAATACGACCGCATCTCCATATACGCGCCTATCGCTAAACGACAGACCTGTCGCCAGACGCAAGGTTTGTCGTATGGCGCTGGAAATAATTTTCCATACGTTTTCTTATTTTGAAAAAATTTAACCGTACGAGAGGGAAAAATCGTATTTTCCTTAAAAACACTTCTTTTATTCTGATTAAAACTCTTAAAAGTCAACTAAAGTCAATTTATCAATGCTAATTAAATTAGGATTCAAAAGAACCTTCTAGAAGAATCTAGAAGACTATAATCAATCCTAATCGCATTAGGAATGATAAATCAATATTAGGCCCTTCTCTAGGTCATTGGGCCGCATATAAATATCAAACCGGGCCCAGTTTAGTAATTTGGCCATAACTTCCTCATTATTCATCGGAATTGGGCTTATAATATAACATTGGAAAGCTCTTTTCAAACCCAACCCAAATACACTATTATTGGACCCTTGTCATGGACCAAACCAAACTAGATTGGCTGTTTTTTTAAAATAAGTTTTCAAAAAACAGAGAGAAAGAAAAGAAATAAAACTGACCGTAACACTAGACTTTCCACACTTTCACCTCATCCGATTATGATTCGACGTGAAAGGACTCATCACTGGGTTTGGTTTTGGGGAGACAAAAATAGGTGTCTACGGAATCCCCCACTTTGACTGAGTTTGGAGAAACGCAAGTTTCAAAAACAAAAGTCAAAGTATCGATAGGGACGGAGAATAATTCAGAACGTTCTGCGATCCTAAATCATTCTTGTAACACCGATACCTGCAAAACTAGCGTTAGTTAAAACAGATAAGAGAGTTAAGAAATGCGTATCTTGCACCGTCGAGCACACGTCTCTGGAGGTAACCAATTTGTTGCTTTTGTATTGCTTCCGCAAGCTAGGGAACGCCATCCTGCTGTTTGTTTTGACGATCTTTCGCAAGCTAGAGAATACCGCCTGAAGACTTCTACGCCTGTAACTGCCTCCAATTCCGCCGTAATAGACTTCTACAAGCTAGAGAGCCCCATCGAAGATTGCTTCGCCTGAAACGACCTTCTGGCGCTTTGTGACCATCTTCCGCAAGCCAGGGAACACGATCGAAGATTTTTTTCGCTTGAAACTATCCTCATTTGTTGCGACAATACCCTAAAGAGTATCACAAAAGACCAACACCTGTCGATCCTTTGCTTTTGCTATGCCTGTGTGTCGACGCTTTTGCTGCTTTTGAACCAGTATGTCGGTGCTTGTGAATTGTGAACCAGTATGTCGGTGCCTTTGCTGTATGAACCATTATGTCGGTGCTTTTTGTATATGTATGAACCATTATGTCGGTGTCTTTGTAGTGAGCCAATGTTTAGGCGCTTTAAGCTAAGTGAAACGATAATTTATCAGGTCGATTACTTAATGTGACTGTATTCGAGCCGATTACTAAATCATGTCAAATTTCTTATAGGGGCTAACTGGCGTACCAAGGAACCTTAAATTGCTGTAAGAGGTCAAATTAACCGTTCTGAGTGGCTGAGAATTGTGTTGCCGCTGAAACATCGTTGGCGCCAAGATTTATCTCTGTCGCCAGACGCTAAACTCTGTCGCCAGGTGACAGAACTTTCGTTTGGCACCAGAATCGAGAATTCCTTATAAATTCCCTTTTCTTCTTTATTTCGCCGCTGCTACTCTATACCTTCGAAAATCGCCACGGAAATTCAATTCACTTGTTCTTGCTCGTTTCTCAACCAAATTTTCTCAAATTTGTTGCAAATCAAAGCTTTATTCATCTACTTTCCCGATCTATGTAAGTTTTCTTCAAACTTACCCCGGTTTTTGCTGAATTTGTGCATTTTTGTTCACGAATTTTTGAAAAATTCGAAACTTATAATGCTTAATTTGCTTTGTTTGTCAAATTTTATGCCATGAAATTACTTTATTATGTTTATATATTGCCTTGGGAGTGTTTTGAGAGTTGTTTGACTCAATTTAGTGAAGAAACGAACAAATCACCATTGTTGGACCTCTTGAGGTCGGGAAGACAATGTGGCTTGTTCTTGATGTTTTCGCTAGCAATTCTTGTACAATTTGTCACAATAATTATCATATTATTGCAAGAAATTGTTTGGATTCTTGAAAAATGTCATATATGCTCGAATTGAAATTGTGCTATGTTTTAGTACTACGTACTCTATTTTTTGTGAACATAGTATCATGCGGCTAGGAGAACCTTAGATACTATGGAACCTTAATTTATATCAATTTTTCACAATGTAGTATGGTTATACAGCGAGGTTTGGGTTCACAATCCCGAGACACACGACGGGAGCATGAACCCGTAGAGGAGGACGCCGACCCGTTGGTCCCCTACCCGAGTGGCATGAGCGGACTTTGTACTTTGCCCTCGACCACCACATTTATGAGAAGGTGCGTCGTGGAGTCACCGCTGGTAGGACACGTTGCCTTGGCTCAGGCAACGATACTCTGGGCAAGTTGTATAGGATGTTCATCAGCGTCGATAGAGAGTTGAGACTTCTTTGGGAGTCTTGTGGGCAGACTGCCCTGTTTCGATAGAGGTCATGAGCTCTTTCGATAGAGGTCATGAGCTCTTTCGATAGAGGTCATCGCGTGTTCCGCGCTCTGGGGGAGTTCTTTTGGGACACCACCAACTTTCACTTTCTTGGGGTGAGATGATGGTCACCTCAGCCGACTTCAGTCTCATCTCAAAACTGAAGTTCAGTTCTACTGCGTTGCCGTTCGACAACAACATTAGCGTCTACTCTCCTGAGGTTGATAAGTTGCTGGGTCTGATCGCTGTTCGGATTCGTGTTGAGGTGGAGTCATCACAGTTCAGTGCTAAGAGTATTCGCCGGTCGACTCTGGCGGCAGCTTTCAAGGATGATGCAACCACCCGAGAGCAGCGGGTGCGCATCTTTGCGCTTATTTTGTTGTCAGGGACGTTTTTCCCTGACAAGGGTAGTAGGGAGCTGCTTTACTACCTTCCCGTTGTCCGCGATCTTCACCAGAACAGGACTTATGACTAGGCCAGCTTGGCCTATGCCGATTTTGTGCGTGCGTTGCGAGACTCGTGTCGACACCGGTCCTACACGACGCTCTGTCCGGCTTCTGGAGAGTCGTAGAGGTATACTTTATCTCCCATAAAGTTAGCTCTAAGCTTTTTGTCAACATTTGCTGATATCTTTTGCCTTTTGTAGATCTAGTTCTACGAGTACTTTCCTTCACTCGCGTCGGCAAGGCCGTCGCCACGTGAGTTTCCTGTTGGTGCCTTCTGGGGAGGCCACCATATTCGGGCGTCTACCGCCTATATTCGAGAGCAGATCCTCTCGGTATGATTTTTTTGCATAGCTAACATCTTCGTATTGCTTTTTGGTAGATTTTTATCTCATGGGCATTCTTTGCAGGAGCCTGATGTGTTGTACCGGCCATGGGGCGATTTGGTTGTCTCTAGGCTAGCCGCGCATTACACTACTGAGCGTCGCTACGTCCTAGGGACGTATGGGGCGGCGACGTACCTAGGAGATAGGGTTTCTATTCAGCACTCCTTAGATGTTTTTGTCGTCCCTACTTCTCCGCCACTTCACATGTTCAATGACGTGAGGCTGCTCAGCATGTCGGAGACGTCGTCTGCTGGTACCCCTTGGCGATCCCATGCGATCCCAGGGCGGTGCTACGAGGAGGAGTTGCTGCCGTTGTTAGCTCCGACGACCCCTGTTCTCACATCTTTTACCTTTCGCTAAGTAGCCCCCAAGTGATATTTTACTCACTTTGGTTTGCTTTTTGTCAGGCTAGGCCTACTGAGTTTGTGCCCCCTCGTATATCCATCCACTACCAGGGGACATACGGGCCTATCGAGGAGATGATTCCTCCGGCTCCCGAGGACAAGCGCTTTGTGGAGCGATCAATTCCTCGCCACTAGACTCGGGTGAGTTTATTTACTTGCTATTTATTCATATCTGTTTTGCATTGATACTGACTTTATTTCTTTGACAGGTCTCGCGCAAGGTGGTTACGGCAATGGCGAGATGTATAGACGCTTTCCGGAGTCAGCTCGTTCAGTTAAGGAACGTGGCTACGAATCGTCGCGACGACGCTGTTCAGGAGGTAGCTTTTTCTCATTATTTCTTATATTGTTGTATTTCTATTTTGATTGCTTCTGACTTGTTTTTCTTGTTTCAGGGTCAGCCCATTCCTTCTCGTACCCGGACGAGACCTGAGGTTCGGAGAGGTCTAGCTCGAGGGGCGTCACCGCACTAGTTCTGGCGGTCGGCTGGTCGATCTAACGCTGCCCGGACCGGGGCGGTGGAGGGCTCGGGCTCTTCAATTGAGGATGCACGGGCTGTGCCGGTAGGCCAGGGAGAGGACACTTCGGCTCCAAGAGGTGGTGGGATGTACGAGGTCAGCTCGTCATCGCAGCAGCCTCCACAACCTCAGCCTCTGTCAGTTCATCAGGGCGCCCTTGGGTGGACGGGTCCTGAGCTGAGTTTTCCTCCTCCTGGAGAAACTGGAGCTGGAGCTAGTGGGGAGCATACTCCTCGTTCTTCTCAGTTCTTTGATATGATGGGCGTCCCTCATCATCTGCGTCCTCCAGCGCCATAGTTATACCTGTGTTTTGACTTTTCCTAATTGACTCACTTATTAGACATATTTGTATATACATATTATTATCTATTATGACTGTATTTATCTTTCATTTATTTTTCACTTTTATATGCTTATTTGTATGTGCAAAAAATTGTGATAAAAATAATTTTGCGCAAAAAATTTCCGTCATTTTTATTATTAATGGAGGGTATCCTAATTTCTCCCCAAAAAAGAAAAAATGAAAAATAAATTGGACTTGCAACAAACCTAAAAATTAAATTATGTTTGAATAAATCCAAAAAAGAAAAATTTGAAGGAAAATATATGAAATTAATATGTAAGGGTATTTGTAGAAGGGGTAAAATCGTAAAGTCACTGTATGAGTTCGAATCATAGCCAGAAAAACGGTGTTTGAATAGCTCGTTGATAGAACGCTGTAGCGCCACGTGTCGCCACGCGTTTTGCGCTGGCGCCCGACGTTGCTGTTGTGGCCAGGCGACAGCCTCTGTTGCCAGGCGATAGAGTCGTCGTTTGGCACTGATGTACGCTGACTCCGAATTCTTTCCGGATTGATACTGTATCGATTTTGTGTATAAATAGCCCCCTAATCTGCCAAATTTCTTCATAATTTCAGCAGATTAATCATAGTCTTAGATTCTCTACAAATAATCATGTCTTTAGTTACTAAGAGTTTTACTAATTTCACTCGTGAATGGTGTCGGTCTTTAACTGCTAAAGAAGGAAAAGAACTTGACTTTTTTCACATGGGAGGTATCTATGGTGTTAAGGGGGTAGATCTTGATATAGATTTAATTCATACCGCCTTAGAATATTGAGATATCAATACTCATTGTTTTGGACTAGGGTGTGATGAAATTAGCCCTACCGGAAGAATTTGGTACCATCCTAGGCTTCCCTTCATTAGATCTTGCGGTAATCCCTAGAATAAATAAATATTATTATAAAGACTTTGAGCGCTTCTTAAATTTAAGAAACAATGATCTAACAAGTATTGTAGATGGTAGTGTAGTTAATTTAAAAGAATTTGCATGCCATTACTTTGATAGACCTTATTCTGAATCTTTTCATGTTTATAGAAGAAGGGCTTTTCTCTTTTTCATGCTTAACCAATATCTTCTCACTAATAGTAGAGCTAATGAGGGTCAAGCAATTATTTTAACTGTTTTGGAGCAAATTGATTCTCGAAGAAATCCAATGCCATTAATTGTTGGAGAGACTATGCTTAGTCTTGATGAATTGAAGAGAAATCCAAAAAAACCTTTTCGGGGCTCTCCAATTTTATTACAGGTAGAAAAATAATATTTTTAATTACAGAAATCAAAAACATATTTTTGTATAGTAATATTAATTTATTTGCATTGAATTTTTGCAGATATGGCTAATGGAGGGACTAGAATTAATTAGTCCTCCTGACAATGTTGAAAAATATACTCCAAATTGCTTTGTGAGGTGAAAGAAACGCTTTTCTAAGATGGGGCACCATGAATGGAAAAAAGTCTTTGCCTCTTGCAACTTTGGTATTAAGTGGGTCATCCCTTGGTGAAAAATAGAGAAGATGGTTGGTGTCAACAAGCAACCTTTCTGTCGTCTTCCAAGCTTAACCAAGATGACTTTTTATTATCCTTATAGGGTAAAAAGACAGTACGGCAATACTTCTTGGGATCTTCGTCGTCCCTATAAATTCCCTGTTTCACAAGAAGTAGAGAAATTTGATGCATATTGGAGCGCTAGACCTTTATGGGAAGTGATTACCCAAATGGTTCCTCATTCCTTGCCCAATGATGTAAAGAGGTGGCTTCTTAAGAAACCTTCAAAGGACATGAAGAAAAATCAGAGTAAAACCGATGTGAAGAATCGTCTAGGTGACAAGGTGATTCCTGTTAAGGAACACTTGGGTGAAAAGATAGAATTCAAAACACCTATGATGCCTAAGAAGAAAGACTCTACAAAGGATAAAGGGAAAAGAAAAGCTGACACTTCAGAGAAGAAGGTTTGGGTAGAGAAGAAACATGGAGTCCTAGCTAAGGGAGAGACCATTTACTCCAAAATTAAATGTAGGCCCTCTAAAGGATGCCTACTAGCTAAAGTCATGGACGATGAAGAAGATGCGGATAAAAATTGAAAAATAGCAAAGAAAGAGAAGAAAGATTGAAGCATTGCTTAACTTCCAATTTATTAGACTTAGTTTTAAATTTTAAAGTTAATTTGTTTATTAAGTTTATATTTAAATTCCATCAATAATGTAATTTTTATTTTATTTTATTAATGAAATTTCAGCTTTGTAATTAAATCAACTTCTTTAAATTTAATTTATTAAAGCAATGAAAATATAAAATTTTATTTTCCAGAAATTTTTTTGAGTACGGAAGTCAAAATTTTACAAAAAAAAAACACCGAAATTTGCCCAGGTACTCCCAGAAAAGCGGCGCCACCGTTTTGCGGCTATCGCCGGCTGCTGCCTTCTGTCGTCTGGCAACAGGCGCTGTCGCCAAGCACTGCAGTATGTCGGCCTGCGACAGGCTTTTTTCTGCGACGCTACTGTTTCGTCGAATTTCTATCAAATTTTTTTTTATTTCTAGGATGCAAGGTTTGCAAAAATTAAGGTGGTCGCACCCGTAAAGGGTTACCTACGTATCATTTCCTATGGAATCAGGCCAAACGTAGCTCTCTTGAGTATTCTACTCAAGTAATTATGGGTAGTATTTTTTAAGTTGGTCAAGATTTGTCATGTTCGAGAACTCATTGCCATCCATATCAGTTAACTTTGCTGCACCTCTTGATAGGATTGTTTTGACAATATAGGGTCCGGACCAATTACGCCTAAATTTGCCTTTTGGATCCAAAACATTTTTGCTTAATGCAATTAACACCAAGTCTCCTACTTAGATGTTTCTTGTCTTGACCTTCTTATTAAAATGTCTAGCCATACGGATTTGATAGCATTGGGTATGATGTAGAGCTTCTAGTCGCTTTTCATCAAGTAGAATTAGCTCTTCATATCTTGCTCTAGTCTATTCAACTTCATCGAGTTTACTTTCTAGTGCAATGCGTAGAGATGGTATCTCTAGCTCTACAGGTTGTACGACATCCATTCCATAAACTAAGGAGAATGGCGTATTTCCTGTTAATGTCCGAATTGACGTGTGATAACCCCAAAGTGCGAAATGGAGTTTTTCAGGCCAATCCTTGTAATTTTCTGTCATTTTCTCGATGATAGTCTTTAGATTTTCATTAGCTGCCTCAACTGCTCCATTTGCTTGAGGTTTATAAGGAGAAGAATGATGGTGTTGAATGCCATATTTTTATAACAATTCTTCACACTCAACTTTAAAGTGAGTTCCGTTGTCACTTATCATTTCATGTGGGACTCCATATCGACAAATGATATTTCTTTCGATAAAGAGTGCTACATGTTTTGTAGTGAGTTTAGCATATGATTGTGCTTCAACCCACTTTGTGAAATAATCAATTACTACTAGGATGTATTCGTGACCTTCTGTTCCTGGAGGGGTAATTTTACCAATAATATCAATCCCCCATGTAAATAATGGACATGGTGAAGTGTAGGTGTAAAGTAGAGATGGAGGAACATGTTGTAGATTAGCTTAGATTTGGTATTTAGGGCATCTTTTTACATATTGATGACAATTCCTATTCATGTTAGTCCAATAGTATCCTTCCCGCATTATCTTTTGCACTAGCATTTTGCCATTAACATGGGTTCCACAAATGCCTTCGTAGAGTATCCTCATAGCTCTTTGAGCATCCTTTTTCCCTACATATAAGAGAGCTTGACCCTTAGGTAACCTTTTATGTAACTCGTTGTCTATGAGGGTATTCTCCTTTGGTGACATAGTTAAGTATATCCGTATACTACGGTTCTTCTTCTTCTTCTTCTTCTTCTTCTTCTTCTTCTTCTTCTTCTTCTTCTTCATCTTGGACTACTTCATCGTCTTCTGTAGCTTGAATATAAGCCGGTTTGTGCCTTTTCTCTATAGTTAGAGGCATTTTCTCGATTTCTGTAGGAATCCTAATCATTGAGGTTAGTCTTGCCAAAGCATCAGCAAATTGATTTTCCTCTCTAGGTAGATATGTGTATTCTACCTTTTCTAACTGATTAGTGAGAGTTTCCAGATAAGTTTGGTAAGGGGCTAGACTGTCACTCCTTACTTTCCATCTTTTAGAAATCTGATTGATGATCAATGAAGAGTCCCCGAATATTCGTAATTTCTTTACTCCCAATGCCAAAGCTGTTTCAAGGCCTACCACGCATGCTTTGTATTCAACAGCGTTGTTGGTAACATCGAAATCTAGCTTTATAGAGATTGGAACGTTCTCTTCTTTAGGTGATACTAATAATACTCCAACGTCAAATCCCTTTTGGTTTGAGGCTTCATCGAAGTATAGAGTCCTATTATCATCTTCTATGACCATCAAGTCTTCGTCTGGAAATTCATTGTCGTGTACTGGCATTGAATCTTCTATTGGGAAATATGATAAGAAATCCAAGACTACAGATCCTTTGATAGCTTTTTGAGGCATGAATCTCACATCGAACTGGGCTAAATTAACTATCCACCTTGATATACGCCCATTGAGTGTAGATTTCTCGAATACATACTTAAGTGGATTCATTTGGGAAACTACAAAGACAGTATGCACGAGCATGTAATGTCTTAGCTTGGTTGTGGCCCACACCAATGCGAGGCACAATTTCTCAAGCGGTGTATAGCGTACTTCATACTCGAGCATTTTTTTTCTTAGATAGTAGATTGCATTTTCTTTACCTTCTACCTCTTGTACAAACATGGCTCCCATTGTCTCCTTGGTGACTGTTAGGTACAATCTAAGAGGTATCCCTGGAAGTGTTGGTGCTAATACGGGAGGATTTGCAAGATATGCTTTGATATTTTCAAAGGCTTTTGACACTCATTGTCCCATATTACTGGTACAATCTTTTTGAGTTTCTTGAATATTGGTTCGCATATTGTTGTTAATTTTGATATTAACCTACTTATATATTGCAACCGGCCAATAAATCCTCGAATTTGTTTCTTGGTTTTGGGCGGTGGCATTGACATGATCGCCTTGATCTTGGTTGGGTCTATCTCTATGCCTCTAGTGTTGGGGTTTGATGAGTCCGACTCACCGCGGAAATAACCCCGACGCAAGGAAACACTCGCAATTAATAAAACCATAAAGCATAACAAATAATCACAAAAGAGTAAAATCTAAATTTACCTTTAAAGCGTGCTTTGCCCTAAAAGTCGGGCTCTTACTTGAAAGCTTGAGCTCCAAAACTACTAGCGACTTTTAGGTCTGTTACCTCGAGGCTAGCGAGGTCCGACAAAAACCCGAGTATTATATAAGTTTAAGATTTTTTGCTAATGCAATGCTCTATTGAACTCCTACTCAAGCAAAGAATTCTCAAGCCATGCTTTGGCTATTTATAAGGAAGGATAACTTTTGAATTCCACTCATCTTTCAATGTGGGACTTTTTTCACAAAAAGATCCCACATGGAAAGATTGATGAATTCAACCCTTAGTTAAATAAACCAAGGAACAAGTAACAAGTGTCACATGGTTAGGTGAGGACCACTTTCTCACTTGGTCCCCAAGGCATTTCACATGCATTGTGAACTAACCATGTGTCACCCAACCTTAAGCCCCAAGTTGGGTTTGGTTGGGCCATTTTCTTTTGGCCCATGTCCATGACCCGTCACCCGGGTCCACGGCTCCTTGCCACACGTGCCACCATGGCGCGTTGCCACATGGCACGCTGCCAATGTGGCACGCTGCCAACGTGGCACGCTGCCACTAGGTGGCTACCACGTGGCAGCTGCCAACGTGGTGCTGCCACGTGAGCTGCCACATGGCGCGCTACCATGTGTGCTGCCACGTGGCACGTTCCTATTTGGCGCACTATTCTACCCTTTTGCGTGGTTAGGATATTACTTGTTACTTGAAGCATTTTCCCGTCTCGCCAAATCCTAAATTTTGGCTTGACATTTTAGATTCTCTGATGCTCGGTTTCGACGCTCCAAACTTGAATTTCCAACGTCTAAATATTTAATAATCAGGCGACGAATTAATTTCTTCCAAATTAATTCGTCGAGTCGGTTCGTTTATTGCTAAGGGTGTGATCCGAAAGGTTTAGTCAAGATTAAGCTGTAATATTAATTATGCATTAATATTACTGATCGGAAACGGCCTCCATCTAAGCATTCCGATCACTTGACCTTACTGAATATATTAGCTTTCTAATAATTCTGAACTCACTATCAGAATAATACACTTGTTTGAAGGACACCATTCCTTTCAATCTCCCACTTGTCCTTCTGGAAGAGTGCGCATTCAGTGTATAGCCCATTTCCTATGTCTCTTCATGAACTACAGGGTAAGATTATCCGTCATCCATGTTACGTCAAGAAGTGTTTCTCGAAATCCGAGTTTGACTGTCAATAAGCAGATGATTTCTAAAATCCATTTTAGCACGGCCTTGCATTTTCACAGTCTCGCTCTTTGAGAGGCCTTGTAAACAACAAGACATATTCCGTATTATTAGTAGGGGGACATCCCCAGTCTTGTAATGTAGCTTTTCTTACTAAGAGGACCTAGCCTCCTGATAGCTGTTGTTATAATCCCCAATTACAGCAGACGTTTGACTGACATCAAAAACGGACTAGTACTCAAATAAGAGACCTCACAATACTCATGGTCAAGGAAAAGAGTTCCGATAGCAATAATGAGAAATATACTTATGACGATTTTGAATCTCTTAAAGTATTCTCATAGGTCGATCCAGTATGGTTCTAAACAAATACCTGAGCAAATTATTTATGTCCTCATAGCACAAGAAACGGTGTTATAAATCATATTACACATTAATCTCTAACGGTCATTAATCGTCCACAAAATAAATGACCTTGATTAGGGATAATGTTCGATTAAAATATTCAATGTTTACTTAATAGGTGTTTCTTTATCCAAAACATTGTCTTGATACCCTATTTTGAATATTCTTTAAATCGAACGGACTCATTATTTAATTCTAAACCATAATTTAATAGTTTTGTGGAATATTTAGAAGAATCACTAGTAGAAAAAAAGCATTAGGCACCCCTCATATGGCACCGGTTCAGGCTAAACCGGCGGCCAAAACCGATCTAGAAATGGGCGGGATTTTACCAAAAGAGAAAAGGCACCGGTTTGGCCTGAACCGGTGCCAAAAATTAAAAAGGCACCGGTTTGAACCGGTGCCATTTAAACCCATGCCAAATTCAAAAAAAAAAAAAAAAAACCGCGGCTTTCCTTTCTTCTTCCTCTTTTTCTCTTCCATTCCCTTCATTCGTTCTATCCCTTAGCTTCACTAGAGCGAACTGAAGTGCCTCCCCCTTTTCCCTCCACCACAGCCGCCACCTTCATCGGCCACCAGAGGTGTCGAAAACCACCGCCCCTCTATGTCATTCCTCCCCTGCCCTTCTACTTTCCCTTTCTTTCTCTTTCAATCCCTTAATTGCATTGTTCGAAACTCAACACCCATTGCTGCTTGTTCCACCACCGCGCACCGCCTCCACCACTCCACCGCAGCGCTGCCTTCACCATTGCGCACCACTGCTGCTTCCTCCACTACTAGGGTCGTCCTCCTAGCTGCTGCCCTCCTTGTCTCCTTCCATTCAAGGTTTCTTTTTAATTTTTTTTTTACATTATTTTCCAATTATATATATTAATTTGTTTTGCATTTTGAAACATTTTTAGTAAATTAAAATATTGGTTTGAATATAATTTTTCTCAATTTTAGGTTTGAATATAATTGGGAAATTGTGAAAATATTAGAGATTAGTAACCTTGTTACTCAATTAGTTGGATTTTATTATGTTTTAATGGTTAATTTAATGTGTTTTGGTGGATAATTTTGAAATAATTATAGAATATATATTAACCTTGGTACTTAAATAGGTGAAATTTGGTATTTTACTTTTAATGGTTAATTTGAAGTTGTTTTGATGGATTATTTTGAATAAGTTAGAGATTAGTTAACTTTGTTATTAAATTAGTTGAATTTTGGAATGTTTAAATGGTTAATATTAAGTTGTTTTGATGGGTATATTTGAATTAATTTGAGATTAGTAACCTTGCTTGTTACTAAAGTAGATGAATTTTGGAATGGGTGAATGGTTATTTTTAAGTTGTTTTGATGGGTAATTTTGAAAAAATTAGAGATTAGTAACCTTGTTAGTTTAGCAATTGTTAGTTCAATGAATGATGTGTTTTAGCTTATAAATAAATTAGTGAATTGACATGTTATGAGAAAGAAATAGTACATACCTTATATTTAACCTAATTTTTGTTTATTGTTTTTTTTAATAGATTTGTGAATTGAAGCACGAGTTTAATTAGCTTGAGGACTACATATTGAGCTCAAGTTGGTAGTTGCTATATTGGTATGACTTATAAACTTTACTAAGCTAAATTTCTTTCTATTTATCCATTTAATAAAAGTTTATTCATGAAATTGCAACTTGTGTATTGTTTAATTGCAAATAAATACAACAATATATAGAATACTTGCATCATCATATGCCTAGATACCCGTTTTGTACTTAGTGATAAGGACCCTTTGGAAACAATATATAGAATACTTGCATCATCATATGCTACAGCCATGGCAGCCGCCTGTCGAGGCTGCAGCAGCCCAGGCAGGCTGCTGCCAATGCTGCAGCAGACATGGCAACCACCTGTCGTGGCTGCTACAGCCTTGGCATGCGGCTGTCGTGGCTGCTACAGCCTTGGCATGCGGCTGTCGGGGCTGCTGTGGCCTCGGCGCGGGCTGCCTTCGCTGTTCCGGCAGCGGGGGGAGGCTCCCTCGGGTGTTCTGGTTTGGCAGAACTTGCATATCTTTTTTTAAAAAAAAATTGAGCAATTTTATCAAAATAAAGCCATTTTGAGCCGAAATAGCTTCTCACTTGCCTATTTTCTTCATTTCTCAACTTGCAAACTTATTCATTCTCAAACCAAATCATAATTACATATGTATAGGCGATTGTGAGTTGAAATTTCATAAACGAAGCAAAGTTCTAAGTTTTTTGGCGCATTTCATCAAAATAAAGCCATTTTGAGCCGAAATGGCTACTCACTTGCCTATTTTCTTCATTTCTCAACTTATAAACTCCTTTCATCTCAAAACAACTCATAATCACATATTGATAAGTGGTTGTCATTTGAAATTACATAAAACTTGTCAAGTTCTAAGGTTTTGGGTCCAATTCATCAAAATAAAGCCATTTTGAGCCGAAATGGCTACTCACTTGCGTATTTTCTTCATTTCTCAACTATTAAACTTATACATTCTCAAACCATATCATAATTACATATGTATAAGTGATTGTGAGTTGAAATTGCATAAAAGAAACAAAGTTCTAAGTTTTTTTGGCGCATTTCATCAAAATAAAGCCATTTTGAGCCGAAATGGCTACTCACTTGCCTATTTTCTTCATTTCTCAACTAATAAACTTATACATTCTCAAACCATATCATAATTACATATTTATTAGTGATTTTGTGTTGAAATTACATAAAAATTTCCAAGTTCTAAGGTTTTGGGTCCAATTCATCAAAATAAAGCCATTTTGAGCCGAAATGGCTTCTCACTTGCCTATTTTCTTCATTTCTCAACTTGCAAACTTATTCATTCTCAAACCATATCATAATTACATATGTATAAGTGATTGTGAGTTGAAATTGCATAAAAGAAGCAAAGTTCTAAGTTTTTTGGCGCATTTCATCAAAATAAAGCCATTTTGAGCCGAAATGGCTACTCACTTGCCTATTTTCTTCATTTCTCAACTAATAAACTTATTCTTTCTCAAACTATTTCAGATTTCGCATGGAAGCAAAACTTCAAAGAGAAAGAGGGTAGAGAAGCCTAAAAGAATTTATCAACCTAAGAAGAAGCTAAGTGAACAACGGTCCAAGAGTGAACAAGCGTCGAAGTTGCACTCTTCGAAAGGTTCACCCATGCCACCTACTCCACTTGTTGAAGACATTGTTCTTCAATCGCTCTCTGCTTACTTGACCTTTCTTCACAACCGTGCTTGTCATTTGGTCGATCCCATGGAAGTTGCACTTCCTAAGGCAATGTTCAACTATGATGAGGATGTAGTTGCATGGATTAGAAAAGAAGATGTGAAGGAATTTCTACGTGGTGCAAAGCTTAACATTTCCCTCATTCAAACATTCATGAGGTACTTCAATGCCCACATCATCTATACTTTTTTCAAGTTATCCAAATTGATGGTGATTATCCTAAATCTGATTAATTATTTAATGTTCATGCACGCAGAGCACTATAGGAGCACTTAACCGACACTGATTCTCCTTGTAAAGTTGGGTGGTTATGCCCCGAGAAGTTATCCACTACTAGAATCATAGGCAACACTCATGATGTGTTGTACTATGTTGAACAGAGTATCAGGGAATCAGTGCGTGCGGGAGTCAAGTTCATATTCGCCCCATGTTATAGAGAGTAAGTCTAACTATGTCAAATTCAATCGATTTGGCCTCATTATATGTTAACTCCTAAATATTAATTTGATTGTCTATTGTGAACTTATGTAGGGAGCATTGGAGCCTCATGGTGATTTGTAATTCCACTAACACAATTTATCACCTTGATTCAGCTCGATCATCGGAGAAGTGGCTCGTGAAGTCTATATTGCAAAAGTAAATATATATAGCAACCTAGTGATGATTATTGTTAATAATAACTAATTTAGTAATCATACTACTAATCAAATTTGAATGTACTTTTTTTTACTACAGTGTTATGAAGAAGCTACATTGTCGTGCTCCAAAGGGTCCAACATGGAAGTCACCGTTGGTAATTTACATGACATTGTGGTTATCTTGAAAATCTATGTTAGTAAATATTTGCTCATTTCCTTTGCATGTTTCACTGATAATGTGATTTTTTTGTCATATGCTAGTGCGCACAACAAGAGAATGGACTTGATTGTGCTTTGTATGTGATGAGATTCATGCTTGATGGACACTCAACAGCTTGATGAGGTAAGTCCTAAAACTTATTGAAATTCTATATTGATGTGATTTATAGCCTTATACACCTAATATTACCCAACAATGGCATGTTATGTGGAACAAAAAGTCCATTTCACAAGAAAGGTAGAAAATGGGCTGAATAGAAGTCATATGGGCCATATTAGGGCCATTTTGTGTTAATATGCTATTTTGATGTGATTTCTTTCCTTATACACCTATAACTAGATAATATTGACATGTTATGAGATAAATAAAGTTCATTCAACAAGAAATGTAGGAAATGGGCAAAGTAAAGTCATATCGGCCATATTCGAGCCATTTTGAGTAAAAAGCGTCATAAACCTTAATAAAATGCTCTCCTATACAATTTTAGGGCTTACACATATACAACTACCCAACATTGACATGTTATGAGAAATAAATAGTTCATTTGAAAAGTAATGTAGGAAATGGGCTTACATAGAAGTCATATAGGTAATATTTGATAAAATACATATTGTTTTGCCTAATTAATTAATTTTAACATAATGTTTTTGTATTTCAAGTTTTACAAGGTCCAAAAGGATGGTCTGTTGACAATCAAGGAGCTTAATGAAGTTCGTGACATGTTGGCGTCTTTTATCACCTTCAACATGTAAATGGCATTGTAATTGTAAATTATTTATGTTAACTTTTGAACTATATAACTTATTATTCATTATATATTTACTTACTATTAATTGTATATGTAAGCAACTTTTTTTTTGTATTGCGTTTGGGAATATTTATATCTATATATATAATTGAATTCTTGTTTTTAATATTATTTTTGTATCTTATTGTAATAATTAATAATATTATTATTATTAGTTATTATAATAATAATATTATTAATTATTATATTTAATATAATTGCTGGAATTACAGGTTATTATTATTGCTGGAAACTGTTTTTTTTTAAATATTATTGCACGAAAATTGGAAAAAAAAACAAAAAAAAAATATTTGGTGAATAGGCACCGGTTAACCGGTGCCTAATTGGGTATATGGCATCGGTTTTGAACCGGTGCTAAAAAGTGGGTTTTTGGCACCCCCCCCCCCCACATAGGCAGCGGTTCAAACCGGTGCCTTAGACCAGGTTTGAACCGCTGCCAAAGCCCTTTTTTCACCTAGTGAATTTTATTCCACTATGAAACTTCACAATGTTACATCTTGTGATAATTGGTTTTTCCAAATGTTTTAAGAGTAGTATTCTTCATAAAACATTTATAGAAAGCACACCCATATCTAATATGCTTGATTTCTTTCACGCAATTTGTGAATGTTGTCGTTCACTTATTGCATAGGTTTAGTTATAATTACTTTGCAAATCATAGCTTCTTCATTATCCACCATTTCCATAATAAGATGATTAAACTTTGAGAGTGTTAATGGATTACATGTGATTTAGGATTTATTGTCCAAGCAATGGCTCCCACTCATTTTTCATAATTTGTGACCTTCAACTTGACAACCTACGTTCAACAACGAATTTTCCATTTAACATCTTCCTTATTATTGCCTTTTTTAGGCAACAATATTCTCATCATATATTTTAGTAGACTTCTTGATGATGCTTTGCTTGGGTTCATTCCCAACGGCTCACAATGATTTGGAATACCCTAATCACTTGTGATCATGGAAATTTACCTTAAATTTCCGCATATTATACATGGATGCACATCCATGTTACCATTTCTCAAGCCGCGATGCTTCTTACCACATGCTTACAAATGGCTTCCTTATTAAGGATTTCATCCTTATTTAAGGTTTGTGCTTGCATCATCAATTCTCAAATTATATTTGTTTCCATGCGTCAAGAACTCATCCTCTAACTCATCCAAGTGTTTTGGATGTTCTTGACTATAATCTAATACTTAGATTCAAGTTGATTGGTACTATATATGTACTTCACATACTCTAAGCAAGTAAGTCGTGTGACGATACCATATCATAGCTTTACATCATGGATTTAATTGTAGAATGATTCTAAATCTTTATCCCATCAATTTGACATTTTAGCTCATTCACTTTCACTGAGTCTGAGCTAAATTGTTCGCTATGTGATATGGTTGAAAGTCTCTTACTAGAGTCTTTCTTGTTTGACTTAGTATTCAGCCTAGCTTATACTTAGTTCAAACATTTACTTAGTTTTATACATATGGGTCGAAAGCCTTTCAAAGTCCTTCATGTTTAATATGGTAAATTCCTTTACTCGTTTAAACATTTAATTAAGTCTATACCATAAAACTTAATTCCCAATATGTATACTAAGTATCGCCTTTAGCTTGGTCCATTGTCAAAATACTTTCAAATCTAAACATTTAGCATTTGATAGTTATTTCACAATAGAGTTCGTAAACTTCTCGTTGGACCTTAACTTTTGTTCCCACTAAACTTCTTATTCATCAGAATTTCTATGTTTCTCCATAAGCCAATCCTCTTATTAACTTTATGAGAAAACACGTTCCAATTCCTATATGCAATGCTTCCTTTAATCCCATGACAAATTCCTTGAGCTTGCTTTTAAATTTAGCATTTATTTAGATTTTCAAAACCCTTAGATTATTTTCATAGTCACTTCAAAAATCCTATTTTAGGAAGGCGGTTTTGGTATCTATTTTTCCATATATCATATGTGCAATTTTGCTAGATCAATCACGAAAAGACTTAAGCATTCCGATTGGTGAATGGGTTTGTGTTAAAATCAACTCCGTGAATTTAATTATAACCTTTTCAACCAATCTAGCTATGTATTCATATACATTTCCACATTTGTTAGTTTTCTACTTGAAAACTTATTTTGCAATCGATGGGTCTTTCACCTTTCATGCATATTAATCAAGTTTCAAACATGATTTTGAAACATGGGGTCTATTTCAGATTTTCATGGCCTCTAACCATTATTCGGAATTTGGATTTGTCGTAGCTATCTTACAATACATTATTCCTTTACTATCAAATAGTAAATATTATGCTTGTAAGTTTTAGGTTTATTTCAAACTTAATAGAAATTTAGAGGATTCAATCCAAGCCTTTGGTGAATTCTATACCTATACGAGGCAATTGCATCAACCACTGAGTTTCAAGGCGCTTTCAAAGGCCTTTTATTTATTGATCTTACTCCAACATTTCTGATGTTTTGTGAGTAATGAATTCTCTTTTAAGGCACTTGTAAATTCCTTTTGAGTATTCTTGATCAAGCATTCTCACGAAGTCCTTTTAAGGTCTTCCGACATTCTCATTTTTAGTTTGTTGCTAAGCTCGATTGTCATCGAGTTCATTTTCCTCCCACTTGTCATTTTGTAAACATGTTACTTTCTAGAAAGACACCACTTAGAGCAACAAACACTATGTTCTCAATTAGGTTGTGGAGGTAATGCCCGTGGTCTCACTTGAATGCTTACAAAGAGACATGTATATTGTCTTTGGGTAAAAGTTCGTTGTGAAACAAACAGTTATCTCCCACTTGAGCTATCTTAGCCTTTATTGAGTTATTAAGCTCCCATTGAGCCACCTAGCTTTACTTAGCTGGTGAACTCCCATTAAGCCACTTTGCTCCCACTAAGACTAAGAGCTTTAGACATATACTTGAAAAGACGTTTAGAAGTTATTTTTATCCATATCTGAATATGGCGTCCTTTCTTAGCTTCGACATTTTGTTTAGTGTAACATTAGTCATTTGTGCAAATATTTAAGAACTTTATAGGAAGGGTTGTGAACCATCATCGTTCCAGTCATTTTCAAATGACATCGAGATCTCCGTGAAGACATGCTATGTTCTTTGTGGAGTTTGTTCATGAAAATTTCCATTCATAACTTTGATATGGTCACACTTAGCTCAAGTAAACATCGCTTGATCTAATCTAGACGTTTTGATATCTTTCCAAGTCGATTATGTACTTCACTTGACTCTTGAGCTACTCATGTCAAGTTTGTTCACATTTGATGAATATAGCCATATCCTTTCAAATTCTTTGTGAAACGTTGAAGTAATTGAATCCTCTTTAGCCTTCGGAGTCAATTGTCTATACCAAGAACAATAGCTCTTTGCTTTGTCGGTTTCAACAAGTAAGACTTGCTTGTCTTAGAATGATTTCGAATCGAGCAACTATCAAGAGCCTATCTAATAGAGTCTTGAGTAGGTTCTTGTCTATGTGACATTGCTAAAGATGTTCAAAACCCAAATCATGCCCATGACTTGAACTTAGTGAGTTTACCATGTTAGGGAAATGTTTGTTTATAATCAAGCATTCTTGACTCAACGCTTGGATAACCATGTCATTCAAATAAATTCGCAACTATTTCTCCTTTACTTTGAATGTGAGTCTTTCTGTGTGTGAACGGATCATTTGCTGATTATGGAACATAATAATAACCATTATTCGTTCCAGCCATTTTGCTTAAAAGGTCTTTAAACAAAGCATACGACCTTACAACTTATGTAGCTCTTGTTGCTTCATTCTAAGCTTGTAAGTCAATAACTTAGATTTGAGGTCACTTTCAAAGTGGAACACTCAAGCAATATCTGATACTTGTGAAGATAACGAGTTGCTAAGTTAACTACAATAACATGAACTCATGTGTTGAAATGGATCTTTATTCCTTTTCTTTGTTCCTTGTTTCCTATATTTCTTATCATACAATATCTCATGACCTTAATTTAAGAACCATTTCTTTAATTACCTTGACTTTTATACTTTGTTAGGCATAATTAAGCATCTAATGCTCCGTAAAACAAAGTTCCATCATTTCCTTTAATTCACGCTTGAATTACTACATCGATGAGTCCTACTCATTTATGTATGAAGCGAAAAGATATGTTGGTTATCAAATATTGACAATTTGAGTTTGGAACTTAATACTTCATGTTTTATCAAAACTACCTAGCATTTTGAATACATGATGTCCAACCGTCCTGTCGGACTTTATTATAAAAGTCATTTGAATTTTATTTTAGAAATGCTTTTCCTTTATCTGAGAACTATCCTCAAAGATTTCCTTTACCAATCATGGAAACAATATTATTTGAATACTATAAATATAAGTGCAAAGAATAACCATTTATCAAGAATATAATAAGTTTGAAATTTAAGAGCATTCATGTAAACTTCAACCTTATTAAACGTCTTATCCACGCATTAAATTTGTCCCTATTTGGCGAGAATAAGTCGATTCCAAGATCCAAATAAACAAAGAGTGGTTAAGCATTCTTTGGCTTGTCTTAACACTCAATCTTCTAAGCTACGTAACTCTTTGCTAATGGCTCCAAGCCACTCTTGGTTAGATAATCGTCGCATCTAATTCTCTCATGACGATTTATCTCTTTTGCCTCAACATGTATGGACTCCATCACTCATATCGTTAATTACAACCAAAACCAACATGCACTCCCGGTGTGCCTTACGATCCTTGGAGTAGTGATGGTACCTCGCTTTGGCGTAGCCCACCATCACACTCATTCGATGTGCAAGTGTTGTTTTGGAAAGGCAAGTTTTAACTCAATATTATTAGGGACCTAGGATTTCTATGTTGGTTGATTTAAGTGAACTTAACTAATCATCACAACATAAAGAAAACCTAAACATGCATCTAACATATCATTCATATATAAGCACTAGCATAAATATAAAGCATAAGTATAAGATGCATATTGGAAACTAGCATGACCCCTTGAAATCTTCAAGTCTTCAAAAGGTCTTCGCTTGCAATTTCAAGGCTTCGTCTTCCAAGAAACTCCGTCTTCAAGAATTAACCAACTATGCAAATACTAGTATATACAATTAGAACTAATCTAAATATTAAGGTACAAAAATACTCAACGGTGCATAGACCGTATTTAGATTTACAAAAATACATCACGGCACGCAGTCCGTATTTTCTATCCTAATCGGGTCCCACTAGTTGTCATTTCATAAAACCAGTGACAGAATATATATTCCATTCATCCATTCACTATATGTGAATGGCCCATGCATTTTACAACAAACAAGTAATAATGCATTAAACACGCGCGCGCACTAGTAACTAATCTAGGTGGTTAATCCGATTAACACGCCTAATTAAAACTAGTCAAAGTTGTTTAACTGATTATGTAATTGACGTAATTAATAATTGAAGCTCCCATAAAATTCTGCATCCATCTTAATTTATCCAATTAATTAAGCTGGTGGAACCCAAACTTGTCAAAACAAATTTTGCCAATGCCGCTCAAAACCGAGGCCTAGCCTCCATAATATTTTAATTAAAATAAACAAAATTAATTAAAATAAAACGGGAAAATAAACAAAAAAATAAAGCGTTGCCTTAAAACCCGGGGTATAATTGCCATGTGTGGGGTTGTGCGCATCGTGCCGCAAGCACGTAGCACATCCACACACACTCTCTTACCGCAACACCAAGCACACACACACATTGCTCGTTGCCTCACCACAGCACGCACGCACACAGCCACGGCTGCTGCTATGCACGCACACACACACACGCACGACCGTGTGCTGCTGCTGCTATGTGCTCTAGTCTCGCACATGGCTGCACACACGAGCACCCCTCTTAGCAGCCACATGCGGGCTGCTGTGCAACCCGGCTAGCCAAAGGGGGTTTTGCCTCATTTTGCGTGCCATATCCTCGGGATTTTGATCCCAATTTTGCGTGACATGTTATTAATTCTAAATTGATTTTATAATTAATTCAATGAGCAAAAATTGAAAATTTAAACAAGTTTATCTTAAATAAAATTTTCAAAGTGCATCTAACCAAAATAATTCCCAAGAACCATTCTTTAATTAAATTGGTTTAACTTGGTGCAACAAAATAAATAAGGCATTTTCTCATTATTAATTTAATCAATTTAAATTAATCTTGAGATTTTGACAAAGTAAGAGGGAGTTAGAAAAATATGAACTTTAATATTCAAATGAAAAATCCAACTACTAACATTTGTGAATCCTTGAAAAATTATATCTTCCAATATGAAGATAAACAAATTTCTGTCACAAAGTTTGAAACTTTATGTTTCCAATCAACCAAAAATGATTAAAACAACAAAATTCAACATAAAAGTCATGGAATTTAGTAGCTTTTAAAGTTTCAACAACTTAACATAATTAAGATTAAATCTTTAGCACTTTAAAAGCCTCAAAAAACAAAGTTCTCACACTTAATGCAATTAATTTGCAATTATGTGAAAAATAAAACCAAGCTTTCAAACACAAATTTTTTCAAACACAAATTACCACCAAGTAATCATGCCTAAAGAGGTTTAAAATTGCATATAAAATATGTATTGAACCAATTACTTAACCACCATAAATATGCAATTAATTTTCAAGGTTAGAAAGACTTAAAATTTTTCGTAAAAACAAAAAAAAAAACCCTCGAAAAATGTATTTCTGGTCGTTTTTTGGCTAAAAAACGAGGCCTAAAAGGAAAAAACCATTTCTAAAACACCTTTTCCACCCAAAATTCACTATTTTTGAGTCAAAATCTGGCTTTGGTAGCTGAAGTCAGCTCTAATACGAGGTTAAAATGGATAATACGAGCTACTTATCTAATTAGCAACTCAAACCAGAAATATTAAGCCATAAAAAGTAACTTGAAAAAATATGATATTTAAAAATAAACGAGCGGGGCTCCGAGACCGCTGTTGGGGTTTAGTGAGTCCGACTCACCGCGGAAACAACCCCGACCCAAGGAACCACTCGCAATTAATAAAACCATAAAGCATAACAAATAATCACAAAAGGGTAAAATCTGAATTTACCTTTAAAGCGTGCTTCGCCCTCAAAGTCGGGCTTTTACTTGAAAGCTCGAGCTCCGAAAATACGCGAGCCTCCTACGGAAATCCACCGCAAAAACTACTAGCGACTTTCAGGTCCGTTACCTCGAGGTTAGCGAGGTCTGACCAAAACCCAAGTATTATATGAGTTTAAGAGTTTTTTGCTAATGCAATGCTCTATTGAACTCCACCTCAAGCAAAGAATTCTCAAGCCATGCTTTGGCTATTTATAAGGAAGGATAGCTTGTGAATTCCACTCGTCTTTCAATATGGGAGTTTTTTCACAAAAAGATCCCACATGGAAAGATTGATGAATTCAACCCTTAGTTAAATAAACCAAGGAACAAGTAACAAGTGTCACATGGTTAGGTGAGGACCACTTTCTCACTTGGTCCCCAAGGCATTTCACATGCATTGTGAACTAACCATGTGTCACCTAACCTTGAGCCCCAAGTTGGGTTCGGTTGGGCCATTTTCTTTTGGCCCGTGTCCATGACCCATCACCCGGGTCCACGACTCCTTGCCACACATGCCGCCACTATGGCGCGTTGCCACATTGCACGCTGCCACCATGGCACGCTTCCGCGTGGCGGCTGCCAACATGGTGCTGTTACGTGAGCTGCCACATGGCGCACTGCCAAGTGTGCTGCCACGTGGCACGCTCCCATTTGGCGCACTCTTCTAGCCTTTTGCGTGGCTAGGATTTTACTTGTTACTTGAAGAATTTTCCAGTGTCGCCAAATCCTAAATTTTGGCTCGACATTTGAGATTCTCCGACGCTCGATTTCGACGCTCCAAGCTCGAATTTCCGACGTCTAAATATTTAATACTCGAGCGACGAATTAATTTCTTCCGAATTAATTCGTCGGGTTGGTTCGTTTACTGCTAAGGGTGTGACCCGAAGGGTTCAGTTAAGATTAAGCTGTAATATTAATTATGCATTAATATTACTGACTAGAAGCGACCTCCACCTAGGCTTTCCGATCACTTGACATTACTAAATATATTAGCTTTCTAATAATTCTGAACCCACTATCAGAATAATACACTTGTTTGAAGGACACCGTTCCTTTCATCTAGAGCTTATGACGTATCCCAAAAGCTTGCCTGAGGTGACCCCGAAAGCACACTTAGATGGATTCAACCTCATGTTGTATTATCTTAGCCTTTCAAAGAATTTTCTCAAGGCTACTTGATGTCCTGGGTGATCTTTTGATTTCACAATCATGTCGTCCACATATACCTCAAATTCTTTATGCATCATGTCACGGAGTAGCACCCGCGTTTTTTACCTAAATGGCATTATCGTGTAACAGTAAGTACCCCATGGTGTTATGAATGTTGTTTTCTCCATGTCTTCTTCTGCCATGAGAATTTGATTGTATCCCACGTATCCATCCATAAACGAGAGAAGTGCATGATTTGTTATATTATCTACCAAAATATCTATGTGCGGTAAAGGGAAGTCGTCCTTTGGACTTGCCTTATTTAAGTCTCGATAGTCAACACACATTCTTACCCTTCCATCCTTCTTCGGAACTGGGATGACGTTGGCTACCCATTCGGGGTATTTGGATACCCTGATAAAACCTGCAGTTATTTGTTTTTGAACTTCTTCTTTTATTTTAAGAGCTACGTCGGGTTTCATTCGATGCAACTTTTGTTTTACAGGTTTCATTCCTGGAATTAGTGGTATAGTGTGTTGAGCTATTTCTCTATTAATACCTGGCATATCTTCATATGACCAAGCAAATACATCGATAAATTCTTTAATTAGATTAATTAAATCGGTTCTTTCTTGTTCATTAAGTGTTAATCCGATTTTAACTTCTCATTTAATGGTTGAATCATTCGAGATATCAACCATCTCAGTTTCCTCAATTATCGGTGTTTTCTTTTCAAGTGTTTCCATTGCTTTAATAATTTCTTTGTCATTTTCATTGTTAGTTAAGCAATTCTCGTCATCTTGGGTTAAAGAAAAACACGAGGAGTAAGCAAAAGAAGACATATTATTAAACTCTGAAATCATTACATCAAAAAGGGAAATGTCCTCAGGGACATGATTACTGTTGGGGTTTAGTGAGTCCGACTCACCGCGGAAACAACCCCGACCCAAGGAACCACTCGCAATTAATAAAACCATAAAGCATAACAAATAATCACAAAAGGGTAAAATCTGAATTTACCTTTAAAGCGTGCTTCGCCCTCAAAGTCGGGCTTTTACTTGAAAGCTCGAGCTCCGAAAATACGCGAGCCTCCTACGGAAATCCACCGCAAAAACTACTAGCGACTTTCAGGTCCGTTACCTCGAGGTTAGCGAGGTCTGACCAAAACCCAAGTATTATATGAGTTTAAGAGTTTTTTGCTAATGCAATGCTCTATTGAACTCCACTTCAAGCAAAGAATTCTCAAGCCATGCTTTGGCTATTTATAAGGAAGGATAGCTTGTGAATTCCACTCGTCTTTCAATATGGGAGTTTTTTCACAAAAAGATCCCACATGGAAAGATTGATGAATTCAACCCTTAGTTAAATAAACCAAGGAACAAGTAACAAGTGTCACATGGTTAGGTGAGGACCACTTTCTCACTTGGTCCCCAAGGCATTTCACATGCATTGTGAACTAACCATGTGTCACCTAACCTTGAGCCCCAAGTTGGGTTCGGTTGGGCCATTTTCTTTTGGCCCGTGTCCATGACCCATCACCCGGGTCCACGACTCCTTGCCACACATGCCGCCACTATGGCGCGTTGCCACATTGCACGCTGCCACCATGGCACGCTTCTACGTGGCGGCTGCCAACATGGTGCTGTTACGTGAGCTGCCACATGGCGCACTGCCAAGTGTGCTGCCACGTGGCACGCTCCCATTTGGCGCACTCTTCTAGCCTTTTGCGTGGCTAGGATTTTACTTGTTACTTGAAGAATTTTCCAGTGTCGCCAAATCCTAAATTTTGGCTCGACATTTGAGATTCTCCGACGCTCGATTTCGACGCTCCAAGCTCGAATTTCCGACGTCTAAATATTTAATACTCGAGCGACGAATTAATTTCTTCCGAATTAATTCGTCGGGTTGGTTCGTTTACTGCTAAGGGTGTGACCCGAAGGGTTCAGTTAAGATTAAGCTGTAATATTAATTATGCATTAATATTAACTAAAGACTTAGACGACTCTACAGGAAAGAACTCTGACTCTGACTCTGACTCTGACTCAGACGACTCTTCGAACATCGGTCCTTGCCCTGTTGTTATAGTGATTTTCCTTCCACTTGGAGTAGTCACCTTGACTGTCTTGCGCCACCCTTGTACTAATCCTTCTGCTGGAGCGCTGAGCGTTGAAGAGTCAAAGTTCTCGCTTTGTAGGACCGTTTGGATGAGCGTGGAGCTATCCTCTATGTATCTCGGCTCATTTTTTTCTCGCCCATATAATAATCCCATGACATAAAAGTCAAATCATGGGGGTGCTTTCTCCTTGTGAATAGGAGTTGGGATTTCATCTAGAAAGTAGTAATCTAAAAAGATTTCAAATCCCGATTGCCTTATGCCATTTACAACAAAAGGTTTGGGAAATTCATAGCATGGATAGTCCTCTCCTTCTTTTATTAATTGTCCATTGAGAGTAAGAGGATACTGATCCATTGGGATTGCTTTCTTTTGGATGCGAGCAGTCCTACGTGCCTTAGACCTTTCCTGGGCTCGCTTAAGATCTTCCCGAGTCGGTTCGAAACCAAGTCCAAAAGTATCTAGCTTAGGGAGGCCAGGTGATTCCAGCTGTTTTGTTATCTCTTTCTTCTTTCCAAGAGTCATTCAGGAAAATGCCCTTGTCTCTTGAGAATATCATTTATCGTCATATTGGAGTGGGGATCGTGACAGAGAGGGGTCCTTTCATCCTCCTCGATTAAGGAGACCTCTTCATTAAAGCCCCACAAGTCTTCATCGTCTTCATCGTGCTCCACAATGATGATTGGATTTTCCACAGCTTTAATCCTCATGGATGAAGCATCAATTGTGATAGGGATTCCTCCAACTATGGCTTTTACCTGTTGGTGGAGAGATGAAGGGACGACCTTGAGGTCATGAAGCCAAGGGCGTCCCAACAATAAGTTGAATGAAGCCTTAATATCTACCACTTGGAAGGTAGTAGCATGTTCTATTGCTCCCGCCGTTATATTCATAGTAATCTTACCAAGAGCTTGGCGACGAGTGTTGTCATAAGCTCTTATTCTTTGTGTTGACGGGGTTAAGTCTTCATCCCTTATGCCTAACATCCTCGCAGTTTTGAGTGGACAGACATTAATTGTCGATCCATTGTCTACAAGAGTCATTGGGACATTCATTCTCTTGCAGACTATTGTGAGGTTTAGTGCCTTATAATGCTTGTCACCTTCTGGAGGACTAGGGAGATCACTTGTAAGGAAGTTAGCCAACCCCTCAGAAGTGGTGTCGGAATCTATCCCTATCTTATCCAAGGCATTCATTACTGCCAACGTATGTTCTCTAGACATAGCTAGGAGTTTCCATACATTCATCTCGACCTTGGTCTTTTTGAATTTCTTGACAATATCATTGTCTTCTATGATAGGTATGGGAACTTGCTGCGCAGTTGGCATAGGTTGTGTAGAGACGGGAGGTTGTGTTCTTCCTGATCTTGTGAGGACATCTATACGTGAATCTTCTTCATCCCAAAAATCGCTTATTGGATATATGACTGAAAGTGGAGGTTCTTCCATATCCTTAAGATAGACGTCTTCATCATCGATGTCCCAAACCCCATTGATGCTAATGTCTTCTTCTTGTGGGATTTGAGCTAGCTTTTTATCATCAATCATCTTCTAAATTAATTTTTTAAATTTAAAACAGCTTTCGATAGTATGTCCCCCTGATTAATGGTATGGACAATAGAACCTGTATGTCCTCTTTAGAGATTCGAATGGTCTCGGTTTGAGAGGTTTGACCTTACCATTCTCGGAGAGCATTTGGAACATTTTAGTGTAAGTAGTCCCAATTGGAGTATAGAGTTTATTACTCTTCTTGGGTCTGTCAATTACTTGTAGAGGGAATGTTTTCTTCTTTGTGGGTGGAATTTTATCATACTTTCTCTAAAGCTCCTCCGCTTGTTTCTTTGCAAATTCAAGAGCCTCATGTAGTAAGTTTGTTCCCTCCCACATGGACCATATAAGCATTCGCACGTCTTCCTTGCTTGCTAGTTCTGGAAAGTCATCCACGGCATCCAAAAAGATCTCCTCCTCTTCTTCGATAGCATGAATTTCTTAAATAGGTTTGATGAGAGATGAGGGATCAACCTCGTTTTCCTCATCGGAGATGGCCAAGGAATGAGCAAGAGGTGCGTTGTCGATGCTTGGCTTCTTACTGGCAGGGGGCAAAGGTAGTTTGTTATTATCAATTAAATCTTTGATAGCTTCCTTAAGCTTCCAACAATTTTCAGTGAGATGGCCCCTACCTTGGTGATATTTGCAGTATGCATTGGGGTTCCAATTAGTTGTCGTCTTTTCAACTGGTGGGTCCCCAAATGGTCCAATAGGAGTTATAAGACCTTTTGCATTTAGCCGGTCAAATGCGGTGTCATAACTCATAACAATAGGAGTAAAGTTTCTCCTAAATGGTTTCTTTTGTCCTTGGTTGTTCATAGCAAGGACTTCACTCAAATTAAAAGTGCTAACATTGTTTGAGTGGGTGGTTTTGGAAGAAGAAGGATTGTCATTCTTCTTGCCTTTCCAGCTACTGCTGGAGTTATTGTTAGCAGCTTTTAGCTTAGCAAGGTCGTCTTCAATGTTAATCCCAATGTCATAGACGGCCTTGAAGGTGTGTAGATTATTTTGATACTTGAGATGTTTGGAGTACTTCTCTTAAGGGTTCTTGATGAACAACCTCACAGATTCTTTTTCCCTTGGTACTTCAATCATTCTAGCAGAGGTTTCTCTCCATTTATTGAAGAAAGAAGTGAAACCTTCATTCTCCTTCTACTCAAGTATTTCAAGTTCTCTATAATAAGTTTTAACTTGAATATTGCACTTATACCTATCAATGAAAGCGTTTACTATTGATTCCCAAGTAGAGGTCTTCTCTTTGTTAAGGGAAAAGAACCATTGTTGGCAAACGGTTTCAAGAGATAGGGAAAATAAATAAGGAAATACTTTTTTATCAATACCCTTAATACTCATTATTGTTTCAAAAGCTCTTAGATGAAAATAAGGGTTTTCAGTTGCCTTGAATTTTGGGATGTCGTTAGCATTAAACTTCTGCGAAAGAAGCTCCTTGTCCACCAAAACCCCTTGTGAACTAATGCCCTGAAACTTGTAGTCACTAGATAGTTTGCTCAAGCTTTCTTGCATGAGGTCCATTTGTTGTTGCTTCACGTGATCATTAATTTGAAGGGTTAAAGCCTTCAACACTTCAGTTATGTCAGTCAATTGATTCCTAAGTTTGTTGACTTCTTCTTGAGTTCCCATTATCTTCATAGCTTTCCTTTTTCGAGTGATTGGTTTATCAAAAAGTTGTACTTGAATGAAAAGGTTGTCTTTGATCAAACGCCCTTCCTTTCTTGACCACGCGCTGTAAATTCAACCATTTTTAATGACTTGACTGAAATTGACTTTGACTTTACGGGTTTATAAAGAAAAAGAAAAAAGCAAAAATAGGGTGTATATTTTTGGGAATCAAGTATAGGGTTCAAACAAGTGGTTTAATTAAAGGATTAATATCCGACTTATCCCCCTAAAAAATGACGGAAAACACGCGCATACAAGACTCTCTTAACATGGTCAAAGTGTATACATATAATAGTGTGTGTTTTATATTGTGAATGCAAGTGACATGCTTTGACTCTTGTGTAAGACCATGGGACTTAGTGTCTAGACTCAATTAAGGACTTAACAAGGGTACTGTTATTAAAAAAATAATCGAATTGATTAGCAAACGGTTTAATTAGACTCATATTGATGACTCGAGCAAAATACCCAACTGTCGCCAAAGCAACAGGATTGTCGCCGCAAAATACAGAGTTGTCGCCAGGCGTTGCACAACACAGTGTGGCGCTGCAGTCCAAATCGTGGCGCCATTTCTAGAACGTTGATCTGGGACTGCTTTCGGTATTATAACTCTACGGGACATGCCTAAAGTCGTACTAAGTCAATTTCGATTAAATTATTAGGCTTAAATTACTCAAATTAATTAATTAATTAATTAGGCAAAGTCCTTTTAGTCATTAATTAGTTTATTTAGTCTTAAACACAAGTCAAACAAACGGTTAGGAAAAACACATAGAGTATGCACAACAAATAATGCACAATTAGGAAAGTAGGCACAACATGATGCAATGAGTTTGCAACCCAACCATGGCTCTAGTTCTCTAAAGTTCGGGATATGAGTTAGTCAAAGAGGGTCCATGGTTAATTGACCGGATGCACCTCGCGGAAGCCTTACCTTTGGAAGGGTTGGCGCGAGTGGATGGGACACCGCGAGTTAAAAACTCGCTTCCATGGTTTGGTGAATTCAACATTCTCGGATGTACCCTTTGTTGCACAGAGCGTTCAATTAGTTAGATGGAGTACGAATTCCCAGAGGGTTATGTTCATATGTAGAACATATATGGGTTTCAGAAAAGTGAGAAAAACTCAATCAGGAAGCAGGATCGAGCAAACAGTGCTAAAAACGTACTGGTCGAAATTAGAACGCATATTTCTGGCTCGGTATTGGAAGAACTTGGCGCCAGCAAACAGAGGCCGGCACCACTTTTTGGCTTTAGCGCCTAGCGACATAGGTTGTCGTCTGGCGCTAAAGTCAAAATACTGGCACTAATCGAGCAAACAGTGCTAGAAACTGGTCAAAATTAGAACGCATATTTTTAGCTCGGTATGGGAAGAACTTGGCGCCAGCGAACAGAGGCTGTCGCCGCAATTTGGTTCTGTCACCTGGCTACAGAGTCAAATTCTCGGCGACAGACTCTGTTTTTTGATGCCAGTTCCTACATGCCTCAATGTAGACACCCATTTGTGTCTCCCCAAAACCAAATCCAGTGATGAGTATCTTTCACGTCGAATCATAATCGAATGAAGTGAAAGTGTGGAAAAGTTTAGTATTGCGGATAGTTTTAATTTCTTTTCTCTTCTCTCTGTTTTTGAAAACCTATTTTAAAAAAAATAGACAATCCAGTTTGGTTGGTCCATGATATGGGTCCAATAGTAGTGTAATTGGAAAGGGCTTGAAAAGGGCTTTCCAACAATATATTATAAGCCCAATTCCGATGAATATTGAGGAAGTTATGGCCAATTTACTGAACTGGGCCCGGTTTTAGCCTTATATGTGGCCCAATGATCTAGAGGAGGGCCTAATATAGATTTATCATTCCTAATGTAATTAGGAATGGTTTTAATCTTCTAGATTCTTCTAGAATGTTCTTTTCATTCCTAATTCAATTAGCATTGATAAATTGCCACTCTTGGAACCTCAGGAAGCTTCTTGCGAAGACATTTTACGTGTGAGGCAGCGCTTGGAGCGGTACATGCACCCCGAGTGCTCAGCTTCGCTCCAGAAGTGGAACTAACTGGAAGGTCAGTATGGGAAGCCTCTACGGCTACCTTGTAACAGGAGTGACTTTTGTTGACTTTTTAGAGTTTTAATCAGAATAAAATAATGTTTTTGAGGAAAATACAATTTTATCCTCCAGTATGGCAATTTCTATCTGATTTTAGAAAATGCGTCAATATTTTAGTCAGCGCCAAACGCCAGCATTAGCGCCTGACGCTAAGCTTGGCGCCTGGCGCTAGTGTTAGCGTCTTGCGCTAATGTTAGCGCCTGGCGCTGATGTCAGCGTCTGGCGCTAACCTCGTTTTACGCGTCAGAACTCTGTTTTTGATTTTTTATCTTTTTGGCTGATTTTCTCTATAAATAGCCTCCTAAAAACTCCATCAGTATTCACCAATTCTCACCCTCATCAAGAAATTCTTGATTACTTTCTTTCTCTCTCTCTTTTCTAAAATAGCCTTTTCTCAAAATACAAAATTCCGCATTCGCAAGACTTAGATACACCTAGCCAAGTTCAAAGTTGCCTTCGCCCTAGACGTGAAAGGTTTTAATTTCTGAGGGTTTGGTCCCAAATCTTTATTTCAATTATTTAATTTAATTGTTTGTTTTATTATTTTTCTTGAAGTTACTAACGTCTGTATTTTGTTATTAGAAAGAGGTACGAGGCATCCAAGTAAGTACTTTAATGGTTTTCATGGATGTTATTATATAGAAATCGTGCTTATGTTGTTATTATGATTCCTAGTATCATGTCTAGGGTAACTTTAATACCAAGTATGATTAAAAGTATGATGCTTCCTATGTTCTTCCTAATATTTATGATGTTAGTATCATGTTAGGGTTAAAGTTTTGATTTTTATTGCTTAGTGACATGCTAGGGTTTGTTATTAATCTTGTTAGTATCATGCCTAGGATCTTGCTATTATTATTCTTTAACATGATTATGATTATTTTTATGATTCATGATTATTATTATGATGATAGTTATGATTATTATTAATGTGCTTGATTATATTTATTGTTATTGCTTGATCACGCCTTTTATGCATTTTTAAAGGGAATTGGTACTTGTAATCACGCTTAATAAAATAATTAATAATCTTGTTTAGGGTTAATTTGATTATAATTCAAGTGATCGCTAATAATAGGCTTATTTGTGCATTAATATTCAACCAACATAAATAAACAGGTTTAGGGTTAATCCTAATGATTGCATGTTAGTCAGAAAGCGCACATGAATACGATCAGAATAGAGTAGAGGCCTATTATTAGGGCAGGTTCAATCTCTTTTAGGTTGGATTTGTACCTTCATCCCCGAACTACCAGTCATGGTTCCAGACCTATTGGAGTTAACGATCTCCTAGATCGTTAAGGGGTGTAACATTCACCTCGTGAACGGTTTATAAGTTCCTAAAACTTGTTGGCGACTCTTTTGCTCTATCTTTTTTCCCTTTGGACGCCACCGTTCTTTAGTGTATGATCATAGTGGGGTTTAAGCTAGGGGTAATTCTTGAAATATTCCCTACACTCAGCAGCTTTCTGTGCTCGATAAAATTTTCTAGTTTTGCACAACATTATTTTGATCCTAGTTGTGAAAGATATTCCTCAAATTTCCTACGTGTAAAAATCCTATGTTTTTAACTCATTACGGATGGTATTTCCAATGAGATCTTTTTTATGCATATGATAATAATGTTAATCAAAATTATGCACATGAAATACTTAGAACTTTTCGAGTCTCATCCACTCATTCTAAATAATTTCCAAAATAAATTTTAGGAATTGAAATAGAAATCCTCCCCAACGGAGTCGCCAAAAACTGTAGGGAATATTTCAAGCATTACCCCAAACTTGAACCCCACTGTGATTATATACTTAATTACGGTGGCGTCCGAATAGAAGGAAGATAGAGCAAAAGAGTCGCCAACAAGTTTTAGGAACTTGTAAACCGTTCACTGGTGAAGGTTACACCCCTTAACAATCCAAGAGATCGTCAACTCCAATATCTCTGGAACCATGAATGGTAGTTCGGGGATGAAGGTACAAATCCAACCCAAAAGAGATTGAACCTGCCCTAATAATAGGCCTATACTTTATTCTGATCGTATTCATGTGCGCTTTCTGACTAACATGCAATCAATAGGTTTACCCTAAACCTGTTTATCTATGTTATTGGTTGAATATTAACGCACAAATAGATCTATTATTGGCGATCACTTGAATTATAATCATATTAGCCCTGAACAAGATTATTAATTATCTTATTAAGCGTGATTACAAGTACAAATTCCCTTTAAATATGCATAAAAGGTGTGATCAAGCAACAACAATATACATATATATATATATATATATATATATATATATATATATATATCAAGCAACATGATCATCATAACAATTATAAAAATAAAAATGATCATAATCATAATCATATCAACACTAAATAATAATAATAGCAAGATCCTAGGCATGATACTAACAAGATTAATAACAAACCCTAGCATGTCACTAACAATAAAAAAATCAAAGCTTTAGCCCTAACATGATACTAACATGAATATTAGGAAGAGAATAAGAAGCATCGCAGGAAACACAATTGTCATATTTAATATGAGAAATTATAGTTGTTACCCTAAACATGATACTAGGAAGATCAAAACACCCTAACATGACACTGAGAATCATAACAACAACCTAGACATGATTTCTATATCATAATAGCAATAAATCAATTAAAGCACTTACTTGGATGCCTCGTACCTCTTTCTAATAACAAAATACATGCGTTAGTAACTTCAAGGAAAATAATAAAACAAAACAATTAAATTAAATAATTGAAAGAGAGATTTGGGATCAAACCCTCAGAAATTAAAACCTTTCACGTCTAGGGCGAAGGCAACTTTGAACTTGGCTAGGTGTTTTTAGATTTTGTGAATGCGAAATTTTGTATACAAAATAGTTTAGAAAAGAGAGAGAGAATTGGTGATAGAAAGAATTCCTAAGAATTGATGATTAAAAACGGAGGTTTTAGGAGGCTATTTATAGAGAAAACCAGCCGGATATGATAAAAAACTAATTAGAGTTTCGAAAAGAATAAAACACGACCGCAGCCAGGCGACAGAGCTGTCGTATGGAGCTGAAATAATTTTCCAAGCGTTTTCTTATTTTGATAAAATTTAACCGTACGAGAGGGCAAAATTGTATTTTCCTTAAAAACACTTCTTTTATACTGATTAAAACTCTTAAAAGTCAACTAAAGTCAATTTATCAATCATAATTAAATTAGGATTCAAAAGAACCTTCTAGAAGAATCTAGAAGACTATAATCAACCCTTATCGCATTAGAAATGATAAATCAATGTTAGGCCCTCCTCTAGATCATTAGGCCGCATATAAATATCAAATCGGGCCCATTTTAGTAATTTGGCCATAACTTCATCATTATTCATCGGAATTGGGCTTATAGTATATCGTTGGAAAGTTCTTTTCGAACCCAACTTAACTACACTATTATTGAACCCTTATCATGGACCAAACCAAACTGGATTGGCTGTTTTCTTAAAATAGATTTTCAAAAAACAGAGAGAAAAAAAAGAAATAAAACTGACCGCAACACTAGACTTTCCACACTTTCACTTCATCCGATTATGATTCGACGTGAAAGGTACTCATCACTGGGTTTGGTTATGGGGAGACACAAATAGGTGTCTACAATATTACAGCTAATTAATATGCCTTGCTGGCAATTCTATTATTCCTTCTCTTTGTCCTTTTGCTTTCTGTTATTTAGGTACACTTAATGTAATAAATTCCCTGCCAGCTTGCTATACTCTTGCTTAGTGCATGTATTAAGGCTGAGAGGTTGTAACGGATTAATCAAGCAATCATAAAATATCTCCTCTCTTCTTCTAATCTCTCTCTAAATTCTCTCTAATCTTCTCTGCTTTGAGTATTGTATATGAGGTGATTCAGTCATTATGGTATCAGAGCACCTCATTGCAGCGATGGAATAGGATCCGATTAATTACTGTTTTTCTTCTCCTCTCTTTAGTCTTTCTCTCTTCTGATTCTGAACTCTACTTCTTCTATTCTGTTATTCTTTAATTTTGTAATTCTTTCTTTTATCACCATGGATGGTGGAAGGATCTCTTTTCAAGATAAGCTAAATCCCCTATTTCTTCATCCTTCTGATGGTCCTACTTCAGTTCAAGTGCACAAGCTACAAGAATCTTCTGATTATAGAGCTTGGCGCAGGACAATGGAGATTAATCTTTCCTCCAAACGAAAGCTTGGATTTGTTCTTGGTACAATTGAGAAACCAACTGATGATGACATGAAAGCTGAGCTCTGGAACACCTGCCATGGTATGGTAATTGCTTGGCTTACTCATAATGTTTCTTATTCTGTTAAGAAATCCATCATGTTTATGACTTCTACTAGAGAAATCTGGTTAAATTTGAAAAAAACGATTCTCTCTAACTAATGGATCTAGGAAGTATAAACTTAACAAAGATCAATTTGAAATTAGACAGAATTCTATGCCTATTAATGAATACTATACATCATTGAGAGCTATCTGGGAAGAGTTGGATTCTATGAATATGCTGCCTACTATTTCTGACCCTTGTGCGGAAGTGCAAACTCTATTGAGTGCCTTCAATACTCAGAAGGAGGAAGCAAAACTCTTCCAATTTTTGAATGGACTGGATGAGATATACAATCCTCAGAGAAGTCAACTGCTTCTCATGATTCCCTTACCCTCAGTTGAGACTGCTGCTGCTTCTATGCAGCAAGAAGAAGCTCAAAGAGAGGTCTTGAACCTCAACAAATGTGCAAATGATCCAATGGCTATGTACAACAAACCTGTTGGAGCTGACAGATCATTTGTGTGCACAGCATGTGGCCTTAAGGGTCATAGAAGTGACAGATGCTGGACTGTCATTAGATATCCAATAAGTTGGCACTCCAAGTACAATCCCTTTTCTTCTCTTAATAGGTCTAAACCTACTAGTGGTCATTGATGGAATTCAGGTTCTAAGAATGGTGGATCAAAAATGGCAGCTGTAGCTCAGACCAGTGCAGACAATAATGGGGTGTTGTTCACACCTCAGAACAACTAGCCAAAATGATGCCTAAGCTGATGATTCAGAACAAAGATTCTGAAACTGATGAGGAGCTTGAACATTTCTCAGGAATGATTTCCTGCAATGTCAGCACAAATCTCTGTGAATGGATTTTGAATTCTGGTGCTTCAGATCATATGACCTCAACTTTGCAGAATCTGATGAGTATAAGAGAGTTGCTCATATGACCAAAATCAATCTTCCAAATTGTAAGAGAGCAGAAATCTCACACATAGGAAGTGTCACTCTCAAATCTGGACTGAAATTGGAAAATGTGATGTGTGTACCAACTTTCAAGAACAATCTTCTGTCTATACAGTAACTAGTCCAGAACAACAAATGTCAAGTGCAACTCTTCCCTAAGCACTGTATTATACTTGACAGTTAAACTCGGAAAATCAGAGGCACAAGAAGAATGATAAATGGCATGTATTATCTTGATTCACATATCTTTGATGTTCTAGAACAGGACACTATGCAAGTTAGTGCTCTCAGTTCTAGTATGTCTCTCTGGCATCATGGATTGGGACATGCCTCTATAACAAAGCTCAAGTGAATACCATGTGTAAAATCTCTCACTGCACATGATTCTAAGGTGTGTGTCACCAGTCCCGTGTCCAAAATTCACCAAGTACGCTGAGCAAATCTCATGCTGCTAAATCCTTTGAGCTTATCCATATGGACATATGGGGACCATACAAAGTCAACACTAAGGGAAAATACAGGAACTTCTTGACAATAGTGGATACACAAGAAACACTTGGGTTTATTTGTTGCAGCTTAAATATGATTCTCTGAAAACTCTTGAGACCTTCCTCAATTATGCCAAGAATCACTTTCAGAAGACAATCAAATTCATAAGGTCAGACAATGCCTTGGAATTTGATGATGGTCCTAGCAATGCTTTCTTTGCAAAATATGGCATCATTAACCAATCTTCTTATGTGAAAAGACCACAGCAAAATGCTCGAGTTGAGAGAAAGCATAGACATGTCCTTGAGATAGCTAGAGTAGTGAGGTTTCAGGCTGCATTGCCTTTGTCCTATTGGGGTGATTGTGTTCTAATTGTTGTACACATCATCAATAGACTGGTACACCAATCCTCAACAACAAAACACCATTTGAGTGTCTATTTCTCAAAGCTCCAGATTACAGTCACTTGAAAGTCTTTGGATGCAGCCTTTGCTTATAATCCAGATCATACCTTTGATAAATTTGATGCCAGAGGTGTTGCTTGCTTGTTTTTGGGATATCCAGCAACACAAAAAGGTTAAAAATTGCATAATCTGGAAACTAAACAAATCTTTGTCTCCAGAGATGTAGTGTTCCATGAACACATATTCCCATTTCACACCTCATCTCAGCATTCCTATATGCAACCCCTTCCTAAATCTGTCATCACAGACAGCTTCGATAAGCTATTTAATGACTCTGACAATTTTACACCAAACTCTTCTCCACCTCATTCCCCTGTCTCTTCTCAAACACTACACACTCTACATTCTCCAATCACTACTCCTATCTCATCCCCTCTTTCTACAAACACATCTTCCCCACCATCTATCAGAAAATCATCTAGGGAACACACTATTCCATTCTGGCATGAAGACTATAATCATGCCTCCCAAACCCACTCAGATTGCTCACTTTGCAAATACTGCTATCTTACATGAATTTCACTGTTTCTTGTCTACTCGGGTAGCTGAGAGTGATCCTGTCTTTTTCAAGGATGTTGTAAAACATAATCACTAGGTAAAAGCTATGAATATAGAGTTAGATGCCCTTGAGTTGAATGATACATGGGATATCACATTTCTACCACCAGGAAAAACTACAATTGGTTGTACAAAACTAAATACAATCCTGATGGCTTAGTTGAAAGACTAAAGTCAAGGTTAGTTATCCTTAGCTGCAAGCAACAATTTGGTTTTGACTACTCTAAACTTTTGCTCCAATTGCTAAAATGATAACTGTGAACATTGCTTGATGTAGCTGCTATTTTAAACAATGGCATGCTATACAAATGGATGTGACAAATGCTTTTCTCCATGGTGATCTCATGGAAAATGTCTACATGACTCTACCTCAGGGTTACTCAGGTATTGGTAGCAAATTCAGCAAAATAATGATTACAGGAAGCCAATCAAATTTGATTCTTCTATGGTTTGCAAGCTTAAGAAATCTGTTTATGGCTTAAAACAAGCTCCAAGACAATGGTTCCATAAGCTGTCTGATACTCTACTGCAACTGAGCTTCATTCAATCCAAGTCTGATTACAGTTTATTCATTAAAGTTACATCTACATCTATTACTGTGGTTCTGGTCTATGTTGATGACTTGCTCATTTGTGACAATAACATAGATGACATAGACAGTCTCAAATCTCTCTTATCTCAAGCTTTTCACATAAAAGATCTTCGTGAAGTAAGATACTTCCTTGGCATTGAGATTGGCTGGGTTTTTTCTCTCTTAGAATAAATACACCACAGACATTCTCAAAGAGTTTGGCATGCTTTCTACCAAATCATTGCTCCTTCCTATGGACAGTCATACTAAGCTGACTGCAAATCAGGATGACTGCAACTCAGGGTGATCCCTTACCTGATCCTTCTTCTTATCAAAGATTAGTTGGCAAACTGATTTATTTAACAATCACAAGGCCTGATATAGCTTACACAATTCAGACTCAGTTCATGCAGCAGCCTTACACTTCTCATATGCAAGCTGCAAAACGTTTGCTAAGATATTTAGCTGGCACTTTATCCTAAGGTGTCCTACTTGCTTCAACCTCTGCTATTCTTACAGCATTTTGTGACAGTGACTGGTTGGTTTCCCTATGACAAGAAAGTCCACTTCTGGCTACTGCATCTTTCTTGGTTCTTCTCCTATTTCTTGGAAAATCAAGAAACAATCTGTAACTGCTCGTTCCTCGAAGCTGAGTATAGATCCATGGCCCTTACTACATGTGAATTTTCCTGGTTGTCTAATCTTCTTTCTGACTTAGGCATTCACAACCTTCCTCCAACAGTTCTCAGTTGAGACAACCAGGATGCCTTGGCTATTGCTGCTAATCCTATCCTACATGAGTGCACCAAGCATGTGGAAGTTGATTGCCACTTTGTGCGTGACCAAGTTCACGAGGGTCTCATCAAGCCTGCAAAGGTTTCTTTTGCAGATCAGGTTGCTGACATTTTCACTAAGGTCTTGCTTGGTTCAGCTGCATTACAAGCATATGTCCAAGCTAGGAGTTCCTTCCACTCACTCACCTGCTTGAGGGGGAGTATTAAGAATATTAAAGCTAATTAAGTGCTAATTAATATGCCTTGTTGGCAATTCTGTTATTCTTTCTTTTTGTCCTTTTGCTTTCTATTATTTTGGTACACTGAATGTAATAGATTCTCCTGCCAGCTTGCTATACTCTTGCTGAGTGCATGTATTAAGGCTGAGAGGTTGTAACGGATTAATCAAGCAATCATAAAATATCTCCCCTCTTCTTCTAATCCCTCTCTAAATTCTCTCTGATATTCCTCTGCTTTGAGTATTGTATATGAGCTGATTTAGTCATCAACAACTTAATACACTCGAACAACAAATTTATACTAAAAGCTAATAACAAATTAACAAACATGTAGAAAATAAAAAAGGGGTCAAAAAGAAAGGGCGGGGAAGAAGGGGAAACTATCTATAGTAAATATTACTACGTATAATTATATGAAATCTTGTTATATTTGTTTAAGGCCAACTTTTATCAAATTTTGCGTGCTAAATTGGAGACATCCGCAAATAACACGTATTATTGAGATCATAAAAAGTCAAGACAATATTCAAGTGTAGGATGACAAAACAATTTGAGATTATGAAAAGTCAAATGGATCAATGATTAAGTGACAGGGAGTACAAAGCAGAGTAGTAATAATTTTTAGCTAGATAGCCATTTGCCATGCAATTGATCGAATTATGCTAGAGCCAACATAATCAGTCATCAAACTCTCCAGCCACTGCAAAACTAAATCATACTAGTATTACCATGAGTTAAGTAGACATTTTCCAATTCACTACCCTAATTCAGAGTAACGAACGCATATGACAATGAGCTCCATTTCTAGAAATAGGATTCTCAGAGACAATTACAGAAAATTGCAGTTTGTCGCACAAAAAGGGGAAAAAAAAGGTAAGCATGATGCTACCAAGAATAAATCACAATTCAAGATTCCATGTACTCTCTGCCATCAACTTAGGCATTTTAGATTCCTCAGCCAATTTGAGGATTGCTGAAATCTGGAAGAGAAAAAAGAACACGAGTGATGAGCAGCATATAACTACCGCTACAGTATCAGAACTGTAAATTATGAAATAGTAGCGATGATTTCTTATAGAGACACAGCAGTGGCAGCACCAACTCATGGTCTAAATCTTCACTAAAAGGCAGGCAAAAAGATAGACTGGACAAGAGTCATCAGAGGTCAAGTCCCACATCATAGACCTCAACATATCACCAACACTTTACAGTCCACAATGTTAAGAAGCCAATTTGAGTCATAGTTATCGTTCAGTGCTTCTACCTTGAAGGCCTACAAAGTAGCATTTCCTATGACAGGCTTATTTCTTTATTAGTAGTCTGTATAGAATAGATTTCTTATTCATCCAAAGAAAATGCAGTTTGCAAAAGTTCCTAACGCATCCTTATTTATCTGTTTGCAGTGTGCATTAGTGCATATAGTAGTAGAATGAAGTATAGGTTTACTGGCCATTTAGCGATTTTATAAGCAATGCTCTAAACCACATTTTTATAGTTGTTACCAAGCATAAATTATATTCCCTCTTAACTTTTGGTTGTTACACTGACTTGCACATTAGCCACACAAATCTTTGACTAGCTAATAAAAAAATGGAGGAAAGTTTACAACAAACAATTGTATATATTTTTTTCGGAAAATTTGCAAATTGCAGCCATTTAAAGTTCATATTTTGCAAATGGCAGCCATTTTATAAAAATTGCAAATTGCAGCCCAAAAGTTCGTATAAATTGTAAATTGCAGTCTGATTCAACTTTTTCATCGTTTACATGTCAAAAAAATCTTCGGTAAAAGTTTTAGGGGCTATTTTAGTCCTTAGTGATCCGAATTGAGCTCGGAATTAGCAAAAAAATAACGTAAGTGTCCCATTTTTACAGTTTTTCATTAATAGATACATTTTGGTTACGCAAAACGAGGCACTAACGTATTATTTTTTGCTAATTCCGAGCTCAATTCGGATCCTTAAAGACTAAAATGGCCCCTAAAACTTTAACCGAAGATTTTTCGACATGTAAACCGATGAAAAAATTACATCGGGCTCCATGTTACAATTTATACGAACTTTTGGGCTGCAATTTGCAATTTTTTTTTAAAATGGCTGCAATTTGCAAAATACGGACTTTAAATGCCTGCAATTTGCAAATTTTCCTATTTTTCGGACCAATCTAATAAATTTAATTGCAAATTGAGACAAAAAATAATTAAATTTTAGTTTACAAAAAACGTATACATTGAGAGTATATACTCTCAGTGAGTCTCAGTCTCAATGCAATTTACAAATCTTTTTTTGTTTTTTGTACAAAAATCTATTACTTGTAGTTGTTAATCCTTATACTTTCATTCACAATGTTTAGTATTTATATTGAGAGTATCAAACTAATCTAAGGAAATATTAATTCTACTAAAGCAAGTCGTGTTTTTTAAAACTAATATTGGGGTAACAGACAGTTGTTTTTATTTACTTATTTATTTATTTTATTTTTTTAACCTTCCACCACAAAAGGCATATTAGGGAGAAGAGGACAGAGGGTCTAAATATAAAAAAGCACACAACTTGTCAATAGATTTGAGGTTGAGGACACTAAAAATCAAACTCAATACTCATTTGAGGGTCTTTTAGTACAAAGTTGTTGGTAGTCTTTGTACTGGGTGAAAAAGAAAAGAAAAAAAAAAAACAATTCGTTTATAGATTACCTTTTATACAAAAGAGTAACAAAATGGTTTTGAACATTGGCCATTAATTTATATCTCCTCCAATTTAAGTGTTCAATATTGATTTTTACGTGTCCAGAGTAGAAATATGAAAATTTATATTTCTAATACTCTAAAAGTAGAAAATATAAAGTTAAACAATAACAATAATTATTATAAATGATAATTATCATAAAAAAAATATTATTGTGAGATAAACCCAATATTAGTTTACAAAAAACATTAAATTTACTTTTGTAGAAAAATAACAAAGTAAGACATGAGTAGTGCAAAAAACAATGTATCATACACAAATTAATTCAAAACATATAAAATTAATCTTTAATTTAATTTAATTGCCCAGATTCCAAGAATTATATAAGTCAAAGACAGCAAAAATCAAAATCTAGGTGAAGGGAGTATCAGGGCTAACAAGTAACAACTTAGCATTTAACAGTGAGCAATATGCTAATACAAAAAGAAATCAAGGGAAGTATCCTGCCTTCACAATGACAAAAGGTGGAAGCCATGGCTTGTTAGAACAGTCATAATAATATAAGCGGGGCACTCAGTGGGCAATAAGGAGAAATAAAGCCTCTTAGCTAAATAGTTGCCAACTAAGTGAACTAACTCTATCCCATTAACAAAGACACATTCCAGAAAGTGATGGTTGAGGACAATATTAAGGGAATAGGCAAGGGGAGAAGGTCTTGGCTGCACAAAGAAGACAACGAAGAAAGGAAGGAAAAGGAGCAACACCGGCGCAGGGTGGAGGGAAGGAAAGAGTCTTCCACCACCACAGTTGTCAAACAAGAATGAAAATAAAAGGTGGTGCATTGAAATGCAGCTTCATATATGCACGACAAACTCTGCCTCCCCCCCCCCCTCCTTCCCGGCGCAAGGTGGAGAGAAGGAAAGAGTCTTCCACCACCACAGTTGTCAAACAAGAATGAAAATAAAAGGCGGTGCATTGAAATGCAGCTTCATATATGCACGACAAACTCTGCCCCCCCCCTTCCCGGCGCAGGGTGGAGGGAAGGAAAGAGTCTTCCACCACCACAGTTGTCAAACAAGAATGAAAATAAAAGGCGGTGCATTGAAATGCAGCTTCATATATGCACGACAAGCTCTGCCCCCCCTCCCCCCTTTTCCCCTCTCCTCAAAGTGTAAAAGAAAAAAAACAAAAATTCATTATTGAACATTTTATAGAGTTAAGGTAACAATTAGAGACTAAACTTTGTTATTTTTTCACCTTTTGGGATTTGAAGTTTTTTATTTCACCTTTGAGACCTGTGGTTAATTATAAAGCAATTTAACCTGTTTTGGGTGTTTTTGTCCCTCAGGAGAGTTACAACTCAGAGACTGCTTGCGCGCGGCCTGTACCTGCAAAACAACGGAGACTCCGGGTGGTTGGAGCTCCACCTCCAACGATCAAGTTAAGACTTGAAGATAAACGGGAGAAAGTACGGAAAAAGAGGTGAGATTTGCTCGGATTCAAAGATAAGGTGATTCTATGATGTAAGAGAATGTAGGGTATCCTGTAATAATTGTAGATGTCCTAAAAATGGGGGAAATCTCCCTGTTTATAAGTTCAATGGGAAATGTGCCCCTGATTAGGTAATTCTGACCTAATCATTCTGGGCTGCACCGCATTACAGCTTTCTCGGGTTTTGGGCCATTGAAGGCTGCCTTTTTCTCCCTAGGAGAGACACGTGTCAGGCGGAGATTGGCCCAATTCGGACCAACCAGGATATGACACGTGTAAGGGTCTAGTTGGGCCACGTGACATGGGTAAAATTACCCAAAAAATTTGCCCCTCACAGATATGACGTGGCTCGCCACGTGGCATCTATGACACATGTCACTTTTCCACATGTGGCGAATAAAAAAGGGTTTTTTTTTTACTGTGAAAATTAACTTTTCACATTCCGGGGAGATTACGAAATTGCCCTCAAATTTACCCCTCTATAAATACTAACATTACCCCCCTAGTTTTGGACGTTTCCAAAACATTCTAGAGAGATAAAGTTAAAGAGTATATCGGGAGAATCCACTTCAAGGTCAGCCCAAGGAGACGGCGAGAACTCCGCCTCTGAGGACGAAAGTGACACTCCCCTCCCCCGCTTGAGGATAGTGAGGCTGAGGAGAGAAAAAAGTGGGAGGATAAAGACGATCCTTTCAACATTCATGTTTCCGCTAAGGACAGAGAATTCATGTCAAGCGGTACAGAGGGCTTTGTAAAGAAGCGGCCCTTAGGTAAGGGTTATACCATGCCAAACACCGACGCCTACTTTGGATGATACGAGGCGGCGTTTTTTGTTGGCCTCCGCTACCCGCTTCATCATGCGGTGAGAGCCATTCTTAGGGCTTATGGCCTAGGAGTCTGGCAACTCTCACCAAACTCATGGGCCAACATTCTGGGGTATATTGCCTGTGAGATGCAAAACTTGAACCCTAGCCCACATGCATTATTTGAGTCACAAGCAGGTTGCTGGAAGGCGTGGTACACTCTGACCACCCTTCCAAAGTATCAGATGACATTGGACAAGGTGTCCAAGTATGACGGTTGGAAGACAAGGTGTTCAAGTATCCCTTTCATACTTGAGAAGTATGAGAGCTGGGATGATGACGGCCTTACACTCGTTCAGAGTTGGTCGGCCAAGAATGATGTTGTAGGCGGTAAGCTCCTTAACCACCGGGAATCTGACGACCATGTGTCGCCCTTCTCCCTTCTCACCAAAGCCAACTATTGGGTGGGAGACGTCGCGCAGACCGTCCCGCTTGGGTGCACGACTCCTCCACCAAAGCCAACTAATGTGCGGGAGACGTCGCGCAGACTGTCCCGCTTGTAATTAAGGCGGGACAGACACTTGTAGCTGATGAGATCAGAAGAGCTACCCATGTCTATGAGGATCCGGCCAACCAACTGGTTGGCAACCTTGCATTCAATGACGACTAGGTCGTCATGCGGTCGGCGAACTTTGCCCCGATCTTTCTCAGTGATGAGGACGTCTGGGAATGTTCCGCTTGAGGACGATTGTCCATCATCAACTGAATGGATCATCCTCTTCAGATGATCCTTGGTGCCCCGGATGGTCGAGCCACCGCTTGCGAATCCGCCGACGGATTGTCAGTATCCGAACTACTAGTAGGCTGGACAGTTTTTTACGACTACCCCGGATTCGTCTTAGAAGCCGCTTTAGACGTCAAGATATAGACTTCAATAAGCTCTTGTCAACCACACGGTCCAACGTCCGCTTGAGACTATTGCAGTCGTTGGTGTCATGGCCCACCTCAATGGTCAGCCGGTCCTTCACCTCTGTAAAGATGGTGTAGCAGTCTTTATTGAATTCATACCGCAAAACATACAGTTAGAATTCTTTCTTCTTCTTTTTGGACGGCTGATTAGGTTCCTCAACCAGCTGAGCAAACCGACTCTCCTTTTGCTTGTCGGATTTCTTTGAGTCCGACTAATGGCTGGGAGTGGTCGATAGCTTGAATAAAGCTCTCCGCCTCTATCAACGCCTCTTGAAGGGTAAAAAACCTCTTACGGACAAGGTCGAACTTAAAGGTCGACCCATCCTTCAGAAGTTTGTATAGGCTACCTCGTTAGACAGCCCCAGAGTCAAGACTTGTATTGTTGGCAGGGATGTTCATCGAGAAGTTGAGGCAAACAGGAAAGCTTCCTGAAGTGGCCAAACCATTGTTGGGCAATGCCCTTCAATGTAGCCGGGAAGCACCGGCACCACATAGCATCATGAGGTTGGAGTAGGCCATAAGGTGGTCCTTTGGGTTGGTGGTACCATCATAAGCACCCACCTACACATTCTTAACCTTGGGTGACTGTGTAGCCTCGGTTATCTCCTTGGTGAAATTAGAAGTTTGTTCACCAAAGGTTGGACATTGAATGTCGCCTGACCCCCAAACAAGGTCGGCTGCATGAAATGAGGGGAATACTGACCGTAGACCATAGGGGGTACATATGGTGCATTCCCGATCATCTGAGGGCTAAAGTAGACGGTATTACTGTATGGCTCTCATGCAAGGATTGAGCATTCCGTGCAGATGTATTTTTGAAGCTTTTTGGAAAGCTCGAGGTTGAAACTGACTCAGACATCTGCTGACCTCTCCTGCGGGTGATGATTTCCCGAGCGTTAGAAACTGATTTGTTGTTACCCACCGGCTACTCATTTCGGCGAGCGGTTGTTGTATTCTTCTGGGGTAGAAGAATCCTGGACCAATCAAGGGTCCCGGCCGCCTTGTCCTTTAGATGAGGAATGGGCTGCCTAGTGGCTTTCTCCTCCCTATAGGTGTCTTTCTTGCCGACTGACCCTTGCTTGGGCCAGCCTTGCTCTCGGTGATTAGATCCTTAATTTCACCCTTGAAACTAGTCATGAATTGCATGAGTTTGTCCCGGGTAACTGGATCCGCCTACCATATGGGTTTCCCCTTCCGGGGGGTCAGCTTGTACCCGCCTGGCTTGCACCTAGTTCCGGGACAGATGCACTTGGTAATTAGAGAGCCATCCTTGGCTATGTAAGTTTCAACCTGAGGATCATCATCCTCTTGGTCAGTAAAGAACTCCGGCTGGTTAACCGGGAGGGCAGGAGGTGGTACAGACTCTTGAACCATCCTTGAGGTACTCTCCCCACAGACGGCGCCAAATGTTTTGGGTGTTTTTGTCCCTCGGGAGAGAGTTACAACTTAGAGACTGGTTGCGCTCGGCCTATACCTGCAAAACAACGGAGACTCCGAGTGGTTGGAGCTCCGCCTCCGACGATCAAGTTATTACTTAAGATAAACAGAAGAAAGTGCGGAAAAAGAGGTGAGATCTGCTCGGATTCTGAGATCAGGTGATTCTCTGATGTAAGAGAATGTAGGGTATCCTGTAATAATTGTAGATGTCCCAAAAATGGGGGAAATCTCCCTATGTATAGGGTCATTGGGAAATGTGCCCCTTATTAGGTAATTCTGACCTAATCATTCTGGGTTGCGCCGCATTACAACTTTCTCGGGATTTGGGTCATTGAAGGCCGCCTTTTTCTCCAAAGTTCTAGGAGAGACACGTGTCAGGTGGAGATTGGCCCAATTCGGACCAACCAGGATATGACACGTGTTATTGGGCCACGTGGCATGGGTAAAATTACCCAAAACATAACCCATCTTAAAAAGCTTATTAACCAACCTAAGCATTAATTATATTTTATTTTTTTTACAAAAAAAAAAAGATTCAGTAATTCCAAACTAAGTAAGGACGTTGGCATCAACTTCAAAACTTTTTAAAAAACAAACAAAACATAAACTTCAAAAACTAGCCTTCTATTTTCTAATTTTCTTCATAAATCTAAAATAGCAAACCACAATTATTTGGGGTAATTTTACCCTGACACGTGACCCAATCAAGGAGTGACACGTGTCACCTTAGGATTGGTCCATGTAGGACCAATCCCTGTGTGACATGTCCTCTTCCTGGCCCAAATCCCGAGAAAGCCGGAATGCGGCGTAGCCAACCAATGATTAGGGCTTGATGACCTAATCAGGAGCACAATTCCCGAGGACCCTATAAATAAAGAGATTTCCTCCATTTGGAGGCACGTTTTACCATTTAATACACAGTTCACTCTTTAATAGAGACATCTTGAGCTTGGAATCCGAGCAGATACCCACCTAAATTCCCGCACCTTTTTACTCCTATTCGAGATACTAACTTGATTGTCGGAGGCGGAGCTCCAACCACCCGGAGTCTCCGTTGTTTTGCAGGTACAACTCAGCACCTGTCACCCGAGACGAACTCATGAGGTTCATGACAAGTTTCAAGGGTGAAATCAAAGAACTGATCACTAAGAGCGGGGTTAGCCCTAGTAGGGGTCAGTCGGCAAAAAAGACTCCTCTAGAGAAGGGGAAGTCAGTCAGAGATTGGCAGCCAACTCCTCATCCAAAGGAGAAGGCAGCTGGGACCATTGATTGGTCCATAATTCTTCTGCCTAAGAGGAATACCAACAATCCCAGCCGGACTCAACAGCCGGTGGGAAGCAAAAAATCAACTCTTGATGCCCGGGAGATCATCACCTGCAAGAGGAATCAACAGTTGTCTGAGTCGGCTTCTACGTCGAATTTTCCAGACAGCTTCAACAACTCTTCTGCAAGGAATGCACTTTCCTTACATGAGAGCCAGACAGGTGGTAATACCGTCCATTCAGGCCCTCAGATGATTGGGACTGCACCGTATGTACCTTCTCAGGTCTACGGTCAGTATCCTCCTTATTTCATGCAGCCGACCTTCTTCGGAGGTCAGGCGGCATACAACAATGTCCACTAGACTGGCAGTTGCGTCTGCTCTGCCTGGGTGAACAACCTTATGTGTTCACCCGGGAGATAACCGAGGCGGCACGGCCGGCCAAGGTTAAAAATGTGTTGACGGTACCACCAACCCGGAAGATCACCTCATGGCATACACCAACCTCATGTACTTACAAGGGTTGGATGATGCCACTTGGTGTCGATGCTTCCTGACTACATTGAAGGGCATTGCCCAACAATGGCTCGGCAACTTGCCAGCCGGGTCCATTAATAGTTTTAGGAAGCTTGCCTTCCTATTTGCTTCCAACTTCTCGATGAACATCCCTGCAAAGAAAACAAGTCTTGACTTGAGCACTATTAAGCAGGGGGAGAGAGAAGGGTTGCGCTCTTATGTGGTTGGGGGATCAAGGGATCAAGGGATCTCCAACTGTTTGAGACGCCTCAGCTCAAGACTTGGTTAGGGGATCAAGGGATCTCCAACTGTTTTGCATCAATCGGCCGACCCCAAGCGAACGGCCAGGTTGAAGCCTTCAACAAACTCATCTCAGACGGCATAAAAAAGAAAATTGAAAGAGCCGGAGGTTTATGGGCAGAAGAGTTGATTCATGTCCTATGGGCCATCTGGACAACGGCCAAAGGGTCAACCGGGGAAACCCCCTTTCTCATGGTTTACGGTGTTGAAGCCGTCTTTCCCATCGAACATTACGAGCCTACCCTTTGAGTAATGCTCTACGATGAGGAAGCAAATTGGGAGGCCATGCGTCTGGCTTTGGATTCTTTCCCATAATGCAGGGGCAATGCCGCCTTGAGTCATGAGATACACCGTCTGAGAATGACAAGAGCCTACAACAAGAAGTTCATAGGTGGCCCAATTAGTGAAGTCTCTAAGTTTGAAACTTGGTAGATAATTTAGCATTAGTGAAGTCTCTAAGTTTGAAACTTGGTAGATAATTTAGCATTCATTTTACATGAGGCCACTGGCCGGAAAACTAAACTAGGCACAAAACCGCTTGGTGGCTATACAGCCGGCCAATGGTGATCTATTTTCATAAAATCGCCTGTCCCCACATGGACAATGGCGTCCGGCGACACCCCTCCGGGTGCAATCGTCGCAGAGAGCAGACTACATGCTTGCTCTACGTACCTACGCAGACGGCAAAGATTGAACGACCAAATTGGTCAACTCATAGCCGTCTGACCGAGAACATTCAAAAGAACGATCAAGTTTTTTGTAACACCGGATGTCCTTAGACATCTATCGGTGACCGACCGAAGTTCTTACTTGGGCTTTTCAATTCAAAATTGCACAGACCCTCCCATTGGGGCAAATAAGTTGTGCAATGGCTATACCACCGTCTTGAAAGAGACGTGAGGCCAATGGCCGGATGGTGACACATCTTTGTAAAATCGCCTACTCCAATTTGAAATATGGCGTCCGGCGACACTCCTCCGGGTGCAATCATCACAAGCACTATCAGTGCACTTGTACATACGGGCGGCATGGCCCAGCCCATAGCCGCCTGGTTTGGGTAAAATGAATCACCCTTCAAATGTAATATTTTCCCAAAGGCGGAAAAACCTAATTGGGATGCAAATCCCTCAGACAATAAAATTGCCCCTTGTCTCTTCACAAGGCAGGCGGCTCTCCGTCTCTCGTCTGGTATCAAGACGGCCCTTTTTCTGTCTGATCCTCAGCGCCTGTCACATGAGCGGCTGTGCACTTGGTTTGGGGCAATCACTGTTGTGATTGATCGACTTGCAAACATATCATGCCCTTTAAAGCATCAGACGTTTCCAAGTCAATCAATCGACTTAAAAGGTGAAACCAACCACACATCCGCCCAAGGGCAAGTACAGCCGGTTTATGAGCTGCCGGGCAAGTGCAGCCGATTTATCAGCTCCACCTGCTTTCCATAAGTTGGGCAAAAAAAAAAACAAAACAAAATTTCAAGCATACTTGCAAGCAAAATAAAAATGTAAAATTCGAAACCAAAGTGATCAAAACCGACTTAGTCGGCGCATTCATTTAAAAAATACCCAGCCAAACGGCTGAGGTAGGAAATTGTTAACCGGACCCCGTCCGGGAAGTGAAACAAACTGTTAATTCACCCGGCTACCTTAGCCGGTAAAAACAATATACACGGCACGCAGGCCGGAAAGAAAGTATCTTGGCATACAGCCGCTGAAACAAGAAAATAATAAAAATGGCATATTGCCGCCGAAAATCATTGTTGAGTTGTAGACGGGTCAACCTGGTCATCACCCCCTTCGTCCTCGGCCTCCTCTTCAGAAGGAACCTCGTGCGCCTCAGCTGGGACAGGTTGGTCAGGCTCCGGAAGTTCAGCTTGCGCCCAGGCGTCAAACGACTCCGGCTCTGGCTCACCCTTCTCTCTCAAATATACAATTTCCTCTGCATATTTGTGAGCCAGTGCCCAAATGCCATACTCCTTGTCTGGATACAAGGCGTTGTCCGCCTCACTCTCGGCAACCAGGCGCTCTTGTTCCGCCTCCAGAGTTTGCGCCTGGGCCGCTGCCTCCTCTAGCCCCTTGACTTTGGCCTTGAGGTCGCTGTTCTCTTGGGAGATTCCCTTTAGAGAGTCCAGCTCTGTCTTGGCTTTGTCAAGCTCCTCGCTAGCCTTTTTAAGCGTCGTCTCAGCATCCCCAGCTTTCTGTTTGAACGCCTCCTGGTCCTTCTCCAGCTGATCAATCTTCGATGCCTGTGTCATCATTGTGGCTTTAGTCTCAAGTTCATTTATTGTGCAAGAGTATAAAGCAACGTTTTTAGCTTCTATTTGTTGGCTCTCTTTACCTCTTCCCGCTTGCGGGAATATGGACGTTTGAGACCGTCTACCCGCAACAGGCATAAAAGGAATGAGGTCAGACATGCAGGCGGGATAACACTTTAGGTCCACTTTTAATTTCAACATCATACCTCAGCCACAAGGGATAGAATGCGTTCCAGATTGAACGTCTCTATCCCAAGAATGTTGTCCTTGTCCCTCTTCCGGACGACGTCAAACATGGCCTTGGCATGCTTCTAGACGTCAGCGGGGAAAGACATCTGCACCACAATCAACACTTGATGAGTGCGAAATATAGGCGGTACCAATCTGTTGTCGACCGAGGAAGAAGTCTGTTGGGAGTGGGATTTCAATAACAAAGGCCACCCTAACTCAGGCGGGGACTCAAATTGGTTAGCCTTACCTTCGGAGACGGCCCGGCGAGAGCCGCCTGCAGCCGTTGTAACCCCTCTCCCAACGAATAAGGGGTTGACGAGATCCAGGCCAGGTCGCCGTCCACCTCCGTCATTCTACTCCCAAGGCGCAGAATGGTTTTCCCGGCTCGGGCTCTAGTAGTCTGGGAGGAGCCAGTCTTTTTCTTTGAGGGGGTAGAGGCGGAGTCATCTCTGGCTCGTTTGAGAGTCTTCTCAAACGTCTTAGGGATTTCGCCTCCCTGCAAATTGGATGCAAGTTAGTTATGCATCCGAAGAATAAACTTGTGAAGATAAGGGAAAAGGGTTAGGCGTGCCCTGATAGCGGCTAGCGGCCGCTTCTCCGACGGATGGCGACGGAGGACCTCCTGGGCGTTTCTCGTCTGCAAAAAAGAATGAAAGACATTAGTAATCGCCAAATTCGACACAAAAGTACCCCAGATGGTCTTAAGATCGGGCGCATACGTTTGGTGAACATTGTGCTGAGCCCCAGGCAGATAGAAAGGCCTCATCCCTGAACCAGACGCTTTTCGGAATCCAGTTTTTTGGAACCTTTATTGTTTCCCCGGTTAACAGGGTAGCATCTTCAAGACCAAAAAAGTTGGTCTCAATTATTTTGTCGTAATCCTCTTCTGGAATTCGAGGAAGACAACACTTCCGACCCACAAGGTCAGGCTTTTTATTGTACCGGCGCAGTTCGAAATTTTCGCGCCGGCTGGGTGCACACGGCAAGTAGAAGCGGTGCTTCCAGCCATCAAATTTGGACACCTTGTCCAAAGTCATCATATATTGAGGGAGGGTGGTCAGTGTATACCACGCTCTCCAACCGCTGGGTTGCGACTTAAATAATGCATATGGGCAAAGGCCTCCCAGCCGGGATGCAGCCCTTGAAACTCAAAGGCGGCAACGTACCCCAGAATGTTAGCCCAGGAATTGGGGTAAGTTGCCAGACTCCGAGGTCATAACCCCTCGGAATTGCCTTCACCGCCTCGTGAAGTGGAAATTTGAGCCCACCAAGGAACGCCGCCTCATAACAGCCAAAGTAGGCGTTGGCGTTCCTCTCGTCGTCTTTCCAAGAGATGGTTCCCTCTGCAGGCGGCACCCGGATGGTATAATTGCCGGCTAGGGGGCGTATAAGTTTAAAGTTCTCTAAGTCTCTGTCCATGTTTGCCCTATCTTTGGTAGAGACATGGATTTGGAAGGGGTCATCCTTCTCACTCCATTTTTTTTCTCTCCACCACCTCACTATCCTCAAGCGGTGACATAGGCTCGTCACTGCTCTCGGAGCTAGAGGCGGAGCTATCCCCGGATGAGTGCTCATCTTGCGGGAAGGGCACAAAGACGGCCTCCTTGCCGTCTCCCTGATCGCATTCATCAAGGAATGAATCCCCAGGGGTTTGAGGGGCACCCGGGGGAGATCTCTCAGCAGCCGTCTGCTATTCCCTACCTGACGTCTCCCCCCGGGAGCCCTCGCCTCTATAGTTGGAATCTCTTGCCGTCTGCATTATCCGAGCCATTGTGTCCAGGCACATAGACGGTCGGATTCCAAGCATAAGGGTGGTCCCAACACCCCGAGGCGGCACTCCCAGTCCTAGACTCAGTCATACCACGTGACCGGCTGGACTCTAACCTAGGTTGTGCCGTGTGTGTTGGTGATGCATCCATTTATTGCAAAGAGTATATACAAGCGGAAAAAATGAAAAGAGCTGAGAGGGACAGAGGCGGTACCTTTAGAAATTTGCTGACTGAAAGTTAGGCAGAACCGTCAAAGGCAGGCGGAAACGAACTTGATTGCTTGCGCTTGACTCAGACGTGAAAAACAGACTCTTTCTCTCTCTAAGAAGTTTATCTCTCTTGAAATTTTTTATAAAAAGTACAAAAATGAGGGTAAACGGCTATTTATAGGGGGTAAATTCAGGGGCACCCCCGTAATTTCCGCAGAAGGTGAATAGTTAAATAATTGGCGGTAAAATCACCCCCAATGGATGAGTGACACCCGTCACAGATGCCACGTCACATCTGTGAGGAGCAAATGTTTGGAGTAATTTTACCCTGGCCCAATCAGGGAGTGACACGTGTCACCTTAGGATTGGTCCATGTAGGACCAATCCATGTCTCACACGTGTCCTTCCAAGGAAATTAAGGAAAAGGCGGCCTTCATGGCCCAAATCCCGAGAAAGTCGGAATGCGGCGCAGCCCACCAATGATTAGGGCTTAATCACCTAATCAGGGGCACAATTCCCGAGGACCCTATAAATAGGGAGATTTCCTCCATTTGGAGGCACGTTTTACCATTTAATACATAGTTCACTCTTTGATAAGGACATCTTAAGCTTGGAATCCGAGCAAATACCCACCTAAATTTCCGTACCTTTTTACTCCTATTCGAGTTACTAACTTGATCGTCGGAGGCGGAGCTCCAACCACCCGGAGTCTCCGTTGTTTTGCAAGTACAGCTCACGCGCAGACCAGACTTTGTGACGTAACTCTCCCGAGGGACCAAAAATACCCAAAACAACAATCCAAAACAAAAACAACAGCATTCAACATCTAAAAATAGATGCATCAAAGATACAAACGGCTACAAATTCTCATATCATTTCCAATTTACGGTTTTTTTTTTTTTTTGCAACTTCCTTTTTCTTGCTCTCTAAGAATCAAGTTTTTCAGCCTAAAATAATGAGATTGAATTAATGAAGCTGAAGATGAGGTTTTACAAGGCTTATTTTTTTTATTTTTTATTTTTTTTGGTTTAACACACATTTTTTTTTTTAGAAAAACTAACAAAAACTCTCTTTCGCAAATAAATTAGGACAAACTTACCCTAAAATGAGCAAAAGTTACCCTAATATGAATAAAAGTTACCCTAACATAAATAAAAGTTACAAAGTGTTTATACTTTATTGATAAAAGTTACCCAAAAATTGTAAAAGTGACCCTAAAACAATTGGTGGGCCTAGTGCTTAACCATAGTTAATTTTGTTTTGGGTGTTTTTGTCCCTCGGGAGAGTTACAACACTGATCCGGGGTGAGATGTACCTGCAAAACAAACGGAGACACCAGTTGGGTGGTGCTCCGCCTCCGACGCACAAGTTAGAAACTTGAAGGGAGAAAAAAGGTGCGGAAATTTAAGTGGGGATCCGCTCGGATTCCAAGCTCAGGATGTCTCTATCAAAGAGTGAAATGTGTAATAAATGGTAAAACGTGTCCTCAAAATGAGGGACAACTCCCTATTTATAGGGTCTTTGGGAATTGTGCCCCTGATTAGGTTACTGAACCCTAATCATTGGTGGGCTACGCAGTTTGGCGGCATTCTCGGGATTTGGGCCTGAAGGCCGCCTTTTCCCTTAATTTCGGGAATGACACGTGTCGAGTAGGGATTGGTCCATTTTAGACCAACCTGGGGCTGACACGTGTCACCTTCTGATTGGGCCACATGGCAGGGTAAAATTACCCTAAACATTTGCCCCTCACATATGTGACATGGCACGCCACGTGGCATCTGTGACACATATCACGCTCTGGCTGGCGGTAATTTTACCGTTACAGAGTAACCGTTCATCTTCCGGGTAAATTACGGAAATGCCCCCAAATTTACCCTCTATATATAGCCGTTTTACCCTCATAATTTTGCACGTTTACAAAAAATTTTCTAGAGAGAAACTTCGAGAGAGCAGAAGACATCCGTTTTAGTCAGGCGCAAGCAAGAAACTTTGTTCTTCCGCAACCAAGCCGGACCCGCCTTCCTTCAGATATCAAATCCAAAGGTACCGTCTCTGTCTCTCTCAACTCTTTTCTTTTTTCACCGTTTGTACATATTTCTTGCAATAAATGGATGCATCACCAACACACACGGCACAGCCTAGGTTAGAGTCCAGCCGGTCACCAGGGACGGCTGAGTCTAGGACTGGGAGTGTCGGCTCGAGGTGTTGGGACCACCCTTTGCCATGGATTCCGACCAGTTATGTGTCTGTGCAGGACACCATGGCTCGGACAATGCAGACGGCCACTGATCCGAATTATAGAAGCGAAGGCTCAGGCGGCCAAACGCCTGAGGGAGAATCGTCTGGTCAAGGAGACCAGACGGCTCTGGAGAGATCCCCTCTGCGCGCCCCTTCAACCCCTGCTGACTCTTTCTTGGAAGAGTGTGACCAAGGCGGCGACGAGGCCGCCTCTGCCCCCCATGGACCAAAGCGAGGGGGAGACGGAGAGCGACAACTCCGCCTCTACCTCCGAGAGCAGCGATGACTTGCCCCCCTCTTCCGGATAGCGAGGAGGAAGAAAGGAAAAAGTGGAATGAGAAGGACGATCCCTTCAGCATCCACGTCTCCTCCAAGGACCGAATCTAGATGGGGGAGAACTTAGAGAACTTTAAGAAAATGCACCCGCTTGGAGACGGGTATAAGATCCGGGTGCCGCCTGAGCTGGGCACCATCACTTGGGGGGATGATCAAGAGAACGCCAACAGCTATTTTAGCTGTTATGAGGCGGCGTTCAAAGCCGGCCTTCGCTTCCCCCTTCACCCGATGAAGGCAATTTTGAGAGGCTACGGCCTTGGGGTTTGGCAACTTACCCCCAACTCCTGGACCAACATTCTGGGGTATGTTGCCGCCTGCGAGTTCCAAGGGCTTAACCCCGGCTGGGAAGCCTTTGCAAGCATGCATTATCTCAGCAGAAGCCTAGGCGGCTGGAGGGCGTGGTATACTCTAACCCCACAGCCGCAATACATGATGACCTTGGACAAGGTCTCCAAGTTCGATGGCTGGAAGCACAGGTTCTACCTGATGTCAGCCCTAACCAGACGGGAAAATTATGAATTCCATCCGTATAATAAGAAGCCCGACTTGTTGGGCAGGAAGTGCGCTCTTCCCCGGATCCCAAAGGAAGACTTTGACAAAATAATCGAGGCAGACTTTTCGGCCTCACAGACGCAACTCTATCAACCGGGGAAACAATAAAAGTCCCTAAGAATTGGATTCCCAAGAGCGCCTGGTTCAGGGATGAATGTTTCCTATCCGCCTGCGAGCTAGGGCACATGTTTAATAAACGTATGCACCTGTGACCTGGATTCTGATCAATTTCTTTCTTTTTTGCAGAAGAAGCGCTAAACATGTTGCAGTCGGAGAAAACTCCCAAGCGGTCTTCTGCGACCATCCGCAAAGATCTTGCAGAGAAAGCTGCGATCGAGCCAGGGCCAAGGTATTGAGCGCCTGACCCTTTCTTAAGTTTATATTATAAACTGTCTTGCCCGGATACTAACCTTTACTTGTGTATTTTCACAGGGGGAGAAGTTGGGAAATCGTTTGAGAAGAATCTCAAACGGGCTAGAGAGGAGGCCCCAGTCGTTCTCAATAAAATAAAAAAGTCCGCCTCTGCGTCAACTCCTGGCGCCTCAGCAGGGGCTAAGACGATGCGGGTTGCGGGGCGGCTCGAGAAGGTAGGCGGCAGCGTGGGCCTTGATCTTGTCAACCCCTTATCAGCAGCCGCGGGGTTCACCACACCTGCAAGCGTTCCCGCTTGGCCGGCTCTGAAGGTAAGAACCCTTTTGAATCCCCGCTTGAGCTGGGGTTGCCTTTACGAGTGAAATCTCACTCCCAACAGACGACATCCTCCTCAGACGGTCGGCAACATATAGGTGCTGCCTTAGTTTCGCACTCATCACGTGTTGATTGTGGTGCAGATCAATCTCCCCGCTGGCCAGACGTCCAGAAGCACGCCAAGGCCATGCTGGATGTCGTCCGGAAGAGGGATAAGGACAATATCCCTGGGATAGAGACGTTCAATCTTGAACGCATTATATCCCTTGTGGCTGAGGTAAGAAACTTGTCAATTCAATGTTATTTTTTCCAAGTAATTATCCCGCCTGTAATTCTTATACCGCCTGCTTTTGCAGGCCATGTTGCGAGTGGACGTGCTCAAACGTCCTTATTCCCGCAAACGGGAAGAGGTAAAAAGGGCCAAGAATTCCGCCATAGACGCTGATAATATTGCTTTACACTCGACTATCGTAAATGAACTTGAAACTAAAGCAATAATTATGACACAGGTGTCTAAAATCCAGCAGCTGGAGCTAGATCTGAAGGCGGCCGACCAGCAGGCAACGGATGCTGAGACGGCCAAGAAGGGGGCGGAGGAGGCCCAGAAGAAGGCAGACGAGAGCGCCAAGCAGGCTGATGAGGCGCTCAAGAAGGCCCAGGCGGACCTTGGCAAACTGAAAGCCAAGGTTGAGAGGCTGGAGAAGGATGCTGCTCAAGCTCAGAAAAACTTTGCAACAACCCTAGAGGCGGAGCAAAACCGCCTTGTTGCTGAGAGTGATGCTGACAACGACGCCCGTATGAAGATTGCTTAGGCTGCCTTGTACCCAGAAGCTGATTATAGCATCTGGGCAATAGCACACAGCTATGCCGAGTACATGGTGTACTTGAGAGAGCAAGGTGAGCCAGAGCCTGCCTCCTTTGAAGCCTGGCTCAGCCAACCGCGCCTGAGCTTCCTGGTCCCGGCGAAGCGCACCAAATTCCCTCAGATGATGAGGAGAAGGGGGAGAACCAGGAGGCTCCGTGTGCAAGCCAGAAGTGACCCCTCAGCGGCAGTATGCCAGTCTTTGCTTTTTCAATTCCTTTTTATTCAGCGGCTGTATGCCAAAACTTGCTTTTTCCGGCCTGCGTGCCGAGTATTTGTGTTTTTACCGGCTATGGAGCCGGGTTAATTAACAATTTCTTTCTCCCGGACGGGGTCCGGTTAACATTGGATCCATTACAATCGTTTGGTTGGATGGACTTTTATGAATTGCACCGACTAGGTCGGTTTTGATCATTTAGCATTTGAGTTTTTGTTTTTTGCAAATTTTAATTTTTGCCTAACTTATCGAAAGCATGCGGCGATTTCTTGCCTAACTTATCAAAAGCATGCGGCGAATTCTTGCCTAACTAATCAGTAGTCCGGTTGTCCTTGCCCCTGGACGGCTGTGTGATTGGTTTCAATTGGAGCTGGTTGATTGACTTGAAAACGTCTGATGATGCAAAGAGCACATATGTTTGTAAGTCAATCAATCACAGTAGTGATTGCCCCAAACCAAGTGCACAGCCGTACACTAACAGGCGTTTCAATCACTACACAGACGGCTTATGCCCGTCTTGGTAGAGATTTCATAGCCATTGAACTCTTGCCCCAATTGGGGTGAGGTGCAATTTTAAAATAAATAACCTATGAGAACTTCAGCCGGTTACCGACTGATACATGTGGGCATCCGGTATTTAGGAACTTATTCGTTCTTCGTAGGTTATTTTAGTCATACGGCTATGAGTTGACCAATTTGGTCGTTCAATTTTTGTCGTTTGCATGGATACGTAGAACCGACAGAATCTGTTCTCTGCGACGATTGCACCCGGAGGGGTGTCGCCGGACGCCTTTGTCCATGTTGGACAGGCGATTTTATAAAAATAGCAACCATCCGGCCATTTTAGCCTCTGGTCCTTTTTGAGACCGGTTGTGTAGCCACTAAACGTTTTTGTGCTTAGTTTCTTAATCAGTGTTGAATTTACACTAAGTATCGAACTTAGTTTTTTAAGCATACGAGTATGTCTTCCAGACGGACAGACAAATATTCGATCATACTAAGTATCAAACTTAGTTAGTTAAGTGGAGAATCCGTCCGAGTATTACCCAACAAGAGATCCGAGAATTACCCAGGCGGACTAACGAATGAAACCTTCACTAAGTATCGAACTTAGTTAGGTAAATGAGGAATCCGCCTGGATATTACCCGGATGGATAATCAAACGATAATTTTGCAAACAAAGTCTGAATCTTCATTAACTGACACTGTTTACAAAAAGTTTACATTCTCAAAAGTAGTACTTTTTTAGATTGTCTACATTCCAAGTTCTAGCCCCGTCTGGAATTTCCAGGCGGTAGGTATCGTCCCTTACTTCTTCATAGATCTGGTAGGGGCCTTCCCAATTTGGGGTTAGCTTTCCCAACTCATTGGCCCTACCGGTTGCCTCCATTTTTCGTAACACTAAGTCGTAAACTTTCAAGGGACGCTTGTGTACTTTTTTGTTGTAGGTTCTCGTCATTCTCAGACGGTAAATCTCATGACGCAAGGCGGCATTGCCCCTGCGTTCTGGGAGTGAATCCAATATCAGGCGCATTGCTTCTCAGTTTGCCTCTTCATCATACAGCATGACTCTGAGAGTCGGCTCGTAATGTTCGATGGGCAAGACGGCTTCAGCACCGTAAACCATGAGAAATGGGGTTTCACCGGTTGCCCTTTCGCTGTTGTCTGGATGGCCCACAGGACATGGATTAATTCTTCTGCCCATAAGCCACCAGCTCTTTATATTTTCTTTTTAATGCCGTCTGAGATGAGTTTGTTGAAAGCTTCAACTTGGCCGTTTGCTTGGGGCCGGCCAACAGATGCGAAATAGCTTGAGATCCCCTGATCTCCCAACCAAGTTTTTAGCTGAGGCGTCTCAAACTGAGGACCATTATCAAAAACCATAGACATGGGTATCCCGTACCGGGTGATAATGTTCTTCCAGATGAAGGAAATTACGTCTGAGGTCTTGATGTTTTTAACCGCCTCAACCTCAACCCACTTGGTGAAGTAATCCACAGCCACTAAGATATAGCGCTTTCCGCCTGGAGCAGGCGTGTAAGGACCTAGAATGTCCATGCCCCATTTCACAAACGGGATTGGGCTGTGGATGGCCGCCAGATGAGTAGCCGGGTGATAATGTTCTTCCAGATGAAGGAAATTACGTCTGAGGTCTTGATGTTTTTAACCGCCTCAGCCTCAACCCACTTGGTGAAGTAATCCACAGCCACTAAGATATAGCGCTTTCCGCCTGGAGCAGGCGTGTAAGGACCTAGAATGTCCATGCCCCATTTTGCAAACGGGATTGGGCTGTGGATGGCCGTCAGATCAGTAGCCAGACGGTGAAAGAGTTTGCCAAATTTTTGGCACATGTCACATTTCTTCGCCAACTCCTTGGCGTCCGCCTCAAGAGTGGGCCAAAAGTAATGTCGTCTGGCTCTGACGGCTAGGGACCTGCCGCCTATGTGAAAGGCGCAGAATCCAGAGTGCAAGTTTTCGAGAATTTCTTTCCCCTTCTCTGGGGTGACACACTTCAACAAAGGCTTTAGAAACCCCGCCTTGAAGAGTTCTCCATTTTTCAACTCGAATCTTGCAGCTCGCTTTTTCTGGACGGCTGCTTCCAGTGGCGAATCAGGAAGTGTGCCGTCTGAGAGATAGGCCCGGATGCCATCCAGGCCCGGATGCCATCCATCCAGGTAGAGCTTCGGTCCAGAATTCCAACGGGATCCTCATAGATGCTTCTTTTTTCAAGAACTTCCCAGAAGACTGACCGAGGCGTATCATGGCAGGCGGAAGATGCCAGCTTTGACAATGCATCCGCCTGGTTGTTTTCCGACCTAGGCACCTGATTCAGCCGGAATTCCTCAAGTGCCTTGGTCTCTTCTTTAACTGCATAAAGATATTTAATCATAGCCGGATGAGTAACCTCGTAGCTTCCCTCATACTGGCTAACAACCAATTGAGAATCAGAGTAGGCGTCAATTTTCATAGCCCCTGTCGCCTTACACATGCGAATGCCGGCTAGCAGGGCTTCATATTCCGCCTCATTGTTAGAGGCCTGAAATTTGAAGCGTAGTGCATACTCAAATCTGTCTCCTTCAGGAGACTCATAAATTACACCTGCACCACAGCCGTTCTTTGTAGAGCTCCCGTCTACGTACATTTTCCAAACCTGATCAAGATTATCCGGAGCCACCGGACGAGTCATTTCCACAATGAAGTCGGCAAACGCCTGACCTTTCACTGCCTTTCTTGGTTCGTAAGTGATTTCAAGGCTCTGCATTTCAATAGCCCATTTCAACATTCTCCCGGATGAGTCCAAGGTAGACATTGGCCGCTTGAGTGGCTGGTCCGTGTAAATCACCATCGGATGTGCCAAAAAGTAAGGCTTCAATTTTTTGAATGCCATATACAAAGCGAGGCCAAATGTTTCAACCATGGGGTACCGGAGTTCAGCATTTTTAAGAACATGGCTAATGAAGTAAACCGGGAGCTGCACGCCGTCTCGCTCAGCAAGGAGAACGGCACTGAGGGCATGGTCTGAGACGGCTAAATACATGTACAACGTCTCCCTAGGCAAAGGACTGACCAGAATTCTTCCTGGTTGCTTGGAAGAAGTAGAGGCATTTGTCACTTGACCGGCTGAGGAACCTCCCAAGGGCGCGGCCAGACAACCGGTGAGTCTCTGAACTTCCTTAACAGAGCGGGGTGACTTCATGTCAATCACCGCCTGTATCTTTTCGGGGTTAGCCTCTATCCCCCTTTGATGAATTAGAAATCCGAGAAACTTCCCAGACTCAACACCAAAGACGCATTTCTTAGGATTTAACATAACCTTATGCCACCTGAGGGTGGTGAATGTTTCTCGGAGATCAGCAAGGTGATTCGTCTGTAGCTTGGATTTGACTATCATGTCATCAATGTACGCCTCCACATTCCTCCCAATCTGATTAATGAAGACCGTATTAATCATCTGTTGGAAAGTGGCAGGCGCATTTTTCAAGCCAAACGACATCACAGTATAACAGAATAGCCCCTGATCAGTGACGAAGGCCGTCTTCTCTTCATCTTTCTTCCACAGGAGTATCTGATGGAAGCCGGAGTAGGCATCCATAAAGCTCATCAAGGCGTGACCGGCTGTAGAATCGACCAGACAGTCGATCTTTGGAAGCGGATAACTGTCCTTTGGACACGCCTTGTTGAGGTCTGTGTAATCAACATACATGCGTCAGGTCCCATTCGGTTTCTTCACAAGGACCACATTGGCCACCAAGTCGGGGAATTTACAAGGCCGAATGAACCTGGCGTCTAGCAGCTTTTTTACTTCGGCAGCTGCCGCCTGACTTCTTTCCTCGCCGTGGTTTCTTTTCTTTTGCTGGATGGGCTTCTTTTTGGGGTCCACGGCGAGTTTGTGGACAGCAAGATCCGGGCTGACGCCTGGCATCTCTTCCACTTCAAAGGCAAAAATGTCTTTAAATTCTTTCAGCAGAAGGTGCAAGCTTGCACCCAAGGTAGCATGAGCAACCGTCCCAACCTTAACAGTGCGTTCTGGACGGCTGTCGTCTAGTACGAGATCAATGCTCATCAGACCGTTCACCGGTCAGTGATTGCTATTTTTTCTCTTTTTTCACCTCCACCAGCACAGGAGCCTTTCTTTTCTTTCCGGCTGCTGTAGGAGCTGGGTCGGCCTCCTTGACGTTGTCAAGGTCTATTGGTTCCTGACCGCCTTGGGCCACGGTATCTCGGACGGCTGAAAGATAACATTCTCGGGCCGTCTTCTGATCCCCATTCAAGGAACCAACAGAGCCGTCATCCCTCTTATACTTGATGAGCATGAGGGAAGGGATGATTATTGCCTTGGCTACGTTGAGGGTTGGCCTGTCAAGAATGATGTTATAGGCGGTCAACTCCTCAACGACCAAGAATCTGACGACAATATGTCGTCCCTAGCCTTTCTCTCCCAGCCGGATGGGTAAATCAATTCTCCCGGCTGGGTAGACCATCCCACCCCCAAAACCAACCAAGGGGTGGGTGACCGCATGCATGCTGCTGACGTTGTATTTCAGCTTTTGCAAGCACCGGAGACGGATGATGTCTGATGAGCTGCCGGTGTCTGTAAGGATCCGTCCAACCAGCTGATTGGCAACCTTACATTCAATGACCACCGGGTAATCATGCGGGCGGCGAACGCTGCCCCTATCCTTCTCAGTGATCAAGACGTCTGGGAAGGAGGAGCTGGCTTCCGCCTGCTTATCATCATCTTTGTCCATATTTCGAAGATGGCTCTTGGTGCCCCGGATGGTAGGGCCACCACATGAGAACCCGCGTGCTATAGTGTAGACCGGCTCCTTATCGGTATCCGAGCTACTAGCAGGCTGGGGGTAGTCTTGGAGGACTGACCCTTGTTTTTCTTTTTTGCCCCGGCTGGGGACTTAGAAATGTAGAACTTCAACAGCCCTTTGTCAGCCACACGGTCCAACGCACGCTGAAGAATGAAGCAGTCGTTGGTGTCATGGCCGACCTCCTCATGCAACTGACATAATTTATTCTTATTCCGTGACTGGACAGAACTCTTCATAGGATTCGGCTTCTCAATGGACAGCCGGTCCTTTACCTCCATGAAGATGGAGTTGCAATCTTTATTAAACTCGTACTTGGGGACGTACGGTTTAAATTCTTTCTTTTTCTTCTAGGACGGCTGTCAGAGTCAGTAACCGCCCAGACTTCTTTTCTTTTCTTGCTCTCTTCTTTGTTCTTAGCCGGCTGAGCTGACCGGTTGTCTTTCTGTTTGTCAGACTTCTTGGAGTCTGACTGGCTACCAGGCGAGCAGAGGTCGGTAGCTTGAATGTAGCTTTCCGCCTCCCTCAGGACCGCCTGTAGGGTGAAAGCCCCTTTTCTGACTAGGTCGAACTTAAAGATCGACCCGTCTCTCAGACCTTTAAAAAAGTCTGTAAAAGCTACCTCATCAGACATTCCTTGAATCTGAATTCTGATCAGGTTGAACCGCCTGACATATGAGCGCTGCCCTTCTCTCTCTCCCTGCTTAACAGTGCTCAAATCAAGGCTTGTTTTCTTAGCAGGGATGTTCATTGAGAAGTTGGAAGCAAACAGGAACCATTGTTGGGCAATGCCCTTCAATGTAGCCGGAAAGCATCGACACCAAGTGGCATCATCCAACCCCTGCAGATACATGAGGTTGGTGTAAGCCATGAGGTGGTCTTCCGGATTGGTGGTACCATCATAGGTACCAACCAACACATTCTTAACCTTGGACAGCGATTGATTTCTCTTCCGGTTGATGATTTCCCGGGCATCGAGAGTTGATTTTTTACATTTCACCGGCTGATGAGGCCGGCGGAGGTTATTGGTGTTCCCCCCGGGAAGGAGAATTTTCGTTCAATCGATGGTCCCGGCTGCCTTCTCCTTTGGGTGAGGAGTGGGCTGCCGGTTTCTGACTGACTTCCCCTTCTCTGGAGGAGTCTTCTTCGCCGACTGACCTTTACTTGGGCCAGCCTGGCTTTTGGTGATCAGCTATGTAATTTCACCCTTGAAACTCGTCATGAACCTCATGAGTTCGTCTCGGGTGACAGGGGCCGATCCAGCTGCCGTTTGGGTTGCCCCTTCCGGCTGCCCATTAGGTCGACCCGCCTGGGAGGCGCCCCGCTCCAGAGTCTCTCTGGGCCGGATGCGCTTGACTCTGAGAGAGCCGTCCTCGGCTTTAGAGGTTTCGACCTGAGGATCCTCATCCTCCTCATGGTCTGTAAAGACTTCTGGGTCTTCGCCCAGACGGTTAGGGGGTGGTACAGGCTCTTGAAACATCTTCGAGGTACTCTCCCCACAGACGGCGCCAAATGTTTTGGGTGTTTTTGTCCCTCGGAGAGTTACAACACGAAGACTGATCCGGGTGAGCTGTACCTGCAAAACAAACGGAGACACCAGTTGGGTGGTGCTCCGCCTCCGACGCACAAGTTAGAAACTTGAAGGGAGAAAAAGGTGCGGAAATTTAAGTGGGGATCCGCTCGGATTCCAAGCTTAGGATCTCTCTATCAAAGAGTGAAATGTATAATAAATGGTAAAACGTGTCCTCAAAATGAGGGACATCTCCCTATTTATAGGGTCTTTGGGAATTGTGCCCCTGATTAGGTTACTGAACCCTAATCATTGGTGGGCTGCGCCGTTTGGCGGCATTCTCGGGATTTGGGCCTGAAGGCCGCCTTTTCCCTTAATTTCGGGAATGACACGTGTCGAGCAGGAATTGGTCCATTTTAGACCAACCTGGGGCTGACACGTGTCACCTTCTGATTGGGCCACGTGGCAGGGTAAAATTACCCTAAACAAATTTATCCAACTAAAATTCTTTCCTAAGTTCCAAAAGGTGAACGAAAAAAAAATTCAGGTCCCAAAAGGTGAAAAATAGAAAAAACTTTGTTTCTTATTGTTACCTTAACTCACATTTTAAAGCAAAATTTTGGTCTCATTATCCCTAAACCAAATTCAAAGTTCAATTAGCATGTAATCTTTGAATGTTCAAACGTGTTTCATGTAGGAAACATTCTAACTTCAAACTTTGACTTACTTTCTTACTACAGGAATTTTTTGCACTATCATTGATAGTTTCGTCAAAGCAATATTTTTAAAAAAAGCAATCTATGTGTTAAATAAAAAAAAATACATCCATATCAAGGTAATAATATTATTTTTATTTTATATCATCATACAATTCCTAAATTACTCATATAATTCTAAAGAAAGCAATAGCATGTTTCAATAGCATGTTTTCTACTCAATTTTCTTAGAAGGTTACAAGGTTAATGGAAAACAATGCAAGAAATGTACGACATTTTAACAACACTCAACAAGTCAGTATTCATAATTATGCTGAAAATCTTTTACATTAAGACATCCCACACCAAACACAACCACCCCAACAAAACAATCAACAATCGTTTTACCAGCAACATAAAATAAGAACATAGCAAAATTCACAACAAAGCAAATGAGTATAGCAATCAAGGCAAATAAAAACCTTAATATAATTTCGAAAAGACGAAAAGAATAATCAACATAGAGCTAAATTTACCTTAAAACATCCATTTGTTTTGGAATTCCTGGACCAATCTAGCCCAAGAATCTGATTGGAGGTTTGATAAGAAGCCTTAAGAACATCATCACCATAAACCCTCCTAGACAAAGCAAAATCCCACGAATTCTTCCCCAAATCGTAACTGGGCTCGAAAATAGTAACCCCTTTATGAATATAAGTATACCTGAATTTCCCATATCTTGAACCCAACATATGATTAGCAGAAACCTTGTTACTAGAATCCAACACCAAAGTTCCATCCAACAAAGTCCTATTATCATTCTTATTATGAATATAAGTCATATTCAATCGCTTCTCTAAAACGCTAACAGAGTTCATGAACTGAAACCGAAAATCCTACAAACAAACAAAGAAACAAAATGAAACCCACATAAGTTCAGCGTAAATTTCAAGCAATTGAACAAACAATAAAGAAATTGAAGGTAATTACGAATATAAGTCATATTCAATGGCTTCTCTAAAACCCTAACTGAATTCATGAACTGAAACCGAAAATCCTAGAAACAAACAAAGAAACAAAATGAACCCACAAAAATTGAGCGTGAAATACAAGCAATTGAACAAACAATTAAGAAATTGAGGGTAATATAGCAAAAGCGAACCTTCTTGGGAACATTATAGTCGACGATAAAGAAACCGGGTTTTTCAAGGGAAAGACCGAGGCCATTGAAGGAAGGACCTTTGACGAAGGTGGCGTCAGTGACGGAAGCACGGAGTTTGAAGTCGCCGACGGGAAAAGCGAGGGTGGAAGTGGCGGAGGTGGCGGCTTTGTCTGTTTCGTACTCGTATTTGCCCTTTAAAGATGCCTTCATCTCTATTCTCAATGAATGATGGTCTGACCCTTGTTTTCTCTGTGTGTTTGTTGCTGGTAAATGGGGATGTTTACAGTTTACGACAGTGATCGACTATTTTGACAGGGTTTTTGTGGGCTAATTCTCTTCCCAGCACCGTGCTATGTATAGTACGTGGAAAAAATACGAAGTTAGTGTATTTGTGGGTCCCGGCTGTATTTTAAGTTGTATCTTTATACGAAGTGAGTGTATTTGGGTATTGTATACTCCGTTGTGTCAACAGTGTCACGTTGAAGACTTTAACCACCAAATGAAAGGCAAATTCAACACATTTTGTGTTCTTCCTTGCAATCATCAATGTCTTCTCCTTGTGCAATACTTCTCCTCGCAATTCAATTGTGAACAATTCTTAGCTTTCCGAATCAGGTATGTTTTATCAATTCAAGCGTGAGTAGGTATTTGTTTGGAGAATTTTAATGTTGATATGGAGTATTTTTTGCACGTTTAGGGTTACAAATCTAATTTTTGCGATTGAAGGTAAAGTGGATTGCTTGAGCTGAAGCTGATTTGTGGGTCTATTTTGTTCGAGTATGCATAGTGAATTTGCAATTGATTGATTGGCTAAGGCGATTAACGGTGTTGAAGCTTTGATTTGTAAGTCCCATTAAATTAGTGTTTGATGCTAAATTGTTGTTGTATTAGTGTTTTCTTGCCAATTTGTTTGTTTTTTTGTTAAAGTTTTGAAGCTTACATAATTGATTTTTGACTAGTTATGTTGTTGTACTGGTTTGGTATATCATGTTGTTGTAGAAATGTGTTGTTTTTTTGGGGGAAAATGGTTGAAAATCATTGTGATTTTGTATTTAGTTATCTGATTTTGGGTAGGTAATTATTTGATTTTGAGTTAGTATAGTTAGATTTCTGATTTATTTGGTTAATTATCTATTTTGTGGAAATGGTTGTTATACGCTTGTATTTGAAGCTTACATAATTGATTTTTGACTAGTTATGTTGTTGTACTTGTTTTGGGTGTTTTTGTCCCTCGAGAGAGTTACAACCCGAAGACTGATCTGGCGTGAGCTGTACCTGCAAAACAAACGGAGACACCGGTTGGGTGGTGCTCCGCCTCCGACGAACAAGTTAGTAACTTGAAGGGAGAGAAAAAGGTGCGGAAATTTAGGTGGGTCTCTGCTCGGATTCCAAGCTCAGATGTCTCTATCACAAGGACAGTTTGTAATAAATGGTAAAAACGTGCCCTCCAAAAGAGGGGAATCTCCCTATTTATAGGGTCCTCGGGATTTGTGCCCCTTATTAGTTCACTGAATCCCTAATCATTGGTGGGTTGCGCCGCATTGCGGCTTTCTCGAGATTTGGGCTTGAAGGTCGCCTTTCCTCCCAGTTTTCTGGAGTGACACGTGTCAAGCAGGGATAGGTCCACCTTGGGCCATCCTGGGGCTGACACGTGTCATCCTCTGATTGGACCACGTGGCGGGGTAAAATTACCCTAAACAGTACTGGTTTGGTATATCATGTTGTTGTAGAAATGTGTAGTTTTTTTAAGGAAAATGTTTAAAAATCATTGTGATTTTGTATTTAGTTATCTGATTTTGGGTAGGTAATTATTTGATTTTGAGTTAGTTTAGTTAGATTTCTAATTTATTTGATTAATTATCTGTTTTTGTGGAAATGGTTGTTATACGCTTGTATTTGTGGAATATGCCTGTGTTTGTGCTAATTTGCCTTGAATTACCCCAATATAGGTGTAAATGTCAGGAGCAATTGAGGGTTGTTTGTTGGGGGAAAAAGGAGAGGATGAGGAAAATGACTTGATGTTTATTGGTGATGATGAAGTGGGTGACGATGAAGCTAAAATGGTTGTGGTTTATGTGGATGATTATGTAGAGGAGGAGGGGAGTGGGGAAAGGGGAGGATATTGCATTCCAGATGAGAAGGAGTGCAAGTCTATGGTGAACCTGGACTGTGTAACCGTGGAGGCTCCTCAGGTTGGTATGATTTTTGATACCTGGCAAGAAGCAGATTTGTATTACAATGTGTATGGCAAGCAGCAAGGGTTTGGGGTTGTGCTTGCACAAAGTGCCTATAAGGTTGTGGGGGAGTTAAGGTTTAGCGTGCAACAACATGGAAATGCGAGTGTTATGGTAAAACAGATACTAGGAGGAAAGTTGGTGGGAAAAGATTGGCAAGGGAGTTAGAAGGGGAACCCGTAGCAATGAAGAAGACTAAAAAATGTGGGTTTCTTGGAGTTGAAGAAGGTGGAGTTGGAGCATAAGAATCATAATCCAACCCCTTCCAAAGCATTGCTAGTTCCAAAGCATAGAATGGCAGAATTGGAGAGATGCCTCATGTTAGGAAAAGGCTAAAATTTGCTGATGCCTCATGTTAGGAAAAGGCTAAAATCATTGTGATTTTGTATTTAGTTATCTGATTTTGGGTAGGTAATTATTTGATTTTGAGTTAGTTTAGTTAGATTTCTTATTTATTTGGTTAATTATCTGTTTTTGTGGAAATGGTTGTTATACGCTTGTATTTGTGGAATATGCCTGTGTTTGTGCTAATTTGCCTTGAATTACCCCAATATAGGTGTAAATGTCAGGAGCAATTGAGGGTTGTTTGTTGGGGGAAAAAGGAGAGGATGAGGAAAATGACTTGATGTTTATTGGTGATGATGAAGTGGGTGACGATGAAGCTAAAATGGTTGTGGTTTATGTGGATGATTATGTAGAGGAGGAGGGGAATGGGGAAAGGGGAGGATATTGCATTCCAGATGAGAAGGAGTGCAAGTCTATGGTGAACCTGGACTGTGTAACCGTGGAGGCTCCTCAGGTTGGTATGATTTTTGATACCTGACAAGAAGCAGATTTGTATTACAATGTGTATGGCAAGCAGCAAGGGTTTGGGGTTGTGCTTGCACAAAGTGCCTATAAGGTTGTGGGGGAGTTAAGGTTTAGCGTGCAACAACATGGAAATGCGAGTGTTATGGTAAAACAGATACTAGGAGGAAAGTTGGTGGGAAAAGATTGGCAAGGGAGTTAGAAGGGGAACCCGTAGCAATGAAGAAGACTAAAAAATGTGGGTTTCTTGGAGTTGAAGAAGGTGGAGTTGGAGCATAAGAATCATAATCCAACCCCTTCCAAAGCATTGCTAGTTCCAAAGCATAGAATGGCAGAATTGGAGAGATGCCTCATGTTAGGAAAAGGCTAAAATTTGTTGATGATGTTGGGATAAGCACTTCAACTATGCATAACCTCATGGCTACTGAGAGGAATGGCCTACAGAATATGCGTTTCATTAAGAAGGACTTGCATAATTTAAGGGCGAGGGAGAAGAAGCTGAAATTTAAAGATGGTGATGCAAATGCGATGATGAAGTACTTTCAAATGATGCAGACTAACAACAAGAATTTCTTTCACATGCAGTGGTTGGATAAGAATGGTATGCTTCAAGATGTTTTGTGGATCGATGCTCGTAGTCGAGCTGCTTATGAAGATTTTAGGGATGTTGTTTGTTTTGATACGACATTCCTATTGAATAAATATGATTTGCCCTTTGCAAATTTTGTTGGTGTTAATCATCACGGTCAGACTACCTTGCTTCACTACTACAAAAAAGGGGGTAGAGAACTGTCGAAATAGGGCTTATAGAACGTCTTAGAAGCGTTCTTCTGCTAAGCGATGTGTAAAGTTTATAAAACGGGTAGAAAAGGCGTTCTTTATGCAAAAGAAAGAGAACGATTTTGTGAGTCAGCCGTTTTATTTTATTCTTCAAAACTCGTGTAGAATACAAAATCAAAGAGAACGGTTCCCATAGATAACATATCTCTTTGTCTAATTGTTTTTTTAAATAATATAATAATTTCCATGAATTGCGGAGGTTTGATATCTACAAATCTACATCATCAATCAATAACTCAAATCAAATTTAAACTGTAAAAGTCAAAATCCAATACCAAAATAAATTTTATTCACCTCTGTATTCAATTAATTACAACACTAAGTACATTTTTTTTTTTGACAAAAACACCAAGTACATTTTGATACAAATCAAATGCGAAAAAAATAATACTTGAAACAAAAATGCAGGATTCCATGAAGATCTTTAAGAATGTTTTCTCCTCTATATCTACTTCATCTGTTGAAGCAAACAAGCAAAAAAAAATTATAAGTATTAGATGTATAGATAATTAAAATAAAACATATTTAACAACTAAAATATATTCATTTTTAGTCATGTTACTAGAAATTAACCAAACATCCAAATAATAACCCTTTGTTTTTAATGTCAGAGCCAACAAAAAAAACAAATAGGAAGTATAAGGCATGCATTTTCATCAACACAAAACTGTAGATCTTAATCATAATCTCAAAAATAAAATAAAAATAAAATAAAATCAAGATCAAAGAAACATCTTCCTAAAACAAAACAACTTAACAAAAAAATGTAGATCTATAGCATCATTTCGACATTAATCCATAAACAAAAAAATACTTTAATTTAAAGCATAGAAACTCACATTAATCAAATGAACAACTAATGAAAATGAAAAAAAAAATTAAAAGATGTGAGAAAACAAGAACAAACAGTATATGATAATTAACAATGAAGTAATACTTCTGTCTCTTATTCTATTCTTATTAATGGTTTTCCTGCCCCTCCCTTTGAAGCTAAGAAAGGATTAAGACAAGGTGACCCTATGTCTCCCTTTCTTTTTGCTATCGGTATGGAATACCTCTCCAGATGCCTTGATGAGCTTAGGTTAACTCCTGATTTTAACTTTCATCCTAGATGTGAAAAGTTAAACCTAACTCACATGATGTTTGCTGATGATCTATTGATGTTTTCTAGGGCTGATAGTGTTTCTGTTAAGCTTCTTTTCCAAGCCTTCTTGAAATTCTCGGGTGCCTCTGGGCTTTCTGCTATTGATAAAAGTGAAGTCTATTTTGGGGGAGTTTCTGTTGATGTTCAGAAAGAGATGAGGGAGCTTCTTGGTGTTTCTCAAGGTACCATCCCTTTTAGGTATCTTGGGGTCCCTCTCTCTTCCAAGAAGCTTACTATTGCTCAATGTAGGCTTTGGTGGAGAAGGTCACTGCTAGAATCCAAGGGTAGATGGCTAAACACTTGCCTTATGCTGGGAGGCTTCAATTGGTGAAGAGTGTGTTGTTTGGTATTCAGACTTATTGGGCCCAAATTTTTTATCTTGCCGAAGAAAATTCTGAAAGAGATCGAGGCTAGGTTCAGATGTTTTCTTTGGACTGGATCCTCTGCCCCTGCTAAGAAATCTTTGGTTGCTTCGAATAATGTCTGTCTACCTAAAGTTTGTGGTGGCTGGAACTTGCTTTCTCTTCCTGAGTGGAATAAAGCAGCTGTCACCAAGTTACTCTGGGATATTGCTCACAAGGCTGATAATCTTTGGGTTAAGTGGGTCCATATCTACTACTTCAAGCATAAAGATTGTTGGACCACCCCTACCCCTGCTAAATGCTCTTGGTTCTTGGAGAAGATTCTGAGTTGTAGAGATGGTGTGAATGATCAAGGGGGATGGGATGGTTTCATACAGGGCAAAAAAGTTGAAAATCAAGAAGCTTTATGCTGCTATTAGGCCTCAAGTGCCTAAAGTTCCTTGGAAGAGAGTTATTTGTCATAACTTAGGAACTCCTAAAAGTGTTTTTATCTTGTGGCTAGCTTTGTGGAATAGGCTTGTCACTAAGGATAGGTTGCTTCAGTGGCACATTTCTTGTGATCCAAGGTGTTTCTTGTGCTTGAATAGCAATGAAAGTGTTCAACACTTATTTTTTTGATTGTGAATACTGTAGACAGGTTTGGAGTAAGGTGTTGGGTATCTTACATGTTTCCAAGCCTGTTTAGCAGTTTAGTGATGAGGTTGATTGGCTGAAGAAAATTTGTAGAAGTTCCAGATTGAAAAACAAAGTGATCCAGGTGGCCTTCACTGAAACAGTTTATGGTATTTGGATTCAGAGGAATGCAATTCTATTTACTGGTTGTTGCAAATCTGTTGATGCTCTAGTTAGGGATATTGTCTTTCATTCAGTCTGTAGAATCCCGGCGGGAAGCAAATATTTGATCGTTTAGGAGCTTCTCCTGTTTCTTGGTCTTCTATTTCTGTTGCTGGTTCTTACTGATTTCTGGTTCCTAACTTTTGAGTTCTGGTTTTTTGGGGGTTATTGCTATAGATGTCTTGCTTTGGCTGCTCTTGTGGCTCTATTTATGATGCTGATTTCTGCTATTGCTTATGCTTTCTTGTTGTTGCTGAATTTCAGTTGTAGTTGCTGTTTCTCTTGTTGCTGCTGACTGGTTTGCTTTGTTGTCTGCTCTGGTTCTGCTCTGATCAGGAGATGTCTATGGTTGGTGCTGTGCTGCAGCTGCTGGCTGCATCTGCTGCTGTCTGCCTGCCCTGCTGTACTGTTGCAGTGGCTGTTGCTGGCTGCCCTGCTTGCTGTCTGCAGTTGTTGCTGAGGGCTATTCTGTGCAGCAACTTTTGCTTTTGGTGTTTGCTGCTGTTGTGCTCTGTTGCTCTGATTCTCTGCTGCTGCTGCTGACTTGATGTACTGCTGCTCCTTAGTTGTTGTTGCTGTTGCTTTTTGCTGTACCCTGCAGGCTGTGTTGCTGCTGTGATGTTTAGCTGCAGGTGGTGCTGCTAGTGTTGGAGTTGCTGCACTGTGTTGTAGCTGTTTTTAATGCTGCAATAGTCTCTGTTGCTGTTCTTCTATGCTGCTGTCTGTGTTGCAATGCTTTGTTTTCTAGTTTTTTTGTCATTGTCCTTGGGCTGATTCTTTTCCCTCTTTTGTCTAGTCTTGTTGCTTTGCAACTGAGTCTAGGAGGAGGTTTGCCTTTTAAAGTTTATAGGGGTGGTGTGTTTTGTTGTTGCTTTATGCTTGTCTCTGTGTTCTCGGGCCTTATTTCTAGAACCCTTCCTAGAAGGTGGCTGGAAGCTTGTGCTCCGGGTGTTCTTGTCTCTTTCTCCTGTACCCTTCCTAGAAGGTGGTAGGAGATAGAGCTTGAACGGTTTGGTGTTTGGTTGGTTTGTTTGTTTGGTGTGGTGTTTGTTATAACTTAGCTTTTGTAAGTTGTAACTTTTCCTTTTGGTAATAAAATTTTCTCTTATTTTCCAAAAAAAAAAACAATGAAGTAATAAACATATAAAATCACAACCTAATATGCTAAATATACATCTATAAATTGAATAAGTCAATTTGAATTTGACAATCAAATCCAAATTGGGCAGCAATGTGGAGGAGAATTGATAAAGGACAATGAAAGAGGCGTTGTGGCCGAATATTGGGCGACTTGTATTGGTTTAGTTGCTTGTGGTTTCACCATTGTTGAAGCTTTAAATTTGGGCTTTTTGGTTGAGGAAGAGATTGGTTTTCTGCCATGGAGATAATTTTGATTGTAGTTAGGGTAAAAGCCATGGAGGAACCTTAAGCCTAGGGATGGCAATGGGTCGGATCTGGACCGGGTCCAGATGGACTCGGATCCAGATCCGTTTTCAACCTTGGATCCAGATCCGCCCCGGATCCGTCGGGTCCATAAAATGAGGATCCAGATCCAGATCCGATGGATCCAACGGATCCGAGTCCGAATCCGGGTCCAAAACGGGTCTATTGCTGACTGCAAGCCCCAATCATTCGCTCACTCACTGTAACGCTTCATACATTATAAAAATTAACAAAACAAACTATTGCTGACTTGCTGAGGCTAAACAGATTCAATCACGCTAATGAATAAGCTGCTATAGTTGATAAATTAACATTGCTAAGTTGATAAACTGACATTGTGCAACCAAATTGGCAGCAAAAACATGATACTACTAATTCCCATTATCATTGCTAAGTTGATAAACTAACATTGCTAAGTTGATAAACTGACATTGCTAAGTTGATAAACTGACATTGCTAAGTTGATAAACTGACATTACTTCACAGTTACTTCACATACAAATTCCCATTATCATTGCTAAGTTCTTCTATAGTTGATAAACTGACATTGTGCAACCAAATTGGCAGCAAAAACATGCACAAATAGCCCACGAAATTGAGAATTTCATCAACTGACATACAAATAAACCCACAACTCCACAAGGCCACGAATTGATCAACATCACAAATAAACCCACTAATTTCGTCAATAACACAAATAAACCCACGAATTTCATCAACTGAAATGCAAACTTATACAAATTCATCACAAACAAATCTAAACTACTACTTTAGTTTATTGGCTCATATAAAGTAAACAAGTAAACAACAAAGAAACTAAAAAGAGGAGGGAATACGGGACTTACAGCAATGAAGGGAGATTGCCGCCGAACTAACAGGAGTTACAGAACTGATCGGAGATTGCCGCCGATCTGATGGAGTCGTGGTTCATGGAGAGTAGGTTGAGTGGTGGCTGGTGGAGATTGCCAGATTGGAGAAGGAATCTAGAGAGAGAAAATTAGGGTTTTTTTTTGTGGGTTGATTTCAATTTCTAATATGGCCCGAAATTTGTGAGTGACTTTGTGAGTCTTGTATAGCTGCGCCTGTACACTTGTATTAGGAATTTTATTTTTAAAAAAAAATAAATTTCTAAAACGGGTCTACGGATCCGGGTCCGGGTCTGGTAGTTAGACCCGGACCCAGATCCATTTTTTCCAGCTGGACCCGGATCCGACCCGGATCCGTCGGGTCCAAAATTTGAGGACCCAGATCCGTGAAAAAGGATCTGGATCCACGGATCCGGGTCGGGTCCAGATCCACTGCCATCCCTACTTAAGCCATATCTAAGGAGAGGGAGAGAGGAGGAAAGTATTGATGAAGGGAAGAAATGTATGCCTTTAACGGCTGGTTGAGAATGGAGTTATAAAAAAAAGGGTAAACCCGTGAGAAATTAGGTTTTTCCATTTTAATTTTAATTTTATTTTTTAAAATGTTTCAATCAAGTAGAACGGTTAGTGTACGGGATAATACCGACAGCATTGTTAATTGGCCGAAAGTAAAATCTTTCACATTACTATTTAGTAGAACCCAAACATCCTTAACGACCCTCTTTTCGGCCATGTGGAGAGCTGCTTCCGCCACGTAGGCACCTGGTACGTAAGGTCGGTTTGCCACCTAACGTCATAAGGTGGCACCAGCTTGGTTCTTCTCCTATATATACCCAGGCACATTCTCATAACAAGTGTAGGCGTCGCTCGAAGTGCGCCTACGTTAAAAGCATGTGTGAATATGCTTGGCACTCATAGGAAGTGGGAATTGACATAATACGATTAGGGACAAGGAAAGTAGGGAGCCGCCAACAAGTTTTTAAGGAACTTGTAAACCGTTCACGGATCATAAAAAGGCAACCACGAATAAGGGACAACAAAGGCAACAACGATTGACCCGTGAAGGTTACACCCCATCATAATCCATGAGATTACTAACTCCATATGGTTCGGAACCACAAAAGGAGGATCGGGGATGATGGTACGAAGTGAGTCGTGGAGTCACATTCGCCCGTATTGGCCTCTACTCGATTCTTATAGTGAAAAACATTCCTGTGATCTCAAAGGCATACAAACAATAATTCAATTCGCTCCAAACTATTATTTAACTAAATTGGTTTAATATTAATGCACACATAATTCTAAAATATTGGTGATCACTTCAATTAATAATAAGATTAAAAAGGATCCTAAACCGGTTGTCCAAATTATCTTATTAGGCGTGATTTTCAATTACATATTCCCTTTAAACATGCAATATGGTTATCATAAAAAATAAAACAACATTAATATTAAAACCAATTTAATCACAATTCCAACAACATATAATCGTTAGAAAAATAATAAAAATAAAAGGAGCATGACTCTTACTTTGATTCTGTTTGTTTGCAACTACAAAATAATAAACGCCTTGGCTTAAGGATGGAACCACGAGTAAAGTATGGGCTCCTTTGAGTACTTGAAGAAGGAGTTTTGAAGTAGTAAAGGGGTAGGCTAGTGTTTAGACTAAAGCATAGAAGAGAGAAAATTAAATCAGAGAATTACTCGGTACCCTTTTCATCAGAAATGAGGGGGGATTCATAGGGAAAATGTGCTGATGGAGCACACGAAACCCTAAAATGATAAAAACCCTAAAAAAGTATCCCGTGACACGGTCAAACTGTACCGTGACACGGGAAGCTCCACCGTCAGACGGTACACTTTCCCGTGACACGGTACATTTTTGGTGTGATGCGGGAAATTTTCAGAAAACGGGATAAAAAACGCGTTAAGGGTTTACGCGGAAAAGACACGGAATGTCCCGTGTCACGGCAGACCTCCCGTGTCACGGGAAATCCCACTGTCAGACGGGAAGGATTCCCGTGACACGGTAGGTACCTGCCGTGGCGCGGGAAATTCCATCCTGTTTTTCCGTCTAAATACATTTTTAAACCTAATTTCCTTCGGCATTTTAAGTGCCGATTGATAATTTCGGGCCTTTTCTGACTTTTTATTATTCGGGCTAAAATAAGAAAATAATTAAATAAAAATAAATAAAGGGTTTGGGCCAAAAATAAATAATAAAACAATAAAATAAAAAAGGCTTGGGCTAAAAATTAATTAATAAGTTTGGGTTGAAATTAAAACTATGATTTTACCAAACATCAAAACTAATCCATGGACTGTTAAAAAATATGAATTTAATAAAATATGATTTTTAAGCACTCTCGGGATTAAATACTAAACCTGACCAATAGTGGCGGTAAAAGGTTGTTCATCATCGGGTTTGGTTTTGGGGAGACATTTTTAGGTGTCTACAGAAGCCCCCACTTTGACTGTGTTTGTAGAAACGTCAGTTTCGAAAACGATAGTCAAAGTAGCCGATAGGGACGGAGAATGATTTAAGACGTTCTGTGATCCTAAATCATTCTGTATACGCCGATACCTGCAGAATAATGTTAGTTCTACAGATAAAAGAGTAAAGGGATAGAATGCTTATCTAACACCAGTGTATTGGTGGCAAATGAGCTTGGTAGCTTCCTATGCTTGAAGGAATCCACCGGATGACGTCTGTTGAAACGCTTTCCATGCCTGAGGAAAGCCGACTGAGGAGTTTGGTAGTTTTCTAAGCCTGAAGAAACCTACCGGATAATACTTTCCATGCTTGAGGAAAGTCGACGTATGAATTTGGTGTCATTCTATGCTTGAAGAAATCCACCGATGATGCTTTCCATGCTTGAGGAAAGCCGACTTGGCGGTTTTCTATACTTGAAGAAAAATCCACCGATAACGCTTTCCAAGCTTGAGGAAAGCCGACTTGGCGGTTTTCTATACTTGAAGAAAAATCCACCGATAACGCTTTCCAAGCCTGAGGAAAGCCGACTGATGAATATGGTGTCATTCTATGCTTGAAGAATTCCACCGATAATGCCTTCCATGCTTGAGGAAAGTCGATTTGGCGGTTTTCTATACTTGAAGAAAAAACCACCGGATAATACTTTCATGCTTGAGGAAAGTCGAAAGATGATGAGATTGCAAGTCTCTATGTATCGAGAACCTTGAGTTTTGAAATGATGGTGGTCCGCTTGTCCCCGGACGTGGGCTGTAGATGGTCCGCTTGTCCCCGGACGTGGGCTGTAGATGGTCCACTTGTCCCCAGACGTGGGCTGTGGATAAGACCTACAAAAATAAATTTGCCAATGGACTCGTATATACTGTGATTGACTTGACCACTAACTTGACCAAGTTTGACTTGATGTGACATGACATGTGTATGACTTGTGAGTGTGTGTGTGTGTGTGTGTATATGTGTGTGGCAGACACAAGCAAACAAAGATGCAAAAGCAAAAATTTTCCGTCAATTTTTGTCATGAGTGGAGGGTACCGATTTTCTCCCGAAAAAGAAAGATGTGAAAACTGAACTTTTATTTTCGAACTTCCTTCCAAAAGAAAAGACGCGAAAAAAGGAAAGAAGTTTTGAGCTTCCTCCTTGAGCAAGACGAAATGAATCGTATGGATTTAATTGCTTGTCCTGAAAATAATGTATGCATGATGCATGTTCTTAGGCCAGGAGGCTAAGGACAATTACATCATGTGACACGATAGATGAATGAACTAAGTCATGGAGCTAAGCATCATATATGGTGTAAAGAAGCGATTTTGAACGTCACTTAGGTCTAGAAGCTAAGCACGTATAGTGATTATTGCATAATGAACGTTGCTTAGGTTAAGGAGCTAAGCACGATATGCTTTGTATGATTAAAAATCATTGATATATAAATGTTTCTTAGCACATTATGCGAAACAATGAACATTGCTCAGGTCAGGAAGCTAAGCAAGTATACAATGTTTCTTCTACTGAATGTTGTCTTTAAATATGATGAAACATGCAAAGTGTTGAAACAAGATTTCATGATAAAGGGCTCTTAAAGGGAAGGATGATTGATATGGATATGGATGTGTGAGTGAAGTGTGTGAATGTGATACTAAGGCTGGCTGCAAGGGTTATAGCGATGGAAAGAGATGTGAGAAGAGTTAAAGATGATGACTCTTCAGGCTGGGTAAGCTAATGTGATTTGGGTTCAAGCCCCCAAATCTAGCTCTAAATGGGTAGGGATAAGCATTGGATATTCGTTGACTCGATCATGCATGGATGTGAATATGAATGTGGCCGCACCTCGATGTGAGGTTGCCTACGTATCCGTTAGGAATCAGGCCGAACGTAGCTCTAACCGAACTTTGCACAAGTGTATGTACACCTCAAAGAGGTCTTTCAAGGGTTGTAATGTGGTTAAGTTGATGGTTTAAGGAAGAAAGAGGTAAAAGGCTCAAGACCCGAGAGAAGCCCCCAAGATGTGTAATTGTGAATTTGAAAATTTTGAATTTTGCAAGTTTATTTTCAACACATTTTTTTTTTTTGTTTTGAACTTTTTTTTTTCATTCTTTTGAATCAATGTAGGCAATCTCAGATCATGCGGTCCATCACTACTTAGCATTCATGTTTCTTAGGCACGGTACCGAGCACTCGATGAGAGACGCAATTTGAGACGTGTTCATATCAAAGACATTGGAACACTTGCCTTTAGACATTGTTTTATTGTTGCTTTGCTGCTTTCTTTTTTTTTGTTTTTACTTGCTTTTTGAATGTTATACAATTACACATCTTCCAATCCCAGGGTTAAGTGAATGTGGGTTGAAGAAATGAAGGCCAAACGTTAGACGAGGCTCAAAATGGTTGATGAAGAAATGGAATGTGATTGAACGGTTAACAGGGAATGACATGGTTGCAAAGGTGCCTCAAGTCATTGGTGTACCTTGGGTTTAGTTCGGTAATTGATTTTTTTTTTACTTTATTTTTTTTTTTATTTTTTTTATTTTTTTTTGTTGAGAATGAATGAATGAATGGAAAATTCTATGATCGAGATGTAAAGGAAAATTGCTCATTTTATTAATGGAAAAGGTGAACAAAACACATGAAACATATAAAAAAAAATTCAAAGTGGAAAACCTATGCTAGACATGAATGGGGGAGTTGAGATGAATGATAAAGAAAGAAATCATGAAATCTTGCACGAAGGATCTACTGTGCGCCTTGTGTTCATTACTTCTTGCCGCCTGGAGGGACAGGAAGTTTGTTTGCATCCACCAAGTCTTGAATGACGTCCTTCAAATTCCAACATTGCTCCGTGGTGTGGCCCCTTCCTTGATGGTACTTGCAATAGGCATCAGGATTCCATTTGGCGCTCCTTTCTTCAGGTTTTGGCACCCCCCATATGGCACCGGTTCAGCCTAAACCGGTGCCCAAAACCGGTCTAGAATTGGGCGGGTTTTTACCAAAAGAGAAAAGGCACCGGTTCAGCCTGAACCGGTGCCAAAAATAAAAAAGGCATCGGTTTGAACCGGTGCCAAATTCAAAACAAAAAAAAACCGCGTCTTTTCCTCTTTTCTTCCTCTCTTTCTCTTTCCTTCCCTTCATTCGTTCATCCCTTCTTTCGTTCTCACTTAGAATAGTCGTGCCTCCACCTTTTCCCTCCACCACAGCCGCCACCTTCACCGGCGCTTTCAAGTGCCTAAACCACCGCCGTGAATCTCCCTGCCCTGCCCTCCACTGCCTTTCTCTGTGCAAAACAAACAACAACAGCTGCAGCGCGCACCGCCTTCACCTCCACCACCGCGCACCGCCTCCACCTCCACCAGCGTGCACCGCCTCCACCTCCACCAGCGCGCACCGCCTCCACCTCCACCAGCACGCACCGCCTCCTCCACCAGCGAGGGTCTTTTCATTCTCTCATCCCCTCAGCTTCTTCCACCTCCAACTAATTTAGGGTAAGTTCATCTTTTCAAGTTAATGGGTTCATCTTATTTTAGATTAAAATTGTGCTTAGATTGTATATGAAATGCAAAGAAAATTAATGGGTTCATTATTTTAGATTAAAATTGTGCTACATTGTTGGGATTAAAATTGTATGTTTGTGCTACATTGCTGGCTGTGAAATTTGTTTATGATGCCTTGTTTTGGGGAGTTTGGTTTTTGATAATTGAATCAGTTTAAGGATTTATTACTGAATTTTGTTGCTTGGATTCGATTTCAGCTGAATTCTGGCAAAGTTCTTGCTGTTGGACCTGGCCTTCGTGACAAGACGGGGAATCATATTCCTGTTGCTGTCAAAGAAGGGGATACCGTGAATACGGAGGAACTACAGTGAAGCTTGGTGAAAAAGAGTGAGTTTATTTTTCTCCATGCACTTTTCTTTTTGTTCCAAATGGTGATTTCTTAGTCAAATTATTGTGATTGAATGCTTTGACTCTTGATCCTCGATTGAATATATTAGTAATTTTGCATTACCTTGTTCCTTAGTCGAGTTTTTGTATGTTTTAATGTGTATATTAGTGACCTTGCTTCTACTTAGTTGTGAATAAATTAGAAAATTGTGAATAAATTAGAGAATTGTGAATAATTTAGAGAATTGTGATTAAATTAGAGAATTGTGCATAAATTAGAGAAATAATGATATTGCCACTTAATTAGTTGTGAATAAATTAGAGAATTGTGAATACATTAGAGATTTGTGAATATATTAGATAATTAGTGACGTTGCTAATTTTTGATTTTTTAATATATAGATTCATATGTGAATTGAAGCAAGAGTTTAATTAGCTTGAGGACTACATATTGAGCTCAAGTGGGTATTTGCTATATTGGTATGACTACTAAACTTTACTTACCTATATTTCTTTCTATTCATCCATTTAATAAAAGTTTATTCATGAAATTGCAACTTGTGTATTGTTTAATTGCAAATAAATACAACAATATATAGAATACTTGAATTGCATCATCATATGCCTAGATACCCGTTCAAGGCTTTCTCATTAGGAGAAAGTCTTGAATAGTCCCCGGTTGGGACTGTTCTTGAATGTGTACTCTCACTTAGGTGGTGAATGTATGTTTTCTTTTCGATTTTAAGGAACATCTTGGCTTACCATTTCCTCACTATGTTCTCTGGGTACATATGTGGGTAATTAATTATCTACATCGTGTACTTGGAGAACTAGGGGGAAATGCTGCCGGATTTTCCTTAAAATTGGAAGTTGACATACATTCACTAGTGAGAGTATACATTCAAGGATGGGTTAGGTTGGAGTGATAAGGACCCTTTAGAAACATGCATTTTTTCACTATATGAATGGTATATTCACGTTTTGTACTTGAATTTGATTTACATAAAATATGTAGCACTTACACATTATAATTATATGGTGCTATATATATGTTTAGAGACAATTTACTAAATGGAGAAGGATCGTGGTTGGATGTATGGTAGACGCGATACATTGGAATTTTGGAATGGGGTTCAAGAGTTTTGCGAGAGGGCTTTAACTTATCAACGCAAACTGGGAGGCAAAGGCCTTTATTGTCCTTGTGTTGATTGTAATTGTGTGAATGTGGTCGATAGTGTTGAAATCATTAGAGATCATGTATTATGTCGTGGGTTTAGGCAATTATACCATGTGTGGATTTGGCACGGAGAAAGTGGAGAGTACAGTGGGGATCTTGATCAGAATGATGTGCGTGTTAGAAGCACTGAGATTCATGTGGACGAGGAATACGAGAATGATGAGTATATTGTTGATAATGGTGAGGATGGAGCCGATGAAGATCAGGCGGATGAGGTCGAGGATGAACAAGTGGATGAGATGTTGCAAGGTGTTGAAGGTGAAGTGTTTGAATTATTATCGGAGGCTTCCAAAAAGTCTTTGTATCCCGGGTGCAAAAAATACTCCAAACTATTGGCCGTGCTAACACTTTTCAACATTAAGTCGAAGCATGGGTGGACGGACATCAGTTTTACTTCTTTGTTGACCGCATTAAGTGATATGTTGCCTGATGGGAATGAAATTCCTAAGTCTTATTATTACGCAAAGAAGCTCATGTGTCCCTTTGGTTTGGAGTATAAGAAGATACATGCATGTCCTAATGACTGTATTTTGTATCGAAATGAGTATGAAAAACTGCAGGAGTGTCCACAATGCAAGCGGTCGCGGTACAAGCGCATGAGTTGCAATCCTGGCACAGAGGGACCTCCTGCTAAGGTGTTGTGGTATCTTCCCATTATTCCAAGGTTTAAGCGTTTGTTCTCAATACCAAAAGACGCTAAAAACTTAAGGTGGCATGCAGAGGGAAGAAAGAAAAACAGAATGCTGAAGCATCCAGCTGACTCTCCACAGTGGAAGAACATTGATTTGAAGTTTGAGGAATTTGGTAATGAAGTTAGAAATTTAAGGCTTGGGTTGTGCACGGACGGGATGAATCCATTTGGCACTCTTAGTACCCAACACAGCACATGGCCGGTACTTTTAGTGATTTATAATTTGCCTCCTTGGCTGTGCATGAAACGTAAGTATGTAATTCTTTCATTGCTAATAACTGGTCCTAAGCAACCTGGAAACGACATAGATGTTTACCTTGCGCCGCTTATTGATGACTTGAGAAAGATGTGGGACGAAGGGGTTTCCGTTTGTCTCTTTATTAGCAGAAAGATTCAGAGGCTTTAAGACCAAGTTGACTAATCGGTGGATCCACAAGAAGAAGAATGTGCAAACAAAGAAGAAGAATGCCAAAGAGGATGACCGTCTCCCGTGGCAAATATGGCCGACCGTGTCAAAAGATGATTGGGAAGAGTTCGTTAGAATGAAGAGTCAAAAGAAAGCCATTGTAAGTTTGTGTAAATATGAGATAATAGCTTGACACTTTTTGTATTAATGAGACTAACATTTTTTGTTTTGTAGGAACTTCGAGAGCAAAATCAAGCGAATGCAGAAAAGAAGGAATACGTCCATCGTATGGGTCCTAAGACTTTTGCTGAAAAGAGACCTTAGTGGGCCGCTTCGAGTGTATACCCTAAAGTGCTTCTAGTGGCATCGAAGGAACCCTCTAGTTCCACGATCACTACATTGGTGAGTCTTGCCGGTGATTTCTTTTTTTCTCTCCATTCGTTTGATAAGAAAAGCGGAAAATGGTTCATCAAGGGTCCGGAAGCCAAAAAACTGGCGGATAAGCTTGTAAGTTACCTATGAATTGTTGAAATTAAGTCACTTTTGCATCTAATCACTATACAAACCATTAACTGTTTTACTGACCTCATTTTTCCTTATGCTATAGCTTGAGCACACTCAAGAGATGGTGGAGGGAAAATTTGAACCAAGTGTGGAGAATGACCCTTTCTCCATGGCTTTGGGAAGACCATACCATCCAGGACGAGTAGTAGGTTCGGGAGGGTCATTGCTTGGATGGAATAAGGTGATGGGTCCCAAATACACAAAATCGGGTAGATCTCAAGCCAGTGTTAACTCACCGGGGGAGTTGGATGCCAAGGTGGCATCAATTAAGGAACAAGTACGCAACGAGTTAGTTGGTGAATTGAATGCTTGGGCGAAGCTGATGAACTTACCGGCTTTGCCGTTCCTCACTAGTACCCGGTCGACTCATGTTCTGAACCAAAAGGACAAGGAGAAGGTGGTAGACATGGAGGAGATGAGATATGTGGTGAAGATGTGCCACCTGAGGTAAAATCAATTGGGTTATTAAAAGTTTTAAAATACCGAGTTAATTGAGATTTGAGGTGCAATGATTGATGTACTGTTGCAGGTTCCTACTCCTACACATGCGGACTCGAGGGAGCTTGAAAATCCAACACCGCATGAATTTCCAGAGTTACAGGTGATTTGTAACCCTCTACCTTAATGAACCGGTTTGTTATATCTATGCTGTTGTAAAAGTCCTATTTAACTATCTTCTTTTTATATATATACTTGTGTAGGAAGACACCCGGTGTGCACTTCTAGCCCCGGGGCATGCAAATAGTACCGCGTTGAGTTTGGTGGCGTATGGTAGTGCCCAACCGACGACGGGTGCTACGGCGGGGCCACATCATTACTCGGTTGGGATCGATTCAGTGGTTGCGGGATTTGAAGACATCCCACTACCCGTACCGATAGAGGAGATTGAGATAACAATGCTTTGGCAAGCTGTAGGTAGCTTCGGTGATTGGCCACGTGCATGGGTGAAGTTGATTAATAAGGAGGTAAATTATTTACTTACTTGCCTATTTTCTTCATTTCTCAACTTATAAACTCCTTGCATCTCAAAACAACTCATAATCACATATTTATAAGTGTTTGTCATTTAAAATTACATAAAAATCGCCAAGTTCTAATTTTTTTTTTTTTAAAATAAGCAACTTTCGCCGCACCGGGACACCTAGGCTATAGCAGCCACGACAGGTGGCTGCCAGACTGTTGCAGCCTCGGCAGAAGCCTGCCTTGGCTGCTGCAGCCTTGAGAGGCGGCTGCCATGGCTGCTGCAGCCTCGGCAGGTGCTGCCTATGCTGCTACAGCCATGGCAGCCGCCTGTCGAGACAGCAACAGCCCAGGCAGGCTGCTGCCAAGGCTGCAGCAGACTGGCAGCCACCTGCCGTGGCTGCTACAGCTTTTACACCCACCTATCGGGGCTGTTGTGGCTTCGGCACGGGCTGCCTTCGCTGTTCCGGCAGCGGGGGCGGCTCCCTCGGGTGTCCCGGTGCGGCTGCCGTTGCATATTTTAAAAAAAAAATTAAGCAATTTTCATCATTTCATCAAAATAAAGCCATTTTGAGCCGAAATGGCTACTCACTTGCCTATTTTATTCATTTCTCAACTAATAAACTTGTACATTCTCAAACCATATCATAATTACATATGTATTAGTGATTGTGAGTTGAAATTGCATAAAAGAAGCAAAGTTCTAATTTTTTTGGCGCATTTCATCAAAATAAAGCCAATTCGAGCCAAAATGGCTACTTACTTGCCTATTTTCTTCATTTCTCAACTTATAAACTCCTTTCATCTCAAAATAAGTCATAATCACATATTTATAAGTGTTTTTCATTTGAAATTACATAAAAATCGCCAAGTTTGAAGTTTTTGGGTCCAATTCATCAAAATAAAGCCAATTCGAGCCGAAATGGCTACTTACTTGCCTATTTTCTTCATTTCTCAACTTATAAACTCCTTGCATCTCAAAACAACTCATATTCACATATTTATAAGTGTTTGTCATTTTAAATTACATAAAAATCGCCAAGTTCTAAGTTTTTGGGTCCAATTCATCAAAATAAAGCCATTTTGAGCCGATATGGCTACTCACTTGACTATTTTCTTCATTTCTCAACTTATAAACTCCTTGCATCTCAAAACAACTCATAATCACATATTTATAAGTTTTTTTCATTTGAAATTACATAAAAATCGCCAAGTTATAAGTTTTTGGGTCCAATTCATCAAAATAAAGCCATTTTGAGCCGAAATGGCTACTCACTTGACTATTTTCTTCATTTCTCAACTTATAAACTCCTTGAATCTCAAAACAACTCATAATAAATATTTATAAGTGTTTGTCATTTGAAAATACATAAAAATCGCCAAGTTCTAAGTTTTTGGGTCCAATTCATCAAAATAAAGCCAATTCGAGCCGAAATGGCTACTTACTTGCCTATTTTCTTCATTTCTCAACTTATAAACTCCTTGCATCTCAAAACAACTCATAATTACATATTTATAAGTGTTTTTCATTTTAAATTACATAAAAATCGCCAAGTTCTAAGTTTTATGGTCCAATTCATCAAAATAAAGCCATTTTGAGCCGAAATGGCTACTTAGTTGACTATTTTCTTCATTTCTCAACTTATAAACTCCTTGTGATTAGGGGATTTTGCTCCCACCAATCGGAATGCGCCACGTGGGCCAATCAGGTCCTGCCAAGTGTCCCCCAGTTGGAACTGTCAGGGCTTGCCACGTGGCACGCGCTTATTCGTCCACCCTGGACCTATTATGTCATGACATGTGGCATACTCCATGCCTAATGGAGAAACCGGCCACCCAGGCCCAACTTCCGAGGGAAGCCCAATCAGCCCTAGGTTAACCTAAACCTAGGATGGGCACGTTTCCCAAGGTTATAAATACCTCCCTTAATCCTCATTAAGGGGGATATAACGAAAAAACACATTAATTACACACAGTAATAACCGGCTGATCTCGCTAACAAAGCAGATTACCTACGTTAAACACTCTCACCTAGAGAGACCTAATCACTTTAATTTCCGCATTAATTACTCCTTAATCAAGTACTAACTTGACCGTTGGAGGCGGAGCTCCCAGGAGTCTCCGTTATTTTGCAGGTACAGGCGTCCGGTTCCAGTCTCGGAATTGTAACTCTCCCGCAGGACATCAGAAAACCCCGAAACATCTGGCGCCGTCTGTGGGGAGAGTACTTCTGAGATGGCATCTAAGTCTGTACCAACTTCTGAAGAGAGGCGTCCCCTAGACGACCCTCAAGTTCAGCCGGACCATGATACCGAGAGTGAATTTGAAGTTGAAGCTCACACAGCTTCAGACGGGACCCTAAGGGCCCGACGTACCCGTCATACTGAAAGGAGGGAACGGGAACATCTTCAAACTGGAAGTGATCCAGCAGGCTCACCGCCTGTTCGGCAACAGCCGACTGATGGGTCTGCTCCCATCACAAGAAACGAACTCATGACCTTCATGAGGACATTCAAGGGAGAGATTCAAGAGTTGATCAACAAGAAGCCGCCTGCTCCAGTTAAGGAGCAGTCGGCCAAGAAACCCTCCACTTCACTGAAGAGGAAGCCAGTTCAAGGGCGAGAGACGACTCCTCATCCTAAATCTAGGAAGCGGGAGCCACCTGCCCTTGATTTCACAAAATTCCATTTTCCTACAGGAAATAGGAAACCTGTTCGTCATATTCAGGCGGACGGGTCGAAGCAGACATTCACAGACGCTCGGCTACTGCTAGAGCAGAAGAAGAGTGACCGATTGTTCGAGTCGGCCTCTACTTCAAACTTTCAAGACAGTCTGCGAAATGCCTCGATGAGGCATACTCAGTCGTATCATGAGAGTCAGTCAGGCGGCACCTCCCGTCAGTCCGGCTTTCATAGCGACCAGGCGGTACCAAACTTACCATTTGTGCCGCAACAACAGTATTTTTTGCAGCCACCTCCGTTTGGTGGACCTGCAGCAAAAAACGTCCAACCTATGGACTGGCAGCTACGGTTGCTTAGACTTGGTGAACAGCCGTCGGCCTTCTCCAAGGAAATTACTGATGCCGCTCAGCCGGCCAAAGTGAAAAAATGTACTAGTAGGCGCCTATGACGACACTACTAACCCAGAAGACCATCTGATGGCATTCACCAACCTGATGTATCTTCAAGGGTTGGATGATCCCACTTGGTGCAAGTGTTTCCCAGCGACTCTCAAAGGAATCGCACAACAATGGTTCGGCAACCTGCCGACTGGTTGTGTAAATAGCTTCAGGACGCTTGCTTACTTGTTCACCTCCAACTTCGCCATGAACATCCCTGCGAAGAAAACGACCCTTGATTTAGGAACAATTCAACAGGGTGAGAAGGAGGGGCTTCGTTCTTACATCAGGCGGTTTAACCTGATGAGAATACAGATTCAAGGGTTACCGGATGAGGTAGCCTATACTGACTTTTTCAGAGGTCTCAAAGACGGGTCTACCTTCAAATTTGATTTGGTTCGAAAGAGGGTGGCGACTCTTCAAGAGGCCTTGATTGAAGCAGAAGCCTATATACAGGCGACTGATCTTTGTACGGTAAAACAGTCAGACGGGAAAAGGTTCGACAAAAGAGAAGGACGACATAAACAGTCGTCAAACAAGGATGAGAAGAGAAAAGAGGTCTGGGCAGCTGATTCCTCTAAACAGCCGGCCCAGAAAAAGAAAAAAGAATTCAAACCATACTCCCCAAAGTATGCGTTTAACAAGGATAACCAGTTTATCCTAAAAGAAATCAAGGGACGGATCTCAATTGAGAAGCCGATCCCCATGAAGGGTTCTGCAAACAACCGGAACCAAGATAAATTCTGTGCTTATCATGATGATGTTGGTCATCACACCAATGACTGCATCAGTCTCATGCGGTATCTGGACCGCCTGGCTGAGCAAGGTGATCTTGACACTTTTGTCAAGAAATCTACGGGGAACACTTCCTCAAAAAAGCAGTCGGCCAAAAAGAATCAACAGGCCGACAGCTCCGATACAGATGATGCAGTCGTCTACACCATTGCAGGCGGCTTCTCAGGAGGCGGCCCCACTATAAGGGGCAACAAAGACAATATCAGGCGGTTAGATGTAAATTCCGTTCACCAAGAACGGCCGTCCAAATATTCATTTCCTGAGATTGTCATCACTGAAGAAGATCTAGGAGGGGTAAGAGGGCCGCATGACGACCCTATCGTTATTGAATGTAAAGTGGCCAACCAGAGGGTTGGTTGAATCCTCATAGATACCGGAAGCTCCTCAGATCTCATCAGTAGCAAATGTCTGTCGAAACTAAAATATCAGACTGATTGCATACATCCGGCCTCCCACCCTTTAGTAGGGTTTGGAGGAGGAGTCGTCCACCCAGTGGGACGAGTGGATTTACCCATCCGCCTAGGCGAAAAAGGGGAGGGACGACACATGGTAGTCCGGTTCCTGGTAGTAGAAGAACTCTCGGCCTACAACATGATTCTGGGTCGACCAACCCTGAATAATTCCAAGGCTGTTATAATCCCATCTCTTATGTTGCTCAAGTTTGAGAGGGATAATGGAACAGTCGGCTCCCTAAGGGGAGATCAGAGGATGGCCCGAGAGTGCTATCTCTCGGATATCAAGCCCACTGTTATGGCCACTGGGTCAAGCGGTGAAAAAACAGACCTTGACAATGTCAAGGACAGTGCGCCTGTTCAAGAAGCAGGCGGCAAGAAGAGAAAGGCATCCCAGACAGGGGCCGCAAGAAAAGAAAGAAAATAGTAATCAGTGGCAGAGGAGCGATCGGATGAGTTCCGCCCTCAGCCGGCTGGTGAGCATACGGACCTGATCTTAGACGACTCACGTCCTGACCGAACAGTCAAAGTTGGGACGACTGCTCTGAGAGACCTTGGTGACGACTTTCACAAACTATTGAAAGAATACATGGACATCTTTGCATTCGAAGTCCATGAAATGTCAGGCATTAGTCCTGATCTGGCGGTACATAAACTGGCCGTGGATCCGAAAAAGAAGTCTGTACCGCAAAAGAAGCGGAACCATGGCAAAGAAAGAAGTCAGGCGGCAGCCGCCGAAGTTAAAAAATTACTTGATGCAGGGTTCATTCGGCAATGTTACTTCCCAGACTGGGTTGCAAATGTGGTGCTTGTTAAAAAGCCGAATGGCACCTGGCGAATGTGTGTAGACTACACAGACTTAAACAAGGCGTGCCCCAAAGACAGTTACCCTCTGCCTAAAATTGATAACCTGGTCGACTCAACAGCCGACCATGCTTTGATGAGCTTTATGGACGCCTATTCTGGTTTCCATCAGATTCCTTTATGGAAGAAAGATCAGAAAAAGACGGCCTTCGTCACTGATCAGGGGTTATACTGTTACACGGTCATGCTGTTTGGTCTTAAGAATGCCCCGGCTACCTTCCAGCGAATGATAAACACTGTGTTCTTTGATTAGATTGGGAGAAACGTCGAGGCATACATTGATGATATGATTGTCAAGACTAAACTTCAGAAAGATCATCTGTCAGACCTCCGAGAAACTTTCGCCACACTCAGGCGGCACCATGTCATGCTCAATCCCAAGAAATGTGTATTTGGAGTTGAGTCTGGGAAATTTCTCGGATTCCTTATCAATCAGAGAGGAATAGAGGCGAACCCTGAGAAGGTGCAGGCGGTCATTGACATGCAGTCGCCTCGTACCATCCGAGAGGTTCAGAAGTTAACAGGTTGTCTGGCGGCCTTGGGAAGATTTCTAAGCCGATCAGGCGACAAATGCCTATACTTTTTCCAGGCAATTAAGAAAAAGGCAAGGTTTGAATGGGGGCCGGATGCTGAGGCCGCCTTCCAGAAATTAAAAGTTCACTTGCATTCCTTGCCGAGGCTGGTCAGCCCTTTGCCAAAAGAAGTACTCTACATGTACTTGGCCGTCTCTGATCATACGTTAAGCGCTGTTCTCCTTGCTGAAAGAGACGGCTGTCAGCTCCCGGTCTACTTTGTCAGTCACGTACTGAAAAATGCCGAGTTGAGGTATCCCCTAGTGGAGAAATTTGGTCTTGCACTCTTCATGGCTGTTAAAAAATTGAAGCCCTACTTTTTGGCACATGCAATCGTCGTGTATACAGACCAACCTATCAAGCGGCCACTTACCATCATGGAGTCGTCAGGCCGAATGATCAAATGGGCCATAGAAATACAGAGCCTCGAAGTTACTTTCGAGCCTAGAAAAGCAATGAAGGGGCAAGCCTTTGCTGACTTTATTGTAGAGATGACTCGTGCTCCTGACTCTCAAGTTCCAGACCAAGTATGGAAGGTATATGTGGACGGAAGCTCTACTTCAAATGGTTGTGGAGCAGGCGTCATATGTCAGTCGCCAGAGGGCGACAGGTACGAGTATGCTCTACGCTTCAGTTTTCAGGCTTCAAACAATGAGGCAGAATATGAAGCTTTACTGGCCGGGATCCGCATGTGCAAGGCGGCAGGGGCAAGAAAAATAGACGCCTGTTCCGATTCACAATTGATAGTGAGTCAGTACAATGGCGAATACGAAGCAACCCATCCGGCTATGATCAAGTATTTACAGGCGGTCCGACAAGCAGTCGGCTCCCTTGAGGATTTCCATCTGATCCAAGTGCCGAGATCAGAAAACAACTAGGCGGATACACTATCAAAATTAGCATCATCCGCCTCCTCTGATACTCCTCGTACTGTTTTTTGGGAAGTAATGGAAAAGAGAAGCATCGAGGAAAACCCTATTGGAATCCTAGACAGAAGCTCAACCTGGATGGATTCAATCAGGGCATATCTGACAAACGGTACACTGCCGGATGACCCTCAACAGGCGGCAGCACTGAAAAACGAGCCACCTGTTTTGAAATGATAAAGGGAGAACTTCACAAAAGGGGGTACCTTCAACCCTTCTTAAAGTGTGTTACTCAAGAAAAGGGACGAGAGATACTAGACGATCTTCACTCTGGTTACTGTGCTTCTCATATAAGCGGTAGGACGCTTGCTCAAAGGGCAAGGCGGCAGGGCTACTTTTGGCCTACTTTGGAAGCAGATGCAATGGAGATGGTGAAAAAATGTGACAAGTGCCAAAGGTTTGGCAAACTAATTCACCGTCCGGCTACTGATCTCACTACCATTCATAGCCCACTACCGTTTGCTAAGTGGGGCATGGACATTCTGGGTCCATATACGCCTGCTACAGGCGGAAGGAGGTACATACTTGTTGCCGTTGACTACTTCACTAAATGGGTAGAGGCGGAGGCTGTAAAGGGAATCAAGACTAAAGATGTAATTTCATTCATTTGGAAAAATGTCATCACTCGGTTCGGGGTTCCCATGTCTATGGTTTTTGATAATGGTCCCCAATTTGAGACGCTTGTTCTCAAAAGCTGGTTGGGTGACCAAGGAATTGCAAACTACTTTGCATCTGTCGGCCGTCCACAAGCAAACGGCCAGGTAGAAGCCTTTAATAAAATCATCTTAGACGGTCTCAAGAAAAAGATTGAACGAGCAGGCGGCCTATGGGCGGATGAACTACCACATGTTCTCTGGTCCATTAGGACGACTGAAAAAGGGGCGACTGGAGAAACGCCATTCCTCCTAACTTACGGTGCGGAAGCTGTTCTTCCAATAGAACATTACGAGCCGACTCTTCGAGTAATGCTATATGACGAAGAGGCAAACTGGGAAGCCATGCGCCTGGCATTAGACTCACTTCCTGAAAAGAGGGGAAATGCTGTCTTGCGCCATGAAATCTATCGCCTGAGAATGACTAGATCATACAACAAAAAAGTACACAGGCGTCCACTCAAAGTAGGGGACTTTGTACTTAGAAAAATGGAAGCAGTTGGTAGGGCTAATGAGTCTGGCAAACTAACTCCCAACTGGGAAGGACCCTACTGAATCTGTGAGGAAGTCAGGGACGGTACCTACCGTCTGGAAACACCAGACGGACAACCGTTGCCTCGAACTTGGAATGTAGATAATCTTAAGAATTATTTCTTTTGAATGATGTAAATAGTCAAGAGCTACTTAATAAAAGTTTGCACTTACTATTCAATTTTGTACTAAGAGGGGCACGCCTACTAACAAATAGTCGGCTACTCTCCATGTTTAATTTTTATTTAAGAGGGGCATCCCGTCTGTACCTTTACAGTCGGCTACTCTCCATTGAGTATTTTTACTCTCTTCAGAGGGGCATGCCGTCTGTACCTTTACAGTCGGCTACTCTCCATTGAGTTTTTCACTCTATCTTCAGAGGGGCATGTCGTCTGTACCTTTACAGTCGGCTACTCTCCATTGATTTTTTCACTCTATCTTCAGAGGGGCATGCCGTCTGTACCTTTACAGTCGGCTACTCTCCATTGAGTATTTTACTCTATTTTCAGAGGGGCATGCCGTCTGTACCTTTACAGTCGACTACTCTCCATTGAGTTTTTCACTCTATCTTCAGAGGGGCATGCCGTCTGTACCTTTACAGTCGGCTACTCTCCATTGAGTATTTTACTCACAATAGGGGCATGTCGTCTGGACATATAGTCGGCTACTCTCCATAAGAAAATGGCCGACTGGTTCCAAACACATAGCCACCCCACTAATACTTAGCTAAAAAGATTAGGGCCTGGCCGACCCTGTGCCTAACAGGCGGCTACCCTTCTTTTACTTAGCATCTACGTTCACCAAGAACTTACCAAGGCCACAGGTCGAATGATCAGACCAGGCGCCAAGCCAACTGATCAAATCTACAAAACTAATACGACCTGTCCCAACATCATAGCAGGCGTCCGGCGGCATCCCTCCGGATGAAATTCGTCGCAGAGAGCAGCTCCCTTTTGGGTGGAACATTGCTCTATAAACTAATTACACGGCACCTATACGACTGTCCCCAAGGGCAACCACGTAGCCGTTTTTGAGACAAGGATAACTCTATCACTAACCAAACCAGTGGTAGAAGTTGACATCTGAGTCAGATGACCGCCTGTATTACTTGGGATAAATGCAGGGGGTACCTCTTGAGTTAATAGCCAACAAACATTGGCGAATCAAGGGGTCTAGCCGGCCTCCGCCGCCTGGTACCTCTACTACTCAATCTAGAGCGTGACGGAGACTAAGTAACTCCTATGTTAACTTATAGTCACTCCCTCAAACTTAGTATGGAGCCTAAAAGGTATGAGTCGTCCGCCTGTTTTTAGCAAACAGGGGCTCTCAATCACTACTCCTGCTAGGTTAACAAATTATGAGTTAAAAGCCAACAAACATTGGCGAATAAAGGGAAACAACCGGTACCCGCCGCTTGTTATCTCTACTACTCAGTTACTTGGCGACTACGTAACACTCATGTTTACTTGGTCAGACCACTTTCCTACTTGGTTAAATTTACAAATGACAGGACCGTCTGCCTAAAAAGGATCCAGACAAAATAGTTCGAATACCGATTGGATAAATGGTCGACTGATCGTCTATCCTGGAAACAGACAACCAGTCGTCCAGGGGCATAGGCGGCGTGACTAACTATCCGTACCTGTCTGCAACTATCGGCCATGCTGTTGGGAAGATGAAGCTCTTGGAGCACCCGTCTACAAAAAAAAAAAAAAAAAAAGTTAGTATATGCATAAACACAACTCCAAAAAGAGGGTGAAAGGTTCGGAGCTCACCAAGGGTGCCCCCTTCTTGGGGGAGCCGGTTGAAGCTTGCTGCATGATGGAGGCCCGCAACATGGCCGCCGCAGTCTTGGAGGCGGTGATTTTGCTCATGGCGTCAGCTGCAAAAACAAACAGCAAAGTTAATAAAAGATAACAAGAAATGTATGGAACAACAGAGTATTCAACAGGCCGACTACCTCTTGAGCACCGACTGCTGAGGCCACAGACGGCCAAAAAGAACTCGTCGTAGAGCCATTTGAAGCTCGGGACGCAGTGTAGGGGTACTTGCTCTCGTACCCCTGAAGTAGAGTCGACCCTCGACTCTACTTTAAAGAGTCCTTTATCAAGGATCTCTTTCTTAGCCTTGGGGGGAACAGGCGACATGCTACGGCCGCCTGCAAGAAGGGGCGGATTCCTGTTCCACCTATTGAAGCGCTTGTTCAGCTCAATGTCTGAACTCTCAATGATGAGGAAGGTGCTCCGCCAGTCCTTCCACTTGTTTGCTTTACCTCTCGTCATGAGGTAGCCCCTGTGGCTTATCAATTGATACCAGCCGGTACCGCTTGTCTTAGGGGTCCGGCTGAGATAGTTCATATGGGCGAAAGCCTCGAAGCTCGGCTCCACCCCGTGCAGTTCGCACCCGGCCACATAGCCGAGTACGTTGACCCAGGAGTTTGGGGCTAACTGCCATAACCCCAACTCATACCCATCCAAAATCCGCTGAACAGCCGGATGTAATGGGAAGCGCAGCCCTGCCTTGATGGCCGCCTCGTAGCAGCCAAAGCAGGCGCTATCATAACTGGAACCAGCCGGCCAGACGACTGTGTCTTCAGGATCCGGCAAAAACACTAGAAAGTCGGGGCCCATGGTGTGGTTTGCAATAAAGCTCTCCACTTTCTCTTGCATGGCTGTTATCCGGCCCCGAGGTACCGTGCAGTAGTAAGGGGTATTTTGCTCTCGGTAAGAGGCGGATGGCTCCGCCCAATTGTCCCCCTTCTCAACTGCGTGAGAAAGTCTCGCCTCTTGCAGGTGGCTGTTTTTCTCTTCTGTGTCCAAAGAAGCATGACCAGAAGAGCTTGACTCGGAATCGTCCTCTGACGAGTCCGAAGAGGACGACTCCTCCCCTCTCCCGGAGGGGCCCGCCTCCTCTCTTTGAACAGGAGCAGAATTGTTAACTGTTAAATGGGAAGGGGTCATTATGACTCCACCCACAGAATTACCGGCTTTCAGGCCGCCTTGTTTCACTTCCACATCTGGCGCCTGGTCAGATGTTTCACTAAGCGGCACCCTGTGGGAGGAGCCGTCTGAATTTGAGATCCTAGCAGTCTTTTTCGTTCTGGCCATCCTGCTCTGCATAGACACAGATATAGTCGGACTTTGTATAAAGGGCAAAGATGGGTCCGGAAAAGGGCAGGCGGCACTCCTAGTCCTAGATTCAGCCGTCCCCGGTGATCGGCTGATCACTAACCTAGGTCATGTCGTGTGCTTCCGTGGTGCCATTTCAAAAAATAAAAAGAAAATTAAGAGTAAGAGAACTGACAGTTACCTGAGCGAGTGACGGTTGATGAAGTTCTGAAAATCCTGTGCAGTCGGCTTGTCAGAACAGGCGGTAGGCAGAAAAGGTCCAAAATGTCAGAGCAAGTTCAGGGGTCCGAATGTTCTCAAAAAGTTCTCAAGTGTGAAAATGACTCAAGACAACTCTCCCTTATATAGGCAAAGTGAGAAGGCGAAGGGTCACTTTCAGAATTCAAAATTTGGGCGGGAAAATCTCTCGGCCTTTCGCCGCCTGTTACAGTGCGACACCTGTCACAGGTAACACGTGACCAATCACGTGCCACCTGTGAGGGGCAAATGATTAGGGGATTTTGCTCCCACCAATCGGAATGCGCCACGTGGGCCAATCAGGTCCTGCCAAGTGTCCCCCAGTTGGAACTGTCAGGGCTTGCCACGTGGCACGCGCTTATTCGTCCACCCTGGACCTATTATGTCATGACATGTGGCATACTCCATGCCTAATGGAGAAACCGGCCACCCAGGCCCAACTTCCGAGGGAAGCCCAATCAGCCCTAGGTTAACCTAAACCTAGGATGGGCACGTTTCCCAAGGTTATAAATACCTCCCTTAATCCTCATTAAGGGGGATATAACGAAAAAACACATTAATTACACACAGTAATAACCGGCTGATCTCGCTAACAAAGCAGATTACCTACGTTAAACACTCTCACCTAGAGAGACCTAATCACTTTAATTTCCGCATTAATTACTCCTTAATCAAGTACTAACTTGACCGTTGGAGGCGGAGCTCCCAGGAGTCTCCGTTATTTTGCAGGTACAGGCGTCCGGTTCCAGTCTCGGAATTGTAACTCTCCCGCAGGACATCAGAAAACCCCGAAACACCTTGCATCTCAAAACAACTCATAATCACATATTTATAAGTGTTTGTCATTTGAAATTACATAAAAATCACCAAGTTCTAAGTTTTTGGGTCCAATTCATCAAAATAAAGCCATTTTGAGCTGAAATGGCTACTCACTTGACTATTTTCTTCATTTCTCAACTTATAAACTCCTTGCATCTCAAAACAACTAATAATCACATATTTATAAGTGTTTTTCATTTGAAATTACATAAAAATCGCCAAGTTTTAAGATTTTGGGTCCAATTCATCAAAATAAAGCTAATTCGAGCCGAAATGGCTACTTACTTGCCTATTTTCTTCATTTCTCAACTTATAAACTCCTTGCATCTCAAAAAAACTCATAATCACATATTTATAAGTGTTTGTCATTTGAAATTACATAAAAATCGCCAAGTTCTAAGTTTTTGGGTCCAATTCATCAAAATAAAGCCATTTTGAGCCGAAATGGCTACTCACTTGCCTATTTTATTCATTTCTCAACTATTTCAGATTTCCAATGGAAGCAAAACTTCAAAGAGAAAGAGGGTGGAGAAGCCTAAAAGAATTGATCAACCTAAGACGAAGCTAAGTGAACAACGGTCCAAGAGTGAACAAGCGTCGAAGTTGCACTCTTCGAAAGGTTCACCCATGCCTCTTACTCCACTTGTTGAAGACATTGTTCTTCAATCGCTCTCTACAGACATGACCTTTCTTCACAACTGTGCTTGTCATTTGGTGGGTCCCATGGAAGTTGCACTTCCTAAGGCAATGTTCCACTATGATGAGGATGCAATTGCATGGATCAGCAAAGAAGATGTGAAGGAATTTCTACGTGGTGCAAAGCTTAACATTTCCCTCATTCAAACATTCATGAGGTACTTCAATGCCCACATAATCTATACTTTTTTCAAGTTATTCAAATTGATGGTGATTATCCTACATCTGATAAATTATTCAATGTTCATGCACGCAGAGCACTACAGGAGCACTTAACTGACACTGATTCTCCTTGTAAAGTTGGGTGGTTATGCCCCGAGCAGTTATCTACTACTAAAATCATAGGCAACCCCCATAACGTGTTGTACTATGTTGAACAGAGTATAAGGGAATCAGCGCGTGCGGGAGACAAGTTCATATTCGCCCCATGTTATAGAGAGTAAGTCTAACCATGTCAAATTCAATCGATTTGGCCTCATTATATGTTGAGTCCTAAATATTAATTACCTTGTCTATTGTGAACTTATGTAGGGAGCATTGGAGCCTCATGGTAATTTGTAATTCCACTAACAGAATTTATCACCTTGATTCAACTCGATCATCGGAGAAGTGGCTCGTGAAGTCTATATTGCAAAAGTAAATATATATAGCAACCTAGTGATGATTATTGCTAATAATAACTAATTTAGTAATCATACGACTAATAAAATTTGAATGTACTTTTTTATACTACAGTGTTATGAAGAAGCTACATTGTCGTGCTCCAAAGGGTCCAACATGGAAGACACCGTTGGTAATTTACATGATATTGTGATTATCTTGAAAATCTATGGTAGTAAATATTTTCTCATTTCCTTTGAATGTTTCAATGATGTGATTTTTTTGTCATATGCTAGTGCGCACAACAAGAGAATGGACTTGATTGTGCTTTGTATGTGATGAAATTCATGCTTGACATTGTGACTCATTGTACGGACACTCAACAGCTTGATGAGGTAAGTCCTAAAACTTCTTGAAATGCTATATTGATGTGATTTATAGCCTTAGACACCTAATATTATCCAACAATGACATGTTATGAGAAACAAAAAGGCTATTTCACAAGAAAGGTAGAAAATGGGCTGAATAGAAGTCATATGGGCCATATTAGGGCCATTTTGTGTTAATATGTTCTTTTGATGTGATTTATTTCCTTATACACCTATAACTAGATAATATTGACATGTTATGAGATAAATAAAGTTCATTTAATAAGAAATGTAGAAAATGGGTAAAGTAAGGTCATACAGGCCATATTCGGGCCATTTTGAGTAAAAAGCGTCATAAACCTTAATAAAATGCTCTCCTATACAATTTTAGGGCTTACACACATAGAAATACCCAACATTGACATTTTATGAGAAATAAATAGTTCATTTGATAAGTAATGTAGAAAATGGGCTACATAGAAGTCATATAAGCCCTATTTGGGCCATGTTGAGTAAAATGCGTTGTTAAACTTCTTGAAATGCTATATTGATGTGATTTCTAGCCTTAGACACCTAATATTATCCAACAATGACATGTTATAAGAAACAAAAAGGCTATTTCACAAGAAAGGTAGAAAATGGGCTGAATAGAAGTCATATGGGCCATATTAGGGCCATTTTGTGTTAATATGCTCTTTTGATGTGATTTCTTTCCTTATACACCTATAACTAGATAATATTGACATGTAATGAGATAAATAAAGTTCATTTAATAAGAAATGTAGGAAATGGGCAAAGTAAGGTCATATAGGCCATATTCGGGTCATAAACCTTAACAAAATGCTCTCCTATACAATTTTAGGGCTTACACACATACAACTATCCAATATTGACATGTTATGAGAAAGAAATAGTTCATTTGATAAGTAATGTAGTAAATGGGCTATATAGAAGTCATATAGGTAATATTAGATAAAATACATATTGTTTGCCTAATAAATTATTTTTAAAATAATGTTTTTGTATTTCAAGTTTTGCAAGGTCCAAAATGATGGTCCGTTGACAATCAAGGAGCTTAATGAAGTTCGTGACATGTTGGCGTCTTTTATCACCTTCAACATGTAAATGGCATTGTAATTGTAAATTATTCATTATATATGTACTTACTATTATTTGTATATGTAAGCAACATTTTTTTTTGTATTGCGTTTGGGAATATTTATATCTATATATATAATTGAATTCTTGTTTCTAATATTATTTTTGTATCTAGCTTATTGTAATAATTAATAATATTATTATTATTAGTTATTATAATAATAAAAATTATTAATTATTATATTTAATATAATTGCTGGAATTACAGGTTATTATTATTGCAGGTTTTGTTTTTAAATATTATTGCACGATGGAAAAAAAAAACGAAAAAAAAAATTGGTTAATAGGCACCGGTTAGGCAGCAATCGGTGCCTAAACTATTTACCACCCAAAAAAAATGGCAGGAGAGCAGTTTTAGGCACCGGTTAACCGGTGCCTATTTCACCCTATGGCACCGGTTTTGAACCGGTGCCAAAAACCATGTTTTTGGCACCCCTCACATAGGCAGCGGTTCAAACCGGTGCATTAGACCGGGTTTGAACCGCTGCCAATTGCCTTTTTTCACCTAGTGCAAGCCTTGACTGCAAAGGCGATCAAAGGCCGCATCATAAGTCATTCCTAAAGGAGTGTAAGTTCTTTTCTTCTTGGGCAATGGAGTATCAAGAGCTAACAATTCATTGAGATCAACTTGACTTATATTATTGGTAGTATTTCCGTGCTTAGAAGACGAAGAAGAAGGATGGTCGTTCTTCTTGTTTTTCCAATTGTTATTATTGTTACTACCAGCAGTCTTTATTAGCTCATCCTCGATATTGATGTCGATGTCGTATACAGCTTCGAAAGTGTTCAGTGGAAGAAATTTGAGATGTTCCCAATATTTATGAGTTAGATTTTGAATAAAGAGGCGAACCATCTCTCTTTCTTTGGGTGGAACTACCAAGAGTGAAGCTGTTTCCCTCCACCTGTTCAGGTAAGCGGTGAAGCCTTCATTCTCTTTCTGTTTGAGAATGGAGAGTTCACGTTCAGAAGTTTTAGTTTGAATGTTACATTTGTAACGATTCATGAAACTGTCGGTGACATCTTGCCAAGTCGCAGTATGCTTGACATCTAAGGAATAAAACCTTTGTTGGCAAGCATGTTCTAAGGAGAGAGGGAACACCGTAGGGAAGAGTGTTACGTTCAATCCCTTAAGAGCCATGGTTGCAGAGAACGCCTTCAAATGGAATATTGGATTGTCAGTAGGCTTGAACTTTGGAATATCAGCAGTGGAGAACTTTTCAGGGAGTCTATCCTTCACATCCAAAGGAGTGGGAGGTCGTTCCACATAAGTGAAATCCTCAGAGATCTTACTCATTTGTTCCTTCAGTTTGTTAAGGGTGGAAACAGTGACCTTATTTTGTTCCATGGTAGTGACCCTAGTGGTAAGGGTCTGCATCATGGAAGACAGTGCCTCAATGGATTTGTTGATGTTTTAATGTCTTCTTTAGTGGCCATTGAAAGGTGATGAGTAACGGAGATGGCAAAGTTCTCTTTGAATGCCTATTAGATCTGAGAGATTGTTGCGGTAATGGCTTGAACCGTATTGATCTATCCCTGTTCCTTGACCAAGTACTGTGAAATAAAATAGTTCACTTAATTGTTTGACTCGTTGCTCAAGATAGGAAAGGAAGGAAAAAAAATAGACATTTGAAAACAGGTGAGAAAACTCCACTCATTTTTTATTATGACGAAAAAAGGGTGCATGAACCTAATATACGATCATAAACGACCTGGTGCACGACTCGAGTTGGAACATAAAGAAAGTGTGTGGATTATACTTGACTCGTGAGTGATTAAGTGATGTTATAAGACTCGTGGTATGATCGTATGGCTAGACATGTGAACAATAACCAAAATGACTGACGTGAGGACCAAATTAACACGGAAGACTTGACTAACGCTTTCTTTTTTATTTTTTGGAAATTCCACCGTGTCACGGTGGAAATTTGCCGTGACACGGTAGAGTTTCCCGTGGCGCGGCAGCCCCCTCTTTTTTTTTTTTTTTTCTTTTGCAGGTCCACCGCGCCACGGTGGACAGTCCCGTGTCGTGGCAACCATTCCCGTGCCACGGTGGATGTTGACGTGGCACGGGAATTTTTTTTTTGCAGGTCCACCGTGCCACGGTGGACTGTGCCGTGACACGGTGGACAGTCCCGTGTCGCGGCAACCATTCCCGTGCCACAGTGGATGCTGACGTGACACAGGAATTTTTTTTTTTTAAAAAAAAAAAAATAAAAAATCTATAAATTCTACTTGTTTATTTTTAAAGGGAGGATACCATCCGACTTACTCCGAAAAAAAAAACGACACAAATACAAGACTTCCCTAAAATACGGTCAAAAAAGTGGTGCACGACTTAAAGCAAAAAAGTGTGTGAACACGACATGTGAGTGATTAAGTGAGGTTATAGACGCGTGTTTTGACCGTATAGCTAGACATGACACCAAACTGGACACAGCATTCGCACAAAAATCGAAAAAAAAAGACTGACAGGACACTTTCCTGGGCACCGTGTCACGGTGCAGACTGTCGTGACACGGTGCAGTCTGCCGTCAGACGGAAGACAGCCCCGTGTCACGACATTGTTCACTGTGGCGCGGCAGAACATGCCGTGACACGGTGCGCAGTTCCAGGTCACTTTTGTGATTTTTCCAGATTTTAACCGATTTTAGATCCGTACTAATTACTATGTGATAATAAAAACCCTCGGTCATGGGTTAAACAAAAGAGCAAACACATGAAGGTTAACACCAAACAACCACATAACATTTAGGCACGATGATGTAAAAAAGTTCGCAACCTAGAGTCAAGATCTATGTTCAACTATTGGTCAAGCTTTGGGTGTCAAAAGAGTACCATGGTTAAGAGTTTGGACGCATTAGCAAGTCAGCCTCCCTTGAGGGTGTATGCCAACGGGCGGCTCCGCGAGTTCGTGATGAAATCGAACTCGACTCATGGTTTGGGTGGATTTAATAACTCGGATGAACCCTTATTGCCATGAGCGTTTTTGGGTCGATAGAGCTTAAATCCCCCGGGGCTAAGACGCATGTAGAACACATACGTTTTTTCAGAAAAATCGAAGGAAGTCGACTGTGAGGAAAGAAAATTAGCCACCGGACTGATTTTAGGATTGCCGTGACACGACAAAAATTTCCGTGTCACGGTACTATGCACCGTCAGACGGTGCACTGTACCGTGACACGGCAGATTCTGCCGTGGCACGGCAGTCAGAAGATCTGACTGGTGCCCTATTTTCCTTCGCGCGCTACCAAGTTATCCAATTTTTCCTACGGGACAGACCTGAATGCGACGTTAAAACGTCTATGCATATGCAAAAATGCCAAATTAATCACAGGAATATTTTTCAAGAATCTTTCAAGTCTCATCCACTCATCTTAATTAAATATCAATCACTCAAATCAATAAATAACCAAGAATCCTCCCCAGTGGAGTCGCCAAATTGTAGGCGTCGCTCGAAGTGCGCCTACGTTAAAAGCATGTGTGAATATGCTTGGCACTCATAGGAAGTGGGAATTGACATAATACGATTAGGGACAAGGAAAGTAGGGAGCCGCCAACAAGTTTTTAAGGAACTTGTAAACCGTTCACGGATCATAAAAAGGCAACCACGAATAAGGGACAACAAAGGCAACAACGATTGACCCGTGAAGGTTACACCCCATTCATAATCCATGAGATTACTAACTCCATATGGTTCGGAACCACAAAAGGAGGATCGGGGATGATGGTACGAAGTGAGTCGTGGAGTCACATTCGCCCGTATTGGCCTCTACTCGATTCTTATAGTGAAAAACATTCCTGTGATCTCAAAGGCATACAAACAATAATTCAATTCGCTCCAAACTATTATTTAACTAAATTGGTTTAATATTAATGCACACATAATTCTAAAATATTGGTGATCACTTCAATTAATAATAAGATTAAAAAGGATCCTAAACCGGTTGTCCAAATTATCTTATTAGGCGTGATTTTCAATTACATATTCCCTTTAAACATGCAATATGGTGATCATAAAAAATAAAACAACATTAATATTAAAACCAATTTAATCACAATTCCAACAACATATAATCGTTAGAAAAATAATAAAAATAAAAGGAGCATGACTCTTACTTTGATTCTGTTTGTTTGCAACTACAAAATAATAAACGAGTTAGTAACTTCAAGAAAATAATAAAGCAATAATTAAATTAAATTAAATAAAGTAAGGTAGATTTGGGGCCAAACCCTCAAACAGTTCTACCTTTCATGCCTTGGCTTAAGGATGGAACCACGAGTAAAGTTTGGACTCCTTTGAGTACTTGAAGAAGGAGTTTTGAAGTAGTAAAGGGGTAGGCTAGTGTTTAGGCTAAAGCATAGAAGAGAGAAAATTAAATCAGAGAATTACTCGGTACCCTTTTCATCAGAAATGAGGGGGGATTTATAGGGAAAATGTGTTGAGGGAGCACACGGAACCCTAAAATGATAAAAACCCTAAAAAAGTATCCCGTGACACGATCAAACTGTACCGTGACACGGGAAGCTCCACCGTCAGACGGTACACTTTCCCGTGACACGGTACATTTTTGGTGTGATGCGGGAAATTTTTAGAAAACGGGATAAAAAACGCGTTAAGGATTCCCGTGACACGGTAGGTACCTGCCGCGGCGCGGGAAATTCCAGCCTGTTTTTCCGTCTAAATACATTTTTAAACCTAATTTCCTTCGGCATTTTAAGTGCCGATTGATAATTTCGGGCCTTTCTGACTTTTTATTATTCGGGCTAAAATAAGAAAATAATTAAATAAAAATAAATAAAGGGTTTGGGCCAAAAATAAATAATAAAACAATAAAATAAAAAAGGCTTGGGCTAAAAATTAATTAATAAGTTTGGGCTGAAATTAAAACTATGCTTTTACCAAACATCAAAACTAATCCATGGACTGTTCAAAAATATGAATTTAATAAAATACGATTTTTTAAGCACTCTCGGGATTAAATACTAAACCCGACCAATAGTGGCGGTAAAAGGTTGTTCATCATCGGGTTTGGTTTTGAGGAGACATTTTTAGGTGTCTACAACAACGTACAATCTTTTTCTCTCTCTAAACACTTTCTCTCTCTTCATTCTTTCTTCCCCAGATTACTGACTTTAGCATCGTAGTGGTTATTCCCGGATAACCCCTCGGGCTAGTTATAATCTGTGCTGACTGTGCAGGCATTGAATTGGACGGTAAACCTTTACCAACCTCGAAGGCATTACGGTATCAGAGCTCAACCGGAACAATTGGCGCTAGAAGGAGGGGATATTAATAACTTCTATCGTCCAAAAAGACCTCCGGCAGTCATGGAAGGAGACAATGAAACTACACCCATACCGGAAACTGAAAACCGGAATGTTGATAGCGGTGTCCTAAACACCAACACCAACAAGACTGTAAACCTTATACCCGAGATAACGGTGGAAGATGAGACCCACCTTCTCTATAAGGACACTACAGATGTACCGCGAACACCGGAAAGAATTCGGGCACCAACCCCAGATCCTTTGGGAGAGTTTACTCCAGAAGAGCTAGAGATAACAGCCAAGGTTATGCGGGCAATGTTTCGAAAAAGAAAAGAGGCTGAGATTGCGGCCACAAAGGAACCCCGGAATAGACCGACAACCCCTGTAGTCATCAACCTCAAGGGTCAGTTCAATGAGGCTGGACCGCAACCTAACCCGCGGCCACCGCCCCGGGAGATGGTAGTGCCATCAGAGCGTCAGGTTACACGAACGACGTTAGGGGGAGAATCGGAGTCCTACCGGCATGAGGCTAGTAGCGGGCCGTCAAGGCATATAGCCCGAGCTGTAGTCCGATCGAGGACATCTCCCTTTACGCAAGAGGTCCTTGATCAACAAATGGAAAAGATAAAAATGCCGTCATGTACGTATGACGGCAAGGGTGACCCAAAAAGGTATATAGCGGCATTTGAGAGCCACATGTTGCTATATACCGACACCGACGATGGTTGGAGCAGCTTCGGATTGGTTCAATAATTTGGAGCCCGGGTCTATCGATTGCTTTAATACGTTATTTGAATTATTTACGGGCCAATACATAAGCAACATGTAAAGGAAATGTTGACGGCAAGCTTACTGCCAACTGGGAAGGACCATATCAGGTGTATGAGACTATAAGGCAAGGTTCTTACCGTCTTATGACCCTAGAAGGGAAACCGTTAAAAAATGTATGGAATGCAGCTGTGCTTAAAAAGTACTACGTTTAAATACTTTTAGTTTAATTAAAGCTTTAAAACTAGTGTGGATTTAGTTAACGGTAACTTTAGTTTGCAAAGTATATGTTTTATGCTCTTATCTTTTGTAATTTGGCATAAGCTATGTATAAAGTGTTATTTTGTGAGACAATATTGAATCATCTGCTTACTTTCGATATGTAAGTGTAGACGACCTAGCTAGCTGTTACACTCATTCAAGTAACGAGATGGTTGGATAACTAATGCACCTACAGGCGAGTTGAATGGATAGTCTGATCCACTTCCATTGCTCGGTCAACAAAGGTTGGAAATATAATTGCAGAATATAACCGGTATCAAACTTTGTGGAAATCAAAGCGAAATCAATTCCAATTTTTACGAGAACAAATCGAATGTGTGCTCGTAAAACTAGGGGAGCAGAAATATAGTCATGAGAACAAGAATATAGCATAAAAGCACGATAGAGTCAAATAAAAAAGCAAAATATATGTACACATCAGCAGGTGTTCCAGATAAAAGCTAAAATAAAAAAAGAGAGCTAAAGATTATCTGAACAGAGACATCAAAAGTACGTTAAATACAGAGAAATGTTTGTTAGAAAGTAGAGAAACAAGAACAAGAACCGCATGACGAAATCGACGATGACAGCCGTAAACTTTAATCCTTCGTTGCTGACTCCTTCTCTAAACCGTCATCACGAGGAGGAGTAGCAAGAAGGGCGTCATCAGAAATACGACTCTTCTTAACTTATAGGAGAAAGATGGCTGTAAGCACCATAAGCATCCTCCACCGCCTGCCATCTATCCTCATCCCAGTCCTCGGCCTTACAAACGCACCGATGAGCAGCAACCCAACCGCCGGTATAGTGATCAATCAGACCTCAAGAATGGATTGACGGCCCGATACTTGACCAGGGGCCTTTCCAAACGGGCAAGCCGAAGTTCATCCTCGGCCCTCTGTCTATCTGTGCTCTCAGCTTCTAATTTCTTTTGCAACTCGGTAATTTGAGCTTTTAGCTGTGTTTGATCCTCAAGCTGCTTTAATAGGGCGTCATTGTCGACCACCTTTTCCTCCAACATGCTAATTTTGCTTCTGTATCCGTCAAACTCAGCTTTGTGAGCTCGGCGCTCCTCGTCGGCCTTTTTGAGAACGATCTTTGCTTTGTCAACCTGCCTTTGATAATATTTGTACATATGTACAACCCCGACAGCAGAGTTGACAGTCTACCAAAAACATTTGTTATCGTTATCAGCAAGTGAGGTACCAAAAAAAAAATAAATTATTATTATTATATATATGATAACAGTAATAAATAATGTTTGGGTCCAATTTAGTCCAATTGGGCCTGGTCACTGAATGATCCAATTAAAAGCCCAAGGTTAAGGTTCAACTCTCCAAATGTGCTAAAGTCAAAAATCAACATCCTCAAAGCCATGTCAAGGTCAGTCAACGGCCCAATCAGCTTGGCCCAGCCCAACTGACTTCCGGGCCCAATCCGCCTCCTTCATTAGCCAAGGTATAAAAGCCAACAATTTGGTCAATTCTTGGTAAGACAATAAAGCCTCAAGCAACTAAACTCTTGCACAGCTTTCTCTCTCTAATATACTGACTTAAGCATCGGAGGGGCCTTCCTCGGCGTCCCCCCCGAGGCTAGTTTACGTGTATTTGTTGTGCAGGAAACCCTCGGCTCCTGCGTCGTTCGGACCGAGACCAAGTTCCCTCAAGATAAAAGGATCTTCCGAGATTCGATTGTTTTCATCCGAAACAATTTGGCGCCGTCTGTGGGGAACGCTACTAAATTTCGCGTCAGTCATCAAACACTCCGGCAGTCGCCATGACTAAGAGTGGAAAGAGTTCCAAGAAGGCTAAGAAGGGAGGAGGCCGGATTACGGTGAGGGAACGCCAGCCGGTTTATCCCTCCCCGGAGCAAGCCTCTTCCGAATCGGAGGCCCCCATTTCTCCGGAAAGGGAAGCCTCAAGAGGTCCTAGCCTCCAGGAGGAGAACACCTCGCACCACACTCGGCAGCCGGGGCCATCCCCGAGACCGAGTGGCTCAGGTGCGAGGAACTCCCCGCCGCGCCATAGCGTGCAATCCAGGTCACATCCGCGGGAGACTCCTCCCTCCGGACCCTCCACCGAGGAAGTGGCCAGAGCAGTGGCCATCTGCATGGAGTTCCTTAAAGCTCAAGGGGCTCCAATCCAGATGCCTGATGATCACCAGCCGAGAAACCTGAAAAGGAGGATCGGTCAGGATGATGGTGGACAAGTTCCACCACATAGACAGCTCGGCCAGAGGTGGCGAGGGGACACCCGAAACTCCAGTAAGGAGAGGAGGAGGAACCCTCAACCCTCTGACCACTCCGAAGCTCAGAATTCCATGGGGCCCTCCAAGGACCCGGAATTCGCCCGCCAAAGCGTTCATGAACGCTTGGGTTCGAGGGAGGTGAGTGTGCATAGCCGCCTCACCTTCCCAGAGGATACCGGACCCCACCCAACCTTGTCTCAGCCGGGGACGAAAACCACTTCCACCTCTGAGAGAGGAGGGAGCGAGGTCCCTGAGGCCGGGTACAAGGGGAAGGCGGTCATGGTTCCATCGAACTCGCCCTTCCAGAAGTGGATTCTGGAAGAGCATGTGCCAACGGTCAAAATCCCGGCACATATTACTTACGATGGTACCTCAGATCCTAAGGATCACATTGCCTCTTACGAGGGGCACATGTATCTGAACCCGAGGTCTGAGGCTACCTGGTGTAAATACTTTCCTACGACCCTCAAAGGTGTTGCCCAATCCTGGATCACCAAAGGGCTCAAGGAAGGCTCCATAACCGGTTGGAACGACCTCTCCAACAAGTTCAAGAGCAAATTCTCTACGGCCAACCGCCGAGAGAAGACCACTGCAGAGCTAATGAGTCTGCAGCAGGCGGAGGACGAGAGCCTCCGCGACTATCTGACTCGCTTCAGCAACGAGTCATCCGGAATCACGAGCCTGGATCAAGGCCTGGCCGTGTTCGCGCTACGGAACGGCCTCCAAGCTGGAAAGTTCCTGGACTTCATGGTCATGCATCCCCCGCAGACCCTGGAGGAAGCCTTGGAAGCATCGGATAGGTTCATCCGAGCCGAGGAGTGGAACAGATCCAGGTCTCAGTCTCGTCCGAGAATTGAGAAGCCGAAAGGGCAGCAGCCCGAAGTCTCGGCGCAGAGGAAAGGGAAGGCTAAGGCCTCAGAACCGTCCTCTGCTGCCGAGCCGAAGAAGGAAAGACACTTTCCCTACACGGGAAGGTACGATTCATACACTCCACTCTCCCTTCCCCGTGCTAAGATTTTCAGCACGACGAAGGACGAGGGGAGATTCAAAAAACCTCGTCCGTTGCCTCCCTGGCATCAGACGAGGGGAAAGGACCAGTGGTGCGAGTTCCATGACTCACCCGGACATCGCACCGAGGACTGCGTCCAGCTGAAGGACCAGATTGAGGATCTGGTCCGCAAGGGGTACCTGAGCCAATACCTCGCGGACAGGCGCGAGGAGAAAAAAGCTGAAAAAGATTCTCGGCAGGACCTCAACTTCGCTCGGAAGAAGGATAAGGGACCTCAGGGCAAGGAGTCCCTCGACATCCTAGTTATTTCCGGGGGAATCTCGCGAGGCACAGCCAAACGCCAACTGAGGGGTCTAACCCATCAGATTCATCAGGCTGAGCTTCGGCAGTCCCAGTCACCGGCGCCGAACATCCTGTTCACAGCCGAAGACTGTGAGGGGGTGGTATACCCCCACGATGACCCACTAGTAATCATTCTGGGCATCGCCAACCGCAACGTCTGGCGGACCCTCGTCGACGGCGGTAGCGGGGCGAACATCCTCTTCCGAGGAGCGTTCGACCAGCTGAGGATGGGAGCCGAGCACCTGGCCCCCGCACCCTACCCGGTGTCTGGATTCAACGGCTCTTCCTCGTATCCTGACGGGAAGATTACACTTCCTGTCACCATCGGCGAAGGCCGAGCAGCTAGGAATATCATGGCCGAATTTTTGGTCGTAGATGCTCCATCTGCATACAACGTGATCATGGGGAGACCCCTCATTCACGGCATTCAAGGAGTCGTCTCCACGTATCATCAAATCATGATATACGTTTCAGACGAGGGACGCTCCGAGAAAATAAAGGGCAGTCAAAAAGAAGCCCGCCGATGCAATCACCTCAAGCCATCCACGTCTCGCCGAGGCGACCGTGGCGATGGGGAGGAAAAGCACCGGGACCGAAACGCCAAAAAGCCGAGAGGCTCAGACGTTTCGGCTAATGAAGCCCCAGACAACGAGAAATCTGATGGGGGCCAAAAGGCTGACTCCGCCTCAGAGCCGAACGACTCTGATGGCCAGCCGCGGTCAGGAAAGTCTGCTAATATTGATAGCAGGCCGGAATTCGAGGAATCCAACTCTAAGAGCATGGAGACGGATGACCTGACCGAGTCAATAGAACTGACCGTAGGAGATCCGAACAGATGTGTTAGCATCGGGTCGTCACTGGAGCCAAACACCCGTGCGGCACTCGTCCAACTCCTACGGGCCAGTGGAGACGTGTTCGCCTTCTCAGCCGCAGAAATGCCCGGGATTGATCCGGACTTCGTCTCCCATAGGCTTAATGTCGACCCCTCCAGTCGACCCATTAAGCAGAAAAAGCGGAACTACTCCGCCGAAAAGAACCAGAACATCGCAGCTGAGGTCGATAAGCTCCTAGATGCTGGGTTCATTGAACCCTGTCAGTATCCGGAGTGGCTGGCCAATGTTGTAATGGTTCAGAAGGCAAATGGTAACTGGAGGATGTGCGTTGACTTCACGGACCTGAATAGGGCATGTCCCAAGGACTCCTATCCGCTGCCGAGGATCGACCAACTGGTCGACTCGACAAGCGGGCATGCTCTGCTCAGTTTCATGGACGCATTCTCGGGATACCATCAGATCTTCATGCACCCCGAGGACCGAGCTAAAACAGCGTTCATAACAAGTTCCGGGTTGTACAATTACAGAATGATGCCCTTCGGATTGAAAAATGCGGGGGCAACATATCAGAGGTTGGTTGATCAGGTTTTCGCCGAGCAAAAAGGCCGAAACATGGAGGTTTATGTTGACGACTCAATCGTCAAAAGCATAAAAGAAAAAGATCATGTCACGGACCTAGCCGAAACCTTCGCCACCCTCAGAAAATACAAAATGAAGCTGAATCCGAAGAAATGTGTCTTCGGCGTGAAGTCAGGCAAGTTCCTCGGCTTCATGGTCAGCAAGAGGGGGATTGATGCAAACCCCGCCAAAGTACAAGCTGCTTTAGACCTCCCCGAGCCGAAGACAAAAAGGGATATTCAGCGTCTAGCCGGGAGAATGGCTGCCTTGTCCAGGTTCATCTCACGAGCCTCAGACAAAGGGCTCCCTTTCTTCAAGGCGCTGAAGCTCCAAAATTCAAAAGGCATTGAATGGGGAGACGAACAAAAGTCAGCCTTTCAGCAGCTCCGTGAACACCTGGCTCAACTCCCAACACTGGCAAGGCCAGTCGTAGGAGACATCCTATACTTATACGTGGCGGTCAGTCCAGCCACGGTAAGCGCGGTGCCGCTAAGGGAAGAAGAAAAAGTTCAACAGCCGATCTATTTCGTCAGCCACACCCTGACGGATGCCGAGACGCGCTACCCATTGTTAGAAAAAGTGGCTTATGCAGTGGTGGTGGCTGCTCGGAAGTTGCGACCCTATTTTGATTCTCATCAAATAGCGGTTCTAACTGATCAGCCGTTAGAGAAAGTCCTCGGCAAGGTTGAAAAATCCGGTAGACTAGCAAAGTGGGCTTTCGAGCTCACCGAGTTCAGTATCGGTTATCAGCCGAGAACAGCCATCAAGGCGCAAGCCTTGGCAGACTTCTTGGCCGAGTGCTCCTATCAGGAGACTCTGGATGCAAGGAGGAAAATCTGGACCGTCTTCACGGATGGGTCCTCCACCGTGAACGGTTCGGGGGCAGGGGTCGTCATCACCTCTCCCGAAGGCAAAACCTTCGAGTATGCACTAAAATTTTCATTCAAAGCCTCTAACAACGAGGCCGAATACGAAGCAGCCATTGCTGGCTTAGACCTGTGCATATCGTTGGAAGCCGAGCATGTCTACCTCAAGACAGATTCTCAGCTGGTCGCCAATCAGATCCGGGGGGAGTATGAGGCTAAAGAGCCTTCAATGGCAGCTTACCTCACAAGGATCAAATCGACAATTGCGAAGCTGAGATCTTTCGAAGTAGAGCTGATCCCAAGGGGTCAAAATGCTCAAGCGGACGCACTCTCCAAACTTGCAAGCTCAACTCTGACTGAGTTAAGCCGTTCTGTCTATGTGGAGGTGCGCCGAGAAAAGAGTGTAGCCGAAGCAATATCAATCTGCTGCGCTGCACTCGAGCCGAGCTGGATGGATGACATCCTGGCTTATAAACTCAGGGACGAGCTCCCCGAGGATAGGAATTCGGCCTCCAAGATAAAGCGGATCAGTTCACGATTCCTCGTCTTCGGCGGCCAACTCCTCAGAAAATCCTTCTCCGCTCCATTATTGAAATGCGTGGGTCCAACGGATGCCGACTATATTCTCCGAGAGATTCACCTCGGCATCTGCGGAAACCACATAGGAGGGAGAACCTTAGCCCACAAAGCTCTCAGGGCAGGGTATTTTTGGCCTACAATGATCTCGGATGCAAAGAACATGGTCAGAAAATGCGAGAAATGCCAAAAATTTGCACCGGTAATCCATCGGCCATGCCTAGATCTCCAGCCAATTCTTAATCCTCTTCCATTTGCACAATGGGGGTTGGATATTCTGGGACCCTTTCCCGAGGCCCCATACAAAAGAAAGTGGCTGATAGTCGGAATCGACTATTTCAGCAAATGGATTGAAGCGGAAGCTGCTTCAAGCATATCTGAGCAAACTGTCAGACAGTTCATCTGGCAGAACATAATAACTCGGTTCGGCATCCCAAAAGTTTTTGTGTTCGACCACGGCAGACAGTTTGACAACCTGCCCTTGCGCCGATACACTGATCAATTCGGGATAAAATTGGCTTACTCCGCGGTTTGCCACCCTCAGAGTAATGGCCAAGCCGAAGCCGCAAATAAACAGATCCTTAACGCTCTCAGAAAAAGAGTAGAGGATCAAAAGTCCAAGTGGGTAGAGGAACTTCCGGGAACCCTCTGGTCACTCCGGACAACCGAGAAGGAGGCAACGGGGCATTCACCTTTTCAGCTGGTGTATGGATCCGAAGCAGTGCTTCCAGTGGAAGTGGGCTCAGAAAGCCTACGAGTGAATCTCTTCTCAGCCGAGGAAAATGAGCAGCTCATGAAAGAGTCCCTCGACTTCCTTGACGAGATTAGAGATCTAGCCCGAGAAAGGATGGCTGCACACAAGCTCAGAATGAGCAAGTCCTACAACCGAAGAGTCTATCAACGACCTCTCAGAGTTGGGGATTTAGTTTTGAGGAATGCTGCAGCTGTTCAAAAAAGTCGCATTCATGGCAAACTCTCAGCATCTTGGGAGGGACCTTATGAAATTTATCAAGAGCTTCAGCCCGGTACCTTCAGACTCAAACAAATGGATGGCACCGAGCTGAAAAACCATTGGAATGCCGATGTGCTCAAAAAATACTATGTGTAAATCCTTCGGATAGTACAATCTATGTAAGTACACTGATTTTGTTTATAAAAAGGCCATCGAGCCAGTATTCATTCAGATTGCGTGTATTCTTTAAGTCTTTATGCTTTCTACGGTTTTTCAAAAATTCAAGGTTTCATTCGGCGCTGTCCGGGGTATTGCATAATGATGCCTTGTACCTCGGCAAGCCGTAAAACCTGCCAAAAAAAGATACAAGCCCGAAGTATTGCATAGTGATGCCTTGTACTTCGGAGAATCTGTTCCTTTGGGCAAAAAGGCCATAGACTTATCCGAAACATAGCCTAAAAAAATAGGAACTGATAAAGCCCCGAAGTATTGCATAGTGATGCCTTGTACTTCGGATGAATCAGTTCCGGGTGGTAGTTGCAACTCTGAAGTATTGCATGATGATGCCTCGTACTTCAGATAAACTGCTGCCCCGGCATGGTGTTTCGGATAGTTGTTCCCTTGGATGAATTGAAGAAAGTGTCACAAGAGTACCATCTCTAGAGTGAAAACTCTCAGGTGGGAAATCAGTACTTTAAAAACAGATGTAGAAAATAAAGCAAAGTGTTCAAAGATCCTCGGCTTAGCCGAGAAAAATTATCAGCCATTCCAGAATTCAGAAGACCTCATCTTCAGATTTCTGGGGGGGCAGAGGGAAATAGAGAAATGGCACAACTGATCTAATACCCTTCAGCTCAGCCGAAGTTTGATACTTATGTCAGTTTTTTCACAAGTTGAAAACATCCGAGTACAAACGGCAAAAAGAAGTCTCAGCAGAAATGATTCTCGCTAGCCGAAGTTCTGCACTTAGCAAATATCTGAAAGATCATTCAAAGAAAGCAGTAAAGTGCGAAGACTGGTAAAGCGAAGAGAAAAAAAAAATACACAAGAAAGCTGAGAAAGTGAACTTCTTTGAAATAAAAATGTTGAATTACAAAAATAGTCGGCAGCCGCCCACAAGCGGAAAGTAACAGCTGCCGAAATACGTACAGGCAAAATAAAAATATAATAAGCTGTTGTACGATAAGGCAAGCTGAAGCAAAAAAAAAAAACAAAAGGCAAAAATTCAGAAAGCGGCAAGTCTAAAGTTGAGCGCATGATGAACCGCAAGATTCTGAAGACGACTGCCCGAGTTCCTATGCTTCAGCCTGAGGATCAGACTGATCAGCTTCATTGGGCCCAATGGTGGTCTCAGCTCCAGCAGCAGAAGAAGCAGGCTTTGCACTCTGCCGAGCCTCCCTTTCCCTCTGCTCAGCCTCCAACTCCATCCTCTCAGCTTCTTCCTCGGCTTCCTCAGCCTTAAGGATTTCAGCTTCGATTGGAGTGGCATACTTCATGTGAGGGTCTTCGGGATCTTGGACCCATTCAGCACATTTGGACCAGTCCAGCTTCGGCTCAGCATGAAGGCAGACCCTTCGGCACACTCTGAACCCGTTTCTAAAACCCATTTCATACTCTTCTTGGGTATAGATACGGACTTTGAGTAGAGCCTCAGCATCGGCCAACTTCTTCTTCGTCTCCTCCAAGTCTTCCTCGGATCTCTTCAGCTCATCGACGAGCTTGGAGGAGGAGCCTTTCAGCTCGGTAAACTCTTGCTGAACCGGGAAGCCTCGGCCTGAACTTGGACCATTTCTTCCTTCTTGGCAGTGAGCTGATCCTCAGCCTCTTGTAGCTTAGCTCTTTGAGCTTCAGCAGCAGCAGCAGCCTCTGAGAGTTGGACGTCCTCTTGGCCAGAGCAACTCTTCAGCAGCCATTCGGCTGGCTTCAAGAGCCTCTAGCTGCTGCTGCACTTCAGCTTGTGCAGCAGTTCCTTCTTGAATTCGGCTCTCAATAGCAGCCTTGAATTTGGAGACGTCCACTCCCATATGCTCCTGGAGGAATTTTTCCCCTTCCATCAGTGGGGGAAAAACCTCCATCTCCATAGCATCGCAGAAGGTTTTCAGAGCTTCGGCAGCTTTTTTACCGTACTCCTCAACCTCCTGCTGCTTCTCTTCAGCTGCTGCTTGCTTCAGCTTAGCAAGCTTAACTTCCTCTTCAGCCACCTTCCTTTCGTGCACAGCAGCGTCCACCCTATCTTGTAGGGAATCTATCAGCTCTACAGTGAGAGTCTGATTGTGCACGAACTGAAAACAGGGGCACAAGTTAAAAAAGTAAAAAATAATAGCTGAAAGGTTGAGTTCAGAAAGAAATCAAGGCAAGGAAAATTACCTGCATCATCAGCAGTTGGTTAGACCTGGCTGGGTCAGGAACTGATCTACTGGATTCGCCCATCCCAGCAGTGGCCTTCAGCGACCAGATCCTTGCCCTGTCTACTTCGGACATGCCAGCAAAATTGCCGAAGTAGGCTGCAGCTCCTTCTCGGTTTTGACCCCATATGAGGTCCCAGATGTGATCTGGGATTGGAATTCGGGGGGCCGAGAAACCCATTTCTCCAGAATGCAGAGTCTGGAAAGAAGGGAAGGACGACGATGGAGCTTGATTAGCTTTGGTTGTCTCAGCATCGTCCTTCTCAGAGGAGTCAAGTACTATGACCTCCTCTTCTTCAGGGGTGAGGACGAAAGCCTCAACCTCTCTTGCGATATCTGCCGTGAAGCCTTCAGCACTTGACATCACGGCATCTTTATTTTCGTGCTCAGCAGCACTCTCCTTGATTTCTTCTTGGACCCCTCCCTTAGGTTCGGGAGTTCTCTGATCCACCTCCATCTCAGGAGGTGGTGGAGGGGTCTTTTGAGGAGATTGGGGTGTTGGCTGGGGAACCCTCGGCGATCCATTGCCTTCCTCAGGTTCCCTTATTGCGACGCCGATGGTCATCGGCCTCTGCTGAAAATCATGAGGGCCGATGATGGCCATCCTTCGGCGCCTTTTCAGAAGGGGCTGCTCGTCCATATCTGAATCTGAAGACTCTTTGTATTTGATCTTCGGGACGAACAGGAGCTTTGCCTTCTCTGTGTCTGTTACTCTCTTCAGACTGTAACAGACAGGGGGGAAGAAGAGTGTGAGTAAAAAAAAAAAAAAAAAAAGAAAAAAGTTGTCTAAAACTCACCGAGGTCTTCAGCAAAGCCTCGTCTTCTTCAGCTGCTCTAGCTGCAGCTTCGCTTCAGCAGCTCTGGAGGACCCTTCTCCTCCTTCACAAGCCTCAAGTACCCGTGCAACCTCTTCGGCTGTGCGGGCAGCTTCAGCTTCTTCTTCCAGCAGCTGAAACAAGGGATCCCTCTTCTCCCACCAAGGCTTCTGCCTCTGATACAGAGCAACAGCCTCAATTTGGAAGTGGGAAGAGTCTAGGTGAACCTCTCGGCGCCTTGGTTCAGTGATAGGGGGAGCCCGATCAGTAACGACTCGTTCTCGGTTGACGCCAAGGCGAGCGTAATCAATGCCGACGTTGGTCTCGTCCCGTTCTGAAAAAGAAAAGGGGAGAGGTCAATTCAGTTAGTTCGGCACATCACAAGAAAGCAAAATGAAAGAAGAAAAGAGATAATTAAAAGGCCTCGGCCCCAGCCGAAAGAAGATTACCATCCCTAAACTTTCGGCTGAGGCCGACAGCTGCCAGCATATTCTCTTGGAAAACATAGTGCGTATCGGGGAGCCAAGTCTCCGGGATATGCTGCATTCGGCCGCTGCCTCCCCGGTTCGGCAGCTTGCCGAAGATGTTCTGCTGATTAAGGTTCGGGTCTGGCCCGCTATCTTCGGGAGGACCTAAACTTCCCATATCAGGATCCGGCTCGGCAAGATACCGGGGAGCGCTGAAAACATAAGGATGGCTCGGCTCCGTGGGCGCCCTAACCCAAATCCATTGACCTCTCCAGTCCTTGTCTGAAGAGTCGTTCGGCCACATGGTTAGGAACGGGGGCCGAGACTCAATCCGATACCACCCAGACCCATGGCTTCCGTGCCCACTCTGAATATTTGGCACTAGCCGATGGAGCTTTCTGAAGCAGTGCAGGTTCGGCACGTATCTGAAGAATTTGCAGACCCATAAGTACGTCATTACCCTTCGGATGCTGGTGGGGGTCAGCTGGCACAGGGAAATGTTGTAATGGATCAGCAAGTCTCGGACGAATACGTCCAAAGGGAACCTCAGCCCATACTGAAGCTGTCTCGTGTACACCCCCACATACCCCGGGGGTGGACGATGGATTCTATCGGATGCTGAGGGCATTCGGCACCAATATCCATCAGCTTCAAAAATGCCGTAGTGCAACTCAATTTGCTCAGCAAATCGATATTGATCGGCGTTCTCTACCCACCATGAGTAGGGACGGTTCTTTATCATGGCCGAAGCTACTTCGGCATCCTCCCACTCTGAAAACCCTGGGAGGATATCCCAAAGGACAGCGGGAACTTCATCATCCCGTCCTGAAGCTCTCACCCCCTCAGCCCTCTGAGGAGGAGCCGAAGAAATGGGAGTCGCCCTAACCCCTTCAGCAGGGTCAGACTCTGTCCTTCGTCCATTCCAGGTCCCAATCCTGTCCCTGGGATCGGGGATTAGCCTTGCTCTTCTTGGAGCACGGGCTCCACCTCTAACTCCCCTCACCATCGACGAATTTCGAAGGAAAAAGTCGAAAAAGGGGAAAGAGTGCAAAGTCGAGGAAAAATGAAATAAAATCAAAGGAATTTACCTTGATCTGAAGCAAAAGCCGCCGATTTACGAATTGGTAGTGACAGGTCTCAGCTTCTAAGCTTAATGCTCGGGGAATTTGCGAAGTTTTGATGCGGGCTCTTGAGCGTCCTTGAGAATTCTGGGTTTGTGTTGATGAGTGAGTGGGGAGAGAAGACGCGCCTCTATTTATATCTCCAGAAATGGGAATTCAAGGAGTCTGCGTTTCAACTTCTCTCAAGCACCCCACTAAGTAACCGTTAAACACACGACCTTGCAGTTAAATCGCCCACTACCCATCCAACTTCCGCAATTATCCACATTAACTGTTGTTATCTCATTAATCATGGGTTAATTACGGTTTAAATTCACATTTTTGGATCAGCAAATCATTCACTTCCCTCCTTTTCTGGTTAAATCAAACCCGACCCGTCATCCTTCCAAATCGGGTCTGGGGGGCAAGTTGTTTGGGTCCAATTTAGTCCAATTGGGCCTGGTCACTGAATGATCCAATTAAAAGCCCAAGGCAAAGGTTCAACTCTCCAAATATGCTAAAGTCAAAAATCAACATCCTCAAAGCCATGTCAAGGTCAGTCAACGGCCCAATCAGCTTGGCCCAGCCCAACTGATTTCCGGGCCCAATCCGCCTCCTTCATTAGCCAAGGTATAAAAGCCAACAATTTGGTCAATTCTTGGTAAGACAAAGACAATAAAGCCTCAAGCAACTAAACTCTTGCACAGCTTTCTCTCTCTAATATACTGACTTAAGCATCGGAGGGGCCTTCCTCGGCGTCCCCCCCGAGGCTAGTTTACGTGTATTTGTTGTGCAGGAAACCCTCGGCTCCTGCGTCGTTCGGACCGAGACCAAGTTCCCTCAAGATAAAAGGATCTTCCGAGATTCGATTGTTTTCATCCGAAACACATGTGATATTCAACTGACTCAATCATTAATATTCAAGTCAATTACCCATACTTCTAGTTTAGGTTCTTACTAATTTAAAGAAGGCTTTCCTAACTCTAATATTTCAGTTCAGCTACTCGCATTTCAGATCAATTTTTTGGCTTTTAAGCCTAATTTTGATGCATGTTAGTTCAACCCTATATTAATTAAAGTTATCACATATCATTTGAACATGCTAGAAATTCATCACACATATTTAAACCTTTATATATATATATATATATATCGTTTTAAGAGACTCCTTTTTTTTTTTACCAAATTTATTCTCTTAATCAAACGTTATTTATTTATTTATATATACTTCTCTCATTCCTTTTACACTACAACGATAATTTCCATAGAAATCTTCACAAATTTTGTAACATACCCACTTTAAGTAAATAAATATTTTGTTCACAATGCAAATATCTAATATCCCCTAAATTTGAAATTAGTGTTGCTTTAGGGTCTGTTCACTTCAGCTTAATTTCATTTTAGTTCAGTTCAGATCCTAATTCCTTCTCTCATAAAATATTCATTTCATCTCTATTCAGTTCACTTAAGCTCCAATCAGTTCAGTTTAGCTCAGCTCAGTAAATGTTAACAGGCCCTTAGTTAATGTTTATAGTCACATAGACAAGTTTTGTAATTTTATCTTTCTTTGTTCCTTTCCCCACTTTCTTGAACCTAGTGCACTCTCTGTATGTAGTAATATTGAAAGAATATAAACAATATATATTTATCTTTCTGTTATGTATATCAGTCTTTTATGCATGTGATGCATGCATTGGTATAATAATTTCGACATTGATAAAAAAAAGGGAAAAATTTCTACATGGTGGGTAAATTGGGTGGTGAGGGCCGATTGGGCAATGGTCATTTTGATGGCTTAGATAGCTAGATGGTGGGCTAAGTGATGGTGTGGTTTTAAGTAAGGGGTATGATAGTAACTGAATTGATTTAAGTTGTTTTCATCTATTTGTTTATCGTTTAAAAACTAATTTTGACTGAAAAATGGTCCAGACGAGGCTAGAGATAACCAATAAACCTCAGGGTTGAGAAATGTAAATTTATAGTTTTCTTGATCCGGTCCAAATGTAAATTTGTTCCCTTTTTTTTTCATATCGTGAGAATTTAATTAAGTGACAAGACAAAATAAACCCGACTTTGACCCGATCATATTTTTACCAGGTTGGGCTCCAATCCAATAAAGAGACAAACTTAGTAGCCCATTCCATATAATTAATGCAGCCCAAAAAAAGGCCCAAAAACCACACACCACTCTTCTTCCTCCACATTCGAAAGTAAAGAAAAACCCCTAAAAACACAAAATCCTAAAACCCTCAGATTCCGTTTTCTGGTGCGGCTAAAACCCTTTTCTGTCCTCATTTTCCCCAATCTTCTTCCTCAAATCGCCTAAAATGGCATCAATTGCTCTGCGAAACCCTAATTCCAAACGACTTCTTCCTTCTTCTTCTCACCAAATCCATTTCTACTCCAACGCTTGTCGAGCTCTTCTCTCTCCTACTTCCGCCATTGTTGAACAAGCTTCCAGAAATGAGTCTTCTTCTCTCTCCTCTTGGTTGCGATCTATGGCTACCTTTACACGATCGTATGACTTCTCTTACTTTTGAATTTGATTTTTCTGTTATTTGTTCGAAAATGAGTGTGTTTTTGTGTTGAGTTAGTAGGAAATGATCTGACATTTGGTAGATGAATTCTTCGAATTTGAAGTTGATTGTGTTTTGATGATTTGTGTGCATCATTTGAGCTCGTCATTTTGAGATCAAGCCTGAATAGTTCATTTTGAAAAAAATGCTATGTTGATTTTAATACACAAATTGGGAAATCAACTGCATTTTAGCAATTTTTGGTTAATTGTAAGAAATGCATTTATTATTTTGTTGAAATGATTTGATCTCTTGGGAACACATTTTGTAGAATTTCAATTGGATTTTTCAATTAAGTCATTTCAGACATTTAGTGTTTTTTGCTTGCTTTAGTATGCATTTCATGGTTAAAGTCAATTTATGACTATCTTTACTGAAATTCTGCTATCCTCGTAAAATGTTACCCAGGTTATACTAATCACCCCTTATAGATTTGTTCTCAACAAGTAAATTCTTTAAGTCAACGAAATTCTTGAAGTCGACGTATTGCTCATCTGAAAGATAAAGACTGTGTTAAGTAGCTCAAGATATGATTTGAAGGAATATGATAAAAAAATAGTGTTTAAATGGATGAGTAGTAATCGAATCATTAACCATTTAATCTTTTCCACTAGTTATTATAGCCACATACATTGTTAGCTGTTGTAATGATAAGATGATACATGTCTTAATTATGTCTACAGTAATATGAGAGCAATTAGGTTCATGTGTCACATGTGTTATAATTACTGAACCGAACCGAACCTGCACTATGCACAATATAGAGGCACAAATTAAGTTGTCTTGACCAATTAGCTCTCAATTCCACAAGCTTTCAAGTTCCTGAATAAAGATTACTTAGTTCTGAGATGTAGAAATTCATGAAGGACTTCCTGATTTTATTTTACAACAACAACAACAAAGCCTTTTCCCAAAATGATTTGGGGTCGGCTAACATGAATCATCATAAGGAATCGTAAGATATTAAGGAAAGGTTCATAACAAGATAATCAGTTGAAGTAGTTTACCTTTCCTTATTATTTGTAGATTCTTAATTGTTTTTTCTTTCTTTGATGATACAGAAAGCCTCATGTCAACGTAGGAACTATTGGACATGTTGATCACGGGAAGACAACATTGACTGCAGCAATCACAAAGGTGTATTGAGCTATTATTTGTATATTCATTCCTTTGACTTGCTTCTTTTATTCCTCCCTTGGCTTTGCTGGTAGATGCCTCATATTTTTCCCTCTATCATAACTAGGTCAAATAGGATGTATGACTGAAATTGTGATCTTTATTTGGATAGGTTTTGGCAGAAGAAGGGAATGCCAAGGCTGTTGCCTTTGATGAAATTGACAAAGCTCCTGAAGAGAAGAAGAGAGGAATTACCATTGCAACGGTTAGCAGACTGCATGCTTGTCTTAGTGCCTCTGTACTTGACTGAAAATTTATGATCCAAGATCAAATTAATTGATTTTGCAGGCACATGTAGAGTATGAGACTAAAAAGCGACACTATGCACATGTTGATTGTCCTGGACACGCTGATTATGTCAAGGTAAGCAGTTTTTTTTTTTTTTTTTGGTTGTAGCAGGGCGGGTTGGTGGGGTGGGGATAAAAGTTTTGTTTGGGAACACTTGATTCTTTACTTTGGCATCTTTTGTTTGGGAACATCTATTTATAGAATTCAATCTTGCCTTGGCATCTTCTGTGCCATAGGTAGGAGTAGAAAACTAGAAACATTTTTATAGGCTTTTTCTGGAAGTTTCATATATCATTTATTATGTTCACCTGAAACAGTTTTGTCTTTGAACTCTTGCTAGCTTCTTTGCTTCTATTATTTGTTCTTGTATTTTTGTATTATTGTGAATTTCTTGTTACCGAGAAACCCTACTGAAAGCTATTATATCATGGCTTTCTTTCATGAATGTTTTCCTCTTGCTTGTGGGCTTCTATTTGTCCTTTGTGTCAGACAGTGAAATATCTATTGGTAGATAGCAATGAAATTTCTCCTTTAGTAATCTCTTTTAGAGTTTTACATTTTAGTCCATAGGATATTTTTATTTATCAGCCACCATTTGTAATGTTCAGGAGTTATATTAAAGGTCTGTACAGTTCTTGCTACTTACGTGCTAAATTTTATTTGTTTTGGATTTAACAGAACATGATTACTGGAGCTGCTCAGATGGATGGTGGTATTCTTGTTGTGTCTGCTCCTGACGGGCCCATGCCACAGACCAAGGAGCATATTCTACTTGCCCGTCAGGTGCTTCAATAACTGTTAGAATATCTGCATTGGTGCATTATGTACTGGGCTGCATCCCTCTTTCTTGTCCATTTTCTATTTTACATCAGACAGTGCATCCCATGTACTTCCTTGTTTATATATTTTGCACATTGGAAGTATAGCTGTTCCAATATCCCATTTTTAGAGCAAGAAAAGCGATGAAAGGAAAAAGGCTAATTGATAGGAAAAATTGACATTTACTACCACCGAAAGCACCCTGTATCATATTTGCTACCCGTTTAAAAAAATATTTTATTTTGCTACCATACAAATCCCTAAAATATATATTTCACTACCAAAGACTAAGGCCGTTACTGTTTCCGTTAGCCACCGTTCAACCACCTTGCAGCCACCCCTCCACTTCACTGCCACCCGTCCCCTCAACTGCCACCCCTCCCCCCTGCCGGCACCGGCGCAACCCCACCCCCTCCCCCCATCCGGCGCGACCCCCACCCCTCCCTTTCCCCACCTACGCAACCAACCCCCCCTCCCTTTTCCCGTTCTTGCTGCCCCGATCCCCACACCGAAACGGAAAACACCCCCTTTCCCTTTCCCCAACAGAAATCCCCCCACCGAAATCGACCCCCCTCCCCTTCCCTTACCCTTTCGGCCATCCCTAATCCTAAACCACCAGCCCCAAACCACCCTAAACGAATTTTAGGGTTTCGCTTGAGATGGTTTTGGAGTGGTAATTTAGGGTTAGGGATGACCGAAAAGGGTAAGGGAAGGGGAGGGGATTTCGGTGGAGAGAACGGGGCGGGGGAGGGGGGTGGATTCCGGTGGGAGGAAGGGGAAAAGTGTAGTTTTGGGTTCGGGGTGGGGGTCGGGGCAGCGAGAACGGGAAAGGGAAGGCTCATTGGCTGCGTAGGGGTGGGAGAAAGGGAGGGGGTGGGTTCGCGCAGGCGCTGGCTGAAGCTTTGGCCGCCGGCGGGGAGGGGGTGGTTGGGTTACTTTTTTTTATTTTTTTTTTGAATAAACTTAACGGAATCTTAACGGATTCCGTTAAGTGGTAGTGAAATTTTAATTGTGTGATTTTAGGTGGTAGCAAAATAAAATATTTTTTTTTAAACGGGTAGCAAATGTGATACAAGGTGCTTTCAGCGGTAGCAAATGTCAATTTTTCCTAATTGATAATGGGTTTTGTAGCATGAGTGGGATACAGTTGTTTGTAAGATTCAAATCGCTGAAGCAAAAATACATAATTTTGGGTTAGAATTCTAGTAATGACTCTAAAGATGCTGGATTTCTGGTCTTTGTAGAGAATGACATCATTTGAAGAATACAAAAGGTTAGGAGAGCACATGCTCTCCGAGTCTTGTGAGATATACAAGTTTTGGTTGAATCACAACTCTTTATGGTAGTATATTACTCTTTCTGTCTAGTGAACAAGCATTATGTTGAATTTTGCACTGAGCTTATGGCGAGTGAAAAATCATGGAGCAAAAATTGGGTGGATGTGGGGCCAAATTTTAGAAACAAAAGTAGAGAAGTTACTTGAAAGAAAAATTATTTACTATGGGACATACGAATAAGATACATTTAACTCATGGGATGGTGGGAGTAAGATCCTGTCATATTCAACTATCTAAATGTTTTAATTTGTTTCTCACTTTCCTTGTAGGTTGGTGTGCCATCATTGGTTTGTTTTTTGAACAAAGTGGATGCTGTGGATGACCCAGAGCTAATTGAGTTGGTAGAAATGGAACTCCGTGGTAAGTTTAAAATTATTGACTGTTATTATAGGATTGTTGCCAAAAAAATAAGTAGTGGATTTTGTAGAGGGATGATTTATGTACTAGCAATTTGCTTTAATATGACCTTTTTGTCTGTTGATGCAATACTTTGGGGGCATTTAGAACTTCTCAGCTTCTACAAATTCCCTGGGGATGATATCCCTATTGTTAGGGGTTCAGCCTTGTCTGCCTTGCAAGGCACAAATGATGAAATTGGGAGGCAAGCCATCCTGAAGCTAATGGATGCTGTCGATGAATACATTCCCGACCCTGTCCGTGTTCTTGACAAACCTTTCTTGATGCCAGTTGAGGATGTTTTCTCGATTCAGGTACACAAGACTTATGTCGGTTTTTTCTATAGAATAAGAGTTATTGACATTTTCTGCTTGCTTATTTGTTATATTGTTAGGCATTGATGGTATATGAGTCTGTACTTGATATTGCTTGAAATTGATATTTTAAACACGAAGAGTTGTGAACATTAAACAGTAAGGGTGTGCTTAACTGCTTACTATTTTGTGATGATTAAGGTAGATAGTAATAATGTAATACTGAATGCTATAAATAATATTGGTAGAGCAACTAGTATAATTTACTATGCTAACCTTCTCGTAGCTGAGGTTTGTTTTTGACACATTCTATAGATATTAAGTGACAATTCATCATAGATAAAGTAGTGGTGAGAGGGCCTACATTGGCAACGCTGATTTTTATTATCTCCTGATACAGGGACGTGGAACAGTGGTGACTGGTCGTGTTGAACAGGGCATGATCAAAGTCGGAGAGGATGTAGAGATTTTGGGGCTAATGCCGGTACAGTTGAAACTTGCTGCTATGATTTTTAATTTTTTGTAATATGATGAGCTATTTGAAACCTAAAACTTATGTATGCTTTACAAATTTTACTGGTGAAATGTTGATGAAGATGTTTTCTTTCCTTAAAACTGTAACTAGTGTTCATTTTGATCCTACTGTTTACACTGCAGGGTGGTCCAGTGAAAACTACAGTGACTGGTGTGGAAATGTTTAAGAAAATTTTGGATCACGGTCAGGTAAAATGATTGAAGTTGATTCTTGCAATTTGCATATATGTTATATTTTGTATGGTATGTGACTAAAAATTCTGCGTGTATAATGTATCCTAGGCTGGAGACAATGTGGGTCTTCTTTTGCGTGGACTGAAGAGGGAAGATGTACAGCGAGGACAGGTACACTGATCTAGTCTATTGTGTTAACCTCACATTCTCATCTCACTTGCAATCGATATTTTTGGTTTTTAGGTATTCCTCCCCCCCCCCTCCCCCTTTATTTCTTCCCACACATGATACACACATGGAAAAAAAAAGTCAGAAGAACATTGTGTGCTCTATTTCAGTTGATTTTAACACTGTTTTCTGGCTTATTTCATATTTTTCTGTTATACAAATAATTTTGATGTAATCTTTATGGTTTATGAACTCATAATTGAAGATGTATGCCTGTATGGTAATATTAGAGAATACAGAGCTTTCCATAAGTCAAGGATAAGGTCATACTCATTGGGACATAGATGCTTAGCCATTTACAAGGTATTAATGAAAAGCAAGGCAACTATAATTCTATAACCATACCTTAATCACTCAAGTAGAATTACACTAAAGATAATAGTTGAGTTCCTAATGTCTTAAATGGAAAAACTTCAAGTATAGGGTGGATTAGGAAAGAAACCAATTCAAGTACTGGATGAAAAAGAAAAGAAATTATGGAAGGCATTTGATACTTTATAATTGGTTCAACCAACCGGTTATGTTATCATCTATATGGATAAGGAAAGAAATAATAGAAGGCATATGAAGGACCTGTAAGACTAGCAAATGCTTGGACTTCCTATGGCTTCTCATGAATTATTTTGCTCTTCGTTTTATTTCTTCAAATGTAAGATAAAGTTGTATTTACCTGCATTTTTAATGATCAACTTCAGTTTGTGCTTGAAACTAAATCATTAAGCTGCTATTGATGTACTATATCTCTTGATTACGTTAGGTAATTGCTAAACCAGGAAGTTGCAAAACATTCAAAAGGTTTGAAGCAGAAATATATGTTCTCACCAAGGATGAGGGTGGTCGTCACACAGCCTTCGTCTCCAACTATAGGCCTCAGTTCTATTTGAGAACAGCAGATGTTACTGGAAAAATTGAGTTGCCAGAAGAAGTAAAGATGGTTTTGCCTGGTGACAATGTGACTGCTACTTTTGAATTGATATCACCTGTTCCTCTTGAACCAGGTATGGAGCTCTTTTGTACCATTGCATAAGTTATGATGCTGTGTGGTTTGGTTTAAGACTGTAACTTCAATGCTAGTGTCTGTGGTTAATATTTTAAAAGGCTGGTCTTTTCATCTCATTAGTTTCAGCCTACATTGCCCGGCTCCTAGATCCTAGCCTGGCTAGCTAATAGCCATTCTGACTGTATGTGGTAGAATAAGTAAGCAATAAAAGTGGACTTTAGTTGGATGAGCTGTACTTTTGTTCAAAAAAATAAAAATCTGTAAGTTAAAACTCTGAGAATAATGATAAGTTAGTTAAATTGATGCACAAAAACCGTAGTTTGTGACAAAAATTGATTTATGAAAATTGCAGCCTCATTTTTTTTAACTTTCTATGCCCCCCTCCCTTTTCCCAATGAGAGGAAGAGTTTTTACCAGAGATTGGGAGAGTGACTATTATCGAATTTTCTCTTGGAAGTAGTAAGTATGGCTTGATAGGAGTCAAAGATGTATGCTCTTTTTTGCAACACTTAATAATTTAATATTGTAGATCTGTAATTGAATTCTTCGTGAACTTGCCCTTTGTTCTGAGATTCTGGCCATTGTAGTAAGAAGAGAATATAAATTTTGATCTTTGATTGAGCTGTTTGCTGACAATTTTCACTTGGGGAACGTTGCCCAAAGAGACCTTTACGAGTGCTGAGTGATTAAAGAGAGAATGTATACTTTACAAGTCATGCTTTTTGGTTTTAGTGATTTAATTTAATGAAAGATTGGTGGTTTCCTCTGGAGATCTCAGGAGTATAAGATGAATCTAACAGAATCCGGTGACAGATTGATTCAATGATACCTGCTTACTAGTGCCTTTGACGAGTTTTTATTCCAAAAAACCATTAGTGATAGTTGGTTCTGCTCTGTTTAGCACTTCAACTTTGTCAGGTTCTTGTTATGTTGAATAAAATGATAATCCACTGATGTAGTAGCACTAACTCACTGTCTTCAAACAGGGCAAAGATTTGCTTTGAGGGAGGGAGGACGAACAGTTGGTGCTGGTGTGGTTTCGAAAGTTATCAGCTAGAAGTGCTGAGGTTGGACATAGAGAACGTTGAAGTTGGATACTTGGATTTTATACCAAGGATGCCTAGTTTTTGAAGACGAGTCTGGATCCGTGTACTTTTGAATTTGACATGAAAAGTAGTAGGACTCATTTAAAATCAGATAGAATTGATTTCTTTATCAAGCAAATGCTCACTTTGTAGTTCAGAAACGCTCATAATTCAACCGGTTTTGATGGTTGAGTAAATAATTTTCTTGGAGTTGCATAATTGTTACCATTGGCCACAACCTTGGTCACCGTTTATGCATATGTAATGGACCTAGTCCTACTGATGATAGTGCACCCCAAGGCCGGATGTTTTCCACCTGGAGCACAATGCTCCTATAATCCTCAAACCTCCTAGAAATCAGACTGTTACAACTTGGTTTTACCAACTACTGGCTGCAGCATTGACGGAGTTGTAAATCGCTCTGCAGGTTTCGTAGATAAGTATTGGGAATTTCGGGATGCAGAATGCTTTTCTCAGGTGTGCGATTCTATCACCTTACCTAGAACTCCTCTTGGACACATTTCAAAATGCCTTGATCATTCGTCCTCAGGTCTTGCCGCATTCAATTTTGTGCACACTAAGTCAAACATGACAAAAATATTTACCCAACCAAAGAATAATCTGAAAACTGAACACAATTGCCCGAAACTTGCTATGTAATGGGTCAAACTTAACCTCCTATCATTCCATATATTTTACATTTGTTATTTTGTCAATCTTTAAATTTAAAAAAGAAACTCTTAATAATATCTTTTCCATCTCCTTAATAATACTCGTATTATTTTACTATTCAAAAAATTTTAAAAAAAAACCTTCCATCTCCCCAATGTTTGTCTTATTTTTTTTTTCAATCTATTACTTTAGGGACCACTATTTTACTCTCACAACCACTTCAATTAATCTCGTCATTAATCACAATCACTTTACCCTTTTAAACCAAAAATAAAAAACCTCTACCTTTCTCGGAGCAATAAAAAGAGGATAAAAGGAAAGGAGCATCAATCTAACCCCTACAAAAATAAAAATGAAAAAGGAAGATTTTCAAATTCTTCATCATCAAAAAGAAAAAATAAAACCATAAAAAGGCGGGAAAACCTACAAAAAATGGCGCTAAAACCATTCACTTACCTCTACCACATAAAACCCTCTCTTCCACCATTTTCCCCCATTTCAATTCAAACTCCCAAACTCACTCTTTCTCTCTCAACAATAATTTTCTCTCTCTAAAAAAGCAAGATGATGTTCTCTCAAAGCCAGTACGACAATGGCTTCTCATCTTCTCAATTCACTCAATCTGATTCCACTCCTTCTCCTGCTAAAGTATAACCTAATCCCCCTTTTTTCTCGATTATTATTGCAATTATTTTCATTTAATTATCGATTATTTTAATATTGATTTTAATTTTGATTTTGGTTGAGAAGAGTAGAGATCCGCAAGGAACAATTCCAGTAACTGTGAAGCAAATTAGCCAAGCTTCTCACTCCAACGCCGACGATAAATCCAGTTTCAACCTCGACGGCGTCGATGTCACCAACGTAACATTTCTTCTAATTCTTTTTTTTGAAAGCTGAATTTTTTTTGGAATGATTTTTTTTTTTAGGTTTGATCTAGGGTTTTTATTGGATTTGATTTGATTTGAATTGAATTGCTAATTGCTGTGTTTTCTTTGTGATGCAATATGTTGAAGAATTTAAGATTAGAAAAATGCTTGTATGATTTGTGGTATATATATTGATGTTATTTATTTTTGATTGAATATTGGAAATATTGTTTTTGGTAAAATAATGTTACGTGAATGGCGTCAAAATTTCCAACAATTAAATCAACAATAAATTAAAAAATTGCAGCAATTAATGATTTGTGATTGATGTTATGATTTTTATCGAACATTTGTTTTTTAAAGTCTATTTATAAATACTAGGGATTATAGAGTACCTTAGTTTGTTATTATTTGCAACAAAGAGATATTTTTTGTAGGATATAAAAAATTCTATTGACGGAAGTAGTAGTGATTTATTGATGTTTTTGCTTTATGTTTTGTATGTGTTTTGAAATTTTAAAGAAAGTAATTTTGGTTTTCTTTTTGGTCTTAGCCTTTTAGTGTCAAATTGAATTCTAGGTGCTCTTGAGTATATATACTGAGAAGAACCTTGTAACTAATAGCTCTAATAATTGGTGCTGCAAGGCAGCAAGTGTTGTGGGCGATTCTTGGCTTGTACAAAAATATTGTTAGGCTATTCATATATACTTCAATATGACCAATGGTGGTGATTTACATACAAGAAATTACATAAACGTTTAGGATCTTAGAATCTTCTCAATGTATAGTTTTCTTATATCAACTTTTTATAATTTTACCTCTTGAGAGCTAAAGATGTTATTGTTCAAAGTTTGAGTAGGCAATCTTGAAAAGTCAAAATGAAGGATTTATTGAATTAATAAACAGAGGTAGTAGTAAGTTGTAAAAGTGACAAGTTTGATGTTAGGATTGTTTAAGGATTTAAAGTCACCTTTTGAGTAAGGTGATTCATATTATCTAAATTGTTAAATTTATTTATCTGTTCTTTTGTTTAATGCTTACAACAACTGAGTTTATTTTGGTCATATTGTTTGATGGGTTCAGGTCAAATTGGTGGGAATGGTACTTGACAAAACAGAGAAAGTGACTGATGTTTCGTTCACCCTTGATGATGGAACTGGACGTATTGGATGTAAAAGATGGTAACATTTTCCATTTCATTGGTTATATTTTTTAATGATACAACATTTTTGTGTTAATAATCATTTGTATTAACATGAAGATGAAACAGTTATTTTCATTTTTTAGATTTGAGCTCAACACTTTGAGTAATCTGTTGCATGATGCAACTTGCATCTGTTCTTTCAATGAGAGTTGTGTTTGAATTGGATGGTGACTTGGCAATTTCAGATTGTCTTTGCTTTCTTTACTTTGGTTAATTCATGGTGTTAAGGTCCTGTTTTTCTTTCTTGCTCGACTTGTTAATGTTTTACGATCTTGCTCAATATCTGTCCAGGCTGAATGAACCATTTGATAGGAAGCAGATGGAGGTTATAGAGTAAGTTCTTGACTTGAATTTGTTGTGTTTTCTTGTTTGCCTCAATGCCTGATGGCGAGATGGTTTTGTTTTTAACAGAGAGGGCATGTACGTTCGGCTAGTTGGTCACTTAAGGAACACCAGAGGCTACAATGAAATAGCTGTGTTTAATATGCGGTATGTCTTAAAATCCTTTTTCCATTTTCCTTCAATTTTTTTGATGTTACTACATGGCAATCTCACATTCTCACCTTCTTTTAATTAATTAAGGACAGCAAAAGTTTATTTAAACAATTATAATGGCTTAATATATAAGTTTGTAGCATTAAAAATTGCAGAAATCACTTTCCGCTGTTCAAGTGTTTATTGACTTTTATCATATTGCTGCTTATCGCATTTCACATCTTTGAAAATGCTTGTATGTTGTTGCTTAATAATTTATGGCTTAATGAGTGTTTTACTTTTTGCCAATGTATTGAAACAAGTTCATGGTCTAATAGTTACACCGAAATAGGATATGTAGGCACGAAATTTGTTTCCGGTAAATGTTGCTGGTTTTCAAGATTTCATTTGTTGTTGTGGTCTTTGTGGAATTTGATTAATTTCACTTAGAAGAACTGGAGGGAGCCATGATATAACATTTTTGTTTTAGCAATAGCAGCTTAGATGTTTCTCTAAGGGCTCATGTAATTTCATAAGTTTATAAGAGGGGGTGCAAGAACCTCTAAAAAATGTAGCCTTCAGAAAACTAGGCAAATCCTATCATTCTGAATTGTCTTGTTACTTGTAATTCATTGATGTTAGCCAGACGTTCATCATAGTTTGTAATTGTATGGCAATCTGATGACTAATAATTGCTTGGAATTTGGTGCTTGCAGGCCTATTGTTAATTTTAACGAGGTTACCCTCCATCATGTAGAGTGCATTCACCAACATATTGTCAACCAAAAGTCACAGGTAGATTATTTTTATCTCCCACCACAGGTCTTCCACAAGTTCAGGAATATTGTATTTGCAGTGCGAATTTGATCTCACTTTGAATGTACTTGTACTTAAGCAGAAAGGTGACTCTCTCACTCAAGGTCAGACAATGGAATCATCGCATAGCACTCCAGTCAAAGTGGAATCCAATGGAATTCACTCATCTCCACCTAATCAAGTAAGCTCGAGACACCAATGGTTGTTATCAGCTTGCTAGCTCTAATTTATCTTGCACTTTTTCTGATTATTCTTTTTCTACTACAGTTCTCAATGCAAATGAGTGTTGATGGCTTAAAAGACATTGATCAGAGGATACTTGATTATTTATTGCAATCTTCAAGCCTGTAAGTTGTGAATCACTTTAAATCCCTTATATTTTCATGTTTTGGACTGCAAGTTTTGTTGTCTAGATAGATGTTTGTACCATTTTTCTGTTGCTGCTAAAATTGTGCTAATTTTTATCCTCTTTTTCCATGATGTGGGTATGTTTCTTTGCAAGTTGAATAATTCGCATTCCTAGTTTTATGTGCAAATCAAAGTCCCTTTGATACTGCTGCATGCCTGATCACAGTGGTGCTTTATATGCTGTTTCACTGAAAGTTTGCATTCTTTCAGGGCTCAAGAAAAGGGTGTACACAGGGATGAGATTGCTCGGCATTTGAAGATTCCAGTGGAGAAGCTCATGTAAACCCTCCCTCTCTATCGTTATTTCTCTTACACAATCCCCTTACCCCCCTAAAGTAGTTTGTAGATATAAAATTAAAAGATGAGAAGCACGCCTCATTAGTCATAACTTAACATATGACCTGTTGTTTTCCTGCTGTTCTTAGGGAATCCATCCCATGTTTGGAGGATGAAGGCTTAATATACTCTACAATCGATGAATTTCACTTCAAGCTTACTGCTGCATAAATCCATATTTTGGCAATGGACTAGGGAGAGGATGGCTATAATATACTAATTAAGGTTGAATCCTATGCATGTTCTGTTATTACAGTATTAGTATTAGTACTGACTTGATCAGTTCAGGTTTCATATCTAGTAGCATTTTTTACTTTTTATTTTTTTGCCTTGAAGGAATCATATCTAGTAACATAGCTCCTGTTTCGTAGTATGATCTATGTATATGCTGGCTTTCGATCAATAACTGCACAAATCGAAGGGATGTTTTATCTATTAAAATTTTACTACCCTTATAAGTTGGAATATGAATTGTCGTTAAAATTTATTACTCGTGATATTGTAGTTTTTTGATATAAAATCAATTTACTTATCAGTTTTATATATGCACCGTATATGTGGATGTATATGCATATGACCAGAAGCACAGGTTGCTGCCATCAATAATGAGATTGGAGCTTGTATAATAGCTACTCTTGTTTGAGCTTGTATAATAGCTACTCTTGTTTGATCAGTCATCAACAAAATTCATCTATTAAGAGGCAAGCTAGAGTGCTAGACCATCAAGTCTTTGCAACAAATATATCTTTCAGGCTTTGAAGTTTATCATAACCATAAACCAAGATGTTATTCTTATTTTGCTAAGAGTAAAACATGGCAAATGCTCAATAAAACCATACAAGCTTATTTAAAATGTAAGCTAATTTAAAATGTGCATTAAAATCCATGTAAAATAGATAATGAGTAGTGATAAAATTTTCTGGCCGTTTGTTTCTATAGTTATAAATTATAAAAAAAAAAAAAAACTACCCTATGTTTGCTCTGCCTTGTTCTCCTTTTTTCCTTATCATTAACCACTTTTGACTCTCATTCCTTGATCATTTCCCACCTTTTTCTTGATAATCCCATAAGTTTTCCCATTTAATTTAATTGATTTTTATTTAGTTGATTTCCTTATTAGAATGAGTTTAATATTTCTCCTTTTTTTTATTATTTATTTTTAACAAGACTCATTCTAGTTGATTTTTTGAAAACAATTCTTGTAAAAATGTAAAATATATAATTTGTCCAACTACAATCACAAAACAAGGTTTTTTTTTTTTTTTTTTTTTTTTTTACAATTGATCATTTTGAATTTTTTTTCATTTAAATGTATTGGTCTTTTTAAGAAAAAAATGTATTGGTCTTTTTAAGAAAAAATAGTAGGTGATTATGGTCAAGAAGACACTAGAAGTGTCAAAGACAATTTCAAGATGCTTAAGTGGTCAAAGAGTCAAGCTTCCAATCCAACTGTAAAAAAAGGGGTCGCTTTTTGCCACCTCCCCTCATCTCTAACATCCACTCTGTTGTGCGACAGCGGAAGCAAAGGTCGAAAACAAACAAGAAAACAATAAAGAAATTCAATGCAAACAATAAGAACAACACCAAGAATTTACGTGGTTCACTATCGATGTGATAGCTACGTCCACGGGCACCGAGATCGAATGATTTCACTATAAACTGCAAAGATTACAAAGATGATTCTTGTATTTCTCAAGAACGGCTCTCACTCTCTCTCTCTTAACCCTTATACTAATATTAGGGAGGTTTTATATTAATCCCTAAAATAAAAGATACTTGGGCAAAAAGATAACATAAAAGATAACTTTAAATCGTAAAATCCGCGTCTCCGCATTTTTCCTTCTCCGCCCGGTCAGACCGGGCAAGGTCTGCCCGATCGGGCGCGAGAAGAAAACTCCATACGAATGCTTCAACGTATCCAACCCCCACCGCCCGGTCAGACCGGGCAATGTCCGCCCGATCGGGCGGACAAAGCTACGAAGTACGAGTCACCTAATACTTATCAACAATCTCCACCTTGACGAGAACTCGTAGTCAGCAAACGACCCCATCAAGACATAGTGAAAAACATCTCAAGCCAAACCCGATGCAAGACTCATGCATAAGCCATACATCCCGATAAGTCTTCAACCAAGACCCATCACATACTCGTCTCCAAGTATAACAACTCATAATGCTCCACCTGCATCACAAGCCCCGGGCAAGCTCCACCTTAAGGCCAACACACCTACACCAGGAGCTCCCCAACTTCGCCCTCAGGGCCTACTACATCACGTAGTAATCAATATTTAACAAGTCTAAGCAATGTTTAAACTTGCTAAACGGAACAGGCTTAGTGAAGAAATCAGCCGGGTTGTCAGCAGTCCCAATCTTCTTCACCTTAATCCTCTTGTCAGTACGTAAGAAATGATACCTGACATCAATGTGCTTCGTCCGATCATGGTGTACTTGATCTTTAGCTAAGCAAATCGCACTTAGACTATCACAATACACTGTAGCAAAATCCTGTGCAATACCCAGTTCACCTACTAGGCCTTTGAGCCAAATAGACTCCTTAGCTGCAGAAGTTAAAGCCATATACTCAGCTTCAGTAGTTGACAACGTAACTGATGACTGCAATGTAGACTTCCAACTAACCACAGAACCACCCAAAGTGAACACATAACCAGTCACAGACCTCCTGGTATCCACATCAGCTGCATAATCAGAATCACTGTACCCAGTGACCAAGCATTCCCTACCATTCCCGTACACAAGACCAATATCAGTTGTCCCTCTCAGGTAGCGAAAAATCCTTTTCACCCCTTGCCAGTGTTCCCTCCCAGGTCGAGCCATAAACCTGCTTACAACACTAACAGCATGCGCAATATCCGGCCTAGTACAGACCATAGCATACATCAAACAACCAACCGCGTTTGCATATGGAACTCTAGACATATAAGACAACTCCTCCTCTGATTGAGGTGACATAGACAAAGACAACTTACAACTAACAGTAGTTGGCGTACTTATAGGCTTCGATTTTTCCATCCCAAAACGAGACAAAATCTTTTCAATGTAGCTTTTCTGAGTCAAGAAAAGCTTACCTCTAGCCCGATCCCTGTAGATCTCCATACCCAAAATCTTCCTAGCTGCACCCAAGTCTTTCATGTCAAACTCCGAGTTAAGCATCTCCTTTAATCTAGCAATATCAGATTTATTCTTTGTGGCAACCAACATGTCATCAACATATAACAAAAGATAAATCATGGAACCATTATCCAGCTTACTATGATACACACAGCAATCATATGAATTCCTGTCAAAACCTTGTGAAACCATAAAAGAATCAAACCTTTTGTACCACTGTCGGGGGATTGCTTAAGTCCATACAATGACTTTAGCAATCTGCAGGCATAGTGTTCCTTTCCAGGAACTTCGAATCCTTCGGGCTGCTTCATCAGAATCTCCTCCTCCAAATCGCCATGAAGGAAAGCCGTTTTAACATCCAACTGCTCCAGCTCAAGATCAAAATGTGCTACAATTGACAATAACACACGGATAGAAGTATGTCGAACCACAGGTGAGAATATCTCAACAAAATCAACCCTTCTACCTGACTGAACCCCTTAGCAACTAGCCTAGCCTTAAAACGTATTTGCTCAGTTTCCGACAACCCTTCTTTCTTCTTGTAAATCCATTTACAACCCACAAGCTTCCTCCCTTCCGGTACCTTTACCAGTTCCCACACTCTGTTCTTGTAAAGAGACTGCATCTCTTCACCCATTGCGGCAAGCCATTGCGCAGACTCACTACAACTAATTGCTTGTTTATATGTGGCAGGTTCAAATGACTCTACATCATCAGCTACACTCAATGCATAACCTGTCATCGCATCAACACAGCAATTTCTTCCCTCCATCTCTTCAATCAATCTAACAGGCTTCTTGATAACTCGTTTAGGCATCTCAAGAATGGTGTCAGGTTGACTAGATGACCCCTGATTAGATTGCTCCACCTCATCCCCAGAGTTAGAATGAGTAGGAGTAATCTCAGGTTCAGGAGTACCCGGCACTGGAACATCAGCATCATCATCAATATATTGTACCCGAGGTAAATCAGCAATGGTAGACTGATGTACCTCAAGTACCCCATCTGTCTGTAATAAATTGTCTCCTTCCCTTCTCAAATCTGAAATCTCTGCATTTTTAATTGAATACATGGTGTTTTCATCGAAAGTAACATCCCTACTAAGAATGACCCGACCCTCCGAAGGTGAAAAAATTCTAAACCCCTTCACACCATCCCCGTACCCAACAAAACACCCCTTCTTGGCTCGTGGATCCAGCTTACCCTCAATAACATGATAATAAGCAACACAACCAAAAAATCTTCAAATTCGAAAAATTAGGCAACTTACCACTCCAGATCTCAAACGGAATTTTGGAATCAATTCCAGAATGAGGACCCCTATTAATGACATAACAAGCTGTTAACACAGCTTCACTCCAGTACCTCCTCCCAAGCCCTGCATTAGAGAGCATGCATCGAACTCTCTCTAGCAGTGTCTGATTAACCCGTTCTGCTACACCGTTCTGCTGTGGTGTCTTCCTGACAGTATGATGCCGACCTATACCCTCATCTGCACAGAACTGATTAAACTCGTCTTTGCAAAACTCTAGCCCATTGTCCGTTCGTAGCTTCTTGATCTTCCTTCCTTGTCGATTTTCCACCAAAGCTTTCCATTGCTTGAAAACTTTGAAGGCCTCATCCTTTGACTTAAGCAACCTAAGCCATGTGTATCGGGACTTGTCATCAACAAATGACACAAAATAGTGGTAACCTCCCATACCTTCAACTCTAGATGGACCCCAGCAATCTGAATGGATGTAATCGAGCACTGCATCAGTAATGTGAGCACCCTTGCTGAACTTTGACCTGTGTTTCTTACCAAACACACAATGCTCACAAAATTCAAGGTTGGCAACCTTGACCCCGGATAGAAGACCCCTCTTGGACAATAGCTGCATCCCCTTCTCCCCCATATGACCAAGCCTCATGTGCCAAATCTTAGTCATCTCCTGGTGAGATACAGATGCGCAAACCGCAGAACTAGGCAGTGTAACACCCTCAAAAACATAGAGGGTGTTCCTTTTGATACCCTTAAGTACCAACTCAGAACCTCTGAAAATACACAACTCCCCATCTGAAAACACACCATTGTACCCCAAGTCATCCAGGGTACCCAATGAAATCAGATTCTTTCCTAAAGCAGGAACATGCCGTACATTAGTCAAAGTTAACCTCCGCCCATCAACAGTCCTCAACCTCATGGAACCAATACCTGTGACCTTACATGGAGCATTGTTACCGACTATAACCATACCCCCATTGCGAGGTTCATATGTATCAAACCAATCTCGACGTGGACACATATGGAACGAACACCCCGAATCTAGAACCCAGTTATCAGATAAATCATCAGACCTAGCAGAACTGACTAATGCTAAATCTTCCTCTGAATTATAGCTCTCATTCGGTTTCTCTTCAACTACAGCAGCCTGGGACTTGTTTTTCCTCACCGGACAATTATTCCTAAAGTGACCCGGTTCTTTACAGTAATAACATGTTTTAGTAGTAGTTTTACTAGATCCATCCTTGCCGTTTCCAGCACCCGACCCAGCATTGTTCCCCTTGTTAAACCCCTTATTCTTTTTAGACTTTCCGGACTTAACAAACAACCCACTACCATTATCCCCATTATCACTCGTAGCTTTCATTCTGAGTTCCCTAGTATGAAGTGCTGCCTTCACTTCTTCTAAGGTTATAGAATCCTTACCAACAACAAAAGACTCTACAAAATTCTCAAAGCTAGACGGTAGAGATACAAGTAAAATCAACGCAGCATCCTCATCATCAATTTTAACATCTAAATTACGTAAATCAAGCAAAATAGAGTTAAGTTTTTCTAGATGTTCCCGTAAGGAAGTACCTGACTGCATCCGGAGGCTAAACAACCGCTGTTTCAGTAATAATTTGTTGGTCAACGACTTAGTCATATACAATGACTCCAGCTTCAGCCACAATCCAGCCGCCGTTTCCTGATCAGCCACCTCCGTGATGATTTGATCATCAAGACTAAGTAATATGGTAGAGTGTGCCTTCTCTTCCATAACTTCTAACTGCGGGTCAGTCGGTCCATCTTCTGACTCCGAAGTAGTACTCTTTGGAGCCAACGGACGCCATATCTGCTGTTGTTTTAACAGAGCCTTCATCTTAATTTGCCATAGCCCGAAACTATTTTTCCCGGTAAACTTCTCAATTCTTATTGTTGAATCTCCTGCCATTGTTATCTTCAAGAAACTCTCCAAGGATTGAACCTGAGCTCTTGATACCAATTGTTGTGCGACAGCGGAAGCAAAGGTCGAAAACAAACAAGAAAACAATAAAGAAATTCAATGCAAACAATAAGAACAACACCAAGAATTTACGTGGTTCACTATCGATGTGATAGCTACGTCCACGGGCACCGAGATCGAATGATTTCACTATAAACTGCAAAGATTACAAAGATGATTCTTGTATTTCTCAAGAACGGCTCTCACTCTCTCTCTCTTAACCCTTATACTAATATTAGGGAGGTTTTATATTAATCCCTAAAATAAAAGATACTTGGGCAAAAAGATAACATAAAAGATAACTTTAAATCGTAAAATCCGCGTCTCCGCATTTTTCCTTCTCCGCCCGGTCAGACCGGGCAAGGTCTGCCCGATCGGGCGCGAGAAGAAAACTCCATACGAATGCTTCAACGTATCCAACCCCCACCGCCCGGTCAGACCGGGCAATGTCCGCCCGATCGGGCGGACAAAGCTACGAAGTACGAGTCACCTAATACTTATCAACACACTCCCAAAATAAAAGAAAAAGATATTGCAATCTTTTTCTGATTTTTCATGGACAATTCTAAACCAATCTTCTCATTCTTGGGTTGAAAGTGCCATTACAAGAATGATATGGAATTGGACCACTTATACAGTTGGATTCACAAATATCCTTTAACCACAAAAGTTAGATTTTAGCTTTTTAATCCAATAAATGAATTGGTAGGGTCATTACCTTTTCATATCTTGATTCTTTTCTCAATAGTGGATTAAAGAGAATATAAGTTTGAATAATAAATTATGAAGATGAGTATCCATCATTTGATAGGTCCATACATGTATGTGGTGTGCCAAAGTGATTCATCATAGACAAGCATATATAGACATATAGTTGTTTGAAGAAAAGTCCTAAAAATATGAGTGACTATTTGATGAAGTGGTGAGTTCGAATTACAACTCTTAGCCTCGATCTTGTGACCTAATAAAAGATTAAGATTCACAGATTAAATTAAAAACGAATTTAATTATTATGGGTGGAATTACATACTTGTCCTTCAAGTTGAAATTTCACTTACTCTAAGATAAGTCTTTACTTGACATCAGCATATTAAATGGCAAATACTTTAGGTGTTATCACATGTGTTTAAAATTAAATGGTGATAGTTTAGGTGATATCACAAATATCTTGGTTTTCAACTTGTAGGAGTAATTTTAGAAAACGAAATGCTTTTAGAAAAATCTAGAAATGGTGAAAATGCAAGGCAAAAAATAGCATTGTACAAAAAGTTCTATAAATGAGACAAAGAAAGTGCATGAAACATTCTTAAAGGATTGACACAAGATATATATATATTATGATGGAAACACTAGTAAGTTTGGTGAAGAAATTTATAAGTGCATGGACCAATATGTAGAACTATAAATAGCATGCATACATCATCTTTGGGTGTAGAAATAATATGGAGTAGTGTTCTACCGAAGTTATTGGATAGTGAGCTAAGAGCTCCCACAAAATTGGGAAGTACTGTAGTACTCAATAAAGGGGAGGATCTTCATTCTAGGGCTCATGAGGGCTCCACCTCAAGTAGTTTATGAAGGGAAGTGATCATAGAATTTTTTAAAAAATTATTATCTTAAATATTGATATACAATATGTCACGATGATTAAATATTTATTTGTATTTCTTAATTATAGCTTGAAGGTTTAAATCATGCCCCCATAAATGCTCATCTTAAGTACATGTGTAGGAGTGGAGTAAGTTTTCCACCAGAATGTTGAGTACAATTTGTAATGTAATCAAGTATTTGTATGTAATTTATGGAATTTTTACTTTGTTTTAATTTACTCCGCATTATATTTGGTCCTATCAAACATCCATGTACATCCATATTTTATCATAACTCAAAAGTACAAATTAACTAGTTTGAGTAGCCCTTTTCAGCAATAATGAACTTAATAATTAAATGAGATGATCCAACCTCCAATCCAATAGTGAGAAGAGCTCCTTTGTTTTGCTTGCCACTTATCATCTCTAACATCCCTTCTCAATGTAGAACTCATGTTGTCTAAAAATGTTGTCAAACTCCAATTGATGCATTTTCTTTTTAACTTTACTTCAAGTGCATATCTTTATTCTTTAAGGTTTAAACTAAAATGATTTATAATTTTTGCTATAACATGCTATCTACTTATCCTCTATAAAATATCAAACAAGAATCAACTTTTCAATTGAATACCTTTACAAAAATATCTTGATATTCCTTACACTACCAAGTTTAAAAGTCTTTTCACCTTAAAATTTAAATAAAGGATAATTAATGATGCTATATTGTTTATTTAATAGATCTTCTATGCAACACGAACGTTTATATATACACTTTGTTGCGGAATTTATAACATACAATAGTTTAAAAAGGTCATCATTAGAAATAGGTAAGAGTAAGACTAACAAAGAGGCAAAAGGTAGGTACGTGCACAATTTTACACTCACGTCCAAGATCCGTTTGTATGATCACTTAAAGCTCTCAATGAAAATAAAGTAAACAAAGTCTCCTAATTCTCCAAATGAACAAATGAGCCGAACACTTAGAGGCTTGGAGCACTCACATCAATGAGCATTTTTTTGCTCATGAGCAAAATTAATGAGCAAAAATAGTAGAAATGTTACTACATCAATGAGAAAAATAGAATGTGCTCATGAGCAAGTTAGAATTTGCTCATAGGATGAGCAAAATTGAAGATGAACAGTAAATACGTGGGCCCTAGCATTCATCCAATTGTTGAGCAAAAATGGTAGAATTGTTACTATATCAATGAACAAAATAAAATATGCTCATGAGCAAAATAGAATTTGCTCATAGGATGAGCAAAATTGAAGATGAACAGTAAATACGTGGGCCCTAACATTCATCTAAAAATGATGAGCAAAAATGATAGAAATGTTACTGCATCAATGTGCAAAATAAAATATGCTCATGAGCAATTCAATTATTTTTTTATCACTAGTGGGATAAAATTTTCTCACCAAAGATGCTCATTAGCAAATTTGGTTGGGAAGAGAAAGAAAGTGGCTAGAGAAAGAATGAACAATTTTTTTTTTTGCTCACTGATGTGAGTGCTCTTAGGTATATAATATAAGTAACCATATGAAAAAAATAAAATAAAAAAACAGCTTAAACACCCGAGTATATAGTAGGGTCTGTTATGATTTACTGAACTGAGTTGAGCTGAACTAAACTGAACTTATTAGAGCTGAATTGAACTGAACTTATTATTATTATCATCGTTTTTGTAATATATGCTAAAAAGTATGATATTTGGTTTAAATTATCATTAGTAATATCATTAGACTTAAAATATAAATTGAACTGAACGGAACTTATTAAATCTGAATTGAACTAAACTGATTAGAGCTGAATTAAGCTGAACGCCGAAGAAAACAAGCTCTTAGACTAGGGCTGTGCACGGTGCGGTTTGGTGCAGTTTGGATCTCAAACCGCACCAAACCGCAAAATTGCGGTTTGTGATTTTTTCAAACCGCACCAAACCGCAATTCTATACAAACCGCACCAAACCGCATAGCAAAATACGGTTTGGTGCGATGCAGTTTGCGGTTTTTCCATAATTTTTTTACCTCACAAATAATGATTATTTGCTAATCTTTTGTTATGAAATTTTTACTTGGAAATTGTACAACTATGCAAATAATTCAATAAAGAAGTAGTGCTTTACTTCAATGTTAATAGTGACCCTGTAACATGCCAAGGCAAACATGGAGCAAAATCATTAAGTAAACCACAATTACTCCATTACAACTCCAAAGCACAAGAAACGGAGAGTAATAAGAAAGGAAAACTTTGGTTTTCTTAATAATGACCCACACAATTCAGTACATATAAATACAATATAAGAGTCTTCTTTCCATATAAGAGTCTTTGCATTAAATTGCGGTTTGCGGTGCAGTTTGATTTGAAATTTTTTTGAAACCGCACCAAACCGCAAAACCGCGATTTGGTCAAATTTGAAAACCGCACCGTAATTTCCAAACCGCAAATCACACCAAACCGCAAAATTGCGGTTTGATTTGCGGTTTGGTGCGGTCTAGACCGTACTCTGCACAGCCCTATCTTAGACAATTAAAAGATATCTTGAAATTGCAAGTAAGGACTTTTCAGGGCAGCCGTGATAGTGTTCACGTGAAGACCCATTTCTGTTGGTTCGGACCCACAATTATTGAAGGACCCCAGCCACTATTTGCAAGTCCAGAAAACAACAGCTACAAATTAAAACCAACAACTTATTATTACTACTACTCGTATCATTTATCATTATTATTATTATTATTATTATTATTATTATTATTATTATTATTATTTTATTAAAACTATTAGAATTCAAATTGAAATTCAGTTGGATAAGGATTAAGGATTTTCTCCATATCCACACTTCTGGGAGTTGAAATCTTGATCAACAGCCAATCACAATGCAGTACCCCACTTGAACAAGTCTTTTTCTTCTTTTCTTTACCTTTTTCATTTCTTTTTGTTTGTGTTCTAAAATAGAGGATGTCAACTTCTGACAGTTAATAATTGATCATACTACCTCCGTTACATATTATTTGTAACGATTTGATATAAAGTAGAGAGGAAAAATATCTAATCGTTGCACATAATATGTAACGGAGGTAGTATATACATACTCCTCCTACATATAGTATAATTTTTTATTTATTTATATATTTTTTTTAAAAATGAACAATATAAAATTTAAACTTCTAACTACAATTATACTAATTGATAATTGAATCTAGAGTGTATTATATAAGCCAATCTAAAATACAAATTTATGTAAATGTCCTAATAGGTAGGAAGGCGATAATATTGATTTACCGAAATTATGATCTTTTTTTAAAAATAAAAAGTTTAGATTATGGGACTCTACCAAATTGTCATGGATGAAATAAGTTAATAAGTGTGTGTGAATATTGTTTAAGAGTTTAAGAAAAGGAGGTCATTAGCAAATAAATGAAATAGTATTACAGTTCTAATTTTCACATTTATGTATTACAAAGTATGAGTATATGATTTCTAATCTCTTATAACTCAACGCATGGCATCATCTACATGATAATGACATCAACCCAAACGGACATACTATCTCAAAAATGATGTATGATGACAAATGCTTGGACTGGCCCACCAATATCTAACTTTTAATTTTTTTCTTAAAAACACGCTTTATTGAGTCTCAAAACCTCACACCTCTTATCGAATAATTGTTCTAGTAATCAAGGCAAAACGAACTTGCCGACTTCACCATAGCAAATCAAATAATAATGTGATTAATATGCAAAAAAACACGGTAACAAAAAAGGCAAATATATAAAGCAAGCATGCCCCATTCTTTTGACCATTTAATTAATCTCTTCACACCCACCCCGACTCTATTCTAGTTTCTCCCCATAACCACCACCACCACAACCACCACTACTCCACTAGTCCACTACTTAGCCTTCACAAGCCTACAAAGCTCGACGATGGTTGTGAATGACCACCATCACCACCCGGTTTCCCTTCACCACCTCTCGACGACTACATCTCTCCTCCACTTCACCAACCACCATATCCCCACACCAATTAGCATCACGTTGAAAATACAAAAAATCTTGAAACCATGCACCGTACAATTTAGTACTCAAGTAGTTTTAGCCTAATATTTTCATTCCATGTACACCTATAAAATTATCATAACACATAAAGTGGGGCTCAATAAAAACATCGACCCACTTCTCAACTTGTTCAATATTTTTTATCACTTAGTTGCTTAAGAATAAGAAGGTTCTATAGAAGGTTCTACACTTAATACTCTAAAACAATATACTTCGTATTAAAAAAAAACAGATGAAATTATAAACTATTATCAGAATCATATGATTTTAATTCTCTGCTTAATTAGTACGTGCATGGTAGGGTACGTGTTTCATATTTATCTAATTCTATAAAATTTAAGTTAATCACAAAGAATTATGAGATTTATTATATATAATCCTCAAATAAAGCACTTATAATAGTGATAAAATCATAAGAATAGATATATGGAGCGTTAATCTTGTTGTGATTTCTTAATTTTTAATATAAATAAATAATATACAATAAGCTTGCATGGATTCGAAGAGAAATGCAAGGAGCTAGCTAGTATAACAAACCAAAACAATTGAAACATCTATCTATAAGAAGGAAATAACAATCTTACAAGAAATCTTACATCCGAGAAGATTGAATGTAATGTGATCTTACTTTGAAATTAGATCGATATATATTGAATAACCGAGAAATACATAAATAAGGTGATGATATATATAGTTAAGTGTACCTCCATAGTACACATCAATTTCTAGCTTCATTGGATGAAATGAAAATTTTGCAAACATGAAAAATACTTTATCACTCATGAAGATAACCTTAAACACTCCTTAAAAGGGACACAAAAAAATGCGCAAAATCAAACAAGCAATGCTTATGTATACTTACATGCAAGCACAAACCCTAACTAATTGTGTAGAGATGATAAGTAGGTAGCTTTGATTGATGGTAGTCCATGTAGATATATAGGATCTACATGTCGCGAACCTGGAAGATATTAGGGTTCTTAACAACAATGTCGTACATGTAGACCGAGCTAAACTTGGAGAACTCCCTAGGAAGTGATATCAAATCGATAGAAGATCTCTTATGGAATTGATAGAGATCAGGATCACCTCCAAAGTAATGCTCCCACCCTAGATCTTTAAGAATTGGTTCAAGGGTTTGGTACGATGAAATCACTCTTCCGGTAGGAAGATGTACGAGCACCTTCCTCCTTGGTCTTGCCTGATCACTTCCACCCTGGTCGGCCTGAGGGTTCTCCACCAAACGAATCACACCATTGTTCTTGAACACCCACACTCCTGACATCTTTAAGTTTTGTTGATTTTTCTTTACTAGACTGAGTGTTAGGGTATTAAAAAGGATTGGTTTGTGTTGTTTGTTTTTTTTCTCGAGATGTATAAAAGCTAAACAAATGTTTAGAGGTGGATGGATGAGTGAATGGGGAGGTATGGGAAGAGGTATATATATAGCTAGGGGGGCATGGGGTGAAGATAAAACAAGGGGGGAATACTCTTACAATACATCCATCAATTATCAAATTATCATTACCTTTAGCATAAGAATCTAGATGAAAAGGGTCCCACTACCATGGGTGTTCTTAATTTTGATTGGGGGGGGGGGGGTACAAGAAGATGCCTTGTGGTGTGATTTAGGGCACACGTGGGTATAGTTTAGGAGGAATTTTGATGCTTATGTTCATATAAAATAGAAGAATCTAGGGAACCAAGAACAAGTAAAAAGGAAGAGTCTAGCCTACATACAACACTAGATATCAAAAGGAAAATTAATCCAATGGCAAAAAAAGGTAGTGCCCACTTTGATCACGCAAAGCCCATGTGAATAAGGTGTATGGGGGATGGTAACACTATATTATTGGTCCATAGCAGGTAATTAACATGTTGTGTACTTTAGATACTATGATTTTATGGTTTATAATTGCTTTGATCTAGAGAATTTGTATAGAGGACAAGAGCTAATGATAAATTGATATGTATATTGGGTCATGTCATGTTAATAATTTGTTTGGTGTTCATAATTATATGTCACAAAAGTTTTGATATGTCTTTTATATACAGTTATATATGTTATATGATTGTGAAAAGGGATAAATTTAGTGCCCATCATTTGATGGTCCTACATGAAAAAAGGTAAGTGTCCATGCAAGTTTGAGTTGGAGCATAGAGAAAGGTCATATCAATGTACTCATCATCATATGATGAAAGAAAGAAGTTCATATGGGCAAAGGAGATTTTTGTTCCACACACATTATCAAGTTCAAACTAGACATTAGAGGTGACAAGCGGACCATTTATCTTTTGACTGAATATGGATTTTATAAAGGTGATCTTATAACTTGGGTGCATAATATTTATTACCTCCGTTTTACATATTATTTGCAACGATTTGATGTAAAGTAGAGAGGGAAAATGTCCAATCATTGCAAATAATATGTAACGGAAGTAGTATATATATTCAAACTTTTGCAGATTCATTAATGATAAAAAATTTTAAGCACAATATGTATATACAGTGGTATAACGTAAGCTAATTTTATGATTTGGTGTCCACATTAAGCATGACCAATCCGATTGCTAATTCAAATAAAATTTTTTGGTAGGTAAGAAAAGGGTACTTGATCTATGGGAACAAGAATGACCATACACAAACCATTCTGACCTGTGTTACTAGCAAGGCATATAGGTGGGGGAAAAGAAATCTCCATTTCTAAAGTGCTCTTCGTAGAGACTAATCTTCCGATTTCAAAGTTGTGAGATACAATCATATAAATCAATTAATGTTTGGTACAAGCTGATTTACTTATGATTGGTAGTATTTACTATTAAGAACTTGTGACGTATAGATGATGTTATATTAGTGCCATACAAATACAAATCAATCATTTTCATATAAATTAAAATGTCTTTTATAGAGACATGGGCCAAACTACTTGGAATGATGAGGTGGAGGAGTCATCTCAATTAAATTAATAAGAACTGTATATTAGATTAGATATAATTAAAATTGTATCATATAGACAAATCATGTCTTACATATTAGTAACCAATTCGTACAAAAATGATAAATCAATTAAATTTATTTTGTTGCAAACAAATGAAATGATAAATCAATGTCCTACTACACATGCACATTAAGCCTATTAGAGAATGTACTATCTACTTTATGTGAAAAATAAAGAAAAATGGACTGACCACACCAAATAATTAAGCTTTAATGAACTTCCAACATCATGCTAACTTATGTCATGGAAATAAGCATTACCACCACATGAAACTCACATGGCCTCCTTGGTCCTACATCTCAACAAGCCGCTTTGTCTAGTCAAAACCATTGCCATCAACTCATCAAGGATATATCCTTCTTTTAAAGAAAAAAAAAACATAGATATATCCTCTTTTAACATCAAATGTATATACTACTTATTTGCTAAGAGTTGGGTATGAGTCCAGTGGCGGAGCCAGGATTTTCAACTTGGGGGACAAAATGCTTAACTTACGAAAAGCTTAACAAAAAAAAAAAAACTCACACACAAATTGGTTAATACTTAATATTAAATTTTCAAAATACAAATATATACTTAGTCATACAATTCAAAATGATGAAAAAAATTACATAAACATTACATTAAAATTACAAGTTCATTCTTCGAGTCTTCATACTTTGAAATCGATCAATAATCTTTTCGTCGGAAACTTGTAAGAAGACATCCTTCTCAATAAAAGTGACCAAACAATCATTCATAAGTTGATCACCCATGCTATTTCGCAACTTGTTTTTGACACATGTCATTGCAGAAAACACTCTTTCAACACTTGCCGTGGCAACGGGAAGAATCAACATCAACTTGATAAGCAAATGAATAAGAGGAAAAGTCTTATGCTTATTGGTTTTAACAAGCATCATAGAAAGAGAATTAAGGTCATTTAAACCTTGAAATCTTTCATCATTTAGCATATTCTCCATGAATACATCAAGTTGATATTCAAGAGCCATCAAATCAAAGCTTGAAAATTCTTCGGGATAAAAAGAGGCAAGTTTAAGTACCTTATCTTTATCAAAGGATGAGAAGTTATCTTTAGGACTTAAACAAGCCATACATAATAGTAACTCCATATTCCTCTCATTAAATCGTTCATCAAGTTCTTGAAGATGCAAATCAATTAGTCTTAAGAAAATTCCAACCCGAAAATGATGTTCATTTGTTGCTTCTTCAACAAAACGTCTTGATCTTCCATGAGGAACATAAAGAGAATCCATAGTGGGAATAACAACACCATGTTTAGTGCAAAATGAAGTTACCTTGTTTAAGAGAGTATCCCATCCTCGCTCCCTCATTTTTTGCAACACCGTTTTTGTATAAGTGACAAGTTCCATGGCATTTACAATATCTTGCTCCTTTCTTTGCAAAGCAACACACAAATCATTAGTGTATCCAAAAATAGTCAACATCAAGTGAGCAACAAAAATAAAGTCAAATGACTCTAATTGTCCTAAAACAATTTGAGCTTTGAACTTATCTTCCGATGCACCATGCTTCCCAATTTGTACAAGCACCTTAATAATTGTAGGAAATAAGAGGATGACATTTAAAAGTGACTTGTAATGAGAACTCCAACGAGTATCCCCGGGCCTACTCAAACCAAGTTCTTGATTTAAACCCGATCCACTCACAATATCCCCAACATCCAAGGCTCGAGCAACTTCTTGAGCTTGATCTTGACGAATCATTTCTCTTCTCTTGCAAGAAACTCCAACCACATTCAACAAATTTCCAAGTATCTCGAAAAGCCAACCACAACTATCATTCTTTTTAGCAACGACAACTAATGTTAGTTGAAGTTGATGAGAAAAACAATGTATATAGTAGGCACTTGGAGTATCATTCATAATCAAAGTCTTAAGGCCATTTATTTCACCCTTCATGTTGCTAGCTCCATCATACCCTTGCCCTCTTATCATAGATGGGCTCAATGAATGTTCAACAAGTAAAGACATGATTGCATCTTTAAGAGTTAAAGCGGTAGTATTAGCAACATGAACAATGCCTAAAAATCGCTCCATTACCTTTCCACTATCTCTATCAACAAAACGCAAAACAAGAGCTAGTTGTTCTTTTTGGGACACATCACTTGACTCATCGGCCAATATAGCAAAGTAATCATCACCAACTTCTTCTATTATGCACCTAGTTGTTTCTTTGGCACAACAGTTAATAATGTCCTTTTGAATAGGAGGGGAAGTCATTTGACAATTTTTAGGTGCATTTTCAAGAGTATGTATCCTTACTTCCTCAACCTTTTCTCCTAACCACTTCAAAAGCTCAAGGAAATTACCCCTATTATATGACTCCCCACTTTCATCATGTCCACGAAATGCCAAACCTTGCCCCAAAAGAAATCTTAAACAAGATAAAGATGCTTTCAAGCGGATAAAATATTCACTTTTAATCACATCACTTGCATTGTCAATCACATTCAAGATTGATTTCTTTTTTTCATCTCTTAAATTCACATATTTCTCATAAGCAAGATTATGAGCACTTTTAATTCCACCAACATGCTTCTCAAATCTTTCCGGTTTATTCCATGCCCTAAACCCTCCATCAACAAATGCATCACCCCCCGGTTTAATACCAACTTCATTCTTGAACAAGTAACATACAAAACAAAATGCAGCATCTTTTTCAATACTATATTCAAGCCAATCCCATTTGTTGAACCAATGAACACTAAAGCGACGCAAACCAGACACTTGTCTTGTAGGGAAGTCATGAGTTTTTGGTTGGCAAGGTTTTTTTAAGAATATAACCCCTCCTAACAGCATTTCGTTCATTTGCGGGGTAATCCATAATGTTTATTCTTTTTCCCGGATCATGAGGAAGAAGTTCAACATCATACACCAAATCTTCCTCTAATGGTACATTACTATTACTTGAACCACCCATTTCCATACTATTTTCTTGACTTTGAGGGGAGCTAAATGAAGGTGAGTTATTGGACTCATTTTCATTGGACTCATTTTCATTGAGTTTCGTTCTTTTAAACAAGAATTGTCGAAGATCGGGTTGTTTAGTTGCCTTTGATTTGTTTGAATTTGGTGAATCGTTTGACATTTCCTAATTAAATCGAAAATTATATATCAATTTCCACAAGACCACAATCCACATCATTACATAATAACAAAACCTAAGAGGCTAAGATTTTAAATTTCTAATTCAACTACACATTTCAATAATTTACAATAATTAATAAATTTAAATTCACATTTCACAAAAACAACCAAAAACTCTAACAGGGGAAACAATCAAACAAATATAAATCAATAATCATTTATCAATTCAAATTATTCAATAATCAATACCCACAAGGCCACAAATGACAAATTCACAATAAAAATATAAACAATTAAACATTTAAACAAGTAATAAAAATATGAAATTCAGAATTTCAGATTTACTGTAAATTTAAACAATTAAACATTTAAACAACAAAACAAGTAATCAATTATTCAATTAATCATACATTCATTGATTCATACCTCCATTGAAATGCATATGACGAACAGACGAAGTGTCGATCGAAGTCACGCTGTCACGCTGTCACGAAGACACGAAGTCACGATTCACGAAGGACGAAGGCTCAAGGGCTGAAGGGCGGCTGTTGAACCTCGTCACTGCTGCGAACTGCCGGCGAACGGTGGACGAACAGACGGCTAGGCGAACAGACGAAGTCACGAACACACGAAGTCACGAAGGAGGAAGGACGAAGGCTCAAGGGCGGCTGTTGAACCTCGTCACTGCTGCGAAGTGCGAACTGCCGGCGAACGGACGAAGACTGCCGGCGAACGGACGAAGGCGAGGGCGAATCGAAGAGAGAGAAATTGAAAATTGAAAAACTTAGGGTTTGGCTTTGGCTGGCTGGAAAATGTCGCAACGCAACAGGATTGTAATTGCTTTTTTTTTTTTTTTTTTTTTTTTAAATTTTTTTTTTTTTTTAATTTTTTTTTTTGAAAATGGGGGGACAAGTGTCCCCACTCGTCCCCTTCTAGCTCCGCCCCTGTATGAGTCGGATCGATCAGGCCCACATATCGTGCAATCGTGTATTATTTTTAAGCGGATAATATTTACAACGGTTTAAGAAAAAATAATATCATGTTAGACTGATATTCTATACATAGAGCCTATTTACATGAACCAGTCCATGTGCACGTCAGTGGGGTAGACTTTAATTTTAATTACTAATCTTTTCACGGGTTTTTTTTTTTTGTAAAATTATCAATTATTAACGGATTGACACATGAACTACCCCGTCATGCCTATGCTAGACTTGTGTCAAATTTTGAAAATAATATACATACAATGCATCACTTGCTTTAATTTGTTGGGTTTGGGGTGGGTTAGGACTTATTTTCATGCCAACACGATTGATTCCCAACATGACTAGTTAGTAGTTTAGTACCATTGCTATCATATAATCCCTTTTCTTCATATTAGTTGATTTATGTACACATTATTAATTTATTTTGAATATTTGATGCCAAGGCAATTAAATATGTTGTATAACAACTTTGAGCTGGCATAAATAATAAAATGTCAACTAAATTTAAACAAAGAAAGTAACTCATTAAAAAGGAGGCAATCTTAACAACAACAATAACAACATGACTAGTTAGTAGTTTAGTACCATTGTTCCCACACCGGACCACCAACAATTCAACATGCTAAAGCAATAGCAATCACCATCTCAATACAACTTTTGTATATGAAATACCTTTTTTAAAATGGAAAGTCAAAATTAAAATTGGTACTCCGTAAAATACAATACAACATGCTTAAATTTTACAAAATTTTCATGTGACTCAAATTATTAATTTAAGATATGTGTCATCCTTATTATTTTACCAATCATATAATTCTAGACGTATTAGGTTACTAATTTTTCTTCTTATACCTACAAAACAATTATAACAAGGACTAGCATATTTATTTACAAATTACAATGTTTCTCTTATACTCCGTATATATTTCTCTCTTATATATTTATACATCATAAAATTGCATAGAATAAAATTAAGGCAAAGCAAAAAAAAAAAAAAAAAAAAAAAAAAAAAAAAAAAAAAAAAAAAAGATTCTAATTCTTTAGTTAAGTACTCAGTATTTATATTTCAATATTTCAGCCACTAAAATGATGTACACACTTTAGACGACAAAATTAAAGGCATGTTTTTCTTCTTCTCATGCATCATTAATTATGTTTCTAGTCTAGGTTTCAGATTCTAATTAGCTTAGTAAGGAATTTTCTCAAGGCCAACTTTTGTAGGGTATTTTATTTTGTTAAGAAATATTACCTATGTTTCACAATGTTCTTAGCATTTTTTTTTTGACACCAAATTTTATTTTTCCATTATATGTAATTTATACATAAAGGAAATCACAAATTAATGATATACTCATATATGATTAAAGTTCCACATTGATAAAGGTGAAAAAGTAAAATGTTAAGAACGTTATTAAATAGATCAGAGGTAGTAGTATCAATTTGATCAATTACTTAAATATTTAAAACTCATAGTACGATTTGGATTGCGTTAATCCTTTAGTAAACATTGCATTAATCATTTAGTAAACATCGGGTAATCATTAATCCTTTAGTAAACATTGCATTAATCATTTTAATCATTTAGGGTCTGTTCTCATACGATTATTTTCATTTCATTTCACTTCAGCTCTAATAAGTTCAGTTCAGTTAGTTTAGTTCAGCTCTAATAAGTTTAGTTCTGTTCAGTTTCTAATTTACTTCTCTTAAAAAATATTCATTTCAGTTCAGTTTAACTAGCTCTAATAAGTTCAGTTAAGTTCAGTTCAACTTTAATAAGTTTAATTTAGTTCATCTCATTTCAATCAATGAAAACATGCCCTTGGTCTGAAAAACTCAAATACACATTAGATTCGCGAAATTAAACATTACAAAAAACTAAATAAGTCAAATATTCATAGGGGCCTAACTAATATATTCCCCACCCATAAATATTGCAATATGTGGTATGTCTTGTGACTGACCACAACGTATGTGCCACTTATAAATGAACAAAGTAACCCTTATAACATTGATCGAGTAACCCCTGTAATATTGACCAAGTATCCCCTGTAACACTGATCGAGTAATTCTATGACACTGACGATGTAATCCCTTTAACACTGACCAAGTAATAACACCTATTACACTAATAACGAAGTAATCCCTATAATGATCTGCCATACGGTGTGGCCAGCTACATATATAAAAGAATTTGTGTTTTGTTTTTCAACAAATCTTTAATCGTTAATATCTTTAATTATTATTAATAAATAACATCTAAAAATAATAGAAATTTTACATGTATATATCCAAACCGTTTAACAAAGTTCAATATCACATAATATGTTTTTACTTGCATATAAATCACAATAGTTGTTTAGAATGGAATATTTGTCTAGTTTAAAAACTCAACATTCACAATATTTATATTTATTTATTTTCATTGAATTTGATAGTTTAAATCTATATTATCTATATAGTTACTTTAATTAATTAAATCAATTTGTTCTCTCTTACATACCTATCACAATCAATACCAAACAAGCACAACCTTTATAGAAAGGTAGAAACACAAGTAAAAGAGATGGGGAATAAATGAATCATAGCTGTTATATCACTAAATCTTATATATACCTTTTTCAAAATAATCTCCATTAATAGTTTAATATGAAGTACTGATTAAGATTGAGAATGAACTTATAATACTTTAAGGAAAGATAAACAAAAGTTAGGAGAATAAACTTCTTATTAATTTATATAATAAAGATTTCTTCTTAACAATGCGTGCCGTAAGCAAAAAGAATTTATTCCTAAATATCAATTTCTTAGAAAATTAGGAATAAGGAAGGTGCCAAATAAAGGTCTATAACAAAGCTTATAAGATAATTGGTCTTTCATATACAAAATATGCTCTTAGGGAATTAGTTAACCTAATTAAGATTATGGAAATATTTAACCAAAAAGGGTTGTAATTTAGAGGCTATTTTAGCTAGCTTAGCTAGAAGCTAAGGAATTATAATTATATATGAATGTGATTCAACTTTCAAAGGTCGAAAAAATGATGGTGGTATACTGGTATTCATCTTTGTATGGAAGGAGCTACCCAAAGTTAGGTGACTTCATTTCCCACCAATAAGGGCATAAATTCCGTATGTAATCGACCAAAGTTTGATGTATGACAAATTCTCTCTCCAACAGCCTTATTTTAAAAATTTGTACGGTCAATTGGCTATAGTTTTGAACGTGTTAATTATCACTTACAAAGTGTTGAAATTTAACCCATTATAAACTCACCCGTGAGTGTCCTATGCTAAAGAAATAGGATATTAATTCATTTAATAAGATATCCATTTTTTCTTATAATTTAAAACTAAACAAAGTAACATTCAAAATTACACAATAAAAATACACTATATGGAGCATATATTATACATATAGTAAAAACTAAAAAGAGGATTTTACCCTTTGTTTACTATTTTGAGTAATGTAATATTGTACTCCCTCCGTCCCTGGAAGAACGACCCATTTGGCATAATTTTAGTCCCAAAAAGAATAACCCATTTGCATTAAAAAAAACCCACTAATTTGCAACAATATTTGTGCAAAATTAGCTTTCCCATATAAAAATTTGATTTTCCATTTAATTTTATTACTTTCTCTCTCTATTTTTTTATAAATTCCATGTAAATTTATGTTTCCAACATACTTTTACTTCTTTTTATTTAACTTTCTTAATAACCGTGTAATCAATTCAAATGGGTCGTTCTTTCGGGGATGGAGGGAGTAAATAAATAGTCAGGCTGGCTCTCACTTGTTTGCAACTATCAATAACAAAAAGTGTGGCTTTTTTTTTTCCCCAAAATTTTACAAGTTCGAAGCTTGCCTACAATTTTTTTTTATAAATATAGAGTTATATATAAGCATTAAATACACTCTTGAAAATTGTACAAAATTAGGAATCCATGACAAAACACACGCGTAAATCAGTGTAATTAGTGTTTATATTTTTATGATTTCTTATTTTTTTACGATTTTCAAGTGTAAATTTAATTTTTATATGTAACCCTAAGGGCTATATGTATAACATTTTCCATAAATATATATTGTCAATTGTTGGTTTTTAACGAGTTAACAACTCTTTTCTACTACTACCTGACTACCTCCATTACATATTAATTGCAACAAAGGATTTTTTTGGATATGACGTCTTAATTATATATGCATATTCGTAAAATCTTACAATTCTACAATTCAATTGGAAAGCGTCTTTGAATTTAAAGTAAAATCTCAATTTTGATAACTTTGATTCACGTCTAACCTTACAAACGCTGTCTGATGATCACTAAACTCTTTGTGACCGCAACCTTATTTAATCCCCAATGAGATTGAATAAATTGAAGCAATGCAAATAGCAAGGTATCTATTATTGTACTCGCTTAGTCTAGGAGCAAAATTAAATAAGTTATATATAAATTCTTTAATGGATCTGGTTCACACTGATTTATTGTGGACCACTAATATTAAGGAAATTATGCTTGTTTTATTAGTAAAAAAAGGGGTCACTATAATAGAAAAAAGGTTGAAATAAAAGTGATTTTGGTAATATATAGGCTATAAGAGGTTAATTTTTTTAATGAAATATTTTATATACTGGTTAATATGAATAATAAAGGTCATTATGTTAAAATTAGTGTCATAACGTTGTATTTTAAGTTCACAATAATATTCAACGTTATACTAGTTTTAATAAAGGTTACTATGTTAAAAATAAGGTTACTATGGAAAAACTAAGGGTCACTATGTTCAATATACTGTCAGTTGCGTATGTATAAACCTCAGGTCCACAATAATATTATTGTGTACCAGGTCCACGCAAGTCTTTCTGATAAATTATAATCCTTTGAAATTACAATATTCTTGATCTTTTCTATATATATGTATAAAAAAAAAAATTTAAAATAATAAAAAGGAGGATAAATTAAGATTATTATTAAATTGAAGCTAGCATCATATATATGTATATACGCACTGCGGCGATAGGCGTGAAAAATAAAGTAGGAGATCGATCAAAAGTAAGATGCATCTTCCATGCTAATATTTAAATACATACACTCTACAAGTAAATAGTCATCTAGCAACTAATTAATTAAGCTTATTAATCTAAATTAAAGAACTGATATGCTTAAAGCATATGTATACGATCGATGACATCAACAAATGAAGTTCAAGCTCATTAATTAGCTATATGAGCATGGAAGAGTCACAAATACTATTAGAAGACATTTAGATGACAATTACCTTATTCGATTTATCTATATACGTAGTATAAAATTTAAGCTTCATTTATACCAGAATAACTAACAAAAAGCGTGTTTTTTTCATTTGGATGGGTGGCCTATGGCCTAGGGTGTATCATCATCGACTATTAAGATTAACTTTTTTTTATTCACTTTTGATCAACGAAATTCCTCTAACCCCACTATTATTTTTTCTATATTCGACTTTTTTATATTCATCATCTATTACAATTTACTTTTTATGTTTTATACTTGTTTGCAATACATACATCTTCTTGACACGCTATTTGATGGAGTGTTTTTTTTTTTGGTGTTTAGAGAGCCACAAGGATAGGGGTGAAAATCGATCTCAAGATCTCTTAGAACTGGGAGGGAAGCTCTAACAACTTGAGCTACCCCTCACTCTCTATTTTGATGGAGTGATTAGAAAAGGTATACAAATGAATTAAGTTATAAAATCGAAACTGCATGTAATAACTTAACAATTTTATTTTATTGGTGGTCAAATTGATTGATCCATTTTCTAATCTAATTATATATATCTTTGTTAAAGTACACGTCAAATTGGTGTATTCTAAGAATATAAATACATATAAGCAGAAGTAATATATAATGTAGGGCATGCATTTAGTCTGGCCATGCCATAGACCCATTCACCCATAGTTACGTTATCAGTGTATTGTGTAAAGTTGTCAATTTTGTATTAAGATACATTATAATTTATACATTTCTAATACAAATTACAAAGTAAGGAGTATTAATTTACCTTTGAGAGTTTTAGTTCCAATTATATATATGTCATGATTCTTTTTTAGGCAAGATGCTTAAGAAAAAAGTTGTCGATCTAATAGATTAGTACCTACACTATATATAAAAAGAATAAGTTACGTACGAAATCTGTGCTTTATACTTTTGTTCACTAGCTCATTAATAATTACTACTTATATACTAATTTATACAATTACATATACTATTATAATTTGTTAGGGTTAGATTGATATTCTTCCTGTTTTCTGTCTTTATGTAAATAAATCAAATGATGTCCACGCATTAATCCTCACTAAGACATTCAATGTGTCCACGTTAATTGCGAATATTATCAGACTCATACAGCATGAGTTTACATCTTAATTAAGGGGGAAAAATAAAGGAAACAACTAGTAATATATATGTATATTAAGTTCTAATATGTTAATACATCGGAAGTGTATGTATATTAAATCATAGGTAATTATAAGACACTACAAAATATGTTCTTGATTAATGAAAAATTAGAATCAGTAATTGTTGGTGAAAGGTTTGATTTGCTAAGTTCCTAGAATCAAAGCCTAATTGTAGCAAACAAATTTAAAGGCAAACAGAAAGGTTGCACGCTATAGCTAAAGTTATAGCTCAAGTATAGAGCTTCCCTCTTGGTTTCTGGTGAATTTGGGGTCGATTCTTATCACTCGCGCTTGTTTCTCTCCAAACAAACAAACACATACACACACAAAAAAAAAAGCTATAAACCCTGCCAGTACTTAACCATGCACGTTTTATCAATTTAATTTTATCCAAAAAAAAATAAAAAAAAAACTGTCAAAATAACTCATGACATTATTTAATTAAGTGAAGAGAATCGTATCCACAACTATTTCAAACTAATTCATCAAAAGGTTTGAGGTCCTTCAATTCAATAAGGGCTTGGCTTCTAAAAGATAGTCCGATCCAAGTATGATGGCCAAAAGAAATTTAATAAGCTCTCTAATTCAATAAAGTATATATATAAAGTTTCCAATAACTAACTTTGGCATCAGTAAGGATTCCTTGAACACCCATCCATATGTATTCCCCTTAAGGTAGGTTACTATGTATTCGTGTGTAGGTAGCTCAATCAAATAAGCGGATGCCAAACTATTTGATTTGAAGTATAGTTTGTCATTTCAAATATATTATATATATGGATAGTTGTCAAATGATAAGAATAGCGTGTTGTAAGTCAAAGCATGCCAAACCTATTTGATTTGAAATATAGATAGTAATTTTAAATATATTTTATGGATAGTTGATTTGATTTTGACTTTGTCCAGAGTTCATGCATGATAATCTATCTCTAATATATATAATCCGATTTCAATTCTACTTAGGATTACTACCTAGCCAAAAAAAATTAAATCCCACCCTAATAACTCTTATAGTGCTATAAACTTAGTACGTACTCCTCTAATCATAAAATTTTTATACGTTCTTTATTTTAAGTTTAACCAAATCAACTATATACCACTCATTATTAGCAATAATGACTGCTCCCAAGGAATTAAATTCTAAGTTTGAGGATGTCTTAGTAATAAGTTGCCCTAATAGTAAATGCTATAAATGTTTGGGTGAAAGTTTGTGTTACAAACTCTACTTATCGAGCATCAATAATGAATACAAAAGTTTTGGTACTAATCCAAATGATATTTCTCCAAAGATTGGTGATAATATGAAGAACAAAGATGACTTCAATAAAGATAACAAGATAGAGCAAGTGAATGAGATTGCTAATTCAAGAAACGATGAAAGTTTGTTGAAGAAAACAAAGTGATTATTATAATTATATAGGAATGGTAAGATACATTGTCTATTTTAAATAATTGTTATTCTTTCTGTTCCAATTACATTCCCTAATTCTTTGTTAGGCAAGATGCTTAACATTACAATAATGACTTCTCTATCTAGTAGACTAATATCTAAAAAAAGAATAATTATTTACAAATTTTGTGCTTAGCTTCATTCTATTGCCCGTTCACTAGTTCCTTTAATTACATACATTCAATCATTCATAGTTTATTAGAGTTAGATTGTTATTCTTCTTGTTTTCTGCTTTTATATTAAAGAAATATGTGATTATAATCGACTATGTATTACGCCTCTCTAGGAAGACATTCAATGTATCGGGTTGATAGTGAAATCTTAGCTTATACAGTTATATATACTCCGTATCTTAACTGAATCGATCATATTCTATGAGTTGCTAAAGGTGTGATATGATTTTATTTGAAAATTATGCATCTTAAATAAGAAGTAGAAAAATGATTATACAATGGTAGGAGAGATCAAGTATATTTATAGTTTTTTTTGTTGCACCATGATGGATTTCACATTTGTCAATGCATTACTTTAGCTATTAATATGTTAAAGGACCAACTCAACAATATCTTCAATTATACTTTTGTAAAAATTAAAAAAAAATTATATTTTAAAAGATGATTTTAAGACGAATCTAACTAGTTTCCACATGACTATATTTTTCATAATGGATAAATTACAAATGATGGTCAAAGAAGATTAAGTGAATAGTGTAAAAATCCTAATGGTGCAATAAAATAAAAACAGAGGAAGTATATAGTTTATTTTAGAGACTATTAAATTCTAAGAAAATACACATTATATATATCATCAAAAGTATATATATAAAAAAATATAATCTTTGATTGATAAGATACCAAAAATAAAAATAAAACACTAAAATATATCGTCTTGATCAATGAAAGATTGAAATCAACAATTGTAGGTGGAACTGTGAATGTTTAATTTATGTAGTTCCAAGAATATAAGCCTGGAGCACAAATAATGCAAATAGAAAAAACAATTATTACATCACTTAAAGGATGCCCAGAACAAAGGTTATTTTGTTTATAAATCAAAGAGTAAAATTGGCATATGTTAGGACGACAAACGCTGATTATTACAAGTAGTGTTTTTACCCCAAAACAGTTAAGATAAACAAGTAACGTTATCATGTTGAGTAACTTGAATTTTCTTATAAGAGTATCACTTATGTAAGCCCCATCATAACACTACAATTGTTGGTTACTTTTGACAATGTCGTATTACATACATAGTACAGAGTAATAAGAAACAACAATTACTATAATAATGAACCTACACTAAAATTAAGTTAAGGTAATGAGAATCGACCCCGTAACTATGCAATCGAGACAAAAATGTTGTCATTGAGCTTCTAGAATTATGTAAAATAATCAATGTAATTATATTAAGCCTCTGCATGCTAATGTGTTCTATTGACTATATAATTTAATTTTGATAACTAAATAGATATAGAATTCCATAACTTTACTGATTCATGATTACTTTAATTTGACAATTTTTGATGAGTAAAACTATAATTAGACATACTTATATTTTTAAATATAGGCTTATCTAATTAGCTTGATGAACATTATTCTCACCATTAAAAATAGCTTGAAAATAGACATATACACACAATAATGACCATGCAAAATTGTTGGAAAAAAAAACTATAATTAGAGTATATAATTTATTCGGGTCATCAACAAAAGGCTATATAATTTTTTTTATAAAGACTTATAATGCATGCTCTTATTTTACTTCATGAATAAAAACCGTTTTTAACCTAAGAGGATAATAATTCAATAATTACATATATTCATCTTTGAAAATTGAATTACAACATTTTAAATTTCATTTCAATTTCAAAGATGAATCTCAAGGCATCTAATATTATCCTCTTAATCTCAATTATTTTTTTCTCAACAACTACCTCAATATATGCCTTTAACATAACTTATTTCCTAGATCAACATCCACAATTTAGCACCTTCAATAACCTCCTAACCAAAACCGGTGTGGCGGCCGGAATCAACAAGCAAGGCACGGTCACCGTCCTCGTTGTTGACAACTCGGCCGTGGGACCCCTCACAAGCGTACCACAAACAACCCTAGGGTACATACTTGCTACCCACGTTATCCTTGACTATTATGATAGCATAAAATTAGGTAAATTGGATGGCAAGTCAGTCAAAGCCACCAACCTCTTCCAAGAGACAGGGAAAACCAACGGAGGGCAAGGACTCCTAAACATCTCCAAGTCCGGCGGGGATATCTTCTTCGGCTCAACGGCGAAGGGGGCCCCACAAGACTCCAAGATGGTGAAAGTGTTAGCTTCTCAACCTTTCCACATTTCCGTGATTCAAATTAGTAAACCTATTGTTACTCCTGGCCTTGAACAAGGACCTCCCACCGCGCCATCTAGCAGCCCTACAGCCTCCCCTCCTACTCCTACGGCCGCTCCACCACCTAAGTCGGTGGAGGCCCCCGCCCCTGGTCCCTCTGGTGATGATGATGATGGTTGTTCTGCAGATAGTCCAAGGGGTGATAGTGAAGGCCCTTCTCCGGCTCCGGCTAGTGGGCCGGCCCCAGGACCGGCCCCACTAGCGGACGAAGCTGACAAGGAGGCGCCTGCTAAGTCGGTCCCACATAAGAATGGTGGTGCAAGGTTGAGTGTTGCTGGGGGTGTGGTTACTTGTGTTATGGGTTTGGTAGCATTGGCACATAATTACCTATAACTTAACTAGCAAGTTAATTGACATTATCACATTAAAGTTTATTTGAATGTTATTGCATGTGCTTTGATTTTGCATATATTGGGGTTTTATGTCCAAAAGAGTAATGGGGTAAGGAAAATGAAAGATGTATAGAAGAGTATTCAATTCTTTGGTAAATGTCATTGCATGTACGTTGTTAGGATATCTTGGTGAATTATAATTTTAGTTCACTTTTTGTGCATATACGCGTCAAGACACTTATATTGATTGCTAGTAAAAAAAAATTAAAAAAAAATTAAATATTTCTATATTTTGAACATATTAGAAAAGTGGTGGAATGATATAAATTAAGTATAATTGAAATTTAACAATTAACACTCATTATATTATATATACTGATGATTTCGCATGATTTTGTCAATATTGTCATGTATTTTTTTTAGCTTAATACTCATAACAAATTACTTCAAAAATGAATATTCTATGTACTAGTATATATATATAAACAATAAAGTAAAAGGTTAATACGAAGTACTACATAATATGGAGTATTTTTAAAAAAAAAGTAAGATAGATGAAGGAGATTAGGTACGTCTTCTCATAAGACCATAACCTAAACTACGAGTAAAAAATAAGAAAATTTACTATCTAAAAATTAAATAGATCTATATTTTGATGAGTTGGAGTAGAATGAATAGCCGAGAGAGTCAACATATTTTGCTGCCCGATTTCCTTCCCGATAGATGTGTCTTGAAAGCTCCAATCCAAGAATTTAATGATACATATATAAAAAATGAGACCGCTGGAAATTTTTATTGCAACATGTTCCACTCTGTCGAACAAGTAATTCATTGAATATATCTTGGTGCCTCAATTGGAGATTTGTGCATGCATGATGTTATCTTAAATTGTGAATTTTCCAAAAAAAAAAAAAAAAAAAAAAAAAATTGTGAATTTGTGATATTAGTGCTACAAAATTTTACTTATTACAGTAGAATCATTTTATTTTCTCTCAGTTTCTAAGAAACCCCTCTTTTTGGAGATTGTACAAGAATTACTTGCCAGGATACAATGCCTAGAAAACTTGAGTTATTAGTCTTATTAATCTTAGGGTAAATCTTTGATATATTTCTAAACTTGGAATAATCGCGCTTTAAATTGTATTCACCTAAGGTTTGCTGTTTTAAATCTTCGATCTCTAATTGTTACTGCAAGTTTATCTTGTTTTTAAGTAACAAGTACTCGTATTAGTTAATATTCTGATTCGTATGGTTTAGTTTATTGATTGTGGGGTGACAGCAGCTTAGTTTGATCATAACTGCTGAATTTGTAGTGTTTATTCAGTAATTCGTATCATCTCAAGTTAAATGCAGCCTCTCTAATAATTATGTTCGATTTCTTTGAAATAACTCATCATTAATATGAAGTCTGATTCAAAATCCTGTAATATGCTATCTATGCTAATGCATGAAGCAGAGAAAGCTACTACAGAGTATTTTGTTGCATTAGATCTTCATTGAGACTCCGATCATCCAAACAGCTGTTCCATTTCACCAGTTGTAACTCTAATTGGACACCTTTCCATACCATACAACTACGTTTCTTTACAGATTTGGAGCAGCTTTAGGAATGCACTTAAACTCAACAAATTAAGTAGCACATATGATTAGCAGGACAACTTATATTAGCAAAGCCACATTACTATCATCTAATAGCTTTGAATGGTATATTAGCATTAACTTTCAACTCCAAAATGTATACACAAAGTCCTAATATAAGAGTACATATGAATAGCAGGACAACTTATAATTTCAGCAGGAGTAGAAGATTCATATGAATAAAACAACAAACCTGATTACGAATAAATAAATTAATTAATTAAATTCACTTATCTTCAATTCTCATGAGAGTTGTAAACCTCATGGGAAGAAATGGTACCTGCTTATCCATATTAAGCCATTAACGAGTGAGAAACAAGCACGGATAAGACGTGCTCAGAACAAGATATATGCAGGATCAAAATCACATAAAAATCCCACACATCAAAATGAAACCACAAGTAGAGCCTGAGTAGAGAAAACCAGCTAGCTACAATAATTTCCATAGCAGAAATGTGATGATCAGAATCATCAGATAAGTTGAGTTTAAGCTCTCATCAAAGTGACTAATCAGTGATCACGCTAGCACCTGTGTACAGTTTTGAAATGAGATATAAGTTCACCAGGAGTACTAACCCTGTTACATCAATTGTAATATCTAGGTTTACGAAATACTACTAGAATGATCTAGTTTAAGCAATATGGTTCACTGCTGACATTTTAGCAAATGTTCTCAAATACCACAGAAGAATGAAGCTCTCTCAGCTTAGCACAGGTTCACACCAACCTTCAACCCTGAATCTTCTCGATGATGTCTGCGATGACTTCCTGCATGTCTAGATCCTTCATTGGTTGAAATGGCCTCTTCATATCCTGCAATTAATACATCCAGTAAACCAAACCATCAATCAAGTGTTGACAAGCAATATACAATAATGCATGCCTTCACTCAACGGCTCAAGAATAACAGTAAAACTTAGGACCAGCACGATGACATAGGAGTACTAATAAAGCAAGTAAGATTGAAATAACATTGCATGCACATGAAGCTTACCAGAAGACTGACGAATGTCTGTTCTTTCTCACCCTCCGCCCGAATCTCAAAACAACCTTTCCTTGGCTGAAACGAAAGAAAAAAGTCGATATTTCAGAGAGACTATTGAGTATAAGAATAGGAACTAACATGGCATTATCAGTTATTCCCACCCCTCTCATTTTAAAGCATGACATCAGTTCTCAAAGCAGGGGGCTAGTACAGCCTTAATTAATAGTCAAGCCTTTTAAGTTTCTAAGTTTTAAGCACTAAAGAAGGGAGGGGACAGGGGATATTAAAGTGGACATAAAGACAGAAGACACCATATTAAATTATAAATGAAAACTTTCATTTTATAAGCTCAGGGAATCAAAACAGCCAAGTTTATCAATATTGCCTCATTTGCTTTACATAATATGCAATTTTGCCTAAATCTGCGCCATTTAAAGGCATGTACTCTGATATAAGCATGATGTCAATATTTTAAAAGCATGCTCAGACCTATCACAACTCACTATCTAAGAACTTCTACACAATTGCATGGCATTTGTCATCCTTTTATCCCGTTCAAGGTTGTTGTAATGATATTGTGTACGAAGTAAGGTGTACACAATCAAAGGATGAACTTTCACAATGCAAAAATAGGGAAAACTGAACAAGATAAATTTTAAACTAACCTTCTTAGGGTTAACCACGATTCTGGTACCAGGTAAACCCTCGTTTAAGCCTGTTTGCGCTTCTTTAGCCCTGGTTTTGAATGATCCGCATTGCTTACTGCAACAGAAAAAAGGAGAAAAAATTGAGTAAAACTAAAGCAAACAAGTCCACATTTGTTATATTAGAGGCACCTCCATAAAACATAAGCACTGATTTCATCTCATATTAAAATGACTGGCAAAAGCCAAGAAAATGCACTTCAACAGTTGAACATCTGCATCAGAAGAAATATCTGTCATGCTAATAAGATTTAATAATCAGTATGAGCATGTGAAATTTAATGTATACCCTTGGACAAGCCTTGCAAGTTGTCTCACTATCCCTCCTAAATATTTCTGCTGAAGAAACGAAGGCATAAAGGCTACTGGGGCGAGTTAGCAAACTAACATTCTTGCTTAAAATAAAAGCAAAAATAACCACTGGCTAGTCAATTTGATATGAGTAACTGGGCACAGCTTTCAGCTTTTCAAAGTTCAAATGACAATAACGAAACAAATAAACAAGATGTAAATAGTCGATGAAGGCATACAACATCCCAGTCAGATGAAAGTTGAATTCACAGACCACCATGCAATCTAAGACTCGATCAGAGCACAAAGCAAACTTTTATCTTATGCAATCTTACAGAAAGTTCTTCAGAATTTGGGAACTATAAACGCAAATAGTAAATGATATCTAATGTGAACAAGCTTAAACGCAAGTATAATACAGTAAAATCAGACGTGTTTCAAATCTTTCAAGCAAAATTCTTTCCATAAGTTGTTTTTCTTAATGAAAATCAGCTCGTGCACAGGATCTCAAAGATTCTCTTCTAATGACTTAATGAGAATAGTTATCCCACATTCCCCCGTTGCCCTCATATAGCATACTTACATTTTATCACCACCAAAACATCTTGTTTACCTCGCCCCAACACATCTTTTCCAAATAATGTAAACCAAAAGCACAATTTCAGGAACATTCTCACTGCCCTAATGATGTAACTAGCAGAATGTGAGTCCACATTATCACAAAGCCCTTGATACAAATTCGTGCTTACTTGTCAAATGTTGAAACACAACTCCAAAATACATTGTAAATTGAATTTCGAGTGAAAGGTATCAAGCAAAAACCATATGCAAATTCAAGAAGTCGAGTGACACAAAATTCACCTAAATTCACCCATTTAGACAATCCCGAAAACACTACTCATTTACTATTTGTATCTTATATTAACACATTATTAAAACGTAAATTATGCACCAACATTCCAAATAGTCAAAAGAACACAGTGAAGAAGACACAACAAAAAATGTCAGATAATAATGGCTCAAAAAATAACAAAATGTAGCACACACGACACAATTCTCCACTTTCTTCAAAATTTCACCAATTATTTCACAATTAATATGATAATAATGACAAGAACTTCCATAATCAATTACTCCATCAAAAGAACTTCCATAATCAATTACTCCATCAAAAGAACTTCAATTATTAACCCAAACAAACGATGAGAGAGAAAATCTTTAAAACCCTAATTCAAACCCAAAAAATTCCAAAAAAAGTTTACTGAAAAACACAAACCCAGATATAATTATAACCCAGAAAATAAACACACACATTCAAAAAACAAAAAGAAACCCAGAAAATTCACCCACAGAAAACCCAGAACAATTTAAACCCATTTTCTTTCTTCCATTAACAAATCAACCCCTAAAACAAAAATCACCAAAAACCCAGAAAAATTTACAAAAAAGAGAGAAATATTAAAGAAGATATACCAATGCTCAATGACGATAGTAGTAGCAGCAGAACCAGACCCAGAAGCACCAGCATCACCATCATCAACAACAGGTTCTTCTTCCTCAGTATCCTCAGTCTCATCCTTCTTCTCCTCTTCAGCCGTCGTTTTGGGCGCTTCAGCCGTCGTTTTGGCCTTCTTCCCTTTCCTCTTGGAAGCCACCTGAGATGGTGGTGGTGGTGGGACCGCGTCAGCACGAGTCAAACTCCGAGTCACCCTTCTTTGCGACGGAACTTCGACGGTCGGTTTCACTTCTCCGGCGAGGTCGTCAACTTGACTTCTACGCTTCTTTGGTGGCATTTTGGAGAGAGAAAATGAAAGGGTTTTTTAGAGAGAGAAAATGGTGGGTTTTCTAGAGAGAGAAAATGGGTGAGAGAGAAAGTAATTGTTGTTGTTGTTGGTACTGTAATAAGTATGGAGAAGAGGGAGGAAGAAGAAGGAAATGTAAGATAACTGACAATTTCACAGCTTCTTTTGGGTTGTCATATTTTTATTTTTATTTTAATAAATAAATTAAATTAAATTAAATTAATAAAAAAAATAAAGGGAAATGAAAGGGTATATTATTTTCCCGCGTTTTTGGACGGTCAAGATTTCATCTTGAGCTCATTTTTCTATGTTTTTGTGTATTAAAGAGTGAAATACTGAAATTTGCTTTTCCAAGTGTGAGAATAATAAATATTTTTAAAATAAAAAATAATAAATATTTTTTTAAAATAAATGACAGTATAATTGGGTATTTAGGATAGACTTTGGATAGAATTTCTTTATTGATGAAGGATTATGTATCAAAAAAGATGTATAAGTATCTAATATTACCATAATCTGAAAGATATTGTCTGATTGTAATCGTCATAGAGGATATTTTACAAAAATAAAACATTATTGTAGAGGATTCCTTGAAAAAAAAAATATATTGTAGAGGATCCCTTAAAAATGATAAAAACTTACGGAGTAATTATAAAGGATACCATACATGAGTTTTATGTTGAAGGCATACAAATCTATTTAATAAAAAATTTGTGATAAATAGTGTGTTCTTAGTTATGTGATGGCACGTGTATTATCTATGCGTAATTCCCCCATATATCACCATAGTTTTTTAACTTCATACATATTTACTAAATACGGAGTAATTTTTTTAACAACATTTTGGCATGAAATATTTAGTTATGTGATGGCACGTGTATTTTCTATCGCTTATTTTTTTCCTAAATTGATGTGATGAAAATAAAGTTGCCAAGAGGTGGAGATAGTTTTTTCCCCTTGGCCTTTTCCAACAAGTTAAAATGTAAAAAAGTATTTTACACATAAGGCACATTCTCTTCACGTACCTTATTTTGTTAAACTGCAAATTAATAATTTACTGAATTCAAATCAATTTTATTGAACTAGAATCAGTTTTTCTGATTAAAACTTATTTTTACTAATTATCTTTTATCTTTGCTCTTTAAAGTTATTGACTTATACTGATTAACATTTATTTTACTGGCTTTTATTGATTAAAAAGTTGTTTGATTGAATTAAAATTATTTTTACTTAACACATTTTTACTAAATTGAAACTATTTAAGGTGAAGAGAACATAGCTTTATATGGAGTAATACAGAATTCTAAGATTAACTTCAAAGAGGTTTTGCATTCTTGTACTCTGTAATTTAAACAACAGTTTTGATTTATGAGGACATTAGGATTCACTATAAAACATTAATTTACTTTTAGTCATTATACTATATGTTTTTGTTTGTTTTTTTTTTGACAGGAAATTATACTACTATATGTTTAAATAACTATAGTGACACGAAAAGGAGGTGCATGAGGGAAAGGGGTGGCGAGGGGAGGGAGGGATTTGGTTTATTAATAAAAGCCCGGAAAGGAAAATGGATCTCCCCTTTCCTTCTTTTATTTAATATCAAAATAAAGGAAGATGCATCCCTCTTTTTATCCTCTCTTTCTTTACATCCATTTCCCTCTAGCCAAACATATTGTAAATTAGAAGTAGTAAGATAATGAGTCGAATTTATTGCTCTACTTTATTGCTTTCATACACCATATTTTTGCTTTCATACACCTTGACTTTCCATTTTTATTTTTTTAGTGTGATAGTCATTCAAATTAAAAAAAAAAAAAAAAATTATATGTAATTAACCACATGGTGTAGTATAATTGTTATAAGCAACTAGTTAAGTAATAAAGGTTACACCAGTAATCAAATTGAGTTACCTTGACAAAAAGGATACTACTATGAAAACATGAAATTACTCTTATAAACAAGTGGAGTTATTTTTTTAATAGTCAAATAAAAGTAAAAAAGTTACATGAATGAACAAGTAAGGTTACTTAATTTTTTAAATTGTCTAATGTTACTCGTATAATAAATAAGGGTCACTTTATGGACAAATTAAGGGTATATGCACGTGAATATATGACATTTCTCATTTTAAGGACCGATGATTATCCTCCAAAACAAATGTTATGACTAGCCATAAACAAGACATAATGCAAAAAAAATTTAAAAAAACATAGAAAAGTGAGACGCTTTCCTTCATCGACTCACAAGTATAAAAGGTAGCTCTAAGTTATGAATTTTCACTAGATTTTATTGTTTTTTAAGAATTTTGCATTTATAATCCTGTGAAATTTAGAAACGGTTATCCATTTATTGTGAAATCTAGGAATGACTATCTCAATAATATAACTATCTCCTCTAAATGATAGAGTACTCTGTGTCTCCGTAATAGGTAAATAATTTGATAATAAATCCAAGGTGTTCTTCTTTTTAACCAAATATAATGTATACGAGTAGTTTCATAATTCGAATATTACGTGGATTGAACACATATCAGATAGTTTGTAACATCTATTATCCACAGCTACACTCTAAATATAAAAGTTTTATTACATATCGTCGTTAAATATTATTATATTAGTGGCTTATATAAGAATAAATCAATTAGTCGAAGTTGCTCTTGCAAGTCGCGAGATTGAATATGACCAAAAAAGATATGGAGGGGCCGAGTCGGGTGGGATGAAGGTGGTGTTAAGCTTATTGTTGTGCCCTAGAAGAGGATTTATCAAGTAAATTCTAAGGAATAGTGTGCGGACTATACCTTCAAAAAGGGTTGTTTTCTATTTTTCCCTCGTTGATTTTTTATTTTTTTTTAGCTATGATGTATAATTTGCAAACATTTATACCACTAAAAATATTTGTTTACATATTATTTTTCAGTTAATTGTGAACAACTCAATTTGTGGCATAATGCAAAATGAAGTGATCCTTATGGCTACCTATGGTACACATGTTAACCACCTTAGTTAATTGTTAAAAAAACATAGGCAAGTGGAGGAAGCGAAAACAATCACACTAGCTATCTTTGTGGACTCTATGATATCTATCTCTTTAACATGACCCTATTAGGGCCTGTTCTCTTTAGCTTATTTTCAGTTCAGTTCACTTCAGCTCCAATCTGTTTAGTTCAGTTCAGTAAATCAGAACAAACCCTTAGTTATTTCTGTACTCCTTTTGTTTTAAAATTGACACATATCTCTCTTTTTGTTGTTTTAAAATAGTTGACACATTACCATATATACCATAAATCGTATATTTTAATAAAATTGTTTACACTACTCATTATGGTCCACTGAATTTTTTTCACCCTCTTAATGTCTCACGTCTCTGTTTTAATAATATAAACCAAAATTCATTTCACATTATCCCATTTATGTAGCAAGAATCTAGATTTAAAATACTTGTTTCACATTAATACAACTTCACATTAAACAACTCGAATATATGGTCCCCACTCCGATCCCCACCTACTTTTTTCTTAAAATACTTGTCAAAAGAAGTGTGACAATAATTATTTTAAAACACAAGGGATGCGAAAAATCTTACTACCATCGTTTTACATTGAACACTTTGACCGTCACACATCTCAACGTATAACTTATAACTTTAACTATTAATACATTTTATAGTCCACATCATTAATTAAAAATTTAAAAAAGTTTGGGAAATTCCCATTGGTACCACTCAGGTTTTGGCTTTTCCCAGCGGTACCACTTTTTTTTTTACTTCCTGGTGGTACACCCCAGTTTATGACTTCTTAACAACCGTGATTAGTCTGTTAATAAATTGTTAATAACTTAGTAATTCTAGGTTAAAAGCTGAGATATATACTGAAAAGACTTATATGCCCCCATTTAAATGCTTTCCCTCCAACTTTCCCCCCTTAAAATGTATGTTATTTCCCACCAAAAACGTTCACCCTATGACTTCCCTATAAATGTGCCACTTCCTCTTCTCTTCTCCATTTTGCTTTCCCTCCATTGCTGCAATTTTTTTCTCTTCTCTTCTCTTCTCTCCACTTCTTGTTCTGTATTTCTCTGACATGGCTAGTTCTGCAGGTGGTTCAACTTTTGGTAGGAGATTTGGAAGATCCATGTGGGTCAAACGCATTCAATGCAACTGCAATCCACCAAGAACTGCAGACATTAGGGTTTCTGAGTCGATTTCGAATCCAGGGAGATCATATTACAAGTGCATGCATTGTGGTTTGTTCGTGTGGGTTTCTGAAGAACAATTGATGGGAAGTCTTGATGACTCATCTAATGTGAGAGTGTTAAGAGAGGAATTTATTGATTTTACTGAAAGAGTGTATGAGTTTGCAAGCTATGTTTACATGGTTGTTAGGATTGGTCTTGTCATGTACCTGATCCTACTCTTTATATCTCTGAAATGAGGTTTGTGTTCTGCAACTTTTAGTTTTTCCATGTAATTGTTAGATTATGAATAGTTAAAGGTTGTATTTTGTGGGTTAATGAATGGAAATTTCGAATAATTGGCATTTATCTTTGTTTATTTCTTATGTACAAGTTCTTTTACTTTCCATTAAGGGGGTGTTTGGTATCAAATTAGTAAATGTAAGGGAATGTAAACAAATTAGAAGAGGAAAGGGTAACATATAGTGTTACCCTTACTAGTTGTTTGGTATTACTAAGGAAACGTAAACAATTGTAACCAATCCCTTTCCTCTTGTTTGGCATAGATAACTTGGAAACAAATAGTTTTCCTTCTAATTTTTTATGTCTTGGCTAACTTTTGATATACATTATACAATGTAGAGCAACACTAATTACCATAATATACATATAGATATTTTTTGAACCGATTACCATAATATATCATATGCTAGATATATAGGCAAAGTCACATAAGTTGTTGATTACAAAAGCATTGAAATTCTAGTATTCTAAAAAAAAAAAAAAAAGCATTTAAAAACCATTAAAACATTAACTCCAATAACAACAATTTAGGACAAAACTTTCTACTTCTTCTTAAGAAGATCAATTGCATATTGTTTCTTCATATTAGTTGGAGCTTGATAGAAGATGTGAAGCTTATGTTCTTCCGCCATGAGAATTGTAGCAACCTCTAAAGTTTCGGATGGAGAAATTCCATCTAACTTCATCACCTCATCCAAAACCTTGTTCACTTTTTCATCCATCATTTGCTCTCTTTCTTCAGCTTTAGACCATGCACTAGCCATAATCCCAAGATTAACATTGATATTTTCAAATATCTTCCCAAAATTGTTAGAAACATCATGGAGGGAGGCCACCAAATCATCATCATCATTCCTACAAAAACTCTTCAAATCTAGCTTGTTCTTTCCTTTTACCTTAGCCTCCTTCGCCTTTGTAGAACGTTTTCTGGATTGAGTAGTGGAATCACTTGCGGAAGAATGAATCGTAGAAGCCTTCACTTTTGCCACTTTTGAAGGAGTTGAATGATCATCCTCTATCTTCATGGGACGTTTTCCGGATTGACTTGTAGAAGAATAAGTGTCTGAATGAGTAGAATTCACATCATCTGATCTTCTTCATCACTCTCGACATTCAATGGTTGCTTATCAATGTCTTGATCCATATCTTCTATAGCATCAACAAACGACTCACTTGCATCTCTGGTAGCTTTGTCTTTAGCATAAATTTCTGCTAGAGTGTCATAATGAACGAATGGAACTCCAAATAACCCCTTAGCTTTCTTATGAGTCTGCCATATAAGAAAAAGAAAAAAATTGTTAACAAAATTTCAATAACCTTCTGACTATAAAATTTAATACTAGAGTCTCAATCAGAGAAAAATTAGAATACTTAATAAAATATTAGACAGAAAATCCAGGCAGATGTACTAGAGTCTCAATCAGAGAAAGATTAGAATACTTAATAAAATATCAGCGTAATATTGGATGAACAGTAGATTCAAATCCAGCAGCCAGAATTTAATACTGTAGAAAGCAACAGAAATGTGAACAACTGCAGTAATGCCTATCAAAATAGCATCAAGAAAGCCTAACAGCAGATAAAGAGCCAATAATAAAATAACAGGAATTATAAGGTAATGCCTATCAAAATTTAATTCAAACTTGTTTCCCAATAAAATCACTCTTTTAAACACTGCACAAAATCTTGGATGAAGAAAACAGAAAGGATGTGGCTGACATTGTAATTAAGGTAGATTATGTGGCTATGTGTCCTAAACTGTGGTTGTGACTAACATATATCCTAACAGGGTTTATAGGAATCACTGACGAAGAATAAAAAAAAATTTAGTGAATTAAAATGGTGAAACAGTATTCAAAAGATGATAGAGCAAGAATTATATTACTAAACAAAGAAACAGATCTCAGTCATTGAAAACTGAAGGAAGGAGCAGCCAAAGAATAAACAAGTTATATTGTATTAAAATACTGCAGTAAGAAAGTATACAAGGCCTCCAACAGGGGAATAACAGCAAGGGGGAGGGGCAGCAGCAAGGGAATAGCAGAAGGGGGGAGGGAAGCAGCATACCTTTACCCATCCGTCGAACACCGACTTATCTACTTGTAGAATCTTCTTCTCAGCATCCCATCCAAATCCTGAGGTGGATAACATTTCCGCCAATGCACTATATTTCTCCGACCAATGCTTGATCCTCGACTCAATGTGGGGAACCGCTCTCAAGCCGCAATTAGGAAGTACACCATTAATCATCTCTTCCAACTTATTCATGTAACCATTCTTAAACCCATTCTCACACTTCCACTTCGGATCGCAACTCAACTCATGCAAATATCTTATAAGAACCGCATCTTCTTCATACGTCCAATACCTTTTATTTTTACCTCTACCTCGATTGCTTGCCTCACCCTTAGCTTGACTAGCCTCCATCTGAAAAATTAAAAACAAAAAATAAAAAACCAAAAATCAATTGAAGCTACTACTGACCTAATGCTGATCTTTCCAAAATAAAGACATCATTTAACAATCACCATTGAAAATGTTAACATACAAAAACATAACACCATAAAAAAAGGTAGTGGTACAGATGCAATAAAGACTGAAAGGATAACAAGAAGACTAGTAGAGGTTATGAGATGTCAAGACTTAAGAGTAAAATTATGGAGATTATGAGATTAATGAGTTTTTTTTTTCAACAATAAATTTAAAAGGTACATAAATTTAATTAGCACCCAAGGATCCATCAATTGTGTCAAAAGAGGCTGGAGTGCCTAAGATGCATCAGTATTAAAGTGCACTCCACCCAATACATTCATAGCAATCGTTCCTTTTCTTGTTCTATACTTTGGTCGTTCTTGTGAAGGCACATTTACATTAATGTAAGTCCCATCTAATGCCCCTAAACAATTCTACAAAAATAGGAAAAAATATTACTTACAAACAAGCAAAAATAAGAAAATCCTAGCAAAATTTAGGGGCTTTGAAAATACCAATACCTTGAAGGATTTCCACCTTTCATCTTTACAATCATCCAATATTGGTGTAGGATTGTAAAAGTAGTACTTCATGCAACTTGAGAAAAGCCCTTAGACAAAGGTGAAATTGTCGGCTCACGGTTTCTCCACTTCTATAGAAGTAATGTCCAATAGACCTATTCTTCTTATGATGAGCCAACGTGTATAAAAACATGGTTACTATCTCTTGAAGCGACATGTTTTTTGTTCCACTCAAACCCCCAATGTCTCTAAGCATCTCACAAATAATATTGAAAGTTTTTCTATTAACGCGAAGCTCACTCTTGCATTTCACATCACTCTCCCTATAAAGCCCTCTCAATACTAACATCCGTAACAATTTTTTGTTTCTTTTCCTATCTTTTATTTGAACCCCCCTTATTGTAACAACGCTAATTATATACCACATCCAATACATCATCAACATAATAATAACCATTGCAATTACTATTTGTATTTGTTTTAGCTTTTTCTTCCTTATAGAACGCATAAGTCGAGGCATTGTACAAGAAACACAGAAAATAAATGGCAATTGACCCTGATAAACGGCAAAACAATAGTTATATCAATCTCTAGTTAATCAAATAAAAAATATTGTCAACCAAATCATGAGGAGTAAACTAGTCAAGAAACAAGCAAAATTAAGCAAAAAACCATGGTCTATATACTAAAAATAGTAGCAGTAACTTTCTCACTGTAATGCATACACATATGGAGCAAAATAAGACATGTATAGCACCAGAAAACCATGGTCTATATACTCAAAATAGTAGCAGCAACTTTCTCATCGTAATGCATACATATGGAGCAAAATAAGACATGTTCAGCACCACCAATAATCTATTACATTCATAACATAGATATAATTACCAAATGAAGAAATTATACAAAACTCCAATGTTTGTTAAATAATTTCAAATGAATTGAAGCTTAAAACAATAACATTCGTAGCTGAAACTTGAAGTAATTATAATAATACAATCAAAAATCAAACAAAAATAACTTTCTGAAGATTGCAATTGAACACGCAAGTTATAAATTCATACCAAAAAACGCAAAAATTGATACTACATGAACCCTAGAAATTGAACGAAAACAACTTTCTGGAGTTGCAATTGAACACGCAAGTAATAAATTCATACCAAAAACGCAAAAATTGATACTACATGAACCCTAGAAATTGAATGAGAGAAATGAAGATAGCAAACCTGTGATAATTTCTGAATATTTACAGAAGAAAATCGAAAATTTAGGAGTAAGATCTGGAGAATTGCAGCTTCCTCGTAGAATCGTCGAAATTTTTTGGGAATTTTCAGAGAATTATCAAGCAAGTGAAGAGGAGAGAGAAGAATTTTCTTTATTTTTTGTGTTAGAGGAAGGAAAGGGGATTTGTTTCCTCACCTATTACAGGGGAAACAATTGGGTGGATTGGGTTACCCCTAACTAACGGTTTGTGTTACTTTAACCAAACACAATGTAACGGAAACGCTAATATGATTCCGTTTCCATCCCTATAAAATCCCTATACCAAACACTCCCTAAATGTAAATAAGGCCAAAAATAAGGACAACTTAAAATAGACAAAATGGCCACAGTTGGCTATATTCATATATATCAGTAAATTTCAGATGTTTGGGAACATTGGTAAAAACACATATGTACCAACTAGACAAGTTAAGTTCAAAAAACCCAAGATAACTTAAACAAAACCAAATGTTTCACTGCCAAAAAAACCAACTGCTAATGTACTGCTCTGTAGCACTTAAAAGCATTGAGAATCTGAGTTTTCTTGGGACAAGTTGACTGGCTGGCTAGGCATTTGTGATGCTGTCAAAACTGTTGCTGCATCAGCAAACTGTTTGCCTTTCTTTCCTTGTGCTTTCTTGGAAGATGTTGCAGGCTTTGTTGCTTGTTGATCAGTGGCTACAGACTTAGTTGCTGCTTTTGCTGCATTTGATTGGTCTCTGACCCTTGGGTTTTTATGACAACAGGCTCAGATGCCTTCAACTCTTTCCCAGTTAAGCCTCCATTGCAGGTTGCTTTATTATGCCCAAAGCATCCACACTTAGAGCATTTGACTGTTTTGCTTCTCTTGCTTGGTTGGACTTCTTCTTCCTCCCTTTTTCTATTCCTACTTGGTCTTCCAATTCCCCTTTTCATCTTAGGTGGCATGATAATTCTGCCAGAGTCATCAGCAGGCCATTGTTCTGTGTCTGGAATAAGGCTAATGCATACACTGTATGCTTGCTTATATGTCTTGACAGAGTACCAGGAGCTAACAAAATCATGTGGGTCTAACTTTGCATCAATTAGGGACCTAATGGCATGCCTACATGGCACCCCTGACAATTGCCATGCATCACAATTGCAAATTTTATTGTTAAGACTCAGAGGGAACTGAGATCTACCTTCATGGATTTCATACTCTCCTGGGCTGGACTTGAAAGCTCTACAATTTGAGCTTGCCTTGCCTATCTTTTTCACCAGTTTCACAATTTTAGGACATATGTCTTCATCTTTCCAGGACTTTGCATTCTCCATCCTTATTGCAATTCTCACCATACACACCCTCCTTATTCATGCACATTAGCACTAAATCAGACATTGCAGGACCTTTTATATTCACAGTATAAAGACAACAAAATAAAGATATGCACAACATACTTTCTAGCAGAGTTAATACAGGCCTACACCTATTAACTCCAAGTGTGGAGTTAAAGCTTTCCACAAAATTAGATGTATTTGTCTCATTGCAGACATTAGGGTTAAATTTATGTTTACTCCACTTGGATTGTTCTCCCAAGTCTGCAAACCAACACATGACATCACCACCTCCCTCTTTCTTGAGCTTCTCCATAGCTTTTCTGAATGAAAAGGCTGAAGTTGCATTGCATGCTCTCCAAAATAGCACATACATCATGGGGCCTGGAAACTTTTTTTTGTAATTCCTACTGAGGTGTCTACAGCAGAATCTTCTATCAGCTTCTGGCCACACATTGTCTAAGGCTAACTCCACTCCCTGAAACAATGATGAACAAGATTAGTATGCTCCAATAAACAATCAAAGGTTACATAACAACTATAAAAACTCAATTCACACTTAAGCACTTGCCTTTTGCCTATCAGATATGATTGTCCAATGCTCCCTTGAGGATTCCTTGACAATTTTCAGCAAATGCCAGAAGAAATAACTCCATGACTCCTTGTCTTCTTGGCTCACTATAGCATAGGCTATGGGAAAGATCTCATTATTGGCATCTATTCCCACAGCAGAAAGCAGAATTCCCCCATAATTACCTTTTAGGTGTGTTCCATCTACACCGATAAAAGGTCTAACTCCTATGAGAAGTCCTTTCCACTGTCCAGAGAAGGAAATGAAGATACTTGTGAACTGCAGCTGCTTAGGCAGGGACTCAGTTTCTTGCCATGCACAAAATGCTAAACTTTCTGGGTTAGTCTCAATGCACATTTTAGCATACATAGGCAACAATGAGTATGACTCATCATGGCCTCCAAAGAGCTGCTCAATTACATAACTCTTTAACCTATACAAAGTAGATTGTCTCGTGTAGATGCCATATCTTTGGAATAGAAGTTCATTTAAATCTTTCCCAGAAATGTCTGGGTTAGCTCTGATTTCTTCCATAACTTTCTGGGAAGCCCACTTAACATTGCATATGGGGTTGTATGTTTCTAAACCTCTGCAAGTGTGTACATTGGGCCAAATCTTCTTAATTGCCCAAGTTCTACCATCTGAAAGCCTACTTGCATGCAACCTCCAGTCACAACACTGAGATTGGCACACTGCTATATACCTCTTGCTGTCAGCATACTCCACATTGATTGCAAATCTCCCTTGTACAGCAAAGTCCTTAAGAGTATCCTTAAAGTGTGCCTTATTAGTGAAAATCATCCATGGCCTTAGTATTATCTTCCCAAAATCAGCATCCTCATACATTTCTCCATTCTTGTAAAGTCTCTTAAAGTAATCCTCATCATCTTCATCATCTAAAAATTCAAACCATTTCCCAGGTTTCCTGTTATCCTTGATTTTAGGAATCCTTTGAAGCTGCACCAATTCATCTGCAGGCACATCACCCTTTGGTGCTACTTCTCCTTCACTGTCTTCTTCTGAATCACTCTGAACAACAAAGTCCATTTTTCTTCTCACCTTTAAACCAGAACTAGGGCCCAACTCCTGACCCTCAGTAACACCCAAACTATTGTCTCCCTCCTGGATGCCATGCATACCGGATGAATCACTCTGAACAACAAAGTCCATCTTTCTTCTCCCCTTGAAACCATAACTAGGGTTCTCAACTTTTGTCTCATTCACACCAACTCTAAGTCCCTCCATCTGAATAGAATCCAAACCAGAACCTACACCAAGCATTATTCTCTCAGTGACAGTACTGCCAACCCTTACCCCCTTCCTATATGTTGTGGTTCTAGGAATTTTTTTTTGCAAAAACAGAGCTATGAGATGAATTAATCAATGGTTCAACACTAGGAGCAGATGTGTCAGTGACTGGAATAGGTGAAAATCTAGGGCACCTTCTCAAATTTAATGTCTTGAACACAGTATTAGGTGACCTAGGAGATGGTGGTTGCATTGGGGTTGATTTGGTGGCAGCACTCTTCTTACTATTTGTATCCTTAGCCTTACCCTCACTAGGTGAAAAAAGGCCTTTGGCAGCGGTTCAAACCCGGTCTAAGGCACCGGTTTGAACCGCTGCCTATGTGAGGGGTGCCAAAAACCAAGCTTTTGGCACAGGTTCAAAACCGGTGCCATAGGGTATCAACAATATACTCATCATTCTCGTATTCCTCGTCCACATGAATCTCATTGCTTCTAACACGCACATCATTCCGATCAAGATCCCCAATGTACTCTCCACTTTCTCCGTGCCAAATCCACACATGGTATAATTGCCTAAATCCACGACATAATACATGATCTCTAATGATTTCAACACTATCGACCACATTCACATTATTACAATCAACACAAGGACAATAAAGGCCTTTGCCTCCTAGTTTGCGTTGATAAGCTAAAGCCCTCTCGCTAAACTCTTGAACCCCATTCCAAAATTCCAATGTATCGCGTCTACCATACATCCAACCACAATCCTTCTCCATTTAGTAAATTGTCTCTAAACATATATAGCACCATATAATTATAATGTGTAAGTGCTACATATTTTATGTAAATCAAATTCAAGTACAAAACGTGAATATACCATTCATATAGTGAAAAAATGCATGTTTCCAAAGGGCCCTTATCACTCCAACCTAACCCATCCTTGAATGTCTACTCTCACTAGTGAATGTATGTCAACTTTCCAATTTTAAGGAAAATCCGGCAGCATTTCCCCCTAGTTCTCCAAGTACACGATGTAGATAATTAATTACCCACATATGTACCCAGAGAACATAGTGAGGAAATGGTAAGCCAAGATGTTCCTTAAAATCGAAAAGAAAACATACATTCACCACCTAAGTGAGAGTACACATTCAAGAACAGTCCCAACCGGGGACTATTCAAGACTTTCTCCTAATGAGAAAGCCTTGAACGGGTATCTAGGCATATGATGATGCAAGTATTCTATATATTGTTGTATTTATTTGCAATTAAACAATACACAAGTTGCAATTTCATGAATCAACTTTTATTAAATGGATAAATAGAAATGAATATAGCTAAGTAAAGTTTATAAGTCATACCAATATAGCAATGCAACTACCCACTTGAGCTCAATATGTATTCCTCAAGCTAATTAAACTCGTGCTTCAATTCACATATGAATCTATATATTAAAAAAACAAAAATTAGCAACGTCACTAATTATCTAATTAATATATTCACAATTCTCTAATGTATTCACAATTCTCTAATTTGTTCACAACTAATTAGGTGGCAATATCACTATTTATTTCTCTAATTTATGCACAATTCTCTAATTTAATCACAATTCTCTAAATTATTCACAAATCTCTAATGTAATCACAATTCTCTAATTTATTCACAATTTTCTAATTTATTCACAACTAATTAGTAGCAAGGTCACTAATTCTTTAATATATTCACAATTACCCATTAAAACAACCTAAAATTACACATTAAAACATACAAAAACTCAACTAATTAAGTAACATTCTTACTAATCTCTATTATATTCATAATTACTCATTAAATCAACCTCAAAATAACCCACTAAAACTTATAAATTTTTCAACTAAGGAACAAGGTAATGCAAAATTACTCTAATCTATAATATGTATTCAAAATTACTCTAAACATACAAAATAACTCTAATGTATAATATGTATTCAAAATTTCTAAATAAACAACCAATGCAAAAATAAAAAAAATTAGGGTAAAATTATATATATACATTCCTTGACTTTAATTTTCTTAACAATAATTGTTCAAAATGCTATTGAAAATAATAGAATTACATATTTCAAAATAATTGTTCAATTTTTAACAAAAAAAATAAAAACTTACCCTAAATTAGTTGGAGGTGGAAGAAGCTAAGGGGATGAGATATTGAGGATGACCTTTGCGTTGGTGGAGGTAGCAGGGGTGGTGCGCACTAGTGGAGGTAGTGCGGAGGTGGAGGCGGTGCGCGTTGGTGGAGGGAACAACGCGGAGGTGGAGGCGGTGCGCTGCTGCTCAATTCGAACAATGCTGGTGGCTGTAGGGCGGTGAAAGACAGAGAAGAGCAGGGAAGGGAAAAGACAAGGGTAGGGGAGAATTAAGGGCGGTGGTTTTTGACAATTCGTACAATGCTGGTGGTGTTTCAACTCGTACAACGGCGGTGTTTCAATTCGACAATTCGTACAAGGGCAGGGGGAGAATTAAGGGCGGTGTTTCAATTCGAACAATGTTGGTGGCTGGAGGCCGGTGGCCGGTGAAGGTGGCGGCTGTGGTGGAGGGAAAAGGGGGAGGTTCGTTGTTCTTCAATTCGTCTCTAATGTCGGGTTAGAAAGGAATGAAAGAGAGTGGGGAAGGAGAAGAAAGAAGTAGGAAGAAGCTAGCTGGTCGCGTTTTTTATTTTTTGAAAAAAAAACCGGTTTGATTGGCACCGGTTCAAACCGGTGCCTATTTTATTTTTGGTACCGGTTTGAGTTTAACCGGTGCCTTTTGCCTTTGTTTAAAAACCCGCCCAATTTTGGGCCGATTTTTGGCACCGGTTTGGCCTGAACCGGTGCCATATGGGGGGTGCCTAATGTTATTTTTCTACTAGTGCCTTAGCCTTAGTCTTCTTTGACTTCTCTATCCTCTCCATAGTCTTCTCAAACTCAACTCTACCCTTGGTATACTCAGCAGCATATTGAGTATCATTTCTTTCATCTTGAGGGGAATCATAGCCCTCATTATACCTAGGTGGAGAGGACTCATTATTTAGGGATATATCTTCAAGGGAAGGCTGATCTGTTTGGGTTGTTTCATTCTGAGTGGGTTGATCTGTTTGTTCTGTATCAATCTGAGGGGGAAGATCATTTGGTGGTGCAGTTTGGGAAGGATCAACAACATGAGGAGGTACAATATGGAAAGGTGCAACAAATTGTTGTGCAGATTTGGATTTGTTCCTTAGCCTATTGGTCATTCTATTCAAGGCACTTGGTTTCTTGCCAAAACCTACCCAAATGTGATACATCTCACACTCACCTAGGGTATGAATCATCTTAAAAATATCAGCATCATCTAGTAAAGGGTGAATCTTTTCATTGTAACCATAACCAAAGGTAGGGTTGATTATAGGGAACTCAGTGTCTACTGCAGCAGTGTCCTCAAAATCCATAACCAAATCCATCAAATTACATCTATCTAAGTCAACAACAAGATCAACATGTTTATCTAAGTAATGAAACCTTAACACCACATCACCCATTCTGCAAAAGAAGGTAAACAATATACACATTTACAACATGCAAATAAATTCCAAATCAGCTATACAACAATCTACAACATGCAAATAAACCCCAATTCAGGTATCCAACAATCAATGAAATATGCAAATAAATTCCAATTCAGGTATCATATAATTAATGAAACAGGATCATGCCAATTCATCCAAATTAAATCCATAATCTACATAAATAATTGAACACACATAATCATGCACCTAATAACATGAAAGAACCCTAAAATCGCACAAATATACAACATTTAAATCATGAATTAAACCTCAAAACGCATAGAAAACAGAACATCAAACAACTGCACCAAATTATGCATTAATGAACATCAGTAGTGCTAAAGTACCTGAATTATGCAAGATTATCCTCTAATGGCTTTGTAGACCAACGAAATTAGCGAATTTCCCTTGCAAAACCCTAGGATTACTTGGTGAATTCAACAGAGAGCAGAGGAGAGAGAGATGAAATTTGAAAGTTGAGTTTGGTTTGTGTCAAATCGACATAAATGGAAGGGGAAGGGGTTTAATTATGGGTGATGGAGGGAAGGATTAAAAGGGGGCATATTAGTCTTTTCCAACTTTAGTAACCTAATCTCAGCTTTTAACCTAGAATTACTAAGTTATTAACGATTTATTAACAGACTAATCACGGTCGTTAAGAAGTCATGAAATTGGGGTGTACCACCAGGAAGTAAAAAAAAAAAGTGGTACCGCTGGGAAAAGTCAAAACCTGAGTGGTACTAATCATGAAAATATGTATTGTTTGTGTTTTAAAAAAAAGTCTATATTGTGATCATTTTTGTAACGTTTACATAATACAAAGTACATTGAAAATATATTTAATGAAATCACCCCTTCCTACTGCATTAAAAAAATAATAAAAATAAAAACCTTAGTCAAAGTAAGACGAATGTGAGAAGTGTTACATTTTATTCAAAGTTATGCACTTTAAAAAAATAATAATAATAAAAAAAATTCTCCATGTTTTAATAAGTGTTACATTTTGACCAAACATGCATGTCGAGACACGACTTTGACTAATAATCTATATTAATACTCCGTATATTATAAGGCGTTTCTAAAATTATATGGATGAAAAGGTTCGAACCCATGACCTCTTTGAAGAAATGTTATTGTTTAACCATTTAGATAAATAGTCAATTATGCTTTAACGTTGCACGCTAAATAATATTATACAATAAAAGTATGAAATATACATACTACATACACACTATTAAATGCTCTTAAAAATTAGCACTTACACAACTATAAGTATGCTGATGCAACGCTCGGGCTACTCACTAGTTTATCTAATTACATGTTAGTAAAAATATAGATAAATTGACATTATGAGAATATTCATTATATCGAAATCAACGATGCATTATACGATATTAACATTTTTTATATATTAATAAATTAATCAAGACAAAACCATTATATGAATAGTGAAAAAGTCAAAGTGTAACAATTATTAAAACACGGAGGGAGTAAGAGTGTGTTTTATTCACCTGCTACATAATTTATCTTGTTTAATCTTATTTGAAGTAATTTAACTTATTATACTCTGTAGCTTATTAAAAACTCCATCCGTCGCACTCTTATAAATTTAAAATAGGTTTTATTCACTTGATGCATAATTTATCTTATTTGAAATTATTTATCTTATTATACTCTATAGCTCATTAAAACTTATTAAACCTGGTTAAATTAGTTAATCATTATTTTTAATTTTTAATTATATTGAAATTTGAAAGCTTAACTCTCATCATAACTTATATTTCCTCCTAGGTCTAGTGTGTACCTTGCCTCGCTGCTCCCCTCCTACACTCCATTGAAGCGCTCTCTAAATTCTCCATTGAAGCGCCTTGCGAGCTTTCTCTCCTCCATTGAAGCAGCTTGCCAGCTTCTGAGGTACTTTTTATTTTGTTAATTATCGAATACCAATTTGACAATTTAGTGTTAATCGTTAATTTAATTGTCAGTATACTCAATTTAGGGTTCTTTTAGCTGGATTATTGATACTCGAAGAACTTGAATTTTTAAACCCTAGTTTGATAGTTGAATCAGCTTTGGTTGCTAATGTGTTGCAGGATTTGGCTTATATTACTCTTTAATGTTAGGAAGAAACCATGAAAATGGACCTTTCTCCTCAATTGAGAAAATGCAATTTGGTGCAGGGAAATTGGTGTATAATGATTCATTAATCTGGAGAAATTAAACCCATTTGGTGGTTGAACTTGGGAAATTAAAGCCCAATGTATTAATGAGGAATTCCCTGATTTGATTAAGAAATTTGTAAGCATCAAATGATGAGAATTGCGGCAAATATCCGATGCTTTACGGTGTTGAAGTCTTGGTTTTCAACTGTTAGATGTAGCTCCGAGGTCTTTGTCAGCAGTAAGATACTTGTAATTACTAGCTAAATTCAGATTGTTAATGTTATATTGTGTTTTGTTTAATTGGTTGTATATTGGCGAAATGATGCAGGGCTATCATTTTACACAAAACATGATGAATTTCGGAACATGTTTTCGCAATTCGGCAAGGTTAAAGAAGGTAGATTGCAGTGGTCACATATTTTCTTCTTTTGGATTGTTGATTGAGTTATTGCTCTACTATATGTGAAAGTTTTAGCCATTGAATTGTGGTTTTCTTAGCTGTGATGATAAATGGGATTCAGTTGTGTTGTTTACAGCTAGGTTGATTATGGATAACAAAACTGGAAGGACTAAGGGGTTTGGTTTTGTTACGTTTGAGACGGAAGATGAGGCGCTTAAAGCTATTAAGGGCTTGAATGGCAGGGTAATTTTCTACTTCATTCTCATTGTTTCACCATTCTACTCGCTCTCAGTTTGTTAGTTTTGTGTTGTGGGGCTACATTTTGAATTTGGGAAAACTTACCTGAAGTTGTGGGTTTGCATTATTTGGGATTGTAAATTTGTAATTCGGGCTTTGCCAAAAATTTCAAATTGTAACAGCTCCATTGAGTATATTTTGGGTTTTGGATAATGATAACTGATAAGCAATTCAAAATTTGTTCACGTTTTTTTTGAAATTTTGTGCTTGTTATATACTTATATTCACATGTCACAAGCCACTTTTTATTCTGGTCTAACATTGGTAATTTGAACGTATTGACAACATGGTATATTGGTATGTTTGAATTTTGTTAGCTTGATGCTTTTGGGAGCATTTTGTACTTTTCCATGGGTGTTTCAAAATGTTGAAACGTAAAAGAGTAAATTTTTGTGCTTCATAGATGAAGATTGAAGTTTTGCACTCATGTTGTGCATCTTTATTAGTGGAAATGAAGTAATTGAAATTCTTATACATTTAGTGCCTAATTGCCTATAACCCTATTTATCAGATTTCGATGTTTTTTCCCCTTACTCTAATGAGGGGTCTACCAAAAAATAATACTTCCTCCTTTTCTTTTTACTTGCAACATTTGACTTATCTATTCACATACTCCTCTTTGACTGGCTTTATTGATTTATAATTAAGGAAAATGTAGTTATATGGGAGCTCATTAAATTCGTTTTGATTATACTTTCATAATATCAAGTGTTTACAACTTCTACTTATTGATAATTAATATAGTTGTGGTTAAATTTTATCGGCAATCGTGAAATTAGAAGTGTTGCAAGTAAAAAAAAAAAAAAAAAAAGAAGAAGAAGTACCTTACTGTTTAAATGGAAGTGGAGGGGATAGCTACAGAAAAGCCTTTAAGTAGGTAATACTCTGGTTTTCACAATTTATGTACAGTGAACATCAGTACATAAGCTATACATGCCATGGTGGGCGGTGGAGGAGTTTTCCTGTATTGTGTTGTTGCATGTACCAAAGGTCTGGGGTTGAGAAGAAAAGGTTGGAAACGGAGAAAATAAGTTATTTACAGAGAGATCTATAGCAAATTATACTCTAGACTTTTCTTGCTATTGGACGACACTTTGTATAAGTGGCTTCTTTGGGACTTTGAGATGGAGACATCTGGAATTGAGCTTTGAGGAGGAGAGTGTTTTCTATTTGGAAGATGGCCTGTTGGAGATTTGAAAAAGTGTTCTTCAATTTCATTTGAGAAAGATAGTGTTTATTTGGAGTTCTCATTATACGTTGAATTTGTCGAAGGTACATGGAAAGACATGGTTTTCATAGGACTGAGGTGTTTGCTTGTTTAACAATTATGTAAAAAATGTAAATTTAAATACAAAGATCAAATTGCTGAAATTGGTGTAAGAAAATATAATGATGTGCTATGTGTGAAGCTTACCTTCCAGGAAGATTGTGGCTATCTATGGTTTCATTACCAATTTCTCATGGAAGCTTTGATGGATACATACTTGCAAATTTTACTTTCAGTAAGTTATGATGCCTAGTTACTTTAGTAGCTATTATCATACATATTTGTGGTTGGTGGTTCAATTTGTAAGGACGTAAGGGAAACCACACCAATCAATGATAGTTTTATTGGCAAAGAATATGTTCGAAAGTTTTTAAGTAACTGCTTGTTCCTGTGATTCTCGTCTTGTTGATTCTCTTGTTTCTTCTTTCCTGGACTGACCAAGAAGCAAAGTTCACTTGGTTGCCTTCTGAGTTGTTACTTTTCTTTCAATGCAGGTAGTTCAAGGACGACTGGTTTTTGTGGAATCTGCCACAAGCACGAAGGCTGATGGAAATGATGCTAAATCCAATAGCTAAAATCTCCACCGCCCACAATAGCTGAAGTCTTATGAACCATCCATTCTATGGTGAAATATGATGGGCATTCCCAATTTCCTGTAAACGAATTGCAACTACATATACCAAATTCAATTTTGAGCTTCTACTGCTTTTTAAGTCAATATGTTGCAATAAACTTGTATAAATTTGTCAAACAACTATATCTTTAAAGCTCATGCACTACTTTGTCAAACAACAGTTTTTGCCTTTCTATAGGGACGAGCTAGTCGAAAAAAGACACAATTCAAGGGGCCTTTACAAATTGTTTCTTGATTATCATGCTTGCAAGCATAAATCGAGTTCCAAAGCTATAGAAGTATGTTGGGCTATGTTAGCAACTCTCCATTCAAAAATTACATGGGGCGGTGTATCTCGAGTAAATCCATCAAGTCTCATGACTTAACGATTAACAACATTTTGGGCATTTACAATAGACAAATGGCTGACACCAATTATAGGTCATGTGTAGGAAAGCATGACCTTAAACAAGTGTACTCTATAACACCAACCATGATGTTAGTTGCGTGCAATAGCACCTGGCCTAAGATTTTATGACAATTGAAGCCAAATAATGTGGTAGGTTTTATAGTCGATGACATTATGACACATTGCAGCTAGGTTGTGTTTTTTTTTTTTTTTTTTTTTTTTTTTTTTTTTTTTTTTTTGTTGCTCTTACCACCTAAGCTATCCTATCCCTCACTCTTTGTTCCTTTCTCATGTTAATAGGGAGGGCAATATTTTAACACATTCAATTGCTAAATTGAAGTTAATCACAAAAGTGAACTAGATTGGCTTGAGGTTTTTACTGACTTTGATCTTGATTTAGCACAAGTCAAGAATCAAGATAGGCTCATTCTTTTACAAAGCTAATAAAATAAAGTCCATTTGCCATTGGCCAACAAAATAATACTCCGTACTACTTTATAAATAAATAAGTAAATAATGTCATAAAATTTCGAGGCATTTCTGATAATTCATAAGTTGCTGTTTAACTTGCCCTCAAAATAAAAATAAGTTGCTGTTTAACTTGGATTACAATTCTCCACCTATATATATCTGTTGATCAGTTCCATGCGTCATTTTTAGCTAATCCATTATTTGATGTTTTTTTTTTTTTTTTACTTTTTCTCGACATACAGTAATCATATTGGCTTCAACTAATTCTACATAACAAATCTTTCTAACTTATATTTCATTACCAAAAGCAAAAGCTCATAGCACTAAAATACAAGGTTCAATAATACTACACCCCCAAACAAAGAGGGACTAATTATACTAGGAGTATATACTCGCTTAAAAACAAGCCTAATTGAGTATCTGCAACCCAAAATTTTACGGTTATAAATGACCAAACAAGAAGAGCTCTAAGGGAGGCAGAAGGGACTGCACATAGTTGGCCTACAAAGCATGAACCATCGGAAGAAATCAAGCCCTCATCTCCTTGCCCTCATGTCAAGCAATGCTGTATTGCTGATAGCTTAGCCAATCACCGAACGTTTCTGAACATTGCAACGGTTGTGTACAGTAAATTCATCCAAGGATACTCCATGTTTAAACCTCGCTGCATCCTATTGTTTATATATACCAAAAAATACGAGGTCAACCATATCAATCGACCATAAAGAATGAAGAAGTTCCCCCACTATACCACCGTATAATTGGAGAAAAGAGTAATCAACTTTTCTAATGTCTCAGGATAAAATTTCCGAGCAAATAGATAGCAAGGCCGCTTCTGTCCATTCCACAAGCATGGTGTTATTGTCACTGGATTCTGTAACACAAAAACTTTATTTACCAAGTGGTTCAAGTCTACAATACATTGTCAGCCAAAAACTACCATGCATGTTCAACTCTTCTCTCAAGAATTTAGTGGTAGAGTAAAAATAATTTATACCTTCTCATCACTTGTCAGATGCACACTCTGATCAAGAAACTGCGTCATGCCAAAAAAACAGTTAGCAAACTACTCATTATCAATGACTGCAAAAGCAAAAGTCAAACGGTACGGAAATCATACTGTCATATTTCTTAGAAGCTCATATGTGATGTCTTCGGCTCTATAGGACCTGGGATGCCACTTTCTCTCAGACCAATCAACATATGTCACTGACCAATTAGCTATTCCTCCAGGATCAGTCATCTGAACATATATAAAAACAAAAATTCAGGAACATACAGAACAAGGTAATCTACAAGACGGAAAATTTATGAATAGACTACTGACATGGAAGAAAGTTGGCAAATAGTGCTCATCAGCATAGCAGTTCTTCCCGTGCTCCATTCCTGGCTGTGGAAGTAAAAAAAAAAAACCTACTTCAACATAAAAATCTTCATAGGTTCCAAAATGTTAACAGTCTAGCAGCAGAGAAACACTAAATAACTTCACTAGTTATGACACTATGTCATATCCAAAGTCGAAGCACCAAATAATTGGCATAAAGGTGAATTCAAAAAAGACAATAACTTCATTCTTCAGTAACAATCATATTTATTGCACAAAAGATGAACGGATTCCAGGAGAGGATCGGTCAATCGGACGACTCAAAGTTCAATCCACTTCAGGTTCACTTTCCCAGCTTTGCTCGATCCCACCAGTATGCGCAAGCTTTGGAAATACTGGAACCTCACATAGTAAAGGATTTTGTACTTGAAACAACTTAGAGTTAGCTAGCATGTCACTCAAGAGTAAACTTAATTTCACAGGGCAATACACAACCTTGTTACAATTCTGAATGGAGAGTGAGTAAAAAAACAAACAACCCTGTTGCTCGGACTCAGGTATTGTGAGCAGAACCTGGTACAAGTCTTAAGTGTCACAGTTTAATTAAAAAGAGGTGTCAAACGATCATAGTCATCATACCCAAGTCCAAGGGTTAAGGAGGGTACTTGAGGTAAAATAAAAAGTCCTAGAAACACAGGCCCAACCTTTTCAAAGAGTTGGTTACCGTTGACCCTTATTCCAAGATGCTACACAGTTGGCTGTAACTTCAAATGAAGTGCAGGCAGGATAAGGTTATGTACATCAGAAGAAAACTATGTAACCTTCAAGCCAAATGCATATGAAGGGATGCAATAGCAATTCAAAGAACAATACTCTAAAGAATAGAAATCATCATTGCAAGACATTGTCCCCATAAGAAAGCAGGAATCTTACATAGAATCAAAACAAAAACAATATATTGTAAAGTTTACCCTGCAATATAGCTTGAATTTTCTGTAGTATAGGCTGTCAGCCATAACAATCAGGGCATGCTGGCGTTTCATGGTGAACCACTGAAAAAGAAATTTAAAAACTAAAAGTTAAAATTTATCTCTCAATCACAGGGAACAATAACATTTCAGACTATTAAAAGTTGCAAACAAGAGAAGCATGAAGACATGGATCTACAGTTACAAACGGATTTCTCTCTCTCTCTCTCTCTCTCTCTCCTTCACACACACACACACAATGACCAGAAGATTCAGATATAAGGTGCAAACGGAGAGACCGGGAGAACCGTAAATAAAGGATAGAGATGCTCAAAAAAGTACTAAGCCTAAAGTTTCCTGTTGATGGATTGGTCCAAAACAGGGAAAAAAACTAGTTTGTCTTCGAGTATTGAGTGACTTCTACTCAAAAAGCATTCCCTAAATACATCAACTCACGGAAAACCTTCTCAAATCTCATTTTTTTTTTTTTTAAAAAGGGTCTGAAATCAAGGATAATTAAACTTTCCCTAATCAGGAAAAGTGAAGTTGGCAGAAGCCGCAACATGAAATTGACAAGACAAGGAGGCCTGAATACAAGTTTTCTACAACAAAATTTATCACCTTGAAGACTACAACTTTTCTTTTCTAATTTCTATATTCTAACATGCATGACTTTACCAGCACCCTCAAGATAGGCAATGGTTGACTATGATTATAGAACAGAATATATGCTTCTTTAGAGGACCTATACAGCACATAAAACCAGAAGGAAAGCTCAGAAATACACAAAAGGTCCAAATTAGTTTTCCTATCAGGATAATTTCAAATTTCAGTATTTTACACACTAATTTAATGCAAGTGCATAGTGCAGCAAACAAAGAAATAAATAACCTTCCAAAAGAATTGCTAATGGGATAATTTGAAATGGAAACTAAATTCTCTTCAGCGAGTTTACACATTGAGTTACAAATGAGAACTTTGGTTAAAGAACCACAAAAATAAGAATCCTTAGTATTAACCATACTTTAAACAAGGGGATAAATGATACAAATGAGAGAGAAAAATACACACAGAAATCCTTCAATCTTTTTACTATTTTTGGTTAGAAAAGACATATAAGTTATCACACATTCAAACTCAATCTGACTAAATTCTGACAAGCATGGTGGCATAATTCTTAACAAAGGGAGATCAACTGTGAAACATATGGCAGCCCAATAGTCACATAAGCTAGATTTGCGTTAATTAATACCTGTGATCCCTTCCGAAAGTCATCCTTTTCAATCTCGGGCAACATGTGCTCAGAATATCTTCCAGTACCATGTGGCCCTAGATCAAGAAAACTGAAAAGAGAAAATCAGGGCTGATTAGCTTTGTCTCAACAAAATAAGTGTACAAAAATATCAGAAAAAGAAGTGTGAAATCAAGATCAATAAACATATATTGATGTTCATTTTCAAGGCCGTATACAGACATTGGATTCATCAAGCAAACTTGAAAAAAAAATAAAAAAAAAACAATAAAATACGTTTGCGTGATTAGACAAACAAGCAGTAGCAGCTCTAAACAATACAATTGTAGTACAGAAATATGAAATGTTCTAGTGACAAACAATGATAAATGAAAAGCAGATATGTTAGATTCAATTGATTTTAATGCTGAACTTTGGAAATAACACTCATTATTCAACACCTATGTTACTCAAACTCTTCACTTAACCTCAATTACCCATGAGTTGGATGCATGACACTTCATTCAATTTAACCATGTTCAGACTTCAAAGGATGGAAAAGTTGACACCTAAACATGTAGCTGCCATAAACTAGCAGCCAGGTCTGAGTTTCATAGCTATTAATGGAAATACAACATCCAATTCCCATGATTATACAAGAATCTAGAAACCATGTGGTGTTTGAGAACAATTAAGGCACTAAGTCACTATATTATCGTTGCAGAATTAGCTTCTTACCAGTCAAGAAAGCTGACATTTGTGAACATGAGATAGTTGTAGATATAATCAAAATTATGAAGCGGTATACAGCTGCAAAGACCAAAAAAAATACAATGTTATCACGATTGGCATTTGATATTGAGCTTATCTTCCAAAGTCCAAACAAAAGTACCTACCTGTCTGATAGTAATACAAAGTGCTGGTTATCAGGATCTTTAAGAGCATGAGCAAGTAGTCTCCTTTCTGCATCAACCATTGAGATTTTACCCCAGACTACCTGTGAAAATTTTGACAGAGGTATATATCAAAATATTATTTAATTACCAAACGATGCCACATTACATGCAAAATAAAAAAAATAAAAAAAAAAAATAAAGTTGAAAACCTGCAATATGAATCGTGGTATAAGTGGGTATGGGAACACGATTTGCTACCTAGTAGGCTAGTATGTTATATTAGTACCAATTCACATTTCTCGGATCACAGTTCACATGGAGGATTTGTGAATTAATCATAGGTACAGGTCTTCAAGAGAGTTAGCATTAGAAAGCAGCCAATTAAATTTTACTAACACTATACATTGAATAGTCACAAAAAATACAGACAACAAATAATAGCTGAAATATTGGACATGCAACTTATGCTGGAAACACAATAAAAGAATATTATAATACTGGTAGAACATTATAAATAAGCTTCCTTAACACACAGAATGACAAAGAATAGTCCAAGAGCTTTTTCTTTCATTTCCTTGTCCAAACAACTATTAATGTTTTAGAGTAACTCTAGCAGAAATTTCAAAACAAATACCACTTCAAGATTTATTCTTATGCTGCAACAGAAGAATATTAATTTGATAATAGTCCGTTGGCTGCTATTAACAGCCAAATAAATAATACGACCATGATTTTCTTTTTCCCCATACACATGCTTCTTTGTCTTTAAAAGTAATCATGTTACAGTGTTCACTGATAATACAAGAAAATCTATGAGGTAAGACTCAGCAATTAACAGCAAAGTAACAAATTTACCGAGTCACTGCGTATGTCACGACCAAGAAAGTAACGGCTAACATGCACTGGTTTTTCTCTTGATGCATGTACAAAAACAGAAAATCTGCCTTCATGACCCTGAGGACCAAAAAAAACATGTTACTTCCTCTATTTCTTTTATTACGCTTGCCAATGCAAAACTTTAACGATCAATAATTTAAATTCTCCATAAGTAAAAATTATAAAAGTTATATATTATGATAGTACTTATTGAGACGAATCCAAAAAGATCATACATGAATATATTTTTTCTTACATATTATTCACAAAAGATGGTCAAAGGAGGGATGGTGAATAGTATAAAAGTCAAAGCAGGTCAAGTAATAAAGAACGGAGGAAGTATATCATTTATGTGATGATTAGAGTAAAGACAGGTCAGTGAGTCCGAAATTATACAAATGCCAGTCTTTTTAGTATCTAAAATCAATATGACAAAAGTGAAGGACAATAAAGTGTTAAATCTAGAGCAAACTCTGTAAGCCCAACTCTGTAAGCCCATGTATTGGTAGAATTCAAAATTCAACTCCAAAAACCATAGTAACCCTAATGTGCTAGAGTAAAATTAGGATAGCTGGCAAGGCTATGGTATTTGGACATTCCCAATAGGCTTTTTTCTGAAATTTCATGCCAATCTGTAGACATGTTTTATTATATGACCACATAAGAGAACCAAATTCCGAATAAGCAATCATAGAAAATATAAAAACTACAACGTAAAACATACTAGCGAATAATACTTTGATTTGAAAGCAATATGATAACTCAATCCAAAAGCATTGAATTCCTCAAATCCAAATTCGAGCTGTTCAAGCCTTTTGGAGCAAGTAGACGAGTTCAATCATGGTTTACTCATATCAGTGACAGAAGAGTTTCAGTCCCAAACTCCCAATCATCTCACATACAAGTCTTCCTAACTAAGACACTTGTACATTGCTGGTCCAATGAACATGAGTGTAAAGGGTGTTTGATGTGTGGTATTTATGAAATATGTCCCCAAGAAGGAAAGCAAACATAAAGCATAAAGCCTAAATACCAGGAGGAAAAAGTAACAGTTTTAGCAATCACCCAAACCCAAAATGATTGTGAATTTAGAGGACATTACATATGTGGCATCTATGCTCCCAGCGCTCTTCCGTTTACTTTACTCTTTCAATCACTCCTTAATACATATTGGCCAGAATACCTGAAAATTATTATGTGCACCGTACAAGCACAATTACAAATTCCAGTGTACTATGTCTCAGGCTCTTACGTCTTCACCCCATATCTTCTACAACAGAAATGTCCTAAATAATTGATCTCCAAAAGTCAATTAACCCCTCCAAGCCTCCAAAATACAAGTCAAAGAATGAGGGAATCAAAATCTTCGCCTACCTTTCAGCCCTTGGGAAGATAACATCTCCGTACAGGTGAACAGAGAGATATACAATACTTACTCTGTTCACTTATAGTTGCACCGTCTCTCTTCTGAGGGTCAAACTTCAATTTTATATTATTTTAACCGTAAATTCTCACTTAAATAGTCACGTGATATCTTTTTAGCTTCATCTTAATGTATATTTTCACATGTAAGTCCACCCACGGAATCAATATAACGAATATTAAATTTTTATAATTCTTACTAATGTACAATTAAAGATATTTATGGTCAAACAGTTGCATTGGAGACCATGATGATTCATCCATTGGTAAATGGATGAAGCACAAGGTTAGATTAGAAACATCAACTCCTCATATGAGTAAGAAAATAAAGACAATGTAAACAAAAATGCTTCAATGCAGTGTCAAGACACACAGCCCAGAAAAGACATCTCATTCAGATGAAGGCCAAGAGAAAAGACATAAACCAAATAATGACAGAAAACTAATGAAGGAAAAAAGGGATATCAGCAGTTACCTGGAAGAACTTATCCCAGAGTCTTTCAAAAGGTAGGGTACCTGGGGTCAGAAACATAAAGGCAATTTTTGGGTTTTTAGATTCAACATGAGGTGTTTTTAAGACTTCTCTAACTACAACACGGCTATAAATTTCATCATCGGTCAGCTCTCTAGTAGGAGTGGATTCTTCTTCAGCATAAATTAGACAGCCACTAGAGGAAAAGAAACTGCAGGGGGCAGAATTTCGGAGCGGATAGACATAGGCAGCAATGAGAAAAAGACACACCATAGAGACCAGTATTATAATCCATACTGGCCTCTTCATATGTGGCCGCTGACGCGACCCAGGCATAGTCACCAGGTCTCTTACACGTAACTGCCATGCACGAGATGTTTTCATTTAGAAACCTGGCATTATCTCGGAATTCCACATCATTCACAATTCAAATCCCACATAACAATAGTCTTGATTGGCTAAAATGGTATCCTAACCAGATTGCCCTGCATTGAAAGACATAATTCACAAATTAAGACAAGTAATCACTTGGTTTCCAAGAATAAAATTAAAAGCAGTCTTTTCTATTGATGTATTCACTTCCATGCCATACTAAACATTCAAAAATGTAAAAAAGCTTCTAATTGGTGGGCATAGAGCTTTTTTTATCACTTATCAGGTGGCCGACCAGAAATTTCACACCGGCTCAAAATCCTTTAAGCACTCAAGGCAACAATGCCTAAATATGAAATTTATTGACAATTAAGTAACAAACTACACATATATCTTGATATTTGTTGTAGACCACAAAACTCAGGGCAAAAAAAAGTTATTTAACTAAAAACAGCCTCCCATTAATCATAGACCACCAGAAATAATTCCCTACAAAACTTACCAAATTTTCATCTCAATTTCATCTAAATAACCCCAGTGGCTATAATTAAATAATTATGTTCTGTAACGCCTTTTACGGAATGAAACAGTGAATCAAGCAAGGCTCAAAATAAGAACCATTACAGAAATCAACAAACCCAGTTTTCTAATTGCATTTTTCCAAATAACCAATGCAAATACATCTACATCCCAATTGCTAAAATACTCAATTTAATTATACACGCAGAATGAGATGACAATCCAAGGGCTTCAGACTACCAAAATCCAAAAGCTCATAATACACCAAGTAAATTACAACTGACAAATCCAATAATTACAACCAAAGATGAGTTTATTTCAAGATACACACTAATTTGAACAAAAATGACGCAAGAGAATAATATCCAGTAATTTAGGTTTTGTGTCACATCAATTTATACAATACCATCATAAAATATAATATAATCAAGTCAAGAAAAATTCAAATTAATTCCAAACCAAACGTCAAAAAGTGCTAATTTTTAAACTGAAACAATCAACCACCAAATTAAAATAATCAACACAAACTCAAAATTCAATCCAAAAACAATCAAATTCACACAAATTTCACATACATATTACAGCATTACTATACATTCCCCAAATTTTTACAAAATCAACGTAATTTCTCATCAATCATTTTCGAAAAACAACAAAACACAAAACCTAATTTTTTTTAGTACAATCAATTATCAAACAAATCAACAAAATCAAAATTCGACGAAAATAAATTCGATAAAAAAAAAATCAAGAATAAATGTACTACCTGATTAAGTGCAGATTAGCTGAAGAATAAAATGCAAGAATCAATCCAAAAAGAGGAGAGAGAAAATTGGTTCTCGTACGATCTACGAAATCGAAGACGATGAATCGATGATGATGAGAAAAAAAGGAAGAGCGATAACACTGATCTAATGATAAAAATGACGAATTTATATGTTCGTATAATAGTAAGTTTTAATTCATATATTATGTCTTAATTATTTGTATTTCTATTTTTATTTTTATACAATATATTATACTGATACCCTAATTAATACTGTATTAATAATATTCTGTTTTTGGAAGTTGTATATTTTAAGGTTTGATTTTGTGATTATTTTATAAAAATGGTTTTGTTTTTTGATTGGGTAGTCCAAGAAAAAACTTGAGTAAAATAAGGAAGGAATTTATATAATAATGTTTTTTTGGAAAGTTTATAAAGTATTGTAAAGTTTGAACAAGTGGACTGTTGGGAAGATAATGTGCATTTTTTTATTTTATTTTTTGGTGTTGTTTAAAAAAAGGGTTTAATGGTCTAAACTCTATTTATGTTGTATTAGACTTTTAAAATGTCACTTTATTGCAGTATTAGACTTTTCGACTGTAGTTATGGGATGCTAATTTTTTTTCATGGTGTTCAGACGTGTTTGTTTACCTACACAAACCTATGTGAATTGAACTTATTACATCTAATCTAATTGAATTTATTCACTCGTTAATTTGTTATTGTGTTTTAATTTTACGCCCAATTGAATTCGATCAATCATTCAATCGTAATTTGATCTCATTAGCCTTAAAATTTACTCGTATTTTGTATGCGGACAAGAATGCGTCATTCATCATATCCATAGTATCTTGCAAAAAAAAAAAAAAAACAATTTAGAGGATGGTGATTAAAATATTTCTTAAAATTAAAAGGTCACGTATTTTTCTTAATTTTTTTTTTCATGAAGCATTTTCAAGTAAACTACTCTTACAAATACTTATCATAATTTTCTTTTTTAAAAATTTACTCCGTAATTATTCAAACTCCACATTTTTTTATGTTTACATTTAAGTAATCAAGTTCCAATATCTTCTTTCAAAAAAAAAAATAATAATAAAAAAAAACAAGTTCCAATATCTATTTTCTTAAAAATAAAATAAAATAAAAAATAAAAGTTCCAATATCTATGTTACAAAATACTTCTTCCTTGTCTCCGGAAAAACGACCATTTTGGGTTGATTTCGCGGGTATTAATAAAGTTAAATAAAAATAAGTAAAAATATATTGAAAAAATAAATTTATATTAGGTTTACAAAAAAGTAGAGAGAAATAGTAATAAAAGTATATGGAAAAACAAAATTTTATATAGAGAAGCTAATTTTGTACAAATATTGTTGTAAATTGGTGGGTATTTTAATGCTAATGGGTCATTCTTTTTGGGACTAAAATTAGGCCAAATGAATCGTTCTTTCAGGGACAAAGGGAGTACTCCCTCTGTGGCTTCGTCCTTTAATTTTATATGTCATTTTTACTTTATTTATTACTCACATAATAGAGAAAATAGACATATAATTAAGGGACGAAGGGAGTATATACGGAGTACTATCTAAAAATGAGTGTAATATAATAAATGAGACTTTTATATGAGAGTGGAAGAAGTATCATTATTCAAGGAAATAATTGTGGCATCATAGAATTGCTAGAAGTTCAATTAAAATTGTTAATGGTTAAGACATAAAAAAAGCAACAAAGGGAAAAAAGGATGATAATAATGAGTGATTGAAATAACGTAAATTGAAGGATAAGAAAAGGCAGTATGGTTTGGTGAAGATGCAGATGCACAAAGTGTAGGAAATAAATCTTGTAAATTATAAAATCAAAGTAATATAACTTGTTAAATTAATTAGTGAATAGAGAAATATACAAGGGATGAAGCTAGAAGATGATTGTGGTAGCATAAATTTATTTATATTTCTTTTTTTACAATGATATAAAACTACCGATATCAATTAGCTTATTTGATTAAATATTTGGATTTGGTACAGGTACTTGATATACGAAGTATTAAATAAGATTTCTTTTACTACCTCCATTTTTTATTATGTGCAACAAAATGTATTATTTGTGAAACACAAAATATTCCTTTGTTGCACGTAATAAGAATTGGGGTTGTATATTAAATTATTGTCATTTGCGACTCTATTTACAAAAATTAGAAAGAAAAAAGCCTTACCGGTTTGATTTGGCCACCTTGTATTCCTAAACCAATGTGTTTTATACTTTTGTTTAATACGAGTATTACCTAATAGCCAATGCATGGTTCATGCAGGCGGATGCACGATCCGCATGGTGCATCCCTTTAAGAAAAAAGCGGAAAGAACACTGTATAGAAATGTAAAGGACATTTAGTTAAAGTGAAAAAAAACCTATTATAGAATTGTAAAGAACATTGTATAGAAATGTAAAGAACATTCAATACTAAAAAGAACATGTTATAGAAGGTTAAATAATGTTCTTTATTTTCATGTTCTTTGATTGTCAGTATAATGTATTTTTATTTGTGACAATTGTTTATTTTGAAATGTTCTTTGAATTTTGTCTTTAGATTGGTGGTTGAATAAAAATAATGTTCATTACATTAAATTATCATTATAGGTGATCAAAAAATCGGGTTGGGTCGAGCCTTAACAAATATCTCATGCCCAAACCCGAAAAATATAGCGGGTTTTTTTCGGGTCAGGTTTGGATTTTTAACTAAAAATGCATTTTTAGGCTTGACAAAACCCGCCTTATTTTCGAGTCGGATCGGGTCGGGCTGAAGTTGACCACCTTTCATAATCATGTTCTTTATTAATATTACGGATTTTCTTTAAATATATACAAGGAACATAAAGTTTGATGTTTTTTCTACAAAAATAGCTATATGTTATTTACAAAACAACTATATGTTCATTACAATACAACTATATGAGATGTTCTATACAAAACAGCTAGATGTTCTTTATAAAATAACCGTATGTTCTTTATTAAACAACTAAATATTTAATCCGCCTTTTTAAAAAGAAAAAGATGCACGGAGCATTGTGCATCCGCCTCCATGGAAAAAACTTCATCTAATAATAAAGAATATTATGAGTTAACACTTTTATTTCATTTTTTAAAACTTCTTTATGGTAGATAAGGAGAAATTTTTAATGAATTGAAACTTCACATAAGTCAACCCGATATGAGTTATAAGGGGTTTGATATTATGGAGTATGACCATAATGTAAAGATGGTTATTAAGCATCCCTCGTTTTGAACTTACGCGTTTTTGGGTTAGTTAGGTGGCTCATGAGCTACATGTCGTGCCAATATTTCATAAAATAGTTGATCCATACATGGCCCAAATTCATGTGTCAGGCTTGATTGCTCAAGCCAAAGTTCACTATTGGAAATTATTATCCAAAAGATGGCACCTGATGAAATACATAAGAAGGCAAGAAGCTACTACGGAGTAATATTTAGGCTCCATATAAAAGTGGAAAGAAGAATGAACACAAATTCGGAGTATATATATTCTAATTTTATGGGCTTTGGGAGCTCAGCTAAATAAAATCAACCTCAATGCCAAAAATAACAAGTAAAAATGTTACTCTCATGCACTCTCCAACTCTCCAAGTGATCAAATATTCACAAAAACAGAAACCATACATATTTACTTCGTATTACATTACTGTAAAGAGAGGCCTTTTGATATTCTACCATCATCTAATAAGGAGCAGTTGTATTGTTACATGCAGTAGACACTGGAAAGATTTGCTTACACCAAACACCGGCTAAATCCGTTTACAATCCAAATCATGGCAATTGATACCATATACAACATTCGACCAAAAATAACCAAATTAGACCCTAACAATGAACATGTTTCGGCCATAGCCATTTCAACCTGTTACTTAATTAACCAAATGTATTTTGAAGTAACTTGATTATAATCCGACCCAACACAAAAAGTTCAGTTTTACCAATGACAACTTGAAAAGGCTGAAAAGCTTAAAATTATCATTATCACACATTCTAGAGAAATTCAAATGACTTATACATTAATAGAGTAGTTCGTATTAGATTACTACCAATAATGCATATAAACATGGCAGAGCAAGCTTAGTTATCTACTAGGCTAAGATTATTAGAGACAAACTAGAGAACAAGCTCATTTACAAATCACAGATAAATGAACTAAGATTAAAAGAGATAAACCATACAACATGTAGCATATTCAAGTTATTAACAAATTGAGGATTGGAATTTTATCAAACTAATGTCAGATTGAAACATTCTTCATGATTCCAAGCATGTTCTGCAGGAAAATTAGGCAAAACTATCCACCTTTTCCTGAAGGATCAAACAGGTTCAAAAGCATATTACCAGATTTACATAAATACTAATAGCACTGTTAGTCAAGAACAGGTTCAAAAGCATATTACCAGATTTTACAAGATAGCTACTGATATACTGAACGAAAGACTGGTTAGTATCAGCAGAGTTTGGTGTCAAAACGAAGCGAAATACCCATGCTGAAGAGCTCTTGACACAACAACTTAGCCCCATATGGCACATTCACCTTCACGATTTCTTCACCAGATTCACAGAACCTGCAGTAAGGCCCTCTGATCTTTTTGCCACCAGGGACTGTCCTTAGGATCACATTAGCAATGTTCTGGCATTTCCTGCAAACATGCATCTGGGACGCGTCACTTAGAGTGAAAAGGCGCTCATGCAGGTTGGCTGAAGCACCATGGGCGATCAGACATTCCCGTTCCATCTCCCCAAACCTGATTCCCCCAAACCGTTTCTTGTCTAGCACTGGCTGCCGGGTCAGTGGAAGTACGGGACCTGTATTTCGAAACTTATATCTGTCCTCAGACATATGGTCCAGACGCTGATAGAAAGTGGGCCCCATGAATAAGAGGGTACGGATCATCTCTCCTGTTCTTCCATTATAGACCCTTTCATTCCCCCATCTTGAGAATCCAGCCCTGCAATCATTGTGACAGAAGAATTTAATCAAGCATTTCCGTTCTTCATTTAATCAAAATTTATATACTACCTTTGTTTCATACAATTTGCAACGATTTGACATAAAAAGTGAGTAGAAAATATCTAATTGTTGCAAATAATATGAAATAGAGGTAGTATATAAGTATATAACATCACAATAACAATAACTAATTTATCATCTTCACATAATTTAAGTCTTATTTGTCAAGGGAGGGGAGTTAATTTTCAAGCAAAAATACAGTAATGCAGACAGAATAACAGGAGGGAATCGAATACAAAAAAGTATAAACTGACCTGTGAAGCTGCTCCGTTATGGATTCGACAGAGGGAGTAGAGAATGGGGTGGCGTATTTCAATGAACCACCACATGCAATACCCTTCCCAAGGGCAGCCTCCAGTAGTTGGCCAGGAGTCTGTCTATTGGGAAATGAATGAGGATTGATTACTATATCAGGCACTATCCCTTGTTTTGTGAACGGAAAATTCTCCTGTGACTCAAGATGTCCAATAACACCCTTTTGGCCGTGCATCGACGAAAACTTGTCACCAAGACAAGGTGAACGGACCTGCATTAATTGACAGCATGACACTGACTTATAAATCACAAAAAGAAGTGGATTTCAAGATGGAATTTAACCCAGATCATACATTTTGTCACATCACATAATGCTTTTGTAGTTTTGTATGATTAATTACATACATATCACATCACAAAATATGTTCACACATTTATATTTAACCCACATAATTGATCCAAAGCACATCAATACTTTCTTTCCCAAAAATAAAAAAATAGCACACCATTACCTGTCTAAGTGAAACAACTGCAAAGTTCTTCCCATCATCATTTGCTGACAGGACAACTTTCTGCACCATGCCTTTTTCTGTATGCCTTAGCTTGACACTATGATCAGCCCCAGATTCCGCGCACCTGCCAATGATAATATCTCCACTCTGCAAGTTTGCTCCAATGTATGGAAATCCATCATCATCAAGGTTGTCAGCCCGTCCTATTTTGCTCTGTATCTTCCCAAACTTAACAGTATCATTAAAATTCCTCCTATTTTCTGATGACTCTTGGTTGTCAACTTCAGCCTTGTAACTCCTAAAATGCTCGGTCCTAAACATGCCTCGTTCCAGGGAAGCTCGACTCATGACCAAAGAATCTTCTTGATTATAACCAAGATGGACATTTACAGCCACAATGCAATTTTGACCACTGAAAAACTCCACCTTTGGAAGTATCTGGTTGCGGCCTAATGGATATCCTGGCTTTCCTAGACAATCAGAAATCACTGAACGGAAGAGAGGTCTTTGAGGGTAGTACATTTGGTGGGATAAGGTATCTACTCTTATATTCGGGTTTGTGCTGGAATATCCAAAGGCTTGTCCAGAATGCTTCTGAGCTTGGTAAAGAACCCTCTTAGCATGATCATGATTTGCAAAGGGGATAATACCACAACTGATTCCCAACAAAAATGACATATCAAGCTCACAGTGAGTGTATTTGACAGCGTCTTTTCCCTTGTCTTCAAAGAGGAACTTAATTCCCCAAGCAGCGCGACAATCTTCTTCCTCTTCAGGCCCAATCAATTCAATTATTCCTTTGTCTAGAAGGGTCTCAAAAGAAAATTCATCCCCTTTCAGTAACTTTGTCTTCTTTAAATTTTCAACTACTAAAAGTGGTCGAAGTATTCTTCCAGCATCACAGAATATTCGCACTTCAGAATTTTGAACATCACGTTTGATTTCAACCTACAAGTGCCAACAATGTGTTAGATTTTTACACAGGAACTTATACTACACAGCACGATGAATCCAAAAACAAATTTGAGGGATAGACTGAGGGGCTAAATAGAGATCTATAACGTTTAGCAGCATACAAAAATATGTTACAAACCAAGCACCATAAATGTGGGATCATGAATCAATGTAATGAAAAGATATCAGGAAAAAAGAGCACAGCACACGGTAATAACTAGCAGCTATCAGGCACAAAGAAAAAATAATTTTAAAACGTGACATACATATTCAGCTTTACAATCCAGAACAAAGGTAGAAAAATGAAATAGTACCTGGCTTGATATACGCTTCTTCCTACGATTTCTTCTCAACTCCTGAACAAAGGAGAGGGAATCAGCACATACTCCTACCCAATCACCATCCACAAAAACCTTGTCCTTTCCACCCAGCGAAGTACAAGTGTCGCTCACTAATTTTTCCATCCCACACTTCACCAAAATATCAGGCAGGCCCTTCTTGCTAATACTGCAACTTACAAGTCCAGTAGCAGCTATGTTCTTCACAAGACCACAGTTCTCGCCATCCGGCGTAGACAAGAAGCATACCTTTCCCCAGTGTGAAGGGTGTCTGAAATCATAGTTGCAAATTTAATTAGAGTACCCAATGAAACAAACTTAGGCTATTTTATTGACCCTGATTTTGTACTTTCTACTTATGACATTAATAAGGGATTAAATTGATCTCCAATCCACAATAATGAAAAAAAAAACAAGAAATTACTCATTTCAAAATTTGAACATTTTAAACCACAAAAGAGATGTATGAGTATAAGACAAGAATTTGAAATACTTACGGGTATCTGGCATCTCCAACCTTCCCTGTGTAAGCAACATGCTGACGAGTTCTCCTCATATCACAAGTACTCTGCAACGGATTAGTTCGCCTGAGATTTGCAGACACACCAGAAACCTTGTTTGATCTCTTGTAAGGATGCTCCCATGCACCAATGGAAAATGCTCTGTTAAGACCATTGGTGACTATTGATGCATCCAAGTAATGCTCGATACCCTGCAGATCACGGTTTCCATACAAGTCTCGCTGCATTGCCTTCACCATTCGCCACTCAGCCTGCTTCATAAGGACCCTAAGTTCCCTCTCTAGAAGCTCAGAAGCACACTCTAGTCTTCTATTTCTCAAATCATCTCTATTATCACACTTTCTCCTGCCTAAAAATGCTTGCAAAAGACATTTCACCATGTATCCAAGAAATCGGGCCTTCTGCTTGTTCCTAGAAAGACTAGGGAAAAGGTATGTTTCGATATATTCTGCAGCAGACTCAGACGGAGGGAATTTAGATTGTTTTATTAAATGGTCAATATGCTCCAAAGCTTTGCCACCACGACGGAATCCATCACATTTCTCATCAGCATCATGAATGGATGCAAAGAGGATGTTACTGATGCAGCCATCATCTGTGCTGCAATCAATTAACTCCACCACCTCTTTGTCAGATGATACACCGAGTGCAAAAAAGAGTATCCAAATAGGGACTTCTACAAACGCAAAGTACACACTGATAACTTTTTCTCCTCCTCGGATGTTTTCAACTTTTGGATTCTCTGCTAATTTGACATGTAACCTTCTCTTCCTGAACTCAGATCGATAAGCAACCCTCCAAAAGCGTTCACTAGAAATCCAAAGCCTATTCAAGCAGATTTGTTCTTGAGCAATAAATACCTGCAGTTACCATATCCAACATAACCAAAATAAAGAGTTACTACGATCATTCTTGTAAGAACTAAGACACGAGTTCAACTGATTGCAGAACGGTTTGAAAAGTTTAAATTCGAAATACAACCAATGGTAATACAAGTGCAGTTGTGTAGATAGCCATCAATATAAATTGCAGTTTAGTATCTTTAGCAAGTTCAAAACATTAACTTAGTCAGATATCATTATTATTTAGCAAAACAAAATGCGGTAAAACTTACAACAATAGGCAACAATTATCCTATGAACTAGAACAAGTTGCAACAAACTAACAAAGACACATATAGCTTTTCTGATTATAGGAGAAACGGGATTAAATCAATCAATTAAAGCTTTAATCCCATAAGTGGAGTCGGCTACATGAACCAAAAATGATTATTTCGCGTAGTCATCTCCATAAAACAATGAATAGATAAGATACGAGAAAATGTTGATCAACCTACCTTCTCAGCACCCTTGACTATAAAATACCCTCCATGATCAAATTCACAATCGCCTTTCTCAGCTTGACTCATCCAGCATATATCAGACTTCACCATCACAGGGATCCTTCCAATGATGACATCCGTTGTTTCATCGCTCAATATAGTTCTGTCTATATACTCTGACTTACCAGTTTTAAACTTGTCACTTATGACCTTCTCTAGGGTATATATCTAAGAATCAAAAACCAACCACGAACAAACAAATGAGAACATTACACAACAAAAGATATTCTAGCATCATAAATTATTTTAGTGACATTAACAAACCTGAAGGCGAGTCTCAACTTTCAATCTAGCAGAGTAAGTCATCTTCTGAAGGCGGGCATGTCGGGGAAGCAACTTAATATAGTCTTTCCCACCATCTGCTTGAAACTTCTCTCCGGTCCAAAACATAGGACGTTCGAGCTCGAATTTCCCAAATATCACCGAAGCATATCTCCATCCACCCTCTACCTTCTTCGAGGGATCATAGCCTGGATTCACTGTTATCTCACCAATGTTATCAAACACTCTCTTTATACCTTCACGAACAAAACTGTTGTAGGAGTTTATCTGATGACTGATAAGACCATACTGCTTGAAGAAGGACGACGATGCTTTCTTGCAAAAGTTCGTCAATGAAGCCTCACCAAGGTCATCCAAGCTCATGTACATAGTATCAGCATCTTCATCTGACGAATACATACCCTCATCATCCCAGTTCTCCGGATCAATATCATCAAATCCATCTTTACCGTTACTGCTGGTGTCCATGCTATCTTTTCCCACAAGTCCCATCTATTAGGAATCAACATGTATCATGGAATTATATTAAAACATGTACATGAATAACATTATGATGCAGCTTTTAAACGAACGATTAGTCAGTCATGTCATGGAATGTGACAAAGTTTTACACTGGCCTCGTACATTGGCATTCAAGTAACTAGATATGGAACGACAAGATTTTGACATTTTAATTGCTACACTTTGCATGTTGTTTTCAAGTGAACTCATGTATTAAAGTAACAAATGGCTAAGCATTGGATTAAGAGACAAGTAAGCATCAAATACAAGAATGGTATTTCGAACTTCTCTTAGATTGTGATTTATAATCACTGTATCTGAATCACTATTCATAATGCGCGCCACACAGGGATGTTTGGCATAGTAATTTTAGATGTAGGAAATGAATGCAATTAAGTATTTCTATTTCTAGATGTCTAGTATGGGCTAAAAGTAACAAATACAGAAGGTAACTTTCAAATAAGAAAATGAAACGGAAAAGTTTCAAATAAGTAGGGAAAAGGGAAAAGTTTCAACAATTCCTATTTTATTTTACCTAAGTTTCTAGTTTTATTTGTCCAAGCTTAGCCTTGTTTTAAAACCTACACCCAATATCTACTTTACTACCCATGACATTTAATTTGTAAACATTTCACATAGTCATCAACTATTATTTATCCTAAACAAAAAAATCCTTTACATGAACCTAGATTGACAGACACGACACTTAATCGGTCTATTTTTCAAATTTCAATACCAAAACCGTATTATCACTAAACCTTTTCGATATCCGGCCAAATTCAACCCCATTCATAAAATATTTCTAGGACCTTCATCTTAATATCAACTATGATTTCCGGGCCTCTACACTACCTATCAGAATAAAAAGAAACCAGGGCCCTTTACTACTTACCGGAGTTAATTTCCGGGACCCTTTATTACATACCAAAATTATATTCCGGCAATATATATTCCGAGGCTCTTACTACCTACAACTTTTCAGAGCTACGCTGCATGAAGGCCATGAACATCTCACGCCTAATGAAATTTTAGATTTTTAACTTATTTTTTCATCTTCATTATATATGAATTAATTGTTTTAAAATTTTCACTTTAAAATCCAAAACACAAAAAACATATAGATATGACTTTTGCCTACCACAATATTTTTAAATGAATGCTGAGATTATTTGTCTTTTTATTTAAAATTAAAATTATTAATCCGTAATTAAAAATAAATGAAAAAACAAACAATCACAACCTTCCATTCTTTTAAAAAAATTGTGGTAGTCAAAAGTTATAAAACTACATTAGAATTTTAAAAGAACACAATACTCCGTAATGGTTACTCCGTATTTATTATTTGTCTTCTATTCCTCTGCCATAAAAAAGTTTATGGTTGTTTATCAAATGAGAAGATTTTAAGCTTGTTAGTGTACTGCGTACTAGTATACTACGTGCATGAAGATTGTGGTTTACAAAAAGTGTAAAACAATCTTTAGTACTCATAATTTTTTTTTTTAATTTTTTTTTTTAGGCAGAGCCAAGAACAAAGAAAATAAAACGAAAACACAAAACTAAATAAACACACAATCAAGGAGGAACTAGGCGTGGGAAAGCCACACCTCGAACATCCTCTTCTAAAATACGACTAAGACCTATGGGAATGAAATCAAGAATGTCTAAATCTGTATCTTGAGAGACTCCGCGGTTAATACTCATATTTAAGTGTGTGTTTTTATTTTATTTTTACATCCGACATTTAGATTATTTTATACTACAATGAACCCTAAAAAAAGATTTGTTTAATTGATCTTATATTTGCTTGTCTGATTTGATATGATAAGATTTAATTGTTTAATTTAACTACACTTTAACTGATACGATAATTTATAATGAAAAAATATATCAAATGAGTATAGTTAGATGTGCAATAATGTGCATTTTATTAAGACGTAATTTTCATAAATAATTTTCATTACAAAATTAAAGATATTTAACTATAAAAACAAACTGTGATATGATATGAACTTATTTATTCTCATTTGATCTAAACTTATATTTTCTCATTTGATTTAAAACTTTTTATTTGACAAGTAATTTGATCTAAACTTGGAAAAAATAAGGTGAATAAAACACAGCCTAACATCCTATTAGTACAAAAATTCCAAACCCCAACAAACAAATAACATACATTCAAAAATAAAATAAAAAAAAACACACACACCCAGTTTCACAAATTTCAACATTCAAACAATTACCCATAAGTCAAAATCCAAAATTTGTCAAGTCTAAAATACTACAGAACGTATAAGAAGTAAAGAGGGTGAGATAGAAATACAAATACCATGAAAGCTTAAACCCAGAAATGAGGAGAGAGAAAACAAAAAAAGGGTTATGTTATACAAAGGGAATTTGATGGAAATGAGGAGAGAGAAAAGAGAAATGAAGCAGGGAATTGGGTATCATGTGATCATTTGGAGAAACAGGGAAATTTAGCGTCATTTGGGGTTTTTGCCTTTTGGAGAAACAAGGAATTGGTATCATGTGATCAAGTGAAAATTCTGAATTTATTCTTGTACTATTGGAGTAATAGTTATACTCCTACAAATATTCAAAGGGAATGTAAAGAGACAGTATTAACAGATACAAGTACAATGCATAGAAGACAGTATTAATTGCATGAAAGGAGGAGTTGCTAAGCCTTCCTTAAATGGACATTAATTGTATTTTAGCTATACAATTACTTCTAATCCCTCCGTGGCTCCGTCCTTTTTTAATTGACTCATACGTTTGAGCAGATTTCACGGGAATTTAGTAAAGAAATAATAAAAGTACGTTGAAAAGTTTAATTCACACGAGGTTTGAAATGAAGCAGAGAGATAAAGTAATAAAAGTATATGACTATATGGAAAAACAAAATTTGCATAGAAATTAACTTTGCACAAATATTATTATAAATTGTAGAATAATTTAACGCAAATGAGATGATCATTTTGGGACTAGCTTTTGGCCATAAACATCAAATTTTTGGGGACCGAGGAAGTACGAAGTATACTATGAGCTAAGTACTTTTTTTTTATCACTTTCCAAGGTTGATAACAATTACTTCTTCTATTCTTTTTTTACTTGACTTATTTCTTTTATCACGCTTGTCAATGCAAAACTTTAGCGATTAATAACTTTAATTTTTCATAAGTAAAAATTATAAAAGTTGTATATTACGATAGTACTTATTGAGACGAATTTAAAAAGATATCATATGTCTATATTTTTCCTTACATATCACACAAAAGACGGTCAAAGCTAGGAGAGGTGGTGAATAGTGTAAAAGTCAAAGCGGATCAAGTAAAAAAGAACAAAGGAAGTATTATGCTATTATAAGAAAAAAAAACAATTATTATGCTCCAATATTAAGCATTAGAAAGAAAATACTCCGTATTTCCAAAATTTTCAATTTCTAGTATACTTTTATACTTCCTTCATCCATTAGTTATTGACTCGTTTAGCCAAATTCTTTGTCCAAGTCCAAGATGATGATCTCATTTGCATTAAAATACCCATCAATTTGCAATAATATTTGTGTAAAGTTTAGCTTTTCCATGTGATTTTTAATTCTTCCATGTACTTTTATTACTTTCTCTCTCTATTATTATACAAACCTCATGTGGATTTAACTTTCCAATATAATTTTACTACAACTTTTTTCCCCTTATTAATTCTCGTGAAATTGCTCAAATGAGTAATTAAAAAAAGGATGGAATGAGTGTATCTATAAGTCACTTGTGAGTTTTAGGTGGGATTTGTAGGGAGTTTGGGAGGGAAAAAGAATCAGTAAAGAGTAATAGATGTATGATTGTGTAAAAAAAAAAAAAAAAAAAGTAATAGATGTATGATAATGTGTTACAGAGTAGAACTTTTGAAAGGGCCTATATCGATGACTAAACATTGCAAAATTGTCATTTTTAATTGAATTCCATTCATACATGTGATTTGTTATTAATTAAAATTAGTTTTTGGATCCGTTCTACGCACGAGTTGTATATAGGTTATTATTTATGCTACAAAAATCACAAATTACTTGAATAACTTTTATCTCATGATATCTTGTAAGTTGTAACATTACACTTGATGATAGTTATTTGTATTAAATAAGTGAATACCAAACCCAAAAGTTAATTAGAAATTTATATTATGTCACAAAAAAAAAAAAAAAAAATATTAGGAGAGGAAATAGGAGTCGAAGTAAACAGTTGATGAATTGAATAACAAATTCAATATGTTGAATCAAATAGGAGGTTATTAGAGCAGTCTCATTCATGGGCAAAAAAATGCCCATGAGGAAAATTTAATGGTAAAAATGCTAAAAATGTTATCCCACTCATGAGCAAAAAAAAATATGCCCATGAGGAGATTATCAAATGCCCATAGGAATGGCAAAAATAAATTGCTACAGTACCTATGGGGCCATGAGTGTTTGTGAGAGAAAATACAGGAGAGATGGTGGTGTGGTTTTTTTTTTTTTTTTTTAGCCCATGAGTGTGGGAAGAGTTCTTAAATAAAATGCCCATAAGAAAAAATAAAAAAGAGGAGTGAGAAAGTGAGTAGAGAGAGAGTGGCATTTTTATTTTTTGCCCATGAGTGAGAGTGGTCTTATAAAAAAATTAAGAGCTATTGGAATTTTGGAAATTAGGGGGGGGGGGGTGGAAAAGTTTCTAAGAAAACTAATAGCAAATAAAATCATTTTAAAAAAGGGGGGGGGGGGGTTAGTAATGATCAATTGATCAGTTATAACGGGGCGTTTGGTATGAGGGATAGGGATAAGGAGGATAAAAGGGTAGGTTAAAGATGGAGGATTAGTAAGTGGAATAAGGATAAAAATGATGTTGTAGAATTGAGAATTATATGAGGATGAGCAAGAAATTTACTTAACTACCCTTACTCATATTTATCCTTTTTCTTCCTTATTTTCTTCATTAAGGGTACAAATGTAATTTGCCTCATTAATTTTATCCTCATCGAGTCATCCCCTATACCACCTACCCCTAGTTATTATTTTGCAGGGATAACTTGCATTTTTTTCCCTATCCTCTCCTTTTAAGTTATCCCCATCCTCCTAAACAAACAAAAGATTATTTAAATCCCCTTCCTTTTATCCCTATCCTCCTCTTTTTATCCCTCCAAACAAACACCAATGTCATACCAAAAGTTTCAATAAGTTGATCCATGTATGGCCCAAGTTCATCTGTCGAGCTTGGTTGTTCAAAGCCAAATTTCTCTATTTCATGTTTTGTTGTGTCGGGACGTACTTTGTCATGCTTCTCCTGAATAATGTGTCATGTTGTGCCTACATGTTGTCAATATTATAAAATTTCAATTTGTGTTGGGTCGTGTCGTGTCTCGAATTGACTCCAACCTAGGGCTATCTTTACCCCTATGCTAGCACATGTGACTTGATAGATGAGCCTTATGCCATCTTTCCTTTAATGTTGTAAAATGTAAATAATTCCGTTAGTCTAAACATTGACCAATCCAATGAAGTAGATATTAATGGTTAAAAATGTGTCTCAACATAAGCACAGACCCAAGTGATACATTCAACATATGCACATGCAAATCCAAGTGATGCATTTGAAATAAACCACAGGAGTATATTCATCCAATTTTCCTAATGTACTCTATAAATCACCTAGAATTTGAATTTTATTATATGAAAGGAAATTTTGTCAGGAACCACCCGTTAAAAACAGTTTTTTGTCAAAAATCACCCAAAAAAAAATTGTTGTCTACAGCCACCCAATTTTAAAAATTTGTTGTAAAACACCATTGGAGTCTATTTTCCGGCATTGACCCATAACTCCAGCATTGACCCTACCCACGTGCGTTGCACGTGACTTCTAATAAACCCCTCTCTTCCCTTTTTTTCCCCCTCGGAAAAATTTGGAGTTCCCTCCATAGTCTCTCTCCGTTCTATCTCTCTCCTCTTTCAATTCAAGGTTGTTATGCCGGACGCAAGGTTGTGATTGTGTGCAACTTCAACAAAGGTAGCCGCAACCGCCGTTACGGTCACTGCCTCATCGCCGGCATCAACAAGTACCCTAAGAAGGTCATTCCCAAGGACTTCGCCAAAAAGCAGGCCAAGAAATCTAGGGTTGAATGCTTTGTCAAAGTCGTCAATTACAATCACATTATGCCTACTCGTTACACTCTTGATGTTGATCTTAAAGATGTTGTTTTTGCTGATGTTCTTCAATCGAAAGATAAGAAGGTTATTGTTGCTAAAGAGACTAGAGACTAGAGACTAAAGCTATGTTTGAGGAAAGGTTTAAGACTGGAAAAAATCATTGGTTTTTCTCCAAACTCAGGTTTTTAAAGAATTAGAGGTCTAAGAAATGTTGATTATTGTCAATTTTGGATTTGAGTTTTTGTTTTTCACATCTGTTTTGGATTGATTTTTGTCATCATTATTGCTATGCTATGATGATTTTGTTTATGGATATTTTTGTTGATTTTGATGTGTTATGAACCCATTTTATGATTGAAAATTCGATATTTTACTTGCTCTCGTATTTAATTTAGATTGTGTTCAATTTATTTCTGTTGAATTTGATTTTTTTAATTGCACTTTTATGGCTTGTGAAGGAGGAAAAGGAGAACAAAGAGAGGAGAGAGATAATGGAGGGAACAAAAGTCACGTGCAAGGCACGTGGTTAGGGTCAACGCCGGAGTTTTGGGTCAATGCCGGAAAATAGGCTCTTGTGGTTTTTGACAACAAATTTTTAAAATTGGCTGGTTCTAGAAAGTCAATTTTTTGGGGGGTGGTTTTTGACAAAAAACTGTTTTTAACGGGTGGTTTCTGACAAAATTTCCTATTTGAAATGAATTCCGATCCGTATATCCAAACACAACCTAAATAAATTCCGTATATCCAAACACAAACTAACATTGTTTAAAATGAATCTATATCTATATCTATCTATATCTATATCTATACTTTAATATTTAAAAACAAAAACCACAAATCTATACTACGCCACGTATCACCATAATCACTCATATGCCACATGTCACCTAACTTAATCCTTTCTTTTTAAATTTCCATTTTAATATAAAAACAAAATATATATATATAATGTTTGAGTCTTTAATCTTTATGCATTCTAAAACTTACAAATTTAAGTAAGAAAATTGAGTGTTTCATATTTAATATAATAAATTAAAGTTAAAGTAATTAGTGTTCATTATTTCAAAAAAAAGTAATTAGTGTTCATTACATTAACAATAACATAGGTTTTTCATCTCCTAAACTTAAATATAACTTAAACCAATGTGTTATTTCATCCCCTACAATATCTATGTATCTATAACTATAACTAAAGTAGGAATCGATGACATCATCACTGTCTCACTGCCTATGTGTCAGCTTTTTATTAAAAAATTTCTAGCCAAAATTATAAGTGACATCATTTTGTTTTTTTTTTCTTTTTTTTTCTTTCAAGATAAAGCTATTGTTTGGAAAAGCTAAATTAATTATACATTTTCATAAAAAAATAATTTTTTTTATTCACAAAATTGACTAACGACACAATTTTCTTATATACAAAAAAAAAATACTATGGAATTGGTGGTAGCTTTTTCATATTTCCTACTTTCCTCCTATATTCACCACTAAACAATAATGCTATCATTTTTTTTTAATTTTGAATTTAATTAGAATGTTTAACATCATGTCTTCTAATATTGCTAAAACCATGCATCACACGGGACTAACCTAGTATATACATAACTAAATTCACAACTACACTGACACTTTTCACACTTTTCAATAAAAATAACTTAAGTAACAACCCGTGTCTTGTAAAAAAAAAAAGGGATTTTATCACTGGTACCCTAAAAGATTTGACTTTTATGAATGGTGCACCTTATTAAGTTTTCATTATCAGCGGTGCCCCTAATATTTTCACCTAATTGCTACAGTGATCATATTTGATTAAAACGTTTAGTAAATGTTAAGTGTGGGTATTTTGTGTGGAATATGTCAGCAAGTGAGTTTACGATAATGCCCCCAATCATTAACTCTCCCTCCAAGCCCAACTAACATCATTTATCACAAAAAAGGCAAAAAAAAATAAAATTGATCGTCCAACTTCCATACTCTCTCCCCTGTTCTTAAGCTTGCAATAAAGCCCTAATTGAAGCAAAATTTGTGGAGAATCGCTTTGACAAATTGCGGATTAAGGTTAGTACTCAACTTCGATCTTGATTTGTGAATTATTTTGTATAATTCTTGTGGTCACACTTTCTTTGGAATTTTTACAACATTGTCAAGCAATCAGATAGGAAAGACTGAACCATAATTTCTGACCAGAAGAAGACATTGAAATGTATGAGATTATAAGAGGGATGAAGAGAAGAGAAGAGGGGAATTCTAAAGCAGCAGAGAGAATAAATAGGAGACAGAGGAAAGAGGGAAAAATCGAAAAAAAGGAGGGAAAAGGAGAACTGGTTTTTGGGGGGAGTTTTTAGGGTAGGGGCATTAGAGTATTTACACTTTCCTAACCCATTAAACCAGCCAAAAACCCCCATTTAACGTTTAATTAACGTTTTAATAACATATGATCACTGTAGCAATTAGGTGAAAATATTAGGGGCACCGCTGATAATAAAAACTTAATGAGGTGCACCATTGATAAAAGTCAAACTTTGAGGGTACCAGTGATAAAATCCAAAAAAAAAAACAACTCGTGTATCGAACGGGTCAAAAGACTAGTTAGGTGAATAATCTAATCCCGATCACTTAGCTAAGATACACGTGGCAACAATGGACCCCAGCAGATTTCCCATCCGACGTGGCATCTCCAAAATCACCCAATCCACCAAAATTTTCTCTCTCTCCTCCATAACGATAACCAGGTTACCAACCACCATCATCTGCTACTCCACTTGTTTTCCGCCATGGCTGCTTCTGCTACAGCTTCAGCTTCAGCTTCCTCTTCAACACTCTTCTCAACTTTCGAACCTCAATTTTCTCTCTCCTCCAACCGCACCACTCTCTCTCTTCCTCGCCGTCAATTCCGCCTCCCTAACCGCCCTCTCAGGATTTCCGCCGCCGTTTCTTCGCCGGCTCCGGTGGTTCCTTCTTCTCCCGCCGATTTTGTCTCCTCTCTTCTCTCCAAGGTTTGAATTATCAACTTCTCTGTTCTTCCCCTTTCTATTTTCTTTAGATTTGATCTTGTTTGTTGTGATTATTTGTTATTAAATTCGTAAAAATTGTGATCAAGTTATTGTAGTTCTTGTAATTGTGCTATTTGACGGGCGTTACATTGATATAACTTTTTTTTAGAATTTGTTATATACACCCGGGTCATTTGCTCATTTTTACTCATTTGTTGATTGAATGAGCAAATGACCCCGTGTACGTGTACGGTACACCCGGTGTACATAATAGGCTCTCTAACTTTTTGAATTGAATTATACTATTACCTTTTATTTAGGGTGTGTTTGTTCTGGGAATAATCAATTTGAACTCCACTTATATACTACCTCCGTTCATTACATGTATATGATGTAGAATTGTAGAGTTTTAGGCAAACCAACTATAAAATTACTGTAGGACTCTTATGAAATAAGAGAATGTTGGAATGCTTAAGTATATTTGAATTGATCCAACTATTTAGGCTAACATAATCACTAAGATGTACAAGCAATCATTAAGATACATATTAACGATAACAAAGAATAATATTAAAGATATGCGAAGATTAATACTACTTCATACGAAGTACTACAAATTACAAAGAATAATATGATATAATGAGATACAAATATCTCTTAAATTCTCCAATAATAACCGGTGCACAACTTTGAACATAAACACCTTTTATTCACGATAAGTTAAAGTTATAAATCTGGGCATTTGGGCTTGTTTGACATCATTTTTTGTTTTCAGTTTCCTTTTTTTTGAAAACCAAAAACCAAAAACAGGAAACAAGAAAAAGATGTTTCCACTTTTCTGTTGTCAGTTTTCAAAATTATTATAATTTTAATATGTTTAAATAATTTTTGATTCATTATGGGACATATATCCTATACTTTTAAAAAACAAAAAACCAAAAAACAGAAAACCACAACAATGCCAAACGAATCCAATCTCTAAATTTAGATTATTATCACCAAATTACCAACCATTTAAAGGAGTATTGACTATGTACGTATTAAGGGCACTATAAGTATTTCATCTAGACACCACTACCTTTCCCGGCTTATATAATAGAGATTACAATAGTAAAGTCGAATTGTCTATGTATAAGTGGTTACTGTTTTTTTGCTGTTTGATTGAGACATTTCAAATATGCTTCTTAAGGAATTATATATCAAACTTCATTCGATATTTGGTTTCTAATGGAAAAATCTAGAGAAGATATGAAGAGTATAGATGGAGAACGGAGAGGAGGACGAAGTTAAAGGATGGGGATAGATGTATGGGGCTTTTGCTTGTTTAGATCAGGATAAATATTTCCACTCTTGGAAAATAATGATCAACCTTTGCAATACTTATATGTAATGAGAATTTCAGGATAGAAAAGTTGATAGCTTTGCTTCTGAGCACACTTTAACTTTTCTTGTTTGACATTGCATACCCAATGAAACTCTTTACGCACTTGAAGATGAAGGCATGATGCGAAACACATTTCAAGTTATCCTAAATGGAACGTATACTGATAGTTTAGTATGATCAGAGATGCCTGTGATTTATTGTGAAGTGGCTAGACTGATGAGTGATCTTAGTTTAGGAGGGGTTCACAAGAAGATGCCTGAGATTTTCTAATGAGGTGAACAGACTGATCAGTGATCTCTATCTAGAGGGCGGCCACAGGAAATGTTAGATTCTGTAATAGAACTCAACTATGAAATTCGTATTCTGGTGACATTTTGTAACGAACCAGCATATTACAGATAATTCTAAAGAGATAATGATGATTTTGAATGGTAAAGCTGAAATTACAGAAAAATAAAGATAATTTTCAAGTACTTGAGGGACTTGACCCTCTCCCAAAGCTAACCAAATAAGAACTCATATATTCTGGGTACCTTTTTTTCTATGCCTGCTCTCCCTTATTACTAAACCCAATAACTGCTAGCAAAATACTCGTAATATAAAACTACCCTTGATGCCTCTCCCCTAGGCCGGTTCATTACACATTTTATGTATTGTGCTGATTTTGATTTTGCAAGATAATTTAAAAAATGTCTTCTAGACAGAATTTTGACTATATATACTGTAATTTAAAATACTGAAGCAGTTAAGCCCATATTGTTTTCGTCTTTTTCACATATATTTCCCTTTTATAGATTATATCTGAACATATATGGCATATCTGAACTTGTATTTTGTTGTAAGGTGAAGTTGGTAACCCTTATTTGAACTTGTTGGGCCTTTTCTGATTATATCTTTCCTGAATCTTATTTATTTGAGGTGAAAAGATCAAAGCCAGATTCTCACCAAATAATGCCGGTGATCTCGTCTCTGACATCCTCTCTAAGGTTTGAATTTGCTTCTATTCTTAGTTTCTTACCCTTTGCACCTAGATTTTTCCTTTTTGGTATGAAGAACTGCTATTGTACGTGTATGTAACTGGGTGGTTGAATTCATGGTGAGGTATGCACACAGTATAAGTGTGAAGGAAGAAAGAGGAGTAAGAGACAATGACTCAGTTATTGTATTTCTTGTAATTTTGCTCACTGATACCCCTGTTATTTTGATTTAAGGCTAACAGTTCAAAAGCAAATGATGATACAAGCCAAACCTTAGAGGTTTAAAGAAAAAATTATTTGAATTGAATACTTTTTCAATAAAAAGTATATAACTGTGATAATCCATTTTCAAACTTCATTTTCTCTTGTTTGGTTCCCTACTAGAAATATTGGTAAGGAAGAATGTAGATGCAAAGGGAGGAGAGGAGGAGGATTTGGTAAGGAATGGGGAGTAAAATGTGTTGTATTATCTTCCTTCTTCAATAAATATCCAATAATCTCCTCTATATATGAAGCAAACAGACTGAAAACTTAGTGGAGGCTGGATGATGTACTTCGTACCTTGTCTGAGGTCACTATGATAGTTTGGTGGTAGTAATTCTTTATTTGCTTTTCCTTCAGGTCACTGAAACAGATCGAGGTGTTTTATTAACAAAAGAAGAGCAAAAGGAAGTTGGTGAAATTGCTGAAGAACTTCAGAAATATTGTGTTAATGCCCCAGTAAAATGTCCACTCATTTTTGGAGGTAAATACATTTAAGAGTCTCTAGCACCCAGGTGATAGTATTGTCTTTCGCGACACAGAAATTTTAGATTTGTATTTGGTCTTTTCAGCATCCTATGATAGTCGATTACTTTGTTTTGGATCTGCTATTGATGTTCCAGTCTAATTGTTGAAATTTGAAAAGATGTTCAATGACAAGTTTAACTGGGATTTTGGGAAAAAGTGGTAGAATTATGCTCGTCAGTTGTTACTTTGTAGCTGTAGAACTAGAGAATGTTTGAGCTTGAGAGACAGATATTGAATATTTTTATCAAATTCACTCAAAACAAATGTAGTTTTTTTTTTTTTTTTTTGTAAAATAGCATGCAGAAGCAAAAGATATCCTCCTAACCTCAAGATTTAGTGTGGTACTGCTGTGGGATAGGGTAACTAATGTAGCTTTGCTTTTGGGGCTTTCAAGTGTTGCTTCTTGCTTGATTTCGAGATTCAAAGTAATTGTGCTAATATGTACGTTAATAGAAGTTTCAGATTAAAGACAACTTGCTCGTGAACATTTTACTAATTATTTCATTTCATGTACATAGAAGATATGTAGTTCCCTTAAAAAAAGAAAAGGAAAAATAAAAAGGTACGTAGTTCAGTTCACTTTTGAAGTGCAATCACATTCTGTTCTCGTGGCATAACAGGCACTAATGTCTCTAAGTTGCGCTGCATACTTATAAACGGTTGATGGATACTTTCATTTACAATTAACTGTGTGTTTGACCTGTTTGTAAGGAATTTTAAAAAGAAAAGAAGGGTAGGGAGAGGAGAGAAACTATTCTTTTCATCTAGATATAACTAAAAATTTGGGAAAGGAAGGAAAAGGGAGTTTTTCCCTTCCAAATCTACCTAAATTGAGAGGTATTTGTTGGAAGAATGGTCTATTCCCTCTACTTCTTCAACCCAACCTAACTATGTGAACATGAGATGCTGTTTGCCTCACTCTTCCTCCTGCCCCCTAACTACGCCCCTATCTCCAAATCCCCTCTATCCAAACACGATATTAATCTAGTTTATTATATGCTTCTAGTGAATGACTGATTGTTGGCATGAGAAGTCTAATAGGTAACATTATTATGTTGCAGAGTGGGATGTGGTTTACTGTTCAAATCCAACTTCACCTGGTGGTGGCTACCGGAGTGCAATAGGACGTCTTGTGTTTAAGACAAACGAAATGATTCAAGTTATTGAAGCTCCTGATACTGTCAGGAACAAAGTATCTTTTTCTGCTTTTGGTTTCCTTGATGGTGAGGTATCTTTGAAAGGTAAGCCTGGATTAAGCAATCAATACTTGATCATGTGTTTATAAACTACTGTAATACTTTATTGATAGTAGTTAGTTTCCAGTCCAAATTCCAAGATTCCCAACCATGTATGCAATTTGGTATGAGGCATCAATATCTCAAATTTTTGTCCTGAATCTTGATTCTATAGTTTAATTCTATAGATTCTCATGCCTAATTGCCAAAATTATTATTTTTACAGGTAAGCTGATAGCTTTGGATGAGAGTTGGATTCAGGTTATATTCGAGGCACCTGAATTGAAGGTAGGAGGACTTGAATTTCAGTATGGTGGACAGAGTGAGGTCAAGCTGCAGATTACTTATGTAGATAAGAAAGTCAGGTTGGGGAAAGGCTCTAGAGGATCATTGTTTGTTTTCCAAAGACGTTAATGAATTATGATATTATGTATATTCATCCTCGTTTACCAATTATACACAACTGCCAAGAAGTCTTGTACTACAATCTGGGTTGATTCTTTCGTCATATATGTGCGAATCAACGACCCTGCAAACTCCGGTAGTCATTTCTGATTCACAATTCCGTTTTGACCGTAAACAACCAGCATGCATATGTTCATCAACTCATCAAGGGATGCTGACTGTTATCATAAACCAAGCTAGTACAAACGGTAGCTATTGTATTTGTATCATATTTGAACAATCTGGATTTTAGTTTCAGCTGAGGAATGTATGTTTAGCAGGTTTGTGAAATTTGAAACTATTAAGAAAGTTTCAGCTTATATGAAATTGCCAATTGCCAACCAAACAAGAGTACATGAATCTACTTCCTATATATAATCAAAATTCAAATCTTCATGGTTGTAAAATGCTACAGTAGTAGTAAGACGAAGGACCCTACTCTCGGAGATTTTGTAGTTGGTGCAACTCGAACTTGTGACCTCAATTTACCATGATAAGTTTCCTACCAACTTCACCAATCTAATGCTCCGTTCTTTGTATTTGTATCTGTAGTGTAACACTTGATCGTATATTCGTATGAACCACAATTTAAATACTCGTACTACGGAGTACCTAGATATGGAATGGATATTTCTGGAAACTATTGTTTTTGGACAATTCTGGAAACTACTGGTTACTTCACAAGAGCTCTCCTGATTTCTCTCTATTTCTTTCCTTCTCAACAACACCTCCTATTCATTACTCTCTCTCTAAACTTTGTTCTGCTTCTCCATCAATTTTCAAACATCATCTGCGATTATCATTGCGTCCTTCTGCAATTTTCTTCTTAAGGTACGTGCAATTTACATCATTATAATCGTTGGTTAAGCTTTAATTTTCAATTGCAGCTTGAATTTGAAGCCTTTAAATTTCTCCTTGATTCTTTTTCGCGCAATTTCTTTTGATTTTTGAAAATTAGCAAAATATTTTGTATTAGTATAATCAGTTACACCATATCACGAGTTTGTTTGATGATTTGTTGTGAATTTTGGAATTTTTTGCTTTAATTGCAGTCCTAGGGTTTGGCGCTTAATTGATTTTTTTTAAATTATTTCAATGAAATTATTAGGATGAATTGGCTTCCTGTAGATTGTTTGAATTTGGAGACGATTGAATTTTGTGTACAAATGTAGGCGTTAGAGAGAGAAATTGTGTGCTCGTTCATGATTGGTGATATAATATGGTTGTGGAATCGATGTTGTTGAATACTGAATTTGGAATTATCATGCTAATAATAGCTAGGATTTCCAGTTTTGAAAGACTAGTGAGATTGAAGGAATAGAAAATCAACGACTGAATAATTCTTCCTGAGAAAATATAGTTGTAGGGTTTTTGAATGATTGTATGATTTGATTGTGAAGATGGCGTCGTTGGTTGCTGATTTTGGACCTCAAGAAACACTACTGTGAGCTCAAGGGAGGAGAAAATTAACAAAGAGTGAAATTAATTCATTTGATTTAAATTTAGCGTTGGAGTTCTAATATAGTTTTGACTTGTGGAGTTGTGGATCTGAGCTAGGCCTTAAAAATATCCAGATCTTCTTTTGCATTATATAAGACACCTCTCATATCTCATCTGTTGTCCCGCCTCATTTTGATTCCCAGGTATTGATGCGGTGAAATAAGAAAACTCGTGATAGCTACAAATAAGATAGTTGTGAAATAGACAAACAATAACTTTACAACGCCAATGAAGTTTTTGCCAAAATTTCATTGACGCTATAGGTTTTAGGATTTAGACTTCTTGGGCATGCTTTGTAGCTTATTAACTTCTAACTGATCTACCAATTAAACTCTAGGTTCAGATATAATTTCCTGAAAATAATTCTTTGGCTTGGGAAAATAGATTTCATATCATTTGTTGGACAAACTGATCATATTGTTTTGAACTGCTAATTAGGTTGACAGTCTTAGCTATGCAGCGTTTTAAGTTTAAAACCCACTTGTTGGGTTAACAGATTTAAGCTTTTAGTGTTTTTAACTTTTAAGCTCTGCTTGTATAGTGTATTATGATGTAGTGGACACAAACAAAATTTTGGTTTGGCTATACTAAGCCTATGTGGATTGTATTTTTAAAATTCATGCATATTGTTATTAATATATTAAACAAAAGTGTAAGCAAGGAGAAGGACAATGCTTATATCCTATGCTCTAGAGCTTGAAAAAAAAAAATTTAAATAGTAAAATATGGGATTATTGGGATAATGATTAAAGAAAATTGCATATTAGCACATGATAAAAGAAAATTAAAAGAGTGCAGAGGATAGTAATAGTTATGTGAATAGCTCAATGTGATCAGGATTAAGTATGAATTGAACTATTTTCACTTTGATCATATTTGAAAGGAGACAATATCTCCATATCCTATAAAGTCATTTACCATATTGGTTTTTGCTTATGGATCTTCTGATTCCGGGAGAGGGGGATTATGATTGATGGGATCAATATCAAACATGCTTTCAATTTTCTTAAAAACCAATGTTGAGACTGAATCTCTTCTAATGGAATGTGTAGGATGTCGGAATATGAAAATGTTATCGCTGGAAAATTGAGGTTAAAGGGAAAAGCACTTGACGTGAAAGCAGGTGGAATTGCAAAGAAAAAGAAACACAGAAAGAACATTGAACGGTTTATAACTGAAAAAACTGCTACAGGTAATATTTGTGTTACCATAATTTCCCAGCCCCCCCCTTCTATTTCACTTTACGTCTTTACTTAGTATCTTTTTCTTTTGATGGATATTTTCCTTTCACCTTCGCTTCTGTCTTTTTCTGTTGATCTGCATACAAGGTGCCACATTTAGTTGCTTATATCTGCCATTTAAAAAGAAAAGGCCAAGATTTTATGAGAATACCTGCCTTGCACTCTTGGCTCTTGGAGAGGGTTGTGATTTGGATTTTGCTTCAGTGTCATTAGAGCATAGAGCCCATTGACTATTTGCCTATATCCATTTAAGCATGCAAGAGATAGAAGTAGGCCAAGTATGCAATCTTGTTGCTGAATTATGGCATATTTATGTAAATTTGAGCGACTCCTAAGCAATTCTACCCAGCATCCTTGTCTCACACAGGAGCAATTCAGAGTTCTATGGTGGTGATGGTCCCATTAACAATTAATTTAATAATAATAGCAATTATGAGTGTTTACATAATGATGAATCACTGATTTTAACTCACAGAAAAATTTGTAAATGAACAATAATCATCTCGCAGCCTTTGATTAAAAGAGAGGGAAATTTTAACGTGTAGTGCAACATTTCACCTTTTTGAAACAATAACACTTTTTTATAACTTCTAATTTTGAGAATTTTGGTATGATGCGCTTTATATTGTGCATTGGTATGTTTGAACTCTTTTATGACCCAAGATGCTAATATATATATTTATGATTGTCAAGTATACATTGTTCTTTTACTTCTAAATCATTCTTGTCTTAATAGGATTGAAGTGAAGCTTGAAGAAAGAGGAATTGCAGATCTAGGATCTAAATACACCATACCTCACATTGATGTATACTACTCACCACCAAATCTCCTTGTCTACTTGTCTAGTGTTGTTTCAATGCTATGTGACTTTGCCAACTCACGTATGTTATACCTATCTATCAATTATGTTGCAAGCCTGCAACTCAATATCAAACGCGTATCCTCTCTATGAATGCTTACAAATTGGTGCCTCCATTTCTTCTTTTTTCCTTGATTCCTTGGAAACCTATTCTGCATTGGTTGTCTATCTAATGGAAATATGGGATATCAGTTACCTACTTACCTTAATCACCAGTTATATGACTGCCTATATTTCTCTATCTTCCAAAAATCCACTGCATTGATTTGTTTCTTGGAACAACTTGTTAGGTTTGCATGTATTTCAATTATTGTTTCATCTCTTTGGATTTATCATTAACTATTCCTAAGTTAGGTCAACTATGATTGTTGTAAAACTGTTTACTTTGTTCGTGTTAATGTTTGTGTAGTTTCAATATTTAGATATACTTGGCTTCTTTTAACATTGTGACTCTAGACATGATACCATATCTTGGTCAAAGAACTGAAAACATTTCTCAAGTTCTGTATTCTCACTCTGCCCTTGTTCCTTTTTGCCTTATACTATGTATCAGTACCATATGGTTTGTCCAGTGTCTTTACTGTTTTTATAGAGAATTTGTCTTGGAGTGTTTTCCAGTCGTATGAACCTCTGGCCGATATTTCTATTCTGGCGAGGATTAAAATTCAGAACTAAGTTTCAATTGTTAATATTTGTCTCTAAATTTGGTTGGTACCATGAAGTTTTGCATTGGCTGGGTGTATTGATATAGAGTCTAGATTTTCTAAGAGTTTTGCTCTTGGTCAGCCAAAGAAATGATGTATCAGGAGTTGGGTCTTAATTTTCTCAATTTTGTTGTTGCATAATAAGTTATCTTTAGTGTAAAAGTTAAATTGAATGGATTCCTTAGTCCTGTTTTGTTTTGTTGTATTTTAGTGTGTAGGTGGGTGGGCAGGCAGGTGATGTCCTTATAAAGAAGCATTAAGAATATCAGGTACAATAGGATAAGGATTGACAAGTGTCTAAATTCACATTTTTTGTCTTGGGGGGGGGGGGTGGACTGTGGCTAATGCTAGCCTCAGAAAGCCCTTTTCAAGATTAGATTGTACCTTTAATAATCATGTTTTACTTTAATAACTGTGTTGCTGATAAAAGTTGTGCAGCTGGTGCGAGTTCCGACCGAAAATGTCAATCGAGACAACTAACTTAAAATTTTCTGCTTAGAACTTTGATTCTATAAACCCTTAACATGTTTCCTAATTTGGTAATGAAATTAGGAATGCAGTACATATCTACCTGTTATTTGATGTGCCTTGATGTCTGTGGTCTACTATTGTGTTCTTTTGACTGGATTAGCATCACTGTTATCGCTGTGTTTGCATAAATGGGCTGAAGCTGGAAACAAATGGTATTGTTGACAGATCTTGTGGAGATAAATACTGAGAAAAATGTGGACGGTGGGAACGAAGTGTCTGCTAACTATGATGAAAGGCTCACACCAGCTGAGAGACGATTCCTAGAGCAGTGGAAGCACCTTGAAGTAAGACGGCTGCTCAAGAGTGCTAACGAATCACACCGTGATCGGGTTCAAAGATTTAACCAGTACCTGGCAAATCTGAGTGACCACTATGACATTCCAAAAGTGGGACCTGGTTAATTTTTGTATCAATTAACATTGTTCGACTTCTACTAGGTGATTATTGGATTTAGGATTCTGATTGATTAAGATTTTATGACAGACCTGAAAATTCTGCTACATTATGCAGCTGGGGTTGTGTGATTATGCCCAGAATCAAATCCAGATTATATGAATCAGCAGACATGTTTGAGAATTGTAGCCATTTGTTGCTGGATTTATGATAATTGTTAATATCCTTGTTAATTTATGCCATATCTCTTCCCTTATCAGATTTTGCTTAAAATTCCGCGACTGCAGGCAGATTTTCTGCAGCCATCAGATGAGGAAAATGTTAACCGCTAAATTGACCATTTGCTTCCATTTCTTGAATTTTCATCCAGGAAACTAATTCTAGTCAACATGTCATAAGCAATACAACCAGATTGCCCACATTGGGAAGATACGAAAATGAGTCCGACTAATTTTTTAACAGTTGGGCAACTAAAAACAACAAACATATCTTTTATCCGTATAAATCCGATAAAACTTTAGCACAAAATTCAAATGATACTCTAAGTGGAAATACAGTAAACAAAAATTCAGATGTTAATTTTCACTGAAGATCCCGTGATTCAAATTATAGATTTATAGCAGTAACAATTACAGCTCTAACAAAACATCATGTTAATTTTCACTGTACTTTTATTCATATCTGAAGAAAAGGAGAAATTAGATCTCGTGATTCAAATTAGAACAGTAACAAATACAGCTTCAACATTTATAGCATTGCACCAGAAAAATAATTTAATATTTATATCAGAAGGTCTGAACACATGCAGCTGATAACAAAGAAGACAGTATATGAACAATAATTGTTACTATTAATCATATTACGTGCAATTTAAAGACGGCCACATGTTATCATCATTTATTCATTTTCATGAACTTTCTCTTTTCCTTCCTATTGCTAAAATACAAATATGTACGAATTATAATTTATTTTAAGTTTTTAACCAATTATATTTATGACTTTTTATTTAAGTAAATTGATTATCAATGTATTACTTGCAATCACGTAAATATATTAGTTGTTCACCATGACTACCATGTATTTTCCGGCCGGCTTTGATTAATTTTTGCTATATCTTCATTAGGTTACATTATGATCTTATTGAAGAATATCCTGAATTTCATTATCAACTACGGCGAATATACATAATTTCTAATAAGATTACGATGAACTATGGTGTAAATTATACATGTAGAGGTGACCAAGTACGCTCTTATACTAATTGATATACATTATCTATTCATTTAATTAGTTTACACTCGAATTTGTCAAAGTCTTGGTTAGTGCCGGCAATTAATTTATATCTAGAAGGCAGAAAACTTCAAGATTTGAAGTAGTTAGATCAATAATTTGTGGCATTATTATGTTTTTGTCCTAGTAAATCCATTTAATTAATTCAAGAAGATTGGTTAATCAAGAAATTACAAGAACACATATTTTTCTCCCCTTTTTTTTTTTCCTAGTATTTTGGTGTAAGACCATTTGGAGACAATGGCAGACAAATCAAATTAGATCACCTGAAATTATTAATTAATAATATAATGGTTTCTCGAATATATTTCCAATCTTTTTGGAAATTGAAATTTTTTTTCTGAATTTTGGGGACTTATCAAAAAATTTCGGTTTTCCTTTTTGGGAGTCAGTGAGTGTCACATATTGTTTTAATAGAAATTTATCATAAGAGTTAGGCCTGTAAGGTATCCAAAGTGAATACCTAAAATTAAATTATACTATATGCTTTTTTTGAGGAAAATTTATACTACTCCGTATATGCTTTAATTTCTTCATCATTATTTTTCTTTCAATTCTTATAAAGTGTGAAAGTTTTGTAAGACTTGGGAAAATATAGAATAGTTCAGAAGAACATGGGAAAGAATAAATCTTGTTTGCTCTTAAAATAGTTATAGTAGTACGAGTAATAATTTTGTTCATATTGTTAAATGGTCAATAAGATACCGAATAATACAATTTTAAGTGACATTGTCTCACACTAGTTTGTCACCTCTCTTACGAAAAGGCGAGTTTGTCATATGATCTAATAGTAATATGTTTGTCACCTCTCTTACGAAAAGGCGAGTTTGTCATATGATCTAATAGTAATATGTTATAACATCGTTCAATTATAGATTTTACAACTATCATAAATTCATAATCTTTATATTGCTATTTTTAACTTGGTTTTATTCTTATGTGAGCACCAATTCATTAACGCATATGATATATTCCATTATTAGAGACAAAAACGTCAAAATAGAAAGAACATATAGATACAAAGCTTAAGTACTCTATCAAAACCGAAGATGCTTATTATATGATACACCCGAGAACACAGTCGATGTATAAGCTCGCTCATAGAGTACAATTTATTCACCTTAGTACTTTAACTAGCTTAAAAAATTAAGGATATGAACGTTGCAAATTTGAAGAGGGGGGGCATCATCCGTACTTGAAGGACATTTAAAGTGATTTTACTCGATTGTAAAATAAAAGCAATGGGGCAGACAACATAAATTTTGTAACACGAGCCAACATTGAAAGAAATAATGTAAGGGAGTTGACAGATATCATCAATAATAGTAATAATACTTACATTATTAATTCATATCAACAACAAAATAAACTACTAATAATGAAAATAAAACTATACTTTATAATTGTACAAAAATTTTATAGCTGTCAATCAAGATTGAAGAATCAACTTGTATATTATGTATATTTGCTGTATGTATAATTATAATTTACTGTATTTATGTATATGTATGTGTATGTAATTAACACAAATGAGCACAAAAGTAAAATTAAATGAATCTAACAAAGTACATATTATTACTAAAAAAAAAAAAAAAAAAAACAAACAAACGTATAATTTAAAGAATCTGTCAAGTTTTTTTTTGAACTTCCTGACATCGTTGGAAGGAATTGTTATGACAAAATGTGATGAATGATGAACCCCCAAGAAATAATTAATGAACATATTATAACATATTACAAAATATGATATGATGATAATGGGGTGGTGTTGTTAATTAGTAGCCTGGGAAGATTGGAGGTGGTGGTGATCCGTATGAAACACCGTAAACTGGTGGCATTCGTGTTTCGCCGTGTGATGGTGGGGGTGATTGTTCTGATGGACATTTTCCTTTTGGTGGTGGAGATTGATTATGGTTGTGTTCTGGTGTTGATGGTGTGTATGACGGCGTTGGTGAATATGTAGGAGTGTTTGATGGTGGACTGTATGACGGTGTTGGTGAATATGTAGGGGTACTTGATGGTGGATTCCGTGAAGGGATGGTTGATGGTGGACTATATGACGGCGATGGTGAATAAGTAGGGGTGCTTGATGGTGGACTATATGAAGGGGTGGTTGATGGTGGAGTGTATGACGGCGAAGGTGAATAGGTAGGGGTGGTAGATGGTGGAGTGTAAGACGGCGATGGTGAATATGTAGGGTACTTGATGGTGGACTCTGTGAAGGGGTGGTTGATGGTGGAGTGTATGACGGCGAAGGTGAATAAGTAGGGGTGGTTGATGGTGGAGTGTAAGACGGCGATGGTGAATAAGTAGGGGTATTTGATGGAGGACTATATGAAGGGGTTGTTGATGGTGGAGTGTATGATGGTGAATATGAAGGGGTGGTTGATGGTGGTGTGTAAGACGGCGAAGGTGAGTATGAAGGACTATTGTATCCTACAGGAGGGGGTGTTGAGTAAGCAGGGGAAGGGGTGTACCCTGAGGCGGGTGGTGGGGGTGGGGGTAATGATGATGGTGGATAACTCGATGGTGAAGGAGTGTTGTAAGACGGTGTTGATGGTGGTGGAGGTGAGGAGTAGTAGTAATCAGGTGAAGGAGTGTAAGTTGGTGGTGTAGGCTGTTGGTATGATGGTGATGGTGTGTACGACGGAGACGGTGAGTATGATCCTGACGAGGCTCCACCAAAAGAAGTTGGTGGTGGTGTGTACGAAGGCGACGGTGTGTAAGACGGCGATGGTGAGTAGCTAGGAGTGTAAGGTGGTGGTGAATAGGTAGGAGTATATGATGGCGAAGGCGTATACACAGGCTTCTTAATACAACCAAAGGAGTAACAATCAACGGGTGTAGCCAAAGGTGAGGCACATTCCTCAGCGGACCTTTGGTTGGCCTCACCAATGATACAGTTTTGTGATCCATCGATAACCTTACCGGCCCCGGCCAAGGCGGTACACGAGGGTGCATCGCCAGAGAAGTAATTATGTGAGTATGTAAAGTTTTGGAGGTTTGGAAGCAAGCAAATAGCTTCTGGGATAACCCCAGTAAATTGATTGTAACCCACATCTAATTGCTCCACACTAGACATTCCATTAATGGTAAGTGGCAATGACCCGGATAAGTTGTTGTAACTCACATCGAATACCGTTACATGTTTGAGGTTACCAATTTCTTCGGGTAAACATCCTGAGAGATTATCATTAGACATTATAATCTCATTTAAGGTGTACCCCATGTCACCAATGCTAGAGGGAATGCACCCTCCTAGCTCGTTGTTAGCCATGACCAAAACCGATACCGGGGAATTACCCATGTTTTTCGGGATCCCATATTTGAACCGGTTGTTGTTGATGAAGAGGGCGTCGAGTGGCTTGTCGAAGATGGCGGGTGGGATCGGCCCCTCGAAGTCGTTGAACCGGATGTCTAAATACTTCAATGAGGGTAAATTGAGGAGGGCCGGGGGGAATTTACCCACGAAACGGTTGTTACTTATATCAAGCTCGAATAGTAGTGACATTGAGCAAAATGATTTTGGGACGGTCCCACAAAACCGGTTAGAGTTGATGTGGAACACGGCGAGATCGGATAATAATCCGAGCTCGTCGGGAAGATACCCGGCTATGTCAGCGTGGTTAAGGTCCACGCTGGCAACAACCCGGGTTGGGGTGTTATCATAAGTACTACCATAATACGAGTCAGAAGTCGTATTAGGTAGTATTGCACAAAAGACACCATTATACGAACACACATCAGGACCCTCCCAATTTCCAGTGAAATTGGAGGGGTCCGATAACATAGCGTTTTTCCACGCTTGGAGAGCAATGTAGGCTTTACGAAGGTGATCATTCTCAAACTGAACACTAGGATCAACCGTTACATTTTCGGGACCGTTTGACGAGTCCATCGGGTTGTAGTAGCCGTCGTCGCTGCCATCAGCGATCGACGAATGTACGAAAGAGAAAATGAAGAGGGAAATCAATAAGAGGACAATGTGTGGAGATGGAGAAGGAGCCATCTTGGGGTGGTGTAAGAGAGAGAAGAAAGAAAGCACAATTTTTGAAAGTTTAGAAATGAATCTTGGTGTTGATATATGGTGTTACTTTGTTGGGTATTTGTTGACGTAATATAAAATAATGTTTTACTGGACTACCAGTTAGTTTTAATTATTTTTATATCAATTTAAAGCTAATATTTATTGGGCTGCTGGCCTGACATAGACATTTAATTTTTGTACTGTTAGACTATTTCCCATTATTAGTACTTTATTATTCAAATAATTTTTGTAAATATAATATAATTACAAAAATTAGGAACAAAATTAAGGGAAATTAAAAGAGTTGGTGAGCTGTGATTGGGAGAAAATACATTGGATGTCTGTGTGTTGATTGAATGTTAAGTTAGTGAAATCCTCGTCTTTCAAAAAAAAATAAAAATAATAAACAAAAAATATAATAATTAAAATAATTAATTTTACCAAAAAAATAAAAATAAAGATAGTTAGCGTGTGGGGCCATACTCGGAGATTGCAGGCAGCGGCTAATTTTTAATTTTTTATATTTTGTGAAATTTATTTGGTTTGAAAAAAAAAAATAAAATTGTTGTTTAGGGTTTGGTTGGTAAGAGGTTAAAAAACAAAGAGATAGGAAGATATAATAATAATAATGGAGACCATGGCTTAGCTGTGACCATTTTGAATGGCGGATCCACCACCGAATAACCTAGTTTACTTGCACCGAAAATCGTGCCTTTTTTATTTTAATAAAGACCGTGTATAAGTGTTTAGACTAGTTTTATTCGCCTTTGTCTAAATTTATTTTATTTTAACATACCGAGCATTATTTTGAAATAAGCTACAAAGTTTATTTGATTTAATCCTCACTTTGAATGAACTTATTTAAATCTATTTTTATCTAGTTTTATCTACAACTTTTTTTTACTAGTTTGCAAATCAATACGGTCAAAAAAGACTACTCCGTATTATATTATTTAAATTATTAAATTGATACTAAGGGTCTGTTCATATTTACTTAATTTCAGTTCAGCTTTAATCTGTTCAGTTCAGTTCAACTCCTAATTTCTCTCTCTCGATCATAAAATATTCATTTCAATTCAGTTCAACTCAGCTCAGTAAATGAAAATCGGCCCTAAATTGTACATGATAAAATCACTTTTTTTTTATCAACATAAAATTATTTTTAAGCTAGCTTGATTTGAGTAATGAAAAATTATTAATAAACACGATACACATTTTTAAGTTTTAAAGTTGCATTGCATTACTAAAAGCATTGATATGAGGCGTCTACACAAAAATTCAAATTAATAGGCAATAATTTTAATTGATGCCATTAATAATATCCAATTCTTTTACCCTATATTTTTTTTAAAAAAAAAAATTGCTAATTTGATATATATGAGCAATAATAAGCCTTTGGTTATACCTAATTCTAAATGTATGGAATCAATGTATCCAAATATATGTATGGTAGAAATTCACATTATTCTTGACTACCAAACATGACGCAAGTGCTATATTCCCAATATTAAGATGGTTCTATAGTACATCAAAAATAAATAATAATACTTATTTGGGGTATAGTTGATGAATTTTCACCATTTACAGTTAACAAACAAAAAACATCAAATAATGAGAGAAATGTAGATTACATTATTTGAACCAACATATTCTCACATTTTTAAAAGTATCACAAACTTTTGTCATTTGTTTATACAAATCAAGTACTTTAAGAATCATTAGATGTTTTTAAAAAAATGTTGAATATAAATTTTTTAATCAAGTTTGGGCTAACCTGTCTATTGAGTGGATTGTAGATCAAATTCAAATCTAAACTCATAAAAATGTACAAAATTTGGTCTACAAAATCGATGCTCATTTACTACTACCTCAAAGAGTAAAGATATTTCCTTATGCACATCTTCTTTTAACCTTTTTTACTTCCTAATTTACTGGTCGGACTATTTCTTTAGCCACATGTAGTTTTACTTTGACACTATTTATATGTCAACATTCATTACATTTTTATTATACTAATATGTAAAAGTCAAATATTAATCATTGTGTAAGATGTTATCTAATCAATATCAATGTAAATTTCAAATATTTTTTTTTTTTGGTCAAAAGTCAAACTTATAGATTGACACGTACATCATCCAAACTATTTCATATATATAGGAACGGAGGGAGTATCATTATTAATACTTTTCTCTTAACCTTTGAGGGTCTGTTCTCATTGACTGAACTCAGCTGAACTGAAAAGAACTGAACTGAGCTGAGATGAACTGAACTGAACTGAATATTTTATAAGAGAAGGAAATTAGGAGTTAAACTGAACTGAATTGAGCTGAACTGAACTGAATTGAGCTGAATTTCAACGTAAGAGAACAAACCCTAAGTGAAGGGCCAGAAAATGAAATCATACGCTGATCTCTATTGTAGAGGCTTTTTTTTTTAAAAAAAAAAGCATAATAAACCTCAAAAGATAAATAAATGATGACCCTTAGCTTCATCAATCAGCGCAAGACATGCTACACATGTCTTATGTTTGACTGTTCAATATTATCCTAACTATAAACTTAACTATATTTCAACTTGATAGTAAAATCAAATAAATTCATACAAAGTATACTACGTAAAAGAAATAAATTAAAATTTGTCCTTTATTATGTTGGTATAAGTTGTAAAGAACTAATCTTTTGTTTTTTTATGTTCACATGATGATCATAACTTTAAGAGAGAGAAGGAAACTTAATTGGTAGCCATGTCTTAATAGACGGCAGACACTAATAATACTTGCTGGCACGTCGAGTAAGATTCGAAGTGGGTCCCTTTTTTTTACTAAATTCATTACATTACAAAATATCATCGACAATTTGGTACAATTTATTAAAACTTGTATTTAATCACGGCTTGATATATAATACTACTTCCCAATTTGAAGTTAACACAAATTTCGTAAATAAATTGTACACTATATAATATTTGTAGAGTAAGGGTCTGTTCTGATTTACTAAACTGAGCTGAATTGAACTGAAAATTTATGAGAGAAAGAAATTAAGAAATGAACTGAACTAAAAATAAGGTGAAGAGAATAGGTCATAATTTATTTTATAACATGAAGTGTTGTTTTGAGTCAATTAATTACCTTTTAATTATGTCATTTATGTGTAAAATTTAATAGTCAAACTCTTAAAAGAGTGGATTCATCATGATAATTTGAATAATAATTGCTAATATTACAAAAGAGTAACTTAGAATAGATGTATAATAAAGTTATTATAGATTGAGTCAATTCACAATCATCAACTACTAGATGTATAATTACATGTAATATGTTAACTTTCAAAGGAAACTTGTTACATTTGCATTTTTAAAACCATTTCTTCGATGAGTAGAAGGATTCTATTAGGCTAAATAACAATCAACCTAGTGCTTGAGGAGTAATGGAGAAGGTAAAATCTCCTACTCCTAAATATGCATATGTACTCCGTATATATATATAAGACTCAAATGTGTAATTTTATGAAACTTCTATGGTATTCATCCTAAATATTTTTTCTTATTTTTAAAATTTATTTTTTATTTTTTATTTTTTTTTATATTTTCAATTAATTTGTGAATTATTTTTTCAATTCCAACCGTAATAAAAATTAAATTTGTAAATTAATATTGAAAATATTTTTAAAATTCAAAAAATATTTCAAAATTGATAAATGAATTTATAAAATTAGATAAATGGTTTATTTTGACATTTAAAAAAAATCAGCCAATAAAATTTAGTATAAAATGATGACTACCATATAGAATAATCCGTAATTTTAATAAAGTGGTGAATCGATCAATTTAAAACAATTGTATTTCCTCCGTTCTTTTTTACTTGACCTGATTTGACTTTTACACTATTCACCACCCCTCATTTGACCGTGTTTTGTGAATAATATGTAAGGAAAAACATATTCATGTTGGATCATTTTGAATTCATCTCAATAAGAACTATCATAATATATAACTTTTATATTTTTTAATTATGGAGAATTAAAGTTATTGACCGTTAAAGTTTTGCATTAGCAAGCGTGATAAAAAAAACAGGTTAAGTAAAAAAGAACAGAGAAAGTAACTAATAAGGAGTTTACTCATAAAACTACATCATATGCTTAATCATAAGAGATTAGGACAATGCGACAACTTTAAACTGAACAAAAGTAATTTTAAATTTAGTTCGTTGGTGTATTATTTAAGTAAGATGGTATGAGGATATAGAAAAGGGGATTGGAATGGAATAGGTCAACAGGAAAGACGTGTTGTCAGAAAGACTTTAAAGTATCGTCAACAACCAAAAAAAATAAAGTATGATGAACAACCAGAATCAATCAACCATGCAGATTGAAGTAGAGTATTATAATTTATTTATTTTTTTTTTTAAAAAAAAGGAAAAGAAAAAAAAAAGAAAAAGAAAAAGAAAAGTAGAGTATAATAATGGTCCGTAAAAGAGAAAGTGGTACTATAAATTATTTTACTGTTTGCGGCAGAACGTCTAATGCAATGCAATGAATTGCATTTCATCATAAACGAGGATAAGAAGAAAGGACTATATATAAATTCGAGTCAATAAATTCTTAGGGACAACCATGCACATATATTTATATTTATATGTGTATGTATCATGTAATTTATTAATTAGTTTAGATTTACCTATTTTGATGATTGAAAGTTAATTTTGCTATGGTTGATTCATTGTTGTATCAATTAATTATGAGTAGTCATTGGTAGTTAATCTATTGTTATGAGTACTCGGTAGTTAAGTTGTTACGTACCTTCTTTCTAGAATCAACATAATGTTATCATTTGGAGTAGATTTTATTGAAATTTTTTATGTGGAGGCGGATGCACGATACTCCGTGCATCTTTTTTTTTAAAAAAAAACGAAATGAACATATAGTTGTTCAGTAAAGAATATATAGGGTTTGTTCTGATTGACTGAATTGAGCTGAATTGAACTGAAGTTAGTTGAACTGAACTGAATATTTTATGAGAGAAGGAAATTAAGATAAGAAATGAATTGAACTGAACTGCACTTATTAGAGCTAAATTGAACTGAACTGAAAATAAGCTGAAGAAAACAAGCCCATAATCGTTTAGTAGTAAAGAACTGGACATCAAAGATTTGGAATGGTCATAAGAATCTATAAATAGCAATGATATTATCCTATCTTAATATTAGACTAGTTATGTTGTCATTAAAATATTTTCCTCCAAACTTATAAATAATGTCATCATTTTAAAATGTTTATCTTATTCTGTTAAAAAAATTGTAAACTATATTATTGTTAGTATCAAACACTGAAATCGATCTATTCTCTCTAATAATAATAATTTAAATTTTTTTCAAGGTGATTGACGCGAGCGACGCACACGCTACATCTAGCCATTTCAGAACGCTTTTTAAGTGCATCATCTTCTACACACTATTGTTAAGAGATTTTTTTATAGAAAAAAATAATACAATAATTAATAATAATAACATTAATGCAGGCAAATAAATTGAAAACAATTTAAAGAGTATAATAGTCCAAACACTATTCATAAGAGATAAATCATTAAATCACACAAAAGAATAGCTTAGAGGTAATTAACATAATATTAATAGGGGTAACTAGGTGAACAAACATTTTTAAGGACTAGTCGTTGGAGCACGCGTTACGCGCGTGCCCCCTCGACGGTTCGATAAGTAATTTTCGCGAATCTGTATGGTCCATGTAGTATTCGTTATTTAAAATTCACATGTAGCAACGTGAATATAGAAAAGATTAAGCCTCTATTTCAAAGATTCGTGTAAGGAGTCTTCATATGGTTATATGACTTGTTAGGGAATAAATTATAACATGAGTTATATGTGGTTATCGATAAGGGAAAATTACCTCAATCACTACAGCAAGACTGATATCACAAGTCTAGATATGACCTTACAATGCAATAACCATGCAGCCAGTTTACAGGAATCAATGGGTATGTTTGAATATAAGAAAAGATCCCTGCGTTTATGAAGAAGTCATGTTAAAATCCTATGCACTGCACATTTGTAATGATAAAGAATCTAGTCTTAGTGCACTTGATGTACGTAAAGGTTCACATGGTCACAGTTGCTGTGGAGCTTGTAGTTACTCTAAAACTAATTAGTTTACCTTGGCTACTATATATAGGGGGTTAGATTTGCTGCAGAGTGTAGTGCAGATTATTGCAGCTCTAGTTGGAGTTTGAATAATGGTATGTGTATCTAGAAATAAAATTTCTTGTTTAATTCTTGGAATGATCATAATTTAACTGTAGGTGTATTTGTTTTGCCAGGCTAATTAGAATTATGTAATGAAATGGATAATTAGAATAGAAGAAAAGCATCAATCTTCTGCAGTGTGTGAAGTTTACTGCTGTTTAGTTTGCTAAGCTGTTTTCTTTTTGTACAATGCAAATGTTTGTTTGTTAACTGTTTGTATGTGTATGTTCAGGAAATCCCTCCTAATTTCTATCATATTCTAGCCAATCAATGTGGAAAATTCAAGGTGTTGACGGGCTCTCATGGAATGTAACTCTTAAGAAATCTTGCAATGCGAGTGGAATTAGGCGTATATGTATTGGAGAAGGATGGAGGAACTTTATATCGGACAATGATATCGAAGTTGGAGATAAGCTAATAATGTATTTTAAAGCAAATGCCATATTTCACACACGTATATTTGCCTTTCTTGGTGAAGAAAAGACAAATCTAAATGCCATGCTACCAAGGGTTGATAACTTTGAAAGGATACCTGCACTAACCAATTCAGAACTTGATGTTCATCTATCTGCAATGCAACAGAGAATCTCTGCTCCATCTTTTAGGCATATATTCCGTGCACCATATATTAATGAAGGAACTCTAGTATGTTTGATTTGTTATCTAGATAATTTGTTTCATTGTTCCCTTTCTGTTCACCTTTTTCCTTCTATTCATACATAGGCATTATTTGCTCTTGATGGTTAACCTCTCACAAACTACTATTCTGTGCAGATTGTTCCGGCTTTATTTGCTAGAACCTACTTCAGAGAAATGAAACCATGTACTGTGATGTTGATCCGACATAGACTTAAAAAATGGTGTGCCGTACTCCATATTTCTCGAGAAATAAATGTCATAACTGCTTGTTCTCTAAGAAATGGTGTAAATCTGTTTTATGAAGATCAGCGTATTATTGATGGTTTTGGTGCTTTAGAAGTTTATCGACGAGGTTATTGAGCGCGGGGAAATTATGTCGTTGACTAACCTCCTCACGGCCAAACAAAATTTATTATAATCCTAAACTAACCCCTAAACAAGTCTAGTGGTAAGTTCGGAGTCGAACCACAAGGAACGGTAATGTTGGATTGTTCTCGATCTAATGCTTAAGCTACGCCGAAGTCGGTTTATGGATAGTGGACACTACAACTACACTAACACACATATAAAGATCAAGATATTACAAAGTCTACTAGGGGCAAAGATCCACTTTGAACAGTTAACAAGTTAATGGGAATCGATTTGATAATCAATCATGCAAAGAAAGAATTAAAATGGGAATTAATTACCATCAAGAGCAATCTCTCAAATTCCTAGCCTAGATCCCTCATTGACTAGGTGCATAGAAGAAATTTACCCAAAATGCAATCAAATATATAAATTCTAATTCACAATCCCTTGTCAAACTAGAATTAACATGCAATTAAGTTTGCTATCTTGGGAGATCAATCCAATCTAAAACAAACAACATGCCATCATCAATTCAATCAATTTAATCACACAATTATCATCAAATTTATCTCAAATAACTCAATTAACCATAACAAAGCTTCACTCAACACCTAGTAGAAGAAAATCTACTCAAACATGATTAACAAAGCAATTAATAAAGCATAAAGAGAGAAGAGAGTAAGAAATGCTCATTGATATAAAATGGAGATCTTCAAACCATCAAATTCCTCCTTTGATTATCCAAAATCCATGAAAACCATTGTTTCTCTCACTTTCTCTCTCCAAAATTTGAGAGTTTATCTCTCTAAAAACCTAAAAATAACCTAAAACTACTGAAAATATGAAATTCCCCCTCTAAAATGAGCAAAAAATCTATTTATACCCCTTACTAAATTGCCTAGGAAGCTCCGCAAAAAGTCGAGCAGCGTGCAGAGGAGCGGGCGCTCCAATTTCGTGCACGGGCACTCCTAGCTGCAGCAAAATATGGCAGAATCGTTCCAGAAAGTTTGGAGCGGGCGCTCCTCATAGGATGCGCACCCGCTCCTATCGGACTGGGCAAACCGCTCAGCTTCAAATGAGCATATCTCCCACGTATTACAACGGAATTGGGCATATAACCTGTCTTTGGAAAGCTCTCAAGATAAGCTTTCATCTCCAATTGGAATTTCCCCAAAATGTTTTGTAGATCAAAAGTTATAGGCGTTTGAAGTTCGATCATTGCAAATCAAGTGCACATTTCTTCATTACTTGTTCTTTTATGTTTTATATTTCTTCAATCTTGATCAATGAACTTATCCAAGTGTTCCTAAACATAAGAATAAACCAATAAAGTTTAATCTAATGCCATAAGCAACTAAAATATGCAAGAAAAGCCAAAATTGAGCAATAACGACATTTCACACGCAATCATGACAAATGTAATAAAACGTTATTAAAACCAAGTAAAAAGATATAAAAACTATGAAAAAATAACTAGAAAACTCTTAAAAATAGCGACATAAATGACACTTATCAGTTATCTTGTCTTATTTGAATTCCTACTTGGGCCTATGTAAGTGTCCTAGGGTAATGGATTGTCTAGCTACCTGTGTTTGGCTTGTGCTATAATAAAATGTACTTGGTTAAGATTTGTTGTAGTATTTACTAAATAGGTGTGTAAGGTTTCTTTTGTAAGGCCTGATGTTTGATGGAACTATATTAAAGCTTTGCTTTTAAGCCTATATATGTTGAAATTTATGTATTACTTTGGTTTAGATTTATTGCTGTCATCCTATGAACCTTGTCATTAGAAATTGGAGTAATAGATTTTCAAGTGCCTTTATCTTGTAGCAAAACACAAAGAAAAAACTTAGGAGTGAAAAAAGATTACCAGTCTGAAGACAATACTTAAGGGTGCAATTATGTTTTCATCAAACTGGAAATGTGTATTCAGGATCTGAATTCATCAGCATAGATTACATCGAAGTGCTAGTCTTGTCTTGTTAAATATGTATAATAAAACAATCATGGAAGAGTAAAGATGTTAATATTATCGTATATTGTGTATAACTTGTAAAAATATCAGCTTGGATAGGAGGAAAAGAATATATATATGCAGCTGTTAATGAAATGACAGTGAACAATTTCTTAGGTTCACTTCAATTGCTGTTTTAATAATGCATTTTTCAGGTATATATTTACAGGTTTAGATAATCTGTAGTTTGTTTAGAAAAACCTGTCCCTGAGACATGAAGCAGTAGAAAACCAAAGAATTTTAAAGAAGATGTAAAAACAACTGAATAAGAAGCCAAGAAAGTTTACTTAATATATTTGATATTATTTATATAGATATCCTGATTTAAGGATATTAATATATACATTACAGCCAACTTATAAGGCTTGAGCTGATAGCATAAACACTTACATAACTGATGTTCTTAACTAACTTCAAATAGGATGTCCAAAAGCTTGCACTTACTACACAACTTAGCTTACTACATGACTGCATGACTATATACATAAATGATGTTTATTGGGAACATAAGATGAGCAAAATGTTCCTTTTAAACATCTAAAAGCTGCTTCATTCTTAGAAAACTACCATACTCTAAAACTAAACTCTAAGAGCAAAAGACGGTGCACTTTCATAAACTTTAGATTGCTTTCGATTATGCATCAGTGGGACTGGGTGTTGCAGAGTCTGTGGTGTCAGCATCATCTGTTTCAGCGGTGTCCTTGAAAAGAGCTGTATGGAGCCTCTTCCTGGGAACAGGATCTTCATCCTCTGTGTCCATGTCTACATCTGCAATCATCGCTTCCTTACTCTTCGCATTGCTTCGTGGCCGAGAAAGTTTGGCCCAAGTAGGTAGTTCAGCAGCTGCTGTTGGTGCTTCTGAAATGACAATACCCTTGCTTGCTGGTTGATTTGCAATATCAAAACAATCTGTGTCGAATGCCTGTGAAGCTAATCTGATCTCTTGAAATTGCATTGCTTCAGCAAAAGCCTCATCAAATGCTGCTGCACTGTCTGTGTTGAAAGGAGCATCGTTATCAGGGTCAGCAATAACAGGTGCTTTCCCACGAGCTTTAGCTGTGGACATTAAAGGTGAAGTATGGAACTGTTCTCTATTCACAGTGCAGGTCTCAGGCCTTGTTGAGGCTAGATCCTGAGCCTCTGGTTCATTATCCCCTACATCAATGCCTTTGAGAGTCCACAGCAGCACGCTGTTCATGGCTAACTCTTGAGTGGGAGTTACTTGAATGAAGAATGGCTTAGTGGAAAGAGTTCTTTGCACTACTCTGAAGGCTTCCAAATTCCCCTGCAAAATTCAAATATTTAAGGAAAGATAATGTGAATGATATTCAAAATAAACCTAGGAAACAACAACAAAGCTGAAACAGTTGAGCAACACTTATAGAAGAATAACGAAGGAGTAAAAGCTGAAGCAGCAGAGAATAAAATACATAATAAGTGCTTGTTACAGCATAAGCGTACTTGTGTACTTGTATGGGCAGTGTGCATAGTATATCTTACTATTGTGGTTTATAAAACATAGCATACATTTGATTTGAGCAGAGTTATGAATAACAACAGATTAAAATATTAGGGATTATTCTTACAGTGCTTTTGATATTCCAAATTTCACTTGCTGGTTTTCGGAAAAGCTTTTCCGCGTCATCATTAAATGTTGTAAATGACATTGTTCCACTTTCATTTGCAGCATCAAACTTGAAAGTCACTCTATACAAATATATGGTAAAGGAGTTAGAATTAGTAGATAAGCTTATTATGGCAAAGTAACATATAAATAAGGTCATTTAAAGTACCTGTAAGCAGCTGTTGTTTCTGATTTTTTGCAAGAAATTCAAGGGAAACGAGTTCCAATAGGAAGATGTGTTCGTTTTCCACAGCCTGGACAGCCAATGTAAGCGTTAACTCTTTGTAGGTCAGGGTCTGGTATAGTGACTCTAATCCATGCTACTTCATCCGGAATAGCATTCGATGCCTGCATTCATTTAGCCAAACATGTATGTAAAACATGTATACGACAGCATATGCAAAAGTAAGTAAATTGTAAGCAGATAATTGTGTTCAAATTGAAGCAATAACATGAAGATTAAACCTTTTTGCTCCGAAGTTCTGCTATGGTCACTACTTTTTTCTCAGCACTTGGGTACCTAACATTCAGGATTTTTTCTTGTCTATCAAGCAAAACATGCTGATATAATTTGACCTTGCAATGCACAACAGAATAAGGTAAGTACATTATCTTATTATTGATCTGTTTGTTCTATATATGATGCATGTACTAATTACCATTCTCGTAGCATATCTGCTCTTTCTCCTTTAGGGTTCATAATGATCCTAGTAGACATAGTAGTGTTCAAAGTGAATCCTGCAATGTAGTTCAAGAATGCTTCAGATTAGATTATATATGTACAGTACAAGCGTTCAAGTACAGGAGCTGCTTTTACCTCTTGTATGACGAGTCTTAAGTGCAGTAAAGCCGACAACATTGAATCTTTCAGCCCAATTACTTATTGCATCACAGGGCTTACCAGTGAGATCATTCCATGCTGAAATTGTCATAGCATGGTCTTGGCTGATCCAATATTTTTAATAGGTTGTTAGGTATTTCAATCAAGTAGCGCATTAAAGGTTAAATATGCCCTAAAAAGCTATAAGGTATATAGTATTGATTACCTTGTGTCAGTTACAGATATTTCACGAACTGGACTGTCGCGCCCACGAATATTAGATATAATTCGAGGTGCCTCCTCAACAAACAGAACCACACCAACAATATCTATTTAGGCAAGGAAAAAAGAAATGTAGCTTCAGATGATATTAATAGTAATATACACTAATTATAGAGAGGAATTTATCTGTAAATAAAATTTAAATATAGCATAAGTATACCAAATCTGCCATTAGGATCAGGTGATCGTGGGAGAGTTGACAGTGGCTGATATCTAGGCTCAATTGGACCAGCTTCTGGATTTAAACGCTGAACGATTGTCTGGTGGCCAATAGTCATATGATATGGAAGCTCTTCAAGGTTAATCTTGTACTGCTCATCCATATATGATATAGGAGCTTTTGATATTTCATATTGGCCAGTTGGTTTTAAGACATCTTCATATGCATGGATTTTGATCTCCAAAAAGAGCACATCTCATTCTGTTTTTCTGTTAAGACATGTAATATACAAGTCAACAACATGCTTATCTAGAAATACTAAGATTATGTCTCTATAAAAAGGACACCACACTTTAATGAATATGTTAGCTGAACATAAGCAAAAGTACATGCATAAATCTACATAGGCAAACAAAATAAAGAAATCCTATTACTTTTACATCACACAAAGTTCCTTGGTAAGTAAAGGTGCATGTTGATAATTATAAAAGTAGCAGTAATAAGATAAGCTTTCAGTCCAAAACAATTGCTTATCACAGTATTGATGAAAAAAATACATGGGTTTTTGTAAAAAATAAACAAATGAAGCAGAATTACCTTCTCATCTTCTAAGATAATTGTCTGGAATATGACACCTGGTTTTTTAGGTGATGGTTGAGCCCTTCCTTTTTCAGCTACAGTCACTTTAACCTTGTAGTCTTTGCTCTGAGTGTTAAGTTCATCTAAGTACACAGGTTCAAGCTTCATCTTTGAAGGTGTATTCATTTTCTGTTAAGAATTATTGAAACAAAGTAAAAATAAGCACTATTAATTTAGGTAGTTAATCTAGACAGACGGTAATTCATGCAAAGTAAAAAACCATTGTAAGGTACAATCAAATATAATAAATTTCTAATGAAAGATAAACTATTATAAGGAATTTAAATTATAGCATCTACAAATGAATTTATATAAGAATAAATTTATTGTGCAACATTTATAAAAAAATTTCAAGCCAAGAATTTAAATGCAATCTCAGCTACAAGTGCAAGGAAATAAATAGGTATAGTTAAGCAAACATATAAGCATTCATTTTCATTATAAAGGTATACGAAACTGATTTTCTGCTAACGTTTTTTTCCCTACAAATAGCAAACGAAATATGAATGATACACAGTGCAGAACATATATACAAAAATAACAAAAAAAAACCCAAAAAAAAAAAAGGTTTCAAAAATAACTATAACAACTATAATAAAATAATATACTAAATATTTAGCAATGTCAAGAAAAATAGAGCTACTTGTATAAATTGCACTCAATTTATTTGATCTCGTTTTTTTTTTTTTTGTTTTTATGAAATGTACAATCAAATATAATAAATTTCTAATAAAACTATAAATTTTAATTGCACCACAAGTAGATAATATTTAAAGGAGGTTGAATAATCTATTTATAGGATTTAATTCTTTCAAATTGTAATCTGTTTAGTAAGCTAATAGCTTACTCTAGTGATGGTTAGCTCATAATGCATGAACACAAGCCATGAATTTGCGTGCCAGGAAAATAGAATAAATGAGCTGAAAAGAAGAAGAATATACCTCAAAACAAAATAAAATAACAGAGAATAAAGAATAAAGAGGGAGGAGGTGGGTATTTATAGCCGATCCTAGGTACTAAAGTTAACCTAATTTTTTTCACTTGAGTACTGTTGAAGGCAGTAAAGCTACAATTGTTTACTCTACTATTCGTACATCTAGAAAGTAGTATGGACTAAGATAGTGGGCAGATACTATTATTTTATGCACTATTCTCCCCTGAAATGCAGTTTGATCGTATGCGGTTCAGGTCCTCTCTCTCCTGGACTAATTCAGCGCATCTATTTTTAAATAGCTTCACACACAGACGATACATCTTAAGGCGTTCATGTGTAAAGTCATCTACTCGGACATTAAACCGACCAATCAAACGCTTCACAGCCTTGTGAGCTGCTCTTTTGCGAGACTCTTCTGCCGAACTGGCATCTCCACCATAAAAAAGAAACCTTGCACGTGTATTTGGACGGCCAACTCGAACAAAGGCATTGTTCTTAGCAACATCTATAAATCCATAGAATGGAGGTGGAAACTGGAGCCAAGCAACAATCTTTTCCAAAAGAGGCTGGAAAGGGATACAGACTTTGTTCGTTCGTCTAGCCATAACCTGTAATGGCAAAATCCAGGACACAATTCAGACCAGGGAAACCGTGTTTCTTCCAAAAAACACCGTCACAGCGTATCTACAGAGCTAACTAATTTACATACAAAACTCTAATCAAAGGGCAACCTAATAAGACAAAGGAAATATCTCTAAAGGCTATGGACTTTTCTGTAAGCAGACCATGCACAACCAAAACAACAACCCTGTAAATAACAGGGCAAAATAAAGCAAAAAATGGAACAAGGCTATAAAAAAACAAAATCTAATAAAAGCAACAAAGAATATTTAAGCACCTCATAAGAAATCACTACTACTATTCATAAATATATCTATATAATAAATCTATAACCATAATAAAACAAGTGTAAGGAATTACCTTAGAAATTCTTGCACACTAAATAAATCACACTAACTCTTAAATGCACCAAACCACAAAATAGATTCACCAAACCTGTAATCCAAAAAAAGACACAACTTAAAACATGTAAAATAGACTATTAATTAATAACCATTTCAGATGGACCATACCCTTAAAAGATCATCTACTAACTAATCTATCTGATTTAATAAAGAAGATATAGTAGTTGATTTTCAGTGTTTTCGCGAGTATTCGAATAATGATATCCAAGGATTACAAACTTAATCAACAGCAGTAACCCAAAAAAACAGTACACCGCAACAGAAATCTATAAACATTATAATGTTAAGATTCGATTTGCCAAGAACGTCCAATTTGTCAAAAAAATATCACAGCACTATTCAAATCGTTAGAGATTCTTCATTTTTCTCAAAAATACCATTTGCAACCAAGTAACAACAACCTAGTAAATACCTTTACAAACCAATCTCAAAGCACCATATCCAGAAATACAGAAATGAATACATGAAAAACCCCAGCAATCTGTACCTCTATTTATAGGCCGCTTAACCGACTATACCCACAAGGGTAACCCTAAATTAACCAATGCAAGTCCTTTTCCGCCCCCTCAGAAGTACAATTGAGTAGTCCCCAAGGCATTATTCTGCCTTAAGTTTATTCAGAAGGCAATGCACAAATTACTAATGCTACAGAAGATCTCAGAAGAATTAATTGGATCTATTTCCTACCACTTAACAACCCTAATCAACAAACCAAACATGTAATACAGTAAATCAGCCCAAACCAACAAATCCAAAATCAAACAAGCTAAAAATACCAGCATACAATCTCATAATCCAACAAAAAGCAATCCAAGTCTACAAATCAAAGGCAATAATGCAAAGAAAAGCGGAAACCATACCAGGCAATCTCAGCCATAGCAGCAATCAAACCGAATTCCCTTCCAAGCCTCATCAGCCACGGAAACACAAAACCCAAACCAAACCAAACCAAAGGCAAACCTCAATGACATCCCCTACCCCTATACTGAAAGACAAGACATCAATACCTTAGCTGGCAGCCAAAACACTAACACCTGTAGTCTCCTTTACAGTTGCCAAAAAGAATGCAATGCAAAGACACAAAGGGTAATTCCGGCAATCCATTTAATTCGGGGGTGTTAGTGTAATAACTCAAAGAGTTACTGTTGCTAACTTTCTATTTTTATTATGGGTTAATGATATAATTGTCTCAAACTATTCATAAGTGTTTTCTAATACTTTTTAAAAGGTAGGGAGCCCCTTTTTTTTTTTTTTTTTTTTTTTTTTTTGTCTCCCTTCACTTTGGTATGAAATAAATAAATAAAGTTAGAAAATTTTATTTGTTCAAATCGTGTATCCCACAAGATTAATCTAGTTTTAACTATTATGAGTACCTCACTATCTCATACGAAGTATTAGTCTTACAAGTGGGGGAATTATCTTTTAGCTTTGAGGCTAGGGGTTCAAGATTCATGATCTACTCATGCTTATGAGTAGGGATCCCTTACCTTCCCTCCACTTCAAGCATCGACCTGTTAGTTCACTAGAGTTCTTATCCTTCCTAAAATGAAGTATTAATCTTAATAATGGCACCATCTTTACCATAGTCTAAATGTGATACTCAATACATTTCTTGGTCTCTCAATAGTTCGGGATCCGATTTTGTCTATATCACTATCTTTTTGTCTCTCTAAAAAAAACACATATAACACTTTAAATCCCCCAATATCTAAAAACTTCAAGTTGAACATGTATGTATTAGCCAAAGTTGTGTCTGTTGGCCAACTCAGTGTTATTAAATAATAACTTTTAAAAAGAAAAGTGAGTGTGCACATTAATTATAAAGTTCTCCTAAAATGATAAAAAGTTATTCTGATATAAATAAAAGTTATTACAACATAAATAAGGGTAATGCCGCTATATGTAACCCTTGCTTAGGGCAACAAATAAGCATTACAATCTTTCCTTATTTGTAACTCCTATTAGTTTAGGAATACATCAATGCATGACAAAGGTATTAGCTTAGGAATACATCAATGCATGACAAAATCATGCGCAAATTTTTTTTGGTGCACACGAGGGGCAAGCCCCAGAGAAAAACAAAAAAAAAACTAGGGAGAAATAAAACGTGGCACAACCACTCCTACAAAATCATTATGTAAAATACGACCCAAAGCTAATGGGGGGACTTGAATCAACTGAAATTTGTTGTTCTGGTTTACGCCTTGATTAGCAAGCCAATTTGCCTCTTGATTAGCCTCTCGATAGATATGCTTTGACCTCAACTTCCCATCTTGGTTCTGCTAAGAGCTTCTGACAATGAGCAATATTGTGATAACATTCCCCTATTGTAGCTTCTGTATTTTTCAAACTCACAACCACAACTTGATTATCAATTTGAATCTGCAATCTTGTAACCCCGAGCCTCTTTGCAAGTTCTAGCCCATACTCTACAACAAGAATTTCACCTTTGAAAGCGTTGCAATGACCTAATTTCAGGGAGTATATATGCATAGCTGAACCCCCCAGTGCTGTCACGAAGGATGCCTCCTCCACCAGCAAGCCCCAGTGGATGCCTCATCCACAATATCATGCACAAATCAGTGTAACTAATGAATATATCTCATTAATGTTTTTCTTTTTTACTCCGTAGCTTATTATACATATCGCTTAATGATATTATTATAGCATGATCCTATAAATAAAAGCTATTTATATTTTATCGATAAATAAAGTTGCCTCTTTAAATAAATAGAAATCAAATCTTTGAATGAAAGTAACTATATTAATCATATAAAATTTTGTCCTACCATCTATTTACAGCAAATTCATATTAGGTTTAAGGTTAGCACAATTAGGGTTACACGTTATCCTAATTTGGCTAAAGATTACCCTAAAAATGTTTCACGTATATTAAATTATTGTAAATCGGGTGTACATAAAAATCTTTATGACATGTATATTTAAATTGCAGTTAATATTTATCATAACACAACTACATTTAATATTTATAATAACACAAGTTTTAGCTTTGTTTAACCACACCATTACTTGATACTTCCTCCGTTTTTTTTTACTTGACCCGCTTTGACTTTTACACTATTCACCACTCCTCCTTTGACCGTCTTTTGTGAATAATTTGTAAGGAAAAATATGTTCATTTTGGATATTTTGATTTCGTCTTAAGAAGTACTATTATAATATATAACTTTTATAATTTTTACTTATGAAGAATTAAAGTTATTAATCGTTAAAGTTTTGCATTGGCAAGCGTGATAAAAGAAACAGGTCAAGTAAAAAAGAACAGAGGAAATATATTGATAGTGCGGGGTTGTGGGCACTCTACATACTCTGTATAAAACAATGAATTGTGTAATGAGAGCTACGTTGACAATCAAATAATGGAGTTATCAAAAATATGTGTGGTTACTCAAATGAAAAATAAACGTTAATTTTAAACAAATGAATTTATTCATTTTATAACTAAAATAAAAGAAAAAGATTTACTCGATTGACCAATTTAAACTACTCCGTATTTTTTACATTAATTAATATTCCCTCCGTTTTAAAATATTTTCTCCATTTTTTCATGCGGAGTTTTAGTGGAATTTGGAGAAAGTAATAAAATATAGAGATAGTAGGGTTAGTGGAAGATAAATTGGAGGAGAGAGAACCTAAAAGTAGTAAAATTGGGTCCACTAGTTGAGAGAAATGAATTAAGTATTATAAAAACTTTCCAAATAAGGAAATGGAGCAAGTATTTAAAAACGGCCGCAAAAGTAAAGTGAAGCAAGTATTTAAAAACGGAGGGAGTACTACTTGGGGCATGTTCTCATTGACTGAACTCAGCTGAATTGAACTGAACTGAACAGAACTGAACTGAAATGAATATTTTATAAGAGAAGGAAATTAGGAGCTTAACTGAACTGAACTGAACTGAACTGAATTGAGCTGAACTGAACTGAACTGAATTAAGCTGAACTGAATTGAACTGAATTTCAACGTAAGAGAACAGACCCTTGTTCAATAAATTGTACAGTACATAATTCTAATGGATAGAGAAAAGTTACCCTTATAAATAATAGGCCCTTGTTCAATAAATTGTACAATACATAACTCTAATGGATGGAGAAAAGTTACCCTTTATAAATAATTGAATTATTTCATAAAAGTGTTACTCTTCTAAATATATATTTCTTCAATTAAAAATATATAGAGTTTTTTATTTATTTATATTTTATCGAACTCCAAACCCGTCCTTTTAATTAATTTATTACCAAAATTCTAAGCTCTCACCCCCTCCCCCCACCTTTTTTTTTAATTTTATTTTTATTTCCATATTTATTTTTTTTATTACATGCATAAGCAAATAAGATTAATGTTCTAAAAAAAAAAAAAAAAACACGCTTGTGTATCACATGGTTTGAACTACTTGGTATTAATTTCAAATAAAGTTGATATAATTGCAAAGGAATCGTACCATTAAAAGCAACATGAGTTGTCACTTTTGCGAGCATAATGATCTTTTTTTTTTTTCTTTTTCTTTGGGCCAAGTATTGTTGTAATCTTACCATTTGCGGTCCAACTGGTAACTGGTAAGGTACTACTCGCTCTGATCCGCCCAGAAAGATTATCCCATACTTGTATTTTTGCTTTAAAGCATAGACAAAGTTGTGCATCTGGCCATATAGGTTAACAAAGTTGTACATGAGAAGGAGAGAGATAGAGAGCAAGTGAGATAACAAAGCAAAGCAAAGCAATATGATAAAAGCTCAAATCACCCAAAGATATTATATTGCAAATAGTATACAAGACAATCATTAAAGGACTGACACGGAATCTATTCTACAAACTTTCTTATCAAATAAAATCTAATACTAAGGCCCTGTTTTGATACGATTATTTTCAGTTCAGTTCAGTTCAGCTCTAATAAATTCAGTTCAGCTCTAATAAATTCAGTTCAGTTCAGTTCAGCTCTAATAAATTCAGTTCAATTCAACTCCTAATTTCCTTCTCTTATAAAATATTCAGTTCAGTTCAATTCAACTCCTAATTTCCTTCTCTTATAAAATATTCAGTTCAGTTCAATTCAACTCTAATAATTTCAGTTCAGTTTAGCTCAGTTCAGTCAATGAGAACAGACCTTAAGTGTTTGGATCCCCTGTGGACCTACTTTCATTAAATATGGAAATTACCAAAATGCCCTTATTTAAACCCTGCATAGGAAAAATTCCAGAATCGTGCACAACAAGTAACTCGAGAAACCCTATTATGGCCCAACATCGCCTAATACGACCTAGAACGGCCAAAATCCCTTATCCTAACCCTAATGAAGTTAGTTAATCCTCTCCTATAAATACTAATCTACACAGACTAGCGAGGTAATTAATTTTCTCCACTCTCTCTTTCTACAAACTTTCTCTCTAAACACTGTTGACTGACTTGACCGTCAGAGGGGCTTTCTCGGGAACATCCCCCGAGGCAGTTGACTTTCGTTGTTTTGCAGGACTTAATTTGACCATATGAGCAGGCTCCCCCACAACTCAGATCCCGAAATTCTTTTGCAGAAACACTAAGATAATTGAATAAAGTAATAATGTTACTTAATATGAGATAGTTTGTGATATAAAAAAAAAAGGAAAAAATGACAAGAATAAAGTAATAACACTTTGCTTTATTTACCCAAAATAATCCTAACTTTTGATTAATTTTTAATAATATGAACTTTGATATCAATTTGCTTTTAGTGGTCCCGAGTGACTTGTAACCTGTTGAGTGGGATTTTTTTTTTTTAAAATGTACATATGTTGCTACATGATTGGTCAAAATAAGTTTAAATTTTATTTAGTTACTAATTAAATCTTAACTAATACTTTTAGTTACCGATTTAACAAAAAAGCTAATTAAAAAAAAGCACCACAGCACCACTAGCGCCACCACTGCCCAGCCTTCACCACCGCCCAAAATCCTAAAAATAACTCTTTCCCACCGCTCAAAACGCCCATTGCTCCTCCCCCAACCCTCGAAACCCCTATTCGCTTGGGTTTCGAGGGTGGGCGAGGTGGAATTCGGGATTTTTCAGCGAGAGGTTATTTTTTAAGTATTTCAGTGATTTTGGGTTTGGGGATGATGGCAGGTGGTAGGCGACGCTGTAGCCGGCGAGGAAGCCTTGGGTTGCGCGGGAGTGTGATGCCAGTGGGTGACTACCTGACTGGACTGGAGCTGTCGGGGAGGGGTGTGTGGTGGGTTTTAGTTAGTTGATTGAATTTTTTTAATTTTTAATTTTTAATTTTTTAAAATTATCAATTCCTTCTTGACACGTGTCTGATAACTTGTTATAACAGGTTGTATGAGAGGTTGGGACCATTAAAAGCAAATTGATATTAAAATTCTGATTATTAACAAATAATTAAAAGTTGGGATTATTTTAGGCGAATGAGACAAAGTTAGGATTATTCTTGTCAATATTTTCTAAAAAAAAATCCACAATATTGGTTTTATATCCACCTAAAATGCCTAAATGCACTTACCTTTTACTATTACTAGATTAGGTCCATAACTATTTGTAGATAAACAATGTATTTATTATAAAGGAGCCTATTAGCTAGATAGCTATTTTTAAAACACATTTGACTCACATGTATTTTTTCATATATTTAATTTCACCAACAAATCTTTTAGTATAAAGTTATTGATTGGTACCATTTTCTTGTTGTTAACCAAATGAATTTCTTCACGTACATTACACTACGTAGTTTGTATGTATGTCACAAATTATGTTGAGAATTAAAAAAGTGATTTTATCATGCACAATTTAGAGCCGGTTTTCATTTACTGAGCTGAGTTGAATTGAACTGAAATGAATATTTTATGATCGAGAGAGGGAAATTAGGAGCTGAACTGTTAATATTTTTTAAAAAATGATACATCAAATCTTTTATTATAAGTATATTTTTAAAATTTGATATTCAAATTACTTTCTTGGAGCTTTAAGATATAATTAAATAAAAAAAAACCCCTTGTTATAATAATTGAAATACATAATATCCTGGCCCAATTTATGTTAAAATCCAATTTTTTATTTATTCTTTACTTAAGTATGTATAGTTGTCAATGTATAAATTATAGAAGAATATATCAAATCTTTTATTTATATATTCTTTTGCTAAATTTTTATTTATGTATATAGTTATTGATTATTATTATTTTTAAATACTGATTGTTGTACATGTATTTGAAATGTAAATCACATGACACCAACATTTAAAACTAGCACTGATAATAATGATAAGGAGTTGAGATTGAGGGATAACTCAGGTGGTTAGAGCTTTCCTACCGATTCCAAAGAAACCTGAAATCATTTTTCATCACTCGCTCTTGTGGCTCTTTAAACACTTAAAAAAAAGGTAAGGAGTTTACATGTAGCTTTATGAAGAAATTTTATCAATATTCATGATAAAAGGCATGCTATCCGCTTACATTTCACCTCATCTAGTCTAGGGGGAAAAAGAAGAAAAATGACGATAATCAAATTTCCTCATCTTTCTGAAGGAGCAGAAAAATCGAACAATTCTCATTCGTCATCCTTCTCCCAGCACCCAGTGCGATTTAAAAATTAAAATCAGTGTCAATATACCCAAGACATAAATTCTCTAAACAAGTAGTAAATCAGTCCTCAAGTAAAGGCATCCAGAAAAGGCCCTTAATCCTTCATCAAAATCCACTCCACTTCCACAATGAGATTATGCTGTTAGTATCACTTTTCCTGGAACCGAAAATATCCTTGGAATCAAATTCACTTGCAGACTTGCAATTTCTTTTAACCGCTGAATCTATCTTAACAAGTGTTTTTGTGCCTTGTATATGAACTCATGCCCCAGGTCTGAATTTATCAGCATATATCGGTTGAGTGAAAGACCAAGTTCAGAAGTTACTAGATATCAGATTCTGCAACCAGAAATCGTAGCTTAGTTTTAATGTAAAAGAAGAATACCAGCATTTTGAAAAGACTATAAACACAAAAATCATAATGGGGATGCAGAGTAGAGGAGGAGAAAGGGACAAAGAAAGAAAAGTTTAGGGTGTGGCAGTGTGGCCTTTAAGCAAGCTATAAGTGAATGTTAATGTGATATTGTGCTATGCACAGATCTCAGAATGGCATAAAAAAGATCAAATCTTTACATAGCAATATTTTGATAATTTCACATGTGATGCTTATTTGTCAGCTCCAACAACATGCAGGTTCGATATTATGAACTTGTTTGATGGTGAGTAGTGCTGAATCATAAATTCAGACGAAAGTATGCACACATCTTATTTATTTATTTATTATTTAATCAAATCAAAATAAGTGCAAGAAGGCTTACAATCAAAACCCAATATATTAGTTCTGATGACCAAGGTCCCATTTCTAGGGAGAATCATCTCAACAACATGAACATTAGAACTCAAAGGTCCTGATCTTAAGCTAATGAAGAAGCAATTGGCTTTGGTGGTTGACAGAGTTGGCTGTTCTAATCCAGGCCCTTTATAGCTTTCCTTCATCCTAGGTAACAAGAGAGATTAGAACCTATGAGAAATGCATATTCAAGGTCAAAGGGCAACTACTGCTACATTTGGTTTAGGAGACTCTCCGTGACCCCTGGCCCATCTCATGATTTCCCCACATCAATAGAGAAGCCTCTTTAGGCTACAAAAGAAGCAAATGCACATTTTATCCCACTCCATTAGTCCACTATGTTAACAATGTCTGTATCTAGTGCATATTATTCTGAGCTTCTGATTAGTTTTATGATCAATAGAAAATAATTTAATTGAGGTGAAAAAAAATATTCTCAAATTAGAATGACAATGCTACTTCTAATTGTACCTGCACAATGATTCAGGTAAAATGGCAGATTCCTAGTGATGATAATTCTGACCTTTGAGAATAGTCCATGCTCTGCACATATAAAAAATAATTAATTAATAAATAAAGAGGGTCTAACTAAGAAGAGCTTGCTCACTGGAATGTGCAAGTTTGCTTATGTCTCCAGATTGGAAACACATCAGTCAGTCACAAAATTAATATAAATGAAAGCTTCAGTAGATCAAGATGCTTAAAATAGCAATCAGAATCAGCAAGCTTAAGTTAACAAATTGGCTATATATTAACCTGTATAATTGCTCCATTAGCACAACTAAAGCAATTTGATGATTCAATACCAATGACGATAGCTTTATTGATAGATTAGCACGTTGACGTAACTGTCTTCCATGACCATATGGCCCACCTATGCAAAATATCATTTTTGAAGCTCCCTACAAAACAAAAACAAATAAATAAAAATAAAACAAAGAGAGAGAGCTGACAGCTGAGTAAATCTCTTATCACAGGCAAACATCTCTATACTGAAAAGACTCCGAATACAAACTAAATGACCTGAAAGGGTTAGGCCTACCAAACAACTGTCCCTTAACAACTAATGGTAGCAGCTGAACCTAGCCATCAAGGTGGAAGGCGGCATACTTGCCAAGTTAGATGCTTGCTTTTTGATAATTCTATTGTACACACCAACAATGTGTTTGGATAAAGAAAGGGTAAGGAAAAGAAGGGGAGGGAGGAGAAGAGGAGGGGAGGGAAGAATGGTGAGATTTCCTTCCAAATCTCTCCATTGTTGGAGGGATCAATTTCCTACAATTTAATCCCTCCATTTCTCTCCCCTTCAATTCCATTCCTTCCTCATTTGTTATCCAAATGAAAGATACACCATCTCTTCATTTCCCTTCCCTTCCTTTCCCTCCATTTCCTTCAATCCAACCACACCGTAAGGGTTCTCTAACAATAAAAGGCACGTGTTCAATAGGCTGCAGAGTAGTTGAATGCAATCAACACATAACGCTTGACAATCTCTTCATTACTGATTACAATAGATGGGATATGGGAGCCATAGAAGTCCTGTACAACACTTGATACCAGCTATAGAGATTTAGATAAAAAGGGCTAGAAGTTATACCGTCAACCCTGCATCTCCTATAAGCTCAGCAAGCCGCTCTGAGCTAACATCAAGTCCATGCTCATCCAAAATCACCACCTAATATCAAACATTTTTAAGCATATTAAAAAAAAAGCCATCAGAAGAAGCCTATTGAATATGATGCACCAAATACTTATATCTTTCAGGAAATAGCCTCACCCTCAACTATATTACATGCACATTGTCAGATAGATGAAAGAGAAACAGTTGTGGACAATAGATATAACATGATTGAGCAATATATCCATGATTGGCCATTTAACTTCCAGACATCCCATAAAGGGTACCAATAAAAAAATAAAAAGAGACAAAAAGCTTATAACAGGTTTTATATAAAGGCAATTAGATATGATACATACAACAATTATATTAATCCAAAGCAATCATACCTTCAAAGTGGGAAAAAACATTATGTTTAAAGTTTTAGTAGCAAGATGTTGCAGATTCTATTGTCATTAAGCACCAATAGATATTAGTTTAGTCTTCGATATAAGAAAAGTAGTACACATCCATGTCTTTGATTTCAGTTAGACATCCAAAAGAAAAAAGTTAATCAACAGAACAGCAACATGTAGAAGTCTTTAGCTCTAAATGAATTACTGGTATGTGGTTATGTATGTTCTACTTTTTCGTACAAAAAAATGTCATAGTTTGAGCCAAGTAACCAATAATACCATACCCAATAACTTAAGAGACTTGACTGGAAGAAGTGTATGTTTCCACCGATAGTTAGACACTGACCACTTGTTTCTTACCCTACTAAGGCATTACCTTCAGAAAATAAACTATTACTTCTTTCAGGTATTGTACCTCCCAAATGAACTATATCTTCCTTGACACCAAAAACAATTACTTCTTCTACGCTGAGGACTAATATAAATATCTATAGACTATGACCATACAATATAAGCTTCTCTTACATTGTGCTTACTTCAAAGTCTATAGTGGTGACTAAATCATCATGTTATATTGAGAACTTATTTAGTTACGTTTATTATATGATAATATATGGAAATTGGGTTTTTATTAAGTTATACAATTGATTTGCTTAGCATTCCACAGTTTTTTTTCATCACTTTATAAGGAAGAACTGCAGAAAACAAAACAAGGAAAATATAACCAGAAGACTTACCCACATATGCTCAATTTTACCTTTTCCATACTTTTGCTTTTAACAACCAGTTTATAAAGTAAAGGGATGGCCACATTTATCAACTTTTACTCACTCGCGCCATAGCTAGCCACATATGGGAAGTTTTTTTCGACTTAGCCTTATACCATAACTTTAATTATTGGTAGGATTAATGAGGAAAATTATACGTAGTATAAACAAATATTTTTAAGGGTATAAATAATATAAGCACACTATTTTTAAGAGTTCAGAAAAATAGGCAATTGACATTGATGAGGGCAAGCAAGTAAATAAACATTTTAAAGGGTACGTCCAAATACTATTCATAAGTGTTAATTCAAACTTTTTAAAAGGTAGGGATATCCTCATGATCTCATTAAAAGTTTGGTCCCTGAACACAATTTTATTTTATTTAAGAACATTACTTCAACATAACAAAATTTGTTTTTATGGATCAACAAAACGGCATGGTCAAATTGTTAAAATAGGTATATGAGCAAAAGTTAAATGTTGCAACTTAAAAAAAATGGGTGAAAGTAAATACTTGGAAAACACTTCTTTGTCATCAAACTTTCGACAACAAAATAGCTCTTTTAGAGTAGCTTAGTTTTGGCTCTCAGAACATTGTTCCCTGAAGGAATGGCAAGATTAAAGACTGTCACTAACTCACCAAGGCATCCAACATAACCGAATTATGTAAAGACTAAAGAGTAAACTATAAATAAAGAATGCAAGCACCCAATTATGTATGTCATGGTGGAGGAAGCAGTTTCTAGAAAATAAGGAGGCTCTATGAAAGGAAACATTGAAAGCAAACTTTCTACTACATACATAATGTGACATTCTAGATCTCTTTTGGAGTTTTGGAAAAAGGAATTTTCCCGGAAAAAAAATAAAATGAAACACAGTCCAAAATAATGGTTGGCCTTTTAATTAGCTATTAGTTATACATCCAGGCAGGCAAGAAAAAAAAAAAATCTAGGTCACAGTTAGCCATCTTAGTGATCTCAAAAAATCAGAGTATGACAGAGTCATACACTTACTATCCCAGGAAATCATGAATCTAAAAACGGATATACGACATGAAACGGATATACGACATGCTCAGTGGACAGCCCGAGAGGAAGGGAAACAAGAATTTAAGGAAGTCATATGATAACAATGATAAGGCTTCACTCATTATCTTCGATCCACCAAAGGCACGCCATGCAGCAACCTAATAGCTTCATGGACAAATTCATCTAACATAATTGTTTTATCAAAAGCAGATCATTCCCTTCCTATGGACCACACCTCTTCGAAAGGGGAAAATATTATACCCAATCATTTGACTTGATGAGGTTTACAACAGCACAGTCTTCTTCTTCAATCTGAGCCTTGACATCCCTAAATTAGGCAAAAGGAAATAGCTTTTAAATTCTAATTAGCACAATTAAGCGTGACACTTAATTAGCACAATTAAGCGTGACACTGGTGACAGCTTCAGGTAAGGAAACTGCTCATAAACACATTACTCACTAAGTATGTCATGCAAGGATTTGTGAACCGAGCATGACACTGGTGACAGCTTCAGGTAAGGAAACTGCTCATAAACACATTACTCAATAAGTATGTCATGCAAGGATTTGCGAAGCGAGAACCTAATTTGTTTGGAAAATCTCAAACACAATTAAATCCTGACTGCAGGCTGCAGCACTTGACTATGTGATAAAACTGTTGTTAAGTGAACAACATGAGCACAAGTGAACTTAAACCAAAGTGCTATAGTTAATCACCAAAAATGATACATATTAGTCAGTAGCGTTATGAACATGATTCTCATTATTTTACGATATCAAACCATCAAAACCTCCCAAAAAAAGGGGGGGGGGATACTGGGGAACATGGAGAAAAGTTTCCTCCAGTAAACAAAGGTAAAATTTTAATGAACATAGAGGTTTCCTTGCAGATAGAAAAACAGGCATGTAATTACAACTACTGCACAATTAACAACATAAATGAAGGAAAGAATATAACTCGAGTATTTCAAAGTTGGAGGGAGGTGAGCGAAAGAAAAGTTGAGAGAGTGAGAAGGAGGGAGCTCATTAAAAGCATTACAGTTGCTTTTGGAGGACTAATCTGGGAAGAAAATGTCATTGGAGATGAATATATTATTAAATCCCATGAGAACTAAAGGAATATGGACTTATGACAAATGAAGTGAGCCATTTCATGTGGCATGGGTATAAACAAACCTCTAGGAGATTTAAACCATTGGAGGTGCCCTAAGAAGAAATATCAAACTGATTCCCATTTACTTCAGATTTTGTATCATATTAGACTGCCACTGATAACTAGTGCTATGGAACTAGGATTTCATAGCTTCATAGTTGCTCTCTATGGCATCAAAGAAACCCGGTAACAATTCCTGAAGTTAGCAGCTTAGAAACTGAAACTGGAAAATTCTCTGTAGTCATTCCTCATAAAAACACGTCATTTCTCATAAAAACACCCTCTTTTCAATTTTTGCCCTAACTAACCAACACCTGAAAAAGCAAATTAGAAGCATGTTCACAGTAATTGAGCAGCATTACGTACTCAAGCAGACTTATAAACGGGTTCCTACTCAATAGATCAAACATCTTCGCTGGATCCAATGGTTATTATTTTGACATTGGAAAAACAATATTGCGGAGCTCAAACTAAGCATTTCAACTGCATATTGTCAACCATTTGAAAACCTAACAACATATCACAAATATGAGACTAATGACAACATCGATAAAACAAACAACGAATGCAGCACAACTTACAAATACAAGCAACAAACCACTAGCTACTTGGCATAATAAATTAATAATCTTGGTAGTTGAGAATTAGCATGGAATCAAATTTCAACCAAAGCATAACAAAATCTTAAAAGAGAAGGACAAAATACCGCGCATTTTTAGGATTAGAGCGAATTAAGACATCATCAATGCTACAATAATGTTGGAGTTTATCTTTATATTCATCAACAATGAGCTGAACCCCACGATCCCGCTTCTTCCCCACTGTTAAAATCCTCATCGGAATCGCTCTCTGCAACCCCAATTCATCAAAACCACAAAAAAATCAAATCAAAAGCATAATTTTTCAGTATCCCAAAGAAATTGGGTTTAATGGGTGTATCTCAAATTCAGCAAAGATTGAGTTTTGAACAAAATTCAGGAAAACCCTAAGAGATTTTACAACAAACGATTAAAGGGTTACTAATTATGTGCATATTAAACAGTAAAAATCAAAGAAATGAAAAGGGCTGTTGAGAAATTATACCACAGATTGACCAGTGTATTTGCATTTCCTTCCATTAGGGGAATCTGTAGCAGTTGTAATGTCATTGTAATTCAATAGGAAACAAAAGGGCAAATGTAGAATGGAAATCAGAGGGTAAAGCAAAAGGCTAACCTGATGAATTGATGACGATACTGGGGAGATGACAAGCTAACACTGTAACTGCCATGAACGATGAACATCACTCAATCCAAATTAGAGACTTACAGATTATTTAGTACTCCGTACTACAAAGTAATTTTAAATTTCTTTGTTTTACACGAATAACTTAGGGCTGGTTTGACATCAGTTTTGGTTTCAGTTTCCTGTTTTTTTTTTAAAAACCAAAAACAGGAAACAAGAAAAAGGTGTTTTCACTTTTCTGTTGTCAGTTTTCAAAATTATCATAATTTTAAAAAGTTTATATAATTTTTGATTCATTATGGGACACATATCATATAGTTTTAGAAAATAAAAAACCAAAAAAACAGAAAACCATAGCACTGCCAAACGAACCCTTAGGTGTTGTACTGTTGTTTGGTTCACATGACAATTAAAACAAAATTTGTGGGAATTTCATAAAATGAGAGTTAATATATTGATTGTATATTAATTGAAAAGTGCACGTGAATATGAAGAACAAAGTAGAGGTCAATCTCTTTAAGGTTGGATTTTTAACTTCATCTCCAATTATTCGTTCCAACGCATTTCTAATGCGGCTGGCTACACAGTGCGACAAGGTGGCATATCAGTAACCCCTCTAGTAACCCCCCAGACAAAGTAACCCCTGACTGACCTAGTAACCCCTAACCGACCTAGTAACTCATTGACAGGGTAAAGTCGTATCCCCAAATCAAAAGTAATACCTAAATCCTCTAACTAATGTAGATAGGAAGTAGGGTCGAATCCACAGATAAACGGATCTTTATATTCCTAATTAACTAATATGATCTAGATTATTAGGTAACCAATTATGTAAATTTGAATAATAAACTAAGCTATGGAGATCAAGAATAGAGAGAAAATAATATATAAAAGGATCTAGGGCACAGGTTCACCAATAAATAATATTCCAGGGTAGAGTATAATAATCATTCATCAATGCATATATTAATCAGATTATAAAGGGCTTTCGCTACGTATTATAATCACACAATTAATTTACTGATATTAAATCTCATCTTTCGAATCTCGACCTAACCATTTATAAATTAACCTGCCTAATGAAACTAGACCTAAACATCAATTCTCATCTGTCGAATCTCGAATCAATATTGTTGAACTCATGCATAAAAGATTTGCGCAAATCTAGTCACAGAGCATTAAATCAATCAATAGGAAATTAATCTAGCATTGACAATTAACAACCATAAATTACCCCTTCACATTATTCATGGTTCCCCATAAACCCTAGAAAGAAAACTACTCACACATAGTAAAAACTAAACTAATCAAAGCAATAAAACAATTTATGATGAAAGGAGTAAGATAAACAACTAAGATTAAGAGAAGAGAAGTAGTTACCAAACTAATATGTATTAATGGAAATAATTAAGAACAAGAGTTGAGAGAAAAATTAAGAGAGAGAAAATTCCTAACTAGAGAGAGAAAGTCTAAGAAAGAAGGTAATCCAAAATTACGTACAAATCTCCTACTTAAACGTTCCCTAAAACAAAAATTTAAACTAAACTAATCAGGTCCTATAAAACGCGCGCCCGATCGGGCGAAGGGCCGCCCGATTGGGCACGCCTTTTTCTTTGCGCTCCTTCTCAGCAGCATCGCCCGATCGTGCTAGACGCTTGCACGATCGGGCGCGCTATCAGCCACACACAACACTAAGCATGCCGCGCCCGATCGTGCTAATGCTTGCCCGATCGGGCCCTTGCTTCACTTTGAGGCTCGGACTTCGATTGGGCTTGATTTCTTGGCCCAATCCGGATTTCCTCTTCGGGTCTTGAATACTCGGTCCAAATACCTTGGAATCCCAATTACTGAGCCCATAATCACCGGCTCGATGACTCTAACCGGCCTTGGGCTTCAAAGATGGTCGTATTTCTCCAATGCTCGTGATTGCTCCAAAATAACTCGGGAAAATACTCCAAAAGCATAAATCCCTGCAAAAGTCAACCACATCTACGAAAACACTATAAAGCACTAATTAGTAATAAAAGTGATTCTAAAGAGCCAAAAACACTACTAATTATGACCAAGGGACGGGGGTAAAATACTATATAAAATAGACACATCACTCATAACCTAGTAACCCCAAGTAACCCCTAACCGACCTACCTAGTAACCCCTGACCTACCTGGTAACCCCGACCTAGTAACCCCTGACCAACCTACTAACCCCTAGTAACCCCCAACCTAGTAACCATTTACCCACACCCAAACCCACCGTAAGCACCACCAACACCAACCTTTCTCAACTGCCGTCCTCAAAACCTTAAACTCCACCACACCACCTCCCGTACCAATAACAACCACGCCTAGATCAAAACCATAAATAAATTAAAATTATTAAAAAAAATCGAACAAATATCACAAAAGTAATATTGTCTTCGAATGTCACTTGAAATATGGCTAAAAAAGCCAAATTCAGCAATAAAAAGTCTAGATCTAGAGTTTCCATGGCTGAATTTAGCCTTTAAACCTCTAGCTTGTTTTTCGGCGACGGAGTACGAGGAGATTCCTTACCCCCTACCACCGTTGCTTCATTTAACTTGTTTATTTTGAGTGGGATAACTAGAGAAGATGAAAATAGGAGATAGAAAGAGGAGAGATAGAAGAAAGTTCGGGAAAGAAGTGTGTTTAGGTGGGAAGAAGAAAACAAGAAAGAGAATAGGTGATAGAGAAAAGAGAGAAAAAAAATTAAAAGAAAAAATTATATTGCGGCTGGCCGTATGGTGCGGCCAGCCGCATATGAATCTTTGTGATTACGTGAGGCTAGATAAGTAAGTTTCTACATTTTGTGGGAACTCAAAATTCTTAGGAAGTTCCACTTTCTCTAAATCACCAAATTTTTGTCAACCAAACAACACACCAAATTTACTATTCCTAAAAAGTCTCACATTTCATTTTTATTTTTTTATTTTTATTTTTTTTATATATTTTTTTTATGTCAACCAAACAAGCCTTTATTTTTATGAATGAATCATATCTTAAGTCTTTATCGGAATAAAACTTGGCTAATAGTGCTACTTGATATAAAAGTTGTATATTTGTACCAAGTATTGTCATAATTAATTCATTCTTTAGAAGTGGTTTTAGCAAATGAGATCATTGATTAAAATAAAGTTTTATCCATTAAAAAGAAACGAACTTTATAACCAATCTTACGTAGCTATTGGATGGTAATTTGGAAATAAAAATATAATTCATCCCAATGCATAAATGTAATTAAAATAGTAAACAACCATAGATATAAAAAACTATAAATCAACCAAAGAAGTTAATGCCGAGGAAAGGAGTGAGATTTTAGTGAGAACCCAATAAATGATCAAGTGGGAGTAGAATCCGTTGGCTCTATTGATGATGATCCCATGCCTTTTGAAATCAATCAAATGCAGCCTATGCTCACACCCACTACCTTCATTTTTTCGTCCAAGCCAAAGAAATATGGAACGTTGCATATGCCAAAAATGAAGGTCCAAAAAGTTAAGAATCACCCTAGGTATTATTTTTGCAGGTCCAAGAAGCGCAAAGCCGCAAAGGAATTACAGAGCCAGCATTGATGACCTAAATTCAAGCACTCATGAAGGAAATGATCAACCCCCTTATATGTACTTGTTAGCAGGTCATGAGCTATATACCACTCCTCCCATATTATAATTACTTGTGTAAGGGTGGTTAGTGTCTCTCATAAGTATAATTGGATTTTCACTTTTGTAAAAGAAAAAAAAAAACCATCCAATTTTAGGCATGTCCAAGCTATGTACAAGTCCAACATCTAGCTAGATCAAAATCATTGGACCATATATCGAATTCATCTTTTTTGATGGATTGAAGACCAAATTGGAATTTCTTCAACCCACGTGCATGAGTCTAGACCTAATTTTTAAGACCCATATAAATTTGATATTAGTCAATTCTAGTTCGCCTTTGGACCAATTTAGACAAGTATCGTGAAATTAAACCCTTAATATATTTATTTACCGTGTTTCTTTAGCAAACTTGCTAGTAGTATTTTATTATTTCATACGAAGTATACCGAAAGCACATTATAAAATTCAATTATGAATCTTATATGAATATTTGAGAATCAAGGTTGGCCTAGTGGTTAGAGACCATCCTTTAAATCTTTTGAAAGAGGACTTTGGTTCTCACCCCAAGCAACTAGAATTCCCAATTTATCCCCTTACTTGCAAGAGAATTCTCTTTAGTCTTTACCAAAAAAAAAAAAAAAAAAAATTAGTACCCATCTAACCTATGTATTTGGTATTCCACATAACTTTTTTTTTTTTGAATAATGGTATTCCACATAACTTTGAGCACTTAGGATCCTCATAATCAAAATATATTACTCATAATCACTTATTCCCTTTTTTTTTGGTGTGTACATAGTCATAAAGGCGGGTGACAAATTGATGACACTAACGAGAATCAACACCAAGATCCTTTGATACCAATTCCTTCTACATGATCTTTTGGATTGGTACATTATTAAGTGCTCTTCTCATGTTACATTATTAACCATTGTTTTAGAACGAGTGTTGGGTGCATATCGTTCCCTAAACACCCAAGCACACAATTCAAACATGAATCGCAAAATCAATGACGCTCGGTATTACCGGATATAAGACGGAGACCCTACTTAGCCGAAACCCATCAAGCCTTCTAGTTAACTTCCACTTGGTGAGCTAAAATTAAGTTTGGTTCATTTTTCTTTTTTGAAACAGAAGTTCCCATCGTTTCAATTCAGTAATTCCAAAAAAATTTCGCTTGAAATTGTTACACCCTACTTCAGTATTTGCTCTGTATTATCTTTGCTTCATCGAAGTTCATTCTGAGTTCTCCATTGAAGCAGCTTCTGGGGTAAGATGTTTTCTTTAGTAAACCCCTTTTTTGAATCGAATATCAATTTCGCAACCTAGTGTTTATTGTTAATTTCATTGTCAGTATATTCAATTTAGGGTTCTTCTTAGATTATTGAACTTTTACTTATAATTACTGAAGTTATGAGATATCATAATTCATAAAGGTTGATTTTTTTTTTTTTTGATGTTTTTAAGCTAGATGAATTTTATGTGAATATTGGAGCCTAATTTGATAATTGAATCAAAATTTGTTGCTAATATGGTTCTGGGTTTTGTTTACAAATCTTCAATGTTAAGATGAAAGTATGATATTGTACCTTTTCTCCTAACCCCCGGCGAACCGCTCTTCTTGCCTTAGCTCAGGGATTTGCCTGCTTATTGTGTGATTCATCCACTAGTGTTTAGTAGGTAAATCTTGCATTGTTGTTATTGTAAAGACTCCTGAGAAAAATAAATGAATGGCTGCGATGAATTGCATTGGAATTGGTTGTCGAGTATTGCGATTCCTGATATTCATTGTTGTTAGAGCTTTCCTGTAGAATATGGGCTTCTTTCCATTAGTTATCAGTTTGCGTAGCTCGTGCCCTTGCGCTAATTTTTTAGCCAAGGAGTTGATAATTAACTATGCGAACGAATTACTTAGTGTAGGGTAGCAAGAACTGTAAATGTCTTGGCTCATCTATAATCATATTTTGGAGTAGCAGGATATGTCTGTCGTAAGTAGAGTGACATATAGCCTGTAAATAATTTTTTGTCTAGGAGTAGTAATGTGGATTAGTGAGCAATCAGCTTGCTTCATCCCTTGTATTCTTTGGGAAAATGATATGATAGTATAGCTAATTTTAGTTAGTATCAGCTAAAAGCTTGTGGATGTGATAATATTGAACCAAAATTGAATATTGAACAAAAATCACTGGAGTCTTGTGGTGGCCTCTGATCCTCTATCTAGCAAAACTTCTAGCTTCAAAGCACAATTAGGAAGGATTCAAAATCTGGGGTTGATATGTAATATGTTACATGTCACATGACAATTCTTGAGTTGCTATGTTTTTGTGCATTTTAAGCATTATTTGACACTATATTATTCAGTCTTCTGCATAATTATGTGTCTAAGTCTCATGTCTTGTAGATATTTAGCTAGTCGGCTTTTTCTATTTTTAGAATGTTATTGAAGTTTCTTTCTCATTAGAGTTAGAGTACCATCATATGCTTCAAAAAAATTTCTCTCGACGTAATAACTATTCTATGATTTCCTTATCAGATTACCGAAGTTGCTGGCATTTTTTCCTTCTCATGGAAGTGAGAGAGTCTGGATATTTATGTGTGCCCTTAACTCAGAAATATTAGAGAATGCTTCTTTTCTTCCATCCAATGTGTGTTAGGCAGTTGATCAGATGTCACCAGAACACTGCATATCTTGCTATTGCTTTTAAGTCAACCAGCCAGGCCTGTCTTCTTCCAGAAAGTGACAGAGAAATTGAGAGAGTTACTAAGATAATAAATGACCATCCATTTCCTGAAGCACCACTTCAGCCTACCCTCCTTCACCATATTCCACCTTCCAACCTTTCAGCTAGATTTGTGGAGAATGTTCTTGGCAGACTTTTTTCTGCCAATACTAATGGTGTCAAAGCCTTTGAGTTCTTCAAGTTCACCCTTCACTATTCCAACTTCTCTCCCACTCCAGATGCAATTGAGAAGACTCTGCACATTCTTACAAGAATGCGATATTTTGAAAAAGCATGGGAAGTGATGGAAGAGATTGTCAAAATAGATCCTTCCCTGCTGACACTCAAGTCAATGAGTATTGTTTTATCTAAAATTGCCAAGTTCCAGACTTATGAAGACACACTTGGTGCATTTGAGAGAATGGAAAAAAACATATTTGTTGGAAGAGAATTTGGAATTGACGAATTCAATGTGTTGCTTCGTGTATTTTGCTCCCAAAGACAGATGAAGGAAGCAAAATCTGTGTTTAGTAAAATGTATTCACGATTCCCGTCAAACACTAAGACCATGAACATTTTGCTTTTGGGTTTCAAGGAATCTGGCGATATAACTTCAGTTGAATTATTCTACCATGAGATGGTGAAAAGAGGTTTCAAGCCTAATAACATCACATATAATATCCGAATTGATGCTTACTGCAAGAGATGTTGCTTTGATGATGGATTGAGACTTTTTCAAGATATGGAACGTACAAATTGCTCTCCAACTTTAGAAACAGTCACTACTTTGATTCATGGGGCAGGTGTTGCTAAAAATGTGACTCGGGCATGGGAGTTGTTCAATGAACTACCTACAAGAAAGTTATACCCTGATGTTGGGGCTTATAATGCAATGATTAGTGTTCTTGTGAAATGTAAACAGGTGGAATATGCCATTAACTTGATGAATGAAATGGAAGAGAAGCAAATTGCTCCTGATGGCATAACGTATCATACCTTGTTCCATGGCTTAATGAAGTCAAATGGCATCGAGGCTGTTAGAGGTCTCTACGAAAAAATGGTATTGTTAAACTTTATTCCTGAGACCCGTACTGTAGTGATGCTTATGAAATTCTTCTGTGGAAATCACCATCTAGATTTAGGCTTAAATTTGTGGAATTACTTGATGGAAAAGGGTTCTTGTCCTCATGACCATGCATTGGCTCTTTTGGTGACAAGTTTATGTTCGCACGGGCGGGTTCAAGAAGCTTTTGATTGTGCCAAACAGATGTTAAACAGAGGAAGGCATATGGGAAAACCAGTTTTCCACATGTTAGAGAGGTTTTTGCGGGAAGCAGGTGAATTAGACAAACTGCAGAACCTTGATGAGATGATTAAGAAGTTGGGTAGTGTTTATCCCCCATCAAGGGGACATGCTCTTGGACTGTCTACTTCATTCTGTTGAGATACCTTTGTGTTACCCAAGTGATCTTCATGCTGTGTAGAATATCCCCCAAGAAAGAAATGTTTCAGAGGAGAAAATATTGTAATGAAATTGCAAATAACAATCTGATTGCTGCCTTAACTAAAAGATGAAATCATTCTTATTTGATTTTAAGGCTAAGAATGATGTTGATAACATCCATGCTGACATGGTTTTGAGGGTTATTGAAAAATAAGGGTAGGATATTATGGGCTAGGAGCTGCATGAGCTCAATACCAATCCTAATGGTGTTTGATTATGCCTATTCTTCAACCAGAAAGAATAGGAGTACAGGACTAAAGCATATGAGTTGGATTTATCAGCAGAGCAATTTTATGAGATACGAAAAAGTGTTGGGAAAGATTTTGTCTGTCAAATGCTGACAGAGAGGAGCTACTTCTGTTTTGATCAGTTGCGTGATGCTGCTGCAGAGTTCTGATTTCTGTTGTGGCTTTTGGTGCCATTAGTTGAGTGTGTCTGCTGCTGTCAACCTGTCGTTACAATGAGCCAGAGTTTGTTGTGTGTTATGCTCAAAACGCAAGCTTGACTACCTGCCTACCGCTTGATGTAATTGAGTGTTCTGGTTAATTTTTCTGCTGTGACCCTGTGACACTCAATGTGATGAACTCACATAACTATGTGAAATCCTAGGAGATTCTTTTTGGAAGGTGATCCTCTTGATTCAACAATGTAAGTTGGACTATTTCCCGTTTTGTCCGAGCCTTGTAGCTCTACCCATCAGTTACACTTTCCATTTTGTATCAGTATATAGTAGCATTCATAATGATTTCCTAAGAAAGGATGTTAGGTTGAAATATTTAAAACGGATGCATGATTATTCCAAGATAATGTTGCATACTCATGAAAAGTTATATATTACTACTCTGAGATGTTTAAAAATTGTCTCTTTCTTGTATTGAATTGTCCAAAATACCTTCTAGTTATACGGAGTCTGAAAAATAAATAATGGAGGTGACCTAAAAATTGATAAATTGTTATTGTTAATAAAAACACTTCTAACCTCTAACAAAAAAAAAGAAAAAAGAAAAAAAAGGGGAAATTCTAAGAGAGCTACAGAACAGAGTATAATTTCAGTAATTTATATTGTCAATGATCATCTTGTGCATGGGTGATGAGTGTTTTGGTTGAGAATTTGATAACCCACAGAAATAGAATACAAACAAATATCCTTCTAAATTTGGATTAAAATAGGAATAGGGGAGTTGTTGTAAAAGTGGGAAACGTGTGTTGGAGTAAAAAAAACCATCATCTAAAGATTGTGACATTTCACATAATCTTTCATGTTTCCTTTTCTGTCGGAATTCCTTATCTTATATACATACAAGTATATTACCACTTTGAATCAATTTATACCAATCCATAAATGGAGGGTAATGACACCAAATGCAGTGGAGAACAAAGGTAAAAGGGCTCCCCCTTTCTAATTTTTTTAATTGTTACTATTAGTACTGTATCTTTTTATATCTTATGCCAAACTTGCAATACCATGTAAAATCATTTTACTATTTGTTTGATTCTTCAATGTTGTAGGTTTGTAGTAGCATGTCCTTCAGTGTAAGATTTCCATTACAAAGACTGTAGCATATTTGCAGTGTAATCTTTTTATGCCCTTTATAGTTTATAGTGAGGTAACTGAGGTTTGGAGAATTGGATCTTAAAAAAAATCCTTTTTATTTAGTTGAAAGGTAGTTGGTTGCTTATTTCATGTACTCTTTATGAGAAATTACTCACAAAATTCTATGATAAAATACATATTAGGTTGAAGGGTAAAGTTGCAATAATAACAGGGGGTGCAAAAGGTATAGGAGCCACTACAGCAAAATTCTTTGCCTTAAATGGGGCTTATGTAGTCGTGGCTGATGTACTCGATGAGCTAGGCATTGCCCTCGCCGATTCCATAGGAGGCCGCTACATACATTGTGATGTCTCTAAGGAAGCTGATGTAGAGTCAGCAGTGAAGCTAGCTTTGGCATGGAAGGGCCGTCTTGACATTATATTCAATAATGCAGGTAGGTACGTAATTGAATAGTTTCTAGCTAACATGTTCAAATTACTTGGAATTCTGGAGCATGTAAAACTTTTCTTCATCTGTTTTTTCTGCTTTCTAGTTTGAAAGTATATTTTAATTATTGCTCAAAGGGAGGTCATTTTTTTGGTTATTTAAGGTCTAGTTTAGTAATTTGTACCAAATAGCAGCTGTAGCTAAGAAGTAAATGGTTTTGTAAGTATAGTCACACAAACAGGCATTCTGTTCAAGTCAATATGGTTAGACTGTTTCAGCAATTGAGCATGTACTCATGTTTGATTAATTAGTTTTCGGTTCTTTTCAGATCGGTTTAGTCATATACGGGATAGCTCAATCTATATTAGTCATCTTAGTTTACTGGCCGGACTGGTTGTAATTAGGTTGATGGTCAGATACTATTTGAGTTAGAGCTGGGTAATTCTTGTCAAGTAATCAGGTTGGAGTTAGTTATTTTAGGTTTAGCATATAGCATTACAAATTTAGCAATCAGTAAAATTCAGTTAATCACGATTGATTTACATATTGCTAAATTCTCTTCATCAAATACTCGATAAACATGCACTACCGTAATTTTCTTGTAGGCACATCTGGCGCAGATGGGAGCATCACCAATGTCAACATGGATGAAGTAAAAAACATTGTTGCAGTTAACTTGTATGGTGTAGTACATGGGATCAAGCATGCAGCCCGTGCCATGATCGAGGGTAAAATAGGCGGTTCCATCATATGTACCTCTAGCTCAGCAGCAATCATGGGAGGCTTAGCCTCACATGCCTACACAATGTCAAAAGGTGCAATCCAGAGCCTGATCAAGAGTGCAGCATGTGAACTTGGAGGACATGGTATCCGAGTGAACTGCATTTCTCCTCATGGAGTTCCTACCGATATGCTCATTAGCGGTTATCGGAGGTTCCTTGGTGACATTGATGCGGAGGAAGTTTCCAAAATAAGTGCTAAAAGTTGTAGTCTACTGACAGGAAGGGGTGGGAAAACCCAGGACATTGCTGCAGCTGCTGTTTTCCTCGCTTCTGATGAATCTGAATTCATTACTGGACATAATCTCGTGATTGATGGGGGTTACACTGAAGCAAGCACTACTATGGTTCACATGTACCAAGACCCAAAATCGGTCTAGTAAATTGTTCTATCCTATCCCCTTTTGTTCGGTATAACCAGTATAGTATTGTATGGCGTATAGTAAGCTGCAGAAAAAAGCATGTATTCCAGTTGTAACTGATACGAAATTATAACTTCTGGTTAAGCTAATTCAAAGCTAATAATAGCAAAAGAAGTAATTTGTATCATATATTCATATGCATGCCACTTCTTTTTTGTATAAAGTAGCAATTACTCAAGTTTTTGCTTCAATGCTCTCTACAAATGCAATAATTGAGGATTATTTCATGAACCTGTTCTATTTGCTCCCCGTAAATATAGAAGGGGAAAAAGGTTGAGATGTAGCGTAGTTGCATCGCTCCCTACTTCATATATACCTCTAAATGGGACTCAATTGAGAGATTTCCCTTATCTCTCCCCAAATGAGTCCCCTAAAAATTCATTTTGTTTTTTTTCATGAAAATATTTCATTGGTTTTCATGATTTGATCATAAATTTCTTACCTATTCTATATCTAATTATGCAAGTTTGGTTAAAAAGATTTAATATGAATGATTAAAATTGAAAATAATTAAATTATTAGCGTTATATACAATTTTATTCGGTCTCTTCATTTCATATCAAGTACCCGTGTCGGACCCTTGACGCTCGAACATGAGTATGACACTTAAACACTTCATTTTAAGTTCAAAATCAAAGAGTTTTTCACAAAAGAGCCAAATCGGATACTTGTACTCGTATCCGTGTCAAACATAGATACCCGAGTACAAGTAAAAAGGTTATGAATCAAACAATGTACACTGTTATGAACCAAAAAGTATGTACAATTTTGTCACATAGCAATGTAGCATCACCCTTACAACATTAATTTACAAGCAACTAATCCAAATCTTAAAAACAAAATCACAAAATCTACCTCTCCACAGGCCAAAAAAGCTCCACATCATCATTCATCAATAACTAAAAAACACTTCCACGTGTCAACTTCTCATCTTCTCCTCTTCCACCTTTCTCTGTTCTCCTATCTCACACTAAAAACAGAAAAATTAAAAAATGTACACATTAAGAAATTCTTCCCTCTCAATTTTATCCTTGCAAAAATTTACAAATTCATCAAAACCCACCTCAATTATCATCAATTTAACCCAAAATCACTTTCCAAAACAATTTTATGCAATGAATTCAGCCTCTAATTCTGAAAATATTCAATCAAAACCATCCCAAAAATCAGTAATTTATAAAGTTCCTGCCTTGGAAACTAATGACATTGATAAAATTACAGGGCAAATTTTCCAAAGATACTATCTTTCTTCTGAAAATAAGAGAAATGGTAAAGGGGTTTGCATTATATGGTTTAGAAATGATTTGAGAGTGTTGGATAATGAAGCATTGTTCAAAGCTTGGGCTTCTTCTGAGGTCGTTTTGCCTGTTTACTGTGTTGATCCTCGCCATTTTGGGACTACTTATAGTTTTGGGTTCCCTAAAACTGGAGGTATGATTGCTTCTTTCATATAATTCTTGTTAAAAGTTAAATTATTGGGTTTCTGATGTGTTAATGGAGGAGAATTTGTAATATTGTGATGTGGGTGTTTATTCTTTTTTGATTTTTGTATGGATTTTGGATGTGTTTTCATCTTAGTGTATTTATATGTTTGCAATTTTTCTGGGGTATCAAATCCTGTCTACAATTCTGGCATTTGTGGCTTTCTACACATACAAAAATTCTATCTTGTTTAAATTTTATCATAATGTAGTTGATGCTTTACAAAGAATATGTTATAAGATGAGTGACTTTTCAATCTTATAATGTGTTTTTTACCTTCTTCTTCTCTGGATCTCATGAGGTTTACAATGGGGTTTCAATAACAATTTGAGAGAGATTTGGATTGGTACTAAATAGTGCAAGGGCTTTGGTAACATGGTCGTTTCTATTAGGACTCTTGAGGGTTGGAAAATTATTTGGACAGGATAGTTGAATGTGGAAATGAGCTGGATGGAAAATTCGGAGTATGAAACTATGAACTACTATTGTACTTTTGGAGGAAATTTGCTCGATGCTAGACTGAATAAACTTTTTTACCCAAGGGTATGGCTTGGATGCTTAGGAAGATTGTGAGTTTTAGGTAGCATTGCCTTAATGGACAGGTGTGGGAAGATGCAATTATTGGAGGCAAGAACTCTCAACTAAGGTGATGTTTATAAAACTAACTTTGATCAAGTATATCTTGGAGATGCCTAACTTGCTTGGAGATGCCTAACTTGCTTCAATGTTGCAATGCTTTAGGCTGTGTTTCTATTTTATGGCCTACTTTCTGGGGATGTGGGTTCATCTAAGCATTAAAGATTGGCTTTGACAGTTGGCAATATTGGCATGAATGTTAACAAAAAATGTGCTCTTTATTGCTCCTACGTCTATCCGCCCTACTTGAATAGTTTGGAACTTTGTACTTATGCTGAAATTTGATAATGATATTGTATACTTCATGCAGTCAAGTTTCTAGAGCTTTCTAAAGCTGGAATAACTGGAAATTATTGTGTGCTTAATTGCTTATGAGCTGCTTTCTGCTAATGCTATTTCTTCCAAAGTTAACATAAAGGAGGATTTCTATTATGCTTTCTGTTTGAAATATTAAAACAAAAGAAGTATTCAGCTTGTGATTTTTATCTGATGTCAAGCTCACAAAAAAAATATGACAGCATTAAGAGCACAGTTTCTTATAGAATGTTTAGCCGATTTGAGGAAGAACTTACAGAAGCATGGTTTAAACTTGCTGATTAAACATGGAAAGCCTGAGGAAATTCTTCCTGCACTTGCAGAAACCTTTGGAGCTCACACAGTTAAGATAATTCCTTAATTTGAATTCTGAAGAAGAATAATTGTCCTCTGCTTTTGGTTAACCATATTGTTTAAACAACATAAATTTCAATTTGGCTGTACCAGATATATGCTCAGAAGGAAACATGCAGCGAGGAGCTAAATGTTGAAGTACGGGTAAATAAAGGTTTGCAAAAAGTATCGCTTCCATCAACAGTAGGCCAATCTACAGCCCAAAATGGAGCAAAGACTCCTAAATTGCAACTTCTTTGGGGAGCTACTTTGTACCATAAAAATGATCTTCCCTTTAATGTGAAAGACATTCCTGATGTCTACACAATTCCGTAAGGTATGTAAGGTCTTTTTAATACTTGGCACCAAACACCCTCCACTAGTTGTTCAGTCATTTCTTGTTCATCCCTTTTTTTTACAAATTTTTTTTACTACATATGTTGGAATTTACAGTCCATTGAATCCAAGAGCAAAATCAGAGCCTTCATCAAGATTCCTGCATCACTTGGCCCTCCTCCTAAAATTGAAGACTGGGGTACCATTCCTTCTATTGACCAGTTAGGGTTACATAACCAAGAGGTATGTTACTGAGGTATCTGAGTGTAACTAAATCACGAATCAACGAATTCACAAGTGCCCTTCTTTTGCTGTTTCATTTTCCTGACAGAGATAGAATATGGCCTGTTTCTTGTTATGTGACAGGTAGACAAAGGTCTAGTATTTGTTGGTGGTGAAAGCGCTTCATTGAGCAGAGTTCATGAATACTTCTGGAAACAGGTTAGCTGCTTGATTTTTGAGCTGACAAGTGATGTCAATCTCCTCTAGCACATAATAAGATGCATCCTTACGATGTGAAACATATTGTACATGTGTTGCTACATTGCCGTTTTAACAGCTCATGTTACTATGACAATTGTTTTTAAGATTGTTGTTCACGTTATGATAAAATGTTTAGGATCTGTTGAAAACATACAAGGAGACACGGAATGGAATGATTGGATCTGAATACTCAACGAAATTTTCTCCATGGTTGGCTAGTGGAAGTTTGTCTCCACGCCTCATATACGAGGAGGTTGAGTATTGAACCTTTTCTTTATCTAAATATTCAGTCTCTTCAAACCATGGAAAAAAATTATAACACATGGAGAATGACTTTATGTTTATACTTTTATAGGTCAAGAGGTATGAAAGGGAGAGGGTAGCTAATGATTCAACATACTGGTAATAGTTTCATTTATTAGTTATATACTCATATTAACAGCTTGTCCAACGAGAAATTTGTTTCTAAACTGTTCAATATAATTTCAGGGTGTTATTTGAATTGATATGGAGAGATTACTTCAGATTTATATCAATCAAATACGGAAATTCTATTTTCCATTTGGGTAATATCTAAATTTCTTGCTCTCAATTAAATGCATGGAACATTTAGACTCTTCATTTTCACTCCTAAGTCCTGAAAACCGTGGTCTGGTTGATAGTTATGTAACCATTCTTAATTTATTTCCTTGTCTATCCTTTAGGTGGTCCTAGGCATTTAGATAACAAATGGAGCCAGGATACTGCATTGTTTGAATCATGGAGAGACGGCAAAACTGGGTATACATTTTTCATTCAAGTTGCTTTTATATCAATTCAGATATCGCATTTTCAAATTCTACCTTTTATTTTCTAGTAGGTCAAGAGTAAAATAATGGGCTTAGACACTTGCAATTTTGTAAATGTAACTTCAAATCAAATGAAAGTTACACCTTTTTGAAGCTTGGTTTTATGTAAATTGGGGTGACACTATGAATTTGGGGCGATTAAGCCTATTGTATACAAACACACCAGTTGCACCTCTTTTTTGAGCCTGGTCTTGAATGTGTGGCACATTGTCTCTCGCTTTCTTGAATTGTGGCGTATAATTCATGAACAAAACAGGCCTTATGAGCTGTTGATTCATTTATGCTTTTAGATGCACGGTGGTCAGGCATTCTGGTCAAACATTTCACATCTATTATAAACAACATTTTTTCAGGTACCCACTAATAGATGCAAATATGAAAGAATTAGCAACTACTGGCTTCATGTCTAACAGGGGTAGACAGGTAAATTCCGACTTCTCATCAAGCTTGTTGCCATTTGTGAAGATATTGAAATTTTTATTGATTTTTAACGTGTATATAACCTAATTGAGGCATTGGAATTTTGTTGTTAGATTGTTTGCTCTTTTCTTGTGAGGGATATGGGTATTGACTGGCGTATGGGGGCAGAATGGTTTGAGACGTGTCTCTTGGATTATGATCCTTGTTCTAATTACGGAAATTGGACATATGGAGCAGGTTCTTTCCTATCTCTCTCTTGAGCACACAAACACGAAATCATATGTATTCACTAGTTGTCTACTTGTCCATGGTTGCTAGCCACGGCTCAATCTTCAATGTTCATCTTATGGTCATTGTTACAATGCTTTGATGTTAGTTTTGCCTCACATTCAATATCTAGGGAATTTTATTTTGCATGTCATTCGTGTTCTTCTGCTCAAAACTGTTCACTTTAATCTAATAATATGGAGTACAAGTTCATCCGGATATGTTATACTGTAAACACATCGATCTGAAATTGATTCTGATTTGCTAACAAAGGGGGATGTAGTACATAGTGAATTTTAAAAAGATTAAGCCATTCTGATAGATGGTGCTCCAGGCCACCAGCTTATTCATCTATCTGTGCTATGTCCACTTCTTAATATCCATGCGTCGTAAATTTTAGTTTACTGAGTCTCTGTGCGATGCTGTGTGTGCAGGTGTTGGAAATGATCCCAGGGAAGATAGATATTTCAGCATTCCCAAACAGGTATAACCTTCAAATTTCAACCCTCTATACAAAATAACAAGTACTTCGTATAAAGGGTGCTTTTTCGACTTAACACACGATCAATCTTAACCTTTATAGGGCTGTAGCATAATAATCTTGAAACAATCCCAGTTCATGGTCTCAGCAAGCAGAACTGCAGAACAGAATAATCTAGAAATGTACTTAACACAATACTGTATTTTATAGGTTACGGTAGCAAAAGAACACAAGAATATATCATGCCAACTAAAGCATTGCTGACATTCTAAGGGAACTTGCTTGAATTTGATTTTCAGGCACAGGTATACGATCCTGAAGGCGAGTATGTAGCCTATTGGTTACCGGAGCTAAGACGGCTACCCAAGGATAAACGTCACTTTCCAGGGTTTTCGTACCTTAAACCTATAGTGCCCCTTAAGTTTGGAAACACTGGGAAACAGGGTGGCCAAAAAGCTGGCCCTTCTCGAAGAGATTACAGAGCTGGCGGGCCGAGAAACAAACACTTTACAAGATAAACTGATGCCAAAGTAACCTATTAAAGAAAAATAAAGATGAAAGAATTAGAATTAGGAAACTAGGTGAGAGATTTAAATCATACCTATTGCTCGTCGTGTCTTCTTACACACACCTAAAGGTTACTTTTTTTTTTTTTTTTTTTGGTGAACCAATTGAAGTAATGTTCTATAATATATGTACTAGATACCAAAAATTTTTGTTTAGTATAACTAATTCTCATGTATATGATAGACATGCGAAAATCAGTTAATTTAAGAATGATCAACGAAGTCAAACTTGGTAATAGTATTCTCTTTTCAATTTGGAACCCTAGCTTTCTCCAATTGGCAGCCCTTGCTAGCTTTCTCTTACGATAATTGATTTCAAATTAGCTTATTTTTCTTAGAAAATGAGCTGATCCAAAAATTATTTATATGCAAGTCTAAAAATACATTTATACATCAATGGTTGAATCTTCCAATTTTGCTGTAAACCACTAATTCCGCCTAATCGGGGCTGGAGCATGGGAGAATGAAGAGTAATGATTTCAGCAAGAGCAGCTGGACGGACTCGTAAAGTGAGTCTTGCCCTGAGGATTACAGATTCGAATCCTGTCTTCGCCTGTTTACATCAGTGGTCACTAGTATCACTGTATCAGTCTGTGTACAATTGAGTTGAATATCCATGGGAACCCCGGTAATTTTCAGGTCAGATAATAAGGATACTGATACGCTGGAGTTCTCTCTGCGTTCACAAGCAGTTGTATGCAAATAATGCATGAATAAAATTATAATAGGCAGAAGGTTCTCACATATTTAAGGCTCTATTGTCCGAAGAGAGATATAACCCAGCAATTCTCAGTTCGCACGCAAAAATAAACAAATAACAGAAAGGCACGAGATTAATGGAAATATCGTACAGCACAACCTTCTGTCTTTTGCATTTGACAAGATTAGAAGGTTATCAACTTAAAAATTTCCTATAAAGTTCATCTAGTAGTAAACAATACAAGTATCAAACAAGAAAGTTAAAAGATACAAAGTGAAGGCGGATCTGGTACTGCAGTGGTTACTACAAGACACCTCAAAACCTGTAGTTGCTGTAGCCTCCCAAGCCAGAAGAATAACCTCCTCCAAGACCTTGACTTGTATAGGATGATAAAGACGACAATGATGAAGGGTGATACGTGCTTTCTGGAAGATGTGAATATGCAGCACCCAAGCCCAAATCACTTTTTCCGTACATGCTAGCAGGGGCTACCTTTTGCCCATTAATCGAATCCTGCAAACGTTAGGACATATCAATAATTTTACTCATTCTGAGGTAAACTAGAAGAACATTTAAATTATCACCAATTCATCATCATTGACATTACCATAAAGACATATAGTTGTCATTAAGTTTTACAAAAACCGTAATAAACTCCAGGTCCAGTTTATAGATGAGAAAAAAAAAACCCCTTATTAAACATGATACACAAGTAGACATAGGCTATGGATGAAAAAAGAAAATATTGAATACTAGTGGTTATAAAATGTACTATGATTACACATTATGACAAATGGAACAAATCAGGCCGGGTTCAGGTCATGTTTGGTTCAACATTGTCTTACTAGCTTTGGTCAAGTCAAGTCGTGCTATGATGTCCAAAACTTTTCATCATTATTTGAAATACCAAAGGGTCTTAAATCAGTATCTAAAGATTGAACACAAACTTTTTGATTAGAATGAAAAAAACATATTGCAAAAGTCGCAAGTAGATGCAGAAAAACAAGAAGTAAACGAAGGCAAAAACCTGGATAAGCTGTTGAGCAGTTTGGACCTGCGTTGCAGTGCCCTTAATTTCTACAGTGATCTCATCACCTCGACCATGACTTTCTTGGACAGTAAGAGCTGCACCACTGGCACGACGAATGTAGGCAATATTTCTTCCAGCAATTCCAATGATGTCTTCAGCGTAAGAAAGTGGTACTTGCATTGTTTGTGTAACCTGATTAGAGCAATCAGTCAAAAGAATGGAATTAATTGCATATACAGAGTTAAAAAAAATAGAACACAGTGTCCTTAATGCAAAATATAATATGTAGGATTGTTGAATATCTCAATTGCAACTATGATGTTGCTGGGAAGCAAAACATACCATATCTTAACATCCCTTCTTCATTTGCCCCAAATTAACTTTTTTACTTGCCCCAAATTAACTTTTTCACTTCTAATTCGGAAACTACCCCACAATAACTATAATTAATCTCTTTCCACAGACAAAAAATTATGATCTCACACAACTCTCATCCACACACTCATATTCAATAAAACAAGATACACAAGTAGCCGCTGGCCAGCACAAATTTAAGAGGCTAACACATGAAACTCAATCTAGTACACAGACAGAACATCCTGACTTACTCTATCCCAAACCTTCACAAGTCATATTAAGATTATAAGAGCAACTCCAATGGTTGCTTTTAGGGACTAGCTTGCAATTTTAATAATTTTCAAGCTAATAGCCCAACCATTGGAGTATATTTAATAATTAGCTTGGTCAAGCTAATGCCAAGCAAATTAGCTTACCTAAGCTAGTTAGCTTAGAAATTAATTATCTCTAATAATATACTAATTATTTAAAAAATAAAGCTAAAAAATCTAAATGTTAATTAGCCTAACCATTGTGGTATGAATTAGCTAGAAGGAATAATAGCTTTGCAATCTTAGGTGGCATGGCCAGCTAATTTGACAATTAGCTTGCCATTGGAGTTGCTCTAATATGCTGCACAAACAAATAGCATTTTAAGAGTAGAGCTACTGGGCTAAAAGTATAGGGTTCTTCCAAAGACAACAAAAACTCAAATTTTCTTTATGGAAAAACTAAAAATATGCACAACAGCCTCTTCATGTATCTTAGACACGTGACAAAATTTAGAAAACTACTAAAATTGCAAACATCACCATAAAATGACTTAAGTCATCAAGAAACAAATCCTAGAAAAGGACAAACAATACTGGCAGCAGGAATCCCAAGCGAAGCCTGCTCTATACCCCCCCCCCCCCCACAACAGTCCCACACGGCCTCACAAAACAGCACAATTAATCAGGAAATTCTCTAGAATAATAATGTATCAGCAAATGCGCTATGCTTGCAAATAAATTTCTCAACTAAATTTTGATACGCATCACAGATGAAAACTTCAATCTCAACTAAATTTTGATCGATAACGTGTTAGGCATGGTCAGCACTCAGCACTTAACCCATAATAGCTAAAACGATTTCATTTAAAGTCACTTCATATTATTCATTCTCACTATATTCTATATCTACTGGATTCTTGCTATTTTCTTTCTTTTGTGCTCTTGATTAACAGGTTTAATTAGCATCTCAAACATCATTATTTCTTAAATATATTATGTGATATCATTTCTCCAAAGAAAAAAGTAATTGGCAAGCAAAAGTCCTAGATAGGATAAAAATAACTTTTCATTGGATTGTGGTTTCGAATGGTCAAACCATTATATAGTTAACACTAAAACAATGACGTGTTGCAACTTGCAAGTACAGATTTGACAGACCTATTAGGATTCTTTTCTTTGATGGAAAAAGAAGGGTGAGCCTCTGAGATTGCAATATTTTGGCTCGTTGATCAGCAGGTAAAGTCATGGGTAAAATCAACAGTAGAGTGTGATGTTCAATGATCTGAGGATCAAGGGTAGGAGAAACAGAGGTTTTTTTTGGTTGTATTGCAGAAAAGTAAAAAGTTTATCCTTGAGCAGATGCTTTAGAAGATGGGTGACTGTAAAAGTAATTAGTAGATTTCGGTATCCCCTAGTCCCCCTCAATTTTAGTAGGAGGGATTGTTTGCTTTTTGAATACTATTATAGCCAGAATCCTCAATCATAGAATAGTAGGAGAACATTTGAGTTCAGTCTCTTTGACTAATCCAAAAAACCTTTTTAATTTTCGCTTCCCTCTGAAGTGAAGAGGAGAACCCCAAAACTCTCAAGGGGGCTTTTGGTTTGGGGTATTCAAGGAAAAGATTAGCAAGACAGCCTTAATTACCTAAATTGTTGTTTGCTAAGCCTTTTTAATCATTCCCTTCACCCCGCTGTTTCCCCCACTTCCTTCTAACATGATTCCCTGCCTTCCATAAGGAATCAGCCATACCCCTAAATTCCTCTACACCAAACCATCTTTGACCAGCATTGACTATTCCATCACTTCTCACCAACGCCTGACCCCATGTCCCCAACCAACATCACACCACCCCATTGCCACATCAACCCTCCTCAGAAGTCATCACAGAAAACAGCCTCAATGCCCATCCAAAAGCCACCCTCCCACCACCTCGAATACCACCCACTTACCCCGAAAACCAACCACAAGATTCCACAAATCACCCAGCTACCCAAAAATCATCCCTAATGTCACCCAATCACCACCATAAGCTACCTACGAACCAGATCTAAGAGAAAAAGCGAAAAAGAGAGAGAATTGTGGAGGGGAGTGGTGGCGATGACGGGAGGAAGGTTGGTAGCGGTAGCGACAATTAAGGAAAAGGTAGTGGCAGCTGGTGTAAATTTGAAGGATGGTGATGGTAGTTGAGGAAAAAAAAAAGGTAATGGTACTACTCGCAGTATCCTAGTAGGTATACTTCCTACCTTAATAATCTCAGCAGTTGATAAGACAATTTTTTCTCATTACATAAAATTTATCTGAAATTTGTCCAGGTAATTGCTGCTCACTATGTAATTCACTGATTCATAACAAACTCTTTGCAGTTTCAATAGTTCATAATTTTCCTCCCCGACACCACCTGCCCTTTAGGCAAGACAAATATAAAATATAATTCGTATATATCAGTATTAAAGCCATCAAATTGACATTACATAATAATTGACTTCTTGCAAGGTGCATGTCACCTAACATCCCTATCCCCAACATATGTACAACGAAATAATCGTTTATACCTGAGTAATTATAGGAGCAGCAGCACGAGAAAGTCCCATAGAATGAAGAGAACTGAGCGCTGGATCTGATCCATACAGTGACACCGCAGAACGAGGGAATTTCATATCAAGTTCAGCTTCACGGTCATAATAGCTTTCCCGCTTCAATGACAGAGAATGATCAGCAATTAATGACTGAGATGTGGTAGCCTGAACCAAAGATTGGGATTTATCTTCCAAAGCATCAGCTGTCCTATCTTGCGATATTGTCCCTTTGTACTGCAGAAACAGCATATAAGTCACAACAAATGCCGAATGAAAGAAGACAATGCTAAATTTCAAAAATACAACTTCTTACAGTTTGCTCAAACACAGCCACAACACTGTGATCATGCAAAAACTTCCTCAGGTGACCAAGGACTGCTTCAAATGTTTTTTGAACTTTGAGAGCTTCCCCGTGTATTTCAATAATCCTTTCATCAGAAGCTGCATATGACGGAAGTTCACCTAGACAAGAATATATCCAGTAGAGTTTATGCAAAACAGAAGATGGAACAATAATATCTTATGTTAAATTACAATGAACTATATAACAAAAGGGATAGAACAAGATTCTACTGAATTTTTGTGAAGCAACACTTCAAGATGACAAAATTGTGTTTACAAATGCATGAATCAACCCAGCACAGGGCACCTGTTGCAGAGAATGTTCTCCCAGCTAATCATACAGAATTCAGCGGCACCTTAACCATTGGAACCAATAGTTTGTCCTAAGCACTATTGGGCTGAAGTTCATATACTAGTGGTAGTTGAGTCACTTGAGTGACACAGCAAACAAATACTGAAACAATTTATTTTCATCCACTATGTTACATACACACGGGTACAGATCTAAATGTCCGACACGATAATTCTGACAATTTCGACTACAAGGGCACCATCTTAACTTTGGACACAGGCATGATGGCAATTATAAATTTTTCATACAAATTGTCTCAATTCTCTATTAAGATACCCAAATATAAAGTTTAAGAGTCAAATACTTTGGTTATTTATATTAAAGGGAAATTATAACATATAACCAGCATGTGATTCTCTATCTCTCTCTCCCCCTCCCCCCCCCCCCACTCTCTCTCTCGGCCCAAACTCATGAGCAAAAGGCCCAAAATCTGAAAAAGATAATCATATATTTCAACTTCAATTACCAGAACTAGGGTTCACTACTCAAACCCGAACATTTGATGGCGTATGAAGTAAATAGGTAATCAATCTCCTTTTCTCTCCGGTAGTTCCTGTCATTCCAGCTCTAACGTATCCGTATCTTGAGATGAATAAGGCTTCCATTTTTTTCAATATGTAAATACAATGATTTAAGTCATGAGGAATAAGTTTGACCTTACAGTCTTGCATCAATCAAAACTACTTTCCAAGCCTTGAATATAATAATACATCTTTGCAACATCAAAACAACCTAAAACAGCACCTCTAGTCCAACAATTCCATTACATCCCCTTCTTGCTGTTATAAATCAGAAAACTAAAACCATCAAGATCTCCCTTTCCATAAATTTTTCATTGAAAGGAAAATTAGGTTCTATATAGAAGTTAATCATCAAACCCATACTTCCATAGTTCCATCTTAGTATTTATTTATGAACACCATGAACATAGATCAGATTAATCTGGCTTGATTCAAAATCAAGATTAAACTTTTATCATAAAATGATAAGAAGTGTACTTCCCTGTAAGACCATATCCTTGCTACAACCACATATAAGCTCATACCTTCAACAGTGACTCAATGAGACACGTCCCAAACACAAATGATAAAATTTGTACACAAAGACGAAAGTTTTTGAGGAAGGTAAGAAAATAGAGCTATAAAATGAACTTTAACTGAAGCAAAATAATAAGCAGGGACAGCAAAGTGATAAGTAGAACTAGAGTACTTTACAAACAGGGAAAAAGAAAAAAAAAAAAAAAAAGTATTGAAAGCAAAAGAATAGTTGCAACACAAACCTTCGGGCAAAATTCGCACAACACCACCACTGCTCTCCTGTATTGCTTTAATTGTAGATCCCTGCTTTCCAATCAGATTAATGGCTTGTGTTGAGGCGACCAATAACCTTATTGAACAAAAAGCGGCTGCATCAGCTGCTGAACCTTTATCGTTACCTTCACCAAGACCAGAAACACGCTTAAACACTCTTACTGCTGCATCCATTGCTGGAGACAGAGCAGCATCTGGCTCTTCCTTCCCAGATATCAGAACCTACATATAAATAAAGAACACTATGAACAGCTATTGTATTGAAGAGTGCAACAAATATCAACAGCCATTGAACTAGAGGATACAGAAAAAGCTCATCCCTTTCCCAAGCCCAAACTGATAACTGGACACTGATGAGTAATATAGCTTTCACTCTTCTTGTTCTTTCATTTTCAGGGTTTACAATAGTCACTCTTATCAGACAGGATGATGCATAAATATAAAACATTGAGGGCAACATGTCCTCAGAGATGATAAATATGAAAACACTGTCAACCTAAAATCCCAATGGATGAACTTAAAAACTTAAAAGCAGCCACACTGACAGACATATGATCAATAAGGTTATTGGTTGTCTCACAGCATATGTTAAACAGCTATAAATCACCCACATAACCCATAAAGCACTTCTTTCCAATCAAACCAAACCAAACTCACTTATTACAGTCTTATGGTACAGACTACTGAGTATGAAAATAATGGCCAGTACAACCATAACTCTCTACACTCCACAAAAAGGCTTAATATTGTCCAGGCTCCCTATCAGGATAAAGTCTCAACTAGGAAAGTGATTTGTTGAGGAATTTGGAAAAAAAAAATCTTTTGAAAGGAAAATAATCCAAATAAATCCCCTATCAAATCACATCTTTCAAACAATCTCAAGAAATGACAAAAGTTAACAATAATCAGGTGCATTTTGCATGAAAAGCCTAGGACAAAATCATATCAGTCAAGCATCCTACATGTGCACATGTCACTACCAATTGTACTTGCTAAATCACAAATTGTAACCCCATAATCAAAATTAATATAGATATCTAGAAAGTGATGATTTGTGGCCTGTAGAAAATTAGAAGAGAAAATACTGGAGCACAATAAGATTTTTCAAGCAAAACAAGGTTAAGGCTCTTCTCACAAAAAAGCAACCTCGCAGCAGACCTCCTCTACAAGTCAACAACAGTTAATGATACAAACTTAATGAACTGTCGACTTGGCCCCAAAAGGCAAAAAGGAAAAAAGGAGCACCAGCCCTCTCAATCCACATCCTTACTGTTTGTTCATGACATCAGATACAACATGTTTTGTCTCAATACAACTATAAAAGCACATCTAAGGTCATCTTTAGGAAAAACCAACTTTAATCATACATTTCACTCCAAAGAAATATACCCTTGAAGATGTTCCTCTGCCACAAAGAAGTTTTAAGTAATAGATAGTTTATTCATAAGCAAGGGGTTTGAAAATATGTACCAAGTTTGTACAATTTATAAAACAGATTTATAGGTCCCAAAATGAGTACTAGTGACTCATAAAACTCCATCGTGCTGAACGGTCTAGGAGGTGAACATTGCACACCCACACTATGTTTATGATCTGAGCTTAATGTAAATTAGGTAATCATGAACCCAACCTCAAAATGATGTTCTCCATTGAAGCCTAATTTTCTTCACAGCAAAAGAAGATCAAATTCAAATCTATTACTACCTGTTAACAAAACAGCCTTGACTAAAACAACCAAAAATAATCAATGCTAATATGTTATACCCCAAGAACCAAACTTTTAACCATCAAAGCTCTCTTTTCCACACACATTTCTATCCAATTTCAACACCACAATATCCTTCATACCTACAGACACATAGCCCTAACTCAAATACCAGTTCCACAGCAAAAGCAACCAAATTTGCCAGTTCCAAAACTACTGTACTTAGAGAAAACCAACAGCTTAACCTCCAAAGAACTCACTTTCTCAGTCAAATACCTCCCCGGCATCGAAAACCATTCAGCCCAATGAACAAAACCCTAAATTGAACCAACATTACCTCACCCAAAACGATCACATCAAACTACACCAACACTTCAACCAAACAACAAAACCCAGTAAAACCCATCAACCAAAACCTTACAAGATTCCATCTTTTCCTCTAAAAGCTCAATTCTACAAAGTCATACTCATCATAACAATCAATACCTAATTCACAATACCCACAAATAAATGAAAGCTACAAAACCCTAATTAAAAACCAAATTGAATTAAACCAAGAAAAACAGTTCCAAATTAAATTCAACGAAAAGGGTAACTAACCACACGATCGGCAGTACCAACAGGGGCTTCAAGAATCCGAATCCGAGCTCGAGTTTCATCACACATCTTCTTTACAAATTCCCCTTTTCGCCCAATTACACCCCCAACTTGAGGGGCAGGAATAATGAGGCGGAAGACATTGTCTCCGGGCCAACCGGGCCACTTAGGTGTGGTTGTGGTGGCGGCTTCTGAATTTGGCGCCGGTTGGGTGTTTTCCGCCGTCGTTTCTGGTGGTGGGGTTGTGTGCTCAGTTTGTAAGTCGGCTGTTTCCACCATTTTTATGGGGTTGTGCTGCTCTGCTGGGAGGAGGAGAGAGAAAGAGAGCGCGAGGAGGAGTGTGGAAGACAGCAAGGGAGTTTGGGAAAAGAAGAAGGGGTTTTGGAAGGAAGGGGTGGAGGGGAGTGGAAGAGCAATTTGGAATTGGCAATTGAGTCAATTGACTATGGTTAATTGGCTATTTGGCTAAGCGATACTCGTAAGGGGTGACAGTCGGGTCGTTGAGTCGGATTCTGGTCAATTCAAGTACTCGGGAGGTTTGATTCTTGAGTCATACAATCTAGTTTAATGTTGGGTGCGATGAATGATGTGTGATTGATTATATTCTATCACAATCCTTTTTATGATATTCATGCTTTAGGTTTGAAGTGTGGGTACAACATGATTTTTTTATACTTATCGCTAAATATTTTTGTAACAAAGGGTAATGAGATTTGCGCCCAATTGCCCATGAACAGATGGTCAACCTCAAGATTGATTTTATATTTTATCAATGTGATCGTAAGACAGTTATCCCTAACCCTAATGTTTTAAAGTATGACTAAACTCTTATAAATAATGTTGAGACGATTACGGACCTAAAATACTATTGGTTATTATATATGTAAGATTATACATTGTGTTATATTAAAAAAAAAAAATGATTAGGTACCAAGACTAAAAAAAAAATTACAATAAGCAAACGGGTAAAAACAAATATTGAGAGTGCATCCAAGTATAGAGTGGAAGCTGGAAAATGGACACCTTGATAAAACTGGATCAATCTTTAAAGGGAATGTTGTGCCAACCAAAGACATCACATTCGACAATTTGCTTAACACTTGAATTGACTTTGAAGTTTGAACCCATTAATATGATTGGATTGTCTAATTAAGTTTTGATGAAGTAGATGTGGATTGAGTTGCTCATGAGTGGGTTGCCCAAGCCCAATTGTAATTAACCTCAATACTTATATATTCTTACTTAACATTCTAAATTTCTAATATTGATCATTCCATCTTCCAAGATAGGATTACCAAATAAAAATAAATAAAGTGTTAGTAAGGTTCTTATCTCATATTGTAAAGGTTTAGGGTTCAAATCCTGCGGTATTACTCCTTTACTTTTTATTTAAGTGTTCCGATTTAATTTAAATATACACATAAATTTTAAAAACAAAATTAAAAAAAAAAAAGTCTGTTTTGTGAGAATTTTAAAGCAACCCCCATTGACTTAAGAACTTCACTACACCACTGAACCAAAGCACCTCATATTCTAACTTTGCTCAACAAATTGTACGTAGTATATAACATGTTGCTTATTTGAGGCCTCAAACAAAATTTAAGTACTGTGCAGTTGCACAATCTGCACCGGCTAAGGGTAGGGCTTGGAATAATCTTGCCAAGTGAGGGTGTTTTGGGGCCTAGAGGTAGGGATTCCGGTCATGTATCATCCGTTTGAGCTCTGATTAGGGATTCTCCTTAATTAATCACACACTGACACCACACACACACACAAAAAAAAAAAAATCAAATTGGCTAGAAAAGTCCAATTTTTAGGGGTAAAATTTACATGAGGTTTCAGAGTTTAATTTTAGTTTAGGTATCACCACCTATAAAAATTTTAATTAATAAAATTAAGACAATGCCACATATGAAGTATGGATTAGCCTTGACCATTACTAATGAAATTTAAATGGAGGCTCCAGTATAAACTTTATCCAATAAAAACTATCGAGAAAATAAGATGTAAACTTATACGAGTAAAAAAAAAAGAGAGGACATTTTTCACATCCCATAGGCCATAGATTATTGGGATCAATACTCCAAAGGTAATTGATGTTAACGAGAATAATATTGATTTTCATCAGCATAAGGTATTACTTTTAAAATTATACGTACTAATTAAGTTAGTTGACATTCTATAATGTTAACCTTGTTTATAACTTTGCACCACCCGTGGGTGCGCAAGTGTAGATCAAGAGTTCAAGACATGCTATACAATTATTTTCCCTAACTTAACGAGCAGGGCATTGAATTTATTTCTCTCTCAGAAACAGAAGGGGTTGCATGGTCTAGAGTGGCAGCAGTAAATAAACGATAGCAAAAAGAGGGAACTCTATCTTCCTATCTATTACCTAACATACGTGAGCGTAATACACAAATTACACCACTTGGTTATGCTATTTTAATTTAAGTGTATGTTTACAAGAAATCTACGTAATAAGAATTTCTACACTTATGGACTCATTTACGTATGAAAGATAATGTGTATTGAAAGTAGTTACTATATTTGGACTAATTACGGGCTAAAATCATGTACAATTCATCTATATTTATATGTACTTCAATAGCCATCTCATACTTCTTTTGTCCGGAATTACTAATTGTCACATGACTCGCTCTAACATTAATACTTCGTATTTAATAAATTAATTAAAGGATATGACGTGTATTTTCACATTCTTTTATTTTTTATTTCAAAAAAAAAATAAAACCAATTTTATACGGAGTAATTATTTTCACATGAATTATATATTTCCTTTAGGTAATGATACGCTAAAAATATTCGATCATATTATAAATGGCCATTCTTACAATTTTTTTTTTTTTAACAATATCATATCAACATGATGTTAAATATATACAGTATTAGTAAAAGTAATTTAAACTTTTAGCTTATTAATTTAGAAAGTGACCCATCATTTTATGATAGACTACGTATGTACATCAATATTGTCCATGCGTTTTGGAAACATAAAATTGACCGAATTTGCATAATCTTAGTATTTTCCCGATAATTTCCTTCTAGCTATACTTGATACATTTCTTCTATCTTCAATTTACTCTACCTAGTTCAAAATTAAAAACTTGTGTATATGTTTAAAATTATACTCCGTACTTTATAATTCACTTGATTTGTTTGATAAATAGAAGCTAATTGTGAAGCATCTAGGAAAAATCCATAACTATGTGAAAATGAACATTTAGGGCACATTTAATATGCATGAAGTGCTTCATAAGTTATATCATAATTTTGACAATCATATTTTCTGCTTATTTATCTTGTTCAAGGTTTCTAGACACTTTCCCTTGACAAAAACCCAGCAACTACTCCCCTGTAATGGCGGACGAAGTCGTCGATTTCGATGAATTATTGCGAATTTCGGATATATCATAGAAGATGACATGAACAAAAACTAATATTATTGTTCATATGAGCTTGTTCTTGAAGAGTATTATGTCTGCTACACATTCAAACACTTCAATGGCGTATGTCACACTTAAAGTTGACAAATGACGTTGGTTGAGGTCTTCGTATTAGTGTGTGTTTGATTTTGAGGAAAATAATTCAATTGAAATCAACTTTCTAAAGTTATTTTAATTTCTAATTTGATCATGTCATACATCCGAGTGTAATTATATGCTGTTTTTCTTACTAATCTCTTCTATGAAAGAAAATACCCCTATCCCCAAATAACAGTATCATTTTACCCTTTGTCCCTATAAATTTCAACTTGATTAATTTATATGTCACTCATTATCTGAGTATTCACTTTTAATTAACCGAACACTACTATTTGTTTTTTTTCTTCACCCTCCTAAAAACGTGTGCAAAAGGCGAATGAAAGTGTTATTTAGATCTAGAGATGAGAATACTAAGAGAAGGCACAAATTAAGGCCTTGTTTGGTTGAACAAAAAAATGGGGGAATTGAAAATTCATAGGAATTTAGAAATTGGGGGTTTGTTTGGTTGGCTATAAGCCTATAAAAAGTGAAATATGTAGGAATTGCAAATTCATGGGAATTTCCAATTCCTACAAAATGTGGGAAATAAATTACCAAGGCCCCCCTTGGTAACTCAAGATTCTCATGAATTACAATTTCCTTTATAGCAACCAAACAAATTTATGCAATTTCTAGGAAATTGAATGTGGGAACTTAATTCCAATGAAATGCAATTGCCTATGGGTAAATAAAATCCCATATCAACCAAACAACACCTAAATGTTACGTTCGTTGCAAGATTGATATAACATATATAAGGAGTCTAGATAACGAACAAGGAGAAAATTGTGGCATCCTTTAAATAAATCATAATTATCTCGTGTATTTTTCTAATAGTTAGATAGATTGAATACAAATTCTATTATCAATAGCTTTTAAAAAAATTACTAAGGGTCGACACGCTTCAATACAACCCCTATTAAGTCATTGTAGAATTTGTTTCCATGAAACTAGAGTCAATAATGTCGACATGCATGATGTGAATCAAAATCAACATTTGACAAAAGAGATCCAATTTCATGTGTTTTGAAACCTTAAATTCTTATTCAAAGATAAGAACATGTATCTACAAATTGACGCATAATTACATCTAGTCTTTCATAATTATTATAATTTCAACTTTTTCATCGGAAGAGATCTAGCAACTACTTTGTATAATTCTTGAAGAAACCTAAATTAATATTACAACATGATAAGACAGAATTAATGTCTGCAAGAGGCCAACATGCATATACGCATAATTAAGCTAAAATTATGCAATTTTGAATGATTAAATAATAGTTTATATTTGCTTGTGTTAGTTGATAATTGAATTTAAGCTATCACATTTGGAATTGTTCTAGGAAATTAGCTGGACCAATCAGTGTTCACTATTATCTACTCGATTATATTAATTAATTATCTTCAATTATAAGAGTTATTATTTCATAAATCTCTTTATTATAATTGATGTATACATCACACATTTTTGTTTGTCAAGTGGTTTGTCTTTAATTTGAAAAATTAGAATAAGTGTGCTATTATTCCATTTCCAATCAAAAACTCATATAGCAAAAAAAAGTTATATTACTAAATAAGGCAATTTTGATACAATTGTGTCCTATGTTACCTTAACACCCCCCCCCCCTTTTTTGGTAATGTCATCAACACAAAACTTTGATTATTAATGTAACTAAGTAAACTAGGGCTTGTTTGGCATCGTTTTTTGTTTTCAGTTTTTCTGTTTTTTTGAAAACTAAAAACCAAAAAAAAGAAATAAGAAAAAGGTGTTTTCACTTTTTTGTTGTAAGTTTTTAAAATTATCATGATTTTAATAAGTTTTAATAATTTTTGACTCGTTATGTGACATATATCATATGGTTTTAAAAAACAAAAAACCAAAAAACAGAAAACCATAGTGATGCCAAACGAAACCCTAGTTATTAATTATGAAAACAAATTATATAAAGCTGATATTAAAGATATTAAACAAGTTCTTTTTGCTTTAATTTCATTTTTATTCCCTATATATAGGGTGGTAACTTGGGAAATCTTGGACAAGTGAGTGCTTAATTTAAAAATAAATAAATAAATAATAATAAAATAAAAAATAAATAAACCATCACTTGGCCAGTACAAGTCCACACCAAAGGAAAGTATAACATAGTCCAACATAATTTCATTTTTAACAAATAAATAGGTGTAGTCCAAACCACCATAGCACCAATCTTGTATTTTAATCATTCTTCCTCACTCTATAGCTTTATTATTGGGAAAAATGGAATTTAAAAATCCAATTTTTGGCCGGTCTGACATTAAAAATCCAACATTCCATTAATCTCACAAAAATCCAACCTTTTCCCCCCACCTTCTTTGATAGATCCATTACCTGTTGATAACCGGATTTTGTAAGTTACATGTCACGTGTCAGCTATTAATTGGTCAATTATTTTTTTAATTTTTAAAAAAAATTAAAAGAAAAAAAAAACCATCCCCACCATACCCTGCCACCACTACCCCTTAGGGTGGTTGGATTTTGAAGGGGAGGGGGTTAGGGTGGTCGGATTTTGAAGGGGAGGGGGTTAGGTGGTCGGTTTTTGAAGGGGAGGGGGTTGGGTGGTCGTGGTTGGGTGGTTTTGGGTCGGTGACCGGAAAGCATGGAGGGGAAGGAAAGAGAAAGGAAGGAGGAAGGAGAAAGAAAAAAAAGGAAAAAAAAATAGGGTGGTCGGTTTTTGAAGGGGAGGGGGTTAGATGGTCGGTTTTTGAAGGGGACGGAGGGGGTTGGGTGGTCGGATTTTTGAAGGGGAAGGGGTTAGGGTGGTCGGTTTTTGAAGGGGGAGGGGTTAGGGTGGTCGGTTTTTGAAGGGGAGGGGTTAGGTGGTCGGTTTTTGAAGGGGAGGGGTTAGGTGGTCGATTTTTGAAGGGGAGGGGGTTGGGTGGTCGGTTTTTGAAGGGGAGGGGGTTGGGTGGTCGTGGTTGGGTGGTTTTGGGTTGGTGACCGGAAAACATGGAGGGGAAGGAAAGAGAAAGGAAGGAGGAAGGAGGAAGGAGAAAGAAAAAAAAGGAAAAAAAAAATAACCTGTTTAACAGGTTCAAGGTCAAATGGACCTGTCAAAGAAGGTGGAGGCAAAGGTTGGATTTTTGTGAAATTAATGGAAGGTTGGATTTTTATTGTCAGACAGGCCAAAGGTTGGATTTTTAGATTCCATTTTTCCTTATTATTGTGTTAATTTCAGCGCATATGTAATTTATCTTCCTAAGAATACATATTATTTTGACATACTCTTCTTACACTTAGCTATAAACTTTATTCTTAACTAAAAAAATCACGTGCTTACGACCTTTAATTTGTGGTACGGTTTCAAAAATTATGTCATAGCATAATTTTAATTTTTAGATAGGTGGATATTATATATTCTATCATGCGTAAAACTAGTCAATCAAATAATAGACGCAATATACCTTAGAATAAAAAGTGAGATTAAAAAGTATTTATACTTCCTCCGTTTTTTTTAAGTCATTATACTTTTATTTTCACGGTCTTCTAGACAGTTTTTTAAGAGGAGAGAGATAGAGAGAAAAATAAGATAGATCCATGTGGGTAGGAGAGAGATAGAGAGAAAATAAGATGGATCCATGTAGGTAGGACAGAGATAGAGAGAAAAGAATATCAAAAATGGAAAGTGTTGCAACTAATTAAGAATTTCCAAAATAGAAAAGTAGCAACTAAAAAGAAAGGGAAGAAGTATTAAATTAGAATTGATAAATGAACAATAAGGTGCATATAATCCACCATGTAAATTGTACAACAACTCAACAAGTAATGCTAAATTACCAGAGAACAGATGGCTAGCAACATTTACTCACACTGTTTTACTTTTTTTTTTCTTGGTTTACTGAGTTATCAGTTTATCACCTTAATATAATTCTTTTAATTAATTTTATTAAGCAATCAGACAATTAGTGTAAACTTATGAATCTTTCCAAATCATAACTACTAATGCTTTTTCTGAAAGTGATTTGATTGCGAAAGATTTGACGAACTTGCAACTGCTTGATTGCTCACTAAGTGTACTTACTAATTAAGTAGGTTTGTCCAAAGCATATAGTTATCACAAAATTAAGAAAAATAACAGAAGCTCATAGTCCGTACATCATTGCTTTAAGATTATATGAAGTATAACGATTTTGCATTCATAGATTTGATACCCGTTCATGTTGATATTTGCCAATATATTTGATACTTATATATGGCATGCACGAACAGAAAAGGTGAATTTTAGACAAAATGTTGCAAACAATACATGGTTTTGTTTGAGATAGAATAACATGCATGATATGTTTTGAATAAAATCAAATCCAACCCAACATAATTAATCTGAATATAAAACAAAAATAAGAATATATATTGTGGTGTGACACAACTTAAGAACCGAGAACTACTCAGTCTCTTTATTGTATATTGAAAACAATATATACAAAGTATATAATCTTTTAAAATAAAGCTAATTGGAGATCGACAGAGTATATGACTGTTATTTTTCAACGGAGCCTAGAAGTGGTGTATCGTGTATGTACATACTAACATACGCAACGACAAATATAACTTAAGGAATGAGGAATTAGGTATCATAAAAGAAATGCTGAAGAATATCCTGGTCTCCTAAGATAGAGTAATCAGCATCAACACAACTAGTCAACCACACGTACACTAAAGTTACAACCGGCATTACCTTATTATTGGCTTTGGGAGAACAAAATATGGACCATCAAGATAACTCACTAGAATTAGTACCTGTTCTTCGTGTTAGCATTATGATGCCATTGTACCATGCTAATAAAGCAGTCAAACCACCTTTTATTTACTTGCATCTTCGTACATTTTACACTAGTATATATATATATTGCCTCTTATTTTCATTGTTGTCGAGCAACACAACAAAAATTACATATGTATGGTTTTGAATTTGCTTATGCAATTTTATATGTACGTTTTTAGCATTTTCTTCGTGAGCTTAGCTTCATTGAAGAGTATTTAGTGTGGTTGGAAATGGATAATCTGCATCCTGAGGCTCAATTTCGAAGACATACAATGCTTAATTGTCTAGCTACATTATTTTGTTGAGCCTCTGGATGCGGATGATCTATTTCTTACTAACACGCTTGATTAGTACGTTATCAGAATCTTATGCAATTGTTGTATATCCATGAGTGGTGCAGCAGGGTATGTACCCAATGACCAATTAAGTCATGTGACGAAATTGTATATCCTCTTTCAGTACGTTGTATATATGGAAAATGTTGCCATACCGAAAGTATGGTACAGCCCTAAGTAAGGAAGGTATATCGTCTCTTGTCTTGTGTTTGTCTAAAACTCCTTCAGCAAATTAATTACCCGATCTTTATCTAGGTTTTGGCATGCATATTAGGAGATCGAGCTAGATAGGTTGATATTATATGAAAAATGTTATTCGTTCACAGCCCTTAGGGCTACATATATGAGCCAAAGCTAGAAAAAACAAATGAGAATATACATTTATTACACTGATTTGTACGTGAATTTGTCATGCATTCCTAAATTAATATTACTAAGTAAAGAAATTATTAAATACTTATTCTTAACCCTAAGAGCTACATATAACATTATCCTTATTGTAATTCACTAAGTGCTTGCAGTAAATTGGGAAAAGGTCAATTAATTAGAGATTGTGCTTGCCAAGCTTTTTTGGTAGATGTTTATACGTAGTACATAAGATGTTGCTATATTTGGGACTTTTTTTTTTTTTTTTTTTTAACACAAGGGATATTAGTTAGAATTATGTACTTTGACGATTAATTATGACGGATTAACTAGATTGAACGTACGGAGTGCGAGCTATGAACATCTCACTCCAGATTCTTACGCTGCTATGCAAGCTTATCTTGATAACCCCCCCTTTTTTTTTGGCATGAAAGATGAAACTATATTCTGGTGAAGGCACTTTTTTTTATGCGATGTTGTGAATTGAAGGCACTTTGAGTGATAATGAGATGCATATATTTTTATCTCAGACTACAGAGATTGATTGGACTTGTGTTACAAGGACTCGGACTTAAAAATGCTAGATGAATAGACTTTGATTAAGTCTCAGTTCTCTCCAACTTAAAATAATGACATTAAGTAAAACAAAACAAAAAGATAAATTAATTTCAGCAAAATTAAAATAAATTAAGTTCAGCAAAAAAAAAAAAAGTTAAAGTCACTTAAACTAAAGTCTTGTTTAGCTAAAATAGTGTCGCAAAAATAAGTTAAATAAATAAAATAGAATTATTTAAAATCAATAGCTTTAAAAAATAAATACAATAAAGAATTTGTAAATATAAATTAAAGGGGGGTTTTTAAATATCGCCCTTGATTTTCTAACTAACGCCCGCAAAATGAAATTAAATTACGTATTTAACCTTATTATAACGATTATAAAAATAATTAATTTTACCTTAATTTCATACTTTTACTGGACACAAAATTTTTTACCGCTCTCTCTAGTGGTGAACGGCCACCGACCTTCATCGGACAACCACCCCAACCACCGTGAAATCAAACAAATTTTATAAATTTTGCAAAATCAATTTCATTAGATCTTATGGACAACAACGAAATACCAAAAACACAACCTTTGACGCTTGCCGAAGGCTCGTCGAACCGATCAGAATCGGTACGTTGCGTTAATTTTTTTTAAAAAATCGAAACCCAGGAAACGCCTAGGATTTTCGAATGACCTAGGCTGAAACGCCTAGTTTTTTTCGAATATCCTAGGATGTTTCGAAAAAACTAGGCGTTTCAGCCTAGTTCATTCGAAAATCCTAAGCGTTTCCTGGGTTTCAATTTTTCTTTTTTTTTTGTTTATTTTTTATTTCACGTATTGGTTGATTGTCATTGGATTTTATACTTTCGAAATTATTATTGTTATTAAAATTAGTTATTATTATTAATATTATTTTTGTTATTGTTATTATTATTGTTATTGTCATTATTATGGTTGAAAGTTTTTTTTATAATTAGTTGTATTGTTATTGTTGTTATTATTATTAGTCGTGTTCTTTGGTTCTAACTTTTATTAATATTTATATAGGATTCCGAGTCCGAGGATGGTGATGGTGTGGACTATAATGGACATTTTTTGACAAACGAAGTGTTTCCGAGTTTTGAGGATGTTGTTCTATGGGCACAAAATGTTTGTCGACCGCTCGGATTTATGTTAGTGAAGGCTTCTTACAAGACCGATCGGAGTGGTCGACCGTATCGATATGTGAGTTGTGATCGTGGAAAAAAGGGCATGATAAGAGACATGATGAACGCGATACGCAAAGACACCAAAAGCAAGACAAACAATTGTCCCTTCAAACTCAAGGTTGAGTATGTCAGAGTAGTAAATGGTTGGAAGCTTAGTTGCTTGAACGGAACTCACAATCATTCTTTGGTTGTTTATCCCGAGGGAAATCGACAAATTAGTGGTCTTAGTATTGCTGCTAAGCAGGTAGTGCGTGACATGACTCAGGCACAGGTGCCACCTCTACATATCATGAGAACTCTTGTAGAAAAGTTTCCCGGAGACCATCCTAACATCAGGCATGTCTACAACTGCAGAAGTAAAATAAGAATGGAGCAATTTGAAGGAAGAGAAGTAGTTCACCAGGTGCTTCATTTGGCCAGACAGAGCAAATACCTCACTTGGGTTTTTACTGATTCCAACAATGTGTTGCAACATGCTTTCATGGCACACCCGATCATGACAAATTTGCTTCGCACATACCCGTACATGATGGGTATGGATTCCACTTACAAGACGAATCGATACGGCATGCCATTCTTTGAGATTGTTGGGGTTACACCAACTAATCAAAACTTTCTTGTTGCATACGCATTCATGAGGTCAGAGTCTCAGGAAAGTTATCGGTGGGTGCTTGAGTGCTTGAGGTTGTTGATCGGTCATCATAGAGAGCCATCGGTACTACTGACAGGTAGGGAGCTTGGCCTTTGTGCAGCGTTAAAGAGCGTGTTTCCAAACACAAGACACATGTTGTGTGTGTGGCATATTAACAAAGATGTTGAGGCGAGGTTACTTCCATGTTTGAAAAAAAAGGAGATTGGTGCCAAGTTCAAAAATGGGAGGTGGAGGCTTGTGATTAATGCTACATCTGAAGAGGCATATAACAGAGAACTTGCAGTGCTGAAAACCAAGTGGAGTCGATGGCCGAAAGTGATTGAATATGTTATGGACACTTGGCTCGTACACAAGGAGAAGTTTGTATTGTTTTGGACAAACCAGGTACTACACTTTGGCAATGTTAACAACTGCAGGGTTGAGAGCCGGCATTCAGCATTGAAGTGTTGGATTGACAGTTCAACAAGCTCTTTGGACACGGTTTGGGCTCAAGTGCACTGCTCGATTGAGAACAAGATCATAGCCATTCGTAATGGATTGGAGGCATGTTGAACAAGTCATGGTTAGAAGTCCAAGCATAAGCCTTTACATCAGCTGACGGAAAGGTATCCCACTATTGTCTGTCTATTCTTCTCGGTGAGACAAACAGAATGCGAGGGTTGAGTACGGATATTCATCGACGTTGTGGGTGTGCTCTACGTACTACCCACGGCTTACCTTGTGCGTGCCAAATATATGACTCGATTGCTGCAGGGAAAGGGTTGTATTCTAAGAATATTCATCCATTTTGGAGGACCCTTGTCATTGGAGATGGTGTCGACATTCCTAATATAGTTGATGAAAATGATGAGGATCGAGCTCATTTCCGCACCCTTGATCCGGTGATGCTTAGGCACGTGTCACGAGTTATTGAGGGTGAGATGGATCCTAACTACGATGACCTTAAGGGGACGACCACCCGAGAATCGTAATAGGCGGGATCCTTCATTTTTTGAGCATGTTGAACATAGTGGGCGAGAGAATCGATCTAGAAGTAGACCACCCCCATCTAATACAGGTGATCATCGATTTAAATAATATGTTTATTCATCCTAAATTTTAATTTAACTATATGTCATATTATGTTTTTAATTTTGTAGGTAATGGGTTCGACATGCGCCAATGCAGATACAGCTACGCTATTCCCAACATCATTTGGCCTTACGTCGTAGGTGTTAAGGATGTAATTGGTGATGGGAACTGCGGATTTCGTTGCGTAGCAGATTTATTGTACGGAACTCAGGAGGAGTGGCGATTGGTTCGGCATCAAATGGAAAATGAGGTTGGTTCTCACCCTTGGCTGTACAGCATGATTTCCTACGACATATGGGGCCAAGGGGTTGGTTCAGGACTGCAAAGGGAGATAGACCGGATTAGATGGGATGGTGATGCGTGTGGAGAGGAGCACTGGATGGTAGCACAACAGGATTTTTTTGCTATTGCCACATTATGGAATGTGGTGGTGATTTGTTATGGAGTAGGAAATAGATCGTCGAGCTACTATCCATCTACTACTGTTTTGCCGTTGAACAATCGTGGACCTTTAGATAGGCCTTCTGGGGAGTTTGTGATTGGAACTTTTGGTGGATCGCATTTCATTAGGTTGCATATGGAACATGACCACCCACTACCTCCAATTTCACCAATGTGGTTTAACGCTCGACAGGCAAGTGTAAATAGGTGGGAGAGAAGGTACGATAAAAGGCTTCAATTGTGGCAGACATTAATCAACTCTTGAGTACCGTTGAGTATTGTTGTGGATTTTGATTCAACTTTATTTTAACTTTATTAATAAACATGGTTATTTTTTAAATTTATTTTAAGCATTTCTTTTGTGAAGCAAGTACACAGTCTATTAGAAAATAAAAAAAAATAAAAAAAAAACTCAAACATAAATGTCAACTTGATTATTTCCAACAAATGTGTAAAACTTAAATGGCCACTAACAACATCCAAAACATAGTCTAATAAAAAAATAAAGTCCAAGCTACAAATAAATATTACAACTAATAAGCAAGTCCATTTATTGCATTCCAATCAGAAATCACTTGCTCCAACATTGCTCTGGTGTCTCTCGATAGTGTAGGGTACTCACTAAGTGATCGCTGTGCTGTAACCATGAATCGTCCTACCCACTGCATAAACAATTATAACTGTATTAATAATAATAGGAAAAAAAATTAAATTAAAAAAAAACAAGTAATAAAAAACTTACGTAATCAACGTTGGTCCTCTCACGAAGACCGTGATCATCCTCAACATTAGGAGTGACGATAGGATGACTAACTCTTCCAAACCATGATAGGTAGTCAGGTGCACAAGTATGTCCGCTAGGCGGAACTCTAGTATATCCACCAAGCAGAAGACTGAACGCAGCACCGGGAACAAAACCATTCCACATGCGAGTAGTCATCTGAGCTGAAAAACTGACCCTATAAGACTTAACACTAACTGAACTATGAGCATCATCAGGCCTAATCATGTCACCGGGAACCTTCTGTATAAACCCCAACTGTCGAAAACAACTCGACCGGGCATATATGGCTCTATGATGCCTCGATATCGAATACATCCAGTAAACGCAGTCCTAGGCACCTGTAATGCAGGAAAAGCTCCGTACGGCAACCAGCATACCTACAAATTAATACAAGAGTAAATCAACTGTAAATTAAAGCATTGTAAAACAAATAGTATTACGTATCTATTTATACCTCATGGTCACCCAGCTGGTCAAGTCGAGTACGAAAGGACACGAGACGCTGTTGATGCTTCCGCGCCATACCAACATCCCATAACCCTGCACGTGCATATGGAACGTCTCGCGTCAACACACCCTGGTGAGGCCGAAAACATGGAAAGTACTCATATATCCAAGACTGGAGAAGAGTTAGACAACCCCCGATAGAATCACATCCATTTCGGGTGGCATGCCCGAGCTAACGATACACGTACGCTAGTGTGGCTGAACCCCAGGAGTATCTCGTCAACCTCTCCAGGTTATGCTCCACAAACAACTCAGTGAGAAAATAAGGGTGGGTACGAGAACCGCTCTTGTCAGTAAAGAGCGTGTTACCCAAAAGGACCCATATGTAACCAATGACACCTACCAAAAATCTGGTCAGTATGGACGCCACCATTCCTATATATGGCAGTCTGAGTCTTGACCAGTAGCTCCTCTGTAGTCAACTATAACAACTCAGCTGCAAATGTCCTATACTGGTCACTAGATAGATCCTCGGCAACCATATCACCTTCAACCTGAATACCAAGTATGTGGTAAACGTCGTGCAACATGATGGTCATCTCACCAAAAGGTAGGTGGAAGGTGTTTGTATCTGGTTGCCATCTCTCCACAAAAGCAGAAATCAGCGGAAAATCAAGGTGGTCGTGCATAATGCTCGACAGGTGCGACAACCCAGTCTGTCGTATCTGCGTAGCAGTGTCTGCCGTAAATCCCTCCATCCATTCACTCAACAATCTACACACACTAGCTCTAGTATGACACCGCAAAAACCGTCGATCATGCTCGTCCCAAATATATCGAGCAACATGGGCCCCAAAACTAGGAATAACGGTCCCAACATCGGGTCCACCGTCCATCGGCCCCTGAACAAGCCAAGGCGCTACAGATCGAGGTGGTCGTGAACTCGTAAATCTCCCATCATGACCTCTCGTCACGACATTCGACTGCTCCTCAGCATTAGCATCAGCATCAGCATCATCGTCCTCAGGTCCATCATCATCGTATCTCGAACCTGAACCCGAAACCGAGCTAGTAGTCCTCAACAAATTAAAGGATTAGGACCGGCTCCCTCCCGCTCATCCAAATAAGTCCCAGAACTACCCACTTCTCTGTCGCGCTCCCGTAAAGAACTACCTTCCCGTATACTAATCCCCGGCCCCCTATCTCTCCTAATCGACGCGTTAATGCCGCGTGATCTAGCATGCCGTGGACCAGAACCCTCGACTACATTCTAAATTAAGAATAAAATGGCATTAATACTAACAAAATCAACCAACTAATATTTCTAATAATTAACAACTAAATATTTCTAATAATCAACAAGTATTTTCATATAGATGAATTCGAAATCATATTTAATCCTCATCAACTATATATCAACACAAACCACCCAAAATATCAACAAAACTTCAAACTAAACATCACGAAAATTCTCAAAATTCCCAATTAAAGCATTACAAAAATTAAATCTACACTAACAAATCCCAAAATCAACAACTAAAAACCAAGCAATTGAAGTCCTTCACTTTAGTTGATTAAAACCCAAAAATCTTGAACTTTAGTTGATTATTAATTTCCAATTTCCAAACAGTTCTTAATAATAATAACAACAACGAATTTACAAATTGAAAGCCAAGCAATTAAAACCCAATACCAAAAAAAAAAAGAAATTTAAAAAATAAAAAATAAAAAACCAGGCAAACGCCCAGTTTTTTCGAACAACCATGGCTGAAACGCCTGGTTCGTGTGTACAACCGTGTGGTTGTACGAAAAAACTGGGCGTTTCACCTCAACCGCCCAGATTTTTCGTACAACCACACGGCTACACGCACGAACTAGGCGTTTTAGCCATGGTTGTGCGAAAAAATCAGGCCTTTGCCTGGATTTCAGAAAAAAAAAAAAAAAAAAAAAAAAAAAAACAAACCTCTTCTCCGCCGGCGATTGACTTGCCTTTGTCCTTCCGCGGCATTATCACTGTGTAGATCGGCGCTCAACCACTGCTCCGACGCTTTTATCTGCGGTGATAGTGATGGCGGAGGTGGATGTTGTGGTGGTGGAGGTGGATGTGGTGGTGGTGGTTTGTTTAGAGAGAGAATGAGAGTGGGTAAGGAATGAGGGTTTTGTTGGGGGAGGGGGGTAATTTTGTTTGAGTGTTATTTTTTTTTTATAAAAAGGGTAATATTGTAATTTTAATTTATTTTGCGGGCGTTAGTTAGATATTCGAGGGCGACGTTTAGCTTTCCACAAATTAAATCTGAACTCAATTAAATAAATTAATTTCGAATATAATAGTTTCAATTCAGCAAAAATAATTTAATTTTAGAAAAAAAAATATAGAAATTTAAGTTAAAAATAAGGTGAAAAGAATAATGCCTATAAAGTTCAACATTAAGACCCTTTATTTTAATCTTAAAACAATAATGTTTCATAAAAAATAATTTCAGTTTAGTATAGATTTTATTCATTTTATGAATTACTTCAATTCATATACCGTACCTTATGAATTTCATAAAAGAAAACCAATTACAATGATGAAGAATAAGTCCCTAATTATAATTTATTAAATGCTACTATTTCATTAAATTATTCCTTCATCTAAAAATAAATTTTTTACATTTTTCCTTTGGAATAGTGAAGTCAAATTGTTTTGTCCATTTAGTTATTTTTGTGTGCACTATTATATTTAAAAATGCCAAAATCAAAATAATTTTAGAACAATTATTTAACATAATTAATGATTATGATAATAATACCATACTCCAAGTTTTTTTTAAAATATATTTTACAATGAATTCATAAATTGATCACGAGAATAGTATGTACATTAAAAATTATCAACAAAGTATATTCAATGTTTATTTTTTAGCCCTAAGGGCTAAGTATGTATATCTCTAACCTTATTATTATTATTATTATTATTATTATTATTATTATTATTATTATTATTTTTATTATTATTATTATTATTATTATTATTATTATTATTATTATTATTATTATTATTATTATTATATAAGGAAATAAATGTTATTGCTTGTTTGACATAAGTGAAAATAAGGTGGAAAGAATAGGGCCTAAGTACTTAACTTTTACAAAATTAGATTTTTTTTATATATATATAAAAGCATTGGAAATTTAAAATGAAAGTGTTGCAAGTAAAAATAAATAAATAAAATAGTAGTATATGATTAGAAAAGTTTTTTAAAAATCATGTGAATAGATAGCAGTCTTAATTTTATTTATTCTTTACATTTTTTTTTGTGTATTAAATGGAAAGTTTTTTTTTTTTTTTTTTTTTTTTTGAATTGGCATGATTGTGTGTGGTGATTTGAGAGATTGATAGGAGTTAAGCACAAATTCAAGTACTCAATTCTTCCTTTTTTCACAGTTAGGTACTTAATTTTTTTTACTTTGCTTTTGGGTACTGAGTTAAGAATACCAGCCAAAAAAAATAAATCAACCAAAGAATTCAGTACCTTTGGTTAAAGAATTCAGTACCTTGGTTAAGAGAAAGTGGGCCCCATCGATTAAAAAATTTCGCGAGTCACCCTTAATTTTTTTCCCTTTCTTATTCTTTATTCCCCCTTTTTGCTCCCTTTATTCTTTCCTTTTCTGGAAATTCTGCTGTGTCATTGTCGAAGAACACGAGCAAGTTTGGGCTCGATTCTGGGGAAAACGACACCAAAAGCCGCCATTTTTTTGAGGTAAGCTCAATTACTCATGGATTATGTTGATATTTTGATATAAATTTTGAATTTTTTGCCCATTTCTTGATGTTATTTGCGACCTAGGGTTTTCGATTTTTGGGGGGTTTTTTTGAACAAATTGATGATATCGATTTCTTGTGTTTTTTGTGTTAAATTTATTGCTTTGTTGTTGTTTGTTGTTGGATTAAGCTAGTGTTGTTGTTGAATGTTGATTGCATGTTGTTTAAATTGCGCAAGGGTTTGATTAGTTGATATGTTTTTTGCACTAAAACAGGGGAGGTTTTGGTGAAATTGTGTATGTGTATGTGTGATTAGTTGATATGTTTTTTTTTGCTCTAAAGCAGTCCACGATTTGAAGCTTACTGTTTCTGTTTTTTCCAATTCGCAGGATGCTGATTTTGTGGCTGGTATACTGAAGAAGCAGCAGCAGGGGAAGAATTGAAGAAGCAGCAACAGGGGAAGAACCTAGCAGCAACTTCTGTTTCTTTTTTTTTTTTTTTAATTTCTAAAAAATCTGGGAAAACCTTGTTGAAGAATTTGTGCCTAAATAGACATGGTTAATGAACCTGTTTTGATGATATTTGTTGCTGGTATACTACTACAACTTCTGCGTTGCTGTTTTTGTTTTTGTTTTTTTTTTATTGAAATTGAATAAGGCAAAATCGTTTTGGATGAATTTTGTTAAGAAAACATGGTGTGCTGCTAGTGTTTTGCAGGTGTTTTCATGGCATTTTTTGGCCAAGTTCATGCCCCTTTAAATAGAGTAATAACGGTTAGTTTATGAGTCAAAGTTAAGAATTTTTTTTTAAATATTAATTTTTTTAATTAGGTATGGTTAGTGATGAGTTAGTGGTGAGTTAGTTCACCTGAAAATCACTTGAGTACCCAAAAGCAAAGCAAAAAAAATTGAGTACCTAAAAGGTGAAAAAAGAAAGAATTGAGTACCTAATTGTACTCTTAACTCGATTGATAGAGTTTTAGAGAGAAAGGAAAAGCACAAACTTTTAGATTAGATGGATCGGACTAGAATATACTCGCGTTAATTATGCTGATCAAAAGATAAATTATTATTTTATTTCGTCTTGGTGTAAACATGGATAGATATTATGCATGAGAATGAAGTTAATTACTTTTTATTGAATTTAATTATTGATTTGTGGAGAGTGTGTCTATATTAGGGTTGTAGTGAAAAATTGAAATACGTTCACATGATGATAAAAATAATGAAAGTTTCCCATTAGTCCAAATTTATAATAGAGGCCAAACTAGATTCACTACTAGAGAAATAGTGATATACCCATCATAATTATCTAAATAACATTGAGATTTGAGATGCATTACATTTGATATCTACTAGTCCATTCCTTGATTCACCTCGCAGCTCTTAAACATGTCGAATGAAAATGTTGATGAGAATTGAAATAATGTACACTATGTAATTTGTGACTTTTTGTAAATTAAATTAACAAGTACAATGCCTTAATACTTTAATCCTTGCACTACATGAGTTTTTTTTTTTTTTTTTTAGTGTGCTAATTTAATTGATCATGTTATGCATATGAAAAAAGTGGTCATAAATCTACGTGAAATGGACTGAATTTAGGTCCATTAGTGGAAGTCTTGACTCTTGAGTAAACTCTCATTCTACCAATAATACTTCCCGTTGCTACTTGGAAATAGATTAATTTTTAGTTATATTTTTTTGGCTTAAATACATGCAATTTTATCATCTACCTCTATGTATATTTACCATCTTTACCCTTCAAATAAAAAAAATAAAAAATAAAAAAATTCAATCTCTTCCTAGTTGAAAATAAATATCTAACTCAAATTATTTCTGGCAGAAAGGAGTACACGATGAAGTAAATAAGAATTTCTCGAAACCAATAAACAATCCTTTAATACCCAATAACAAAACGACAATTAAATCCAATAGGTATATTAAGGCCAGCAGAATGATATAGACAGTTACAATAACATGGAGCAACAAAACAAAGAAGTAATCTTACACCACCCTAAAATAAGGTGTTACTTCAATGACCTTCCATACTATATATTATAATTATATTAATTTCATGCAAGCACCTTGTATCTCAAGGTCCATAGTTGGTGAGACTTCAAATACACACATGAATACATGTCACACAAATAAACCCTAGAAACTTTAGCTTAAATTTCATACATCTTATTATGTATATAAATATGAACGTACCATCATTTATTTAATAACTATAAGTTGTTCTATAGTAAACCCTTATTTCTTTCTCTCTTAAATTTTCTCACCCATTTCTTAAAATCTTAAGACTTTGATTGTGAAACTGATTTTCCTTCAATTCATCATATTAATACAACCACCAAGCTCCCTAAAGCTTACTTCTGTCAGATGCTCGATTTTTCGATTAGGAAAATAAATTCCTTCAAATTTCTCTAGGAGGTACAAGTAATTTACAAGTTAACTTAGCTTGCAACGAACAATATTAATTATTTTCTAATGTTTTCTTATATTATTGTATATCAAATATACTATAGCCTAAAATATAGGTTAAGGAATTTGTCTATAAATAAGATGTAGAGATTTCATCATCTACCTTTTTGACTCTTTTGATTAGTAGCATAATTTAGCTTAGGTTACTTGTTTATATGTTCCTAACTATAATTTGTTTGCAGTGTACAAGGTGATTAGTACTTGGAGGAATTAAAAGTTGTACTTATAACTAGCAAAAAGACGCGAAAGCTAATTAATTAGCTTGCTAGGAAATTAATTAAGGTTAGTTATTATCGTCATGGAAGGAGGAGATCAACAACAACCAAAGGATGAAAATCTTCCACCGGGATTTCGGTTTCATCCTACTGATGAAGAGCTCATAACTTATTACCTTGTGAGCAAGATCTCAGACGCGACGTTTTCATGCCGAGCTGTAGCAGATGTTGATCTTAATAAATGCGAGCCATGGGATCTTCCAGGTATATTTATCTTGTTTTTGAAGGACTTTACCTAATTGTCAAGTATACGTGATTATTAATTATCTCATTAGTATTTTGTTTAAGTAGTACATAGTAAATAAGATTGATTAAAATTGTAACCATGATTATAAGTATCAAAGAAGAAATTGATCAAAAGTAAAAGATGAACGAACTTCATACTCTAAGTATTGTAGAATTATCAAATATTGGTGGTTAGGAAATTTTTTGTAAGGGGGAAAATAGTTTGTTCATTTTATATTTCTTAATCATAACATTAACTTGATAAATTTTGTTGAAATTAAATAACATTAGTATTCCGTGAATAGAATGTATAATAAAGAGAATTTCTTGTTTAATTATATAGAACCAGGTTAGTCCCATGCGTCGATTTAAATATCTTTTTATATATATTTTTTTTAAAAAAATTAGACATTACACTTTTATTTAAATGTGTATTTACCATCTTCTTTTTTTTAATGAAGTATTTATAGTCATGGAAATTGAAAGGAAAAAAAGGGAAAAGCTAGATGATGTCATAAGTAGTTTAGGCGAGAAATTTTTTCATAAATTGTGTTCATTTATGATGTCAACATGACTTATTTTAGTATGGAGTAATAGTTAATATATTTGAACATAATAAGATACATAACTGTGGTTAGGTTAAAACTTAATATAGTTTAGATTGATCTGCATATATTGCAAAACAATTTAGTTTTAAATCCATAAAGTTTAACATACGTCTATGGTCTATCATATCGGCCTTTAATCTGTGCCTCTATTTTGATTGTTACACAAAATTTAAATAAAACAAACAAAATATTTTTTGTAAAAGGGGAAACCAAGTTTTATACTACGGAATATGAGGTTCTTAATTAATAAATGCTTTTTACTTCAATTCAATCAGCTTATTTTTGGGAGAAGTTATTGTAACAACAAAATTAAAAATTTGAAGTAATGTGCAAAGAAACCCTAAAAAAGGTAAAACCAACTTCTTGTTTCTAACTTACACTTTTGTTCATTCAATAATTTAATTAATTATAGGGAAAGCAAAAATGGGAGAAAAGGAATGGTATTTCTTCAGCTTAAGGGATAGAAAATACCCAACAGGAGTGAGAACAAATCGCGCAACCAACACAGGTTACTGGAAAACCACCGGGAAGGACAAAGAGATCTTCAATAGTGTTACGATGGAGTTGGTTGGGATGAAGAAGACATTGGTGTTCTATAGAGGGAGAGCTCCTAGAGGGGAGAAAACCAATTGGGTTATGCATGAATATCGTGTTCATTCTAGATCTGCTTATAGAAGTGCTAAGGTGAGTTTGTTAGTTGCTACTTCACTCTCTAAATAATTTTTATGATCATTTTCTAATTCTAATTATAGTAAGACTTATATAATTAGTTAGAGTTAAGTCTTTCCATATTAGTTGCTAAAGAATCATAACTATTTGTTTATTGAAAACGTTACATCTTGTTTTCTAGATCTATCACTAGTTTTACAGGCACATTTTTATTTCAATATAGCTCTAAATTGGAAATTTACTAATCTTCTTTTGATTTATCTTCTAATTTATTTAAAATGCTACTGAATTTGAAATGATACTCTTAATGAATTTATAGAAATAAAATTTTAATTAAGAAATAAATTACACCAAGTTTATGCCAATATTGAGCATCTTTAATTCAGTGAAATGATAGATGTTCAAGTCACTAAATGTCTTTAGTGACCAAGTTCATATTTAGTGTAAGGACATGTTCACATTTACTAAACTGAGAAACTGAACTGATTGGAGCAGAACTGAACTCAACTGAAATTAAGCTGAAGTGAATAGGCTCTAAGAGTGAAGGTTTATTACAAATTAAAACATTTCCTTTATTTTTTTGAAATTGCAAATTAATCTTTGACTATTACTCTCTCTCTCTCTCTCTCTCTCTCTCTCTCTCTCTCTCTCTCTCTCTCTCTCTCTCTCTCTCTCTCTCTCTCTCTCTCTCTCTCTCTCTCTCTCTCTCTCTCTCTCTCTCTCTCTATATATATATATATATATATATATATATATATATATATATACTAACGTTGATCACCTCTTTTATTATTTATTTTTTTATTATACAAAACACTTCGATTATTAAAAATTTATTATGGAAAATATTGTAGAATAATACAATGTACACTTAAAAAATGTCAAATTATAAATTTTATTGGTAATAATTAGTATAAATTTTTATGGTCAAAGGTGTTCATTGTCAAGAAAGAAAGTTAAAATATTGCAATGTTAAGGATACTAATTAATGACGTACAAAGTGTTTTTTTATAAAGGAAAATGGAAAATGGATCAGAGAATGGAGAGGGAGAGGGAGAGGGAGAGGGGGAGGCGGGGAAAGTACGAGAACCTTATTTTTGCTGAACTGAAACTATTTTTGCTTAACTTAAATTAATTTTATTGAGCTGAATTTATTTTTAGTGAGCTAAAATTAATTTTGATGAACTGAAATTATTCATACCGGTTCTCTATTAGATTTTTCTTTAACTTCACTGATTAAACAAATTAATTTAATTGAATTGTACTTATTTATATTGAACTAAAATTATTTTTACCGAATTTTTATTTTATTTTGTAAGGTGGAGAGAGCAAGGCCTAATGAACCTGATATAAATTCTTTGTAAAAATAAAGATTAAGAAAAAAATGAATAAAAAATTATCAAGAATAGTTTTTTGTGAAAGAAGAAATTTAAATCAAAATATTTAATGAAATGAGACTATAACATACAACTTATTGCATGTGCAGAGAACGAGTTTTATAATAAGGAATAATACCTAATTTAATAAAATGGACCCTAAACTTGTTACGGAGTATTCAATTAGATTTAGGTTAATTTCATCATTATTGATATAGATATGATCGGAGAATGGAGATACTATACCTAATATCGACTATAGCTTGTTTACAAATTTTGTACTTGTCACTTTTGAACAAGCTCATACAAGATTATGAAACCTAAAACACAAACAAAATTCATGTAAGAATATGAACTTAATTCATCAAGTTTATTGAGTCAATTCAACATCAATTATAGATTTCATAATACAATTTCCTTGGGTTGGGTTTTACTAGGTCTAATCCAAAACCCTTACATAATTTCACATATATATTTAGGGGCCGTTTGGTTGGGGGTAATAATCAAAGGGAAAGGGAATGAATATGCATGCCTCATTCCCTTTGTAGTTGTTTGTTTGTCACTTTTTTTCATTCCCATTACCCATTTTTATTTTTGAGTTTACCCAATTTGATTCTCCACCCCCCCTAGCCTTTTCCATTCCCTTTCCATGGCCATCACCTTCACTCTTTCTCCTCAACCCTAGAAAACCAGAATCACCGGCATGCATCAACCTCTAAAGGCCACCGACAGCGACCATTAAAGGCCACCGGCTCTAGCAGGAACTCCGATTAGCCTCCTTCAGACCAAACCCTTAGTCAATTTCCCCGACCACCACTACCACTCCCTACATGCGCACGTTTCCGCCGACCACCATGAATCGCCAGGGAAATCGTTGCCCCTTCCCCTCGAAAAGCCCTCGCAAAACCGTCAGGGAAGGGGTTTCTAGGTTTTTCGCGGGTGGTGAATTTTTTCAGGGGAGAGGGAGGGCTTTTCGGGCAGAGAAGATGGGCGGCGAAGGGTGGGGGATGTTCGGCGGGAGGTGGCGAGTGAGGTTGGGTGGTGGGTTGGCCGGGAAAGGTTTCAAAGTGAATGAAATGGTTGGTTCTATGGTGGTGGTATGGTGGTTCGATTGGTGGTTTCTTTCTTTCTGTTTTTTGTAAAACAAACAACATTTTCATGGAATGATTTTTCATTCCATTCTCTTTCTTTCCCTTTGTTCATTCCATTCCGTTTATCCCGTTCAAACCAAACGACCCCTTATATCTTCTAGAAACCGTACCTCAATCTGTAAACCTACTTGCATGACTGTACTAATTAAGTACAAATTAGAGACCTCATTTTTAAAAAAAGAATTGGTCGTAAGCTCGTAATTTTAAAATTTTTCCATCTACAAATCTAAATCAATAACAGTTAGGAAGATAATTCTAAGTTGTTCATAAATTTTGCATTTTATAATGAATATAAGGTAAAGTTCTTTAGGAGGTAAGACCAATGAAATAATTTAATATATATATCTTCTTAAAGTATGTAGCTTAATTAGTACTTGTATCATATATTCTTAACTAACTCAGTAACCCTAGTATATACTTCGTAACAATTTGCTAAACTAAGTAAGAATTTAACCAATTGTAGATACATATAATTATATACAATTATACATTATTGTATTATTATATAATATGCTAGTATTTACTATAGATAGCTCATAATCCACGTTAACAGAATTGGTCAAGTCGATCCATATTTCTTTACTATTACTGTATCCTTAACTTATAAACCTTAGCAATCTAAAAGATAAAGATTGAATATCAAGTATCTGTTGTAGTGTGAAAACGGTACACTGGAGTATGAGTTAGAACTACACATAGCTAGCAAAAGTATTAACAAGAAGTACCTACTAGAGCAAACTGATTTTATTATTTATTGAGAAGCTTTGAAATAAAGGTTGAGTAAGTCTAAGTGTCTAACTAGCTCGTGAATTACTCAAGTTTAGCTCGAGATTTCCTTAAGCCAAGCAGAGAGAAGAGAAGCTTAATTAATATTTAGAAGACTCAATTTGCAGTCACGTGTAATGTTACAGTATACGTACATGAAAATAACTTTTGTAAGGAAATGGTTGGATAATATTACCATTATTAACTATTAATCAGGCCCATTTATGAGATTTTGGTGGCCTAAGGGCGAATAAAATAAAATTAGGGCCCTAATCGGCTAATATTTGAATTTATTATTAGAAGATGGGGTCCATCAGATTAGTAGTGATAGTAAGATCATAAAGAACCAAATCGAAAATTTTAAGTAAGACTCATTAAGACAGACCTCATCAGTCATGACATCAACTAAGTTAATTATTACTCATTTAGCAAGACGGGGAGCAACTTCATTAACATTCTCCATATCAGAAGGAAAACTAAACACTCCTCCAAAAGAAGATTTTATGTCTAATATATCATCAATATGAATTTGATAATACATCTCAGGCATGAACAATAACAATAACAACTTCATTACCATGCATGCTATACAAATCATTATGAACATACATCCTTTTGCAACTAACTATATGATGATTATTTTTCTTGGTTTATACATTTGTTAGATACTTAGATACTATTTACTAACTCACTACTTTGGATGTTGCAAACAGGATGAATGGGTAGTCTGTAGAGTGTTCCAAAAAAGTGCAGGCATCAAGAAATACCCTACAACACAATCAACAAGAGCAATTAACCTAGAAATGGGACAAAATCACATACTTCCACCCCCTATGCTTCCCTTAGACCCAGCTCAATTTAACCTTGGAAGAAACTACATGATGCACAATCATGTTGATCAACTCGCCGAGCTCTCACGTGCCCTAAGAACTAGTGGTGCCACTACTGCAAACTTACCTATGCAATCCCAAATAAACTACCCTCTAGGAGGTGGTGGTGCGCCGGGTGGTGGTGGTGGAGGGTTTACCATCTCTGGCCTTAACTTGAACCTTGGTGGGGCCGGAGGTGGTGCAACACAAGGCCCACTGCCTTTAAGGCCTATGACCAACCAACAAGGTGCACAACAACATGATGTTACTTCTTCCATGTTGAGTGGACTAGAGAATGGTTATGTTCAACTAGATATGAACATAAATGGGCATGGTGGAACAAGTAATAGGTTCATGAATGTGGACAATTGTGTCGAATTCGACAACTATTGGCCTACATATTAGGGAGAGTAATAAGAGCAGCAACAACAACAACAACAACCATCAATCTAGTATGTATTTTGCCATCAATTGAGTATGGCGCGACCGGGGAAGAAAAATGGCAAATTTTTTATAAGGATAAGTGTATGTCTAGCTAGGGAGATGCAAGTAGATAACAACCATATGGAAGTCATTTGGTTGAATTACCAATAAGCTTAAGTGCTAATGCAAGTTCATCAAATTTGTAGTAACTAAGTAATTTAATGTTTTATCAGTTGCAACTTTAATTTGTTTTTTTTTTTTTTTTTTTTTTTTTTATAATATCTATTTAGCATGTAATTTGTGGCAAATAGTGAAGTTAGAATTCCCAACAAATTAAATCTATGTTATATATTGTCTCTTTTACATCTTTAATTTGGCTTTTTATTTGGAAGGTACAATTATTTTCTTATTCTTATGCATGGGTGGTTTTTAGAACAATGGGTGATAAAAGATTAAAAGAAAGCATACTATTAAAAACTTTTGGAAAATCACCAATGCAAAATGGAAAATTCTTAGTTACTAAAACATGAAGGACTTGAATTTTAAGCTCAAATGGTAAATAAAAAAAAAAAGGCTAAGATTAAAATGTTAAGATAGTTGTTAATTCATTGAAGAATTTATGTGTGATAATGTAAATCCACATGTGTTGGATTTTGTATTTTATTTTTAAATTTATTTTAGAAGTGTATAATTTATAAAAGATTTTTCCGGAGGAAATAAATATTTAAATCTGTCAAATTAAAATAATTTTTAGGTTTCCTTTCACAACCTTCTGTCAACCAAACATTGGAAAATATGTATGGTTTTCAACTTTCCTTTCCCTTCCCTTCCCTTCCCTTCCCTTCTTATCCCTTTATTCTCTCCTCTTCTCCTCCCTTCCTTTACTATTATTGACCAAACAAAGGCGTCAGCTTCTCCGTTACACAAACTATATATATATATATATATCACTTACTTATAAATTGTAAATGATGTATACCATTTTTTTAAAATAGTGATGCATACAATAATAATCTTAATTAAGGCTACATATGTTTAAAAATAAAATGTTTAGACAAAACAAATATTAATACATCAATGGACAAGTAATTTTACCATTTAGTACAATATTAATTATTAATTTTAAATAAGTATATGTTAATACGACAATATCCATGAATCCATGATTAATATATATTTTCCTTTATCATGACGACAGGACATGGTGGTCATGGTTAAGTATCCATATCTCCAATGCAAAGGGATTCTAAGTAAAAGGCGTTATAGCATCACTTAAAGCCCACATCGATCTTAGAATTCAACTAAAGGAGACTTGTTTTTAATTAAGAACTAACGAAACTGTAAAAGTTGCAAATTAATTATTTAATATTAGCATCTTATAATAATTTTTTAAACATTATATGTATATATATATAAAAAAAAAAAAAATTAAAAAAAATTAAAAACGAAAAAACAAAAAGCATAGCATCTTAGGTAGGAAATTGTTACAAAAGAAAAAGAATACATATAATTATTTTTACAAAAGACATGGATATAATATTTTGCACAACGGCTTGGATGACTACAACTCTACAAGTCTAATAGCACAAAGAATAGAAAATAATTATAAAAGATTGTGTGCTGCATGCCTATATCTTATTCTTTGTCTATATTTTTTGCCGATATTCTCCTAAAACTCAGTCAACAAATTATAATTAAAAAATTTATAATATTTATTTTTTTAAATAAGAATATATATTATTTGGTATGACTTATTTTTTTCAATATAAGTAACAAGTTGATGAGGGAGTTTTGATGCATAACAATTTTAATTAATCACCCTTTTCATGTATCGTTCGTACATGTATTAGTTAATCTATAACCCTACTTCAAATAGAAGTAAAAATAGGCACCTATGAATTGATAGTGTTTGATAGAATTGAAGGCATTGGAAGCACTTATCAAAAAAAATGTTTGTTTTAATTATTATAATCTTCAAACATGCATGACAATATGACATCATACCTTAGCTTCATAAAAGAATAAAATCTAAGGATGTGATTATGTGCATAATAATATCCAAAGTATTTAGTATATTAAGAAAATAGAAAGAATTATAATACCAAAAGATGCCCTAGAAATATACTTTGTATATAATATGATAGGGCAGGAAAAATAAAATCGATTCTCAACTATAGGTCAATTCAACCCACTTTTGTGGGTTCTTCTTGCCTCCCCATCAATACTTTTCGGCCATATTAATCAATTTACTAATAGCATTAGATTATACTTAATTTTATAATAAACTTTTTAAAGTGAAAGACAATGATATTCTAGCAGTACTAATACTAAGATTTAATTATTGGGTACATTTTTGGAAGTGTATGTAATTAGTAATCTATTAGTCTAGTAAGATTTCCCAAGGATTAGAGGTGGGTAAAAAGGAAATATGTTTTAGTGCTTTTAGGTGTCATTATTGTACTATTGGTTATGCTAATTGCGGCAACAAAAAATATTTAGTACTATGGGCCTGTTCTGATTTATTGAACTGAGTCGAATTGAACTAAACTATTTATGAGAATATGAACTGAACTCAACTTAACTGTGCTGAATTGAACAGAACCGAAATGAACTAAAATTAAGCTGAAAAGAACAGATCTGTAATGTATGATTATACACTAACACTATATCATGATTGCATATGTCATGAGTCTTGTGACTCTAAAGTGTAAGAAGTTTACTTTGATGAAATTTGTAGTGTGGAATAAAATAAAATTCATATCACTATATTCTTATATTTTTAAAAGTTTGAGATAATCCTTATAAATATTATTAGTTTTTACATAATTTTACCTTTTAAAATGTTTATTATTTAAAGTTTATTCTGATTTACTGAACTGAACTGAAATTGTTTATGAGAGAAGAAAATTAGGAACTGGACTGATTGGAGCTGAACTGAACTGAATTGAAATTAAGTTGAACAAAACATGCCCTTATTTGTCCTTATTACTGTTAATAGCCTTTTTTTTTTCTTAATTTGTAAGTGTATTGTGTGAATATGTATACTCCTAAAAAAAAAATATTTGGTTACCTATTTTGCTTCATTAATGTTACCACCAACTAAAGTGGTAGGCTTGTAACACAAGGTCAAACTATAAGAACTTCCCAAACATAATTAGCTATGGCAGCAAACAATGACGTAAAAGATGCGCTTTCAACAAGTTATAAATGGGATTATTAGGGATATAGATAAATGTATATAGTATTAACTAAGGCACAATATTGTGTCACCAAGGTTTTACTAGAGTCTTTTAAGACGATTCATAATACTTGAGGGTAAGAGCTTACCATCCTCTCCAATGTCTTTGTGATCATGCATGATTGATATAGTAGCCCAATAATGATATGGTTAGTGGTAGGCATTTTTGTCTTCTCTATATATCCACAATTATACAACCTCCGTTAATTGTTATCTGTAATTTTGGGGTATATTTGAGAGATATAAAATATTCCAAAGTTGCATATAACAATTAACGGAGGTAGTATTAAGATTGGGGCTTTGACCAGTTGGATGAGACATATATATCTATTTTGAAACCCACCCTAAGCATAGGTGATTTCAAGGGAGGGCCTAGCCAAGCTATGACCAACAGTACACCGTAATTTGCAATAATATTAAGAGGCAATTGTACCAAATTGTAGTAATAAAAGTGTGTTGTGTATCCTAACATATACTACCTCTATGTCATCAAATTCTGGCCTCTCATTTTGATCTCACTTTTCATTTTATTTTTCAGTACTACTATTTAATTAATTTGGCTTGCCCTATATAAAGTTATGCCAAGCTATAAAGGTCGAAATTTGGTAAATTTACCTCCATCCTCTAGTAGTATATTCAAATTAGTAATTTTGGTTAAATATTATCCAATTATTCAGTGCGGAAAAATTCAAGTGTGTACAACATACATGTTCGACATAATTTTTACCAATTTATATGTGGTTCTCACCCTTAATCTATTTTGTATAGTAGGAGGTGATTGCAAGGCAAATGGGATCTTAAGCATAGAATTGGTGACTTAACCTTAAGTTTTTTTTAGAGTAGTGATGATTAATTCATCTTCCCTCGTTATTTTCATGTAATCATGTGTCTAAGTTGATTGTCAATTCTACCTATTATTTCCAAAATCAGTTTCTTTGTATGTTTGATTAATTAACACTAAGAAAAAAGAGATTTTAAAAACCATCTCTTACATTCCACCCTCCATCAAGGTTTAGATGCTAAGAAGCAAAACCAAACTATAGAACTTGTTTACACTCCTTTCATACTTATTTAATTCTTTTGGCTATTTTAATATTTTTGTAAGAAGTTGTATATTGAGTGGTTACCTAATAATGTAATTTTGTATATAGCTAGGGTAGAAGAAAAGTAAAGGAAAAAATATAAATTATACTATCCATGTTACTAAAATAGGACTATCTAATAAAAGCACAAAAAAAAAAAAAAAAAAAAAAAAAAAAAAAGAACGTTAAGCTACCTAGCTTCTAATTAGGAATGAGGGTATTATGTATTTTGTAGCTATGCAGTCTGCATAAACCAAAAATTCTTGTAGATTAAGTTAATATGATTTACACAAATATAAATAGTTCAAAGAATAGTTAAAAAAAAAAAAAAAAAAAAAAAATTCAGTACCTTTGGTTAAAAAATTCAGTACCTTTAAAGGAAAATTTTTGGATAAATTGGTTATTGACCTGTGAAAATCAGTTAAGTCAAAGTTAACTAAACACAAAATTATTTGACCATACTTGTATATTAAGAAAATATGGTTTATATAAATAAGAAAAGTTAAAGTAGAAAAGAAAATTTTAAAAGAAAGATCTGAGCAGATTGGTTATTGACCTGTCAATTTCAGTCCGACCAAAGTTATCTTTACACAAAATAATTTGACCAAACTTGAACATGACTATTTCTCAACACAAAATGATCCATCTCAACACAAAATGATTTGATTCATTTTAACATTTTAACTCACACTAAAAAATGATCCAAATAGAATCCGATTCAAATGAATTATTTGAGAATTGACATCTCCAATTTAGTTATCTACTAAAATTGGCAGCAAAAGTAGGGCCTCTATTGTTGAGAACCATAGAAGGGTAGCAGTACAAAATACAATTCTTTAGTGATCCAATAATACTAGATATTTAAACTTTAGTCTCACTTTTCAATGTACTTTTCTGCATTAAAATGAGAATGGGCCCAACCAAATCTTTGTATGGGCCACATTTCCTTACCAAGATAATTTACCCAAAAAAAATGCTGACCATTATGGATAAAAAGCTAGATATCATACACGATGCCCCTTTTTTCCCAATACATCTTTCTACCATTGTTATTTGTTTGGCTCTTCGCCATGCAATATGGTCACCTAGTTTCTTATCCCTAGAGCTTGGCATGGATCGGGTTAGTTGTAGACCCGACACAAATATAAACGCATGAGAGACATGATGATAGGTCATACATTATGCATGAACAAAGTCTGTAAGCATGACATAGTAACACATTAAAAGGGTTATGAATGGACTCCATTTATAAAGTATTGATATAAGTCTGACACGGCACAATATTTCATTAACTTTTGTTAGGCATAACTAGCATAAGGTACATTAGCATAACACCACGGTCCAACCCATACCTTGCTTTACATATGCCGTATGCAACTTCTCAACTACTAACTAATCATTGTTTTATACTTTTAGTTACGTGGATGTAAACTACTTAGGTTAAAAAAAAAAAAAAAATCATCATGAGGCTTGAAAATTTGAAATCTTATGTCATTAACAAGTCATTGCTAGCTCTTTAACTAGCTCTTTAATATCATCTTACTACTACTAGTTTACTAGTAGTTACTAACAATATTAGGGTCTTTTTAATTTAGCTTAATTTCAGTTTATTTCAGCTCTAATCAGTTCAATACTGTCCAGTTTAATTTCTAATTTCCTTCTCTGATAATAAATTCAGTTCAGTTCAGTTCTATTCACTTCAATTCAGTTCAGCTTCAATCAATTCAATTCTCCATTGATTGAAATTAAATTCCTTAATTCTGAGATCCAACTTATTTTATTTTGACCAATAATTTGTTGAAATTTTTTCGGTGGAGTCGGATGCACCATGCTCGGTGCATCCAATGTTCTTTAAAAAAAGGCGGAATGAACATTTAGCTATTCAGTAAAGAACACATAGTTGTTTTGTAAAGAACATATAACTATTTTATAAAGAACATCCAGTTTTATATGTTTTTTTGTAAATCTAAAGAACATTTGTAATATTAGTAAAGAACATGATAATATTAAAGAACACTATTCATATAGTAAATGTACATTTGGTATAAATGATCATGTATGTATATGAAAATGTACATTTTACTGTATTATAATGTACATTGTATTATATTCTAATGAACATATATGTTATAATGTTGGTTACATGTTTTATGTACATTGTATTATTTGCGTCATATAAGTATATATGAAAAAAAGAACATTTTACTGTATTTTAATGTACATTATATTATTTGGATCTACAACTTTTTCTAAATTTGTCTATTTGCTTGCTTTGTTCTTCCAAAATATATTAATCGGTTGATCTTCTTCAAGAATTTCATTTTATTTCTCATTGCAACAACAAAATTATATCAAAATCGCAATTAATTTTCAATAAAATCAAATATTACAATTTTTAATCAAATTTATAAAAAAACAAACACTCAAACTCAAAATAAACAAGTATGAATGTCAAATAAACAAGTATAAATGTCGAATTTGGTCTTACCTTTCGTTTTTATTTGTCATCTTGAACAATTTTGGGCTCAAAATTTCGAATTTCTTGAAATTTTGTTTGAGCTTTGAGGAATTTAAATGGGTTTAAAGTTTTGTTTGGAGAGAGAAAGTGAACTTTTGGTAAAAAAAAATTGAAATGATTTGTAATTAATGTATGGTAAAAAAAATTAATTATAGTACTATTTATCTATTTCATTATACAAAATTTCTTTTAAAAAAAATATATATACAAAATTGTTGCATAAAAAACTGATGTACATTACAAATGAACACTATGTTCTTTTATGTATATGTCCATGTACATTATAAATGACTACTATGTTCTTTTATATGACCATGTTTATTAGTATATATCTAAATGTTCATTCCGCTTTTTTGTATTTTGGAGCGGATGCACCATGTGGATCGTGCATCCGCCTCCACGAACCAACTATTAATAATTTGTTGATACATAACAATTTAATTACTGCGCTGAATATTTCACAAAAGAAAACATAGATCTATTCGAAAAGTACTTTCAAAAACTTGTACAGCTGTGCATATATTAGGATAGTGATATAAAACAATAGTCAAAATCTGACTTTTAATAGATTCGATTCATTAGCCATAGTGGTTAAGATTTATTCAGATAATTTACAAATTTATGGTCTTGGGGAAAGTATATCCGTCTTTAGTTAGGTTTTTAAATTATGTAATTGGGTCAAAGTTTATACTATCATAAGATGATTTAAACGAATTTATGATAATCATGTAATGTAACATAATGCAGTTTCAAAATATACTCTCTCTATCCCTAAATTACATTCTTATTACTTCTAGCATTTATTCCTCACATAATAATATAATAGAGAGAAGTTGGAATGTATTAGGGATGGAAGGAGTACAAATGTAACAAACACTTATAATGTTCATTTTGTTAAAAAGGGGGGGGGGGTGTTTCTAAACTATGTCCTGAGATTGTTGAATTTCTAAAGTGTGTCCACGCTTTTTCGAAATTACAAGTTGTGTCCTCCAACTTAAGCTACTTAATCAACCGTACCCTCTGACCTTAACTTGAAGTTGGTAATTCTAAGAAAATGGGAAGTAATAAGAAGCGGATGAGGGGGAAAAAAGTACACTAAGAGCTAGCTCGATATATTATAAATGGTTGCGCTTTTAAAAGAAAGAAGAAAAAGTAAATGAGAATTTGTAAAAAAAAAAATGTTTAATGCCAATCCCCTTACATAACTCTGACCCATTTTGGGCATGAAATTTCTCTGCAAAGTGGAATAATTTACAATTAATCTAACTACTAGCGTTGGGTTAATGTCAGAGTGTACGGTTACATAAACATCTTAAGTTGGAGAGCACTTCTTATAAGTTTTGAAAAGCATGGACATACCTTAAAAGCTCAATTACCACGGGAAAATAGCTTTTAACTTTGACTATATTTGGTAAAGAACAAAAAGTAAGGGGTTGTTTACATTTACTTAATTTCAGTTCATTTCAGCTCCAATCAGTTTAGTTCAGTTCAACTCCTAATTTCCCTCTCTCATAAAATATTCATTTCAGCTCAGTTTAGTTCAGTTCGCCTCTAATCAGTTCAGCTAAGTCATCAAAGCATAATAAATTAAATATATAATGGTATAATATAAAATTATAAATAAAGATACTAATGGTGAAAGATATACTTCCTCTGTTCTTTTTTACTTGACCCGCTTTGACTTTTACACTATTCACCACCCTTCCTTTGACTGTGTTTTGTGAATAATATGTAAGGAAAAACATATTCATGTTGGATCATTTAGAATTTGTCTCAATAAGTACTATCATAATATATAACTTTTGTATTTTTTTATTATGGAGAATTAAAGTTATCGACCGTTAAAGTTTTGCATTGGCAAACGTGATAAAAGAAACAGGTCAAGTAAAAAAAAAGCAGAGGAAGTATACTACTACGTATATTTCAATACTATTACTTTAAATTATTTTATGGAAAATGGAAATCAATACAAGTATTAAAGCAAAAGTAATAATAGAGGATCATAGATTTCCCTCCATCTCCCCCAACAGTGACCTAGGTTTGATCCTCGTCCACCCCTCCTATGATAGGAGGGGACCCCATAATGACATGTTAATAGTCCCCGATCCCTACATATTTACTACTATCCTTCAGTATTTTATTACTTTCTCCACTTTTTTTGTGGCTGCATTTTATTACTTGTTCTATTTTCTTTTTTGAAAACTTTTAATACGTAGTAATATTTTACTGCTTTTCTCTTCGCTAGTAGTTGCTTTGATCATATCATATATTAATAAATTCATATTCTCTCTCATCCTCACTCATACTTATTTTTGCTTATTAAATTATTTTTATTCTTCAACTTATCCCACTTTCATTATTAAATACTTGAAAAGTAAAAAAAAAAAACTAAAAATGAATTGTATATATGTGAACAGAAAAATACAAAAATAATTATTAGCCCTACCACGATAAGTATCAAAAAAGAGATTACACGCAGTATATAAAGATAAGCTAAAGTATATGGTGAGGCTCGAACTCAAATAACAGAAAGATACTCTTTATAAGGAATTGAATATGTAAAACCTAGCAAGCTAAACCCTATAAATACATGGTTTGTATTGAACATATGAAAAAATTGTGGAAACACATAAAAAGCTCTTACTCTAAGCATAATGGATATGCCATATAGAGCATGCATGAAGAGGTTAAAGGTCACAATGCAGCCAAGGATGACTTGCCGGACTATATTATATACATATGCATGTTATAATTATTTTAACCTATGGTTTTTATGTCGGCAAGTTGTCCTTGGCTACATTGGGTTCTCATCTTCTCATGTTTGCTCTAAATTGGTTCGATACTATCTTATTAATTCATCTACCTCACAATAATGCATGTGTTCAACTTCATAGTTGGTTTTTTTCATGCTATATGTTTGATTATCGATCAGGTGATCGATCGATAATCGATCCATAATTAGTGAGTAATAAGGTTTAGCTAATTATTAGCTAGAGATCCGATCTGAGCAAATTGTCAAGCCAGGTAAGTATGCAAATAATGCAACCTTTCTTACCTTTCTTTCTTTAAAACTATGTGTATTGGATTTTGATGAATACTTTTTATTATTATTATTGATTATTAGTTTTTTTTATTATTAATAATTAGTTATAATTTGTTTAAATTTCTTAATGACAAGAAATGTATGGATTTTGATGATTTCTGTATATATATGTATGGTTTTAAGTTCATATTAAAGAACTATATATATTGTTTCTAATAGTCTAATTACTTTTAAAATTTAGTTAATTATTAGATATAATATTATTGAGTATACAGAGTTAATTTGTTTTTAGCACCTTAACTAGTTAATTTAATAACATGATCTGTTGTGTCTAAAATAAAATAAAAAATAACATATATAATCGTATATTCGTATTTTATACTTTAATAAATAAAATAATTGGAAACTAGACCAGATTGGTGATAGATGGAGCTAAGACACATATGCGCATATAGAATCCAGATCCAGTAGTCAATGGAGCTAAGACATTTTTACTCCTATAACGAGTAAATGTTAGAAATGGAAATTGAAGAAACACCTACAAAGTGTCAGCATCTCCAACTTCTAACTAGTATTGCCAATAAATTTGTAGACTCTTTTAAATGCTCTTATCATTTTTCTTGTTCCTATCATTTTTCTGATTAAAATATTACATGCCGATATAAATGTTTATATTCCTGAGCCTCAATCTCACCTAATATTTTGGAGGGAGCATATATATAATATATACATGTATATTTCAAAAGTCACTATAAGAAAATAACCTTTTCGTAGCGATATTTTAACTTTTAGTATCGATTGTAATTGCAACAAAAAGTTTTCCCAACGAATAGTCATTCGTTAGTAGTGGTGTTCAATATCGTTGGGGTTGGCCTCAATAATCGATACGAAAAACTTCATCCAATCGTGGTGATTATTGTATCGATTATATTTATATATCTAGCGATTATATTTATATATCTAGTGTAGAAAAGGCTTTTTGTATCGATTTTTGGGATTTAGTAGCGATTGTAAATGATACGCTTTCTCATAATTTTATAAATGTGTAAAAGTATCGTGGATATGTATTATTATGTTTTCCGTCTCGATTTTATATGGAAAATCGTGACAATGGTAAAATGATATGATTTCCTTAATTATTTCACAAACATACTTGCATATTGTAGGGAATGTATAATCGCTATGAAAAGTCAATTTATAAATCAAGGTTTTTTCTTGCCAATGATATCTTCTAGCTACTACAAGTTTACAAGAATAATCGAGAATTCTGATATCTTCTAGCCCTGATCAACTTTTACATATATATATATATTGGTGTTGGGCATTCAATCAAAGCATGTACATAATAAGCCATATTCATATAGAATTGTCCTACCCTCTTTTTATATATTTTTTTTTCTTTTTACACTCTTTGTGAGTTTATTCATACATCGTTGTTCATATTTCTCTTTTTCCCCAAATTATCCATATGCTTGTGTGTCCTGACCTATTTATCCTTTTTATTTTTTCAATCTGTACATCTTTATTTCCTCTATACAATCAAAATTTTAAGTTGGCTAAATTAACGGATGACTTTTACAATAAAAATGTAGCCATTGTAACTGTTAATAAAAATGTAGCCATTGTAACTGTTTATAATCTTAACCCTCAATTTTATGGATCAATCTAGTCCGTTCATATAATAAATTGATATAAAAATATAGCAAAAAAATATATTTATTTTTAAAAAATATTTATTTTTCTTATTAAAAAAAATTGGTTTGTCACCACTTATGATATAAAGGGTATCTCCACCGATCAAACACGATTGATTATATAGTTAATGATTAATTTAACAACGGACAATTAGATTTTTTTTCCCCTCCGAAATTAAGCATTCATCATCATGCCTTAAAAAAAATCAATCAACTCTCATTCTTCCATGAAATACATGTAAGGAATTGTAAACTATTTTCATAAATTTTAAAAAATCACAAATAATAAATCATAAATTCAATATAACCAGATTTTATTCCTAATTTTTTTCTGTGCGAAACTTGAGCAAAATGGAATTGTTAAGAAAAAGGAATTGAATCAACACAACAATCGATAGAAACTGAAAAAATGTGGTGTGTTTTTTCTTTTTCTATTTTGTCAAAATATTTTTTTAAAAACATTTACTTTTTATGGCTCCGGAAACTTGCGGAAGCTCTGTCATCCCAATAAAAGGTTTGGATGAATCAAATTTTAATAAATTTTCAAATTTTATCTAATATAATGAATATAATTTTATTGTATTTATTTGAAAACTATTCTAAATTAACAACCTATTATTTATTTATAAATATACGTAGTATACTATGGAGACAAATCAATAATAACATTGTATATAGCAAAAAAAAAAAAAAAAAAAAAAATCTTATATAACACAAAATATTTAAATTGGATACATAAGTTGCAAAAGTAAAATTAAAAAAAAATTTATTAAAAAAAATTGAAAAGCACTATAAACAAACAAAGAGTAATGCTGACACAAAGTTTATTGGTAGACACAAGAAAAAGTTATTACTAATAAGAAAATACAAGTCATTTGTATCCATTAAACTCAAAATAAGAATAAAAGACCATTTTATTTAGAATGCTCTGAGCTCAGGACCACCATGCATGCACACCCTCAAAAACTGAACTATTCAGTCTACAGATTCCAAAAATCAATTAACGGTATGAATTATGATGCTTCATAGAATTATTTGATTTTTCTTTTGTATGTGTTGTGTTACATTGCAACACTCATTTCTAGTAGGCTACTATTTAATCATCAGTTTAATTGGCATTTTATTGTTAGTGGCTAATAGAATTTTGGGAGATCAACTATATATATCATACACAATACAAACACGAAATAAATATGTGCTCGTTTTAATCACTTTCTAAACCGTGTTCCAATTAAAATATGATCCGTTTTATAAGCTATATTTTTGGCTTTTTGCATCATGTGTCATTATTGATCCACATTTGGGTGAATGATATTAATTTTCAAATCAAATTAGATGCAATTCGGTTCAGCTAATTTAATTCGACTTGTATAGTAACTTATGGTAAGGTTTTTATAGGTAAATAATATTAGTGTTATTATTATGATTTTTTTTAATCTATAAGGACTTGTTTACATTTACTGAACTGAGCTGAACTGAAGTGATTATTGGAGCTTAACTGAACTGAACTGAACTGATTAGAGTTGAATTGAACTGAACTAAATATTTTTGAGAGAGGGAAATTAAGAGTTGAACTGAACTGAGCTGAACTGAACTGAAATTAAGTAAATGTGAACAGACCCTAATTGTAATTTTAAATCCTTGTGATTTTTACTTTGGCTTGTTTATATACACGTATTAATTAGCAAATGAAAAAAAAGAAAAAAAAAACACTATTCCATTGCCTTGGTTTTAATATTATATCTTACCCTTTTTTTTTTTTGGAATATCTGACCCAATTATATTGAGATATAAATATAGTTTTTGGCATCAATTTAATCATATATATATGTTTATTACTACTTTCGATTTTTATTATTTGCAAATTTGAAATATTTTATATCTCACAAATAATAAAAATCGGAGGTAATAGTTGATTTACCCAAATCCTCCAAAATGGAAGGTGACAAAATGTCAATCAAGAAATTAAAGTCATTTACAAAGGGCGCTACCATTTATGGTGAGGTTTTCCAATCATAGTGCATATACCTTTAAGGACGAAATTGTCTTTAAGGATAAGGCAAATTTGCAAATTAAAGGTGCGTAAAGAATGCTATGTATGCTAGTGAGTGCAATTATTGACTTATTGTGCAATCACCATGTCTAGAATTTGAATTTGTCTATGAGTTTCACTTTGCTATATAGCATTATATCTACATTGATTATTATAAAGTGTGATCATAATCTTTTGTCTAAGCGACAATACTATCATCCATTATTAATTAATGAATAATGTCTATTACCTTTTTGTAAGAGTTTTTGACTTTTACAATAAACGAGTATATAAAGAATTAGAGAATTAGATAAACCACAAAACCATCAAAAGGTTTTAAAGGTTTGTTCATGCACATGTACATGTACATATATACTTGATCAACTTTTTTTATGAAAAAAGAGGGGCAAGTAATAAGCCTACAAAAAACCTAGCTTAGAATCATACCCTTTTTTTTTTTTTTTTTGACAACAGCAAAGAAACAACAAACTTAAGGAAAAGAAGACAAAGTAAGATGACATTTTCTAGCAATGTCGTTAGCCCTTTATTAACCTGATCTCGTGGCACCTTTAAGATTGCACATTTTAGAAATGTAGCCCCCACTTCCCTTATTTCCTTAATCAACCAAGTAATCGAAACATCCTTACCAAGATTATCATGCAAGTTGTTAAGGAGGGAAATAGAATAAAAAAAGCAGAAGGATCATACAGACATGCTCCTCCAAATCTTCCAATAATACAATTTGAAAATCCTTCAATACCCTAATTATATATTCCAACAATACTCTAATTATATACTTCTTCCGTCCTATAATATAGTTTTATTTGTGTTTTTTTGTGGTATTTAAGAAATAGGAAAAGAAAGTGGATAAAATGCATTAATAAAAGTGAAAAGTACAATTATAGACAAAATTTAGAGAGAGAAAGTGAAAAAAGTACCAAACATGTGTAATGGTAAATTAGAAAGTACAATGGATAAAGTTAAAAAAGTAAGGGTATAATGGCATTTACATACTATCCAAAAATAGAAACAGAACAAAATTTTGGTTCTCCAAAATAGGAAAACAAGAACTATATTATGGGACGGAGGGAGTTTTTTTTTTTTTTTTCAATATATCAAATCATGCTAAGGTTTATATAATTATATTCAAAGGTTACCCAATGAAAGCTTTTACTTTTCACCATTTAGATACTGAAAATTCGTTAGTAATGGACTAATGGTTATGATTGATTTTCTATACTATAGAAAGTTTAGTAATGAAAAGAGTGTAAGACTCCAAAGAGGCAAAGAAATAACCAAAGCTTTTGGATTAGATCGAGCTAGTACAAATAAAAGGAGCAAAATGATTAAGGAACAAAAAGCTAGCAAGAAAAAAAAATAGGGCACATTTATGAATTAACTTGTCTGTGATTGATTGATAACCCACAATTTTAAGGAAAGTTCAAGTCCCAAAAAGCAACTAAAGGAGGATAATTACTACTTTTGTGTTAGGGTTTTATTAGACACACTTTATCAAAGGCTATTGTTCCCACCAAAACAATTCGTATAAAGGCCAAACACGAAATGTTTCATAGTTAGTAGTTACTCGACAAATTAAGCTAGAGATTCGAATCATTTCTAGTTACTATTAATTTTTATTATGTTTTTTTGAAAGCTAATTTCTATTTACTCAAATCTAACTCCATGCATGATCAATAAGTAACTAAGATAATAAGCAATAATTGTCAAATTAATTACAACTAAAATGATTGAAATTGATAAGGCTGTATAATAATACATACTCTTTCTATTTCTTTTGCTTCATATCCATTCTATAATTAAAAAATAAAAAATCGATGAAAAGAAATTGACCAGGATTCATTGGTACTCAATTTTGAGAGGGGATCTAACTAGTGATATCACTTAATTAGAATAAGTTATCAACTTAACAACCCCCCCCCCCTAGCTTCACGCAATTACGAGAGCTTATGACCGTAAAAAAATGAAGATGATTCTTATTGAATGTTGAATTACCTAATTATACTCCCTTCGTCCCTTAATGATGTACTGATATGTTATGTAAAATAACAATCTATATCTTTAGTTTTAGCATGTAAATTACCTAATGTATATCTAAGATATATAGTTACATAATTCTAGCCTAAATTGTAGTCTTATTCGTAGCCTTAAGTTACTCTTGTACACTTGATATACTTCGTATGATGATTGACCGACCATAATCATTAATCAACAAGAAAGCATAACACAATTTCCCTAACCATGACAAACCCTAATTTAACCCTCATTTGACATAATCTTTCTCCCTTCTTCTCAATATCCTATTAATTTTTTGATTTTTTTCAATAGTTGAACAAACAAAATTCCATCGCGCTCTTGTTAACAACATCATCTCTATTACCCTTGGGATGGAAAATTAAGGTTTAGTATTCATCATGGGCAAAAGGATTAAAGCTCTAAATGTTATTGTTAACATTAAGAACATATACTACCTCTGTTAATTATTATGTGCAACAAAGGGGTATTATTTGTGAAATATAAAATATTTCTTTGTTGCACATAATAATTAACGGAGGTAGTAATTCTTTTTATTCAGCAACTAAAGAGTGAGTAATTGTGTCAATTATTCTGGAACAAAGAGAGCATAATTCTTTTAATTTACATGGATATAAGGATATTATTGCTAACATATAGCACATGTATTACTAAGTTAATTATCATCATCTTATTATGCAAACTTGTAGCTAGTTAGTGATAATAAATTAATAATGTACTTGTATGATTTGTCTCAAAATATAAAATATGTTTCTTATGCAAAACTTATTCAACATTTTTTGATAATAAATTAATAATGTACTTGTATGATTTGTCTCAAAATATAAAATATGTTTCTTATGCAAAACTTATTCAACATTTTTTTTTTAACAAAAAATTTATGTACTCAACACTAATTATTAGAAAGTTTTTTCCTTAAAAAAAAAAGAAGAAAAAAAAAAAGAAAAGTTCTTCCTTTAAAAAAAATTAAAAAAATAAAGTTCGATTTATTGGCCGTGATTTTAGTGAGTCGGGCATGCACCCACTAAATTCGGCAGTAGATACTCATACGGGCATACCATATAAGGAAGAGTGAAGAGATGTGAGATAACCTTACGTTAAGAAGGGCACTCCTCTAGTCCTATAAAACGTGTTTCAGAAAAGTATATCAAAAAGTTTTCTTTTATAACATTAACACGTTTTCAGGTGAAATTTTTTATACACACCCAAGTGTGTCGTATACTTAATTTTGCTTATTTGATAATTTTTTTTTGCTCATATTAAAATCTAAATTTATCAAAATTATCAAAATCATATCAAAGGGAAAAAAAATACTTATTTGGAGGCACCTACCTCTATGTACATTGAGTGTACATAAAAGGTTCTCTCTTATACGAAATACAATGTATAAAGCGATGAAAATCTCATGCCTGATATATAATTAAATGATAATGCGATATGTAGACTTAAAAAATTTAGATATATTTTTTAAATGGTATAAAATTGAAAATGTATGACAAAAAATACATGTATTACTCTCAATATTTCCTTTTATTAGCTTCTAAGGATTACATATAACATTTTCTTTGATGAAATTTATTTTGCGAACATTTAAACTATAAATTACGAGTCATGAAAATGATGACTTGTATTGAGAAGTTACTTTAAAAGTTAAAAATATTAGTTCAAAATAAGGACATAAAAGGCTGAGATTTTTATATTTAAATAATCTTTATTTTTAATTTATAAACAGAGTTAATTAAAAAAAATTAGCTGATTTTACCAAATGAGTCATATAATCAACTGTGTACTTTAGTCAAATTTTCAAATATTAATGTCAAACATAAAACCTAAATCTAAAACTTGATCTTCTAAATTCTTGAAAATGATTCAATTGCATCTCGAATAAACTATGATCAAATGATCAATTCTACTAGTCTTGATGTCTTACGAGTTAATCTAGTCCAAATTTACCTGCAGCTTTATAGAGGAAAGACGTCTTTTCTTAGTGCACAACACAGCCAAGTATATAGTCCAAAAATAGGCCAAATAATCAACTTACTAGCCTACAACGTATTAAAATAAATAAATAATGGATCAAAACGAAATTATTCACAGCACATAAACGTGCTAGTAGCTCTCAACTATCCCTAGTTTCCAAACACAAACCCTAATAAATTCAAAAGGGTTCAAACAAATTATTATTATCATTATTTTATTTTATTTTTTTGAATGGAAAACAATCATAAATTAAATATGATGAAAATTAGGCAAAAATACAAGATCTAATTTACTCTACTCTAAGAAACAATAATACGAGTATAAAAATCAAGTTGGGATTACAACCATCTTCACTTCACTAACATGTTCATCAAATCTACCAAAAATTACAAAACAAACTAAAACAAACACCAAAAAAACAACAATATTCAACACTAACTTACCAATTCCATGACTTTTAACATCACCAACTTCCCTAAACTCCTCATTCACTTCCTTCACTTCACTAATCTCATCACAAACACTATGAATATCTTCACCATCATAACTTACATCACTATCATCCTCGAAAAGCCGCCTCCCTCGAAGCCTCCCGGTCTCAAACCCGAGTTTTCGATCCCTTCTAATGACCTCCTCTATAGCCAATTCATTGTCCCTGACCCTCCAAACTTCACCACTACTTCCTGAAATTATAGTTGAAGGGGAACAATATGAAAATGTATCTTTTGTTGTTGTTGTAGGGTGTTGTTGAAAGGCAGTCATAAGATTTCTTGGAGAACTACCAAATTCTACTAGGTTATCAAAAGTGTTACATTTTTTTGTTATTGAGGATGTTTGTATGAATTTTTGAAATTCTTCTTCAAGGGTTTTCAACTTTTGCATGAGTTTTGCGGATGATTTTATGGATTTTTTCTCTTCTTTTTCACTTGTATTTTCTCCCATTATCAAGGGATTTAATTATACTTTGGTGTTTTATGGAATTTATAATTAACCTCCCACGTTCTTAATATTTATACTTTTTTTTTTAAAAAAAAAAGGGATTTATTTGAATGTAATCTTATCATATTGTTAAGAAGTTTAATTTTCTAAAATTTGTTGTGATTACTTCTCTTTAAATGTCCAACGGCATGCTCCTAGCTATAAGATCTTTAACGTCCAAGGTAGTCAAATTTGTTGGATTTATTATACAACTGTTCAATGATAGAGTAATTATTTCACCCTTTTTCTTTTGAAAATATATGGCAAAAGCTAACGATTGCCCTAAAAGCGTTAGATAAACTCTACCTAAAAGTTGAAAGATTAAATTAAAATTAACATTAATTACACCGATCGAAGTGATTTTGTCAAGCATTCCTAAATTAATACCAATTTAAGTAACACTAGATGAAGCCCGTGCGATGCACGGTTTGTTTGAATTTTAAAACATTTTTTTTATTTATGTGTTAAAATTTGTTACATATTTAAATAAAATTTCTAATATCAAAAGATAATATTCTATATTTAATTAGTTTAAATTAAAAAATCTCATTCGCCAATTTTTCTTACATGGCATTTGAATTATTTAATTCTAAAAGAAAATAATAATCTCTTATTTGATGCCATAACTAATATTTATTATCCTACATGGCGCGCTAAGAAAATTAAATCTTGTTCGTTTGGCATTGCTATGGTTTTCTGTTTTTTGGTTTTTTGTTTTTTAAAAGTATAGGATATATGTCCCATAATGAATCAAAAATTATTTAAACATATTAAAATTATAATAATTTTGAAAACTGACAACAGAAAAGTGGAAACACCTTTTTCTTGTTTCCTGTTTTTGGTTTTTGGTTTTCAAAAAAACAGGAAATTAAAAACCAAAAATGATGCCAAACAAACCCTAATATACGAAGAATAATTATTTACATACTTCATAGTTCATACGGAGTAGTCCGTATAAGCTAAGGTGGCTGCCCTAGCTGGTGACTATTTCAAGTGTGATTTAATTCAATTAATCCTTTTTTAGATTGTTGGTGAAATTTATTTAATACTGTAACATATGAACTCGTGAATTGCTCAGAGGGAAACTGTCATTTCAAACTTACAGTCAAGGAAATCATCAATTCTAATATAATAACCACCGCTAATTAAACAAAATTAAGTTATAATTTTAAGTTCTAAATAACCAAATTAGAATTGCTAAGAATATCACAATGATGTAGATACAAATTTACTTGTAATTCGCCGAGGTTCCAAGCTACTAGTTTAACCATTAGTGTTTAAGGCCCTGATCTGTTTACCTTATTTTTACTTATTTCAGAGTTGATAAGTTCAGATAAGATAAGTTCATATAAGTTGTGATAAAGGTTAATCGGGGATACCCAAGTTTAATTTATAACTTAAATAAAATCTAATAAGGGTTAATAAGTTAAGATAAGATCACATAAATTCAGAAAATTTCAGATAAGTAAAAATCAGGTGAATAGAACGCACCCTAAATGAAGCATTAAAAGCCCTTGACCAATGAAACCTATTTGATGAGCCTATTAGGAGCTAACCATTAACGATGCTCTAATATGTTGTCCTCGTTGTCCTTCGACATAAGATTAGACGACTTTGATAGATTAACGAGTAATTTCATTAACATTTTACAGCAATAGATTAATTTAAAATAATAATGGCTAATATTTATATCAGAAAGATCTACATTAGATTGTTAAGGCTTTGTTCTCCTTTAAGGAAATTTATATGTATTTAAGCAAAAAAAATTAGTTTAATTTTAACAAAAACATAGATTTAGCACACTTTCAACAAGATTAAGTTCAACATAACATCTATTCAAAAAAAAAAAAAAAGTTCAACAAAACATGAATCCAGTTATGCAAAAGTTCGGCAAAAATTAAGTTAAACGAATACTTCGTATAAGTTAATCACATAGCCTAAAATCACATTAATCACATTGGTAAGTATTAGGAGAAACAATTGCGCAAAAAACACTTCCCTTCTTCACCCGGTAGTACACCTTAACATCCTCAGAGAATAATCACAGTTAGATCCTACGAGAAATGCGAGGCTCATTTTCAGCCACTTCAACATCAAAGCGTGGAAAGTTTTCCAGCTGATAATCAGAGCAACAAATGAAGCTGCATTTTCTCCGCTAATTTGTGCTATTTCCCTAAAGCATCATTCAATCTAACTAAAGTTGAAGGAAAACAAAACCACCCTAATACCTTATGCGGTGCTTTAAGTTACAGTGAACTACTCAACTAGCAGAATTGGGATTTGATATATCCTCGATTACACCTTTACCATCCATGGCATCAAAGTAGAAGAAATTCTTGATTGGCTCTCCTTTGCATGATATAGCTTTAATGACTTCCTAAGATTCGAATGCCAAATTGTAGAAGAAAAATTAGAAACTATAATAATAACTGATGAACAAACAACTAAAACAGTCAAAAGAAGAATGGTTGTTTTAGTTACCTGTCCAAGAATCCCACCAATAATGGCACAAACTGGAGGAAACTCCAATTTACCCAGCAGCAATCTCTCAAGGAGGGAGTCGGGAATTTGAGATTCATTGAACAGCTGTAACAGATAGAAGAAGTTAATATTACAAATTGGCAGATCATTACAAGTAATTGAGACTTCTAGCATACCTGTGCTTCACAGAGTTCCTTCCTTAACTTCAGAACATTAGGAAGATCAGCAAGTGAGATTTCACCGGAAGAACGTGCCTCTGACTCCTCAAACTTTTCTATGACTGACCATTAGATAAAGATGGAAAAAGATATAGATATCAGCAAACCTCAACATCTCAAAGTGGCAAAGAGTAAATAAGCTACAATCTTCGTTTGGCAGATAAAGATGGGAGTAATAGTAGAAAGTCGCTGAGGATGTGTTGGGATCAAAGAAGCTCTTTAATATCTCACTTTATATATATCTTTTTTCGTTTTTTGACAAGAGCAATTTATGTAAATCTTACGGAGAAATCAAAAAGGCTGAAGGCCTTCAGATTAATTTTTTTTTCTTGGCAATGAAAACAACACTCAAACAATTCATAATTTTGCTTGAGAAAAGACCTATGTATTCCCACCTTTAAAAAAAATAATTGACAAAATATTTCAAAAAAAATCAAAATAGCTCAAACACCTCAAAGCCTTTATCTATTTTTGTATCATGTCAATTAAAACACTCAATAGTCTCAAACAATTCATGGACATACATATGACAATAACAAACCAACACTTGCACACAGCCACAAAGTGTTGAGTACTTTTTCAGAAATGGCAGCCCAGTTTTGGCCTGTCTCCGAGTCCAGGTATATTCACTTTCAGCTACAGACGCCTAATACTAATCACCCGTACCCAAAAAGAAAATAAAGAAAAGGGTGACTTCACAATTTTTAGTTCTTTTTTCACTTAACACAATGTACCCCTGTATATGGTTGGCTCCAAGTGTAGTCCACTTACTTATCTCCTGTCAAGGGTTTCCCAGCCTCTTCTGTCTCATAGATGCTGTCTCGCAGTCAAAATCCCACATTTTGATGTCATGATTCCACATTTAAGTACATTTGACAAGATAATCCGACCTCAGATGAAAGTACACATCTCCAGGTGTACATCTCCAATATCAACCTTGTCAGCAAAGAAGGGTACGAGGGAGCTAAAGAGTGGTCTTTATCCAGGAGAGGGGGGGGGGGGGGGTTAAAACACATGCAGCTAATATTGATTGGAATAGCTGCCAAACAAATGAAAGTTAAGCCTATTAACTACTTATTTGGCATTCTATTACTGGGTTGTTGAATAAAAAAATTGCTTGGCGTGAAACCTATAAAAATAGAATGAAAAGTTCAAGGCTTCAAGCACAACCAATATTATGGTTTCCAAGGAAACCTCAAATAAACCATACCATTTTCTCTCTCCTCTTCAATCCTTAGACTCCCTCTCTACCCATGCCAGTCATCAATAGCTAAACTGCAACTTATCATCACCAGAAAGCGCCAATATTCTCTGTGACCACCCACTTTCTGGATATTCTCACATCAAAATTTAAGGCTTCAAGACCAGTTCAGAGGGAAGGAGTTCGGACAAACAAGCTATTTCCCTTGTTCCAGGACAACAAAATCCCCTCCGTTCGTAATCTTTATTTTCTTTAAACATCCTCTTGCTGAACTCCGGGTGAAACAGACGTTCATCAGGTGTCAAACAATGGCAGTCATTGAAAGTATCTAGTTGTACACCAAATATGCAAGTGTCTTGTACATAGGTTTTTCAGACCATTAAGTGTTTTATACACAAGCACTTAAGCAGTAACACAAGTGGCTAAAAGATAGCTGGCAATCTGCTACTTGCTTGGCAACCCAATAATATTGTCAGTGAATATTTTCATATATTCAGGCAACCTGAGTTCAGGCAGTGTATTAGAGGTAACGGGATCTGCTCGTATTGTCATTTATAAGTCAAAAAGCTCTATTGGATAATGGAGGTCAGAATTCAAAAATAATATGTTCCTTTGCTAATGTAAAGTAAAGAACAGATGGCCCTAAAAAGTATAAATAGTAAATTTGACTTTTTTATCCTCATCCTGCCAAAGTGAGCTATTCTAAATTGGCCTTTGAACCCAAAATGAAGACCATTCAAATATATTTACACTATGTTTGGATAACAATAGTGAAGGGAAAGGGAGAGGAAGGAAAAAGAGGAAAGGGAAAGGGAGATGAGGGGAGGGGAAAGGTGAACATCCATTTTGCTTCCAAATCTCTCCAACAATGGAGAGATTTGATTTATTAGAAGGAAAATGGATCCTTCCACTTCCCTCTCCTTCCCTCCTTGCATTAGGTATCCAAAAAAAGGATGATGCATCCTTCCCTTTCTCTTTTCTTCCCTTCCCTTCATTTCTCTAATTCTCTCTATCCAAACATAGTGTTAAAGATTAATCTACTTACACTCGTATACAATACAAAAAAAGGCCAACAAGAAAAGAGAAAGCCAAGCCCCAGCCCCCCTTTCCACCAGAAAAAAGGCTGTGCCCGAGCTGATGCCAGGTAAGAAATTAAAAATTTACTAATTTTTTCACTCAAAATAGAGAAAATTCAATGGGAAAAATGTTTTGTGTTTGAAGATAATACAAATGAAATTTTCCAAACAAACATATACTACGATCTTCCAAAAAAGCAAATGCCTAACGAAATCACACTTAACGTGTACTAATCCAGATATCATTGACAAAAAAAAGATATTCTTAATGAATAGAAGTTGCATGCTGGAAAAAGTTACATTCTAAAAGCAATTAAACACTAATAACAAAACCAGCAAGCCTATATCAGTCCATAATTGGTCAATGACAGATTGGCAGCCAAAAAAGCCAATCCACACGACCACACATCACAGCAATGAACAGTAACAGATCTAAGTATTTGGAGTGTATGATGAAGAAGAATGGCTTCAACAGCAACAGTATCTATAAAAACACAAAGTAGAAGCCAAACAGAAAAACAATTACATACCTCTCATGGCAAAGAAAAGTTTGGAGACTCGCTTAGGAAGATTCTTCCATGGTACTGCAATCGCTTCCTGCCATAAGAGACATCTTAATAATGAGTTACAACATTATTTCATGACACCCAAATTTTTGACCCCTGGAGCTGGAGCAGGGAAGAGATGGTAAGAAACCCAATTCCATGTTTTCTAGTACTTATTAGCTGAATGGTTATTGAAGCATACCGCAAAACTAGGATACTGCAGGCGGCATTCAAAAGTCTCATTGACCTGTTTCTGCAAGGATAAAGAATAACACCATTTACAGCAAATTGAAGGAAAAAAGATACGAATACCAAAATATATATATATATATATATATATATATATATATATATATATATATATATATATATTTGCTTATTGTTCCTTTAAAAATGTCAAAATTTGTACGAATATTTTATACCTTTCTTAGCTTTGAGAACATAAATTAATAATGTAATAGTCATTAACTACTTAAAGAAAAAGAAAGGAAAAAAAAAAAGTTAAATGAATAGTTTGTTACAATCAAATTTGACCTAGTTTCTTAATATAATTGTACCGACCTTTAAAAAAAATAATAAATAAAATAAAAAACTAGTTTTTGGGTCATTACTTGTATTGTTTTATAGTTATTTTTTAAAAAATCAATATTGAATATTTTAATTCGTCAATTTGATTAGACATTAAAGGGAGTAAACAAAAAAATATATGGTGGGAATATTTGATGCCCATCAACGGTTATAAAATTTCAATACTGAATTGAAGTTGAAATTAAAAAATGAATTTAAGTTTGCTTATTAATTGAATAATAATTAATAAAACAATAATATATTGAGTAGTTAATACTTCCTCTGTTCTATTAATATTGCAACAATGGACTTTTTGTACTATTCATCACTCTTGTTTGACCATATAATATCATTAATACGTTAACAAAATATAGTCATGTGGGATCTTGTTGAAATCGTCTCATAAAATACTTTTATAATATCAACTTTTTATAAATTTTACTCTTACACAATTGTAAATATTTAACATATAAAATGTGCTTTGGGATGCGTAATTTCATCCTTGTTGTAATATTAATAGAACGGAGAGTTAAAAGTTGTGAAATAAAGAGCATCACATTCAAATTAAAAAGTTACAACATGCAGTTTAAATCTAACTATTAAGCACAATAAGTATTACTCTGTAAAAGGCATTTATAATGTGCTAGTAAATGCCATTCTTAAGTTTGTGGTTCAAATTATATTTCAATAATAAATTTGCATTGAATTTTGGTATTTAGTGATGAATAGGTCATGACATGTCATTGCTCATGTGGCGCCAAATTTATTAAAATAAGGATAACACGTGGTGACACCATATTATCCCATTGAGTTTTAATAATATTATAGATAGATTATAGATTCCAGGTGGAGGTGGTATTATACTTTTTTTTTTTTTTACTTGCAACATTTCTGATTTCACACTTGCTAATGTATTATTTAAATCAAAATTTTCTTTAATCATCAATAACCAAAAATTATTTAAAAAAATAAAAAAAATAATACTGAGAAAAATAATCAAACCTGTTAATGTTGATACCTATTAAAGACAGTGGAAATCACAACATAAAGAAAGTAGAAGAAGATCCCTTCCTCAAGAACAACAATATCACTATCATTAAATCCCTGTTTGTTTGACATGTTTGTCTTTTTATTGACTAAATAAGCTCTAATAATTCAAGATAAGTTAAAACAAAAGAAGTTCAGACTTAATCAAAACATTTCTCACCAGTACAGAAAAAAATAAGCTGAACAGAACATAGCCTAAAATGTTGGACTAGAACAGCATTAGCATAGGCAGAATTTTCACACTCAAGACAAGGCTAGTCTTTCTACAGACAAACCAGTTTACATAACATAGATAACTGACCCTTGTAAATATGACGTAAATACGCAATGACAAAATTTACATCTGCAATCCAAAAAGCAAGAGCTAACCTTTGTACAAGAATGGTCCTGCAGATCAACAAATATCTCACCACAAGAGTCACGGCAATCAACTGAATAAAATGCAATGCGCTTCGACAACTTCCGGCATTTCTCATTGATTGCTTTCTGAAATTAGAGAGCACCAACAGGAAGAAGAATGTATGTCAAGTGCCATCAATATTACATGAAGATGCAGAACATCTTGGGGTGCTACAAACTACACAGAAAAATATGCAATGAAATATGTCTAGTCTACCTTTGTGCTTAGAGAGGAATTGCTGACTATAATAACATCAAACTTCTCAAAAAAATCTGTACTGAGACTTGACAAGTCACCTGCAAGTATAAACTTTATTATAAACCTTCTCACCAGAAAACCTATATGGGTTATATCAATTGAAAGTTTGGAACTCCGAAGAGAAACTTATCACTTGGATAAATGATAGTTTGATACAAATAAATTAGTTGGATAGTTAGTGTAGCTTGCTTTTAGTAATTTCTGAATATGAAGGCAGAAATCAGCAAAACCTTGTTCTCAAAGAGTCATATTATCCAATTCCCTAAATACTAACAAGAGCTAAAGAGAACCCTATCTTGTGTCCTTGACAGCTTCTTTAACTTCCTTGACTCCCGGCAGAATTAGCAATGACCATTGATGCAACTCTTCGATACTGTAACTTTAAAAGAGGACATTCTTTCTTATCTAATTAAATCCAATATTTTGAGGTGGAGTCTTGATTCCAAAATTCCAAGCGAAATCAATACTGAAAAGTAAAACAGATACCTGTCCACCTGCTAAATTATCCATTAGATGACTAAACCCTTCCTATAATGTTCAGCAACATCACAAAAATAGTAGAACACTCCCTTTGTTGTTGATTAATTGTTCCACTTTAACATTTAAACTACTCATATGTCTTGCATTGACTATAATTTTCCACAAATATATAAAAACAAATATTATTGAATTTGTCCCAACGTATATTTTCAAAACATCAACTTTATAATTTTAATTATAAATCAACAAAAGAAAGTAATGGTTAAAGTTGTGTATTGGAAAGGTGAAAACCAAATTAATAAAAACAAAGGGAGTAATTATAGTCGGCAAAGGTTCCACCTTTATGCCTCACAACTCAACCTGTATTGCCATGCACTAAAAATTCCCCTCCTTCCAGAGAAACATGTAAACCTCCTTCCTCTTAATCAACAAGTCGAAGGTATGACCAACCTTGCTCTTGTCATTACTCACCTCCTTCCTGAGAAACATGCAACCCTCATTTCTCTCACAATACCTTCCATAATGAACAAGTCAAAGTTATGAGCAACATTCTTGTTGTCATCACCACAACATCATTCTGTCAAACCAAGATACCGTGGCCACATTAACAATTTTATACAAGCAATAACACGTGCCAAAATGTTGTCATGATCTATTATTCAGAGTAAAATGTCATAGACTGATAGACTTGAGGTCAAGGACCAAGTGAAGCAACCTTGAAAATAGTGTCAGGCTTTCTGGCTGAAGAAAGTTACAAAACAGTCCATGCCATGGCTTAGTCAAAAGCAGATAACTTTAACTAAAAGTCTAAGTGTCTCTATACACTACACTATCCATTTTATGATGACAAGATCTTCTCATATGCATGTCCAACAGTTTGCTTGGACAGTTGGATGTATAAGCTTGACTATAATCCTTAAAACTAATAGATAACCGAAATAAAGGTAAACTTTCCATCATGAAAACTGTTAATGAAACGGAGAGTCCAAATAAAACAGCTTCTCCCTTTTGTCAATATGGCTAATCAGCAAGCTATGGCTCTCTTATGGAATAAAAACTTGACATTATTGACCAACAGTGTGTCTTGAGAACTTGGATTTCAAGAGGCAAACTCTGATAAAGTGCAGAAAACTTTAGATGTCTAAGTTATACTATGTTTGTTTTATACGAGTAAGGAAATATTCAAGTTATATTTGGACTATTTAGTTTTCCCTTCAAAACTGATGGAATTAATCTAAAATAAAAAAAATAAAAACTTTTTAGTTCTTCATTAAACTTGTTATTCTCTTTTACAATCAAATAATAGAAGGATATGTATATTATTACTTATCACACATTAAATAAACAAACTAAAACTGATAATTTACACGGTTCTGCTTTAATTACATTCCTAAATCTTTTAGAAAGGCCCTGCTACATAGCTACAGCTATATTTGGCTACAACTCCGTCGCAAGGAGTAAGATTAGCCAACAACCCAAACTCTTGTTTTACAAAAGAAATCAAAGTTCAAAACTTAACAACTAAGTGTCTTTTCTGAATTTCATGAAACCCAATACAGTAACCAACAACAGATAAATTATAGAACTTGAACAGAATAAAAGAAAGAGCATAAATAAGGTACACGGTATTTCCCAAATTGCATACCTTTTTCCACAGAGACATGAACCATTGGGTTGAAATCCTTCAAAGAGTCGCAACAAACCTCTGCAATAGAGCGCCCTGCAAAGAGCTTCTCATCTGGAGTTATTAAAAAGTTAGCATTCAGCGCTTCTTCCGTCACTGGACTATCGTCCACTAATGTAAGACTTCCAACACCAGCTAACACAATGTTCTTGCAGACCTGCAATGTACTCAATGACACCAGCATATAAAATATTTGTAACATCTTCGTTTTTTGCATGAAGAAAAAATTCACAAAGGATAAGAAAGAAACCTCAGCAACTGTTCCCTTCATCCCACCAACCAGCACATGGGCTTTACTCAGCCTACAACACAAAACCAATCAATCATCAAACTTACAAGCATTTATGTGTAAACTGTCAATAATCATTATCAATAAAAACACTACCTCCTCCAATAAAATGAACCCATCTTTAGAAGATCATGAAAATGTAGTTGTGACCTTTGGTAAGAACTTTCAATCCCTCACAAACTTGAATAAAACCACGCAATTTTTCACAAAACACGCAATCTTACTTAAAATACCAGAAAACAATGCATTATCCATATCACACCATATGAGTATCTCCTTCGTGTGTAAACTGCTGATAAACATTCTACTTTGACAAAACAAACACACTCCCTCCAACAATGTATTAATGATCTTTACAAGCATATTTCTACTCCTAACAAATATAGCTAACACCAAACAAATTTTGCACAAAAACAAACAACTTTACTTAAAATTACCAGAAAACTATGCATATTCATGTGGGCATCTCCTAAAAGTATAGCATGAGTTATATTAGACACAATTCGAACAATTTTCTTACAAAACATTTAAGTTAATTCACTAATATTCAGAGTTAAATTTTGTTCAAAACATTGCACACAATTAAGCATATTAAAATCAATCATAATCATGAATTTATAAAATAACAGCAAAATTAACATTAATATTAATAATAATCAATTTGGGTATACCTTCGTTGAGCATCAGCACCCCATACCCTAATTTGACGATCATAAAGCGCAGTTTCTTGCTCTGTTAACGCATCTCCATCCATTTTCTGAAAATCAACCCTAAAAATTACAACTAAAATTAGCCCTAAAATCAACAAATTGTAACAAAATTTAAATAATTTTAACAATAAACGAGATCAAACTAAAAATTGCAGAAGAACTATACAAAAAAAAAGTAAGAATTATGGGGAAAAAATGGAATAAAGAACTCACAGGATTAAGAAATGGAGAGAAAGTGTTAATGGGTGAGTGACGAATGAAATTCCAAGCAGCGGGAAGTGAAAGTGTGGAAACGTTTATTTGGTTGGGGTTTATTCCGTCTTTTGTTGTGTTCTACTGTTGGTCAACAACTGCTTTTCCAAGTTTGACTTTAGTCTTTGGTATTGGCGCGATGTCAAAAACTGACTCGATCTAACTAAATTCAACCTGATTTGGAAGTAATTTGATTTGGGATTCGATTTGGATTAACACTATGATTTAACGCGAATTAAACTCGATCTATACTTAACCTAGATAGATTTGGCCAAATCCAACCTAATGACCCGAATTTACGCTACTAACAAGTTCGACAAAATTACTAAGAGTCGAGTTAGATGTTAGTGGATATCGAATGCCAATAGGTAGATATTATACACAAATATTTAATAACATCCAATTTACACTAAATTAGTGTAATTCGGGTTGGACAACTTTAATTTTTTCTCACTTACCTCAACTCTAAGCAATGAAGTCAACACCTAAATCAGCCGCACCACCACCGCCACCACCTCAAACACCCACACAACTCTTCAAAACCTGCAAATCAAACAAAGGCATAGCAGTTGCTACCAGACTACAGGTATGGCAGTCCAGTAGGAGTAATGAATTAACTTCCCGTCATGGCGGAGCTTAAGAATCAAAGCTTAAACATAATATGTTGCTTTTATGCATCGGATTCTTCAACTCAGAAATAAAACCTTCCCGTCATCAATTATATAATTATATTATTCGAGTAATACAGCCTACACAGGTGAGAATAAAAAGTATTTCTTAGTTGCAATATCTTGCATGTCTTGGCAACATTAACATTATCGAGCATAGTAACATGCACATGCAATTTATTTTTGTTGTTATGTGATGTGGATCTTTATTATTTTGATTTGTTTGAGTAATTATACTATTTTTCATGACTATTGTTAATTTTGTGTTTATTTTTGTTTATTTTGATACTCTGTTCTTGTGAAGAAAAAAAAAAGGTCATCTTTGTGAAGGAAAAAAAAAGATCACTTTTATAAAAAAAAAAAAAGGGTCACTTTTGTAAAAAAAAAAAAAAAAAGTCACTTTTGTAAAAAAAAAAGGGTCACTTTTGTGAATAAAAAATATGGGTCACTTTTGTTAAAAAAAAAAAGTCACTTTTGTAAGAAAAAAGGGTCATTTTTCGCAAAATATTCGATGTACAATAAAATTATTGTAAATCGGGGCCATACAAAAGTTTTTGGATATTATATACCACCTCTAATCCAATTTACTCGCAACAATTTCCTAAAATGAATGGTTCAATTTACTCACAACAAACTTGTTTCTTTCCTTTTTTAAAAGGATTTTTTGGATTGTAATTGACCAATATAATCTTACCTTTTTTTAAAAAAAATAACCTTATTAAATTACAAATCTGATTTCATTAGATTAAACCTCAAAATTAATTAATTAAACCCTCATCCCCTTTAATTTTCTCTCTCCTCCTCCAACCTCATTTTCATGGTGGCTTGGTGGTCTTAAGAGCGGCGGGGTTTGTTAGTAAATAATAAAGAGAGTGAGTTTTCTATCTCCTCCTTCCTCGTGGTTTCAAATCAGCGACCTTGTGGTTTCAAACTTGGCGGGTTTCCGATCGAGGGCTTTGGTGGGTTGGTGGTTTCGATGTTGGTCGGTTGGTTTCGATATTGTGGGTGCATTGGGTGGTAGATGGTAGTTTGTGGGTGCGTCGGTGGTAGATCGTGCTAGGTGCGTCGATGGTAAATCGTGCTGGGTGTATCGGTGATGCTGGTGATGCAAGGTTCGTGGGGTTCGATGCTGGGTGGTTTCGGTGATGTCGTGTGGTGGTGGTGGGTGGTCTCGGTGATGCTTGGTGGTGTCGGTGGTGGCGGGTTATTCCCTTATTTTTCCATAATCATACTTCCTATATTTTGCCTTGGTTTCCGTAAACATGTCATTTGTTGCGAGTAAATTGTACCGCAAGTAGTATAACGGTCAAAATAGTTTTATTTTTGGTGAAAATATTCGACCAAAAAAAAAACCTGCTAATAAGTAATTTTAATAATGGAAATTTAGTAGCTTTTGACAATCACTACTCTAAAAAAGGACAATGAAACAACACTATTTCAAAAGCTAAATTGCTATCTAAATTTGTTGTTCAACACACCCTACATTCACCTATATTTGTGGTTGAATTTTTACAATAATTGACTAGTTTATTCCGAGTATACCAACTTGTATACTTTTGTGGATAAATAATTGATATTATAGGTTATCTTGCGCCCCAGAGAGTAATGCCAATACTTTCAATACAATAAGTGAAGAGACTAATCATAGTCAGGTCTTGAATTCATCATAACTAACTTTGATAACAAAACATAATGAATTGTGTTTTAACACTATGTTTGGACTTAGAGGGGAAGAGAAATGAAAGGGATGGAATAGAAAGGGAATGAAAGATTCATTTTCTCTCTTTCTATATAACACAAATTTGTCTAATGTTGAAAAGAATTTGAGGGGAAATGTAGCTTTACGTATTCCCACCTCTTCCTTTCCTTCCTTTCATTCCGTCCCTTTCTCTTCTACTTTGCTACCCTAACAAACCGTGATAATCAATGTTTTTTTAAAAAGTTTTTACTATTGTCTCTCTTTATATTAGTAAACTTAAATAGCTTTTAGAGTTTCACAACTTGATTAACGAAGAAGTGCGAACACAAAAAATAATCTTATTATTTATGCACACTCAAGAGCCAAAATTTGGAAATAAGGGTCATTTCAATCATGATTTCATGAGTTAGAATGTGTATCAATGCTGAGAGTGTAAGACACCTTTGCAATTGAGAATGAATTGTGATGAAGACACTATTGTTTTTTACAATTGTATTTCCTACTAGTGTGTAAGGAATAAGGGAGATACGTCTAATTTAAGTCTTAAAAATGCGACTAAGAACCAAGTCTACTCGATAACCTTCCCTAAAACTCATTGATGTAGACTGTAATTTGGTTAATTGAAAGATCTATTACAAAATTTGTAACTCCATCTACTAGCTGGGTGAGTTATCCTTCTCCAACAACTTTCAATATTGTTCCTATTACTATCGTGGATGCAAACCTTCTTATGGATTTGATTCAATTTGACTTTTAATTTCATACTTTCAAATTCAAGAATTTTGTCTTGTACTCCTTTATTAATGATGCTCAAGGCAGGTTTTGAATGACCTATGGCGGGTCAAATAAGTAGATAGTTCGAACCATAATTCTCATGGTTATTTTTGTATTATACATGCAATAGCAACAACCTTCACATAATTTATTTTAAATTCCTTATCTCCATGTCTAAACCTCTAACAAAGGTATTCTTATCAGAGCACTGTTCTCAAATACATTGCATATACTTCCTCCGTTAACTATTATTTGCAACATATACTTTAAATGGATGCTAACTGTTTGGGTACTAAAATGGTCATACACATTTTAGCCTTAGGTAATTCTACCCATAGAAGCCCAAAGGGCATAAAAAGGTCTACAAGGCTCCAAATAAGTCAAATGCATCTATATGGCCTACAACGGCCCATATATGTACTTTTAGGGCTCACAAACCCACTATGTACTCCTATATATACCCCTCTAGGGGTCAAAGGTAAACGAGGTCACTCTTATCATCTAAGATGACCATACTCCTCCACTCTCTCACCTAAACTCCTCTCAAAATATGCATTGTTTGGCGACTAACTTGGGCGTCGGAGGCTTCGCCCCGGGGTCCACCCCCGGGGCCCGGGGTTCATTTTGCAGGTCCATTAAAGGCCCAAATTAATTTGAGGTCCTCAGGCGCCCCTCCAAGGTTCGGTTAGCTCATTTTTTTCCGAAACACTAACTATTATGTGCAACAAATGTTTTCTTTCCTTTTAAGGTTATCATTTCTCTCAATCTCTCTCCTTATCACATGCACTCAATTTTTCTCTCTTCATTTTACACTCACAAACAAATTTTGCCTAGGAGTCCGCAAACACCTCCTTTGTTACAAATAATAGTTAACGGAGGAAGTATATTTTTTACAGACCACATTATAAATTTCTGTATTGAAATTACCTTCACACACTAGTTACTACATTTTCTCATATACCCATGCATTTATTTCAATAAGTCATGCTCAAACTATTACAACCACATATATAATCGAATCTACTAATTAGTTGTTGACTTAATGGTAAAAACTGAGAGTTTCTCTACAATAAATCACATTTTAAAATAATCTCCCCATGACTCTTCCCCCTACTAGTAATTTGCAATGCCCTTGTAACTCATTTGGACAAAAAAAAAAAAAAAAAAAAAAATTTCATTTGAATCCAAAGAAACAGAACCTGGATCCAACTTATAAAGTGCTAGTTTAGGACATTGAAAAACTTTTGTATAAACCCGATTTACACTAATATTATTGTACATCAAGCTATATAAAGGTAACTTTTAGCTAATTTTAGGGTAACTTTTTGTTCTTTTTTGGGTAACTTTAAACATAATACAATTTTTGTATAAAAAGATAACAAGAAAAGTTTTATAAAGGTAATTTAGTTACACTCAATCACTAATAATTGATTTTTAGTCATTTAAAATGTGATTCTTTACTAATAAAGCGTATATAATTTTTATTTGTATTGGGTTAATTTTATGCATATTGGGCTAATCTAATATATATAAATAAAGTAGGCATTTTTCGAAATCATTCAGGGCGCCACATAAGAAAAGTAAATATTTCGTCCAATGATAAATTAGATTTGTATTTTAATTTTGAATAAAATAATTGTATCGCCACGTAGGTAAAAGTAGCGAATAAGGTATGGTATTTATCTTATAAAATTTTAACGCCACATAAAAAAATTGTATCGCCACGTAGGTAAAAGTAGCGAATAAGATATGATATTTATCTTATAAAATTTTAATGCCACGTGGATGAAAAACCACAAATTTTATTTATCATTATCTTTATTTATCTTATAATAATTTTCATCTATCATTATCTTTATTTGTCTTATAATAATTTTTTTTTTAAAAAAAATTTCTTAAAAAGAAAAGTGCACAAATTTTACCAACGTAATCTAGCTTGTGACACTATATCACAAATACTAAATAATACCTCCGAAAAAAAAATTATATTTAAATGATAAAGTATCATTATAAGATAAATTTTGATAGTGTTTATGATAAGAAATTAAAATTGTTCATTAATCATAATTAAATTAAATTTTTTATACCTTCTGTTATAAATTGACACATATACGACACCAACAAAATTTCATATTTATACAAAATTCGCATCTAGAGAATTTTGTATTGGTAATTTTATGTCAGTTTTAGGTCATCAATGGTAGGGTACTTTTTAGCTTAATTTCATATGTTTATGTTTTGTTTGATGAATTTCGTTTTTACATGCAGATTAGAGAATTAAATTCGAGCAAAAATGATTAAAAATTCAAAGTACGTGTTTTTCACCTGTTTGATGTACTAAATTTCTGGAAACAAAATAGCTTAATAAGTCTGGATATGGTAATATTGGATGAAGAGGTATTTTTAAAAACAAATATTGTGATTTGGATTGCATAATCAACTTATTAAATTAATTTAATTTCTTATTTTTAATTTCAGGGTGATTACACAAGTTCATGCCTCAATTTAAAGCCAATTGTGTTCAACATTTTCGTCCAAACTTGATTGAAGACTATGAAATGTTTACTCTATTAGAAACTTTTCAGTCGTTCCAAATAATAAGCAATATCGCGTTGTCATATCGACAACAAAATAATGATTCAATAATTAATGACGAAAAAATTCCAATGCATAGATTTAATTTTATACATTTACAATTTTTAGATCTATTTCGCAACAATTATGTCGATATTTTTTATTAGGTTTTAATAATATTCTTACATATATTTGTGTGTATCTAATAATTTTTTTTACATTTTGCTTATGTGTAATTTTTTTAATGTTCTTATTGAAATATTTATTAGGAAAAACAAGTTTATGTAAAGCTTTGGAATAATATTTTGTTGAGCATACGAAACAGAAAAATCAACTTAAGTTTGTTTTTTTTTTTAAAAAAATTATTCTTATTCATTAGTCAAGTATGCAAAACTTGAATTTGTTAAATTGAAATAAACTATGAAAATATTATCTCATTCGTCGGGTGGTTAAATAAAATCATTTAGATCGATCAAAAGATTTTTTTAATTCTATTAAAAAAAATTAATTTTTTAAATTAATTTTTAAAAATATTCTACTTCTAATATAAAAGATAATAAGAAATTACAAAATAATATACAAAATGAAATACAAAAAAACTGTGCATCGCACGGGCTTACATCTAGTTTTTATTTATTTTCAAGGGTAACTTTTGATCATTTTAAGCTATATTTATAATGAATGTACAATAATTATTATACACCCGATTATTTTAAAAGTTTGTGTATGGGCATTAATCCAATAAATAAAAGAATTTCAGCCCATTTTAATCTCAAATACCCAGATCCATATTGTTCAGCCCAATTCCTCCCCAACTACAGAAACCCTGAACTAGGCTCATATATATACAAAAATAATACCACCCAAAATGATGCTTTGAGTCTTCTTCTTCATTGTTAGGGTTTATCAACACCAGATCTTCCTGCCGCCTGCAACAATGGTACTCACTCTCTCATTTCTCTTGCTGTTAATCTTACGATTCGTTTCATTTTTTTGAAAAAAAATAAAAAAATCAGTGAATTATTTTCACTTTTTCGGCTTGATTATCATCTATCATCAATTTTTGAGGATATTTTTTTTTTTTATTAATTTTTGATATACAGAAGTTAGATTTCGTGGAATGAGACTAATTTTTGCTTCGATTTTTGCGATTTTTGTTTGAATTTATGTTGGATATTAAATAATCTTTGGATTATACAGATATTTGAAACTGGAAATTGTATAATTGTACTAAGTTTTGCTTTGATTTGTGCGATTTTTTTCCTTTCAATATAGTGTTTGAATTATGTAATACGGAATACTATAAATCGAAGCTATACTATTAGTAATTCCTGCTAATGAACTGGTTTCGTAGCTTAAATTTTGAAGCATTTGATTGTTTACGATCATGAAGAACTCTTAGTTTTAGTTACAAATAGTATCGATTAGACTCATTTTTATCCTAATTGCACGACATTGTAATGCTTTATTATTATTCTGATTCTGATTTTCTAGCTTATTTATTTGATCAATGTTTCTGCTGCAACTGTTGTTTTGTTATACGCTGTGTTGATATATGAATTACTTAGTTGTTGTGCATTGTTTATAAATACATGTTAAGATTAATATCTATCGCGATAGAAGATACCATCTTCTTATTATGAACAATTTTAGGTGTGCTGTATACATTTTTTGAGATTGTCTCTTTATTTTACTGAAGTTACATTTGAACACATCGGCTAACACTGGTTAAAGAACCTATCAATGTTAGGTTTTATTGTACTTAACCCTTTCGTAGGCCTTTAGTTTATCCGATAAGATTTGAAGTGGCTTCTGCAAATGTATTTGCATTTAATTTTGTGTTTCTCAGTGCAAACCTCCCTGAATTTTACCTGCACTAGTATTAGATATAGCTAGTAGGATTGACAATTGTAATCTAATCCTACTCCTTACGTCTTTGAGAAGTCCATTAATAGTATCAGATAGAATAGCAGCTCTCAAAGATCCGTGAGTTTCTTGTTGAGACTAACTCTCTTTTTCATTGGGACTTGTGGGGTGAGGGCTTTGGTATTTCCTGCTCTGATGTTTGATATTAATATGTATTTCTATCCAAATTACTCATTCAATTGGTTGATTTTGGCAATTGTGTTATCTTTTAGAACTTTGTCTGATTCGTACTGGTCTTTTGATGACAGGTGAATGTACCTAAGGTGAAGAAGACTTACTGCAAGAACAAGGAGTGCGGGAAGCACACCCAGCACAAGGTGACCCAGTACAAGAAGGGTAAGGATAGTTTGGCTGCCCAGGGAAAGAGACGTTATGACCGTAAACAATCTGGATATGGTGGTCAGACCAAGCCAGTCTTTCACAAGAAGGTAACTATTTTGTTTGATTAATGTAAAACTTGAATGTTACCTCAGCATTGTATATTGACATAGCTCGTGTATTATTGCTCAACAGGCCAAGACAACTAAGAAGATTGTGTTGAGGCTACAGTGCCAGTCATGCAAGCATGTCTCTCAGCACCCCATCAAGGTTTGTGTTTCAGTATACTGATTAATGATCTTATTCTTGTGTCTTGTAGTTATGTATTTGTGTTTTTGCTGACTATATGTGTCAACGGTGTTGTTTGTGCAGCGTTGCAAGCACTTTGAGATCGGTGGAGATAAGAAGGGAAAGGGAACTTCACTCTTTTAGATGTGTTATTATTGTGTTTCAGATTATTTAGTGAATGGTGAAACTTGTTATACCCATCTTCAAAGAATCACTAGAGTATTTTTGACGCCTATCATTTTAGTGTTCTTTGACAGGAATATATACTTGCTGAGTTGCTTTTACATTGTTACCCGACTGACTAGTCTATTTATCTACGAGTACTTAGTATGGTTATTTTTATGGGTGTTATTGTAGACTATAACAACCTCTCTGTATTTCGAATCTGAATGGATCACATTGGTTAATAGCTGTATAAATTAACAAGAACATCTGGATTCAGACTTACAAACTCGGTATCTGGCATCAAGAGGTTGATCATCTTTGAACAATTGAACGCAAATTATCTGCTGAAACAAGCTAATGTGCACATGCATGAGCTCTGCGTTTGCCATGTGCTCTTTGATAGTGGTCGTTGCGTTTGACGTGAAACATACCCTCTAATTTGGGTGATTTTTTTCTTAGCATTTTAATACTTATTTTTTTGACGAAACTAGCATTTTAATACTTCTTATGTTTTCGTTAACGCAACTGTTTGATCAACCGTATGGCTTTGAACATTCTTACTGTTCCTATTAAAAATAATACTTTCTCTGTTTTTTTTTATTTGACACGTTTATTTAGTTATGTTTGCCCTTGCATGATATTATATGGAGTACTTACTTTGATCTTAGTTAAAATTCTCATATTTGCGACTTTTTTAGGAAAATGAATAAAGAAAGGAAAAATATGGAATTTGATTAATTAAACGGGAATAAAAGAAAACATCAATGCCCGTGGCCTTGGAATCAACTATTACTTGTTTTAGCTGACAAGTTGTTAGCTAATATATGATGTGTTATAATTTTTCCAAGCACTCACATTTATTTTAGGGTGTAGGAATCACAAATTTTACCTAATTTTTACTTGAAATAATTTTGGGAAAACAACTATTTAGACTAATTTCAAAAGGTGGCCCTTACCACGATTATACCCATAAGCCCAAAGGTGAAAAGGTCTAAATATAATGCATTCAATTTGTGAATAAAACATGTAGAATTTCCTTCTAAATTAGACGGAATATTAATGTAGACACAACTAATAAAATTCAATTCAAATCGTAACAATTTTATCCCTCTCCAAACAATCTACCAACAAGTAAACAATTTACCAATTAATTAAAACCGCTATTTTTTTTTTTTCCATAGTTACACTACCAAATCATAAGCGAAAGCGATTTGACTCCTTAAACCAAAGCTTTACCAAAAGTCATTACACATGATGACAAAGACCACCAACATACCAACTTTTGTAGGCTTTTGATTAATTCTAATCAAGAACAATTTAAAAAAAAACCAAAATAGATAAAAGTAGATTTAAGCCATTCAACTATCAAACCTTTCCCAAGATTCTATTTCCAACTACCACCTATACAAATACATAGATACACTCAATTGTCTTGATTTTGATTTTTCTTCCCAACCAAAAACTTTATTATAAATCAATCAAATTATTCAAATATAATTAATACATGCTCTCCCACACACTTTGCACTTTCTACGTCACACACCCTTTTTTTAAATAATAATAATAATAAAAAAGAATTGAATAGAATAATAAAAAAAATATCAACATTTATTTTATTTGTTTCTTTTATAATTCAATTTTTGTCATTCTACCACGTCTCTCCTTCTTCTTCTTCGGGGGTTTCGAAGCTGCTCTCTTTGTATGCTTTGAAATCTCTCCTTTTCTCTCTCTACTTTCTCTCTCATCATTTTCCTTCGGAAAACTCTTCAATGGCGGAATCGAAGCTCGTTTTCTTGTCGATTTTGTTGCTGTTTTCTTTGCTTTTTAGCTGCGGAATCGCAGATTCTGGAAATTCGGAACTTATTGAGGAAGTTCGATCGGATGATTCTTCCGCTCTTAAGCTTGAATTCGATCAGCTTAAGTCTAAGATCCAACTTCTCGGTTAGGTTTTTGAATTTTAGTTTGTTTTCATTGATTTTTTTGATTGATTTTGATTGTAGTGACTGTTCTATATGTGTTTTTATTACTTTGAATTATGATTTTCGATATAAATTCTTAATTTTGATTAAGATTTCAATGTTAGTTGTGAATGATTCGATTTGATAAGGTTTTGATTTGTTATTGAAGTGAATGTTGATTGAATTTATGATTTTTATTTGTAGTAAAGCTGTTATTGAATTTTGAGTCGAAAGAGAAATTAGGGTTACAGATTGTAATTAAGCTTAGAGTATTCAATTGGAAGAGATAATATGTGTTTGGATATTGTGAAATAATAATCAAATTGTGATCTTGAAGTTTCACAAAGTAGTAGTTAAAGTTTACAATTATTATTACTATTCATTGATGAAACTGTTGGTAATAATGTGATGGATGATTGGTAGCCATCAAATTCCATTGATTGCGTCGAGACGTGGTAGTTTGTAGCAAAGCATTGTAAGCGATGTCACGTATTGAGGTAATGAGGTGCTTTCTTATTTGATAAGTGGACGCTGTTTGCTTGTTGTAGAGACTCGCCTTGACGAGAGCAATGTGAATTTGAAGAAAAAGGATGAGAAAATATCGGAATTGGAGGTTGTTATTCAGGAGAAGTCGGATGTTGTTGCATCGTTGCAAAGTGAGATTGAGAATGCTCAGGTTTGAATTGTGTTTATTGCTTATTTATTTATTTATTTATTTATTTATGTATTATTATTAATCTTGAGCATAGTTATGTTTTTGTATGCTTCAGATCATGGAGACACAGGGTGAGAATACTGAGAAAGTGCTAATGAGAATTTCTGTTGAATTTATGTTTAGACAGTAGACGTAGACGATAGACTAAATAAAAGTTTGGTTTAGACAATGCTGAAGAGATTTACGGGATTATTAATAGTTTGAACATAGTATTGATTCCGTATTTTTTTTTGTTTTTGTTTTTGTTGGTTCAGAAAAAGGGAACATCTGACGCTGAGGAGCGGGTTGGGAAGGCTCATGCTCGGGCTAGTGAGTTGCAAAAGCAGGTACTTAAAGGAAAATGCTATAAACCTTTTGGTCAGAATTAGAATCTTTAATAAGTGATTATTTGCATTCCTATGTTTCATAGGTTGACAAATTGAAGAAAGAAATTGAAGGTCAGAAAAAGGAAAAGGAGGCCTTGGAAACCCGAGCAATTGAATCAGAGAACAAAATTTCCGAATTGAGTTCTAAATTGGACAAGGTAAATTAGTGATTGTAAATTTGTAATGGCCATCTAAAGTCGGCAAATAAGTAGTAATTGGGTTAAAAAAAAATACAGTGCATCTACAGAGATCTAAGAGTTCTTTTGGTAAAGTAACTATGTAGTTTGCTCTTGTTTGATGGATGCATTTCTGGCTTTTTAACGGGTGTGAATTTTAATGACAAACTTTGGAAAATTCACTGCGTTTTGAGTTTAAGTGATGAGTTGAGTTAATATACTGTTCCTCTTGGAGAGTTGGAGTAGGTAATTATTTTCTCAACTTTTGCTTTATGTCTGATTGTACAGCTCCAGAAGATCAATGATGAACAGAAGAGCAGAATCCGTAAAACTGAGCGTGCTCTTCAAGTGGCAGAGGTATATGTTTTTGATGCTTCATGCCTGCCTTTTTTTTATTACTTATTTTTAGATAGATGAATTACCTTAGCATTTTGTTGATTTTATTTTGTTTTAAATTAATGCTATCAGGAAGAGATGATGAAGGCTAAGTCAGAGGCCACCACAAGGACTAAGGAGCTAATGGAGGTAAAGATTTGTTTGAAATTTTTTAACTTATGACTTCTGAGTTGTTGCTACAGTCAGCCTGCTTGGTTCCAGTTTTATACTGTCGAATTTACTAAATTTAAGGGTTGCATTGGAATTTTTCTTTGGAAAATGTTCTTACTTAGTAGTTTGTATTGACACGCTAACATATGTTTAGTTTTTTTTTTTTTTTTTTTTTTTTTTTTTTTTTTTTTTAACTTATGTTCCTTTTGGGTGCATGTATTCCCTTTTGGGTGTCTCAAAACATTGTGCTTGTTTCTATTATTTTCTTTATTTACATAATATTACCATAATACACCTACTTTTATTTTTACCTTTAACATATAAGGTCCCATACATTTCCCTGAGTTTTCATGTCATTATTTACTATTGTTCCCCATATAAGATAGCCACATATCCAAAGATTTATTAAATGTCATTTTATGTATTTCTTACTTAAGAATATTACACTCTCCCTTTACTATCCTTAATTCACATGAAAGATGAGAAATGGGCACTATATATATTATGGGACAAAGGGAGTAATATAGTTTTTAAAATTACTGAGGTGCAATCGAGTAATTTGATAGGCCTTTGGCATTGTTGTTAGATCTAGATATCCCTTTATGATACTTAGTTATATTCTGACCATTTTAGCAGCATTTGTTGCTATAGGTTAGTTTGCAGTTAAGTTTGTAGCTTTTAAGATCATACGTAGATCATTTTTATGCCTTTTTGCTGTGAAAGGGAAGGTTGGAAAATTATCTCTACAATGGATTTTCTTGTCGTTAATTCCTTTCGTTGCAAAATGTCGTATGTATTGATGCATAGTTGTCTCTTAAATTGTGGGTTTGATTCTTGGTGTCAGACTACACATGTTGCAAATATCGTAGTTTTAGAATTATGAAAAAGAGGTATTCATGACACGATTTCTATCAAGGTTTAGGACCTATTTGACCAATATACATGTGATTTTTATTTCCCCATTCCAAGGTTGAGGCAATGTGTATATGATAAAGGTAGTAACATAATTCCTTCAGAAATTGGTTTGGATTGCAGTACTATCCTTTATCACTAGGAATTACACTCTTTAACTCTAGACCTTGTTAGGGTCCTGCTGATTGCCGAGGCTAATTTTTTTATAACAGTAGTCAGTAGATGTAGTATCATAGAAGCACTGCTTATGCAGGCATAATAAGATACTAGTGTGCTTTTGAAAGTTACTGAGATGTGTTCCTAAAATAATACTCAAAGCTCTTTGGAAATATACTACCTATTATTCTTTATGGTATAATGTGAGAAAATTTGATCATTTTTGTCCAGAGCTCAAGTAGCTTGGTCTTCTCCATAATGATGGTTTTAGGCTTTAACAACAAAAATTTGAAAGCTCGGACCTATTGTGTAGCTAAAACCTTAGGATGCATCTTCTTTAAGGATTTGATTGATAAGTTCATGATTTTGTAAATAATTAAAAGATAATTTAGCAAAAATGTGGAAAAATGATTGACTATCTTGTTTCAAGGTCATATATGACTTGTTTATTGAAAGTTTGAAACATATAAAGCTGCAAACTTTTCACATCTAATTCATTTTAGAATGAGTTTTTGAAATTGATGATTGTTTGGAGCCTATTCAATCTTGATTGTTGATTTTGATCTTATCGATGTCTAGGTGCATGATGCATGGCTTCCACCATGGTTCTTGGATCATGCGCTTCGTTCTTGGGTAAACTAATTGTCCTTGTTTCCATTCTTTAACCTGTACTATCTGTTATTATTACTGACATTTCTCTACTGTAGTCTTTCATAAAGGTTGAGTGGAATGAGCATGGAAAACCTGTTATGGAGGTTTTGGTTCAGAAGGTAATGTTGTGATATCCATGTTTTATCGTTTAACCACGTTAGTAATTTTTTGTTTGTTGCTGGTTCTAGATACTAGATAGTCATGCAATTTATAGAAGTGTATTCAGAACTTACCAACTCACTGCTTTTGTAATGTTTTTGCCAGACATTGGAGAAGAAGGACAAAGCTGAAAAATGGGCAGAACCTCACATTGAAAATATTAAAACTGTAAGTCACCAGGGAATATTAATGTCAATTTTAATGTGTGTAATTGTTGTGCATGCCTTTATTTTGTAGTCTACTTTCATGAATATTTCCAGTTGATTGATCTAATTAATTTGTATGCATGAGCGATAACACTGGCATCTTGAACTCTGCTTATGCTTCATATTACCATTTTTATATTCACTTTATTTCTATCATGGACACTCATAACCTGGTTTAAATTTTGAAGAAATGGGTCCCATTCGTGAAGGAGCAATGGGTCATGGCAACAGAGTTTGTTGAACCCCATATTCAGACGCTGACTGCTAAGTCTGCTGAGGCATTTGAGGCATCTAAGAATTCCGTTAAGCCACACATCACTAAAGCACAGGAGTTGGCAGACCCTTACTATCAGGTATTTTAAGTCTTATTTTGTTTATTTATATATTTATTTTTACCTCAGATAATGTAGTTTGCTTAGACAAGCTCTGTACTATGCCAGGAAGTGAAGAAAGTAAGTAAGCCATATATTGATCATGTTGCCACTGTGGCAAAGCCTCATGTCGAAAAAGCAAGAACTGCTTTGAAGCCGTATACTATGAAGGCAGTCCATGTCTATGGGAAATTTCTAGAATCAGCAACTACGTATCATCAACAGGTATCTTATGTAGTTGTTTTTTCTAAGCCTCTTCACTCAATTTAAATTAGTAAAAGTATATTAAGCCATTCCCAAGAAGTAATGATGAATAAATACTTTGTGGTAAATGGGACAGTGAGATTGCCAACCATATGTAATGTAGTAAATGCCACTTGGGCATAGTGGGCTAGGTAATCTTGAAGAGTATGGCTTAGATACAAGCTCCTATGTTTGTGTTTTATGCTTAGTTGCAATGTGATGTCTAAATTAGGTTGTTGTGTTTAATAGCTGTTCCAAATTTCATGCTTAATGGGAGTGAAATGGTCATACTTGAATAGAGTTTGTTTTTGGTAGTTAATTGATTTTGCAGTCTACTTGTACAGGACAGAGTTCTAGCTCTAGTGCTCTACTCTTGTGGCTATGCAGCAGTGATATTCTAGTGGTTTATCTTGCCAATATTTGGAAGTCAAGGATGAGCCTCACTTTAGAAAAATAGTGTCTATCATTAACATGATTGTTTACCCTCTTGTTGACATTAGAGGCCTTACGTTTTGCATGGATCAGTCAGATTCCCATCCTAAGGAATTGGAAAGCTTGACCAGTTAGGAAGTTGGACAAGACCCCAATTTATTGATGTGTAAAGCTCTGCTAAATAATTTGACCTTGTGAGCGTCAGATTGGGTTCATATGAAAATTTTGATATCATTCTTGTTTGAGGGTTAAAACTAGAGACTTATTTGTTGATTTTCTCATTGACTAAGGCCTAAGCCTCGTAACTTTTCAGTGTCTGTTGCATTCAACTTTGCCCGTAAACTTCAAATGATTCCCCAAGCCTTTGAACTGTTGTGCCCTATGTATATAGAAGTGGCAGATTGGTTGTGAGTTTCCATAGTGGCTGTGATAATTCCGTTGGAACCATTCTCCTGTTAAAGAAACTTTTAACTTAGGCATGGCTTTGCAAAGAAAATCTTCATCAGGACTCCTGTGGCATTTTCAATTCAGGAAAATTGTGGAGTTTGTGTTAGGCTTAATCCTTTTTTTTTTTTCCTTTCCCTTGTCCAGGTGTAGTAGGGGTGGTTGCAAGTTTTATGGTTAACTCTTTACTATATTTAGTGAAATAGGAATAAATAAAGAAGCATTACATGTTCAAAGATATGATAAAGTTAGTAGTACTTTAGTTTTTTCATATGTGCTAATCTTGTGTAGTTGTGTACTAGTGTATTAAGGAATAATTGTCACAATAAAGTGGTATATTAAATTGCTGGTGTTGGCTTAGGTAGAGCTAACTTTCACTCCCATTCCCACTCCCACTCCCACTTGATGTTTCACTTGCACTGTACATGTAACTTGTGGCGATAGAACTGGAGAGGAGTGTTTTTCAATTAATTGTGGTGTTTCTGGATTGACTGTTGACGTTGGCAATGAAATTGTGAACAGACATTTGTAGGGTTGTATTTTGTATGTGTTTGACTATCCTATGTTTGTTGCTCGAAAAATGACAGCCTTTTGTGCCTTGAGTGTGGTCAGCACACACCACTTTGTTCGATTAGGTCGCAATCATAACTTCTTTAATTTCTGATGGTTTGAAATATCTACAATAACATAATAAGCTTTTCTGTTATACTTTGGGCGGTGTAGGAGGTTAAGAACTTCAGAGGATATGCTTTTTTCAAAAAAAAAAATTAATAATAATTAAAATAATAATCAGAAGAGATACTTGTGCATGCAGTTTTTGAGAGGCTCTTTTAGAAACTAGCCTTGTCCCTGTTAGGCAACTTTACTTTACTGCAAAACAGCAAAAGTAAAGGACCTTTTATCAAGAACGTCTTTGACTGTTTAGAGGGTGGGATTCCTTTTGTAATTGATTCAGGGACAGATGTGCAAATAATGTAACTTGGGGAAGGTGAAATAGGCTATGCAAGAAACGTGTGCCCAATGTAACCGGGTTACCCTTTTTTAGTGGAAGTCCACCTGTCCTGTTATTTCCATGAACAACTGAGAACACAAATCAAAATTTTCAGGTGGTCTAGGCTTGTCATTTTCTGTCCATTTGTGTTATGCACTATGCATAGAAGTAGAGTGAGTTTTTTTAGTGGAAGTTTCAGAAGTGAAAGCATCAATTGTTTAAATACGGTCTTGGGAAGTCATCATCCATTATGTACTTTTGGGTTTGAAGGCAGAGAAACTATCTCTTCATTTCAAGACTTGAAATTCCACCGTAGTTCTGCTCATTATTAATCTCTTCATACTGCAATCATTATCTTAGCCCCTGCCATATTATTTTATATATTTATTTATTTATTTATTTTACAATTTTAAAATTAGTTTATTCTCACATTGTAATGGGATTGGTAGGTCCAATCTGCAGTTCATGAAAAGATGCAGCAACATGAGGTTACAAGACATCTAGCAACAAAGGAGTTGGTTTGGTTTTTGGTAATTTCCATTCGGATCCTGTTGTTTCAGTTTGCTGGTCCATATATATATTTGTTGAATTTAAAGCTTATTACTGGTATGATTTTCTCCTCTTAGGCCTCTGCTCTTTTGGTCCTTCCTGTGATTTTTTTATCTAAAATTTGCTCAGCGATGTTCTGGTAAGTTTAAAGTTCTATTCCACTCTAATTTAGAACCTAGGAAAATCAGATATTCAGATTAAAAATGAAGATGTACTATGAATATTACTGAATTAATTTTTTTATTGGATTCATCTTTGTTTTGGTTGGTGCAGCAAAAAATCAGTGAAGCCTGCTCGCAATACTCAAGCTCATCATGCCCGCCGAAAGAATAAAAGGGGACATTCAGACAAATAGATTATCAGCATCTAGTTTGATTTGCTTTTGTGGCACGTCTGAGGTAGTTTGCCACCATTGCTTGTTATATGCTGTTCTTGGAATGTTGGTCTATTGCGTAGTTTGTTATTTACATAGTCCAGTTATTGTTGCTTTTGGACCCCTTTTTATCTATTGATCTGCTATGGTGGAAGGGGCCGTGGAACTGGTATTTGATAGGAGTAATGGGAGATTGGGAGTGAGTGTCACAACACTACGTCACGACTTGTAGGCTGTAGCCTGTCACAGCACCTCGTCACAAGCTCCCTTGTTACACCCATATGATTGCTCTTGTAACTCTTCTCCTTGCTTGTATGTGTGTGTAGTTGATGAGTTACAAGAGGTGTTATGTCAAGAATTACAGCATGAGTTGTATTGGAGGTTACAAGAGGTGTTGTGACCATTATGTGTGTATTTGAACATGATTTATATCCATGAATGTTTCGATGAATGCGTTCATTTTCTCTGTGCCTTTTCCAAGGATGATGAAGTATTATTCTGTCTTGTAAATTTCTGCATGTTTTAACTATGATGATTAGATTATTCTTCTCGTCGTATAAGTCTTTCTCACCAATCCGACAGATTGATATATTAACAGTCATGGCATCTCTCATTCGTTTCTGCTGTTTTTTCGTGTTGCAGGCTGAAATGAAGTTTTAGAAGATTTTACAGTCATTGATGTGCTGCATCAATCATCCCCCGAAGGAGGTTTCTGTGCTAGGCACAATTTTCTTTGTATTGTTGATTCTTTTGTGAAAAATTGTCTAGTAACTTATGTCGATAATGGAGCCGGAAGCTGTACTATCAACATAATAGGTTGCTTATGTTTGGATGACGATGTTTCTCTTCTCAATTTTAACCTCCTGGGTTTGTAATTTTCTCCTACACATTGCTAGGTTACAGTCGTAGATAGCCTTTTTTTAGGGATTAGGTGATTTCCACTATATCATAGAATATCTGTCGAGGACTAGAAAATATCATCTGTTGTATTATGGTAAAGACTAGTATATCTTTTTTTGAAAACTTAAGACTAGTATGTCTTGTTGGGTAATTTTTTTTTTTTTGGTGCAGCAGGCCACACCGTGTGGCCTGCTGCCAAGTCAGTAAAAATAACGGATTATGCGCGTATAACGGGGTTACTGTTCACTCGTATAACGGGGTTACTGGTTTTGTCAGGGTTACTTGTATTTTTTTTTTCAGAGATTACTTGTATTTTTTTTTAGAGGTTACTTGTATTTTTTTTTTTCAGAGGTTACTTGTATTTTGTTTTCAAGGGTTACTTGTATGGATTACTTATTCAAAGGTTACTTGTATTTTTTTTAGGGGTTACTTGTATATTTATTCAGGGGTTACTTGTATTTTTTTTTTTTCAGGGGTTACTTGTATGGATTACTTATTTAGGGGTTATTAGTTGTACTTTTTTTTTCAAGAGTTACTTGTATTTTTTTTTTCAGGGGTTACTTGTATTATTTTTTTTCATGGGTTACTTGCATGAGTTACTTATTCAAGGGTTACTTGTATGAATTACTTATTCAAGGGTTACTTGTCACTTATTCAAGGGTTGATTGTAAACCACATACCAAACCAGTAACACCCTACAAGTAACCCTTGAGCAAAACTAGTAACACCCTACAAGTAACCCCTAACCTAATTAATAACACCCTACAAGTAACCCTTGAGAAAGACTAGTAACACCCTACAAGTGACCCCTAACCAAACCGGCAACACCCTACAAGTAACCCTTGATCAAAACTAATAACACCCTACAAGTAACCCCTGACTAAAACCAGTAACACCCTACAAGTAACCCCTGACCAAAACCAGTAACACCCTACAAAACCAGTAACATCTTACATGTAACCCCTGACCAAACCAGTAATACCCTACAAGTACCCTTGACCAAACTAGTAACACCCTACAATTTTTGACGTAGAATATTCGTTTTAAGATTCCACGAAGAAAACGAGCTCACATTTCTTTGGTTCTCATCGATTTCACTACTTCAAATGTTGTTGATGATCTTAAGGATAATTAATCACAATTTTGTAAAGCAAATTGACATACAATTTCTACAATTTTGGGCTTTAATTGCAGCAATTTGGCAAAGAGGAGATAGAAAATGGATGGGGTAGAGATATGGTAGTTGGTAATGTGTGGTTTGGTTTGTAGATGAAGCTAAGAAAAGAGGAGAGAGAAAATGGGTAGAGTAGAGATATGGTTGTTGGTGATGTGTGGTTTGGCTTGGAGAAGAAGATAGGAAAAGAGGAGAGAGAAGAGTCGTGGTATTTAAAAAAAAAAATAATAATAGAAATTGTGGCTGGCCACACCATGTGGTCAGCCACATACAAAAATTTGTGATTAAGTATTTGTTTTACTCATATCAACTTAATCTTCTATTATCTTTTTTGAAAACTTATGATGTGACTTTGATGCCACAGGTTTAAGCCTTACAGTCTTCTTGTGCTTTGGAATCTTTCGGGCTATGTTTGATTAACCTTAGCTTTTTGTGTTTGATTTGATTTGATTTTATCTTTTGTTAATCTAACCAAAATGAATTTATTTTTTGTAATCTAATTTGATAAAACTTAGGCCGTATATGCTAATCTTTAAGGAAAAAATGTATTTAATGTGGTTATATTTGATTTTTATTAATATGTATTTTGTTATTACATTACTTTCATAATTTTATTGTTACATAATTAAAGATAGGATATTTAACGATTAAAAATCACATATAATACGATAAAGTGTGTTCAAAACTTATTTTTCCTAATTCCTTCAAAAAAAAAAAAAAACTTATTTTTCCTAATCTATTTTAATCAGAACTGAATAAGTACGTGTAATAAGGTGAACTAAACATAGCGTGAAATGTCAATTTAGTTAGGTGCAGAGACTTGATTTTGTAGTTTACATACAAGCTATTTTTTTAGACAGGTCATACAAGCTATTTGATGCTGTATACTTCACATTAAAGTAGTGACTAGACTTGGGGCATGTTCTCATTGACTAAACTCAGCTGAACTGAACTGAAATAAAATGAATACTTCATAAGAGAAGGAAATTAGGAGCTGAACTTATTAGAGCTGAACTGAACTGAAATGAACTTATTAGAGCTGAACTGAAAATAAACGTATGAGAACAAACCCTTATTATGTTTCAAAAAAAAAAAAAAAAAAAAAACTAGACTTATTTTTGCATAAGCTGCCCATTAGGTTGCTTAATCAGTTTTTTGACGATGAGATAGTTGGCTTAAAAAGAAGGGAAATATTATAGGTGGTATATAAGGAGTCAAAAGTATAAATAAATGATTTTGTCAGCACACTATACCTAGATAAGAAATGTACTTAGTGATTAGGGGATTTTGCTCCCACCAATCACCATCTGACAAGTGGACCAATCAGGTTCCGCCATGTGTCCGTCACATGGGCCAATAGGAGCCTGCCACGTGTCAAGCAATGATCCGTCCACCTTGGACCAATTACGACACGACACGTGTCCTTCCCATGACACCTGGGATAACCGGCCACCTAGGCCCAACTTCCGAGGGAAGCCCAATCAGCCCTAGGTTAACCTAAACCTAGGATTGGCACGTTTCCCAAGGTTATAAATACCTCCCTTAATCTTCATTAAGGGGAGATTACAGAGATAACAGGCTGATCACGCTAACAAAGCAGATTACTTACATTAAACACTCTCACCTAGAGAGACCCAATCACTTTAATTTCCGCATTAATTACTCCTTAATCAAGTACTAACTTGACCGTTGGAGGCGGAGCTCCCACCACAAGGAGTCTCCGTTGTTTTGCAGGTACAGGCGTCCCGTTCCAGTCTCGGAATTGTAACTCTCCCGCAGGACATCAGAAAACCCCGAAACATTTGGCGCCGTCCGTGGGGAGAGTACTTCTGAGATGGCATCCAAGTCTGTACCGACTCTTGAAGAGAGACGTCCCCTAGACGACCCTCAAGTTCAGTCGGACCACGATATTGAGAGTGAATTTGAATTTGAAGCTCACACAACTTCAGACGGGACCCTAAGGGCCCGACGTACCCGTCATACCGAAAGGAGGGAACGGGAACATCTTCAAACTGGAAGTGAGCCAGCAGGCGCACCGCCTGTTCGGCAGCAGCCGACTGATGGGTCTGCTCCCATCACAAGGAACGAACTCATGACCTTCATGAGGGAATTCAAGGGAGAAATTCAAGAGTTGACCAACAAGAAGCCGCCTGCTCTGGACAAGGAGCAGTCGGCTAAGAAACCTTCCACTTCACTGAAGAGGAAGCCAGTTCAAGGGCGAGAGGCGACTCCTCATCCTAAATCTAGGAAGCGGGAGCCGACTGCCCTTGATTTCACAAAATACCGTTTTCCTACTCCAGGAAATAGGAAACCTGTTCGTCATATTCAGGCGGACGGGTCGAGGAAAACATACACAGACGCTCGGCTACTGCTAGAGCAGAAGAAGAGTGACCGATTGTCAGAGTCGGCCTCTACTTCATACTTCCAAGACAGTCTGCGAAATACCTCGATGAGGCATACTCAGTCGTATCATGAGAGTCAGTCAGGCGGCACCTCCCGTCAGTCCGGCTTTCATAGCGACCAGGCGGTACCAAACTTACCGTTTGTACCGCAACAACAGTATTTTTTACAGCCACCTCCATTTGGTGGACATGCAGGAAAAAACGTCCAACCTATGGACTGGCAGCTACGGTTGCTTAGACTTGGTGAACAACCGTCGACCTTCTCCAAGAAAATTACTGAAGCCGCTCAGCCGGCCAAAGTGAAAAATGTATTAGTAGGCGCCTATGACGGCACTACTAACCCAGAAGACCATCTTATGGCCTTCACCAACCTGATGTACCTTCAAGGGTTGGATGATCCCACTTGGTGCAAGTGTTTCCCAGCGACTCTCAAAGGAATCGCACAACAATGGTTCGGCAACCTGCCGACTGGTTGTGTAAATAGCTTCAGGACGCTTGCTTACTTATTCACCTCCAACTTTGCCATGAACATCCCTGCGAAGAAGACGACCCTTGATTTAGGAACAATTCAGCAGGGCGAGAAGGAGGGGCTTCGTTCTTACATCAGGCGGTTTAACCTGATGAGAATATAGATTCAAGGGTTACCGGATGAAGTAGCCTATACTGACTTTTTCAGAGGTCTCAAGGACGGGTCGACCTTCAAATTTGATTTGGCCCGAAAGAGAGTGGCGACTCTTCAAGAGGCCTTGATTGAAGCGGAAGCCTATATACAGGCAACTGATCTTTGTACGGTAAAACAGTCGGACGGGAAAAGGTCCGGCAAAAGAGAGGGACGACAGAAACAGTCGTCAAACAAAGACGAGAAGAGAAAAGAGGTCTGGGCGGCTGATTCCTCTAAACAGCCGGCCCTGAAAAAGAAAAAAGAATACAAACCATACTCCCCAAAGTATGCGTTTAACAAGGATAGCCAATTTATCCTAAAGGAAATCAAGGGACGGATCTCAATTGAGAAGCCAGTCCCCATGAAGGGTTCTGCAAACAACCGGAACCAAGAAAAATTCTGTGCTTATCATGAAGATGTTGGTCATCACACCAATGATTGCATCAGTCTCATGCGGTATCTGGACCGCCTGGCTGAGCAAGGTGATCTTGACATTTATGTCAAGAAATCTACGGGGAACACTTCCTCAAAGAAGCAGTCGGCCAAAAAGAATCAACAGGCCGACAGCTCCGATACAGATGATGCAGTCGTCTACACCATTGCAGGCGGCTTCTCAGGAGGCGGCCCCACTATTAGGGGCAACAAAGACAACATCAGGCGGTTAGATGTAAATTCCGTTCACCAAGAACGACCCTCCAAATATTCATTTCCTGAGATTGTCATCACTGAAGAAGATCTAGGAGGGGTAAGAGGGCCGCATGACGACCCTATCGTTATTGAATGTAAAGTGGCCAACCAGAGAGTTGGCTGAATCCTCATAGATACCGGAAGCTCCTCAGATCTCATCAGTAGCAAATGTCTGTCGAAACTAAAATATCAGACTGATTGCATACATCCGGCCTCCCACCCTTTAGTAGGGTTTGGAGGAGGAGTCGTCCACCCACTGGGACGAGTGGATTTACCCATTCGCCTGGGCGAAAAAGGGGAAGGACGACACATGGTAGTCCGGTTCCTGGTAGTAGAAGAACTCTCGGCCTACAACATGATTCTGGGACGACCAACCCTGAATAATTCCAAGGCTGTTATAATCCCATCTCTTATGTTGCTCAAGTTTGAGAGGGATAATGGAACAGTCGGCTCCCTAAGGGGAGATCAGAGGATGGCCCGAGAGTGCTATCTCTCGGATGTCAAGCCCACTGTTATGGCCACTGGGTCGACTGGTGGAAAAACAGACCTTGACAATGTCAAGGAGAGTGCGCCTGTTCAAGAAGCAGGCGACAAGAAGAGAAAGGCATCCTAGACAGAAGCTTAACCTGGATGGATCCAATCAGGGTATATCTGACAAACGGTACCCTGCCGGATGATCATATTTCTTTTGAATGATGTAAATAGTCAAGGGCTACTTAATAAAAGTTTGCATACTTAATATTCAATTTTGTACTAAGAGGGGCACGCCTACTAACAAACAGTCGGCTACTCTCCATAGTTTTTATTCTTACTTAAGAGGGGCATGCCGTCTGTACCTTTACAGTCGGCTACTCTCCATTGAGTATTTCACTCTATCTTCAGAGGGGCATGCCGTCTGTACCTTTACAGTCGGCTACTCTCCATTGAGTATTTCACTCTATCTTCAGAGGGGCATGCCGTCTGTACCTTTACAGTCGGCTACTCTCCATTGAGTATTTTACTCTATCTTCAGAGGGGCATGCCGTCTGTACCTTTACAGTCGGCTACTCTCCATTGAGTATTTTACTCTATCTTCAGAGGGGCATGCCGTCTGTACCTTTACAGTCGGCTACTCTCCATTGAGTATTTCACTCTATCTTCAGAGGGGCATGCCGCCTGTACCTTTACAGTCGGCTACTCTACATTGAATATTTTACTCTATCACCATAGGGGCATGCCGTCTGGACATATAGTTGGCTACTCTCCATAGAAGAGAGACGACTGGTTCCAAATACACAGCCACCCTTATACTTAGCTAAAAAAGATTAGGGCCTGGCCGACCCTGTGCCTAACAGGCGGCTACCCTCCTTTTACTTAGCACCTACGTTCACCAAGAACTAACCAAGGCCACAGGCCGAATGATCAGACCAGGCGCCAAGCCAACTGATCCAATCTTCAAAACTAATACGACCTGTCCCAACATCATAGCAGGCGTCCGGCGGCATCCCTCCGGATGAAATTCGTCGCAGAGAGCAGCTCCCTTTTGGGTGGAACATTGCTCTATAAACTAATTACACGACACCTATACGACTGTCCCCAAGGGAAACCACGTAGCCGTTTTTGAGACAAGGATAACTCTATCACTAACCAAACCAGTGGTAGCAGTTGACATCTGAGTCAGATGACCGCCTGTATTACTTGGGATAAATGCAGGGGGTACCTCTTGAGTTAATAGCCAACAAACATTGGCGAATCAAGGGGTCTAGCCGGCCTCCGCCACCTGGTACCTCTACTTCTCAAGCAAGAGTGACGGCGACTGAGTAACACCAACGTTAACTCATAGTCACTCCCTCAAACTTGGTATGGAACCTAAAAGGTTTGAATAGACCGCCTGTTTTTTGGCAAACAGGGGCACTCAAACCCCTATTCCTACTAGGTAACCTCTTGAGTTAATAGCCAACAAACATTGGCGAATCAAAAGGATCAGCCGGCCTCCGCCGCCTGGTACCTTTACTACTCAAGCAGGAGTGACGGCGACTGAGTAACTCCAAAGTTAACTCATAGTCACTCTCTCTAACTTAGTATGGAGCCTAAAAGGTATGAGTCGTCCGCCTGTTTTTAGCAAACAGGGGCTCTCAACCACTACTCCTGCTAGGTTAACAACCTCTTGAGTTAATAACCAACAAACATTGGCGAATCAAAAGGTTCAGCCGACCTCCGCCGCCTGGTGCCTTTACTACTCAAGCAGGAGTGACGGCGACTGAGTAACACCAAAGTTAACTCATAGTCACTCTCTCAAACTTAGTATGGAGCCTAAAAGGTATGAGTCGTCCGCCTTTTTTTAGCAAACAGGGGCTCTCAACCACTACTCCTGCTAGGTTAACAACCTATGAGTTAAAAGCCAACAAACATTGGCGAATAAAGGGGAACAAACGGTACCCACCGCTTGATACCTCTACTACTCAGTTACTTGGCGACTAGGTAACAATCATGTTTACTTGGTCAAACCACTTTCCTACTTGGTTAATTTTACAAATGACAGGACCGCCTGCCTAAAGGGGATCCAGTCTTTAAAATGGTTTGAATACCGATTGGATAAATGGCCGACTGATCGTCTATCCTGGAAACAGACAACCAGTCGTCCAGGGGCATAGGCGGCGTGACTAACTATCCGTACCTGTCTGCAACTATCGGCCATGTAAAACAGTCGGTATAGTGTACAATTGGATCAGAATATTCAATACTTGAACAAATTTGAAGCAAAACAAAAAAATTCATTAAAAAGAAGCCGGCCATCAAAGACCGGCAAAATATTCAGAGCCCCGGCCCCTTGGCCGGGTAAATACAAAACAAACGGCACGCAGGCCGTAGAAAGAAGACATAAAGCTTAAGAAGGGGGCAGATCTTCAATATTAGTAGTTTCCGCCTGGTCAGCACTCTTCTTGCTGGACTCGGCTTCAGCTGCATCCTTCTTTGATGCATTACCCCCAAGCGGCACAAGCGCCACTACCGGCTCCTCCTCCTCCAACGCTTCCTCCAACGCCTCTTCCTCAGCAGCCGCCAGGATCTCTTGATTATATGTATCAGAACACTGGCGGTACGTTTTTTCCCATGAGGCAAAGTCGGCATTGGGGAAGAGGCGGCCCCAAGTCATGCGCTGGATTTGAGCAGAGTCTTCCATCATCTCCCGGACCAGCTCTTTCTTCTCTTGCTCGGCCTTTTCCGAGAGCTCCTGAGTAAGACTCTTCTCCTGGGTCACCAGGCGTTCCTTTACGTTGGCCAAGGATTTCTCCAAGGCTTCGTATAAGGACATCTTGTGGCGAAGAGGTCTCAGCTCGGCCTTGAGGTTTTTGATGGTCGCCTCCAGCTCGCCATTCCTCTTCTGGGCCGCCTCTAACTGAGCCCGGATAGCGGCGGTAGCCTGCGCCTGATAATAAAGAATATCAATGGTCAGAACTTCATTTTGGGCAATTTGAAACATTGCCTTATCACAGTTAGAGGCGGCCATAGCTTTTGCAGCCTTTACCTCTTTGTTCTTCCGGTCAAGCGGCTTGCGAAGGCCGTTCACTCGGAGCAGGGCCTAAGTAAAAAGGGGAACAGGCGTCAGTTTCCAAACAAAAAGAAAACAGGCGTCCTGGAATTCAAATACTCAAAAATATGCTAAGTATACCTCAGCAAGGACCCCTGCAATCCCGTCTAGGTCAAGGGTGCCGACACCCCTGACCGCCTCCCTTTCAGCTGGAGGAACGACCTTGATCATAGACTTGACCACCTCTACCAAGTCAAGCTCCTGAGGGCCGACTGCATCAAGCATAAACAAACGGATTAGACCTAGTAAAAAAGGGAGCAAGTCTAAAATTTACAAGGACAACTTCATACTTCTAGGCGGCCCAGCTGGAGTTTTAGAAGAAGTGGCCGGCTGTTTCTCAGCCGCCGCATGTTTCATGGCAGAACCAGGAGAGCTCGCAACAGTCGTCCTCCGGACCTTGGGGTCCGGCTGTTGGGAAGAAGAAGCTCTTGGAGCGCCCGTCTAAAAAAGAAGAAAAAAGTCAGTACATGCATAAACACAACTCCAAAAAGAGGGTGAAAGGTTCGAAGCCCACCAAGGGTGCCCCCTTGTTGGGGGAGTCGGTTGAAGCTTGTTGCATGATGGAGGCCCGCAACATGGCCGCCGCAGTCTTGGAGGCGGTAATTTTGCTCATGGCGTCCGCTGCAAAAACAAACAACAAAGTTAATAAAAGTTATAACAAAATGCACGGAACAGCAGAGTATTCGACAGGCCGACTACCTCTTGAGCACCGACTGCTGAGGCCACAGGCGGCCAAAAAGTACTCGTCGTAGAGCTATTTGAAGCTCGGGACGCAGTGCAGGGGTACTTGCTCTCGTACCCCTGAAGTAGAGTTCACCTTCGACTCTACTTTAAAGAGTCCTTTATCTAGGATCTCTTTCTTAGCCTTGGGGGGAACAGGCGGCATGCTACGACCGCCTGCAAGAAGGGGCGGATTCCTGTTCCACCTGTTGAAGCGCTTGTTCAGCTTTGTGTCTGAACTCTCAATGATGAAGAAGGTGCACCGCCAGTCCTTCCATTTGTTTGCTTTACCTCTCGTCATGAGGTAGCCCCTGTGGCTCGTCAATTGATACCAGCTGGTACCGCCTGCCTTAGGGGTCCGGCTGAGGTAGTTCATGTGGGCGAAAGCCTCGAAGCTCGGCTCCACCCTGTGCAGTTCGCACCCGGCCACATAGCCGAGTACGTTGACCCAGGAGTTCGGGGCTAACTGCCATAACCCCAACTCATACCCATCCAAGATCCGCTGAACAACCGGATGTAATGGGAAGCGCAGCCCAGCCTTGATGGCCGCCTCGTAGCAGCCAAAGCAGGCGCTATCATAACTGGTACCAGCCGGCCAGACGACTGTGTCTTCTGGATCCGGCACGAACACTAAAAAGCCGGGGCCCATTGTGTGGTTTGCGATAAAGCTCTCCACTTTCTCTTGCATGGCTGTGATTCGGCCCCGAGGTACCGTGCAGTAGTAGGGGGTATTTTGCTCTCGGTAAGAGGCGGATGGCTCCGCCCAATCGTCCCCCTTCTCAACTGCGTGAGAAAGCCTCGCCTCTTGCAGACGACTGTTTTTCTCTTCTGTGTCCAGAGAAGCATGGCCAGAAGAGCTAGACTCGGAATCGTCCTCTGACGAGTCCGAAGAGGACGACTACTCCCCTCTCCCGGAGGGGCCCGCCTCCTCTCCTTTAAAAGGAGCAGGAGAGAATGAAGAATTGTCAACTGTGAAATGGGAAGAGGTCACTTTGATTCCTCCCTCAGAACAGCCGGATTTCAAGCCGCTTTGTTTCATTTCCACATTTGGCGCCTGGTCAGATGTTTCACTAATCGGCACCCTGTGGGAGGAGCCGTCTGAGTTTGAGATCCTGGCAGTCTTTTTTGTTCTGGCCATCATGTTCTGCATAGACACAGATACAGTCGGACTTTGTATAAAGGGAAAAGATGGGTCCAGAAAAGGGCAGGCGGCACTCCTAGTCCTAGATTCAGCCGTCCCCGGTGACCGGCTGATCACTAACCTAGGTCGTGTCGTATGCTTCCGTGGTGCCATTTCAAAAAAAGGATAAAATAAAGAGAAAATTAAGAGTAAGAGAACCGACGGTTACCTAAACGAGTGACGTTGATGGAGTTCTGAAAATCTTGTGCAGTCGGCTTGTCAGAGCAGGCGGTAGGCAGAAAGGGTCCAAAATGTCAGAGCAAGTTCAGGGGTCCGAATGTTCTCTCACAAAGTTCTCAAGTGTGAAAATGACTGAAGTCAACACTCCTTTATATAGGCGAAGTGAGAAGGCGAAGGGTCACTTCCAGAATTCAAAATTTGGGCGGGAGAATCTCTCGACCTTTCGCCGAGTGACACCTGTAGCAGGCCGTCGCCTGTTACAGTGCGGCACCTGTCACAGGTAACACATGACCAGTCACGTGCCACCTGTGAGGAGCAAATGATTAGGGGATTTTGCTCCCACCAATCACCATCTGACAAGTGGACCAATCAGGTTCCGCCATGTGTCCGTCACATGGGCCAATAGGAGCCTGCCACGTGTCAAGCAATGATCCGTCCACCTTGGACCAATTACGACACGACACGTGTCCTTCCCATGACACCTGGGATAACCGGCCACCTAGGCCCAACTTCCGAGGGAAGCCCAATCAGCCCTAGGTTAACCTAAACCTAGGATTGGCACGTTTCCCAAGGTTATAAATACCTCCCTTAATCTTCATTAAGGGGAGATTACAGAGATAACAGGCTGATCACGCTAACAAAGCAGATTACTTACATTAAACACTCTCACCTAGAGAGACCCAATCACTTTAATTTCCGCATTAATTACTCCTTAATCAAGTACTAACTTGACCGTTGGAGGCGGAGCTCCCACCACAAGGAGTCTCCGTTGTTTTGCAGGTACAGGCGTCCCGTTCCAGTCTCGGAATTGTAACTCTCCCGCAGGACATCAGAAAACCCCGAAACACTTAGGGCCTGTAATCTTCAGCTTAAATTAAGTTCAATTCAATTTCTAATTTCCTTATTTCATAAACAATTCAGTTCAACTCAACTCAGCTTAGTTCAATTCAGTTCAGCTCAATTTAACAAATGAGAACATAACCTTAATCCTTGGTGTGATTTTTTCACATGTTTCTAAATCAATATTTTCCTATTCCTTACATTATGTGAAAAAGTAAGCATAAAAATTTTGATTAAGGGAGAAAGAGTTGGTGAAAGGCATCACATCATATACGTCCTCGGTTCCTCCGTTTGTTATAGTTGCAACAGTTTTGACTTTTACACTATTCATGTATTTTCTTTTGACGGTTTATACTTAAGTAGCAATATAGTCATGTGGGATCTTGTTAGATTTGTCTCGATTTATAAAAATTTAATATCAAAATTTTATAATTTTAGATGTTGGTAATTAAAGATATTAACGATTAAAACCATGCATCGGTAAGCGTGAAAAGAGAAGTGTTGCAACTATAAAAAACAGATGAAGCATAATACTTGTACAAAGAAAGAGTGAGGGTAAGATAGTGGTGGAGCTTATGTCACATGAGTTGAATGAGTGAAATGTTCCATTTATGTAATTGGATACTCCCTCTGTATTTTTTAAGTACCCATAATAACATTATACGTTTGCTGATACAAAACTTTAAATAATAATTTATAATTAATTATAAATTATAATAATTGAATATTTATTATGTAAAGACCCTCAACATTATATTTTTTCTTACGTATAATTCAAAAACATTAATCAAAGTATGTTTAGTAAATAGTGTCAAATTTCTCAATGGAATACTTTAACAAAATTGAAGGGAGCAATATTTATTAAAGACAATCATATGAAGACTGAGATTCCTAACTTTTTTTTTATGTTACTCCGTATTAATTTATTTCAATTCTTGTATTAATTTATTTATTTTAATAAGCGTGGCTTGTGTTGTACAAATTTTTTGAGTAATTTTATTTCTTGTCCTATTTGATTTGTATTTTATTTGGAGAATCATGCATGTGTTGCGAACTTGTGATCCAAAGATTTTTTGCTATCATTGTCTATTGAATGGAAATCATGTTATTTTATGACAAGGAAAACAAAACCGTTGTTCCATACTTTAAAGTTGACAAAGTTATATTCTTATAAAATTCACATGCCCTTTATTTTTTTTTTTATTTTTTTTTTTGGATTTTAGCAAATATAGATTAATAATAATAAGAAAAGAAAAAAAAACATAAAAAAATGGTAAGTATACTTTGAAGGCGAATCGCTGAGACATGTATTTTTTGACTGTTCTATGGTCAAAGATCTCTGGTTGGAGGTGGGATGTGAACAATTAAACTGGAGTTTTGGCAATACCTTTGCGGATATGCTGGTGGATTGGAAGGAGCGCTTCTCCTCCATCATTCACATGGGTGCAATTCTTTTGTGGCAAATTTGGAACAGGAGAAACGACGTTGTTTTTAACAATGTGATAGCTAATTGTCGCACTGTCATTGAGCGTACAAAAGCCCTTACATCAGACATCGCTGCTTACTCTGAGAAAATTTATGGTGGGATTGCTGTGGCTGCAAGCTGTTCGAGCCCTAAGGTGTGTAAACCGCCTCCTCATGATGTTGTTAAGGTGAATTGCGACGCAAGTCTTGATTCGGAGGGTTGGGTGGGCTTGGGTGTAGTCATCAGAGACTCGTCTGGATCCGTGTTGCTGTCAGCTACGAGGAGAATTCTTGGTTTCTGGGAACCAATTGTGGCTGAAGGTAAACAATGGTGATGGCTGTTAAACTTGCACGCAAATACGGCTTCAGCAGAGTCATTCTCGAATCAGACAATCTATCACTTGTGAATCGTCTCTCAAAGGCTGAAATCCACCTTACCGAGCTTGACTCTATTTTAGAGGATGTCCTATCTTTTTCTTCTAGTTTCGATGTTGTGTTTTGGTCACATGTTAAAAGGGAGGGTAATTTTGTCGCTCATCACCTTGCTAGAATTATCCCTTTTGGTCTTGAACAAATTTGGGTAAATCATTGTCCTTGTGAGATTTCCCCATATGTTTTGATGGACATTTTGTCCTTGAATTAATCTAGCTTGCTTTGCTTGCCGTCAAAAAAAAAAAAAAAAAAAAAAAGTAGCAATCAATGACTTGATCCAACTTAGGGCCTGTTCACATTTATTTAATTTCAGTTCAGATTCAATCAGTTCAATTCAGTTCAACTCTTAATTAGTTCAGACGTTCAGTTCAGTTCAGGTCCAATCATTTCTGTTCAGTTCAGCTCAGTTCAGTAAATGTGAACATGCCCTTGGACAAATCTACTACTATATGTCTATATGAATATTAAATAGGTAATGCCGTAGTGCAAAGGGCCCTTATTTTGTGAAATGGTAAAAACCCTCGTTTTATAATACGTATGTATTGAGCAAAAAAAATTAAAACAAAGATGGTAAATTTTTTTTAAAATTAAATATTTAGGGTATGAAGTAAACAATTATTTGTCTAATTACTCTGGTGGATAACCATCTTTGATAAAATGACCTACTAATCCTGACTAAAAAAACTGTCAATTAATTAACTGGTTTAGCAAAAAAAGTTAGATTGAAAAATAAAAAAATATCCCATAATTAAAAAAACGAGTGTACAATAATTATTGTACATCAATTATAAAGATAGCCTAAAGTGATCAAAAGGTACCCCTGAAATGAATAAAAGTAGCTACGCTTTATTAGTAAAAAATCACATTTTAAATGACTAAAAATCAATTATTAGTGACTGAATGTAATTAGATTACCATTATAAAACTTTTCTTGGTGCCTATTTTTATAAAATTTTTATTATGTTTTATTATCAAAAATAAAAATAAAAAACAAAGGCAAAAAGTTATCCTAAAATTAGCTAAAAGTTACCCTTGTGCAGTTATACTAGTCGATGAACAATAATATTAGCGTATACCGGTGTGTATAAAAGTCATCTTAAAAAAAGACCAAAGGGAAACATGATTTTAGAATATGAGCCAGTAGTTAAAACTTAACCAAAGCCAACCCCACGTATACGTAACGATTGACAATTCCACAATACTTGGCGAAGGAAGGCGTATCTATTTGGACTGTTGTAGCGTTGTTTCCTCACTTTTTCATTTTCATAACTATGCAACCACGCATGCGGCTTTCTTTCCCTTCTTTGCTCACCTAATACGTAGTACTACTACCCTACTCTTCAACCACAAGTCCACAACTTATTAATTCTTCCACCTCCCCGATACAACTTCTGATTGAATTCCGTCTATATTTCATTTTACCTAAAAGTGTTAATTAGGATTTTGTAATATCAAGTTGAGTTAAAAAGTTAAATTATATTTCCTCTATTTTTTTTACTTAACCTGTTTCATTTATCACGCTTGTTAATGCAGAGTTTTAACCATTGTGTATTATGATTGTACTAATTAAGACAATTTTAACTAGATTTCACATGAATATGTTTTTTCTTACAAATAATTAATAAAAGACGGCTAAAGGAAGAAAAAGTATTAAATTATTGTAATCATACAAGTCAAAATTTAAATGACACTAGATTTTTTTTACATATGTCGGGTCAGTTTTTGACGTTTCTATTTTATCCCAAGTATCTTTTACACTAAAGAAATACTAAATCGGACCACTAGTACATACGAGTAGTATACAAGGCAAGAACTAATCCTCTATTTTCTCGCCTCAATTTCTCTCTCCTCTGTTTCCATTTATTTTCTCCCCCTTTTTTCTAGGTAAGTTTTTCACCCTTTCATTTGATCATGTTGTTGTTCAATTTGGCGATCGCGTTTTTATTTCATGTATTAATTTCAATCACTTAAATTTTGCTATTTTTGGTTATGAAATTTGATGTTATTTTAATCATAATTGAGTAATTGTCATTTGAGTTTTTTTTGCAATTTTTATTTTTAATAATGCATGAAGTTTATCAATGTTGAATTATGTAATATGAATGGTTTTGTGATGAATTGGGCTGAATTTGAGTAATTTTTGTGCATTGAAAGCGAATTTGCGTACTTGTGGATTGTTAAATTATGTTACTTGAGAGCTAGACAGTTGGGTTTTAGTAAGTTAGTGTTGGTAAGACTGTAAAAATTTGCAATGTTGATGCTAAGTTGGTTGTTGGAGTTTTTGAGTGAGGAAAAAAAGGTGTTTACTTTGAGAATTGCAAAATTATTAAATGGGTGTTTGATAAAGGAAGTGAAATTGAGATGTATTTGGTCTTCATTTAGGCATTGGTGTGTGTTGCCGTGCACGGCGGGTGTGTTCGTGCTGGATAGTCGTTGTGATCATTTGCTAGGTCGTTACAGAATTCTCCTAGCTTGTGTGCTAGTTCTATGGATCACTATTTGTGTTAGGATATATGTAGGATAGAGAATTTTAGGATAGAGGATTGTACCTTAGGGAATTGTACCTTAGGGAATTGGCATACAAAAAAGAAAAGAGGGTCTGCGAAAGCGGATTTGTAGAATTTTCACTTGTAAGTGTTGATTTGTCAAGAAAGTGGAGAGGTTGCACATTATAGCTTTGCGGTCATTTAGGTTGGTCCATATGTCTGTCACTCTAATCCCTATAATTCTGATGTGACATTAATGCTGGACATCAAGTTCTGGGGAGTGCACAAGGACACATTTTGGTGGAATGAGGATGTAAAAGCTGCAATTAAGTACAAATGACAATGCTTCTTGGCCTTGGGAGAATGCAGAAATGGAGAAACTATTGCAAAGTATAAGGATGCTAAAGGTGAGGCAAAAGAAGTTACTCGAGAGGCTGATTTGAGGGCTTATATGAATGTTTACGATAAACTAGATTCTAGGGATGGTGAAAAATGATATATAGTAAGCTAGGAGGAGACAAGTGATAGACCAAGAACCTTTGTATGGTAAAAGTGTGTGAAGGATAAAAACCAAAGGATCCTTGTTCAATGTAACTTGATTAAGGATATATGGCGGGACTGCGGGAGTATTCTGATGAGTTGTTTGTTTTAGATGCTCACAACCAGAAGTTTTATGCATCCTTGTGTGTGAATCTATATATCTGTCACATGTATGTTTGAGTATTATCACACCAGAAATTGTTCAATGTATTCTCATGTGTATATGTCTACCTTTTCTTTGTTGTGTTTGTCGATATGTTTTGGCTAATTGTATTATTTTCCTTTCAAGTGTAGTTTTGCATATTAACTTTTCCTTTTTCTTATTGAGAAGATCAAGAAGTATCTTGCTCGTCTGATGGGGTGGGGGAACATTTATAAGAGGCGTATCAAAGTTTTTACCTTGGCCTTAATAATCTACCTGGACTATAAGGTAAGCCTTTCAACATATATTCCTGATTTCATTTCCTTTTCCTCTTATTATTTATTTCAAATAATGTGCTGAAAGCTTTATTAAGGAATTATGTGCTCACAGGCTTTACAGAAGAGAAGTAAATGGATTAAAAACAAAACTAAAAAGGCTGCTGTATGGAAAAAGGCTCATGAGCGCAATGCTAGGCGTATTCTCAACTTCATGATACAAATGGAGGGTTTGTGGGTAAAACTTGGGCAATATTTGTCCACACGAGCTGATGTTCTTCCTGAGGCCTATATACGGAATCTCCAACAGCTACAGGATTCCCTTCCTCCTCGACCCTTAGACGAGGTTATTTTTCAACTGCTTTTGCAAATTAACCTGAATAGGTGAAAGTATTAGTGGCTTTGGGTTATTGGATGTACTTTATATATGAGTAGCTGTTGCATGCGATCCTTGCATGTCATATGTTAATTTCCAGATTCAACGAGTAGCTGTTAGCTTAAGTATATTGGATTTCCTGTTGGGTTTTAGTTATGGGTAGACATGGCTAGCTTGAGATTGTTTTAGGAATTTGCTTGAGCGACAAATACCTGTAGAAAGATAGAAAGAGAGTGAGTTATCATCAATTATTGCTCAGTTTGTAATGTGTATCAAAGACTACCTTTGGAAGTTCATCTTTGAGAGGTCCAATATGTACATCTTCAAATTCTTGTGGATGATGCTCGTTTTTAACTTTTAGAGAATCCAGGTTAATCGTCAGTTGCTCTTTGCATAATTATCTGCCTTTCTCTTCTTAGTCCTTAGCCTTTATATTCAATATATGTGGCCTGGATAATAGGGTACTTTTTCCAGTATGATCCAGTCTCTTTCCTAAATCTCTATTTCACATATCTATACCTTTGTAATGAAGACGACAATTAATTCCCAATCCTATCCTCCTTGGTTATTACTCAGTCCCATGGAACATCCATATGCTCATTCAAGATATCAACTACCTCCTTCAAGATTTTTAAATTATGTATAGCTCTGACAACTTCCGTGGGGCTAATTGTGTTGCAGGTTATTTGTCTAAGCTTGGTCATTCTATTCTCCATGACTGGAGTCCAAGTATTATTATGTGTGGGGCTGGCTGATACTGCTTTTGATGTATAAGTTCATGATATGCTAGGTTCAGCCTTTGAGAGGTCTTTTAACACTGTTTTTGCACTCTTAATTAAAAACTACTTAGGATGTGAAGTAACCATCACTTCTTCACATGGAAGTCCAGAAGATTTTTTTCTTTTAATATAATCTGTCATTTTGTATAGTTTTGGTTAATCATATATTGCTGCTTCTTTTGTGAGTATTTATTGGAAATAACTAAAGAACTCCACCAAGTGAAAAGTTTAAGAATTGTTATCACTGAATGGGAATGGATTTGGGGCCTGTTTAATGACTTACTCGTTTTGGAAATGGAGTGATATATGACTTTAAGGTATATCACATTTTGAGCAGCTAATCAATATATTAATGTCTTTAGCTTGAAGCTTATGTATCCAATATCAATCGAGTATTGACCTTAGGACTTTACTTTGAACTTTTTAATTTGTGTGTGTGTGTGTGTGTGTTTTCTGATAGTTCTGTTTTCTCTCAAGCCTCTCATTTTTTACAACCTACTATAATATATGTTTTCTTTCTGCTTAAAGTGCTTTATGAAACAAACCAGGGGTAAAATGTATTGAAAAGATTCAAAGATGAAGTTAATAAGTCAAGCCGTCAGCTACAATCTGATTTGATCATGCTTTACCAATTTGAACAAACAGTTACACTAGAGCCAATCACTTTCAAAGAATCACATATATATTGTTTACCTTTGTCAATTTTGATATTAAATCTAATACTTCAAAACATGAAACATTTCTGGACACGGGGGCAATATCAACTATATATTGCGTAAGTGTTGTTGTTTTCATCTGTGAAATAGCAAATTAATCATGTACAAGATGTTTCAAAGATATACATGTACCATTGGATTGACTTCTCCTTTTTCTTTTAATTATTTTCTTAAAATGTATTTTTTTTTTCTTCCCAAACAGGTCTGTCATACCATTGAGAAGGAGATGGGAAAACCTGTGGAGGAGTTGTTTTTGAAGTTCGTAGAAGTACCTCTGGCTACAGCATCAGTAAGATTTATATTATTACTGGTCTGGTTGTTTTTTTTGTATGCCAGCCTAACTCTGAAGATAGAAATATAGAATAAGTTGTTATATCTCAGAGTGTTGCTTGTACATGCATCAGGACCCACCGTTTCCTCCCCCCCCCCCCCCCCCCCTTTTTCCCAATGATTAAAAAATGAACTCGGCTAAACAATTAACTTGGTTTCCTATCAAATCAAATATACTTCATTATTGGTAGTTGTTTTTTTGTTTTTTCTTTATTTATATATTTCCTATGGGGAGGGCTTGTCAAGGATGGGAAATGGTTTCACTGTTTAGTATGATTATTTGAATGTGAAGAGATACTCAGGTGACATTCTTTTATGTCTTGTGTTACCATATCTTGAACTTCATCAAGCAGTGTTTGACATGTATTGTGTTTATTTACTCTTTATGAAAATCTCGTTAGACTATGCCAAGGTTGTATCCTGATCTATAATAGGATGGCCTGTGACAGTTATGGAATTTTTTAAAATTAACTTTAGTTTATTATATATATACGAAAACATCCTTTATATATTTTGTCTCTATGTTTAAATGAAGGAGCATGCTCAATGCTTTTAGCATGTTAAAATTATTTGTGACTTAGTTTTTGTTTTTTGTGCAGATAGCACAGGTTCATCGTGCTACACTGCAAAATGGACAGGAAGTGGTAGTCAAAGTTCAGCATGAGGGTATCAAGCAAGTTATATTAGAGGTTCTTACTGCCTTTTCCTTCCTATCTGACTTTTGCGTTAGAAAGAAAAACTAAAACATAATCAAAATAAAAGAGCCACAACCTGTAAACTATCACTGACTTTGGTGTAATATTTGTTCTTTTATAGGACTTGAAGAATGCGAAGGCAATTGTTGAGTGGATAGCATGGGCTGAACCTGTTTACAATTTCAACCCCATGATAGATGAATGGTGCAGAGAAGCACCAAAAGAACTTGATCTTAACATTGAGGCTGGTACTTATTTTCTTGTAGCTATTAATTATTATTAAGTGCTACAACTTTTCTTCAATCATCAGTTTTTATTTCATTTTGATTCTAGGCATGTTTTTCACTAAATTAGTGCTACAACTTTTCTTCAATCATCAGTTTTGTTGCTTAAGTTAGTTTTCTTTTAATTCTAGGCATGTTTTTCACTAAGTTTCTTCACATTTGTAGAGAATACTAGAAAGGTGGCCAGTAATCTTGGCTGTGACAAAACAAACAAGGATTCTAGGGGCACCAATAGCATTGAAGTTTTGATTCCAGAAGTTATACAGGTATTACTCTCTTGAAAGATCTTAATTGAATAGTATATTAGACGCTGAAATATTTAGCCGTGACAGAGGATAATATGCCAGAGTGTAGGTTTTATTTCCTTCAAATTTGGTAAAAACAAGAGAACTCATCCTGAAAATATATTTGTCTCCAAAAATGAACTACAAAATATAAGAATGAGCACATCAACTCAGCTTTAGATCCAATAGGATCTTAAGTGAGATACCTCCAAGACTTATCTGAGAAATTTATTTACGATCATATTCAGGCCTTACCGTGTTTTCTCCTTAAAGAGTTCACTAAAACAATGACTCTTTCCCTGTTTGATTTCTGCATTTTTACCACTGACAGTCAACTGAGAAAGTGATAATTTTGGAGTATATGGACGGGGTTCGTCTAAGTGATGTTGAAGCTCTGCAAGCATTGGGTGTTGATAGAAAAAAAACTTGTGGAAGAAATTACACGTGCATATGCTCACCAAATCTATGTTGATGGATTTTTCAATGGCGATCCTCATCCTGGTATGTGAGATATCTCTGTTACTGTCCATCCTTGCTGCTTGTCATTGCCCTGTAATATTCTTTGCCACTATATATGCTCACAGCTTGTATTACTAGTAAAATCCATTTATATCTTTCTAATTAAATGTTTTGTTTTTATGTTAAACTAGGAAACTTTCTTGTGAGTAAAGAGTATCCACATCGTCCAATTTTGCTCGACTTTGGCCTCACTAAATCACTTCCTGAAACCACAAAACAAGCTCTTGCAAAAATGCTCCTAGCAGCTGCGGAGGTTAGTTGGAGCTCTTTGTGTTTTTTTAGGGGATTTTCCTTATGTAAATCAAATGATGGTAAAGCGTGCTTTTAGCAATAAAGTTTGTGGGGTACTAAGCTTCAGGCTTCAATAGGAGGCCAAATCTGTTTGCAATCCAGAGGTCATTTGATTTAAATGAGTACTATGTTGACTAATGATTGGTGCTTTTTGAAGAATGCTTTCTTCCTTATATTATACAAAGATTATAGATCCTAATAGTTTGTATTTTAAGTCTGGACCTTGGTCTGTGTAAATGGGATTGACGTATGTTATGCTTCTTTGGTAAGCCTGACAAAACACTTTTGCGGTCAATAGGGAGGAAATGAATGAATGACATGTTCAACAGTGCCTTAACGTATGACAAAGAACTTTTTTCTATGGGTGAACCCTGTGACATCCACACTGGAAAGAACTTTTCCAGTAAGTATTTCAGCAGACCAGAATGTAATATTATTTGAAGATCTGTAATGTTACTAATGTAGTATCAGGTATAAACAAAATTTTATTAAAATTTTAGGACTGCCTAAAAGCTCTATACTTTGTAGAAATGATTTGCAGTTCAACAGATTCCTGCAATCACTCTGCTCTTCCTGATTGCCTACAACCTTAATATCTATGTTATTTTTTGTTTCTAGTGTAGCAGCTGTTTCATTTAATCTGATTTCATAGTTACTTTTTTGAATTAGTATTCTTTTTTTTTTTCCTCATGTGCTTTACTGAGTTCTCAAAGGTAATATACATATGAGAACTTCTATTTGATCATATTGATTGACTTACGAAATATTTGTTTCAACGGCAGGGGGATCATGTGGCCCTTTTGTCTGCATTTTCAGAGATGGGACTTAAGTTGCGCATGGACTCAGTGGCGGAGCCAGGATTTATAATTCGGGGGGACAAATTTTGGAGGTTAAAGTTTCGGCAAAAATCTCAAGAAAAAAATTGATAACCTAAATTGTTTAATATTTATTTGAAATCACATATGCCAATTATTTCTATATGGAAAAAGAGGGGTAAAAAAGTTTTATTGTATATTAAGAAAATTATCCAACAAAAATGAATAAATTTATATTTGTAAATCCTGTTATGTAATCACATAATTGATAAATAAAAAGTCAAATAATTATCGTTAAAACAAATTGATGGTAGATATGAAGGGCCAGGGTTTGAGTTACATTCGAAAAAATAAACTCAACTTTTTCAAATCAATCATATTATTAATATGTATTTCGTTAAAACACAGTTACAAACAATTAATTAATAGTAATCTATTTATTAGAAATGTAAAAAAAAAATTGAGTTTAAGCACACTTAGTTAAAGTGATAATTAAAAACAAGAAGTAGGAAATAAGAAATAACATTAAAAATCCTAAAACAAGAAATAGGAAATAAAAAATCAAATTAAAAAGGTTGTTGAAAATTAGAGTATGTAATAAAAAAAACAAGAAGTAGGGGAAAAAAAAAACAAAAAAGCTGAAAAACAGTAGAGTAGGGAATCGAACCTAGGACCAAAACACAGCCTTACTAAGGACTCAACCACCAAACCATATTCAATATTGTGATATCTACTGTAAGTATATGTTATTTATAGCCTTTTACTGTATTTTCTTGATTTTTTTTTTTTTTTTTAAAAAAAACTTTTTTTCCGAAAATGGGGGGACAACTGTCCCCCCTTGTTCTAATGTGGCTCCGCCACTGCATGGACTTACCTGAGCAGGCAATGGAAGTGACAACAATATTCTTTCGTAACTCAACTCCCGCAAGTGAAGCTGCTGTGAGTGCCCAGTTTGGTTTCAAGGTCACCGTTGATTTTTAAACTAATCTATACTAATTTCATTGTTCTCTGTCCAGGAAACGTTAAAGAATTTCTCAGAAGAAAGAGCAAAAAAAATGAAGGCCTTACAAGAAAAAATGAAGCTTGATGACAAAGAAGCTAAACGATTTAGTCCTGTAAGTACACTTGGTTTCAATGAATGATGCTACGATTGCTACTCTTTTTGTCCTGTAATATATGTTTGTAAACATTGTAATGGTTGCTTTTAGGTTGATGCCTTTCCTGGGGATATAGTGATTTTTGCACGGGTGCTAAATCTTTTGAGAGGTTAGGGCGTTAATGCTTTTTTAGATAATCTTTTTTTAATTCACCTTCCTTTAACAATGTCTTGACTTTTGAGGTTATTATACATGGCTTGATATTAATTAAACGTCTGACTTTGAATTAGGTCTTTCTGCTACAATGGAAGTCCGCATAGTCTACTTTGATATCATGAGACCATTTGCTGAGTCTGTTTTGGGCGGGTGTGTTAATTTTCTATCAAATGTGGATGTTTTAAATTCAACTCATGCCTTGTCTGACGTAGATTGATTACCTGTCAGAATCATTAATATGGGGCCTGCAACAAATACGCAATGGCTCTGTGATACTCCTGTGCATTCAGATGTGGAAGGCAAGCTGCGGAAGCTCTTGATTGATCTGGGAAATGCTGGAAAGATACTTGGTATTCAGGTATGTTATATATGTATATTATACTTGTACAAGTTTTTTTTTTGAGTCATGACTCTTTTCATGTTCCTTATAGTACTGAATCTAAAAGATGACTTGTCTTAAGTTTTTTGTGTTTTTTTTAATGTATTTTTCACTTTGCTTACCAGATGAAGCATGCTCACAAGTAAATAAGATATATGTATCTTTACTTAGTAAATTACTAGTTGTTTTATTCTGCTTTTTCACATCTTTCATCTGTATTTTGTTTGTCTTCTCCTTTCATCTTTTTCTCATTAAATCCTAATGGGTTGGGAAGGGCGTCTTTTAGGATTTAGAAATTTGAAGGTTGGAGTGTCTCTATTTTTTATTTATTGAAATATCTACTCAGCCTTCACAACATTAAATTTTACTGTCCTAAGCTAGAGCTTTTAGTTGAACTGTTTAATTGCTGTTTTTTTATTCAAAAGTTCATTATTCAAAAGTTCAATGGAATTTGAACAAGATAGTTACAGGTCTGTTGACATTTGATATACATGTTTGCATGCGTCCATTATATGTTCTGGGTGGTGGTTCTGAAAAAGAGAGGTTGCTACTTGCTAGTGTCATAATCTTCTATTTCCATTCTTAATATACAAATTGTTCACACACAATCTATCAAGTGCCTATTTTCAACTCTTAAATGGTATTGGATCTTATCGCTAGTGATTTAGAGCTATATTAGATCTCTAGATTTAGCCGAGAAGTTGCTTGAACTAGCTCAACTTATTATATTAGTTGTAGACATGTAGTGTTGTAGTGACATGTCTTCCATTCTTTGGGCATGTACTAGTGTCTTACAGTGAAAATAGCATTATGCTATGGACTAGCACATATTAGTGACCAAAACAGAGAGGTGAAGGACAGAAAGGAGTGATAAAGAGAGGAAGGTAGACTAGGAAAGAACAAGCAAGATATGATTGTATCAATGCTAACCAAGGTGAATCACCAATTACAGCATAGCCAATCTTTCGAGAGGAATGGGCCTCTCCTAGGGTGCATAATACTAATTACTTTCCACAAAAATATAACTTGACTCCCCCTCTTTCTAATTGTAGCTATTTATTGAGCTCTTCCTCTAACTAACTAGCTTATTATCAAGCCACTAACTCGTAATGTACTTATCAGTTTAAAGCACATTAATTATCACTTTATCAGTTGTGTCAAATTTAGGTGCTTCTTGCTTTCTTATTATATTTGTGAAAATTTTTCCTTGAATCTTTGAGGATGCTTTTAAGTTTGCGTGTTCTTAGAGTCTTGGATACAAAATTATCATAATTGAAGCATCCCTTTTGTTTTGATATAAGTTTCTTAGTTCCATCTTGCTATATTGTTATATGGCTCAACTGTTTTAACTCTTTAAAGTAATGAATTAGGGAATGGCAAAGTACATTTATAGTTTTACACGGAATGTCCCTTGTGAATGTCCAGGTAATGGATCTTCTTTAGAAAACACTTATTCTTTATTTTTATTATTACTCATTTTCATCCAAAGAAGTGGGTGTGAGTGTATATAAAATTCCATGAGGAAAAGCAGAAGCTTTTTAATGAAGACTCATTACCTAGGACTTGAAACACTGAGTATTACTTGTGGAACCACCGAACCACAGAGATTTTTTATTGGAATTTAGCCTATGCAGAATTGCAGATGAAAGTTTTCCCTCTCATTATAGTAGTCAACATTTCTAGTATGTGGTTTTTCAAAATAGCTGTCAAGTTTCCTATAATAAACCACAAAAGCATTTGATGTGCCACTAAACTCAATTTTTATTGGTAAAAAATAATCATCTAGAAGGTGGGAAGCATAGCAATGTTCCCTTATTATATTCTCATTCCCTAAATATGACAACTAAATGGGGATGGAAGGAGTATAATTCTGCTTTAAAAAATATTTGTTGCTGATGTTGAAATGAGAATTTTTTGTTTACAACCACTGCCAATTACAGCAAACTGGTCACAACAATTTAAGGCATTTGAAGGGTTCTTATGACAGCATGTACTTATCATGACAAGTTTTCTGCAATGTCAATTAGGTCTGTGCCTACAAAGATGGGGAAGTCATCATTGACACTGCTGCTGGAGCACTTGGAAAGTATGATCCCCGTCCAGTTCAGCTTGATTCATTGTTTCCTGTCTTTTCAGTGACAAAGGGTATCACTGCAGGACTGCTACATTGGTTAGTCGATAACGGGTATGATTTACTAATGTCGTGCAATTGTGCTAATTTTGCTTCTCTGGCTTTGAGCTTCTGAAGCTATAACCTGTTGGCAAGTGGTGCTATCAATAACTATATACTAAAAGACACACCAGTAATGACACGTGTCATCTCCAGGTGTGTCCTTAGTGTTTTTTTTTTTTTTGAAATTATATTAAAGAAATAAAATTTATACAAAAATAATTCCCTAATATTATACAATATAATTACAAAAAATAAAAAAAATTTTGATATATCTTTAACATAAATTTTTATATAGCTATAAAAAAAACTTTCTCAACGTAATTTTGATTATTTTTTACATCATTTTATATTTAACATATCTTTTGTAATTCAGTAATTTGATCAAAATTTGTCAATTATATTATTAGTTTTTTATGTTTATAAAATCAATTATAATAATGATAGTTTAATAATGGTTATTGAAAATTACTGTGCATGACACGGGAATTAACCTAGTCGTGTGTAAATTTTAATATCTGTCTGTCTTCCTTTTTTCTTAAAAAAATAGTATCCTGCATTCCTGCAGCTAGACATTTGTATCAGATCCCTGGAAGCAACTAAGCTTTGTGTTTTTCATAGACTGTGAAGCTACTAAGTGTAATCAAGATGTACTTTATAAAGAGGGTCTTCAAGTACAAAGCAGAATGTACACCTTTAAAAATCTAGGAATATGATTATGTTGGTTTGCAGTGGGGAGGATATAAAAGTCTGAAATTTTCTGTTGGATAATTCTTTTTGCTTCTTATCCTGCAGAAAACTAAGATATGATGAAAATATTGCCTCTATATGGCCTGAATTTGCATCAAATAATAAGGATGTGATAAAGGTATTATTCTTACATGCACACAGACATCGATCTTTGCTTTAGTTTGTTTCCTTTCTGCTGCCTTCTATTGTGTTACATTACATGCCTTGTCTCTGCAGGTTCATCACGTTCTTAATCATACATCTGGTCTTCACAATGCATTGGCCAACATCATGAAAGATAATCCTTTATCAGTATCTGATTGGAATGATTGCTTGCAACAAATTTCTCAGTCTACTCCTGAGAGTGAACCTGGTCAGCTACAGCTGTACCATTATCTCTCATTTGGTTGGCTCTGTGGTGGAATTTCTGAGGTTTTAATCTTGTCTTTTACTACAATACTTCTCATATGCTACTATGCCTTTTTTTTTTTTTTTTTTTTTTTTTTTTTTTTTTTTTTTTTTTTTGGCACGCTGGCATTAGATATAAACAATTGGCTCCATCTCAAAATTCATTTTATCTTTATCTGTACATTTTTCTACACGTTGAATCTGAAAGTTGATACGATTATCATTGATGGATTTTGTAAATACAAGTAATTTATCTATGGGGCTGAATAGGTTTCCACCCAAATTAAACTGAACTAAACCTAATTTAATGTAATCTGACTCATCACCCGAACTTAATATGAGCCAGATCTACCTGATCTGAATAGTCCATATTCTTGTTCTAATTTGCGATATTGCCTTGATTCTGTTTATATTGGATCAAGTTTTTTTTATTTTATTTTAATGGGGTATCAGTGATCCTGACTCCCAAGTTAGCTATTCTCTCTGCCTGACTGGTGACTCCATTTTGGATTCTACACTCAGAATTAATCATTTTTGATATACCTGCTATTATTTTACATTGTGTTTTTGCATTTTACAGCGTGCATCAGGGAAGAAATTCCAAGAGATTCTTGAAGAAGCATTCATTCGTCCACTAAGTATTGAGGGCGAGCTGTATATTGGGATTCCCCCAGGTGATTTAGCATTCTTGTGCTTCTTTTAAAGTTTTTTCTGGGCATAGTTTCTAATTAAAACTGAAATTAGATTGAATGTATTTGATTTATGAATGAGAAAAAGAGAATCAATCCATTAATGCTATTTTTTTCCCTCCTTCCCTTTGGTTCTTTGTATTTTCATTTCTTCTGTTTCACATATTTTTTAATTCAGGAGTCGAAGATCGACTAGCAGCACTAACATTGGACACTGATGATCTCAAGAAACTCTCTGCCGTGGAAGCTCGTACTGACCTGCCCTCCTCTTTCCAACCAAGTCAGATTGCTCAGGTTGCCACTGCACTCCCACCCCTCTTCAATTCTCTTTTTGTCCGCCGTGCTATCATACCTGCTGCTAACGGGCACTGCTCTGCTCGCGCTCTTGCGCGATATTATGCCTCATTGGCCGATTGTGGAACGGTTCCTAAGCTTCCCTCTTCCTCACCACCCCTTGGCAGCCACGTTCATATTCCAAAGTTTTCATCTGAAAAACTTCGAAAGAAAGAAAACAACACTAGTAAGAAGCGCCTAAATCTGGTTTCTCTATGCAGAACCATGATGTCCGAAAAATTCAATTATGAAAAAGGTGCGAAGGCTGTCAAGGATCCTAGTTATGATAGGGTTCCAAGTGATGAGGCTAGCAGCAGTAGCAATAGCAATAGCAATAGCAATAGCAATGGCAATAGTAATGGCAATGGTGGTCATGTTGATCAAAACATACTGGGTAGTGATGTGAATGGCTATGATCATGATATGACAACTGCGAAACTTTTCAGTAACCCCAGCATTCATGATGCCTTCATGGGTATAGGAGAATATGAGAATTTTGCTTTGCCTAATGGAGATTTTGGGTTAGGATTTAAGCGGATAAACTCCGCTGATGGATCCATTATTGGTTTTGGTCACTCGGGAATGGGTGGGTCAACTGGTTTCTGTGACATAAAAAACAGATTCTCAATAGCCATTACCCTAAATAAAATGTCATTTGGTGGTGTCACCGGAGAGATTATTCAGCTGGTTTGTTCAGAGTTGAACCTCCCTTTACCCAAGGAATTGAAAGGTCTTGGCGATAGTAAAAGTAATTCAGATGTTGGAAGGCCCTTGATTAATTGATAATTATTTTCTCTTCAATTATCATCCCTTATGTTCATTATCAAAATTTTGTATGGTCTTCTGTTATGATATCTCTGTATTGTTGTATATTTATAAGATACGAAAGTGTCAGAAACTGAAGGCTATACCCGTAGCAATTGTATACAAATACATGCTGAAAGCATATTGTAAGATTCTCGATAACTACCTGTATTAATTCAATACAAAGATTTAAAAAAGCCTGTAAACGGTCAGCTAAAGAACCCGAGCTAGTGTAGCTCGATGAGTTCTAATTCTTATCTTAGGTTTGTCAGTGGTGTTCAATGGGAATTGTCACAAGAATGAGTAGTGTTGTGCATAAAAGAAATTCTCTGCAGGTTGAGGTCTGTACATGTCTATGATAGCCTATGCCTTGCTTACCGCAAGGCTCACGAGAACTTCCAGTGCATGAGACGTGAGCTCTTTTGGCGTATGAGAGTTTATGCAATAGATTCCCAGAGGTGGATATGTATAGAGTATGAAATCTGTGAATTAATTGTGTGCCAGTGAACCATGTAATTTATAGGATCATGCATTACACATCTATTACTCGAATGTAAAGTTGCACGAGGCCACTAGGGTATAGTAAACAAGCCACCGGGGTGGATGATTCCTGGAGTATGGTACGACGACATGCTCTCAGGTCCAGAGCTGAGAGATCATTGTAATTTGCCATTGTTAATAGGTCTCCTAGGCAAACGTTATTGGACAAGTTTTTTGTTATAAGCAATTAGCAGGACTTCGAAGTTCTGGGAAAATAAAATGTCATTCAAGTACTCAATTTTGTGTAGTCTAGCTCTTTGGTCTTAAATCGTTTATAAACTTAGTTCACAATTTTCAAGTTCCACCTACAAAGTGATTTAAGTAAAATTGTTCATCATATACACAAAGCCTTTTCAAATTGATACTAAAAAAAAAAAAAAAAAGTAATTTCAGTCAACTTTGGAAATGAGTCAAACTGAAAATATTTAACAGTATAATTTTAGGCTGTCCACCCTCCGCAAACACCTACTTCAGCACCCGCATCAACTCCCACCATACCAACTATATACCCACAAAAAACATTAGCATATATTAAGATTTGCAAATATCTTTGGTGGTTAGACTATTTACCATATAAAATACAAAGATGGTTTTGAGAGAAGATTTTCCTAACTTCTATATACCGATTATTGGTTTAATTATTATCTCTCACCAGAGACACTTTAGAGGTGGAGCCGACTGCTTACCTTCCCCGCCACCTACTTCTAACGAGTCAGGCAGCCAGCCTAGTTTGTAACTTTGATCAAGTTGACCCTCAAGGGTTTCAATCCTTGAACACAAGACTTCTAACCAATGCAACATAATAATAATAACAAAACAAAAAAATAAAATAAAATACATTATAAATATATGGAGTAGATCTAATTATATATAGGGGAGGGATCCGGTAAGAACCCCTCCTTATTTAAGAATCCTTTCTTATGTAAGAATACCTTATGTTATAAACTTTTTCCTATATTCTAAATTTTTTTCTACTTATGTTTTACAATTTTTTCTATATTCTAAAATTTTTCTACTTATGTTCCAAATTTTTTCCAATGTTCTAAATTGTTTTTTAGATTATGTTCTAAATTTGTTCATATGTTTAAAATTATTTTTTTTCCAGCTTATATTCTAAATTTTTTCCTATGTTTTGAATCATTTTTTCAGCTTATGTTCTGAAGTTTTTCCTATATTCTAAATTTTTTCTACTTATATTCTAAATTATTTTTTCAGCTTATGTTCTAAATTTTTTCCTATGTTCTAAATTACTTTTTCGATCTTATGTTATTAATTTTTTACCTTGCTATAAATTACCTTTTCAACTTATGTTCTAAATTATTTTTCTTATGTTCTAACTTTTTTTTTATTTGTTTACGTTCTAAATTTTTCTGCTTATGTTCTAAATTTTTTCTGCTTATGTTTTAAAATTTTAACTATAATCTAAATTTTTTTCTATGTTCAACTTTTTTTTTTCTATGTTCCAAATACGAATTTCTCAAAATTATAGAAATGCCATTATTAAAGGATAATTTTAGATGGTTAGATCAAAACTAATAAACGGCTGAGATTGGTTCTTATATTACATGAGCCTTCCTATATATATATATATATATATAAATATATATATATATATATATATATATATATATATATATATATATATAATATATATATATATATTATATATATATATATATATTATATATATATATATATATATATATATATATATATATATATATATATACTACTTCATGATTAAAAATTTGATCTAGTTGGTATAAAGTTTACCGCATACTTTGTAATTAATTATTCTATTGTTTCGTGTAGCCATTAGCAAGTTCATATTCAAAGACTTTTGAATTTTGATCATGGAGTCTACTTTTTACTTTGACAAGACTTAAATAAACTAACCCTAATTTGAATTCAACTTAATAAATAGAGACTAGTTCATATTTTATTGAGTTTAGAGAGAGCCATAAAACCTAATAATATAGGGGTGATTTGATTGTAATTTTAGGATTATTCCGCCTCAAAATTTAGCAAACTATATTTTACGTTGAAACCTCCTATAACCTTAACTTTTTTTTTTAATCATGTTTAGTGAAAAGGGTAAAATGAGTGAAAATCATGGTCAATGTAATTTTCCACGCTCATAACTTATTTTTCCAAAATTTATATAATTAAGAAGGCCACCTCTACATACTTATTTACCAAATATTGTTGTAGGAATGACAAGTTCCAAGTCCACTCTTCATGAATTCCCAAAGGACGATACTAACCTTACATTAGGCATCTCATAATTCATTAATATAATCCGACAATAAATAATAATTACTCCGTAGTAAAATATTAATTATAATAAATCAATGATTAATGAGCTGTAACGTACAAAAAGGAAAAAGGGTAGAGGAAACAAGTTTAGGTAGAAAACGCGTCTTGGCAGCTAGCTTGTATCTTGCGCATTTGGTATGGTGGCCTTTTTATTAGTACATGCCAAGAGATGGTGCCATGGTTTTTTAGATCTTTATTTTTAATAACATATATTCTAGTAATTTAAACCAAACTACTATCCATGATCTTTATATACTAAAAGATACGGATTTGCTACATGTAGCCTAAATGCTATTGTATGGGAAGATATGTAAAATGGGCAGACATCTTTTACCAATATGGACCTGAACCTAGAAGAGCTGATAAATGGGCAGATATGTTTGATAAAGCAGGCATATCGGCCTGTCGGTATTCGGCACGTGGCAACAACAGGTTGACACTTGGCAAGAAAGGCTTTGCATGCTTTGTAGCCACCTGTCTTGGTATTTATTATAAATAGTAGGTTAGGAGCCATTAATGAAGGGAATGAATGACACTCTCTCTCTCTCTTTCTCTCTTTCTCTCTCTAAATTCTCTTTCTTCATCACAAACTGACTTTGTCATCGGAGCGGTTATCCCTGGAATACCCCAGGGTTAGCTAATCCTTTCTCTTTGTGTAGGTTTTCTTCTGGCCGATAGGAGCTTAACGGGTTGCGTACTCGTGCTTTGGACTTTTGGATCGGGTTGTCGAATCCTTGCAGGAACAGCTATGTATAAGCATTAAACACATTTAAAAATAGATTTTAATTTACGTAATTATGAAAAATCAAGCTCCCTATAGATATATTCATATATATCCCTAAGGACTTATAAAACGTTTTCGACTATTATTTTCGCCAATTTGATTAACTATATATAAGAATTATTAAACATTAGTTAATAACAACGCTCGATACACACTGTGTTTTATATACATATTTTTTAAAAATCTATAGGCCCTGTTCACTTCACCTTATAAAAATAATATTCAGTAAAAATAAGTTCATTTCAGTAAATATTAGTAACGTTAAAAAAGAAATACAGTAGAGAATCGGTAAAAATAATTTAAGTCCAGTAAAAATAATTTTAGTTCAGTAAAAATTAGGTGAAGTAAGGTCCCGTTCACTTCACCTTATTTTTGCTGAACTGAAATTATTTTTATTGAAACAAAATTATATTTGCTGAACTTAAATTATTTTTTACTGAACTTAAATTAATTTTACTGAACTGAAATTATTTTTGCTGAATCGAAATTATTTTTACTGATTTTCTATTATAATTCTTCTTTAAGAAAACTGAATTTTCCTGAACTGAACTTATTTTTACTGAACTGAAAATAATTTATTGAACTGAAATTATTTTACTAAATTGAAATTATTTTTCCTTAATATTATTTTTTTAAGGTGAAGAGATCAGAGCCTAATACGGAATATCAATATAAAATTAAAATACATAAAAATCCTTATATTCAATAACAAGGATGAATATCATAGTCGTTTTAATACCTCCTTCATGGAAGGTAATAGGTTGGACCTTGAGGTGCATGGAATATAAAATGGGTTGTCACTAAACACACTGACACTGAAAATGAAGGTCCATCAGAAAATTAAAATTATTTATTTATTTATTTTGTGGATTTTCTGAGTTTGCTTAGTTGTTTTTGCACTTATTTAGTAAAGGCAACATGTAGTCGGATCTCCACTTTCTATGTGAAATTAATTAAATACGTAGGTGACAAGAAATCATACAATGTAGATTTATATGTTTCTGTTCAACGTATATTTGCCTTTAATTTGTGTGCATCAATTCAACGTTATTGTCGGACTAGGGATAATTTTTGTTTCAATTTCAGTGACAATATATTGAATGAAGATGATTTATGACTTTCATACAAACAACCCAAAAAAAAAAAGGAATGAAAGTTAACAAATGATCTTTTCAATATATTCAATGTCCGTGTGTTGGTTCGAGTCTCATGGATTAGGGTATAGTTTAACATGTTTTGCTCAATGTATTGGTCTTGTCGGAAGGGTAAAGGTGGCGAACGGGGCATTTGATCCAGATTAATTTGGTTTTGATCAATTTAGAGTGAATCATATTTGATGATGAGTAGATTTGTTAGGTATTGGATCGATTTGAGTCATATTTAGTGTTAATTAGTTCTTCTTGATATAATATTCTATACAAATTATTAACCATGTTCACTTCGAGCTAAGTTGTATTGTATGATCCAAATTCAGTTAAGGAGTATAAGGGCATGTTCTCATCATATTATTTTCAGTTCAGTTCTGTCCAATTCAGTTCAGCTCTAATAAGTTCAGTTCAGCTTTTAATTTTATTTCCTCATAAAATATTCATTTCAGTTCAGTTCAGCTTTTAATTTCATTTTCTCATAAAATATTCATTTCAATTCAGTTCAACTCTAATAAGTTTAGTTCAGTTCAGCTCATTTCAGTTAATGAGAAAAGGCCCTAAAATAAAGGATTTAGTCTAAGATAGACAATACAAAAGAAGTGACGTTAATTACCGTAGTTTTAGAATAGGCACTAAAGTGCACAAGTACAAAAGTGTGGGGTAAGGTAGGAAGGAAGAGTTTTAACTAATAAATTGTTAGGTAATACTCTGTACAATTCATACAAAGTGGAGCATATGATGCAAATTAATAGCGATGTACGAACTATATGCCTAAGCTATGTACTATGGAGGTACGTATGTGATAGAGTATAAAACATATTCTTGGGCCTTAACTATCAGCTTAAACTTTTGGTTGAGTTGGCTCTCTAACATGGTATCAGAGCCGGCGTGACACAAAGGTCACGGGTTCGAATCTCATCTGCCCCTCCTTCAAAGTGGAATTAAAGTATAAAACATATTCCTGGGCCTCAACCATCAGCTTAAGCTTTTGGTTGAGTTAATCCTCTAACAGTATGGAATAGTATTAACAACCCCGTAATTGATTCACTTTTTTCATGAAAAAATTATATTTCAATTTGGTGTAATACAATTGAGTTTTTTTTATACGTACGATAATTGATGAGACGAATCAAACAAATCAACTAATTAACTAATATACAATTTTTCTTACCATTTCAATGCAAGGAGTTACTCGATTACAAGTCACACTAACTGTTATACCAACATTTCTATTATCTTATGATGTACCACCAATTTACAAATGCCCTTGATTATTAATTAGTTGATTAATTTAATCTCTAAATTACCAATATTCCATTTCATTAGTGAAGATATACATCCATTATTCCACTATCACATGACCCATCTTCACATTCTTTGTTAATTAATTATAGTATCAAGCTAGATGTATATACCATTTTTCTTGCAGTCACACAATAATAAACCATATTTTATATACACTAATTAAAATCCAGTTCATATCCCATTCGACAAGGCAAATTAATGCTCTTAGAATATTTTGGTAAACATAATTAAAATTAAGATAATGATAATTAATAATACTAATTGTACCTTTCCTCAATAATTGGGCATATAGTGGGAAGAAATTGTTAGGAAACACACCAATGGTGTACGTGTTACCAAAATTTCCACTATATAAATGTAGTGAACATCCAAAACTAAAAACCAAGACAAAATCTACTATTCTTCTAACCTAAAACCTTCTTTAATTCTTGTTCTTTTTATTTTTTTACAAATTTTATTCTTTTCTTTCTATTATTTTCAATATGTTAGGAATTCGTAAGGTATACCAAATGCTTGTAAGCAATGTAGTACCATCCCTAGGAGTAGTTCCTCACTCGAATGCTCGAAATTCGATTTCCAGTCCTACCCTTGCAACCCCATGCAAGAAGAATGTAGCACAAGCCAACGACACAAGGGCAAAAGCGTTAATAACCGTGTTTGGCATGGACAAAGATGGAAGAATAGCCAAAGAGAAGGCTTGTAATGTGGTAAAGCAACTAGGGTTAGTCAAGGAAGAAGAAGAATCGAGTTTTGATGTACTAGAAGAACAACTCGAGGCGAATGAAGTGCTCCTAATGGAGCTAGAGGAGGAAGAGAAGAGAGAAAAGCAACAACTCCTTAGACAAGCTTTCTTGGTGTTTGATGAGGATAAAGATGGTTTTATTGATGCAAAAGAGATTAAGAGGGTTTTAGCATGTTTAGGGTTGGATAATGGATGGGATATGAATGAAATTGAGAAGATGATTAAGGTGGTTGATCTTAATCTTGATGGAAAAGTTGATTTCCATGAATTTGAATTGATGATGGGATGATTTTCATTTTAAAAATGTTATAATGGAATATTATTTCATCTTAATTTATGTAAGATATACAACAAAATTAGCCAATTTATTATTTGACATACTTTTATTTTATATATTTTTTGGTTAATTTACAACATACTTGGAAAAATGGGTATACATGAAGAAATGTATTCCTTCAAAAAAAAATCTCATGAATTCTAGTCAAATTTAAAATAACTTTGTTTATTGGTTGAGTTTACAATTTTTAATTGTAAGATTTGGAATTCAATACTCAACGACCCCAACTTTCATAGTCGGAGGTAGGGGTCGGATGATGTGCAATGAATTAAAACTTAGCTTTTGTCCTTCTTCATCAACCTTTTTAGACTTAATTAATTTATTTTTTTTTGAAATAAAACTTAATTAATTAATTTTTTTAGGCTTAATTAATTCAGCAAAAGAAAATGTATGAATTTATACATATTAATATTATTATTAACATGTACTATTATTTCATAAAGTTCTTAACATTTTTCATTTACTTTTATTTTACAAAGTTCTCAACACTTTCATTTTATTTCGGTTTTGACATACCCTTAATATTCTAAGTACACCAAATTCACTTGTGTTATGCTATCCCGTTAGCATCATGATATACCTTAGCCACATAAAGGAAATTATTTGAGATAACCCTTACCATAATTTCTGAAAATGACTCAGCCCAAATCTTAATAAAGAATAAAAAATCACTTAGAAACAGTTCTTACCCAGCACCTTTACTTAATGATTCAAACCCCAATTCTCCAATTTGAGGAAAGAATCTTAAGACTACAAGTGAGTCGTCAGTCATTGTTTGATGATCCAACAAGTGAATGTTACTCGGTAATAACTAATAAGCATTTTACAATAATACGAAGTATAAATATAGTAATATGTCTTTCATTTTTTTTTAAATGCATCACTTTTTATTTTAGTTAATGAATTCTCTCTATCTATCTCATATTATATCTGTATGTACTAAAAAAAACTACTTAAGAGTCCATGAATTCAAAAGTGATGCATCTAAAAGAAAGTAATAAGAATAAGAAATAAAAAGATCCGTTGTAGTTTGTACTCTTTGTAGCAATGAGTTCTGACAAATGATAGATTAATTAACAGCCAGAAGGCATCCCATTTTAGCTGTTGAACTCATGACTTCGTGACATGTTTCAGCCTCGTCCTCTCCTTCTTCCTCCTCGTGCACAACAGATGTATGATTCATGTTTCGGAATATCGTAATATGTTACGCTACTTCCGTACTACTAATTATTTATTAACTGGAATTTAAGACCACAACATGTTATACGGAGTAGTTTCTTAATTACTAGCTAATATTGAGTTGGCAATATCAAATTATTACTTGTATTTGGCAACGAACGAATTAAACACCTACCTTTTGTATATGCATAGATCAAAATAGACAAGAATTGTTGATTCTGGATTAAAACGAACTAACCTATATATTTATGTGAGGATTGATCACGAATAACCCGAAACACTAAGGGTCTGTTCCGAATTACTGAAAACAAATGAAATAACGGAATTTAATAGAGCTGAAATGAATTGTTTATGAGAATAGGAAATTAGAAACTGAGCTGAACTGAACTGATTGGAGCTGAACTGAACAGGTCCTAGATGTTTATGCTGTTTCAAATAATAGGCCAAGAATTATCAACATATACTCTCGAGGTTTAGTTACTATAATTTGTATCAAGCAAGGTTTGACCTCGGGATAAGGGTTTGACCTTATGATTTAAATTATGGGAAAGAAAGAATCCCATTAGAGACTCTTTGGGATGAGGATTTCCTTATCCATCCAGTTCTCCTATCTTTATACTCCTAACGAGTTTAGCATGCAAACTTAGACTGGATTGGCATGTAATCTGTGAGAGGTCAAAACTACAAATATGCACGCATAACACGATTTGTATGTTCATAATTCTTTGTCAATTGTTCCACTCTTTTCAAGAGCTATAGAAAATGTGTCTCAGGAACAAGCATTTTGTCACATACTCACATAACATAGGGGGTTCAAGCCATTGGGGCCGGATAGATGTGACATACATTTCTCACTTGCTTGAATTGTGCAAATTCTTGATACATATGCCTGTTGGCTTTCATACATCTTCAATGATCATACTATTATGTAGTAATCTAGTGTAAATCTATCATACAACTGACAAGTTATAAGTATCCAACTTATCATGAATAATGAAAGTATCAATTCTCAGATTTTCAAATGCAGATACTGTATACTGTATACTCAGCACATTTTTAGGTGATTATAAATTAGCCTAGAAGTTTTGATCCCCTTATTTTTTTTCCCATTTTTATTTTGACTAATTCAGATATATTAAACCAGCCAAGTGAACCATTAATATATTGACTCTCGTACACAAAATTACATAGAATAGGTAGCTTACAACAACAGCAGCAGTAACATACACATACAACGAACTCTAGCTTTAATAACTTACAAGACTTATTATTGTTATTATTCAACCCTTGATACTTCCCTCTTTCTATCACCTTCCTAGAACACAAAAACCATCTAGGAGTACTTACATAATACACTCGAAATTCCTGTCACACAGCTAGTACCGCCACAGCTAACTGTACTGTCACTCATTAGGCCACTACTAGCACTTCCAGGCAACAAATGATCATTGGAATTCTGCCACGAAAACGCCCCATCAAACGACGAGTCTTGTCCTTGCACCATGATTGTTGGGGTGACATTCGTCACACAAGACATGTTTTGGGTGCTGCCTGACATTTGAAGTGAATTTGATCCCAAATTAGTACTCTGAAGAAGCTGATTCAGAGTGCCTCGAGTAACCCTGTCCTCTGCTAATTTCACCTGAATTTTCGATCATATGTTGTCATTCATAATAATTTGCAGTACTAATTTGTACTAATTTAGTTGGAACTTTGGAATATTTTACATCTCCCCAAAGTTGCAACTAAAAGTTAACGGGGGTAGTAGTTAGTATTTCAAGCTAATAAGGAGCTTAATAATATGTCTCTTTACCTTGGCTCTCAGAGCTTCCACATCTGACTTGAGCACGCGGTTGTTTGTGGTGGCTTCTCTGAGCTGCTGAGCTGCCTCGTTCAGCTGCTTGAAGAGTGTAGTGTTCTCTACACCAAGTTGCTCAACCTGTATAAAACAGAACAATTGTTAAATTCCGAACTCATATTCACATTAAACACACAGAGATAATAGCTAGATTTTTATTCAAAGATCAGTGCAAATTACAGTAGACAGTCACAAGGTCAGTCTATTAAGCAGAACTAAAGATTGATTAACATTAATACTAGATGAAATAAAGATAATTAATGCCAAAACAGAATTAACTCAGTCAATTAACTAAAAACCTTGGACCGACATCACACATCAGTAAGTTCAGTTGGACAATTTCAATTAGCTACTAATGACAGATTTCAACTGAAAAACTCTGTATTCGTTCAGTTCGTAATACTCAGTAAAATTTTACTAGAATGGTAATGCATATGTCACCTGAACTTCCAACTCCTGCTGATGTGCTTGTTTTCTTCTTCTGGAACGACGAGCAGACTCCCTATTCGAAACCATCCTAAAATATATCACACACAATATTAGCTAATCTGCTATTTTTTTCATCGTGAAAACATTTAATGTATTATGTTATTGCACATTTTATGTGGTCATTCTACTTGCATATAATCAAATTATAGTACTAAGGTTGGTTGCTGTACATATTTCACAGCATTCATACCTCATGACCCTAGAGATCATACATTGAAATTCCGATCCACTACAAATAGGCCCAGTAATATGTTTTATACTCTTATCAATTGTTCTTAACAAACATATGTACTAATGCAAAAATAATACTTATATACCTTCGTTGGCGTTTTACATCAATACCATCATCGCCACTCTGTTCACATTGACCGGCCTCTGTCTCTTCTTCATCTTCTTCTGATGAACCACTTCCTTGATTATCTCCTGTTTTCGGCTTAATAAGAATTGAGGTTGGACTTCCAGCTGCACGCACATTGAATGGAATATTAATTAGTAATGTTCAACCATTTTACATTATATTCAGTACACATTATTATTGTTACACCATCACATGCAACAATATTGTAACATGTTATATACAAGTATTATACTACACTCTTCAATTCATTCTCATAAATATGATCATACCACAGATGGATGATTGCGAATCAATCGTCGCAGAGAGACAGGGTTGTTGCGGGGTGAAATTCTGATACCATGAAATTGTTTGTTGATCAAATCCTCCTCCAGTTGCAAAGCTATTGATAATGTCCTGCTTCATTTGTTCATATTAATATAAGTACATCTGTACATGTCAAAATAATGTAAACAAGTTTTCATAAAAAAATAAATAAAATTGTAACTATATATTAGGCATAAGAAAAGATGCACAATATTATAACATGTCCATGAAAAAATAATGTAACGATATATTACCAATAAGGGCAATAACATGGACTAGTTCATGTCAAAATATTGTAACTAATCAGCTATGCATAATACCCTAGCATTTATGGCATTATGTACTACTTCAAGATGTTTGAAAAAAGTTGACTCATTTTTAAAATATCGGTATTTATAAAATATAAGTGATAATTAGAAGAGATTAAACAACAAACCTATAACAAGTAAAGGTACATCTATACCGTATTACAATATTATAAATTATATGAAAAATCCGTACAATCTACCAACTAATTTCAAATGAACATATTATGGTATATGTATTTGATAATAGTTTGATCTTAAAAATTAAATTCAATTTGAAATAGAATTATACCTGGTAGATCAAAAAATCTCCTAGAATATGAAATTCCAATTATTAATTTTTTTTTTTTAATAGAAGGAAAGAGGAAAGAAAGAGATAGAAAAGAACCAAAAAGCTCTTACCACTAATTACATACTTATAATAATCCAATAGAAAGTCTCTTTAAATAGAAGTTGGAAGTATTCTCTACGTAAATTATTAGCATGAACCTTTATTTTATCGGGTGGGGCCCGATTAAAATAATTTGGAATTCGAATCACAACTCATCATAATTAGTAATCTAGGAGTATCTTTTTAGAAACCCTACTTTAAAGTACTCTTTAGTCTTTACGTCATTTTCACCTAAAGAATCTCCCTTTTTTTTCCCTTTAATTATTTGTCAATTTCTTCATAGCTAAGCTTACTATAATTTACATCCAAAAGTTGAATAAATAAAGAACAAATTATGTGAAGTCATTTTCCAATTTTTAAGAACAACTTTAAAGGCTCACTCAATTAAAGATTTATTAGTGTTATTAAAAGGACGAAGGGAGTAGTTTTGATTTGATTTCCCCGTTCTTTATGAAACTCTCGGCTATGAGTCTATGACTAATATGAGCTCGAAGCTCACTTTGAAAGTTTCAGTATATTTGCATGCTTCTTAGCCGGAAAATAAAGACTTTTTGAAAGGTAGAAGAAATAAAGATTGTTCTTTATTAATTTCGAGTTGAGGAAAAAAAAAACATATGTCCGATAAATTTTTTTTTTTATACGTATCACTCTATCAATCTTTGAAAAAAATCCTATCAAATAGTAATACTTTTTTTAAAATCTAATAAGTTTAATTAAAACTTTGTAATTAGATACAGAGGGATACCTTTCTTAATACCAAAAAAAATCTACTAAAAAATTTCTTAACCGGAGTGATGGAATTGATGGAGATGCAAAAATATGAATAGTGAGGGATACATATATGATTATGAATGTGACCAATAATGAAAGGATATCATATAGGAACATGAAATACTTTCATAATCTGTAAGATGTGCAAATCTCAGCAATTTATGAAAAAATCAGAACATTATTCACTCTGATCGAAAAAATGGATATACAAATTAATTATACAAGTACGATGAGGAACAATATATATATTGTATTCATGACGAGTACATAATACAACAAATTAAAACCCCTTATGTGTTGAAATTAAAACTGATTTTGACACTCCCTTCTGTGAGATACGAAAAACAAAACTACAATTGAAGTACTCCTTTCATTATTAGAGTACATATTAATAGAAAAATAAAATAAATAGGACGTCAAAATAATTTCTTTATGTATCTATCATGGATCATGCTATATTATCTTCCTAGTCATTAATTAACTTTGGACAACTTTGATTTAAGCACTTGATTTGGGGCTATCATCAGCCCAAAAAACATAGCAACTAATCCATGATTTACCTCCTTAATTAAAATTATAAAATGGAAAAAGATATATGTAACCCTAAGGGTTGCATATAAAAAGCTAAAAGTAAATAAAAAAAAAAACAATAAATAAACATTTATAACACCGATTTACTTGTAAATTATCGATAAATTCCCTACAAAATACTTTTAAAAAAAAGTACATACAGCATTACCCTTGTAAAATATCAGTTGTGTTTCATCACTTTCACGGTCCTCTACTATATTTATTGCTCACAAACCAATCTGCATCAACTTTTTTAAAGTCAAGCTCAGTAAATATGTTTTGGTACAATGTAACCTACTTTATTTTTTGAGCAAGTGATCAGGATTTAGGTTTTTATTTTTATTTTTTATTAAGACCCGAATATATACTACGTATTTATTTATTTTATTTTTATGGATGCAAAGAGCAGATTAATACTCGATTTTAATAATTTCCATACATAAATGTTAATGTTAAATAAGTTAGATTGATGATCAGGGTTTTCTAGTTTAAACTTTAATACTGAGAAGATTTTTGAGTTATTATATACAAATTTCCAAGATTTACACGTTCATCAAAGTGATTCCTGCAAATTATTGTTAGTTGCACGTTGTTCAAATAGTTTCGATCGTACTAAATCATACAGCCATATCATGGATAAAATAATATGAAGTAATTGATTTTTCTTTTAAATATAAGTATTATATTTTCTCCTTTCAAATGGATACAAAATCAAAGTTAAAACTTTGAGCGCTATATATTTATAACTACTTTTATTGTGTCAACGTATTTCACTACAAAATTTAAGTAGATTTGTTTGGTCTTCTTTCATAAAACTTTCTTGACAAACGTCAATTAGAATTTTAATCACAAATTATAGCTTTACAGGTTAATTTCATGAAATCCATAAATTAATAAGTTTATAATTAATTTTTTTTATAAATGAATCTAAAATTTAATAACAAAATAAAACATATGACATGCTACATGTGACATAATATCATAATAGATACTTGTATGATACTCGTACAAGACTATCCAAGATTTAACGTTCAATAATTGATCAAGTACCTTATAATTTACATGATAGAAAATATCTTACAATTTTACCGTTGTAATTTCCTACATATTTTACTCAAAATTACAATAAAATAATCATGTAAAAAGAAAAAAAAAAGAAAAGGAAAAAAAATAAAAAAGCCGGTAATTAAAATAATATTAATAGGTGGAACACAACACAAAGGCAACAAAAGACAATAAAAATAAAGAAACACGTGAAACGCACGTGCAAGTAAGAAGTGCAGCAGAAAGTACAGTACACAGCACTCGGGACTAGAAGTAGTAGTAGAGTAGCAAATGATTGAGTACTCCGCCAACCTACCACATATTCCCTACACCCTTTTTTTTACAATATAAATATCTCATATTTTTCCAACAAATAAACGTTAGATAAAACCAACATACAATTAAAAAAATATATATAGTTAGGGATTTTAGAGAGAGAAAGAAAATAAACCTGATGGTTAATATTATTAGTCTTAAATCCAAAATCATCACCAAGATTATGATGATGATGAGGATGATGAGGAGGAGGAACAACTGCGGCCGTTGGATCAACAAATTCAGCCGCGGCATGATGATGATGATCATAGAACATGGGATGGTTGTTATGGTGGTGATGATGATCGATATCGATGTTTGTTGGATCATTGTTGACTAGGGCATGAAGCGCAGCCTCAGATGGGCTGCGCTTCATGGGATTATTATTACCAGTGAATAGGGTTTGATTTTTGTGGTTCATGATGTTATTATTAACTTAAGGAAGAAGAATGAGTTAGAGAGAGAAGATAGAGAATTTTTTGTAAGGGGGTTTGAGTAGAGAGAGAGGGAAAAGGGGAAAGAGGTAAGGTGGTAGAAGTATTGATATAGGCCCGAACTCGCAGGGTGATTGCGAGAAAAAAAAAAAAAGGAAAAATAAATAAAATAAAAGGTATAGAGTATTAGTAGTAGAAAACAAAGTTAACACGTAAGTTTGGAAAAAAAAGGAGTTTAGAATGAAGTTTGTGGGGCTCACATGATCCTGGCATGGAGCAGCCTCTTTTAATCTTTGTTTTAGGACTACATACAAAGTAGAGATTGCCTAATACGAGTACAGTACAAATTATCAATCAATTTAAGATTTTAAAAGGCAACACCTCGTAGTTTTATTACTTTATGTTATTGGAGTTCCTCATTATGTGTGTTGAACTCTCTACATTTTGATATAAAAATCTTATAAAATTAAGATATATGGAAAAAAAAAAAAGGAAATATAGTTATTATATGCGAGCAAATTAAACTAACATATTTAAGATGTTGTATTTTATTTAGAGCTGACAATCGTGTTGTGTTGTGTTTTGTTGTGTCGTATTGTATCTTATTATACGATTTGTGAAACCTCAACACACACTCGATGTAGTTAACTAATATTTCGTCGTGTCATATTGACCCATGCATGTAATTATACATGTGTCGAAAACATTTAACACTAATTAGCTTATTCCGTATTCGGCGCATGTCGTGCTAATTTAATCCATAGAAACCAAATGTTAATGAAGTTTTAATTTAATCCATAGAAACCAATGAATTGCTTAATTAGCTTGTAGATGCTTAATTAGGTCATCACATATAATAAAGATTTCTTAATGCTCACGCATTCAGGAATAAACTATTAAACATTAGTGCATTACGTACAATATTACATTATTAGAAATGGTATATGATTGGCTAACAAACTTTCCTTACGTTATTTTTCCTTTTCCTTCTATAATGGTGATTAAATATAAAACAAATTATCCAAAGAGTGCTCAATCAATTACAAAATTAAAGCCAAAAAATGACATAAATAATATTCATTTACCAATTGACACACTAAGATAATTATAAAACTTGAAACAATTAATCAAGTAGCTAGTGTTTTTTGATGGGGATTTTTAGCGACCTCAACCTCAAAGTGATGTCGAGTTGTCGACCCCATTCATAATTAGAAAGGGGCAAATTAAAATCAATTATAATCTAATTGTGCACTTGTATAATGGGCATTACATAAATCTTCAACACGATTAGATCAGCATAGTATGACCAATATTTTTTTGAGTAAGAATTTTAACAAAAAAAACCATTAAGGGGCCGTTTAGTTGGGGTTAATTATCAAAGGGAAAGGAATGAACATCTATCATTCCCTTTGTTCTTGTTTGTTTGTCTATTTTTATCAATTCCTTTCCCCATTTTTATTTTTGAGTTTACTGATTTTTATTCCAAATTGATTCCCCACCCCCCTAGCCTTTTGCATTCCCTTTTCCTACCCACCACTTCACCACCAGCCACCACCTTCTAACTTACCTCCACCACCCTTCCGCCCACCGCCGCAAATCCCTGGCCCACCTAAGACTACCTCCGCCCCTCCCCGATAAACCCCCATCACCCCCGAAAATATTCCCCCACCACACAACCACCCTCTCTTTCTCACTTTTCCAGCCACGCCCATCGCCGAGCAACCCCACCACGCCCTTCGCCGACCCTCCCCCACCTCTCCTCGATAATCGGAAGAAGAATTTCAAGAAGGTTAGGTAAGGGTTTCAGATTGAAGGAAGCTTAGGATTTCGGAGCGGCGGAAGGCGGTGGAGGAGAGAGAGAGAGAGGGGCGACGAAGGGGGTGGCTGGGCTATGGGGTGGCTCGAAAAGTGAATAAATGGAATTTGTTGTGTTTGTAATGGTTGTGTTGGGGTGGTGGTGTGGTGTTTAGAAGGGTGGTTGGATTCTCTTTGTTTTTTGTAACCAAACAACGTAGCAAATGGAATGGTTTTTCATTCCATTCTCTTTCATTCCCATTGTTCATTCCATTCCTTTTACCTTGCGTGAACCAAACGTCCCCTAAGTGTGTCTATACTACATAACTAGTGTTATTTAAATAAAAAAATTTAAGGTTCGTTAGGCATTGCTGTAATTTTTTGTTTTCTATTTTTTGGTTTTTTGTTTTTCATAGTATTATATATGTCAGACTCCGTAAAATGAATTAAAAATTAGTTAAACTTATTAAAATCATGACATTTTGTAAAGTTGACAACAGAAAAGTAGAAACACATCTTCTTATTAAAAAAAAACAGGGTTCATTTTTCTTGAAAGCTGGCAACAAAAAAACAAAAAACGATGTCAAACAAAAATTAGTTATGTTTTTATTTTTAATAGGAGTTCAAAATTATGTTTGATTATTGTACATTATCAATAATTGGGAAAAAAGGTCATACAATTGATCGCCAAATAAACAATAGAATAAAGTTCACGTTAAAGATACATATACATGTAAAATTGATGAATTATTGTCAATTAATATGTTTGGAATTGCTAAACAAGTATTTTCACGAATTGCGTAGGGCTCATTGTGGAAGCTAAATTATCAGTATGAAGCAAAAATCAAGGCATTAAATAAGAAGTTAACATCATTTTCGCGAATATTAGACCTCTTATCACCAATATTAAAGAAAATATTATGTGAATCAAAACTCAGATTAAGAAGGACATAAATTATTAGACATTTTATATAAGTTTTTTTAATGCCTCGACTTTTGAATTTAGGTACAAGTTTTTGAAAATTTCATACGCAAAATTTCATACGCAATATATGTATTGAATAATTTATCAATTTTTAAAATTTTATGTATTGGTTGGGTGGAATACATCGAGTTACGGTAAGGGTTTGTTCACATTTACTTTATTTAAGTTCAGTTCAGTTCAGTTAAGCTCTAATAAGTTCAGTTTAGCTCCTAATTTCCCTCTCTCATAAAATATTCATTTCAGCTCAGTCCAGTTCAGCTCTAATCGATTCAGTTCAGTTCAGTAAATGTGAACGGGCCCTAAAATAGACTCACCCACTATATTTTTTTTATGAATGATGAATTTGCATACCTGTACATACATATATTGATATATCTGTATACATTTCTATCTTTAAATGTAAGTTTTTGTCTTAAATTAAGAAGGGAACGTAGACCTTTATCTTTGAGGTGAAATGTGTATTGTCTTAAATTAAATTACTCTGTACTTGTCCATTCACATGTACATTAGTCACTCAAACATACTCTTATAGTCTCATGCATTGAAACAATTCACAAAAATTAAAATAAAATCTATACTAATATATTAAAAGGCGCTCATAAAAATGTCACTGTGCTACGTAGACTCCTCCACATTACGCCATGTCACTTCACAAACATTTCATGATGCCATGTCACTTCACAACACCTTTGTAACGCCATGTCACCTACCCAACATCTCATCATGAGACATCATATAAAAAATTTGAAGATAAGGAGATTCGAACCGCGAATCACTTATAACAAAATTGACCTTTCAACCATCTAAGCCAAATATCAAGCATGTTAAAAATATGAAAAAGAAATAATTTAATTATTTAAAAAAAACACACACACATTCATTCAAAGAAAAAAAAACAGGTAGGCATAAAGGCAATGTCCGTATTAATGATTTAAGGCGGTAACTAAATTTCCTTGACAACTTGACTCTTTATTCCTTATTACCAAAAAAAAAAAAAATCGCCTACACAAAGACTATTGCCAAATTAAAATACAAAATCCATAAAAAAAAAAAATTACTCCTATTATACAATTACAAAAGTAGCAACTCGGGGCAACGCCCGGGCTACTCATTAGTTATGTATTAAAAGTTCCTAATCTCAATATAACTTATTGAAACATTCTCCGCTTATCCACTTTACAAAAAATAATAACGAAAACAACTAACATTAAAATCTTAAGCCATTCATATTAATTTATATAGTAACATTATAAATTATTAAATTTTGATTAAGCCATTATAGGCCATTCATAATGAATTCTCTCTGAAGAATTAAGTAAACAAAGATTAAAGAAAATAAATAATTGGCTTAAAAGGAAAAAGGCAATAAAGTAAATAAAAAGAAGAGTAGGGGTTGTTCCACATGATGGAGCACTATCAACAAAAGATGTTTGATTTAGACGTACCACCGACCACATAGGTAGCACTTCCATGGTCTCCTCAAATGTCATTGTTTTACTCCTAAAAGAATCAACTCATTATAATATTATTTTTTATTTCTTCCATTCCTTTTTAAGTTCTAACTTTGCCTCGAATTTTTTTTAGGTTGTCCTTTATATATACGCGTCATACTACAGTTGCACATAGAGATGTTAAAAGCTGACACCATACGATAATTTGACACGAATTCAATATGAAATAAGTGAGTTTAGATTATGAATGATAGAGTATAAAACATATTCCCGAGCCTTAGTCAAGAATTCAATGTTAAAGTAGGATGATATAATTTTGAGTGGACGTAAAATAAATTACGTTAATAATGTGAAATATAGATTGAAGTAAAGGTTGATTTGAGCTGAGTAAGACAAAAGTTTTTTAATAAAAAAAATGGTTGGTAAGGAACGAAAAGACCCAACTGGACTGGAATCTTGCACATGTCCTCTCGACTCGGATAAGCGGGTTAGGCACTTGAGAGTGGGATGAAGGGTAAGGGAATCTCTACCCCAAAGTGTCTCTAATAGATTTTGATTCCACATTTTTAAGGTCAGGAGATACAAGTCTTACCACTAAACCAAACTTTAATTGGTAAGATAAAAGGTGATAGTAAAAGACAATGTGAAATAATGCACTCCATACTTATTATGGGGTTGAAAGGGTAAATGGTAAAAAGGTAGCCAAATTGGAACTAGGCACACCACCACCCCACCACAACCATTACTCCCTCATGTATATAAAGATGTGTGTATATTACCATTGGGATAAAATTTTCCCCAAAATATTTCTTCATGTAATGAATTTTATCACCATTGGGAAAGCTCTTATAGTGTATTTTAATAAATTCAACTAACCTTTCTAAAATTTCGTAATAGTCAAGCGTTTCATTTAATTAAACACGGAGAAAGTATTCTTTACATTTTGACTTTTATTTATATATGTTTGGCTACACAGTGTGGCCGACTATTCTAGGGGATTTTCGTTAGTGTTACATGATTTACTTTGTCAGTGTTATAGCGTAGGGGTCACTCAATCAATATTATATGGGTTAATCAATTCGATCAATATTATAGAAATTAATTTGTTATTTTACCAATGGTCTCATGGTGTAGTCAGCCGCACTCAAGACGCGTTATTAAAATTTTACGACTAGTCAACTACAAAGTATAAAAATTCATTGTTATATCCAATATCATATCACATTATGAGATATTGTTAGATTTGACTTGAAATATATTTTCAAAATATATAATTTTTTGCTTAGAATTTTTACACATTTTATTGAATATTTGTGATTAAAGATTTGCATTGGAGACCGTAAAATTCATAACATAACAATTTAAAGTGAACACATGGAGTAGTAAAGTTGTATACGAAAAAATTGTATTATGAAACTTTATAAATATTTAACACAATTTTACAGGAAACGAATATGTTAGAAAAAAAAAAAAAAACTAATTAAAGTATATACTCCCTGCGTCCCCGGTTGATAGTCATTTTTAAAGAAAAATAACTGGAATTAAGGAGAATTAAAGAAATTACATAGAAAAAGTAAATTTACATTGGGTATGTAAAAAAGTAGAGAGAGAAAGTAATTAAAGTACATGGGAAAGTAAAATTTATATTGGAAAGTTAAATTTGCACAAATATTTTTGCAAATGTTAGAAAATTTTGGTAAGAAAATATTATTAATAGTACTTGAAAAAAGCAAATGTAACTAACTTTTTAGGTGCCGAAAAATAGCATAAGTGACTATTAATAGGGGACGAAGGGAGTAAATAGTAACAAAAAAAATTATGTTTATTTTATCTCCACAATTAATCATAAAATAAACCAAAGGAAAAAATAAAGCAGGAAGAGGACAAATATGACCGAAAGAGAAGAAAAGAGAAGAAAAAAAAAGAAGAAGAAAAAAAAAAGGACCTCTTCCTTTTTGCTTTCTTTCATTTCCTTTTCTTTTTGAGTTCTAATGCTTTTTTCTCTGCTTTTTTAGTTTGGAAAAAGAAGCCACCTGATACTTCTTTAAATAGGGAGAAAACTTTAATCACTTCAAGCTTGGAGCCAATTTTTCTAAATCAAAGTTGGTCTCCTATTTTTCTAAAAATTTATATTCATATATTTAAAAGTTGGTTCTTTAATACTTTGTATAATGCAAGTTTCATACCACTTTGCATGATCGTGTATGATCTTATTTATATACCTACTCCTATGTGTTTATAATAGGAAAAATTGCTCCCGTTAATCTGAACTTTGCCTCATCCGCCGAAAATAATCCCAACTTTCGTTTATTATCTATTGCACCGAACTTTGAGGGGTATTAATTTCCGTTGCACCCAATTTACCTGCAACCGGTTAATCCGGTCAATATTTTTTCGTTGCACCCAATTTACCTGCAACCGGTTAATCCGGTCAACATTTGTGTGTTACATTTTTTTGGACACGTGTCACTACATGAATGGTCAAATAAATTTTTTTTTTAAAAAACAAAATTTAAAAAAAAAAAAAAAAACCCAGCCACCCTTAACGGCAGCCACCGTTAATGGCAGTGGGGGAGGATATAGGAAGGGAGGCCGGATTTTGGTTCGGAAACGAAGGGGAAGGGGGCGGAAACGACGGGGAGGGGGAAACAGCGAAAACGAAGGGGAAGGGGAAGGGGATTCGGGTCGGAAAACGGCGGGGAGAGGGGAGTGACGGAGGAAATAGGGGTGGGGGAGGGGTTTTCGGGGGTGGGGAAAGGGAAAGGGGGAGTTTTGAGGGAAGGGGGAGGGTTGTGCGGCGGTTTTCGGGAGTGAGGGAGGGGTTTTTGGGGGTGGGGGAATGGTTTTCGGGGGTGGGGGAAGGGAAAGGGTGGGTTTCGAGGTAGGGGGAAGGCTGGGCGGCAGTTTCCGGCAGCAGGGGAGGGGTTTTTCGAGGGTGGGGGTGATTTTCCGGCGTGGTGGGGGTGGGGGTGTGGTGGCAGCCGCTGGGCTTGGGTGGTTTGTGGGTTTTTTTTTTATTTTTTTGTTTTTTGTTTTTTTTTTATTTATAAAAAAAATTAAGCCAATCATACGCTGACACGTATCTAGGTAACTTGCTACATCAGGTTAGATGACCTGTTGGGTGCAACGAAAATTAATACCCCCCCAAAGTTCGGTGCAATAGATAATAAACGAAAGTTGGGATTATTTTCGGCGGACGAGGCAAAGTTCAGATTAATGGGAGCAATTTTTCCTTTATAATAAATGAAACGTTTTTGTTGTACGCGTATGTCAATGCAAAACTTTGACTGAAAATATATTTTTATTAATAATTAAATATTATAATAATTAAATATTAATAAACTATTTATTTAGACGATTCCAACAAGTACCCATATGACTATATTTCTTCGTATGTATATATATCACAAACATGAGAGTGAGGGATAATCAAAGTGGATTAAATGAATAATGTAAAAAGTCAAAACATTTCATTTATTTAAACACAGAGGGAAAACATACAATATCATCTTTAACTTGCTCCTAGTGACACACTGCGGCCTGAAAATTCTATACTGGTCGTTTGAAATATGACTATTATAGTATTTTAATGATTATATAGTTCATACTTAACTTATTTTTATCCAAGTAATTAATTATATTACTCTATTTTTGCTATAAAATATTATTATCAACATTTTTTTAATTTATCAAATTTTTAGTTTTATTTATGTAATTTTTACAGTTAATATATAGTTTCTTGGAAAATATTTATGTTATGGTAAATTAAAATTTTTTAAAATTATATTTGCATTGTAGAAATTATATACTAATTGTGTCTAATTTATAGTGTGAAAAAATGACTTGCTCATATTGTTTATCATTAAAATAATAAGATATATAGTCATATTTCAAACGACCGCTGTAGAAATATCCCACTGCGACCTTACACTTTCCAATAGTTTTTCGAACTTTAGAGGTATTTGTTAAAAGCAATGGTGTATTTGAGCCAAAAAGCTCGTGTCATTGAACGTATTCTTTGATTCTTCCCGATCCCTTAGTTGATAGTATAATTATTCTATAATGTTAGCTAGCTTATAACTTTTCTTTCTCATTGTTAAATAAACCATTATTTTTTTCTGTAATGATGATTAGTTAACATTCGTCAAACTTTATACTTTTTCAATTGATACTTTAATACTACAGTATAATGCAAACTTAATATGAGCTTCAGAGCTTGCATGATCCTTTTGACTAATAATTAATCAAAAGGCATGTTGATTCTTGATTGAAATGTCAAAACCTAAAACCACATGCAAAATTGCAAATGATGAGCTTAGCCGCTAAGAAAAAGGTTATTCAAAGGTTTTATGATTTATGAACTTTTTTAGGATTGTAAGATTATTTGTAACTATTTTGTTGTGACTAATCCAACATTATATTAATATATTATAGAAAAAGTTAATATTAATTATGAAATAAAAAGTATGTATTTTGACTAATTCAACATGTTATACAATAACATATAATTTTTTATTTTGGGCTTGTTTGGTAAATGGCTTTTTCAGCCAGCTGAAAATCTGGCATTTCAGCCAAAATAAAAAAGCTACTTGGAGTATCTTTTGGCTACTTAAGTTACTAATAACATCCAATAGCTAATTTTACCAAACATGTTTTTAGACTAATAAAAATTCAAACAACCAACAAAAAAGTCAATACAAACAGCCAGTCAAACCAGTCAATCAAACCATCCGACAACCAACAACAAATTGTCAAACAAGGCCTTTGTGTATTAAGTAAAAAATATTATGTGAATAATAGGAAAAAAACAATATTACTTTTAAAAACAAAAAAGGTTGTAGCAAGATTGCAAACAAGAACATCTTTTAGACATAAAGGGAGTGGCATCATCTATATCATTCCCTATTTCTAATGTTAAAATCATGTTGATAGACTCAACTGTTAACCTTCTCAAACCAACATCTATCAGGGCATGTTCTCTTCACCTTAATTTCATTCAGTTCAGTTCAGCTCCAATCAGTTCAGTTCAGCTCAGCTCAGTTCCTAATTTCCTTCGTTCTCTCATAAACAATTCAATTCAGTTCAGCTTTAATCATTTCAGTTCAGAAAAAATCAGTAAATCAGAATATTCCCTTAGTGTGTTCTTCAATGTAGCAAGTGATAGAGAAAAATGAATGAATGGAGTTAGATTAGGTGACTGAGATTGAAATACAATGGATGGGGTCATTTAGGGTTTATATAAACGATTATAATAGATGGCCGAGTGAAGTTATTATAATGGGATCTTTAAGTGGGGCATATAAAGGGTAAAATAGTATAGAAAAATATAAAAGGTTACATACTTACATATTTATAATGTTATTTTATTTTATTTTTTATTTTATTTTTTTTTACAACAGCAAAACCCTAAATTAATCATAAACTAAAGTACACACTAGAACATTAGGGGTAGAACCATATAACAACTTTCTATTCGGAAGCCATAGGAGTTCGATGGGATAAGACGCTTTCCTTTTTGAGCCACTCTTCCTGAAAAACAAAGGGTTAGTAAAGATAGAAGAAGTTAAACTTCTTAGAGATTGACTTTTCCTTCTAGCTCTGGAACGACAAATAGAAACCAATAACTTCAAATTCTGAGAAGAGGGGTTGTTGAGGCTTGCAACAGACTTCAACGGGGAGTAGACTGGAGCAACTGGAAGGGAAACTGACGTACTTTCACACGATGATACTTGATCAACCATACCTATGGTCGAATCATCTTGTGCCAAATTTGGGGTTGCTTGACACCTATCATGCCCTTTCACAGGGGGGAGTGACTAATCTCTATTGGTGTATAAACTTCTTGAGTTTCAACACAATCCATCTTCTTTGGAGGTCGAGTACTCGGATGCTAATAAAATCCTTCTTAGAAGAGCAATAGTAGTGTAGTGTCCGTCCTTTAGAAATCGCTCCATACATTGTTGGAGTGAGATGCAAATAGGAATCAATACGTTTTCGGTTACAAAACCGATAACTTGACCCTGTAAGATTTGAGTTTTTTGTTTCTGAAGTTGACTTCAGATCAGAATTGTTATCAATAATGTAGGGCCTTCGATCTTGATCGATAGGGTTAACTTTACCCTCCTCCGAATTCTAAGATTTTCCACCAACATCCTTTTTCTTTTTGGTGACATCTTTTACACCAATACACCTACGAACACAACCATCTCCACTACCATCTCTTTCCTTTCTTTTCCCCTTTTTTCCCTAACTTCCTCTTTTCTTCTTCTTTCCCAATTTTAGCATAATCTCTAAACATTTTATCCTCTCTTGTAACTGCAAGTGCCTCATTAACAAAATCCGAAGACCAACCCAATAAAGATATCACCTCATTGAGTTTTTGTTGAAACTCTCTGTTGGTGGGATCAATCCTAATTGCTTGTGCAAGATCCATGAAAGCTAATTCGGGTTTATTGAGCCCTAAAGCTGCCATCGCCCTTCTAAAATAAGCTTTCACATTAGAAGTATCATAACACAAAACTGCAGAATACAACTGACCCACCTTGTCAAAGTTTTCCTCTTTGACATAACAAGCACCCAAGTTCAGATTAAGAGACACAGCTAGGCTAAAAAAAAATGATTTATCTTCATCATTACCCACCGTGACAAAAGATAATAGCTTGAGTGCAAGAGAGTATTTAGTAAGCGCTAATCCCATATTGCACTGTTTATAGAAGGCATTACCTTCATCTTTTAAACCCCTAACAAAATCCAGAATACCATAAGGATTCTCCAACTTTCCAACTAAAAGCTCTAGTTTATGTGAAGATATATCATCTTCTTCAACATGAGCAATACAAAAAATCCCCCTAAGTTCTTCAAACTTATCCATAAAAACTTAAAACTAAAACAAGCTTTAAATACCAAACAACTAGAAACTAAAGTTCAAACTGATAAACACAGAGAAAACAAGCTTCTCCATAACCAAACAAGATATATCAGAGAGACCATTATAAAGAACACCTTGGCAGAGCCGCAGAACCCCATTACATGCGCCTTTAGCTGCACCTACACCACCCCGAACAACAGTGGTATTACAGCCAATCATTGGTCCTTCGATCTGGAAAGGTAGAAGATCGAAAAAGTTCCCCCAAAATCGAAATCCGAAACCCTAACCCTAAATTTTCTTCAAAAAAATTAGAATGCATGTTTGGGTTAGCTAGGAGGAACCACACCTAAATAGTCGCTGAGGTCGTCAAGAAATGCTCGCCGACGACCTTGGTTGAGCACTGGTGCTCTGGCCGCCGGCGGCAGGGGTAGTTTGAGGAGGCTCTGTTTTTGGTTTTTTTATAATGTTATTACAATGTAAGGAAAATATTCTTATGTCAAGATAAAATTAACCTTCCCAATGAAGAAAGGATGAGCGAAGAACAAAAAAAAAAGGGTCCTATCAAGGACTTAAGATCAATATTATAACTTATTGGTTTCACAAGGAAATCTAAATTTGACTTGTAAGGCCCTGTTTCACTTCACCTTAAAAAAATTAATATTAAGTAAAAATAAATTTAGTACAGTAAAAATAAGTTCAGTTCAGTAAAATAAATTTCAGTTCAGTATGAATAATTTCAATTTAGTAAAAATAAGTTCAATTCAGTAAAATTCAGTTATCTTAAAGAAGAATTATAATAGAAAATCAGTAAAAAAATAATTTTAGTTCAGCAAAAATAATTTTAATTCAGTAAAAATAATTTAAGTTCGGCAAATAAAATTTTGTTTAAAAATAATTTCAGTTCAGCAAAAATAAAGTGAAGTAAAGGAGGCCTAACAGCGTGATGAAATTCGGAATAATGAAACAATAATATTTTCAAGAACATAAAACATTTCGTATAAACTATTATTTTTTTGAATAAAAAAAATGATATCTTAATTTGTTTTATGATGTTCATAACATCTGGGAAAAATTGTAAATTACCACCCAAAAAGGGGACCTGTTTTGAAATTACAACCCGCTAAAAAATTTATTTTAAATTACCACCCCTTAAATTTAAAAAATATTCAGATTATCACCTTTTTAGAAAATCCGATGGAATTTCCGTTTGAGGCCCCCACCTAATTAACTTCCCTTCTATTTTTTTCTTTCTTCCCTCGACCTAACCCCCTCTCACTGACGTATTAAACTCAGAAAAGAACTCCAATAATCAGTCTTTTCCCTCTTTCTTCCTTCCCCTCGACCTAACCAATTTATTCTCCTCCATTTTTGCAAGACATAATCCAAAAATAAAAAAGGAACTAGCTTACAACTTGATCCAACTATCAACCATTCAAAACATTCATTGGCAAGAACAACACTACCAACATGTTTGACCTCGAACATGAAAAAACAACACATAATAAACAATTAATCAACAAAATTGGACACCATCAACTCGAATCAACTCAAATTTAAGAGAAACGCCTGATTCAATTGCCCCCAGAACCCTAATTGTAAAAAACACTCAATTCGATTACCCCAATAACCCTAATTGTAAAAAACGCCCAATTCAATTGCCCCAAGAACCCTAATTATAAAAACGCCCAATTCAATTGCCCCAAGAATCCTAATTCCTAAATATAACCATTTACCCCAAGAATTTTTGGCAAAAACCACTAAATTAAGAACAAGTGGATTCATACCTTGGTTGTGAATTGAGTGTGTGCACTTGTGAGGATAAATTCTTCAAACACTAACAGGAAAAATTTGAGAAAATTTAGTTGAAATTGGGGAACAAATTGTGAATTGAAGTTTGAAACTTTATAAACACAAAAAAATCGGGGAGGGAGACAGTAAAAAGAGTCAAAGTAGCCGTTACTAGCCGTTGAGTGGGGCCCTCAAACGGAAATTCCAACGAATTTTTTTAAAAAGGTGGTAATATGAATATTTCTTTAATTTAAAGGGTGGTAATTTAAAATAAAATTTTTAACGGGTGGTAATTTCAAAACAGTTCCCCTTTTTGGGTGGTAATTTACAAATTTTCATAACATCTATTGTTTGCACAAGAATTAATACAAAGGGGAGAGGAGTTGTGAAAAGGGGTGTGGGTGTAAGGCGAAGAAGTGCAAATATTGATAGGAGTATATAAGATGAAAGATAATGTGAGAGAGAGTGCATATGCTAAGATCATTTAAACCGATAAAACCATATATTGAGATAGGAATATATTGTGATATGATATTATGAGAATAATATCATATGAGATATTATTGTGAAAAGATATATGTCATATATTATAATAGATTTAGGAAGTTAAGATAATTAGGAATATTAGGGTTAGATATTCCTAGCTATTGTCTATATATATTGTAATGTGATCGAATATGAAAGATGGGAAAATACATTGAAAAAATACAGAGAACTTTTTCCCCCAATATTTTAACATGGTATCAAGAGCCTAGGGAGATCCTGGGATGAAAACACGAGAGTTCATGTGGGAGAATGAGAGAACCTTAAACACGAGAGTTCGTGTAAGAGGAGAGAATGAAAAAACCCTTAATCACGAGAATTCGTGTGAAAAAGAGGAAAAACCTTAAACACGGGAGATTGTGTGAGAGGAGAAGAAAAAAATATGACGGGTTCGAAAAGAAATACGTTCTTGTTGTATTGATTGATGGGTTCGAAAAGAATGGCGTTCTCATCAAGTGAGAGAATAAAATAATCTTAAACGTGAGAATTCGTGTAAGATGAGTGATTAATTGCACGCATTATTCATTATTGCGTCCAATATAGTGAGATTGTGAGAGTTCATAATTTTTTTTTATAAGTATACGTTATTTTTATAATTAATGTATAATAATAGTGTGAGAATTAATTGTGAGAGTTCACAATTAAATTTTTTATTTTTTTTATGAGGAATTGATTTTTTGTAACCATCTTTATCAGTGAAATTTGATGATTTTAATGAAGATGATCGAAAAACGTGGTATGATCATGTTCAAGTTCAAGAGGATTGTTTTTGTGATTATTCGAAGGCGGATGATTACATATTGCGGCTTGATGATATGATGCAAATTTTATTTTATTGTCCAAGTCGAACGTATCGAAATATACACCTCCGACTTGAGGGAGGGTATTGAGATAGGAATATATTGTGATATGATATTATGAGAATAATATCATATGAGATATTATTGTGAAAAGATATATGTCATATATTATGATAGATTTAGGAAGTTAAGATAATTAGGAATATTAGGGTTAGATATTCCTAGCTATTGTCTATATATATTGTAATGTGATGATCGAATATGAAAGATGGGAAAATACAATGGAAAAATACAGAGAACTATTTCCCCCAATATTTTAACACCATACTTTATCTGTACATATATAATATATTATGAACATTATGAAATTAAGGTGGTATGCTCTGTATAACGCACTCCTTGTTCTTTTTTTTGGTCAAAATAATAATATATTTAACAAAATTTCAAGTTTAATCATATAAAATGTAAAAATGAAAAGTAATAATCCCATCTTTGCTCTATCTTCCCCTAACAATCTCACTTTTCCATTATTCCAAAACAATCCCACTTTTTGTCCCAACCTGTCGGGGGAAAAACAAGCAATTTTACTAGAACGGAGGAAGTTTATTAAATTTGAAATTATTTTTACTAAAATGAAAATATTTTTACCGAATTGATTTTTTTAATTGATTATCTATTATATATCTTCTTTAAGACTAATAATTTTTACTAAATTGGAATAATTTTTATTGTATTGAAATTATTTTTGCTAAACTAAATTAATTTTACTAAATTGAAATTATTTTTACTATTTTTTTAAAAGGTGAAGTGAGTAGACCATTAGTGGTTTAAGGCATGTTCTGATAGACTGAACTGAGCTAAGCTGAACTGAACTTATTGGAGCTGAATTGAACTGAACTGAATATTTTATGAGAGAAGGAAATTAATAACTTTACTGAACTGAAAATAAGCTGAAGAGAACAAGCACTTAGTCATTAATGCACAATTCAATTTGTAGAGCATTGCCCACATGTCAACTCTCAAATCAAGAACTTAGCTACCAAGAAAAGAGTAATTGAAATATTATTATAGGCTTATAGCCTATTAAATAAATTTATTAGATAATAAAAACTTTGGTATACATTTGATATACAGTATTTTTTCTGTACATCAAGATTTTTTTGTTGAATTTAGGGTAACTTTTATCCTTACAACTTAAATAATTTTTATTATAGTTGGGTAACTTTCATTCATTATAGGGTAAATTTTGAGCATTTTAAGGTAACTTTGAAACAGATGTACAATATTTTATTGTAGACCCGATTTTTTTAAATGTTTCTCCCTACATACATTGTGCCAAAGTTTCGTTAAATAAATTTTTTAAATAGATCAAAATGTAAAGCAAGTCTAACTTTCAAAAAATGGAGAAATTATATGGGATAAGGCTCTTCCCAAATGTATTGGAAGTATCACATAAAATTGTAGCCACATCTAATCCTACTTTAAAAAAATTAATACCAAGTACAAAGTTTTACTCCCTTCGTCCCCTTTTGTTTGCCGCTTTTGCCATTTTGAGTGCGACTAAATGTTTGTCATATTTCATATTTTCATAATTATTAAGATACATAAAAAGACTTTTATACTCTTATTTTTTTTGTCCTTATTAAGTCCTCTTTCTATTTTACCCTAACAATTGCCATTTTGACTAATTTAATGTTTTACACTCTTGAATCTCAATTTGTCTTTTTCATGTACTTTAATTACTTTTTAAATTGAAAATGTCTCTTTCTTAAGCACTTTTATTACTTTATTGGTTGAGAATTTCATTTTCCATATATACTTTCATTACTTCACATTTTCCACCTTGATTCCCGTGATTTTCCTTCAAAAGTTACAAACAAAAGGGGATGGAGGGAGTATTTTATTATGAGGTAAACTATATTAATGAAAAGTTTTAAACAATAATTCCACATTTGCGTGACCTATTCAACATGTAATCTTTGCGTAATTTAAGAACGAACCAACCTTTTACTCCTATTTCTCAAACAAACATTATACTACATTCGTTAAATATTAGTTGCAATTTTGGGATATTTTATATCTCACAAATAATACCTCAAAGTTACAACTAATAATTAACGGAGGTAGTACTTTTTTTTTTTTACCTAAAACTCGTTTAACAGGTTATTATTTTTTAGTCAATCAAAGCCTTAGGGCCTATTCTCTTACGTTGAAATTCAGTTCAGTTCAGTTCAGCTCAGTTCAGTTCAGTTCAGCTCAGTTCAGTTCAGCTCAATTCAGTTCAATTCAGCTCCTAATTTCCTTCTCTTATAAAATATTCATTTCATTTCAGTTCAGTTCAGCTCAGCTCAATTCAGTTCAGTTCAGATCAGTTCAATTCAGTTTAGTTCACTTCACTTCAGCTGAGTTCAGTCAATGAGAACAGACCCTTATTCTCTTAAGTGAGATCACCTCCATGAACCAAAAGTGATTATTTTTTAATCTTTTCATATACTTAAATAAAAAAAAATAAAAAAAATTAACCTTTCCCAGCCACCCCCACCCCTCCATTTTCCCCACCTCTGTTTCCCTGCCCGATTTTCAGGTGTAGGATGCAACAGTGGAGAACGGATGGTGGGTGGGTGGATTTTAGGTGAGTGTTTTTGTTAACGTGGTGAGGCGGTGGTGGTAGGGATGGGTATAAATAGGTGGTGAGGGGTTATTCCGGGATGGGTTTCAAGAAAAGGGTGGTTGACAGGTGGGTCAATGGCCAGTGGGTGTGGTTGCGGCAGAGGAGAAGGGAGTAGTGGCGGAGCCAGCAGGGAATAAGGGGGGACAGCTGTTCCCGCACTTCAAAAAAAAAAACTCTTAGCTTAAAACCATAATTAAGTGGTATATTACATCTTATCAAATGAGACTGTGTAGTGGTGACTACTAGTGAGGGCTTTGAGTTTCTATTCAAGGGATCCAGTGTTCAAAGTTCAAACCTTGCTAGAGGTTTTTTATTTTTTTTATTTTCCAATTTTACCTTATAGGAAGCATGTACTAAATACAATGGAATTTACGAAGTAGAATTTTAATAACAAATAATCTTGCATCATTCACCCATCCACAATCGACAACCATAGGATCAAAACTTATAAACATGATCTTTAATAAATTATACATGGTACCAAGGGCTTGTTCTGTTCAACTTAATTTTTGTTCAGTTTACTTCAGTTTCTAATATTTTTTCTCTCATACACAATCCATTTCATCTCTATTCAGTTCAGTTTAATTCAGTTCAGTGAAGTTCAATTGTTTTCAGTAAATCAGACATGCTTCAAGTGATACTCGCAATTTATGTGGCCAAATGTTTTTAAAACTTTGACCATGCATGTCTCTAGAATTATGTCTAGTATAAGAATAAAATTATCGTGGGAGGTTTATTTGGATTCTTCAATTTGTTATATATTCACTGAATATCAGTTGCTTTTTTTCTTAGACAATACTACAAATGTGAATGATGAATCGACTCCTGAATCTCCTGAAATTGAGAGAGAAGCTCTAACCATTTAAGCTATTGGTTGTTACATTATAATTTCAAATGATATTAAGTAATGTTAAAATATATCCTATCAAATAACACATGTAAGTGTCCCACATTAATTGAACAAGAGAGAGATAATCACTTCATAAGGCTAAGAGGCTATTCCTCCACTGCCATACAATTCTGGTGTAGAGAATTAGAGAAGCAGGGCAATAATGTTGACAAGAATCATTAGGATTACAAGTTTTTAGGTATATTTTGTGAAATTGAAGTTGCGTGGGCTATCCGATTGACTTGCGTTGTTAGTTGAAGAAGTTGTTTTCACTCTACAACTTCAAAATAAATTTCGTGGCAGATATAGTATGGTCCATATTGTTTGGAGGTTGGACTCTTCTAGAAGGTATTATAATAATCTTTAGTGGGCTGGACTAAGTTAGAATGTTGCTATCTTTTTCTTTAAATTAATGATGGCCCAGTAGGCCAAAACTTACTAATACAACACTTAAACACCATATTATAGTTATGTAATTTGATATTTTATTTTATTTATTTATTAATTTTCATAGAGCAATTGAATAATAAATAAAGAATTGCAAATTCTTTTAAGCCTACTTTGAATACTTCTCCTACACCGTTTGTAATTTTCCAACGGTTCTAGATTTCTAGACTATAAAAGAGATATCATAACATTGTGTAGCTGTTGTATAAAAAATCTTATACCACGCAACAAATGTGTAGGTGTTTTCTTGTGTTTTGATGAACAAGTTGCTATTTCATCCATCCTTATCAAAGAGGTAATCATGTATTATTCAGGCAGCAAATTATTTTCAACTAATAATTCAAGTATGTGTTAAATTAGATAGTGGAAACACCATTATTATCATCCCATCCTTATTTAACTCAAATAAAAGATAATAATCCACTAATTAAGCTATTGAATTATCCTTGAAATTAAAAATCACCTTAGGACTTGTTCTCTTCAGCTTATTTTCAATTCAGTTCAATACAGTTCAGCTCCAATAAGTTCAGTTTAGTTCAGCTTCAATAAGTTAAGTTCAGTTAAACTCAATTCAGCAAATCAGAACAGTCCCTTAGTTCCCACTCATTTGGTAAACTCGATCGGTACATGTATGTTTATGCTATAATCTCTAATTTACTTTGATAATTAAGTGTAAGTACAATCTTAAAGTATATAACCAATCCTGGGCTTTAACCATAAGATTAAACTTTTAATTGAGATGATTTTCTAATATGGTATTAAGAGACAATGTGATAAGAAGGTCACATGTTCAAATAAATTTCATCCACCTCTCTTTTCAAGTGGAATAATTCGTGTTGGGTATGAGGAGGCTCATGCTGCTTCCACATTTCAATTCCAAAGGGCTCCTCTCATGTGAGGAAGCGTGATAGAGTAGATATATAACCGATCTTAAACTTTAACCATTAGATTAAACTTTTGATTGAGATGTGCCTCTAAACATACAAAGTGCGCTCCAAAAAAAGAAGAGATAAATAAGTAAACAAATTAGTGTACTCGCGAACTGAAGAATTTCATAACTGGACTAAACTAAACAGTATGATACAGTTGCAATGCAAGCATGTCATTGATACTATGGTACCATAAAAATTAATAAGGTAAAAGTGTTCTTGTTGTGAAAAAATGTATACTTGTGTAAGTATATGTATACCTTCAGAGTAGTTCTTCAAGTTCTTTGGGCAATTTTTGGAATTTGTTTGATTTGGGAGTTGGCCTTGGCTTGTTGGTTAGTGTTTGTTTCTAAAGGATTATCTTGGTGTAATCCCAATATTAGCTAAGTAGTGTAATGGATGATCATTCCATTGTTTTGGAATTTTTTTTTTAATCTGAGCATGCTCCCCACAAAAAAAAGTTTAAATTTCATTGTATGTCCACTATAGTTTCATCCTATGAGAAAAGGCTGAGGTTACTCACAATGAAGGGTGTCGAGTCACTTAAAGAGGTACTTCCTCTATTATTTTAAGTGTCCTACTGAGATGTGCACATAGTTTTAGGCAAAAGGATGATATAATATATAAACGGGTTGGTTAGGAGTACAAAATTTGAAAAGTAAGTAGGAGAAATTTAAATGGGGGACCATAGGTATGAAATAATGGCGAGTCAAAAGAAAGAGAGCGAGATAAAATATAAAATGAGTGAGTTTTTTTTTAAATATCGTAATGTGACACTTAAATAAAAATGATCATTTTTTAAAAGTGATGCACTTAAAAAATACCAAGAGATCAGAGTATATATATGTTGTAATTGTGAGACCTAGATAGACCAAGTTAAAGTGACTCAATCGAGCTTGTTTGACTAACCTTAACCGTTCTTTATCCAAACCCTACTCAAGTTAAATAGACTCAATTTTGTTTGACAAACCATTGCAAAAGTTACTCTTCTCGTTTTAACTACTAGTCAAAGGTGGTGGTGCTTAGTGCACCCAAGCTATATAATTAGTGTTATTGTAATGAACTTTGCCTAATTTTAATTGGCTAGCTTAGCTTTTATTCAACTTAAGGTGCAATACTATACAAAACCTTACATATGCCATTATGACAAGTGTTGAAGTGTATGGAAATGGAGATTTTAGGTTCATTATGTCGGTTCTTGCATCGTGTATGTGTATAGACGAAATCTTAGACCTCAAAGTAGCTATTTAGATTGTATATATTAACCTTTTTAGCGTATGTGTATTGTGTATGAAGTCTTAGTATATATATACGAAAAATGTATTTTTTTCTATTTTTATTTTAAACAAGATAAGAAGAAATAAAGAGAAAGTTCTCCTCACAAGGAGAATTTCTAATGTGAGACGAAAAAATATAATTATTTAATGTATTTGTACGAATACAATCTAGTAATCTACAAGTATTATTACATACAATGTATAGGTGAACAACAACAACAACAATGGTAATAATAGTAATAAAAGTCATGTGACATCATAGCATGTCACGTTAGTCAAAATATAATGGCTTGAAAGCATGAAAGCTTAGCACTAAGAGTCTACTCATATTGCAATATATTTAGCTTATTATTTGGCTTTATCATTAAAAAGCTTATCAAAAAGAATACTAGATTACATTGTGCTTTATGAGATGGACCAAAAATGTCACTCTCTTAGCCAAACCATTAAAATTTAAAAAAAAGATGTTTTCAAAATTTCCGTCAAACTTAAAACTTTTACATTAACCAATTATTTCCACATCTATTACTTTTCATTGTTCAAGCTTTTCCTAAATAAAGAATTTCATTGTACTATTTCCTTTTGTTCATGTTTCATTATCATTGTAATTTGTAAATATATACCATGTTGTATGATTGAATCTATTTTAAAGTGTAAGAATATTCATTTTATTTGGAAAGAACACAAATGGCCTTCAATAATATGATTGCTAGATACTCTATTATATTCAATAATTCACTCATTAATAATTGTAATTTATTAGACATAATATTACATGCATTATGGATGATTATTAACAGATTTAAATCTAATAATTATGTAGCTAAGTAGTGTTATTAGAAAATTTATCGTCATGACATATATATTATGTACACTACTCATGATAATTAATGTGCTACAAAGTACTTGCACGATTGATATTTAGGTATTACTTATCAAACTTGTAAAAAAAAAAAAAAAAAAGTATTACTTATCAAAGTTCTTGTCAACAACTTATATACCTCTTTAAAATAACATAATTGCACAGCGTACTGTAAGCTAAGCTTTCACTAAAAAAAGCAATAAAATTCATGAGCACTTTCAAATTTTCTTGGAGATAAATACTCATAATTCAATATAAATAACCTAGCTTGTCTTTTATAGGTACAATCACATCGATCAAAAGTACAAAGAGATAAAACAAACTTTATCAAATATTATCAATCTCATTTCATATATTTCGCAATTAATTAACATAGAATCAAATTATTCAAACAGACAAGAAATCCTCACGAGTCATCTCATGATCTCCTTTGCCCAAATCATCATCAAACTCAAAAACAATATCTAGATTGTAAAATATAGGAACTAAGGCAACCGAACAAAGAAAAACTAGGACAGGCCCAAAAATCCAAAGCAAAAGTGGTAGGGCAGCATAAAAAAGCCTATTTCCAACAATGTTTAACACAAACCCTTTCTCCAATAATTCACACACATAACTTGGTGGAATTTTAGCAGCTATTAGGTCATGTTGAGGCGTATTAATCAAGAAATTAACTTGATTAATGAACCTAATTGATAATGAGTGGCACATAAATGAGAACAAGAAGATGAGGAGCAAGGTCACATATTTGAGAGCCATCATGAACTCGCCGTGTGCACCATACACGGTGTCGTTTAACGGCTTCTTGATGCTGTATGTGCTACTTAAGATGGCTGCTAAGCCTGAGCAAAGGAGGATGGAAGTGGTGGCCATTAGGGTTGATCCCATGATTGTGTTCCTTATTGTTTGGACGGCTAGGATGTTCTTCTTTTCATTGTCCTGCATGCAAACGTGTACACCATCAATTTTCATTTTCATGAATGATTGCATATCTTATATAAATAGAGAATAGGGCATACACATTAGACACCACACATGTCCATAAAAAAGAAATTATTATAAAAAAGAAATAACTTCGATAGTGTGTGGAATAAGGTTATATGGCCTTACGTAATGACTACACCAAATTTAACTATAAGTGTGTGGAATAAAGTTATATCTTATAACCCCGTACATGAATAATTACTTCGATAGTGTGGAATAATATCGCTATTACATTATCATGTAGCATTTTATAATGTAATTGCAGATGTATTTATCAATCTTGACGCAATACATACAATAAGTCAATAACTAACATTTTCTTAATATATATGCATGTCAGTAAAAGAAGACAATCTTATGAAACTAATATAAAATAGAGTGATTCCAAAAACAATGGCCTAGTGCTACAACCATTTCAAGGATTTTCAACAATTAAATAAATAATAATACCTTTTTTTAAGGGAAAATAACAACACCTTATATATGCTTCAATAAATCGACAACAAACCCAAACTTTGTTAAAGAGATTACGCACATAAGGCCATAAAATCTATTAAATCAACGTGAAATTGGAAAGAGACAATGTAACAATTACGTGACGTGAATGTTGAACCTTTGATAAGTGAAGATAATGTTGGTAGTTTTTATTAAATATATTATTAACCAATTAGTATGAGAAGATGTGAGCATGTAATATAAAGTAATAACATATTTGCATTATAATTGGACGAGTCATAATTCACTTTATTTTGTTGAGCCATTTACCTATGTTATAAAAGTTTATGTCACAGGCATTATTATGAAACATTTATTGGGTTACATTGGAAGAAAAATACGCGAAGGTTAAAGGTTAATTAGGACAATTACTTAATTGTATGATTTTTGGTTGTAACAAAGCTTATTTTTATTGATTATTGAGTGAATATAGAGTAATACGCATCTAATATATATACAATATTACATTGGAATGGAAGTACATGTTTGTGAAGATATAACTTTTTCTCAATTTTTAAGGACCATTATTATGTATTGAGTACCTAAGAATATAGTGGCCTAAATTTTGTAAAAACTTTTAAATTATCCAATGCTAAATACGAAGTAATTAGTAATTAAGTAATTATAGAAATGCTGAAAGAAGATATGTAACTTGAAGATGTCTAGCAATGCGTAAGCCATCGTACGCTTTAAAAATGTAGCAAGCGTCAAAGCACGAAAGTAAATTTACAAATTAAACTCATCATTGTCATAGTACACTTTGCTAAAATAGTTTGTAAATGACCTTAATCAATCAGAAAGTTTGAGTTCACTTATTTGATTGATTGATGAACAAGTATAATTATTTGTAACCCTTTTTTTTTTTTTTTTGAAAACAATTATTTGTAACCTTAGCTCCAATCTCGAATTGAAATTAAATTGACATTACTTCTTTTCTTAAAAGTATCCCATAATATAAATCTTTATTAAAATTGAGCAATTTAGATTAATTGATTAAGTACACGTGTCAAGGCCAATCAGGTCGTCTTACAAGTTTAGAATAAGACAACGGATGGCAAGCCTAAGGTATATATGAACCAATTTTTTTTCTCTTTTACCCTCATTTATCTTCTCAAATCGCCACCACCACAACACTACCACCCATGATTTCCACATCCTTAGACCACTATAACATGGAAAGAGAGAAGGGGACAAAAGAGAATTATCATAGTTATTTAAATTCTGATTTAAATCTTATAATCAATCATATGATTTTACAATTTATGTATGTCCATACGATTTGAGTTTTAATTATAACTTTATTACAAGTTTAAAAGATGCTTACGAAATCATTTATAAACATATATTGTCAATTATTGATTGCTTGATGGGTAAACAACTACTTCCTAATTTTAAGAAGTTTTTAGCTTATAATTTTTATGTTTAATTAAATTTGGATATGACGTTTTAATTATAAATGTCCTTATAATCGTAATTTTATGATTCGATTTAGAATCATACCTCTATCGATTTAAAATAGAATCTCAATTTTGATAACTTTAACGAGGATTACTAGTTAATGCATTGATGGTATTGTGGGTTAAGTGGGGCATATGGTGGAATAACAAGTGATCGAGACAAGATAGGGTATATCCTTAATTTAAAAATTAAACATATTATATTAAGAAAAAAAAAATCTCGAAGAAAATAGATACAAGTGATTGATTACCTAAGTTTACCTAAGCACAAACTAAAATTATGATTATCTATTTGTAACTACACTAATTTCATTCTTTCTATGTATTCTAAGTATTTAACCATATTTAGCAATGTAGAAAATTTTATTAAATTTATTAAAACACCTTTACACTTGTATAACACTTTGTATTATTGTATAAGTTGTTAAACATCCTTAAATGGCGCGCCAAAATGCGTGCAAACAACTACTAGCTAACTATAAACCGTTATCATCATCACCACCTCACAACGACAGTAGGTATTAGCCGTCTTAATGTTTCATATTGCATGCTTTTTTTCTTTCTTTTTTTTTTCTTAATATATAAATATTATTATAGTAAGTATATAGTTGTAACACTCGTGTACATGCACTATTAGTTTATTATTCATTCTATTTATGAAATATGTTTTTCGTGTACGCATGATAATATCATTTTCATAGGTAAATATCACATTTTATTTACCAAGTTTTCACGAGATTAGTTTTGTTGTTCTTAAATGTCTTTTCTTTTCCTCATGTATAATCATCATACACATGGAACTTGTGTTTGTGATGATGTCTAGTTGTTATATTAGGCAAGGTAATATAAGTTCAAACGATACGTAACCAAACAAGAAATGAAAACTTGTTACACAAGGATGGAGATGCATTGCCTTAGAATTAGTGTGCTACAAAAAAAATATACTTCATACATGAGATGTTCTCGTTTTTATTTTTAGTTACTACAGAACTATAATACTGTCAAAAAAAAAGTCAAGATAAGATATAGTAACACCTCATACGGAGTCATTATTACTGTATATATTTCATAAAAAGTTGATGAAATAGCTTATTTTAGTAATTAAATTATTTTAAATAATGATAACACCAAATCATACGTGTTAAATTATTAGGAAAAAAAAGTTTCGAATATAGGTCTTCATCATAGTTAATATAATTAATTAACCAATTTAAAAGAGTGCAATGGAGTTCAAATTCACCCAGAGTTAGTTAACTCTTCTAATGATATGCTTCTTAAACGAAAAAAAAAGGCTAACTAATTGGTCAAGAATATAATTTAATTAATTAAGTACAAATGAAAAAATTTATACACACTTTAGTAACCACTCACACATAGGCTTTAATCTTTCTTTCCATGATTACTTCTTTTTTATGTTGATTAATTAATTTATAGATCAACTTCTACACAATTTAAATTTTTTTCGCCCAAGTAATCCAACCCAAGGTTAGTTAGCTTACTTAACCATCTAGAAATTTATGAAAATTTAACATGAAATCTTTATCATTTTCACCAAGCACAACAAAAACTTCAATTGAATGTAATAAATTTAGCATTAATATATATAGTTATCTACTCATTAAAAATCACTTCCAACCAAATCGGATGTCTATTTAAATATAGATCATCCAATGAGTCACGGATGTAGAATTATAACTTACCTTCATAATGGCTGCAACCCAATATCTTCTTGCATGAGAATTAGTGCCCATGATGGTAGAGAGGGGCTGAGTTCGAACCTTATTCCATATCCATATATGATATATAGTCAAAACCAAGAAACTCAAAGGCACCAATAGCAAATCCAAATAACATTTTCTCCATTCCATCTCTCTTCAATATGATAATTATTTGCCCTCTCTTTTATTTATTGTAATATAGTTTATAAACAAGAATGTTTGAAATGCTTTTTATTTTATTTCTACTACTTAGTTAAGTTTATAAGTAGAGGAATATATATAGTGTGTATATACTGGTGGAATGAAATGTACGTGGACGTGTTTGAATAAGATGTGCAATTTGCAAAAACATGATGAAAAAGACTAAAACATATAATTAAAGTTGAGTACAAAGAAATAAACAAACCACTTAAAAAAAAAAAAAATAAATAAAGGTGTGACGGGCTTTATATCCTTTACCTACTAAATAAGCAACATGATAAATCAATTATGTGGAACTTGTCTCATTCTCCCACTTTGTTAGGTCGACCATATTATATTTCACAAGTAGCTAATAGTATTGCTCATAAATTTTAATGGATATATGTACATTATGCATGCATGCCAATTTTGAAATAGCATACATAATATTATGAATAAATAATTAAGAGCTTATACTTAGTACAAAATTGGAAAAATTAACCGTAACAACACTAACTATACATAAGGTGCATACAACAACTAAATAACGAACACGAACACATTTGATTTGGCGTTAAAAATACAAAAAATCATTGATTAAGAGAAGATAGAAAGGATAGGAATGATCACTACTTTTAAAAGATGGAATAAACTAATAAGTTAAGGGAGTATTTGGAAACCTCTTTTGTGTTAAATTGTTTTAATTAATATTTACATTTTCTTTTGTTTTAACACTTATGGCACGTTTGTAAGGTGGTCATAAGCGAGGTAATGACAATGAATTTGTTTGTAAAATTATAAGAAAAATCAAGGTCAATGCCCATAGTAATGCTAGCTAGCTCATTCCAAATTGACCGATTTTCTTTAAAATTTTCTTTCCAACCTAATACCTTTTCCTAGGTGGTAATAAATATGGTAATGAAAAACATGAAGAAGACACATGCTTGAGGATGAAATTGCATTGCTATGGGGATTACAATGTTAATTTCTATTCTAATTTACATGCATTTGAATTTCATTTTCATTACCTTTATTTATTACCAGCTATTAAAAGAGCCATTAGTACTATATTCTACTACCTCCATTAAATGTTATGTGCAACCTTGGGGTATTATTTGTGAGATATAAAATATTCTAAATTTGCACATAACATATAACGGAGGCAATATTTAGGATGGACCGTGACATGCATTTTATGCTCCTGTGTTTTTTTTTTATTAATCGCACCATTAAGTATGGGCACAATTTTTAAGAAAAAGAGTATGTGAAACAAACAAATGAGAGAGAGAAAATGTGGGTAACAATAGTTGTTATTACATGTGAATAAGGATAGATAATTAAGGTATTACCGTCCAGATGTACCATCTATCCAACCCAAAAACTTCCTTTTAACGAAATGCGAATAACCCAACAAATTTAATTTGAGATTTCGAATGTGAATTATTGTAATCCATTTAACTAGAATTTGTTCTTGAGTTATTCGAATCTGAATATGTTTCATTAGAGTACAAAAATTATATTCTCAATTTCATGCTATACTTATTTTCTCTTTTTGGATTGCGCAATCAATTAGAAATTGATGTTATTCTTGTAATAAAAAGTCATCATATAATGTATCTCTCTCAAATTCGCGTGCAGCTTCATTAATAAGATGTTTGGATGATCGATTAGATGTAATTTGTGCTACTCTATATAGATAATGTCCCACTTAAGATTGATGATATTCTTATAGTGTATTTAACGTTGGAAAATTCTTAGAGCACTACTATAAAAAGTTGTGCAAACATTATGAACGTGGATTTAATATATATTGCAAATCCAATCCACCCGATTCTTATCAATCCGATTTGGTCGTTATTTTGATTCGATCCGAAAATCCGAATTAAAATACATTGCAAATGTTTAAGGTCTAAAGTGATTATTAAAATAAAAATGCAATTGTAAATTTGTACATTATTAGTACAATAAACAATCATTATTTGTAAAAGTATGGTTTCATATTTCGGTTAATTCGGTTTTTTGGATTCAAATAAGGTCAATTCGATCCGAAAATCCACAAATCCGAATTTTTAAAAAAAATCAATCTGATCCGATCCAAATTAAAGTTTGGATCCAATTCGAATTAATAATTTGATTTGAATTGGATTGAATTTCAATTTTTATTTGACTAATAAACACCTCTAGAGACTATCAACTCGAGTATGATATATTGATATGTCACAAGTTTCAAATACTATGCCTTCATACATTAGTTTCTCGTCTTCTAGCTATATAATTGAAATAAAATAATACACTAAGATTTTTGACGAGCACTAAGATTTTTTACGAGCCCAAGCCAGCTACAAACATCTCTAAGCACACTCAATTTTTAGGGGGTACGGTGTTTGGTTTATCAAGTTGGAATGAATTGGTATGAAATCTCATACTAGAGAGGTATGAATGTTAAAATTCATACTGTTTTGGGGTTTTCTGATGTCCTGCGGGAGAGCTACAATTCCGAGACTGGAACCGGACGCCTGTACCTGCAAAATAACGGAGACTCCTGAGAGCTCCGCCTCCAACGGTCAAGTTAGTACCTGATTAAGGAGTAATTAATACAGAAATTAAAGTAATAAGGTCTCTCTAGGTGAGAGTATTTAATGTAGGTAATCTGCTTTGCTAGCGAGATCAGCCGGTTATTAGTGTGTTCCGTAATGTTTCTCCTCCGTTCCGTTAATTATTCGGTCCCTCGATTAATGAGGATTAATCGAGTATTTATAGCCTTGGGAAGCGTGCAACTCTCTAGGTTTAAGGTAAACCTAGGGCCGATCGGGCTTCTAGACTGAAATGGGCCTTGATGGCCGGTTGTCCCATTTGGCATGGGTGGACACGTGGCGTGTCTTAAGTGGTCCGTGGAGGACGCGTGGCGGAACCTGGTTGGTCCACTTGTCAAACGGCGCTTGGTGGATAAAAATCCCCTAATCATTTGCCCCTCACAGGTGGCACGCGACTGGTCACGTGTCGCCTGTGACAGGTGTCGCACGGTGACAGGCGACGGCCCGTTACAGGTGTCACCTTGCAGACGGCCGGGAGATCCTCCCGCCCAAATTTGAATTCGGAAGCGACCCTTCGCCTTCTCATTTTGCCTATAAAAGGAAGTGCTGACTTCGGTCATTTTCACATTTGAGAATTTTTGCGAGAACATTCGAACCCCTGAACTTGATCTGACATTTTCGGACTTTTTCTGCCTACCGCCTGTTCTGACAAACCGACTGACCCGAACTTTCAGGACTTCATCAACTGTCATCCGTTCAGGTAACTCAGTTCTCTTACTCTTAATTTTCTTTTTATTTTTTGAAATGGCACCATGGAAGCACACGACACGCCCTAAGTTAGTGATCAGCCGGTCACCGGGGACGGCTGAATCTAGGACTAGGAGTGCCGCCTGCCCTTTTCTGGACCCATCTTTGCCCTTTATACAAAGTCCGACTGAATCTGTGTCTATGCAGAACGTGATGGCCAGAACAAAAAAGACTGCTAGAATATCAAACTCAGACGGCTCCTCCCAAAGGGTACTCCTTAGCGAAACATCTGACCAGGCGCCAGATGTGGAACGAGGCGACTGTCAAGCTGACAGTTCTGAGAGAGGGACCAAGGTGTTCCCTTCTCATCTAACCGTGGACATGTCTAATTTACCTTCTGCTCCTTCTAAGGGAGAGGAGGCGGGCCCCTCTAGGAGAGGGGAGGCGTCGTTCTCTTCGGACTCGTCAGGGGACGAGTCCGATTCCAGCTCTTCTGACCATAGTTCTTCTGACCATAGTTCTTCTGACTCAGAAGAAAAACATAACCGCCTACAAGAGGCGAGAAGTTCCCATGCAGTGGAGAAGGGGGATAATTGGGCAGAGCCGTCCGCCTCTTACAGAGAGGAAAACACCCCCTACTACTGCAGGGTGCCCCGGGGCCGGATCGCAACCATGCGAGACAACGTGGCGAGCTTTATTGCTAACCACAAAATGGGCCCGGAGTATTTACTGTTTGTGCCGGATCCAGAAGATACTGTCGTCTGGCCGGCTGGTACCAGCTATGGTGACGGCTGTTTTGGCTGCTATGTGGCGGCCATCAAAGCTGGTCTGCGCTTCCCATTACATCCGGCTGTTCAGCGGATTTTAGATGGGTATGATCTGGGGTTATGGCAGTTAGCCCCCAACTCTTGGGTAAACGTACTCGGCTATGTGGCCGGGTGCGAACTGAACGGGGTGGAGCCAAGTTTTGAGGCTTTCGCCCACATGAACTATCTCAGCCGGACCCCTAAGTCGGGAGGTACCGGCTGGTATCAACTAACAAGCCACAGGGGTTACCTCATGACGAGAGGTAAGGCAAACAAATGGAAGGATTGGCGGAACACCTTCCTTATTATCGAGAGTTCAGACACGGAGCTGAACAAACGTTTTAACAAGTGGAACAGAGATCCGCCTCTTCTTGCAGGCGGCCGCAGCATGCCGCCTGTTCCCCCAAAGGCTAAAAGAGAGATCCTAGACAAAGGACTCTTCAAAGTAGAGACTAGGGTGAACTCTACTTCAGGGGTACGAGAGCAAGTACCCCTACACTGCGTCCCGAGCTTCAAGTGGCTCTATGATGAGTACTTCTTGGCCGCCTGTGGCCTCGGCAGTCGGTGCTCTAGAGGTAGCCGGCCTGACGAATACTCTGTTTTCTCACGCCTTGTTTACTTGGGATTTTTACTAACTTTGCTGTTTATTTCTTTCAGCCGACGCCATGAGTAAAATAACAGCATCTAAGACTGCGGCGGCCATGCTGCGGGTTTCGCTAATGAAGCAGTCGTACGCCGACTCCCCCAGCAAGGAGGCACCCTTGGTAAGCTTTGAAAACTCTTCCCCTTTAAGTTGTATTATGCATATACTAACTCTTTTTGTTTTCAGTCTGGCACTCCAAGGGCTTCTTCCTCGCAACAGCCGGACCCCAAGGCCCGGAGAACGACTGTTGCAAGCTCTCCTGGGTCTTCCAGGAAAACAGTGGCGGCTGAGAAGCAGCCGGCCACTTCTTCAAAAACCCAGGCGGGGCCGCCTAGATGTATGGACACTTGCTTGTAAAAACTCACTCTTGCTTCCTTCTTGATTAGGTCTAACTTGTTTTTCCTTCTGCTTAATGCAGCCGGCCCCCAGGGACTTGACTTGGTTGAGGTAGCCAAGTCAATGGTTAAAGTAGTTCCTCCCTCTGACAGGGAGGCGGTCAAGGGTGCCGGCACCCTTGACCTCGATGGAATTTCGGGGATCCTAGCTGAGGTATACCCTTTTGAAGTTCCAGGACGCCTGTTAACCCTTATGATTGGAAACTGACGCCTGTTTTTCTTTGTACTTAGGCCCTGCTCCGAGTCAACAGCCTTCGCAAGCCGATTGATCGGAAAAACAAAGAGGTAAAGGCCGCAAAGGCTATGGCCGCCTCCAGCTGTGATAAAGCAATGTTTCAAATTGCCCAAAATGAAGTACTGACCATTGATCTTCTTTATTATCAGGCGCAGGCGACCGCCGCTGTTCGGGCTCAGCTAGAGGCGGCCCAAAAGAAGGTTGACGAGCTGGAGGGGACCGTCACCAAATTTAAAGCCGAGCTGAAACCCCTTCGCCAGAAAATGCACTCTTACGAAGCCATGGAGAAATCTTTGGCTAACGTAAAAGAACGCCTGGTGAACCAGGAGAAGAGTCTTACCCAAGAGCTCTCGGACAAGGCCGAGCAAGAAAAACAAGAGCTCGTCCGGGAGATGGTGGAAGACTCCGCCCAAATCCAACGCATGACCTGGGAACGACTGTTCCCCAGTGCCGACTTTGCCTCATGGGAAAGAACGTACCGCCAGTGTTCGGAAATATATAATCAACAGATCCTGGCGGCTGCTGAAGAAGAGGCGATGGACGTTGCGTTGGAGGAGGAAGAGCCTGTTGTGGCGCTTGTGCCACTTGGGGGAAAGGCATCAAAAGATGATGCAGCGAAGGCCGAGTCCAGCAAGAAGAGTGCTGACCAGGCGGCTGCTGCTGATACTGAACTGCCCCCTTCTTAAGCTTTAAGTATATTTTTTCTTTTCACGGCCTGCGTGCCGTTTGCTTTGTAATTACCCGGCCAGGGGGCCGGGGTTTTGAATATTCTGCTGGTCTTTTATGGCCGGCTCATTTTAATCAAATTTTTTGTTTTTGTTCAAATTTGTCTAAGTATTTGAAATTTGCTCACTAGACAGACTGTTGTGTATGGCCGAACGTTAAGACAGGTACAAATAGTAAGTATGCCGCCTATGCCCCTGGACGACTGGTTGTCTGTTTCCAGGATAGATGATCAGTCGGCCATTTAATCAATCGGTATTCGAACTCTTTATTCAATTTGACCAAGTAAATAGAATTACCAAGTAGCCAAGGAATTTAAGTAGGAAAACAAGCGGCGGGTACCGGTTGTTTCCCTTTATTGCCAATGTTGGCCTCTAATTTGTTATTTGTTAACCTAGCAAGAGTATTGGTTGAGAGCCTTTGTTTATTAAAAACAAGTGGACGACTCGTACCTTTTAGGCTCAGTACTAAGTTTGAGTGACTATTAAGTTAACATAGGAGTTACTTAGTCTTCGTCACAATCTTGATTGAGTAGTAAAGGTATCAGGCGGCGTAGGCCGGCTAGACCCCTTGATTTACCAATGTTTGTTGGCTATTTACTCAATAGGTTATCCAGTAGGAATAGGGGTTCGAGTGCCCTTGTTTGTATAAAACAGGCGGACGACTCAAACTTTTTAGGTTCCATACCAAATTTGAAGGAGTGACTATGAGTTAACTTTGGAGTTACTCAGTCGCCGTCACTTTTGTTTGAGAAGTAGAGGTACCAGGCGGCGTAGGCCGGCTAGACCCCTTGATTCGCCAATGTTTGTTGGCTATTAACTCAATAGGTACCCCCTGCATTTATCCCAAGTAATACAGGCGGTCATCTGACTCAGATGTCAACTGCTACCACTGGTTTGGTTAGTGATAGAGTTATCCTTGTCTCAAAAACGGCTACGTGGTTGCCCTTTGGGACAGTCGTATAGGTGCCGTGTAATTAGTTTATAGAACAATGTTCCACCCAAAAGGGAGCTGCTCTCTGCGACGAATTTCATCCGAATGGATGCCGCCGGACGCCTGCTATAATGTTGGGACAGGTCGGATTAGTTTTTAAAAGTTAGATCAGTTGACTAGGCGCCTGGTCTGATCATTCGGCCAGTGGCCTTGGTACGTTTTTGGTGAACGTATGTGCTAAGTAAAAGAAGGGTAGCCGCCTGTTAGTTACAGGATCGGCCAGGCCCTAAACTTTTTAGCTAAGTATTGTGAGTAAAATACTCGAGGGAGAGTAGCCGACTGTAATGGAACAGACGGCATGCCCCTGTAAAGATAAAGAGTGAAACTCAATGGAGAGTAGCCGACTGTAAAGGTACAGACGGCATGCCCCTCGTAATACAAAATTGAATAGTAAGTGCCAACTTTATTAAGTAGCTCTTTACTTTACATCATTCAAAAGAAATATTTCTTAAGGTTATCTACATTCCAAGTTCGAGGCAACGGTTGTCCGTCTGGTGTTTCCAGACGGTAGGTACCGTCCCTGACTTCCGCATAGATTCGGTAGGGTCCTTCCCAGTTGGGAGTTAGTTTGCCAGACTCGTTAGCCCTACCAACTGCTTCCATTTTTCTAAGTACAAAGTCCCCTACTTTGAGTGGACGCCTGTGCACTTTTTTGTTGTATGATCTAGTCATTCTCAGGCGGTAGATTTCATGGCGCAAAACAGCATTGCCCCTCTTTTCAGGAAGTGAGTCTAATGCCAGGCGCATAGCTTCCCAGTTTGCCTCTTCGTCATATAGCATTACTCGAAGAGTCGGCTCGTAGTGTTCTATTGGAAGAACAGCTTCTGCACCATAAGTTAGGAGGAATGGAGTTTCTCCAGTCGCCCCTTTTTCAGTCGTCCTAATGGCCCAAAGAACATGTGGTAGTTCATCTGCCCATAGGCCGCCTGCTCGTTCAATTTTTTTCTTGAGACCGTCTGAGATGATTTTATTAAAGGCTTCTACCTGGCCGTTTGCTTGTGGACGGCCGACAGATGCAAAGTAATGTCCAATTCCTTGGTCTCCCAACCAGCTTTTGAGAACAGGCGTCTCAAATTGGGGACCATTATCAAAGACCATAGACATGGGAACCCCGAACCGAGTGATGACGTTTTTCCAAATGAATGAAATTACATCTTTCGTCTTGATTCCCTTTACAGCCTCCGCCTCTACCCATTTAGTGAAGTAGTCAACGGCAACAAGTATATACCTTCTGCCGCCAGTAGCAGGCGTATATGGACCCAGAATGTCCATGCCCCACTTAGCAAACGGTAGTGGGCTGTGAATGGTAGTGAGGTCAGTAGCCGGACGGTGAATTAATTTGCCAAACCTTTGGCACTTGTCACATTTTTTTCACCATCTCCATTGCATCTGCTTCCAAAGTAGGCCAAAAGTAGCCCTGCCGCCTTGCCCTTTGAGCAAGCATCCTACCACCTATATGGGAAGCACAGAAACCAGAGTGAAGATCATCTAGTATCTCTCGTCCCTTTTCAGGAGTAACACACTTTAAGAAGGGTTGAAGGTGCCCCCTCTTGTGCAGTTCCCCCTGTATCATTTCAAAACAGGAGGCTCGTTTTTTCAGTGATGCCGCCTGTTGAGGATCATCCGGCAGTGTACCGTTTGTCAGATATGCCCTGATTGAATCCATCCAGGTTGAGCTTCTGTCTAGAATTCCAATAGGATTTTCCTCGATGCTTCTCTTCTCCATTACTTCCCAAAACACAGTTCGAGGAGTATCGGAGGAGGCGGATGATGCTAATTTCGAGAGTGCATCTGCCTGGTTGTTTTCTGATCTCGGTACTTGGATCAGATGGAAATCCTCAAGGGAGCCGACTGCTTGTCGGACCGCCTGTAAATATTTGATCATGGCCGGATGTGTTGCTTCGTATTCGCCATTGTACTGACTCACTATCAGTTGTGAATCAGAACAGGCGTCTATTTTCCTTGCCCCGGCCGCCTTACACATGCGGATCCCGGCTAGTAAAGCTTCATATTCTGCCTCATTGTTTGAAGCCTGGAAACTGAAGCGTAGAGCATACTCGAACCTGTCGCCCTCTGGAGATTGACATACGACGCCTGCTCCACAACCGTTTGAAGTAGAGCTTCCGTCCACATATACCTTCCAGACTTGGTCTGGAACTTGAGAGTCAGGAGGACGAGTCATCTCTACAATAAAGTCAGCAAAGGCTTGCCCCTTCACTGCTTTTCTAGGCTCGAAAGTAACTTCGAGACTCTGCATTTCTATGGCCCATTTGATCATTCGTCCGGAGGACTCCATGGTGGTAAGGGGCCGTTTGATCGGTTGGTCGGTATACACGACGACTGCATGTGCCAGAAAGTAGGGCTTCAATTTTTTAACAGCCATGAAGAGTGCAAGACCAAATTTCTCCACTAGAGGATACCTCAACTCGGCATTTTTCAGTACGTGACTGACAAAGTAGACCGGAAGTTGACAGCCGTCCCTTTCAGCAAGGAGCACCGCGCTTAACGCATGATCAGAGACGGCCAGGTACATGTAGAGATTTTCTTTGGGCAAAGGGCTGACCAGCCTTGGCAAGGAATGCAAGTGAACCTTTAATTTCTGGAAGGCGGCCTCAGCATCCGGCCCCCATTCAAACCTTGCCTTTTTCTTAATTGCCTGGAAAAAGTATAGGCATTTGTCGCCTGATCGGCTTAGAAATCTTCCCAAGGCCGCCAGACAACCTGTTAACTTCTGAACCTCTCGGACGGTACGAGGCGACTGCATGTCAATGACCGCCTGTACCTTCTCAGGGTTCGCCTCTATTCCTCTCTGGTTGATAAGGAATCCGAGAAATTTCCCAGACTCAACTCCAAATACACATTTCTTGGGATTGAGCATGACATCAAATTTCTCCACTAGAGGATACCTCAACTCGGCATTTTTCAGTACGTGACTGACAAAGTAGACCGGAAGTTGACAGCCGTCCCTTTCAGCAAGGAGCACCGCGCTTAACGCATGATCAGAGACGGCCAGGTACATGTAGAGATTTTCTTTGGGCAAAGGGCTGACCAGCCTTGGCAAGGAATGCAAGTGAACCTTTAATTTCTGGAAGGCGGCCTCAGCATCCGGCCCCCATTCAAACCTTGCCTTTTTCTTAATTGCCTGGAAAAGTATAGGCATTTGTCGCCTGATCGGCTTAGAAATCTTCCCAAGGCCGCCAGACAACCTGTTAACTTCTGAACCTCTCGGACGGTACGAGGCGACTGCATGTCAATGACCGCCTGTACCTTCTCAGGGTTCGCCTCTATTCCTCTCTGGTTGATAAGGAATCCGAGAAATTTCCCAGACTCAACTCCAAATACACATTTCTTGGGATTGAGCATGACATGGTGCCGCCTGAGTGTGGCGAAAGTTTCTCGGAGGTCCGTCAGATGATCTTTCTGAAGTTTAGTCTTAACAATCATATCATCAATGTATGCCTCGACGTTTCTCCCAATCTGATCAAAGAACACTGTGTTTATCATTCGTTGGAATGTAGCCGGGGCATTCTTAAGACCAAACGGCATGACCGTATAACAGTATAATCCCTGATCAGTGACGAAGGCCGTCTTCTCCTGATCTTTCTTCCACAAAGGAATTTGATGAAAACCAGAATAGGCGTCCATAAAACTCATCAAGGCATGGCCGGCTGTTGAGTCGACCAGGTTATCAATTTTGGGCAGAGGGTAACTGTCTTTGGGGCACGCCTTGTTCAAGTCTGTGTAGTCTACACACATTCGCCAGGTGCCATTCGGCTTTTTAACAAGTACCACATTTGCAACCCAATCTGGGAAGTAACATTGCCGAATGAACCCTGCATCAAGTAATTTTTTGACTTCGGCGGCGGCCGCCTGACCTCTTTCTTCACCATGGTTCCGCTTCTTTTGCCGTACCGGCTTCTTTTTCGGATCCACAGCGAGTTTGTGTACTGCCAGATCAGGACTAATGCCTGGCATTTCATGGACTTCAAATGCAAAGATGTCCTTGTATTCTTTCAACAGGTTGTGAAAGTCATCACCAAGGTTTCTCAGAGCAGTAGTCCCAACTTTGACTGTTCGGTCAGGGCGGGAGTCGTCTAATATCAGGTCCGTATGCTCACCAGCCGGCTGAGGGCGGAACTCATCCGGCCGGTCCTCTGCCAATGATTGCTATTTTCTTGCCTTTCTGGCGGACTCTGTCTGGGACGCCTTTCTTTTTCTGTCGCCTGTTTCTTGAACAGGCGCACTTTCCTTGACATTGTCAAGGTCTGTTTTTTCTCCACTTGACCCAGTGGCCTTAGCAGTGGGTTTGACATCCGAGAGATAGCACTCTCGGGCCATCCTCTGATCTCCCCTTAGGGAGCCGACTGTTCCATTGTCCCTTTCAAACTTAAGCAGCATAAGTGACGGGATTATAACAGCCTTGGCACTATTCAGGGTTGGGCGACCCAGAATCATGTTGTAGGCAGAGAGTTCCTTTACAACTAGGAATCGGACTACCATGTGTCGTCCTTCCCCTTTTTCGCCCAGGCGGACGGGTAGATCAACTCGTCCCAGTGGGTGGACGACTCCTCCTCCAAACCCTATTAAAGGGTGGGAGGCCGGATGTATGCAGTCCGTCTGATATTTCAGTTTTGACAGACATTTGCTGCTGATGAGATCTGAAGAGCTCCCAGTATCTATGAGGATTCGACCAACTCTCTGGTTGGCCACTTTACATTCAATAACGAGAGGGTCGTCATGCGGCCCCCTTATTCCTCCTAGATCCTCTTCAGTGATGACAATCTCAGGAAATGTATATTTGGACGGTCGTTCTTGGTGAACGGAATTTACATCTAACCGCCTTATATTATCTTTGTTGCCCCTAATAGTGGGGCCGCCTCCTGAGAAGCCGCCTGCAATGGTGTAGACGACTGCATCATCTGTATCGGAACTGTCGGCCTGTTGATTCTTTTTGGCCGACTGCTTTTTTGAGGAAGTATTCCCCGTAGATTTCTTGACATAAGTGTCAAGATCACCTTGATCAGCCAAGCGGTCTAGGTACCGCATGAGACTAATGCAGTCGTTGGTGTGATGACCAATGTCATCATGATAAGCACAGATTTTGTCTTGGTTCCGGTTGCTCGCAGAACCCTTCATGGGGAGCGGTTTCTCAATTGAGAGCCGTCCCTTTATTTCTTTTAGGATAAACTGGTTATCCTTGTTAAACACATACTTTGGGGAGTATGGTTTGAATTCCTTTTTCTTCTTGGCCGGCTGTTTAGAGGAATCAGCCGCCCAGACCCCTTTTCTTTTTTCATCTTTGTTGGACGACTGTTTCTGTCGTCCCTCTCTATTGTCGAACCTCTTCCCGTCCGACTGTTTCATTGTACACAGATCAGTCGCCTGTATATAGGCTTCTGCTTCAATCAAGGCCTCTTGAAGAGTCGCCACCCTTTTTCGAACTAAATCAAATTTGAAGGTAGACCCGTCTTTGAGACCTCTAAAAAAGTCAGTATAAGCTACCTCATCCGGTAACCCTTGAATCTGTATTCTCATCAGGTTGAACCGCCTGATGTAGGAACGAAGCCCCTCCTTTTCACCCTGCTGAATTGTTCCCAAATCAAGGGTCGTTTTCTTCGCAGGGATGTTCATTGCAAAGTTGGAGGCAAATAAGTAAGCAAGCGTCCTGAAACTGTTTACACAACCAGTCGGCAGGTTGCCGAACCATTGCTGTGCAATTCCCTTGAGAGTTGCTGGGAAACACTTGCACCAAGTGGGATCATCCAACCCTTGAAGGTACATCAGGTTGGTGAATGCCATCAGATGGTCTTCCGGGTTAGTAGTGCCATCATAGGCGCCTACTAAAACATTTTTTACTTTGGCCGGCTGAGCGGCTTCAGTAATTTCCTTGGAGAAGGCCGACGGCTGTTCACCAAGTCTAAGCAGCCGTAGCTGCCAGTCCATAGGTTGGACGTTTTTTGCTGCAGGTCCACCAAATGGAGGTGGCTGCATAAAATATTGTTGTTGCGGCACAAATGGCAAATTTGGTACCGCCTGCGCACTATGAAAGCCAGACTGTCGGGAGGTGCCGCCTGACTGACTCTCATGGTACGACTGAGTTGGCCTCATCGAGGCATTTCGCAAACTGTCCTGAAAATTTGAAGTAGAAGCCGACTCTGATAATCGGTCACTCTTCTTCTGCTCTAGCAGGTGCCGAGCATCTGTGAACGTTTGCTTTGACCCATCCGCCTGAATATGACGAACCGGTTTCCTATTTCCCGTAGGATAACGGAGTTTTGTGAAATCAAGAGCAGACGGCTCCCGCTTCTTAGATTTAGGATGGGGAGTCGCCTCTCGCCCTTGAACTGGCTTCCTCTTCAGTGAAGTGGAAGGTTTTTTGGCCGCCTGCTCTTTGACTGAAGCAGGCGGTTTTTTGTTGATCAACTCTTGGATCTCTCCCTTGAATCCCCTCATGAAGGTCATGAGTTCGTTCCTTGTGATGGGAGCAGACCCATCAGTCGGCTGTTGCCGAGCAAGCGGTGCGCCTGCTGGCTCGCTTCCTGTTTGAAGATACTCCCGTTCCCTTATTTCAGTATGACGGGTACGGCGGGCCCTTAGGGTCCCGTCTGGAGCTGTATGAGTTTCAACTTCAAATTCACTTTCGGTATCATGGTCCGACTGAACTTGAGGGTCGTCTAGGGGACGCCTCTCTTCTGGGGTCGGTACAGACTTGGATGCCATCTCTGAAGTACTCTCCCCACAGACGGCGCCAAATGTTTTGGGGTTTTCTGATGTCCTGCGGGAGAGCTACAATTCCGAGACTGGAACCGGACGCCTGTACCTGCAAAATAACGGAGACTCCTGAGAGCTCCGCCTCCAACGGTCAAGTTAGTACCTGATTAAGGAGTAATTAATACAGAAATTAAAGTAATAAGGTCTCTCTAGGTGAGAGTATTTAATGTAGGTAATCTGCTTTGCTAGCGAGATCAGCCGGTTATTAGTGTGTTCCGTAATGTTTCTCCTCCGTTCCGTTAATTATTCGGTCCCTCGATTAATGAGGATTAATCGAGTATTTATAGCCTTGGGAAGCGTGCAACTCTCTAGGTTTAAGGTAAACCTAGGGCCGATCGGGCTTCTAGACTGAAATGGGCCTTGATGGCCGGTTGTCCCATTTGGCATGGGTGGACACGTGGCGTGTCTTAAGTGGTCCGTGGAGGACGCGTGGCGGAACCTGGTTGGTCCACTTGTCAAACGGCGCTTGGTGGATAAAAATCCCCTAATCACATACTTGTCTAAAATTATTTGGTTTTATTGTTGAAATGGGTTCTATATTTCTACATTCATTAATAAATTGGATTGTAATGTAAATCTTAGGGAGAGGGGTACGGTGAGTATGAATAAAATTCCATTACAAAAAACCTCAACCAAACAAAAAATTAAATAAAATAGATTTTAATTCCATTCCAATCCATTCTAAATAATCCAACCAAACAACCCTTTTAGGGCCTGTTCTCATTAACTGAACTCGGCTGAACTGAACTGAACTAAACTGAACTGAACTGAATTGAACTGGATTGAGCTGAACTGAACTGAAATGAAATGAATATTTTATAAGAGAAGGAAATTAAAAGCTGAACTGAACTGAGCTGAAATGAAGTGAACTGAATTTCAACGTAAGAGGACAAACCCCTAATTGCACGGATTATTTAGGGATACCTTGTAAATGGATCGCAATTATTTAGTCCCAAGTCCACGGAAGTGATCGGCATACCTTTTAGCTAGTTTAGTTAGATGCTATCATGCTATAGCTATACTAAATTATAGCCTTTATAGTGTAGCATTTTACTTAGGCACGCAAATGTAGGCATGTAGCATACATAATACGGTGGCATGTAGGATTTGGCCATGCATGGGGCGCTCTATTATTTAAAAACTAGGTTATTAGTTACCTGTGATATACGGTTTTAATAATAAAAATTTACTTGTATGTGTAACATAAATATTTTAAGCAAAATATATAATAAATTGTGATTCCTCTCATTAGATTTAGATTAATTGAACTAAAATTAAGGATAAGATGTTAAATTGAACTAAAATATTTTAAGATGTTTTAAAGCTGTAATAAAGTTTCTAAAATGTTAGCATTTTTTTATTTTTTTTTTTTTTTTTTTTTTTTTTTTTTTGTGTGTGTGTGTGTGTGTGTGAGAGAGAGAGAGAGAGAGAGGATAATAAGAATGTGAAACTATGAAAGAGACCACCCGTCAAATATTTTTACTCCATATGAATATAAATTGTGTATTTAGTCAATTTAGTCTTAAAAGCTTTTAAACATGTACTCCTATGCTATAATTAATCAATCATTTCAAAACGTTAGGTTTACCTTAAAAAGACCAAAAAAAAATAAATTGATGTCAATAATAGTTTTCAAGGGAAAACTTTTTATAAGAACCTGCCATATAAATAGTTATAATGCAGCGGTAATTACTTTAGTATTATCTATAAATTTCATGTAATAATCGGTATAGGTCATGGTTAAACCCTGACCTAGCTAAGGGTATGTAGAGTCAAATTGAGCTTGGTCCACAACCATCTTTAGTTATAAGTTGATATACACTTAGCTAGATGAATCCCGTACGATGCACAATTTGTATGTAAAAACAATTTTTTTTTTTTTTTTTTTTTTGTGTGTTTATATGATAAAATTTGTTATTTGCTTTCAAAGATATACCGACCGTTGGTAGACTTGGTACTGATCCTCTAGTGTTGTTTGGAATTTTCATTCATATCCTTCTCACCGTAAGGCCTGTCCCATTCCTTATCCCTCAAGTCTATTTGTTGTACATAATTATATATTTAGGTAAAATTTCTAATCCCAAATATAATATTTTATATTCATTAATTTAAACTTTAAAATCTCATTCGCCAATTTTGACTCCTGCAATGCACGGTTCGTTAGTATTTTTTAAAACAAATATTTTTTGTATGTACTTCCTCCGTTTTTTTTTTTAAATTTTTTCATAGTTACAACAATTTGACTTTTTACACTATTAATGTATTTCACTTTGGCTAGCTTTGACGGTTTGTACTTAAGTAAAAATATAGTCATGTGGGCTTCTGTTAGATTCATCTCGATTTATACAATTTTAATGTCAAATATTTATAATTTTACATATTAGTAATTAAAGATATATATTAACGATTAAAAATATGCACCGGCAAGCGTGAAAAGAGTAGTTTTAACATTTGTTATTTTATTATTATTCCTTATATGTAGAATATTATTTATTTATTTTTTTAAATATATATATATATATAGATAAAATTCCTAATGTCAAAATACTAGTTTATACAACATATTTAATTAATATAACCTTTAAATTTCATTCGTAAATTTTACTTATATGACATTTGAATAATATAATCCTAATATGGTTATAACTTAAAAGCTTCCGTACTATTTGATCTTTGTAATTTATAAAAATGAGACCATCAACGACAAGCTTTATAAAGCATCAACAATATTGTTTTATGTATACCTCAAAGTTTGCAAGTAGTGGTAATCTAATAACTATTTATAGTCCAAAATAATTTAAATTTGAAACCTAGTTATAATGTGCTAGTCGGTTAAGTAGTTATTATTATCTTCACCAAAGTCCACCACTAGTTGTAGTAATTGGATACTCATCGCTGCGTAAATGGGTAATGAGGTGGAATATATAACAGTTTTTGTATAATCATTTGTAATAATGGATTATATTATCATCCATAAAAAGAAATTGTGTGTATGTAGCTACCACTTGAGTATTGAATTGAAAGTGTGAGCAAACTTATTGAATAGCCCCTTTAACAACATTTAAGACCTAGCTATTAAGAAAAACATGTGATGAATATAAATTTATTTTGGAAAATGCAACTTGTATGCATGTAGTACAGTAGTCGTAACAGTTCGTTTGGTTGGTGGTATACAAAAAATGAGTATAATAGGCATAAATTTAGAAAAAAAAAATGATATATACATCCCTTAGAGCACATATGCACGCAAACTTTCAGATTATAGAAGCTAGAAGGGTTCTAACATCATCTAGGGCAACTACTTATAGTTTCATGCAAAAAATCTGCAATTCTAATTTCTTGTTTTGCATGATTTTAATGCTGTGTCATATCGAACTTCATCGTCACCAACATCTATATCATGGGTGATTGTAAACATACTTTACTATGTGCCTCTAGTATTTTAATCTAATCATTCCTTCCTTCTTCCTACCAAATATATATATAATAAAATAAAATAAATGGAAAATTTTTAAATTACCACCCAAAAATGTAACCATTTTCAAATTAACCACCCGTTTAATTTTTTATTTTAAATTACCACCCCCTAAATTAAATAAATGCTCAGATTACCACCTATTTCAAAAATCCGGTGGATTTTCCGTCTGTGGACCCGATCTAACGTTTATTTGACCCTTTTGACTGATTTTTTTCCCCGATTTTTCTCTTTAAAAACGCTCTCTTAAGTTCAATTCACATTTTCCTCTTTGAAATTTGTTAGAATTTGGTGAAGGAAATGTGAATTAAAGTTTAGAGAGCATTTTTAAAGTGAAAAATTGGGGAAAAAATCAGGCAAAAGGGTCAAACTTAGTGTTAGGTGGGGCCTACTGGATTTTGTAAATGGGTGGTAATCTGAGCATTTATTTAATTTAAGGGGTGGTAATTTAAAATAAAAAATTAAACGGGTGGTTAGTTTGAAAATGGGTACATTTTTGGGTGGTAATTTAAAAATTAACCTAAAATAAAATTATTTGAGGTAAAAATTGTACTCGTAATGGATATGAATCCATAAGATAACATTTAATACTTGTACTAACAATAGAATATACGACGACATTTGATGTTATGCACTGAATGCCAACCAATTTAGTTAAATTATTAGGAAATATTATAAACTAACTAGCATAGTGCCCGTGCGATGCACGGTTTATAAATCAAACTATTAAACCCGTAGGAAAAATAAAAATAAAAACAAAGGTAATTCATCTACTATTAAAGGACTTGGTTACTAATTGTCAATAAAAAAAATTAAAGGAACATTATTTGAATAGTATTTTATGTTATTTGAATTTCTTTTAATTTTTTATAATGTTATTTTATCAATTGAAAAAATAATTGAAGAATACTCCACATAGCTATATAAGAAGTGGACTAATTTATTTATATCTCCCGTTGAGAAAAAACTAAAATTTTCTTATCATACCATCCGCATCAATAGCTACAATCAATCTAATGTATACATGTTTTATTTACCCGTCGCACTCATTAAATCTATAGACACAATAATAACCTTATATTTGACCTACCAGAACATATATTTTTCTAAGTTAAGCATTGTGCCAAAAACTATATATTATATAATAGTCATATATATAACCAACAGCTGATTAAATATAGTATACAACACAAATACTTCGTATATATATAGGTATGGATGCGGATAATTTTATATAAATAAAATATACGGAGTATATATTACTAAGATTTATCCCTACGTTAATTATAAAATGGTTAACAAAACTCTTATAATAGTGCATGGACATTTATATATCTAAAAATGTTCTTTTTACATATATTTTCCCCCATTTAATTTTAAAAACCTTAAAATTGTCTCTTGAATTCGCTAAATTGATTTAAAAGGTTATGTTTATTTCAATATTTAAAGCCATTTACTATTTTCATTTCCTTCAGTTTTAATTTTTCTATTTAGAATTTATTAGACTATTAGGTTTCAAGGTCGAAGTCAATATCTTTTTACCGTACAATCACTTAATCAAAGTCGCTCAACTAAAGTTTTGGACATTGCATAGCTACACAACATCCAACACATTTAATGATTACATGCAAATAATTTTAATAAAACTACGCATTCGATATAAGTTATTAAACAATTTAACTATATATACATTTTGATAGGTTTATATCTTTCATATTAACAAAAAATTACAAATGTTATTATTATATTTTAAAAAAAAATAGACTTTGGAGTTTTGTATAAGATAGATAAAGGATAAGTTAATTCCCGTCATATATGCATTGAGTTTTGGGTGTTCTATCCGGTTCACCCTTTGGACTAATCCAGATTTGAGGATCTGTTCTAGGCTATTAGGTTTCATTCCCCTTCCAATTGTTATTGCAGGGGAGCGAACACAGGTCCTCCCTACCAAGCGTAGTCTCAATCACCACTACACCAACAACCAAACACTTAGTATGGAGGACACGTGTTATAAAATATTATATTATATACATATACTTTTTTATAAATAAAAAAATTATATTATATACACATACTATTATAGTTAAAAGTATTATTATATATAAAACAACATAAATTATTGCACATGATTGTTGTATATCTAGTATAGTACATGAGCAATGCACGATTTTTAAATCAAAATGTTAGTTGTTCTAAAAAAAATCATAAGTAATAGCATTTTTAATACGAATATTACAATTTAAAACACGAATAATAGTTATAATACATTTTATATCTATCCCTTTTTCGTCAAATGTCTAATTCAATTTAACTTTTATTCTTCTTGTGTTGATTGGTTTTTGGTTCATTTTTTTTATGCAAGAAAAACAAAAAGGTCATTGTAAAAGACATTTTATAGAAATTGAAAGGCCGATTAAAATTAAATTTATGTTCAAGATTATGTATTTTTTTTCCAAGACAACATTTCGGCTCAACATTCAGTATTTGTCAAGGACTACAACAAACGATAAAAGTAATTTTTACACTATTTTGTATCTTTATCAAAAAATTTTGTATTCATCCGATTACTTGAATTGAATTTAGGATAACTTGTAGACTATTTTGGGTAACTTTTATCAATAAAGCATAAATAACTATCATTCTTTACAGGGTAGCTTTTATAATAGGTGCACCATATTTTATTGTACATCTGATTTTTTTAAAAATGTTTGTATTGATTTCATAATTGACGTCAAACTAAATTCTATCGATTTTATTTAATTTTCATAAAAAAAACAATATTAGCCTTTCAAAATACGAAATATTTGTTTCCTTAATTATGTCACTTTAATCATATTGCTTCAAATTAGTTATTATTCTTTAACTTGACTATAAATAAAGATTGGAAAGACTTTATGGATTATTTGTAGTATTGGAAAGCATATATTTATTATAAAAAAATTAAATCAATATTTATGTTAGGAAATCATGAAAATCTTATGCATGTATAGAAACTTGATTTTATTGTTTGAAGTTTAACAAAAAATAACTATGCTTGAATATGTAAACAGTAATTTTATAGATGTATTTAATACTTAAGATAATCCAATGAGAGAGTGACATTTGTCATCCTCACATTGAGACGCTTATCTTTTAGTATAACATATAGATATAGATGTATTTAATACTTAAAATAAGCCAATGAGAGAGTGACATTTGTCATCCTCACATTGAGGCGCTTATCTTTTAGTATAATATATAGATAGATTAATATTTAGAATTCAAATTCCGCATATATTGTTTGCCTTTGTAACTCTCTCAGCTCTACTCCAGATAAAAAATTATCTACACCGGCCATGATATATAATTGAAGTAATCACAAGCCTTAGCCTGTTGCTATGCCTTGCAATGGGCTTCAAATGCAGGCATTCAATCGCTTCTTCTGTTTACAGATTCTTATAATCTGGTCACTCTTCTGCGAGGCGATGGACGAGGAGATATCCGGTATTTATGGATGGTGCAGCAGATTCAACTTTTAGGGTGTACTTTTCAACACTGTAGTATTTACATTAGATAGGGAGCGTATTCACAGGGCGCACCAAATTGCAGGAGAGGCTGCCATCCATTTCATTTGCTTTAGCAATAATATGTATTAGTTTTCTTTCCTTTTATCCTTTGTAAAAAAAAAAAAAGGAAATGAGAAAATTTTATTTATTTTTAATTAAAACGGAAAGGAAAAGAAAGTCAAATCAAATGGAAAGGAATGAGGAAATAAGAAAATGACAAGGCAAAGCACCTATGTGTGGGTTGTTACTTGTTAGTGTTCCAAATTTAAGGAGGTTGCGTTAATGGGGATAGCTGTCTCTTCTTTAGTGGAGTACACTTATAACTCATCTCTAGATTGCCTTACCAATACACTAACATATACTCTATATTATACCATTGTTTTTATACTTATTATAAATTAAATTGAATAATTTATGTGTATTAAGTTAAGCCATGCAATATAATACTTGAATTCAATTATTAATTACATTTAATTTGTTTTAAAGGGTAAGTTAGTTGACAAGATAGAAGCTACTATGACATTTCGAGTTTTTAAGTCCCATAATAAGCATTACTCCTTTTGTTTTGGGAGAGTTGTTTTTTAGGAAACAACTAGTTTTAGAATGTATATATTCTTGTTACACTTTCCTTAGTTGGATATATTGATAATAAACATTTGCTCATTTGTTTTCTAATGATTACAAATGGGAAAGTTGGAAAAAAAAAATTACTACATATAAAGTTGATGTGATGAGGATAGAGGATAAGAGAAAACAAATTCATCAATTATGTCAATAGATAGACATTATGTATTTCTATTTAGTGCAACTCTCAAATTCTCCGTAGTTGCAATGGAGAAGAAAGTACGAATATTAATCATGTAAACTTATGCGTAGTAGATTGTTTTTTTTTTTTAAAAAAAAAAAAAAAATTTAAGCTTATTTGAACGTATATGAACTTATCTAGCTACATACTTTTATAAATCTATTTGTTAACATCTCGTCGATATAGTCTTTCCAAAAAAAAAAAAAAAAAAAAAAAAAAACCCTGAGAATGACCTGGTCTGATTATAACCTGCAAATTATTGACTTGAACCGAACCCGACTCAAACCCGAGAATGACCCTAACTCGTTTTAACCCGCGAAAACTCAAAGTAGAGCCGACATATTATTCACCCAACCCGAATGTAACCCGACATGTTATTGACTCGACCTAAATCGACTCAAACCCGATCCATTTACCCGAATTAACAACTCTATATATAAGGTCTAACACGTCTACATGAGTATTATTATTTATGATACTATACCGAAGCAAGCTAGACATACATGGAGTCAATTAACTCCACTTAGGATATGTTCTCTTCAGTTTAATTTTAGTTCAGTTCAGCTCCAATTAGTTCAGTTCAGTACAGCTCAATTCAGTAAATCAAAATATTTCTTTAATCATGAAGATTTTGGTTTTTTTCATTATAATACTTAAGCTTTTGGGTTTTTTTTTCTTTATAAAATTAATTATTTGTAAATTGCACCCACTAAATGTAATTTTTGAACCCGCCACAGGCGACCACACTGCCATATCACCACCTAACTAATACCCAATTTTTTTTAGTAGGCCATCTAAAGTAAAATTTAGCAAGCAAACAAGAGTCAAGGGTTGTTTTAAGCTTTCAACAAATTGGCTCATCGTTAATAATTTATAGTGTAGATAAGCCAATTAAAAAGCATGGGAAACAGTTATGACCATATATATTTATCTGGGTCTAACTTTAATTGGTTTTTGGGTGCATAGGTCCATTTTGATTGGTGGACACCACATCTGACCAATTTATATTGTTGTTTCAAGTGACCTAATTAATAAGTACTCGTATGACATTAAACACTTAGAATTTTCAGGTGCTTACTATTTTAGGGAGCCACCTAAGCCCATCAAAGGTATACTTTTAACTTAGTGCTTAAATTCTTAATGACACTCACAATTGAACAAGAGTTTTAAATGAGACATCTCCACAAGTCACAAGTTAGTGAAGTGGATGTCACACATCATATAGTGTAAATTTATATTAAACGTAGCTCAATATAGTAGCTCGTTATACATGATATGGAGTAATAAATTGTAAAATTATACAAGTAATAACATTAATATAGCTTAGTTTATAATTCATGTAGGATCTAGTGTGTTTGGACTGAAGGGAATGGAGGGAAGGAAAATAGAGGAATGGAGTATTTTCCATTTGGATAACAATTGAAGAGGGAATGGTATTGGAGCAAAAAAAGCAAAAAAAAAAAAAAAAAAAAAAAAAAAGACGGATTAAATTATAAGAAATTAATTTCTCCTACAATAAAGAGATTTGGAAGAAAAACTCATCATCACTTCCTTCCATCCCTCCCCACCCTTGACCCTCCTCCCCTTCCTTTATCCTAACATACTATCAATACATACATAAAAATTAAAAAAAATTAGTTCAATACTATGATTAATACTCATGCAATAAACAACCTATGACAGGCTATTTTTTAATTTATTAATGATAATGATATATGACCTTTAGGTTTTGTTTGGTTCATATGATTTAATCTGAGAATATTGTATTTTGTATCAACTTATTTATTTTATTTAAATTTTACTAATCTTATTTTTTTTTTTTTTTCTGGAATTATTTAGTTTAAACTTATTTTATGGAAAATTACTTTTTCTAAAACAATACTTCATATAATATAAGTTAAATAAAGATGAAACAAACACACCTTTAAGAATAATGAATACTCCTTATAAAAAAGCAACAATTATTAGGCAAAGAAGTGAAGAACATAGATTTAATGCTCATGTAGGATATGGGCCGAAGGCATTATAGACGCACATAAATTGTCAGTGGGCTAATATTAAACAAGCTGCTCTTTTGTGGGCTTGAATTTGATAATAGACGCACATAAAGAGCGACTTATGGCCTGTTGCATACTTAGTTTTTTTTTTTTTTTTTTTTTTTTTTTTTTTTTTTTTTTTTTTTTTTTTTTTTTTTTTTTTTTTTTGGGAAACCATACACTTGCATGTAGTTTGATAATATGAAATTATAGTTTTACTTAAATTTAGTGGAAGATAAATTATATTTTTCGAGGGAATAAATGATTCCTTAATTTTTAGAGCTTATTAAATTGATATTCAAAACTATTGTGAGTTCTTATTTTTTTTTTTTTTAAAATAAAAATAAATTATTGTTAGTTCTCCATGTGGATTTTTAACTAGTTTAGTTCTTAAAATTTATTATTAAAAATATGATTTGTTTGTGTGAAACTGGAAATTAAACACAAATTATCAAAAAAATAGCAATTTACATTCCAACCAAAATAATATTTATCAAATGCACATAGCTACAAAGCCAACTCATCATCATCATCATTTTTTTCTTCTTTTATATGAACGCGTTAATCTCATAAGTGGAGTCAGCTATATAAACTAACATGAGGTCTTCCCACGAGGTCACTCATCTTTGTTCTACTCTTAATCCTTGTGGCTTATGTTAAGCAAGGGCACAAAGTTTTACTGACCCTAACTCACCTGCTGTAACCCTCCTAAAAAGCTAAGGCATGCAATAAATGTAAAATAGTGGAATAACTAGAATAAATTATGTCAATTAGTAATAATCTGTAGTATTTCAACAAACATATTTTTTTTTTTTTTGAGACTTCCCTGTTGATTTGGCTTAACCCTTTTTTAAAAAAATAAAAAAAAATAAAAAACACCATTTGGCTTAACTTATTGTTTTGCTAAAGTTGTTAGTTTGATACTAGAGTAATGTACGTAAGTATGGAGTAGTAATTGATTTGCAAGTGGATCTTTACATATTGTGTATCACTCAAATCAATATCTAGAATACTTTTACACATGCATCATAACAAATATCTTTAATCTTATTAAAGTTTTAGTTATTACAAAACATAAAGTACTTTATAGAAAATAATCTTAAACAATGAACACTTGTTTGTATATATTACTACTCCGTATTATACAAGTATATAATTAAAAACCATACATAGTACGGAGTAGTTTAGAATAATAGTCAAGTTAGTATACATGTATACAATGATACAAAAGTTTTAAACAAATAAAAGAAGAGAGAGAGAAATTTAACAAGAAAGCATAAAAAGGCAAGCAGTAGAAGAAGCAATCACACACTAGAAAAAGAGATTTATTTATAATACAAAAATGAAACCTTGAAAGCAAGCATCCATTGTTTGACTAAAGACTTAGATCAGAGATTTCTTTATCAACTAAGTAAATTTACATGTTGCATTTAAAATAAACTTTTCCATCATACAATTAAGCAACTGTATGTGTGTGCAGTGGTGATCCCTTGGATACAATTATCAAATTAAGGTTTGGTACTTTGCATTGCTCTTATTGGTTCTTGTGCTTTTGCTCATCAATTTTTTATTTATTTTTTTGACATTTGCTTAAAAACATTATAGAGTAATTAAAAAATGTTTGATTTATCCTTATATCAAATTTGAGTTATTTTGTAAGTCTAAATTCAAAAAAATTAAAAATAAACAATGAGAGTCGCATTTTTATTACATATATACGAGAAGTTGAGAACTATTTTTCATGTCTCATGAAAATCAGTAATCCAGTACATATTAGACTCTGACTAATCTAGATCCAAGTTGGGTCAGATCCCTATTGGGAGGAGAAAACTCTCCCAACAAGTGACACGTTCCCAAGTCTCGAACCAGAGAGTCGGAGACCTTGATTAAGCTAACACAACTCCCTTATTGGCTAAACTAAGCACTACTTGGTACTAATAATATTAGCACATTGCACATTACCTTCTCATTAAAGTTGATTCTTTTTTAGACATAGATGCATGTGTTAAATCATATATATGGGAAGTAATTATTACAAATACAATATTTTAGTATACTTGCATTAAAATGAAAATGGTATTAATTCCATGAATTAGTCAAACAAAAACTCTGGCACAATTATGCAGCTGCTCGATTGGTTAATTACTTTTTAAGAGAAACAAACAACAAACAATGATATAATTCATCATGTAAATATAATTGGTTGCTTGAAATATGAAACCATGTTCTAAAATTTTTAGTCCGTACAATATTTATCTATGGATCGAGTCCATCGAGATACCAAAGATTAAAAAGGAAAAGGAAAAGTTAGTTAATCAAAGCCAAGTGGCAATAAAATTTTGAGTCAAACTTGAACGTACAATGGGGTAGTACCTCAGTTCACATGGAGATTGACAGTTTAGTCGGTTAATCACTAGGATTCATAATGATTAAGCAACCCAATAAACTTTTTTTTATTTTATTTTATTTTATTTTTATATTCAATTACTTTAAAATCAATGCTCTTGTAGAAAATTAATCTTATATTCCTATTACTACTGTACTCCATATGCCTTTTATTATATTCTTTATTACGTGAGGTATATTGTACAATGAGAACCACAAAAAATGAGATAATATGTAAATAGTATGTTCTTTCTTTATTGTTTGGATTAATTGCGTAGAAAAGAAAAGGTTGTATCTTTTGGTGTACAAAGGTTTTCTAAAGATATAGTAGTGCATTGACACATATATACGAGGGGGGAGTGTACGTTATAAAAGACAATTTTATTTTCCATAAAATAAATAAAACGAAAGTATGAAGATCAATAAAATAAGAAGTAAGAAGATTTAAAATGTAACATAGGAAGTTGGAAGTATGAATATTTATAAAACTTCCTCAGTAGGTGGGAAATAATTGTTCATTATCTTCATTTTTCCTCATAGTGCAACCAACTAACCAATAATGATCTACACCAAAATGTAACAACCATTTCTATGACTCAAGCCACCTAAAAAACCTTCCAATTATTCATATCACAAAAGTCAAATCTCAATTATCAACAACAAATCATTAACAGAAAATGCAATTTTCATTTCATCAATTTTATTGGTAGATGAAGATCATATAATAGATGTGTTAATGTGTGTGTTGGTGTAAAACTTTGACACATCACCCAAAAATCCCATAAAAATCACCTCAATAAGTTATCATACTAATTGACTCATTGTATATCAATCATTGGTAAGGCATAAATATCTTCTTTACATGCCTATCAACTAACGTTAGCTCCTATGATTCCAATAATACGTTTCGAATAATATGAATATGCATCAATTTTAATCCTTTATGTTGTTGACCACATTCACATAGATTTAACCTTGAATCGATAATGAATGAATCATAATTTCACAACAATTATCATTTACTCATCAAGTGTAGGACATCAACAGTAAAAGGTATCACTTGAATCACTCATTAATAAAAAAATGACATAAGATCGGATAAAGGCTGAATACAGGGAAGAGGAGACAATTTAAACTCAAGACAAAGTAGGTTTTCTTTCCATTGTTCGGGCCTAGTCTCGGGCCATCATGCCCAACAAGAGGGACTTGATTAACTCCTAGAATCACTCCATTTTCATCAATGATACAAACAGTAACCCATGTGACTTTGTAAGCTTGAAAATAGGAATAGAATGTGAGGGGGGATAAAGAGTAAAAAATGGGGCTTTGAGAGTGAACTTAAGACTTGTGATTAAACATCAAGATTACGAAAACCAATAAAGGCCAGCTTCTTGATATAAAGAATTGCTGATCTAAACTGTCCTTTATCTTCAACCAAGAACAAATAGTACAATAATTAGCATTAAAATACTGTCAGAAGAATTAATTTTTCAGTGACAGTATCCTCTATAAATAGCCTATTTTTGAACTTTGGATTAGCAACTTTCATAAACACCAAAAATAGTAAGCATTTTTCACAGAGATAGCTTGTCTTCTTCTAAATTTAAAAAACCTAAAATGGACTCATCAAAACCATCCAACAGAATAAGTGACATTGTGAGGCTCAAGCAGAAGCTTAAGAAATGGAGGATACAAGCACATGAGGCTAAGGTCAATGGTGGCAACACCGACGACAACGATGGTAGCAACAACAGCAGCAACAATGCTAAAAAGGGTTCCTTAAATAGGAGCAATAGCAAAGGCAATACCTTTATAAAGAGGAGGACGCTCTCTTTCACGGACTTAGCAGCCAACAACGGGATGTCAAGCAAAGGCTTCCTGCCCCTTGATGATACTAAGGCCAATATCAGCAACTCCGGCAGCAACAGCAGCAGCAGCAGCAGTACTAAAAAGGGTTCATTGACTAGGAGCAACAGCATCAAAGGCATCAATTTCCTGAAAAGGACTCTCTCTTTCACCGACCTCTCAGCCAACAATGGGGTGCCAAGCAACAATGCTGTCCCCAAAGGTTTCTTGGCTGTTCAAGTCGGTGAGGAGATGAAGCGCTTTGTCATCCCGACAAAGTACTTGAGTCACCAAGCATTTAGCGTCCTGCTGAAAGAAGCTGAGGAGGAGTTTGGTTACCAGAAGGAAGGTGTTCTGAGGATTCCCTGTGAAGTAGAAGTGTTCGAGAACATCTTGAAGGCGGTTGAGGAAAAAAACAGCTCACAGGCTAAACAAGGCCTTAAGTTCAGCAGAAATGATGGGATTGTATGTGGTTCATCAGATAGTCAGAGCCTCTCACAAGCTCAACATCCCCCAACCCCAATGTGCAGATAATATACATCAATCTAATTCCTTTCTCCCCCTTTTTTTATACCTCATTAGAAGCAGGAAGAAAGTTGATATATAGAAAATGTGAGAGAAAGCATGCTGACTAATAGCATCATGTCCGAAGCTCATGTAATTTGACGAGTTTAAATACCATTGTAATTTGACTTCCGAGTTATCGGCTATAGTAACCGAAGTCACCATATCTTATACGTTTGTTATCCTCCAGAGTTCAAATTACCTTTGTATTCTTGTTTTGCTCCAGAAATACAATTGAATATGAAATGTTGGGAAAAATTTTCTCCACTGTATAAACATTTCAGCCTACCAAAGTAACAAGAAATGGGTTATTAAATCAAAAGAAGTATAACATATTAAACTACAAGTTCTTAAAAATGGATTCCCAACAGCCAATACCAACAGCAACAATGAGGTCAATGATGGAAAAAACTGTTTACCATGTAAAATAACAACTCAAGCTAGATTGCTAACATGTTTCTTATCTAGAAAGTATTACCTCATAAAAACTATCACAAAAGGTAGGTTTTTTTTTTAATCTTCTTCTTTCTTCTTACCTTAAATCAATCTTTTTGTACTTACTTTGAGGACATTTGTTCAAATTACTATGTGTAAGATAATAAACATGTTAGTTAACTCAACACATATAAGCTGTATGCCTGTATGTATATTGTATAATCATATAGTAGCAATCCCTTTCACAATGCACTAAGACAACCTCAATCGACTGCAAAACCAAAGCACACAGAATAGAGCCATCCATCATGCTATATTATCAGAAGCATGAAGCAAGAGTCACAAAATAATAACAGTCCAACAATATAATTCATCACTAACGTACCAGAACAAGGTCCTATTCACGATAGTCTTTAGATAAAACTTGATCTGAAGCCACTCTGACCAGTGACCACCCTGTTGACAATTGTAAATTCAGTTACTATGCTAATTTCATTAACAGGGAAGACTTTCTATGCTAAGGAAACAATAAGGTGCCTAATAGTGAAAGTCTGGTAATGTTGGTATTTAAAATTTTAGACATCAATATCTCAGAAGATTTTGATCTGTTCAAAGGAAGCCACTAAGACAACAGACTCAGAATTCCATCTACAGTCTGAGCCACTGAGATACTACATCCAAAAAATTTAGTAACTCATCTATTTATCATATACAAATTTAACGTATTTAGACAAAATTGATTCCACAAAGAGTTATATTCTAGAGAAAAGCTCCAATTAATTGTCAATGATAAGGAATGAGCCTAAATGGCTTGCAAATTAACCAAGTCCTGCTCGAGAATGTAATGAATCAAGCATAACTAAGCCCGGTCCCAAAGGCTTCAACATGCTTCAAACATTGCTTACTATTCTAATTTTCACATAAATATTGACCCATGGGGCCATGGTACGGTTTTTTCTTTTTTTTTGGACAAGTGCTAGGAGCAATTTAAAGTGACTCGAGATTTAGGAGGAGTGTTACCAAATGTGTGGAGCCAAATCAAGCTACCCAACTCCTTAGAAGCCAATAGCTTTGATGCAAGCATGAATTGTCATTAGATAGATTCACCTCTGGTACATAATACAACATCAGAATTTAGCAACTTCTTGGAAATTGAAGACCGTACATAGTTTATTCAAATCACAGCAATATATTCTGAAAGAAAGAGATATGCTAACAGTTTCACCTGTATAGGGTTCTAAAGAAGATATGATCTAGCACTAGCATCTGTTACAGTTGTCCAAACTATGATTAGTTAACAGCTATTAGGATCTCCCTTTTTAACAAAAAAAACTACCGTACAACAGGACCAAAAAATCAGGCATAGAAGCAAACTATACAAACATGAAGGAATCGTATCCAATGCGGATCTAACAAGTAGGACAATACTATAATAGCATATTGCATTCTACAAGTTCCCATAAACCAGTGTAAACAGAGCAACTATAGCATGTTCTCTTTATTGATTCACATGTGCTGGCAAAATATAGAAAAAATGTAAACAAATATGCAAGGCTATAAGCTTCTGTTTGACTTCAGATCTATGAAATGATAAATATATTCATCTGCTTTCGTGCAGAATAATTAACATTATTGTCCAATCAAAACTAAGCAACAGAGCACATGGTAAGTAATTTTACCTTTGGTCCATGTGAAGTCTTTAGTTGACATGAAGAGGCATAAGCATGTAGAGTCGTGCAGACTTTCCAAAACAAGTCCCTGAAGAGTGTACCATGCAACATCCAATGATATAAAGATGAGAATACAAAGAAATGGAAGATACTTAGAATAAAACAAACAGTAGAATTATAAGTATATTCCTTGATAACATATTTTTTTTTGTCTTCATAGTGGCCAAGTGATGTCTGCTAGCTTATCTGTTATGTCCAGGCTCCAGGGAGTTGTGCTAGAGACCTGTCTTAGAATACCATCTGCTTTTATCAACATAGTTTTTCTCTTCTTCACCTAAAACATACAAAAAGACTACTCCACTATGTTCCATAAACAATCTCATCATCGCAGTGCTATAGACATGCAGATGAACTAAGCATAATTTCTAGAATCAATGTCATACACTATATATATACACATAAATCTGCATCAAAAACGTATTTAGATATAACTGGAGGGAGGAACAGACTACTAAATTTATCACCCATGGTGTTCATACTCCTATAAATTCCTTAACAACATGAAGGATAACAATTGTCAATCCAGAAAGGATTTGTTGTAAGAGTTTCACCAACTGGTTCTGCAATTGTGGTCTTTAGCATAAAGATGGTAAATCAAGAAACACAAAATGACTCTTTAAAGCCTAAATTACAAACTAACACATCAATTTTCGTTAGAAAGAAGCTACACAGATCAAACATGTGAGTGAGGTTGAGTATTCTACATGTCCAAGCAGTCCAACAAACAACGCTTCTAACAAAAAGAACAGATCCCATCATACTATATGAATTAATTTTTCTAATAACTACCGCATAAATTGCACAGCTGCTCAGGACAGAGGCTTTCCTAAGTTTCCTGTAACAAGTTCAAATTTACTAGGAATATGATTGACTGTACTAAACTACACAAAGTAAGTACCTGAGCAAAAAATTATGTTCCTTGTCAATGTATAATTCACTGAGTAAGCCCTTATGCCGCAACTTATTCAATGGCACAGATGCACAGTCCTAACAGGACCTTTATTCCATAACTCATTTTTTTCATCTTAATGGAATTCCCAAATTAGTTACTGAGTTTCTAATATCACTAAAAAGACTTTGCCTGACCATTGCTGTGATCAATTTCAGTCACAATACTCAATACCTTGTCATCAAAGATAATAAAAATACTCCCCACTGATGGACTAACAAAGCTAGCACAAGTAAAACACAGTAAGTTTCGACTGGATTGATTTATCTGTATGCTTTTGTCCACTAAGGCATCCATAATAAGCTGAAATACCAAACGCTGGAAACATATTTATTCAGCCATTACCTTATGCTTTTGGGTTGTTCCAAGTGTGCTGACATTGTTACTTCTTTGTTGAGCCATGACTTGTTTTCTTATCATTACATTCCACTAATTTCAGTTATCTTTCACAACACGGAAAGGTAAAATTGTCTCCTCTAAAACGATTAATGAAAGACAACTTAAAACAAAAGAACAGTAAGCAATACCAAAAGAAAACAGTATGTTGTTCTCACTCTTCTCAGACAAACTTATCACAGTGATTGATTGTCAATGAAAAATAAACATGGTGCTTCTGTACAAATTAATGCGTATACAACAAAAAAATCCACAACAACAACAAAACAATGGGTGTGGCAAGTCCCTAAAGGACCATAGACCAAAGAAAAAAGTGAGAGCAGCTAATTCTGAAATGAGATACTATTTATATTCTGCATTGCTGGTCAAAAGGGAAAAATAGGAGGAGAGTAAACAGAACATATTTTTCTGGCCCCCTTCCTCCTCTCCAACCCAAAAATTATAAAGTAAGATTTATACTGCCTTAAGATTGTCATCAGCCTTTGTCCCATCAAGTACAAGCTAGTTTTTCATAAGAGTTCGATCCTCAAAATGAAAGCTGCTCACCATCACTCTGATCTGGGAATGTAACACATTTGAAGACTTTACACTTCGCGCACAATATGTATCCAGTCTGCAGATAAAATTTGATCGAACAGTCAAATGGCAATCCCCAAAAAATATTACCAAGTACACCATATATTCAAGCTATAAAATGTATACTAGGCAACACAACAGCTATGGCACCCTTCACCAGGACGTATTTCACATCAAAAATTACTATTTACGTTGCAGTCAGACTGCCTCTGAAGAATTAAAAGACAGTCATCATCTTAATTCCTAAGTGGGAAATAGAGTCTAAGGGAGGAAGAAGACAAAAACAAGTTAATCTGAACAATGTATGATAGTTAATTGAAATCATGGCCTTGGGATACTCTCAGCCAAAAGGAGGAAAGTATTGAGGAAAAAATCCCCTAAGCACTCTACATCTTCTCGTAACAATTCAAGAATAACTCAATACCAACATACTGCTTTCTTCTTTACTAAGACCACTTCCTTTCAATGAGTGTTCCTGAACTACCCTCCTACCTCCTTACACCACCTTAACCTGCCCCTACTCAATCCCTCTGCCTGTCACCTCCATGGTATATTGGAGAGGAAAAGAAATATAGATCACTGTATTTTTTTTTTTTAGCATAAAGATGAAGAGGAAAGCAAAGCAGATTTAATTTTGTATCTGAATCAATACAACTTGGGAGTCCATCTAGAGGGAAGAAACTACTTCCTTCCCTTCCCCAATCCAGCCTAAATATTACCTAAATAGGAACTAGTTCCATCACTCTCCCTACTCTTCCTTGCCTTCCATGTCTCATCTCCCTGCTCTTCCTTACCTTCCCTTTCTCATCCTCCAAACTGAGCATAGAAAAACAGACCAAAAGTAAGGCATCAAATTAAAAATAAACAGTATAATTTTGTAAGAGAATTTTTACCTACTTATAAACTGAGTTGACCTCTAAAGATACCGTGAGAAAAGTGGTAGATACAAAGAGGTGGGGGAGGGAGTGATGACTGATGTTATATTGTTTGATGGGCAATTTTGCAGCTGATACTTTGCTTTGAGGTCAGCATGTAAGATATTGGGCAATCCTCCACTAATGGCATCACTATAGTCTCCATTTTACTTTCTCATATACTTCGTATGAGATACTAATCAATAGCTAGACATCATGGATTATGTATGCTGTAAGCAGCTAAAAACATCTCGAGTTTTTCCAACGTGGTGATATAAAAATATAAATCACTTACCGCTTTACATGATGGACATCGACGATAGATCTTATTTGTTTGAGACTTCACATTAGTTTTTTGTCCATTGCAGAAATCACAAAGTAGCCATCCTGTTCCGTTGCAAGGTTCACACAAAATTCCTACCTTTGATTCCTAAACAGTTGAAGTTAGGTTAATAATAAGGATCAGTTCAGCAACATTTAAACTAGAAGGTAGGACTTAAAGAACAATGTGGCAGTATAGAGAAAAACAAATTAATCAAAGAGACAACAGGTACACAGCTCAACAGAGACAACCTGCTTCCTTATAATGTAACAAAGTGCAGTAACTAGAATGTTTACATTCTGTTGTTATTACAGATGTTGAATGAGAGTATGAGACCAATAGGTTTTGGTCCTTATCTCAATTTTATTTATTTATTTATTTTTATCTATTGTAGATAAGATGAGAGTTCCGTAGAGTGATCACTCTTCCTTTGGCATCAATAATTTGGAGTAAAATGATTTGTTATCTTATAAAGTAGATAATAAACTTTGACAAACAGCACTGATATAAGCCTACAATAGTTTCATCATCAAAGAACCTCTAATATTTTTCTAAATGAGTAAATTTAAAAACCCACTTTGAAGCCATATAACAGATATAGTCATTTAGAGTACAGTACAACACAGAGCAGATAGTAGTTCAATGATTTCTGAATAAAAAGTCAAATTTCATTCACAAAGATGGCACACAGAAGGGTCTGAGATTTACCCATCTTTTTAAAGCATATGCTTGTCCTCCACCCAATCCAGTCCTACTCCTATAGAAACAAGGTTCAAATTTCGAAATAAAAGAAGCTTGTCAATAAAAATTCATCATAGAATTTTTTTATCTTTTTTTTTTTAGGAAATTTAACAACAATAAACCAACCTTTGCCCCATTCTCTCAAAATGGACTAACCTTTAAATCTGCCCGTATTAGACACAAGTTTAACATTTTTCTCCCAAAATGAACTCATATGACCACTAACTTGTACAACCGGTCATTGTTTTTAATTATATTATTTTTTTAATTAAAAAACTTTAATTATCTTTTTCAAATTAAAAAAAAAAATACATTTAAAAAAAAAAACAGTTACCCCTCACCCCACTGCCAACCACCCCCTCCTCCACCTCTCCTCCCTTTCCAGCCACCACACCCCTCCCTCTTCACCTCCCATTTTTGAACAACTCCTCCCACTACATTTTCCGACCACATCCTACTCCCCATGAAACCCCTAAACCGGAAAAAAGTGAGAAATTGATGTAGAAAGATAGAAGAATTGGAATATTGAGAAATTAAGGGAAAATGGGATGATTTCGGAGGAGAGGTGCAGTGGTGGTTATGGGTGAGTGTGGGGTAGCTTCGCGGTGTGGACGCGAGTTGGGTGGGGTGGAATTTGGATCTTGGTGGTTGTGGTGAGAGGATGGTTATGGCAGGTTTTGGGTATGCGTTTTTGGATGGTTTTGGAGGGTTGGTTGGTGGTTGGGATGGAGTTTTGACTGTATTCGGTGGGTTGGTATGGGTGTTTTCGGTGGGTTGGATATGGTGGTTTCGATGTTTTTGGTGGGTTGGTATGGTGGTTTGGTTGGTAGATATGGTCGTATGGTGATTTCGGTGGTTTTGGTTGTTGGCATGGTGGTTACATAGGTGGTGTTGTAGTGGATGGAAGTGGTGGTGGTGGCGAAGGTTAAGGTGTAGGTGGCCGCTGATAGGGGAGAGGCTGACTGTGGTGGAAGGGTGATTTTTTTTTATTTTTTTTTTTGTAAAAATTATCAAAATTAAAAAAAAAAAAACTCGACTAACAATTTAATGACAAGTGGAATTTTACCTGGTATACATGTAAGGTAACCTGATTGGTTCATTTTGGGAGAAAAATGTTAAACTTGTGTCTAATATGGGCAGATTTAAAGGTTAGTCCAATATTGGAGAACCGCCCAAAGGATTGTCTATTTATGTTAAATTTTCCTTTTTTTTAAACCCTAGTAAGCAAGAGTAATCTACTTCCTCCGTTATTTGCATCATATGGCAGTTGCAATTTAGATAGGTAAATGTAATTAACAAAAAATAAGGGCATGTGTTTAATATTAATCCAACCCAAATTAAAAAAAAAAAAAAAACATCAATTACAACCACCTATCACCAGCACCACCACCGCCTTGCACCATACCACCACCACCTAGCACCACCCCCGATTTCGCCCACCTACAACCCCGAAACCCACAATGTAACCCACGAACCCAGAACTGCCATCCACAACCCCAAAACCACCACCTACAACCCCGAAAATTCGAACCACCAACCCACGAACCTAGAAAATTCAAACCACCAACCAAATCAACCCACGAACCCAGAAAATTCGAACCACCAACCCACTAACCCAGAAAATTCGAACCACCAACCAAACAACCCAGAACCACCACCCACAACCCCGAAACCCACAACCCACGAACCCAAATCCACCACCCACAAGTCCACAACCCCGAAACCCACAACCCACGAACCCCCAATCCCAAAATCCACAACCCACAAACTTGAACCCAAACCCATAACCCCAAAATCCGAAACCCACAACTCTCTATCATCAATTAAAGCTTTAATTGGTCAAATTTAACCATCAAAAATCCAGATCTAGAGTTTTCATGGTTAAATTTAACCATAAAACCTTCAAATACGTGCTTCACCGCAATGACAAAACAACAAGAAGAGGAAGAGAGAGAAAACGGAGGCGGCCGCAACAAAAGGGACATCGGCAGCAACTTCCGGAGACGGTGGTGTACTGAGGTGAATTTTTGGGTGATGAACAAAGAATGGAGATTGGTGGTGGACTAGTGGTGGTTCCCAATCAAGATGAGAAAGAACCTTTTTTTTTACAAAAGATGAGAATGAATTTAGATGGGAGAGTAATGATTTTGGGGAAATAATTAAGTTAGTTAATGTTAGGGTTTAAATTATTAAGTTATAATCAGTAGTTTAATTAGGGTATTTAAGAAAAAAAGTAAGGGTAATATTGTAAAATCACACAAAAAAATTTACCATAAAAGAAAAGAAACAAGTTTGTTGCAAGTAATGTGTTACGGCTAAAAATAGTAATGGTTGCGAGTAAAAAGTTACGGAGGGAGTACATCACTTTCCTCTTTAGTTAATGAATTCTCTCTCTCAGTTCGCGTGGGCCCTATTTTTTCTCTCTCTACCTTCCCTGAGTTATGCTGCTAAAAAAACTTAGTAAGGACTTTATTGATACAGTAAATCCAAAACAAACCAGGCTACCAGCCAACAATTCGTTTGCAATACAAAGAATCAAACCAGAATTTATCCTTTTCTGTGATCTTAGGACCTATAACACTATTCACCACCATTTATAGTTTGCTTTACAAGTTTATCAATTCTAGAAATTTTTTGATTCCACATTGCATCATTTCTGGCTCTCCAAAGATGATAAAAAAAAAGGCAATAAAAGAAGATGAACTCAAGTATGCATAAGGCCACAGAAACCCATTCTTTAGGCCCCTAACAATTTACACATTAATCCTATCTTATATAAAATTCAACAGTATAAGTACAATATTCATTCTATTTAAACAAGCCCTCAAAATTAAATCTACTTTAATCCTTTACGAATATTTCAAGCCGCTCACTCACACCACTACCACCACCCAACAATGTTGTGTCAAGCAATGAGCACTGTACTTACAAAATTTAAACAAAATTAGAAATAATACATTAATCCTAATTTCAAAAGATCTCATAAGCAACCAAAGCAAATTTCACATGCTTAACCATAATTCTTGGTGTAACATGTATAGTTACGATGCTTCAATTAGATAAAGTTAGAGAGAGAAAGAAGAGAGATATACCTGTTGTTCCACTTCCTGAACAGCTGAGCAAAACACTGGCTTTAATCCCACCACCCTCTTTATAGATGAATTTGAAGATGATGGAATTTTTGGCAAGAAATTGAACTTCACAGTTGGCAAAAGAGCTGCCATTGTTACTCCCATCAATTCCTTCAAAAACAACCAATTACCAACCAATACTAACTGCTAACGTTCACATAAAACCCCTGCCAAAAATCACCCTTCATCTTCACCATATTCACAACATTGCCACTCCGATCCCACCACACAAAACTCACGAAAAGTCTAGAAATATTATTCACATCCTAGATGAATCAATCCCACACACATAAACAATAAAGTTCACCATTATTCGCTCACCACATAGCCACTCCGAACCCACAATTTCCCACCACACAAATTGTTCCGAGACTGATCAATTTCACACACATAAACACTAAACCGTCACTCCAAACCCACAATTTCTCAACCACGAATTATTAAATTTATTAGAAGCCGAGAAATTTTAGGTTAATATCCGAGATTAGTCCATCTCACATACACGAACAATAAACCGCTGACTCAAGACCTCTACGGATCTAACTCAAAACTCATCTCATATCATTTTCAACTCTTCTCCTCTCCCATGGAAGTTCGAAGAAGATACATTTTCTCTCTCCTCAAATTCATCATCATTCTTCATCTTCCACCCTCAACTCTCTCTCATCGTTCTCTCTCCTTAAACCTTAACCCATTGTGCGATCGAAAAACCCTACCAAATCCCCAATCACTACGATCCGATCAACTAACGGTCCTCATAAACGGATATTCAGAGCTCCGAATCTCACTCCTGAGTACGATCGCCGGAGTTTACGCAGCGTCTCCGGTGATCGCCGCCGTCGTCGTACTTTGGGGGAATCCATCGACGCCGGCGGAAACCCTAGATTCTCTCTCCTCGAATTTCTCTCTCCTCTACTCTGCGGGTGCACCTGTTACTGTGGTCCGTCAAAAATCCAACAGTTTAAATTCGAGGTTTCTTCCACGCCGTTGGATTAGGACACGTGGCGTGCTTATATGTGACGATGATGTTGAGGTGGACCCCAAATCGATTGAGTTTGCGTTCAAGGTTTGGCAGGTGAATCAGGACCGTTTGATTGGATTGTTTGCGAGATCGCACAGTTTGGATTTAAGGAGAAAGGAATGGATCTACACCGTTCATCAAGATCGATACTCGATCGTGTTGACTAAGTTTTTGATGTTGAATGTTGACTTTTTGTATTTGTATAGTTGTGGGAGGGAGGGGTTGGAGGGAAAGTTTAGGAAGTTGAGGGGTGTGGTTGATAAAATGTGTAATTGTGAGGACATTTTGATGAATTTTATGGTTGCCGATGTGACAGAGCAGGGCCCGCTCCTTGTGGGGGCCGAGCGAGTTAGAGATTGGGGGGATGCGAGAAACGAGGTGGTTATTAAGAAACGAGAGAAAGAGGTCGGTGTTGGATTGAGCGGCGTGAAGAGAGGTCTTGGAAAACATCGAAAGAGAAGAGGAGAGTGTATAAGAGAATTTCATAAGGTTTTAGGTAGAATGTCATTGAGGTATAGTTATGGAACCGTGGTTAGCCCGATTAACGAGCAAGGGTTGTGTGAGAAAGGAGGAAAGTTAGTTCCTTGTGACCAACAAATTTTTGAATGAAATTAAACTATGTGTGATCTATGTACTTATGTGTTGTGACAGTTTTACCTACTAATGTACTAAACATTAGGATAGTTCCTAGACGTGTAACTTTAAAAAATTCTTATAAAATCAATATGAGTAAATAGTTGTATTAAACAGTTTTGCATTAATTTTAATACCAAAACACAAATCCGTTGTGGCTTTTGGAAAATCTAAAACTAAAAATTAACACGTGAAACACACCAAACTCCTTAAAATAACTGTGTCTTAAGAGGCAAATATGCAGTGTCATAGGGATACAGTAATAATGTCTGAACTCTGAAGCAAAGTGGAACTCTCTTTTAGAAAGGAAGAAATGTTTGAATGTTTTCCATGAATGCCAACAATCAAGATTTTCTACTTATATGTCTATAATGTACAGTTGAATATTTCGCAATTTTAAACTCTACATCTATGTCCTCTATCAATTAAACATGTACAATTGTACACAATACAAAACAAGATCTTGGATGCCCTATGTTAACCTCACATTCTAACAAGCAATACAAAAGTCACAAAAAATTCATGTTACCCACCATAATCATGATAGATCACACCTATACAAAAACAACTCAGTGAATTACTTCTTATCAGAAACAATAAAGCCACCGCCATAACCATCCTCAGCCATAGCAGAAGCCTCAGCTTCTAGCTTATGTCGAAAATCCTCACACTTGTCAACAATATCAGCATCATTGTAGCCTTGTTCACTTAGCTTGTCCTCCAAGATCACAACCTTAAGCTCAATTTGGCGCTTTTGATCATGCTCCAAGATCTCTTTATTCGCCTTCTTGCCAATACAACCCATACCCTGATCAGGGCCAAACCTCAAGTTTCTATCCACAACCACTTTCGACGTCTTCCCCCTAATCAAAAACTTGCTGGTTTGAACATAGCCATTTGTTCCAGAACCCCTTGGCGTCTGTAACCCAATCCCGTTGTACATCTTGAATTTCTTGATTCAAACAAACTACTGCAACGTCTGCAACAATCAAAACAATCCAAAACTTTAGTATAATCAATAACAATTAAATTCAATTAGGAACCAAATTTAGTTCATTTATCAAATTAGGGTCACAAATTTAGGGCAATTTCATAGTTCCATCCCAACAATGAATAGTTCTATAGCACATTAGCAACCAAATTAAAGTCAATTCAATCATCAAATTAGGGTCATAAATTTAAGGCAATTTCATAGTTCCATCCCAAGATTAAAGAGTTTTGCAACACATTATCACATTAGGGTCAAAAATACAGGGCAATTTCACAATTTCATCCCAACACTAAAGAATTCTGCAACACATTAGCAACCAAAGTTGATTCAATTCATACTTTCATCCAAATTAAAGACAAATATGATTCAATTATCAAATAAAGATGATGATTAATTTACTTTTCCGTAACTTAACTAATTATAACCAACAATTAATTAATGGAGTTTCGAAGAACTCTAACTTGAACATTGTAGACACCCATTTGTGTCTCCCCAAAACCAAACCCAGTGATGAGTACCTTTCACGTCGAATCATAATCGAATGAAGTGAAAGTGTGGAAAGTTTAGTGTTGCGGATAGTTTTAATTTCTTTTCTCTTCTCTCTGTTTTTGAAAACTTATTTTAAGAAAACAGTCAATCCAGTTTGGTTGGTCCATGATATGGGTACAATAATAGTGTAGTTGGATGAGGCTTGACAAGAGCTTTCCAACGATATATTATAAGCCCAATTCCAATGAATATTGAGGAAGTTATGGCCAATTTACCAAACTGGGCCCGGTTTGAGCCTTATATGCGGCCCAATGATCTAGGGGAGGGCCTAATATGATTTATCATTCCTAATGCAATTAGGAATGGTTTTAGTCTTCTAGATTCTTCTAGAAGGTTCTTTTCATTCCTAATTCAATTAGCATTGATAAATTGACTTTTGTTGACTTTTCAGAGTTTTAATTAAAATCAAAAAGCATTTTCGAGGAAAAGATATGATTTTATCCCCCAATACGGCAAACTTATCTGATTTTCAAAAACGCGTCAAAAACAGGTCTGGCGCCTGGTGCTAGCCATTGGCGCCTGGCGCCAATTAGCTGGTGCTGGCGCCAGCTCTGTTTTGCGTGCGCCAAGTGCTCTGTTTTGATATTTTATCTTTTTGACTGATTTTCTCTATAAATAACGTATTAAAAACTCCGTTTTCATTCACCAATTCTCACGAATTCACCTACAATCAGTTTTCATTCGCAATCATTAATTCTCTAATTCTCTCTTTAATCATTCTCCAATTCTCATCAAGTTTTCTTCTTTAATTCATTATTTCATCTTTCTTTTTCTAAACTTTGTTTTTACATACAAAATTCCGCATTCATTAGATCTAGAAACACCTAACCATATTCGAAGTTTCCTTCGCCCTAGACGTGAAAGGTTTAATTTCTGAGGGTTTGGTCCCAAATTTCTATTTCAATTATTTAATTTAATTATTTTGATTGTTACTTTCCTTGAAGTTACTAACGTGTGTATTTTGTTATTAGAAAGAGGTACGAGGCATCAAAGTAAGTGCTTTAATTGATTTATTGATATTATGATGTAGAAATCATGTTTACATTGTTCTTATAATATTCCTAGTATCATGTCTAGGGTAATTTTAATATTAAATATGATTCCTGCGATGCTTCCTATGTTCTTCCTAATATTTATGATTGTTAGTATCATGTTAGGGTTAAAGATTTGATTTTTATTGCTTAGTGACATGCTAGGGTTTGTTATTAATTTTGTTAGTATCATTCCTAGGATCTTGCTATTATTATGCTTTAATATTAACATGAACATGATTATGATTATAATTGTTATAATCATTATGAACATTATTATTATTATTATGATTATTATTATTGTCATTATAATTATTATTCATGATATTTATTATTATTATGTTGCTTGATGCTTATTTATTATTTATTGCTTGATCACACCTTTTATGCATGTTTAAAGGGTTTAGGGTTAATCCTACTGATTGCATGTTAGTCAGAAAGCGCACATGAATACGATCAGAATAAAGTAGAGGCCTATTATTAGGGCAGGTTCAATCTCTTTTAGGTTGGATTTGTACCTTCATCCCCGAACCCTTATTTGGTTCTAGACCTTATGGAGTTGACGATCTCTTGGATCATTAAGGGGTGTAACCTTCACCCTGTGAATGGTTTACAAGTTCCTAAAACTTGTTGGCGACTCTTTTGCTCTATCTTCTTCCCTTTTGGACGCCACCGTACTTTAGTGTATGATCACAGTGGGGTTCAAGCTAGGGGTTTAACGCTTGAAAATATTCCCTACAAACATACTAACAATTCAATAAACTATAAACCCTAGATTGTGAAATTAATTAATGGTTCGTATTCGATAATTAGAAAAAGAAACAACATGTTAGCTTAAAAGCTGCTTCAATGGAAGACAGAATTATCACTGGAGAAAGTCGATTGAACTTCAACGGAAATTGAAGGAGAGAGAAAGAAACAAAACTAATCCGTATACAAGTATTAAAGTTTTTTTAAGAAAGAAAAAGATTTGTTCCTTTATATAGGAAGATATTACGGCTTGAGGCGCAAGGTAGAACTGTAGAAGATGGATTGAGTTTGCCTTTAAAAAAAACCGATTGAATTTGGTTTATTCACTTTTTTTAAAAACATTATTCACTTATTCCTACATAGGTTTGGTTACTACTTTATTTTAAAAAAATATTAATTTTACAATTTGTTATATACACTTGGGTGTACTATACACTCAGAGCCATTTGCTCATTTAATCATCAAATGAGCAAATAATATTTTTATTTAATTGCTGATTGAATGAGCAAGACCTCGGGTGTACGGTATACCCGTGTGTACATAATAGGCTCTCCGGGAAATTCTGACTTTTACCACCTCCAAAAAGCGACTTATTTGCTTTTACCACCTACATAATTTAAAGTTTTATTTTACCACCACTTAAAAAAATAAGATTGGCTTTTCCCACCAAAACTTAACTCTAGTGAGAAAAAGGGATGCGAGGCCCACTTATTTTCTCCCTCTAAATTAAATGTCAATCCCCCCCCCCCCCCGCACAAATTTTAATATGGACCATGGTGCATATTAAAATATGTACACCACCATTAATAAGAGGCCACATATTTTACAATTTGTCAACACAATATCAACATCATTTTCTCTCTCCTCTCACACTTTCCTCATTTCTGATTTCTCTCTCCTCTTTCTTCTCTTTAAACTAATTTTCTCTCTCTTAAATTCATTCATAATTTTTTTTTGATTTAATTTCTTCATCACCATGGTTGTTCACCATAGATTGAAATCCTTCATCTCTTCCTCTTACAATTCCTAAATTTTTATTTCTCACTCCTATATATTTTTTTCCCTAAATTCATTCATTATTTTGTTTTTGATTTAACTCCTTCATCACCATTGTTAATCACTATACATTAATTAAAAAGTTTGTTTTCTTCAACCATCAATTTGAAGCTTTGTTAATGGAGTTTTTCCAATGAAGTGAAGTTAAAAATGGCGGATTTGACGAGGAAGAGGTGGTTAAGACGATGGAGATGATTATTTTTTGATGAGATTCCTTTATCTAAATCACTATGGCTAGGTTTGAGTTTCGAAATCTGTAGCTTTCATATTTTTTTGATTTTTTATTGATATTTGTGTATTCTATTATGAACAATTCTGTTTTTGGTTATATTTTGGAATTTTGAACATTTTTAGTTAAAAATATGAACATAGGACACGTTTTGTAACACCCCCAATAATTCTCTCTTAAAACCTGTAAATACCCTGAAAAAAAATCCAAGAGAATTACTCGCGTGCTACCGCCACGTGTTCAAATGTTAAGGCTATATCAGAAATTAGCAGCGGAAAAACTAACTCAGTTATAAATAAGTTTCAAAACCAATAACCAAAACCAAATTAAATCATACAACTTGGAACCATTAAGGCCCTTATTCAAAACCCCACAAAAGTAATAAATAAATAAAACCATAGTTTAAATAAATTCAAACTTATGAAAAGAAATAAACTGCGAATAATAACCAACTCTCTACTCAAAATCCCATAACCCTGATGCAAATGTTGCGTATGTAAGAACCCGTGGTTAATCTGCTCCCCAATATTACAAATGCAAAAATTGGATCATTACAGGGTCATTGAAAGGCGAAGGCCATGACCAAAGAAAAGCACACACAAAAGCACGCAATCAGCAAAGCTGAGTACATACAAGCTGCGAAATAAATTAAGAAATACCTATCTTGCTACTAATAATAAACAAGCATAAGCATCATTAAATTATAGACTCAACACATAACTCAACTATCAAATTTATTAAGACTTCACTAGTTGATATTAACTAACTCATTTATTTATTTCATTGGATTACGCAATAGACAAGGTTGTCCAACCCATGCTCCATTTGGAACATCAATAAAAGAAAAACCCCATGCCTCCTTTCAGAAACATCAATAAACATCCAACGACCACGGGCGCGACTCCGTGAACGTAGTTAGCATGAGATCTCACCTAACTCCTAGTTTTAAAAAAAAATAATATTTGAAATAGGAGACTCGTAGATCAGACGACCTCGATAAAAGTACACGGCTAATACCCCGTGTACCCCAACCCCTGATTGTCATTACTCCAGAAGTGCACCAATCCAGAGTTTTATTGCTCATTCATCTTTCACTTTACGTGATTTACAAGTTTAGACTTAGTGATGACTCATATGCATAACAATACAAACATTCCAAACACAATTCGATCAAACAAGGCAAGTTTCCAATTTCAATTCTTGATTAATTAGTGACAAACAACATTTATTATTTATTCCTTTACTACCTCGGTGTATAAACACCTTGAGTGCATAAGGCACCCCAAAAACCTTAACCTCGTCTTATAAGACTTAAATTCTTCCTTTACTCATCCTGCTTGCATAATCATGAATGAGTAATAAATTAATCATTACACCAATCATATAACTTTGCCTCTAAGCGCACCTTGCATAATTAGAGCACAAATAATACTTGGAATATAAAATAGTGCACATCATATGAAATTCACAATGTATAACCAAACAATCTAACTCATTCATCCCTATACATGATACTAAGTTCTCGATCCGTCCTTAAACATGCACCTACAAGCAAGGTTTCGTAACTTGTACGTACCTTGAGCAAACGAATTGGTATGCCACTTTACTAATTAGAAATCACCTTCAATAAACTCCTCTTCTAAACCAAATAATAACATCTCAATCAATACCCAATCTATCAAATTTACAGCAATACTAACTTACTTTAAAACCTTCAAAATCCAAATCAAACAACACTTTAAAACCTTCCCTTTAGTTAAAATTAAAGACTTATATAAAGTTCTTTAAATTTTATTCATAAAAACCTTAAAATACACTCTTATACATGAAATTACAGCAAGTTTAAAGTTTAGTAAAAATCTTAAAATTATTTAAAATCCCTAATAATCTCCCTTTTTAATGGGTGGTTAAACCCTCTTTATAAAACATCAAAAGTAGTACTTAGAAACTATTTCCAGCACTTAAAACTTCATTAAAAACATATATTTATGCTTAATTAAATTTAAACATAATTAATTTTATTAATCAAACTCATGGATAATATTTTAAGTATAAAAAACTTTGTTAAATTAAAAAAAACTGCCCGAAAATCATATTTAGAAGCTGAATTTGGCCACGAAAGAGTGGTGCACACTATCAAGGCAGTGATTCTTTCTTAAAACGTTGTTTCCACATGGAAAACACTACTTTTTTTTTTATCAAAATCGGATGACTTCAAAACCTGACCGGGATTAAAACGGGATTAATATTAACGAACGTAAATCTAAAAATTAAAACACGAATTTAAGTGTTTAAAATAATCTGGAATTAAGTTAAACTAATTAGTAGTTATAATCACCAAAATTTCAAAACATTTTTATTTTTGGTAAATATGAAGAATTTTATTACCAAAAAGAGAAGTTACAACTTACAGAAGCTAAGAAGTAACAAACACCAAACCCCACAAGACCTGAAAAAAACAGGCCAACCAACCACCAACAGTTCAAGCCCAATCTCCTGCCACCTTCTAGGAAGGGTTCAAGAGAAAGAGACAAGAACAACCTGAGCTCAAGCTTCCAGCCACCTTCTAGGAAGGGTTCTAGAAACCACGCCCAAGAACACAAAACAAACACACACCTGCAAACAAGAAACATCAACCCAGCAACTGTAAAAAGAAAACCCCCACCTAGACTCAGCTGCAAAAGCAACAGGACTAGACAAAAGAGGGGATACAACAACTCAAGGAATACAACAAAGCAAAGCACCAGAAAACAACACAAATTTCAAAAGCTGACTAAAACCAGCAGTAGCAGCAGACAAAAAACAGCAGCAAGAGACCAGAAAACAGCAACATCAGATCATAACAGCAGCACCAGCAACTGACAGCTTGCAGCACCAGACCAGGCTGCCAGAACTAGCTGCAGACCCAGAGCAGCTTCAAGCCACCAACTGCCACCTAGACAACCTGCAGCAGACTTGAAACAGCAGAACAAAACTGCAACAGCAAGAGAACAACAACAGCAACATAACAGCAACAAAACAGCAACAGCAACCCAAAACAGCAAACCAGCTGCCAGAAGACAAACCACCAGCTGCCACCTAAGAAAACCAGGCTGCTGAAGACTGCAGACAACACAACAAACAGAAATCTGACCAGAAACCATCTGCCACCCAAAACAGAACAACACCAGTAACTAGCAGACTAGAAACCAAACTGCTATAACCAGAAAATCAGTGAAGCAAAAGCAGCTTCCTGTCTGCTCCATTACATCTAATAGCAACATGAAATATAATGTCTTTAAAAACAGTTTCTGCAGGTTTACAGTCACCCGTAAACATCAAACTATTCCATTGCAACCATATATTGTAGATAGCCTCAGCAAAACACATAGAGTATACTCTACCCTTGCTGCTAGACTTCCTGCAATTCTTAACTATCCATTGTTGTTCAATGTGAGAAAAGGTTAAACTGATTTTTTCACATCAAGAAGCTTCAAAATCTATTCCCAAATAGCCTTAGAGTAAGGACAACAAAAGAACAAATGAGAGACAGTTTCACAAGAGTTCTGGCAGAAAAAGCAAAAGGATCACAACTTGTATTCCACTTAACAATTCTGTCCTTAGTGGCAAGTTTATCAAGTAGAGCTAACCAAGTAATGAAAATACTCTTAGGAGCGGCTTGGTTATTGCAAACAATTCTTCAAAACATCATTACTATAAAAGCCCTATATCAATTGTTCATAAAAACCCTAAAATCATGATTTTCAATAATTAAAAACCCTAGGTTATAAAATTTACAAAATCTGAAAATTATGTCATTATAAAATCTGAAATTATAAAGTTTAATCATCAAAATACAACTTGATACTAATTAAATTACTTTCAAACAATAAAATCAAAATCCATAAATCAACAATTATAATTACACAAATTAATAAAAACAAAGGAGAAAATAAGACTAAACTTTTTGTGTGGGAAAATTTTGGGGATTAATGGGGTATTTATAGGAGAGAATTGTAGGGTAAATAGGAAGATTGGGCCTCATAAAAATAATGGGTCAATTAAATAAACAAATGGGTTAGGCTTGTTTGATTGGACATAAATTGTAGAATAAAGGTGCATAAAATAATTTGTTCAAATAATTTTCGACCCATATTAATAATTTGAAACTTTTGAAATTAAATTATGAAAAATAACAAATAAATATTATAAATAAAATAAATTTTCATTTATAAAATATTTAAAAATACGGGAGATTACACGTTTCCTATAAATATATATTTTTACAAACATTTATTTTTGGATTTATGAACATCTTAATTATAATTTTGAACAAGTGATACATTATTTATGAACTTTTTATGAGATTTATGTATTTTGTAATCATTTTTTTTAAAAAAAAAAATTGGCATTCTGTACTTTATAAGGAAAGTCCAGCAGTATCTTTAGGTGCAGATGCTTTTTAAGGGTGTTTAGTGGTTTGTGGTTGGGTTCAGAACTTTTTGTAGGGAGTTCAGAGGTTTTTGTAGAGTGTTCAGTGGGTTTTTGGTTGGGGTTCAGAGCTGAGGTTTTTGTAGGGTGTTCAGTGGTTTGTGGTTGGGGTTTAGAAGTTTTTGTAGGGGGTTCAGAGGTTTTTGTAGGGTGTTCGGTGATTTGTGGTTGGGGTTAAGAAGTTTATGTAGGGGGGTTCAAAAGTTTTTGTAGGGTGTTCAATGGTTTGTGGTTGGGGTTCAGAAATTTTTGTAGGGGGTTCAGAGGTTTTTGTAGGGTGTTCAGTGATTTGTGGTTGGGGTTAAGAAGTTTTTATAGGGTGGTCAGAGGTTTTTGTAGGGTGTTTAGTGGTTTATGGTTGGTGGTCAGAAGTTTTTGTAGGGGATTCAGAGGTTTTTATAGGGAGTTCATTGGTTTGTGATTAGGAATTAGAAGTTTTGTAAGGGGTTTAGAGGTTTTTGTATGGTGTTTAGTGGTTTGTGGTTGAGATTCAAAATTTTTTGTAAGGGGTTCAAAAGTTTTTGTAGGGGGTTCAATGATTTGTAGTTGGGGTTCAGAAGTTTTTGTAAGGGGTTCAGAGGTTTTTTTAGGTTCAGAGGTTTTTGTACGGTGTTCAGTGGTTTGTAATTGGGGTTCAAAAGTTTATATAAGGGGTTCAGAGGTTTTTGAGGTTTTTATGTTATCAGAAGGTTTTTTGGGGCTTTTTTTGTTGCTTCTAGTGTTTTATAAGAAGTTTTAAGGGGCTTTTCTTTTGCTTCTTGTGTTTGATCTGAAGTTTCAGCCTTTTAGGTTGCTAATTTAATTTTGATTTTGATCTTCATCCTCTTCAGTAGGAGTAGATAATTTAATTTTGATTTTCCACAAAAAAAAATAAAAAATAATTTAAGAAAAAAATCAATAAGACAATTATACAGTAGAATATTGTTTCAATTTTATAATTTGTTCATTTTTTGAGTGATGTTTTCGTGTGTTTTTCGCCTTTCACCATGGTGGATTGCAGTTTTAGAAAGAGAAAATTGGTGAGAGAAGACATAAAATACAAAAAGAAATAATTGAAGAAGATTGTTAATTTATGAGAGGAGAGAGAAAATTGGTGAGAGGAGACATAAAATACAAAAAAGAAATAATTGAAGTTTTTTAATTTATGAGAGGAGAGAGAAATTTTTTAAAATGAAATAAAGATAAATATGGCGGATAGAAAGGAGAACAATTAGTTTTTTTAAAAAAATTGAACTCCATGTGGCCTTTTTTCATCTGGGCTTTCTCTATTGGGCATAAATTGGGCCTGGTGCACCTATTTCTAGGTGCACCATGGTGCACATAATACTAATTGCCCCCCTCTCTTTCTCCCTTTTCTCACCTTCCCTATTCAATTGCTTTCAATTTCTCACCTTCCTCCCATTAAATTTTCTGGAATTTTCATCTCTCTCCTCTCATTTTTCTTCTTTCTCTCTATAAAAGTGAAACCCTAATTCCCACGTCTAGTAGAAAAATGCATTTTGGCACCGGCTCTAATCTCCCCTAAGACATCGGTTTTGAACCATTGATCATTTGAGGGATGCCAAAACTGGTTATTTTTTCCACTGGTGGAAATAGTGCAAAATAGCACCGGTTAACCGATGCCCATATTTGATTATTAGTACCTGTTAACCGGTGCCCATAATGTCCCTTTTTTTTCACTTGAATTTTTCTCCACGACCACCGAACCCACCCACCAGACCCAATTGCACCAAACCCACCTACCAGACCCACCACCTTAATCCACCAAACCCACCTACACCGAACCCACCTACCAAACCCACCACCTAAACCCACCTAACCAGAACACACCACCACCTTAATCAGCCTAACCCTAACCCACCCAACTACCTCATACCTATCATCTAAACCCACCTAATCCGAACCCACCCACCTTAAACCACCCAACTAACACAGATCAATCACCTAAACCCACTCAAATAAAATCCAGAACTACCACCCTAACCCTACATATTCCGACCAACTACCCACCAAAAACTATCCACCACAACCGCCCAAAACCACAACCACCATCCAAAACCACAAACCCTCGAATTCCACCAAAACCCCCTGAATTCCACCAAAAACCACGAACCCCCGAATTCCACCAAAAACCACAAACCTCTGAATTCCACCAAAACCACCCCCACAACTAAAACCACCACAAACCTCCGAATTCCCTAAAAATCTCAAAAAACAAAATAAAAGAAAGAAAAAAGAGAACTTACCTCGAATTCCACCACCCCCCCCCCCCCGAAATTTGCATGAATTAGGGTTTTAAAGGTCAAATTCGACCATGAAAGAAAACTCTAGATCTAGAGTTTTCATGGTCTAATTTGACCTGAAAACCTTTGGTTTCATCACAAGGAAAGAGAAAGTGCGAAAGAGGTGTTGTTGTTGATGTCGGTCTTGGTGGTGGTGTTTGTTGCGGCGATGGTTAGTGGTGACGATGGTTAATGGTCGAAAGAGGGGAAAGAAGAGGAGAGAAGGAGAAGATGAAAGAGAAGAAGAACATTTGTGAATGAAGAAGAAAATGAGAAGAGATCAGAAACGAGAGGGGAGAGAGAGAAGAGAGGAAGATGATGGAGGGGGGAGAAACGACGAGATCATAGGAGGAGAGAGGACATAGAAGAGGAAAAGGCTAGGGTTTTGGAGATAAAAGGTGGTTTATATATGAAGAAGAAAATGTTGATTTTTTTTTTATAAGAATTCCCACCGGTTCAAACCAGTGGGATTTCCCTAATTTGGCACAATTTGGTTTAAACCGGTGCCATTTCTATTAGTGTAAATCCTGCCCCTTTTTTCCCAATGGTGTTTAAAAACCAATGGCCTTTACTCGGTGCCAAATTGCTATTTTCTACTAGTGCACCTTCATCCTTTACTTTCTTTTGCATATAGGTAGTTGAAGAGGAGGTGACATGTACATTTATGGAAGACATTTCCTTCTGGAATTCACAACCAACAACATCAATGTTAATTCTAATTGAACACAATTATCATTCACTCCCTAAGCCTAATTATATTAACCAATTACAATTTTAAAAAATCCCAAAATTTTTACTAACATGAACCCTAATTTTTAAATTTGAAATTGGAGCTCAATTCATAAATCATATCAACAATTCCAACGATACATAACAATTGGAGCATAATCACAACAGAAATTGCAAAAATATACCTAATAGTTCATGGTATTTGCGAATTAAGTGAAATGCGTACCTTCTTCCATAGGACCATAGGTATGATTTTCAAACTGCAACAATAACATTTAGCCACTATTATTGGTTGTGTAAATTTTACTATGGATTCATGGAGAGTTGCTGCATTGTTTGAATGTAATAGCTAGTAGGCATTAAAACTACGAGTCAAGTACGTTTAATTGGCTCCCTTTTGACACTATATGAATTGGTAGTTGCAACTAGAGGTGTCAATTCGGATAACCGGATGGAGTTTGGGTCGGGTCTATTCGGGTCGGGTCTGTTCGGGTCGGATATGTTCGGATCAAAATTATCCCTTTAACTCGGATCGGGTCAAATTCGGTTCAGGTCAAATTCGGGTCATGGTCTATCGAGTCCGGGTCGGATACGGGTCGGGTCAACTTCAGATCGATTCACTTTTGGTTCGGATATATTTGGATCGGGTTTAAAACGGGTTTAGCCGGGTAACTTCGATCGGGTCGGATGAATTTGGGTCGGGTTGATTTCGGTTCGGATGATTTCGGTTCGGTCAATTTCGGTTCAATTCCTTTTTGTGTTTGGCTGGATTTTGGTCGAGTTGACCAAATTCATATCCAAATAAGGTTATTTTTAAACTAGAGATATTGTTTAGTTTTTACCTTATTATTGGGTCAATATGATTATTAATTACGAAGCACGAAGTTTTAGTTTTCTCATTTGATCAAGTTATGTGTAATTTTTATCTTTGAGGAAAATTAAGATTGAATAATTATCAATGACTTATCATACCTATATAAGTGAGAAGTGAGACCGAGCTAGTGATATATTGACGAATAATAGTTACATATGGTGATATATACAAAAAAGTATGTCATTTTTTTTAGGTTATTACAAGTTTATAACTCTTCATCAATTGTACAATCATATGAGGCTATGAGTTCTATACTATTAGTTTAGTTTATTACTGATTCAATTTTTTAAAGATATTTGTTAGAGTTGTTAGAATTACTTTATTACTAATTCAATTTGTATATTAAAACCTTGACATTATACATATTGATAGTTAATTGTTACTATGTAAATTCTTTTTATTTAAGCATAAATTATTGCATATGTGTGTAGTGAGTATATAACCGTGCGATGTACAACGCCTATAATTCTACAATAATGCACAATTGTACTCCGCACTTTTAACCAATAATATAACAGAATGGGAGGAAATTGTACTCTGCACTTTTAACCAATATAAAAGAATTATTAGTTCATATAATATAACAGAATGGGAGGAAATTCATTGAATGGGAGGAAATTCATTAAAAATGCCAATAGGCTTTAGGCAGCATTTAACTAGAGCTTTACAAGCAAATCAATTAACTCCCGCTTAATGTTTAGGTTTATCAGATCTTGTGGCATTTATTAAAGCTTAGAAAGTAAATTAATATAATTGATATGTACATGAAGTAAACTTAAGACTCCGGATTATTTCTTTGTAGTCAAAAAGTTAACTTATTAATAATTAGTAAGTATATAGTATAAGAAATTGAATAAAAAAGTAAATAATTAATTATGATCGGGTTAAATTCGGATCGGGTAAAAATAAAATCGAGTTAAAATCGGATCGGGTTAATATCAGTTCGGGTCAAAACAGATCGGATTAGATCGGTTATTTTTCGGGTCAATTTTGGATCGAGTTGAGCTCGGGTCGGGTCAAATCGGTTCGGTTTGAGTTCAGGTCAGGTCAAATCGGATTCGGGTTGAGTTCAGGTCGGATCAAATCGGTGCCGGGTTAAGTTCAGATCGGGTCAAGTTCGGATTCGGATTGAGTTCAATTTGGTTTCAGATCGGGTTTGGGTCTTGAATTTCTCGGATCAAATCGGATCGGTTACAGTTCGAAACGGATAATTTTTTTCGGGCCGGTTTGGTTTTGACACCTCTAGTTGCAACTTTACCAATATGGTCAGTATATGTCACATTGAGTATGATTTTATGCATGTTTTGCTTTAATGTTGTTGCCTATTTTGAGTTTCTTATATTGAGGATGGAAACTGGTTTTCTTGGAGGCAGTTGTGGACTTGTGGTTCCTTCCCTGCTTTCCTTCTAAGAAACTAAGATACTTAAAATTTTCATTTGCGTGAAGAGGGTTTAAAGGGATGCATTAAATACCCCATGATTATGCTCTGATGTTTAGCACATTTAACTCAATAATATCTAATCTTGTTGAAGAGTTACCATATATAAAAGAAAAGGTGATATTTTATAGGAAAAATACACTTTAATAATTCCAACTATGGGCGATTTACCTACAATAATCCCAACTATCGATTATTCTACAATAATCCTAACTATTAGGTTAGTTTTTCTCCAGCAGTCCCAAAAACCTGTTACCTGCTAAGAGGGTAAATTTTTTTTTATTTTTTAAATGCCACATGTCATCACATGATTGGCTTATTTTAAAAAAATTAAAAAAAAAACAAAAGAAAAAAAAAAGCAAAAATCGAATCAGCCAACCGCCGCCGTTCCCAGCCACCCACCGCCAATCGGAACCGGCCGACCACCTCCCTAACCTCCTGAAAATGGCCGGTCGGCCCTCCCTACCCTCGAAACACACACTCCCGATCGACCCCAACCCCCTAAAACCACTCTCCTCCCTTCCAACCCCTTCGCCGAAAAATCGATTCAAACAAAAAAAAATCAACCACTCCTCCCTTCCTACACCCTCGAAACTTCCCATGGGGGCGAATTCGAGGGTTGGGGAAAGAAGGAGGGTCGTTTTTAATGGTGGTAAGGTTGTTTTCGAGGGTTTCAGTGGTTTGGGAGTGGAAGTTTTTAAAGGTCGAATTCGGTGGTTTAGGGGTGATTATGGGTTGGCGAAGGTGGATTTTATGGTTGGGAAGGGTCGTTCGGTCATTTTCGAGGGTTAGGGGAGACAGCCGGCCATTTTCCGAGGGGCTAGGTGTTGGCCCTAGTGATTTGCGGTGGCACAAAGGTATTTTGGTGCGATTTGGGGCCGCTACTAGTGGTTTCATGGCCAAGGGTTAGGTGTTTTGGCCGGTTTCGGGGGTGCGGCTGGTCGCGGGAGTCGTTTCCGGCTTGGGTGGCTGGAGAAGGGGGTATTTTAGGGTTGCGGCAGGAGGTGGAGGTGGTGGTTAAGGGCTGGAATGGTGGCTGCTAGAATTTTATTTTTTTTTATTTAAAAGAACCACTCACACGCTGACACGTGTCGAACAACCTACAATAATAGGTTATTGACTTTTGTTGACCGGTTTGGGACTGTTGGAGGAAAACTAACCTAATAGTTGGAATTATTGTAGAATAATCGATAGTTGGGATTATTGTAGGTAAATCGCTCATAGTTGAAATTATTACAAATATAAATACCTATTTTATATATGTGCTCAATAATATCCGATCTCGTTCAAGAGTAACCATCTATAAAAGAAAAGGTGATATTTTGTATGTGCTTAAAAATGGTTAGATATGTATGCTTTTATATACGTAGTATGTATATATGTTTGATGACAAGCAGGGAACATGAACACGCATTGTTCTCAAAGTCATGTGGGATTTGGAGAATCATATAGTTGAATTTCTTAAACTTATTCTAGTCCATTAGCTCAATTGGTCAAACCCTGTATAATTTCATTGGCACAAAATATATAGCATCGAATCCCACATAGTATAGTTTTGTTTTTTTTTTTCTTTTTTTTTTGACGAGATACATAGTTTTCTAAAGAAATGTAAAAGGTGCATTAAATATTATACCATATAATAAAGATATACTAGCACCATTAAGAGCAAGTTTAGCCCTAAGACTTGGATGTGACATCATTTTTGGTGGTCCCCATTGAAAATGATGTTATCAAATTCTTATTAAGACTCACTTAGACTTACACAAATTTATCACTTTAGCCCTAAGACTTGAATTTTTGACATATTATATGTAGAAAAGTATAAAAATAAAAAAAGGGATAATAAAAATAAAAGTGAGGTGGGTGAAATGGGTCCCAATCTCAAGTGTTAAGTTGAGTCTTGAAACTTCAAGACTCAACTTGAGACTTGCTTGAGATTTTTGAAGAAAAATGGGAAAAGTTTTAAGTGTAAATCTTAAGACTCAAAATGATGATGTCACCCTAAGTCTTAAGGCTAAACTTGCTCTAAGAGTTTCAGAAAACATATACTTTAATGATGTTAGACCATTTCCAATGGTGAGTCTAAAGTGAGTATTTTTAGGAGAAACAGAGTAATTTTTACATCATATAGTAGTATAAATTTAACAACTCCAAAATAAAGTTGCTAAGTTTAGATACTCAATTTTGAGTCTCTTTTGACAAAAAATATGGATCCCTTGTCAATATTCTACCTATAACAATAGATCATAGTGAATGACACAGTAGCTAGTTAGCTATATGAGGGTTGTTAAACGTCGCTTCCCTTTTACTAGGCATTACTCACATTTTTTTTAATTTTCCATTTTTACCCCTATCAAATAAATAGCCACGAGGCCCACGACTCACTCCACGACACTCACAACTCTCATACTTTACTCTCATACTCTCATTTTATCTCTCTAAAAAAAATTAAATAAAATCATGAAAAAAACCACAACATTGATCACAACAACAATAAAAAGTACTAATACTAATTACTCAATTAATCACAAAATTAATAATAATAATAATAATAATAATAATAATAATAATAAAGGAAAATGATATACATAACCTTAGGGCTACATATAAGCATTAAATTTACACTTGAAAATTGTAAATAGTTAAGAAATCATGAAAATATAAACACTAAATAGTTAAGATTACAATAATAAATATGATTAATTAATCAATCAAAAAAAAAAAACTACATACATGATACATCCGCCCAAAATATTTGGATCTACCTAGGTGATTCCTAATTTTTAAGTGGATCCACCTAGGGGATCCTAATTTTTTAGGCGGATGTTTTATTTCAATTTTTTTTTAAAAAAGTACGACAACTTACAGAATCCTCTGATGAAACTTCCAGTGTCCGAACGTTGTTGTCATCCATCGTCCTAAACCCGTCGCTAATGCTTAATAATTTTTTTTAAAAAAAAAACTCGGATTTTTGGTGGTAGATCAAATGTGGTGGGTTGAGGTCGAATGTGGTAGTGTCGGGAACTCGGGATTTCTTTTAGCACGTGGTAGTAAGTAGAGGGGTCGGGAATGATATTATATCATTATACACTACAACTTAAACAAAGGGCAATATCGTCCTTCCATGTCAAAAAGGGAGCATTAGTATGTTAAATGGGAGCGACGTTTAGCACTTCACCCCCCTTACGGAGGTGACTACATAAATACAAGTAGCTATCGTGAAAGATCCAGACTCAACTAAAAATCAAGCGTCAACTCTTTGATAAAGAATTACATAGTTAGAGTATAACTAATTTAGCAGTGGGAGGTAGCCACTTATTAAACTTTTGAGCTTTCATTCTATATTCTTCAACACTGTCATAAAGAGCACAAGGTTTCTTAACAACAACAAGCTGCTCAAGCAATGGAGAAATACTGAGCAAATGCTGACCAAGTTCCATTTCCAAGTAACCTCCACTAAATTTCAGCATCTCAATCAACTTGAGGCTTCGATGACGTTCTTTCCCAATAATGTTAAGTAAGTTTTTGTGACTATCATCCTACACAAATACAAATTCAGTTTAGCACACAATAGTAATTGAAACACAAATGTATATTTAGCACCAAGAATATTGATAGATCACCTTATCAAGATACACCTCCACCCTGTTCAGCTACCAAAATTACATAACAGAATTAGTATGAATATATACAACTATAATAAAAGGAGTTATACAGATGAAGCAATACACCAAATCTTGCTTAGAAAATAATTATGGAAACCAACATTACAACCACAGTTCAAGTTCAGCAAACTGCATCGACATTTCAAGCCCCAACCTTCAATTATTCAACACGACATGACAAGGCGACTTATACTACCTCCGTTTCATATTAGTTATAACTTTGGAGCACTAATTGTGAGATATAAAATATTCCGAAGTTGCAACTAATATGAAATGGAAGATGTACATGAAATTCGAAAGAGTGATCAAGGAAGTGTAGGTGTGAACCCTACTCAGATCACTTTTCTGAACATGAGATTGATAATCTTAACCAAGAATCACAAGGAATGCTTTAATTTTACCTTAATTGAAAATTTCTGCAGGGATGGAGCAGCATTTATCAGCATGATTAGCCAAACGTAAGGGTGAGAACTCCACCGATCTGGTACCACTTCAACTATTAACTGCTCAAGCATTGCGAGTTTAGGAAATTCCAGCAGGTAATCTACAGAGTTTTTTGCTGTGCAAGAATTGATATCCAGCTTAAGCCTCTTGAGTTGAGAGATGTAATTGATAAAAAGCCCCCCACCGTTTCTTATGAAGCTTCGGGAGTATGAAGAGCCTATAGAAAGTTGAGATAAAAGGGGAACATAATCTAGTTCAAGGCATCCCTCAAAACCACTACTGTATCGCAAATGTATCAGATTTGGTGATGAGATCTGAATCCTTTGATAGTAACAATTCACTAACTCCAGGCTCTTCAACTTAGAGGATTGTGTTTGTGTGTTGACTCTAATCTTATGCATAAAACGTGATCCCCACACAGCTAATCGCTCAAGAGATGGACTATTTGACATCATACAGTGAATAACCTCCCTCGAAACATTTATACACTTAAAGCAAACATCTCTAAGGTTATGTATTCCAGAATACTTGTGTATAGCTGGAAAAGTGTAATTTTTGCAACTAGTCCGTGATGAAAAGTCCAGATGAAGGCGAGTAACCTTGTTTGTAAGCGCAATTTGAACCCACCTATTGATGGCTTGATAACTACTACCAGTATCGGAATTGAAACTGAAACGAATAGTTAGTTCATCGAATGTTGGCTTAACGACTTCCAAAAAACGACTTATTCCCTTTGCTAGGATGGGTTGTCTTAAACTTAGTCTAGAATCATAATCATGAGTAGCAGGATATGAAAAGATCAATTTGGAGCCAATGCTTTCAGTCCACAAGTTGCGCCATCTACGGGAAAGGGCACTTGTTGAGACGGCTTCTCTCAAAGACAATCGAGACAATATATGACACAATAATATCATTGCTCAACCGGCTGAAATTGTCGACTACACTCGAACACTACACATAAAATCAATCAATCAATCAATAACTATATACTAACAGACACATCAGTCACCAGTAATGACACGTGTTTATAAAACAAGTTCCCCTTTCGCAATGGTACTGGTTGCCATGTTCCTGGGGCTGTCTTATTATTAGTCTTACGCTTAGCTAATTCCGCGGCTAATTGACTTAATTCTGATCTCTTACGCTTAGCAGGCATTAGCGCAGTTTTTTTGTTTTTGGTTTATTCAAACAAAAATCTGCTACCAATCAAAATAGAATAACATTATTTGCAATTCACGATTTCAAATCAATCCAACGGATGATTTAATTAATTGATCAATTAATGTAAGATGCAAATAGTTGAGATTTAGCAAATTTCATCTTAAGCGAGCAATAATAATCAATTCTAAACAATTCATCTCAGCAATAACAAAATTAAAACGTGCATTTACACTTTTGAATCCAAAAATAAAATAAATTTTGCTCAACTTTACCTCTGAAAGTTTGTTCTGGTATTATTTGTTCACTGCTTCTGAAAGTTTTGCTGAATATAATTTATTTAGGGAGGACAGATAAAGATAGTGGATTTCTTAATTCCAACACTTACAGAGTTACAGGATTAGGATTTTATATGCTCAGCCCATTTTATTGGATTTTTATTTTCTGAAAATTCTTATGTGGACTGGTCTACATTAACTATTAATGTGAACCCAAAGCCCATGCCAAACGGCCCAAACCTATTAGCAATTCAGTTCTTATCCAACCCTACTCAGCCCCAATCCGAGGAAAAAATCAGCTCTGAATTCGAGAAAAAAGTAATTCGAGTCTAAATCCGTTAAAATAATCTGACTCCAAGTTGGAGGAGGATCGAAGTTGGATTTTACAAAAAATCCAAGAACAAAAATCCGATTTCAAGATAATTTGTTCCGTAATCTGACTCCAATTTCGACTTATATATAACTTAGTTTAAATTTTTTTGGGGTTACGTGTAATTTTATACTTTATACCTTGTTTGGATAAAAGGAAATAGAGGGAAGAGAAAAGGAGGGAGACATGTATATATATATATATATATATATATATATATATATATATATATATAAAAAAAAAAAAAAAAAAAAAAAATAATATATATATATATATATATATATCAGAAAAATCCGAAATCCGATTTACAATATCATTATTGTAAATCGGCTTGTTTGGACTCCACGTGCCGCTCTACTCCCCTCTCTTTCTCTCTCTATAATGCTATAATATCTGCAATGGCAACCAACAAAGGAAAGAACGTCTTGATTAATCTTTCATCATCATCTTCTTCTGACGATAATGCCGATGATTCTGATTCTGCTCCATCTTCTAGGTATAGCAATTCTCATTTGTTTTTTTTTAATGATAAATTATTTGCTGAATTTGAAGATATTTGTGAAATTTATTGAATTTGATTGATTTTTGCTGAAAATTTGGAAGAATGAAAAGTTTGAATTTGATTTAGTGGAGATGAATGTGAGTTGATTGACGATGACGATGATTACGAGATTGAAGATGATGAATCTGAGGAAGATGACTGTATAAAAGATGACTGCTATGGAAATGAAGATGATGATCATTCTCTCTCTAATCGAGTCATTCACTTTCTTCAAGGTTTTTAGTACTATTCTTTTTTGCTATTGTTTTAAAATTAGTTGTTTATCTTGTTTCTTCGTTGTTGTTTATCTTGAAAAAAAAAGGGTGGTCACTTTTGTAAAAGAGAAAAGGTCACTTTTATATGAAAAAGTTCACTTTTCGTAAAATGTTCGATATACAATAAAATTATTGTAAACCGAGGGCATACAAAAGTTTTTAACATATATTAGACTTGATTAAAATGTATTGAAGCTTTTAAAATCTGAATTGAACTTATTGAATTAGCTTGAAACCTTTTTCTTATTTGAATTTTCTAATCTTATCTAAAATTATTTGCCTACAAATTATTTAGTTTTTAAAGTGAAGAGAACACGACTTAAACATTTGTAAGATCGAGTAACATTTATAATCTAACCTAAAATGAAAAAATGGCCAATTGATTAAGGGATATGTGTGTTGTGTACTTTAATCCACTAAGCAAGTGTATCACAAAGAAAATGCAATAATTAAGAGTATAATTTAAGTATGACTAATTGACTATCCTTGTCGTTTATATCAAATTAAGATAGATCATTATTGTTATATCATTAAAGGAATGTAGATAACTAGATATCCATTACTTCATATACAAATCATATCTCAGGTCACATTCATGGAATTAACCTGCAACAATTTTATTTGGGTTTTTCTACATTATAACCCTCCAATTTTCCGTTTTCTACTATGTGCCCTCCCTTTTTGAGAAATCTACACTGTAACCTTAAAATACATTTAGTTTCTATACCGTAACCTTGCCGTTAACAAATTCGGTTACTCGGGCCTACTCACCATTTTATAATATATTTTTTTCAATTTGCGTGTTGAAAATGCTTCCGTTGAAGGTTTTGGGGGTATTTTGGTTCTAAAGGGACCAAATTGAGTTCAAATTTAGCAAAATAATAACACAAATGCGTCATTTTGCATATTAAAAAATGTTTCGATTTGCGTATTTACGTATTTAATATGCAAAACAAGACATTTGTGTCATTTTTTGTGAAATCTCACCTCAATTTGGACTCTCTAGGGCCAAAATACCCCCTAAAATCTGTAACGAAACCAATTCTAACACGCAAATCGATAAAAAAATATAACTAACGGAATTTGTTAACGGCAAGATAACGACAAGGTTACCGTATAGAAATGAAATGTATTTAAAGGTTACAGTGTAGATTTCTCAAAAAGAGGGGGCATATCGTAGAAAACGGAAAGGTGAAGGGTTATAATGTAGAAAAATCTATTTTATTTTAAATTACGGTTTTTCTTTGGATATACCCAAAATACAATCTATTTTTTTAAATCCAATAAATTTCTTTCAAAGAATACCATACAAATGAGAGGTGAAGGTTGAAAAGTGAATTATTAATGAATTATATATCATCATTTTGTAAAATACATTAAATTTTTGTCCATAATATGGATGACTTTTTGTATGGTAATGATATATTGATATGAACCTTACTCCACAAGCACACAATCTATTTTGATTATCGGGATTTATGGTTGTGTTAATTGGAATTAACGCTAGAAATTGAATAAATACAACCAAAGAGAAAGTTAAAATGTAAGATACTTAAAGATCACAAATCTCAATCGGGAAACAATTGACAGTCTTTTGTGTGTTGCTTATTTAATGAGTCCCATTAATTCATTTCAGGGTTTCGATAAACAAAAATTACTTAAATTTGCACGATTATTAGATCAAGAATTTTTTTTTAGAAGTGACGTTTCTTGGTCATTACATTATTGATATGCGCTTTATGAAGGAATTGTGTGATTAGAGCGGAATTGGTGTCCCTTTCTACTAATCTAATAGAGGTTGGGAAGCATGTTATATATCTATTGGTGTTTTTGCTATTGAAATTAGCACTAAAACTACCAGTTGCAACAAAAACATTATTGAAAGAGTTTTTCCTTCCACGGAATATGTCAAGAACAAACTTCATAACTGAATGGCTGATCACTAGTTAAATCATTGTTTGGTAACATTTATAGAAGTTAAAATGTTTGCTATAGGGTTGATATTCAAGATATTTTGCAATCTATGCTATACTAAAATAATCCCAGATAGGACACTTGGCATAATTTTGTGAAAAACTTCATCTCCAAATTGCTATTTATATTTTTTTTAAAAAAGAACAAAAATACTTTTAGTTAATTTTTATTATATACATTTAGCATAAGAATTTTAATACTAGACATTAAATGAAATCAAATAAAAAAAAAGGTGTTATATAGGTCATTTGTTTTAATTGACTATCATTAATACTAAATCAGTTTTATGAATCGGTGCATTGCACGGGATTAAAATTAGTATTTTTAGAAAATTAAATTGTGACGTGTCAATAATGTTAGATTTATAATCAAAAAATAATATTTAAAATAATGGTTTTAAAAAAACCCTAATATATAAAATATTTATTTAACTAAATTAGTACTTGTGTGTTGTACGAATGTGATAAGTTATTTTTTTCATATTCTTTTTTTTTTAATAAAGATTGATTCATAGAAAATTAAAAAGTCATAGGTCATCAGATTTAAATTTAGGGTCTGTTCACATTTATTGAACTGAGCTGAACTGAACTTAACTAAACTGAAATAATTGGAGCTTAACTGAATTGAACTGATTAGAGCTGAAGTGAACTGAACTGAATATTTTATGAGATAGAGAAATTAGGAGTTGAACTGAATCGAACTGAATGGAACCGAATTGAACTGAATTGATTAGAGCTAAGCTGAGCTGAACTGAACTGAAATGAACTGAACTAAATTGAAATTAAGTAAATGTGAACAGACCCTTAATAAATACATGACAATTGAATCAAATAAAAGCTTCCATTCAACAGAACTACGATCATTGTTGCAAATCGTACCTTCTTCATACCCTCTTTTATATCGCTGTGATTTACAACCTTTTTCGACAAGAGGGTCTATCGATCTGTTGTATTTGTAATGAAAATTTTCGTCTGATTCATCTAATTGTAATCGAAGGATTAACTTATTTTTCAATACCGCACAAATCTTTAACCATGAAACAACTTGTACCATACTATACTCAAAAAACACAAACAAAACTAGAAGAAAGCCATCATAGGGACACTTTTTACATATTTCTTGTATATCTTTTGTTGTTGATAACTTTTTTAACATGACTTGTCTCACTTTATATATATATATATATATATATATATATATATATATATATATATATATATATATATATATGAAAAAAAACATGTACATTATTCTTTCTTTCTTTTATTAAAATAGTTATTATTTAATTCTACGTCATAAGATATATTTACTATGTTTTTGAAAATATATTAAAATGATGGTAAAACAAATTATTTAAAATCGCATTATCAAATGAGCTTATTTGTATAATAAAGACATAAAGTGAAAAGGGGATTTAGGGTGATAAATTTTACTTTCCCAAAGTGTATCCCTCTCATTTATTTTATTTTTTTAAAAAGAAAACTACCATTTTTTTTTTTGAAAAAAAAAATAACTACCATATTTGTTAAAAAAAAAAATAATAATCCAGCTTTTCTTTTAAAATTTTTTCTTTGAGGGAATTCAAATTTTATATTTAGCCTACATGAAATCATCAACATTCTTTACAATAACATATTTTTTTTATCAACAATTTTTAAAAGCGCTAATAATTATTTATATATAAGAAGATAATATGTGGAAAAAAAAGAAGAGAGAATCGAGCTTGATAGATTACTTAATTATATTGCACACGCACGCATTACGTTTAGAGTGGACGCGCAACAATATTGATGTAAAGTCAAGTTTTGGATTTTTAGTTTCATACTTATATATTTGGTCTAGTTAGTTTCTAGCAAGTAAAATAAAAAGGCCTAAATATAAATTAAGAATAAAAAATTGATGACATTATAGGTAAATTTAGAGGGAAAAATTTAATTGAGAGCTTGACACATAAAACATTTTAGAAATTGATGACATGAGTATGTTTTGTTTTAGCAATAATTAATAAATTACTAGATTCATATACTGAACTTTTATAATTTTTATTTCACAAACTACTGGTTGCGGACTTTCATGCGGCAGTGGCATCCTTACTATCCTTCCACCACCTGCAAAATCCCCTTACTTCATCCTTCCACCACCTATAAAACCAAAATAATAATACTAAGAAAAAACGAAATCCAAAATCGAAACAAATCATAAATCAAAACAAATAAATAATCGAAAAAAGCAAAAAAAAAAACAAAAAAAAAACTTACAATTATATATTACAAATTGTATATCATTTCAAAGTGGGTGTTGTGCAGAATATAAGAAACTTCAAGCCAACGCAACATCCTTACAAAATCAATTTCTTCTACTCAACTATGGTCAATTATTGTGAGTACAACTTGCATATATCCCTACATGCATTTAATTTTACATCATTTGAATGACATACTATCAAGAAATTTAGATGCTTCCTTCTTAATAGGTATGTTTCATTTCTAAAAGTTACTCTTTTCATTCATCCTCCAAGATTTTTGTAATTGACTACAAAAGGAATTCATATAACATATATTATTGGAAATATCGATGCTTATGAGGCTCTTGAAAACACTACAATAGAAAAAAGCAGGGTTAAAAGCTTATGGTGGAATTAAATGATGTTAGATTAGTATTTTTACATAGTATAAACATACCTCAGTGATCGTATTACAAAATTGTATAATAAATAGGATTTTTTGACTTTTACCACCAAAAAAAACAAAAAAAAAAAATTTTTACCACCAAAACTTCTAAAACTTTTATTTTACCGCCAAATAAAAAATTAAAAGTTGTTTTTTACCACCTGTCATCAAAAACCTAATGGAATTTTCTATATTCTTTAATTTTCGTGTCAAACACAGGCTCTTTAGGGGTTTTAGGGGGCACTTTAGCCCTATAGATCCAATTTGAAGTCAGAATTGACAAAAAATGATCGGAATTATCTCGTTTTGCGTGTTTAAAAAACCTCGATTTGAGTGAACACACAAAACGAGACATTTTCGATCATTTTTTTTGTCAATTTTGACCTCAAATTGGACCCGTAGAACCAAAGTGCCCCCCTAAACCTATGAAAAACATCTTTTGCGCACAAAATTCGAAGGAATTTTTTTTAAACTGTTAGATTTACATTTTCTTGACGTTTGGTGGTAAAAAACAATTTATATACTACCTCTGTTTCATATTATTTGCAACGGTTAGACATTTCTCCTCTTTACTTTATGTCAAATCGTGACAAATATATAAAATAATGATTTTAATTTCATTTTTGATTATCTAACATACTCTAATTTTATACATTGTAGGACAAGTTACTTTGTCAAACTCACTATTTTCCACAAGACTATTCCTTGATGAAGACATTGGTAAGGTTGTATCATTCAAGAACAAGTTGTCATCAATTCAAAGTTCATAATTTTCATTTATGTAACTATTGCAATTAATTTTATTTTTTTGCTACTCATACCAAATTATTAGGAAAAATTTCCCGCAATAATCCGACCTTTTGGCCGTCCGCTGAAAATAATCCCATCTATGGATTATTTTTAAATAATCCCACCTTTATACCCACCCCGCTATAAATGATCCCATTTTACTTGGAACCGGTTGAGCAGGTAAATTTTTTTTTTTTTAAGTAGAATTTACACGTGTCACTTATTGATTAGTCTAAAAAATAAATAAAAAAAAGTAAAAAAAATCACCACCACCCCCTAAGCAACACCAATTCAGCCACCACCACCCAACCTAAACCCTAGAACCGCACCCACATATGAAACCACCGCGACGGAGGAAGGAGAGAGAGAGATAGGCCGGAATCGCGTGAAGGAGACTAGGGGAGAGAGGCTGGAATCGGGATGGACAAAGGGAGGAACGGGACCGGAATTTGGATGGGGATGGGGAGAGGGACTGGGATCGGGACGGGGGAACAGGTTTTCGAGGGTGGTTGGTGGTTTCAGGGTAAGGGGACCACGAGTCGGCGGTTTAGGGGGAGGGAGAGGGTGGACAGATCGAGTTGTTGGTGGCCGACGGCGCTGACGCTGGAGTTGGGGGCTGGTGATTTCGCGACGGAGGTTGGTGCTGTGACTGCTGTCGTGAGGGAAGGAGACGGTGGTTATGTGATGGAGGGAGGCGGGGTGTTCAGGGGAGGGGTTTCAAGGCAACGCCGGCGCCAGGGTCGGGGGTCTGGGTGACCGGTGCTACGGGATGAGGTGACGGGGAAGGCTTGGGCTGGCGGTGGTTTTTGATTATTTTTTTTTTTGACAAGTTACATGACCGGTTGGGACCATTTATAGCGGAGTGGGTATAAAAGTGGGATTATTTAAAAATAATCCATAGGTGGGATTATTTTTAGCGGATAGCTAAAAGGTCGGATTATTGCGGGCATTTTTTCCTACTTTTGCTACTCATACCAAATTATTATGGGACCTATTTTATCAGGTTAGTGTAAAATGCTTTTGCTGTCATGTGATCCGACCTGTCAATAACAAGTTCAGTTTCTATAACACAAGAGTTTCTCCAGCGACATGAACGAAAATCTGTGGATGATTTACGTGAGATTGACAAGGCAACTTATTGCATAATTCTAGCAACCATTAATTGCATTGAGTTGGAACATGGATGGTATTATTTAGCGTGCAAGAAATGCAATAAAAAGGTCAAAGAAGATGATGCTACTAAGTACTAACCAAGGTGACCAAGATACTAAAACCAAAGGCACTAAGTTCTTGTGCAAGAAATGTGATAAATTGATCCATGGTGATAAAGTCATACCAAGGTAGATATAGCATAAGTTCCCATTATATAATTTTAATCCAATTGATTTCACTGTAACTCTTTTATATTTGATATTATATAAGTTAAAGTTTCAAGTTCTAGTAATTGGTGAAAGTAGGAGTGCATCGTTTCTCATGTTTGATCGAGAAGTTGTGTCGATTGTGCACAAACCAGCTTACACTTTAAAGTTGTCAATGACAAAAGTAAAAGAGGGAAACTACGTACATATTTGTTTGATGCTTTATTGTCTATTGCTAATTAAATACTTAAATACATTTTAGACCGACGATTTTCGAAAGAGCTTGATAATCTTGTGGGGAAAGAGATTTTTGTTTAAGGTCGAGGTGTCAGATTATAATATCAAGCTAGCAAAATTGGCCCGTGTACACTATTACTAAAATGATCGATAATGAAAATTTAATACAAAATTATTTAAGTAGATCTTTTGGTTCAAACAAGGTATACAACGTAAGTTAAAGTGTTAAACAGTCACAATGCATTTATTTATTGTCTAACAACATTACTTACAATTGTTAAACAAGATCTCAATTCAGATATTACCTGACCTCCATTTACAACGACAAATTAAAGACAACCTATGAAGCTGAAAAGATTTTTCACTTATTTAACTACGTGGTTAAAATTGTTATTTTAAAATATAATAATGATACTCTTTATGTTGAATATTTTTCTTTACGTTTTTGCAGGAAGCAATTTCATGCATGGGAGACAACTATCAACGTTTCGAGTTATCACCCTTAAGTTCTTCCAAAAAACATTTGTTGGAAGTTGATTCAATTATCCCACGAGAAGAAATGTCTGCTACCAAAAAGAAGAAGTTTGAAGTTAAGATAAAAAAGGATTAGGAGTGGTAATAAAATCATTTAAACAATTAGTACTCTGTTTTATGATTTTTACTTTTATCATTTGCGTTTATTCGTGGGTTATGTTTAATTTGATTTCAATTTTTCTATATAACTTAGAAATTTTCTATATTTTTAATTATAATTATTATGCTTACTAATTATGTGCTGCAATCAATTGCCAAAATAAATACAAGTAACACTTATATGAATCAAATGATGTTGTGATCAACATAAATATTTTACTTAATTGATAATAAATTGTCTTTTAAAAATCAATCAATCAATCATCAATCAATAACTATATACTAAAAGACACACCAGTAATGACACGTGTCATCTCATGGTGTATCTTTAGTTTTTTTTTTTTGAACAAATTTATTTAAGAATCAAATCCTTTACATATATAAAGTATAATAGAAGATTTGATGCGTCTTTCCAAAAAAAACATTGACAGCTATGACTTAAATTAAGCAAAGAATAAAATAAAAAATAACATTCTTATCATATTTGTGACGGATGGAGTATTTGTTTAGGAAAGACATACATTATATATGTACGTATTATATATGTATGTCGTACATAGTACACACTACATTTATTACAATAAGATTATATATTTTCTTAATAGAAGCTAAGCTACAAGCTTCAACAATGAAATGCCCATATCAAATCAACTAATGAAACTTTTAATATTTCTTTGAATTATTTATGATGACTAGAATATTAATCAATTAATACTATACTATAATTAACTATGAATACTTCAATAAAACTTTCCAAGACCGGCACATGTTGATTATTTATAAGACCGGCACATGTTGATTATTATTAGTAAGATTTTTTTTTTTGCCAAATTTTGTTGTTCCATTCAATTGATATGAATATAACATACGAAAGTTTTTTTTTTTTTTTTTTTTTTTTTTTTTTTTTTTTTTTTTTAATATAGTGTTAATTTTAAAAATAGTTATTGGAAATTACAATATAGTGTTAGTTTTAAAAATAGTTATTGGAAATTACAATATAGTGTTAATTTTAAAAATATTAATTGAAAATTACCGTGCAGGACACGAGAGCTAACCTAGTATCCTATATGTTGAACAAGATAATGCAAAATCTTTTAATTCATATAATATTACTGTATATTGATTATAAAATTTACTATCATATACACTATACACTATAAACTATATAATAATGCATACTACTAATCTACTACCATTGTTGGTCTATAAATACGGAAACTATCAAAGTGCATAAGATAACTAATATCGATCCATTCTAAAAATAAGCTATAACCTATGAATACGGAAACTATCAGGACTTTTTATTTTGAAATCCAAAATTGATTTTCTTTTAGCCTCAACTAAATTAGGCACGTGCAATGTACAATTTTAAAAAATTATTAAATTTAAATAAATTGTTTCTATTCTTATTTTCCCGTACATACTTAAGGCCTGTTCTGAATTATTGAACTGAACTGAATTAGGATATTAGGAATTGAACTGAAGTGAAATTAAGTTGAAGAGAACAAGTCCTTATAAGTTAGATCATAATAACATATCTTTCATCATAAATTACTAAGTAACAAAATATAAAAATGAAAGTCAATCTAATGTAATCAAACTATATGCATACTTATAAATTAGTTCATTTTTTAATAACAAACATCCATGTTATTCGTATGTGACTTCTTTATAAATTGTATTCATGTTGTAATCATAAAGTGTAAATAAAAAAAGGAAAATGTTATATATAACCCTTATATAAGCATTAAAAATACTCTTGAAAATTGTATAAATTTAGAAAATCATGACAAAAACACACTAGTTCACTAGTAGAATAAACTTAATGGGCAGCCACAAATGGCAAGCGGTTATTGAATTCCTCTTGCCAAAATGTAAATGGCAAGCGATTTTGGATGAACCGCTTGTCAAAAGGCCAATGGCAAGCGGTTTTGGATGAACCGCTCACCAAAATGTAAATGGCAAGCGGTTTGAGTATTGAACCGCTTACCATTTGGTAAAAAAAAACCCTAGAAAAGTAAAACCCACTCACGCGACCTCATCTTCTCTCTCCTCCGTCCCCTTTCCCCTCATTTTCACGCTCTCTCTCCTCTCTATCCCCTCATTTTTTCTCTCTCCTCTATCTCCCCTCCATCACGCCTCAGTTCTCTCTCCTCCATATCCTTCTCTTTCTTCTCTTATCTCCTTTCTCAACCTCCCTTCTTTCCTTTCTCACGCTTCATCACAACGAAGAGCGACGAACACCGAGTACCCAGCGACGAGAATGAAGAAAACGTTTGGGTTCAGTTTTTCGGCTCGGCATTAGGGTTCAGATCGCTGCTTCTCAAGTCATATCTCACTTGATTTTTCGGTATTTCATTAAATTTTTAGCTAATTTTTGAGTTTTTGCATATATTATGTTTGTGTATAATTTAAGATTTGAACCCGGCATGTTTGTGTATAATTTTCGAGTTTTTAGCTTTAAAATTTTGTTGTTTATAATTTAAGATCTGAACCAGGTATGTTTGTGTATAATTTTTGAGTTTTTAGCTTTAAAATTTTGTTGTTTATAATTTAAGATCTGATTTTTTTTTTTTTTTACACAAAAGATCTGAAATTAAGTTAATTATTGTTGTTTATTTTTTCAATTTATTGTTTGGCATATAAGGTGAATCGGGATAGGGTGGTGGTGGTGATACGGGTTAAGGTGGTTGGTGGTGGCAGCTGGTGGCGCACGTGACAGGGTAAAGTCGTATTCCCTAATCAAAAGTAATTCCTAAATCCTCTAACTAATGTAGATAGGGAAGTAGGGTCGAATCCACAGAGAAACGAGTCTTTCTATTCCTAATTAATTAATATAATCTAGATTATAAAGTAACCAAATTATAATGATCGAATGAAACTAAACTACGAAGATTAAGAATAAGGAGAAAACAATATATAAAAGGATTTAGGGCATAGGTTCACCAATAAATAATATTCCAGGGTAAAACATAATAATCAATCATCAATGCATACATTAATCAGATCATAAAGGGCTTTCGCTACGTATTACAATCACACAATTAATTTACCGGTATTAAATCTCATCTTTCGAATCTCGACTCAACCATTTATAAATTAACCTGCCTATTGAAACTAGACCTAAACATCAATTCTCATCTGTCGAATCTCGAATCAATATTGTTAAACTCATGCATAAAAGATCTGCGCAAATCTAGTCACAGAGCATTAAATCAATCAATAGGTAATTAATCTAGCATTGACAATTAACAACAATAAATTACCCTGCATATTATTTATGGATCCCCACAAACCCTAGAAATAAAACTACTCACACATAATTAAATCTAAACTAATCAAAGCAATAAAACAAGACATGATCAAAGGAATAACATAAATAACTAAGATTAAGAGAAGAGAAATTGTTACCAAATAAATCTGGAATTAAGAGTGAAGTTAAGAACAAAGTATAAGAGAGAGAAACTAATCTAAAAGCTAAGTAAAGAGAGAAAATCTAAGAAAATTATTAAGAAAGAGTAAAAAGAAGGTATATGAAGGTACTAAACTCGTTTTACGGAGAAATATTTATACTCCGTAAGAATCCTAAACTAAAACAAACTTAAACGACGCTAATCGTTTCCTAACAATAACACGCGCCCGATCTAGCGAGGCACATCCCGATCGGGCGCGCCTTTTTCCTCCAAGTATGAATCTCGCGCCCGGCCGGGCGCGAGTTCGAGCGCCAGCCTTGCTTCCCTCGCCCGTCCGGGCGCGCCTTCGAGCGCCAGCCTCTTTGGCCGGGCGACTCTCTTGGGCCACTATTTGGACTACGATTGGGCTCCAATTCTTCGGGCCAATCTGGATTTCCTCTTCGAGTCTTGAATACTTGGTCCAAATGCCCCGCTATCATATATACCGAGCCCTTAATCACCGGCTTGATGACTCTAACCGGCCCTGGGGCTATAGAAACTGGTCGTGCTTCTCCAATGCTCGTAACTGCTCTATAATATATCGGGGAAATGTTCCAAAAGTGCAAATCCCTGCAAAAGTCAACCAAATCTACGAAAACACTAGAAAACACCAATTAGTAATAAAAGTGGCTCTAAAGAGCCGAAAACACTACTAATTATGACCAAGGGACGGGGGTAAAATACTATATAAAATAGACACATCAGCATGCGGCTAGTGGCGCGTGCGGCTGGTGGTGTGCACGGCTGGTGAACAAGAGCAGCATCCATTTTAATACTTGTATTTTTCTTTTATGAAAATAATAAAAATATTATTTTTTTTTGCGTATATTATGTTTGTGTTTCAATTTAATTGAAAAAACCAAAAAAATAATTTTTTTTATACCCATAATGGGCAGCGGTTTGACGCCAAAACCGCTGCCCTTTCACTACAAATTGCAAGCGTTTATGAACCGCTTGCCATTTAAAAGGCTAATGGCAAGCCCCCCAATGGCATGCGGTCCAAAACCGTTTCCCATTAGGAGGTTTGAACTGCTTGCCATTACGTTTATTCTACTAGTGGTTACATTGATTTACGCGTGTTTTTGTCAAGAGTGTTTTTAATGCTTATATATAGCCATAAGGGCTATGTATAACATTACCAATAAAAAAAAAAATTGATTTGAATAATCCAACCATTATACCCCATTCTTTTTTAATAGGACAAATCGATCACCAACTTACAATAGCAAGTTACCTTTGCCACGTGTTGTGTTGGGATTGGTTTTTTTTTTTTTTTAAATTTTTTTTTTTTAAAACTTTTAATTTTTAATTTTCTCCTTTCCCTTTCTTCCCCCCCCTTCTCCATGAATCCAGTCGACCCTTCCTCTCCGGCGACCTCTTCCCTTTATTTTCCCTTTCTCCTCTCCTCTCCTCTCCTTTTCTTTTTCTATTATTTCCCTTGTATAGATTGATAGCTAAACTAATTTTGGTTTTGTTTGGTAGAAGTGAGTTCACCCATTAATTCCGGCAACAAAAACTCCAAACTCGCAAAAATCCATGAAATTTCTCACCCACAATACAATCGTTGTGCGTCCGCTATCGAACCCATGCCTGAAATCTTTAAATTAAATCGGATTGGAGCTCATTAAAGAATGTATTGATATTAGTGTTGTTGTTGTAATTGGTGGCTGCTTGCGGTGGTTTAGAGGTGGCTTCTTGTGACAAGTTGCAGCTACCGTTGGTTGTGGCGGAGTAGGTGGCCATGGGGAGGTGGGCAGCGCTGGGGGAAGGCCGAAAGGAGCCTAAGGAGGAGATATCAATTTTTTTTTTAGGTTCATCAGATAAGTGGTCATCTTGGTGACTTGGCATAATAAAAAAGAATGGGGTATAAAGCTTAAATTATTGTACAATAATCAAAAGGTTGAATTATTAAAAATGAATTAGCCTTCTGGCCCGTGCAATGCACGGCTTATTCTTAGAAAATTTCATTGAGAGATGAGCGAGGAAATACCAATAAATAATTATAAGTGTAATATGTAACTAAAACCATAATTAAAGAAATAAAAATTTTGAGACTTTAATTTGAAATGAGACTTAATAAGAAGATGGAGGGACTAAAATCAAAGAGAGAAAATAAAAAAGGTTGAATTTAAGAGGAGAGATGAAGATGAAGTGTTTAATGAAAGAGTTAAGAAAAAAACTGTATAATTAAAAATAAAAAATGTAAAACAACATGTGGCACATTGAGTTGAAGAAGAAGATAGGAAAGTGTAATAGAATGATGACATATGTCTTTTTTGGTTTGAATTTTTAAATACTAAGTATAGAATACTAAGTATAGATTGGTTAAAGACTGGATTATTACTTGTAGAATTCTCTCTTTTAATTGTGATGATAAGTGTGAATAAAAAAAAAGAAATGATTATCCAAAGTGATTGACTTCTAAGACTCCCTCCTATTTAGTAGATGCACCTATAGGCTATAACAATAATAATGAAAGTCAAAGAGTACTGAAATACAAAAGTAACAAAACAAACAAAGACGCTAAGCTACATTATGCCAAAATACTAAAGAGACACTTGCGAGCAAACTATAATGAAAAAAATAAAAAATAATAATGAAAGTAATAATATAAGAGTAAATAATAAAAGTAATGATATATACTATAGTGCTACTTTTATTTAAGGATGATGGACTACGGTTTTTTTTTTTTTTTTTTTTTTTTTTTTTTTTTTAAATTTTTTAAATTTCATATAATAAGTTATAATCAACTAGAAAAATTATACGAACATGTCTAAAACTTTTCAATCTGATTACAAAATTAAAATTATAAATTATTTTTGTACAAGGTACATAATTCTTATTTATATTTATCAATCTGATTTGAACTTATTGAATCAACTTGAAACTTATTGGATTTTATTGAAACTAATTGAAACTTATTTAAATAATCTAATCTTATCTAAACTTATTAGCTTAGACTAGAGAACACAACTTAGTCTATAACTAGATAACACGACTTAAACATTTCTACAATAGGCAACATTTATAATCAACTTAAAATGAAAAAATGGACAATTGAGTAAGTGACTTGTGTATTGCGTACTTTATCCAATAAGCAAGTGTATCACAAAGCAAAAGCAATAATTAAGAGTAGTAGTATGACTAATTGTCTATCCTTATCATCTACGTAGTATATCTGTAACAAATTAAGATAGAGTATTATTGTTACATCATAAAACTATTAATATGGATAATTGGATATACATTACTTCACCATATATATAAACACAATCTTTTAAAAAAATCAGGTGTACAATAATTATTGTACATTCCTTTTAAATCTCTCTTAAAGTGATCAAAAGTTACCCCTAAAATGAATAAAAGTTACCCTAATATGTATAAAAGTAATCCAATACAAATAAAAATAATCTACGTTTTATTGGTAAATAATCACATTTTAAATGACTAAAATTCAATTATTAGTGATTGAAAGTAATTTTATCACCCTTATAAAACTTTTCTTGTTCGATTTATAAAAAAAATCATATTATGTTCAAAGTTACCCATAAAAAGGCAAAAAGTTACCATAAATTGACTTAAAGTTACCCCTATACTGCTCAATGTACACTAATATAAGTATAAACCGGATGTATACAAAAGTTTTTGATATATAAATCATATCTCATGTCACATTCACATTCATGATAATTAACATGCAACAATAATTTTTTTTTTATTTTTTTATCCAACTTTTCAAGTAATGTAATTGACACATATAAAATACTGTGTTAATTCTTCTTCAAAACATTTTACCGGTACAAGTAATTTTTAATTTACGGTTTGTTTCGGATAAACTCAAAAATTAGAGTGATAAAATAGAGTAACAAAAAAAAAAAAATTCAGTGTTAATCTTTTTTTCAACAAAATTCCAAAAAAAATTCACCTATAAATTGAAAAAATCACGTGCTACCTCTTTTTATAACTCCAACAAATTTTTCCAATTCTGTTTTAGAAAATGATTTTCAATTGATTTCAATTATTTATTTTAAAAATCCCTAATTTTTTATTTATCAAATTGATTGATGATATTCCGATTACTTAATTGAATTCAAAATTCTATTTAATCATATGAAAAATTTGTCGAAGCTGCAAAAAAAAAATTGTGCGAAATTGAAGAATTGATTGAATACGAGAGAGAAAAATGAGGATTGAGAATGAAGGAGAAGATGTATCCGCTCCGCCAAAGCATCTTGTGTTTGCTTATTATGTTACTGGTCATGGATTTGGCCATGCCACTCGTGTTGTTGAGGTAATTTTAACTTTTTAATTGGTTGATTTTGTGCTACATTGTTCTGGGTTTGATTTGTTTTTGTTCATTATTCATCATGATCATGTTAGCGTCCGTCCTTCTCCCGCTATGATGGGGTAAAAGGATGTGATAGAAAATACACTTCGTCCGAATTTTTGTCATTACGTGATCTATTAAGTTTAGAAGAATTTCAAAAATTTGGGTGAATTTTGTGTGATGTTTTCCTATAAAGTGGTTTGTTTTTTTGGGATAAAGTGATGTGTTGATAGGATGTATTGTATTGTAGTAGGAGTATTGTACTCTCTCACTTTGAAGTGCTGCATTTTGACCAAACACGCATACTAAGACACGACTTTGGTCAATTTTTCTAATTATCTGTTACTTAAAATTGTTACTTGTATATTATACTTTCTGAATCTAATCTTTATTCTGCAGGTTGCTAGACATTTGATTCTTGCCGGGCATGACGTGCACTTGGTTTCGGCAGCACCAGACTTCGTTTACACTACAGAAATCCAGTCACCTCGTCTTCACATTCGTAAAGTATATATCTTTACCTTTTCCTGGTTAAAGTAGTGGTTGTATAGTTTACTAGAAATCATTTCAAGTATGTTGTGTAGGCACAATGAGTAGCCTTTTTAAATCAACTTATAGAACTCCAATAAGTTTTTTAAAATCATCCATTTTCTAAACACTAAAAATAGATGATTTTGTGGTCAATCCATCTAGTTCTCCTAAAAGGGTATAATCTCATCAATCACCTCTTTGCAAAACAAGATTTAAATTAACTGTATGGTAATTTAACAATTACTTTAGAAGGGAGGGAGTATTAGAATTCGTATACATATTTTATGCTTGTCGAAAGGACAATTTTTAATTTTTTTTTTTTAAATTAAAGCAAGCACATAGAATGTGTATGTAGCCGTATTACTAGAGTTTACACTTTGTTTGATAGCAAGAAGAAAAGAAAGAAAGGGGGAGGGAAAGAGGAGGAAGGGGAAAGGGGAGCTCTATTTTCCCTCCAATTCTTTCTCCAATTTGGAGGAATTATACTTATTAAAGTGAGGAAAGATGAATTCCTTCCTTCCTGTCCTTCCCCTTCTTTCTCCCAATTCTTTACCCAAACAAGAGAAATTGTCCTCCACCTTTTCATTTCCTAATATCCAAACAGAGTGAAAGCATTGATATACTCCCTCTGTTCTTAAATACTCGCAATAGTTTGACTAGCACATGGCCACACGGGTTAATGCACAAGTTTGGCTTTAAATACATACAATTAAATATGAATAAAAGTTATAGTAATATATTATTTGAAAATATATACCGAGGCTAATTCAACAACATATTACACACTAAGGATCGATAACAATTGATTTTTATATAAGTAAAAATTTAGTATACTATTCAAGTTAATATATGAATAGTATCAAAGTCAAACCGTTGCGAGTATTTAGGAACGGAGGGAGCATTATCAGGCTTGACTGAGACTAAGCTGATGTGTTTTCCTACAAGGGAGTGTTTAAAGTTCTGCAGAATACAAGGAGCAGGGGAGCATGGTACATTTTTGGAGCATTCCAGAAACACCTACTCTCCTGTTTGCTGCTGGATCTAACTTGTTTTCTATGTATAACATCAGTATACACTAGACAAGAGGACAATCTGTAATACTCTTAAGAGATATACCTTTGTTAATTTTAGCTGTTTAACTTTTACACTCTAGATTTTCATTTTTTATTTATAGAGATCTATTTTGATTTACAGGTGCTCTTGGACTGTGGAGCTGTTCAGGCAGATGCCTTGACAGTTGATCGTCTAGCCTCTCTGGAAAAGGTAGCATGCAAACTTGTGAATTATGTGATTGCTTAGAGAACATCTGAGACTTGGCAGTAATTGTTTGACTAACAGAAAAGCAGAATAAACTCCTAATAGAATATAGTGCCAGCTAGGAAACTGTATTGTGTACTCTTCAGGGGGGAGTATAATTAGTTTGTATGGAGTTTTTTCTGCTATTATGTTTCATTTGGTAGGTGATATGGTTTAATAAATAACGTTGGTTATAATAGAATCTTATGTATCTTTGTAAAAAAAGGCTCATGCCTATGTCTATGTTATTGCAAATCTATCCTAAGGAATCCCCTGGCCCGAAGTGCATGTTCTTGCTCTTTATCTTACCAGTCAATACCACATCTAGAGGTGAATTTGATTGGTGGTTGAATATTTTTCATAGAAAAACATTTATAGTTACCAAGAAACATCATTACGAACATTGTCGTAAGACTTTCCTTGCACAATCACTTTTAAACTCATAGTAATTACCTCCATCTATTAATGTCTACATGGGATGTTGAAGTTATATTGTTCATAGGATATTATTAACACTTTATTTTACTAGTGTATTTTATTTTTCTTTGCTAATGGACATGAATAATGGATTACTAATCATGTTTCTGTTTGGTTTACTTTTTAGTATCATGAGACAGCTGTTGTTCCCCGGAATTCCATATTAAAGACTGAAGTTGAGTGGCTGAATTCAATCAAGGCAGATTTAGTGGTAAAAATTCTTTGCTCCTCTTTGATCTATTGGGTCTCCAAAGACCTTTATTACCTGCTCTTTTCTAATTGCTATTTTAATGAAGGGAAAGGTTTTCCTTTGCATAATTTTCTGTCACAATTGTAATATATAATGGCATATAACTACTTTGTCGTTGATCAGGTTTCAGATGTTGTTCCAGTCGCATGTCGTGCTGCTGCAGATGCTGGAATTCGTTGTGTCTGTGTCACCAATTTTAGGTACAGAGGTCCTTATAGTGCTCTACTATAATGTTGGTTGGGTTTCTTTTCAGTGTTAATATATCATTGCTTACATTCGTGGACCTGTTTTAGCTGAGATGATCAAATTACTTGCGATTTAAGTTGTTTGAGTGAGTAAACTGGTGCTTGGATATCTTCTAATTAGCAATTCTACTTTTTGTAGATGTCATGTTGCTCTCTTACTATGTGCTTGATTAATTTTTATTTTTTATTTTTTTTAAATGCTGTAGTTGTCAGTTGCCTTATACAACTGTAAACTTCCATAGGCATGGTATTTGAAATGTTTTGGAGACCTTTTTTATTCAAAAAGTATTTCTTTGAAGCACATAATTTGATGCCAAATTTTGCTGAATAATTATTATTAAAAAAAAATAAAATATTTTATCTATTTTTTTAAAAAAAATTTCTAACATGTTTCTTTTTGCAGTTGGGATTTTATATATGCAGATTATGTTTTGGCTGCTGGACATCATCACCGTTCCATAGTTTGGCAGGTATATTGAAATTCTTGATTATCACCCTTTGCACAATTGCTATTATCTTATAGCTTGGTTTTGCTCTAATTATTCTTTGCCATCATTGACATACATAAATGTTCCATTAGTTTTTTGAGAGGACCTCCTGTTCTAATTAGATGTAATTATTGTTCTTTTCACGACATTCAATCTTTCTTGGAATTAACGTCTCTTAATCTAACAAAATTCCTCTGTGTGAACATTGTCACAACTCACAAGTATAAGGAATAACACGAGATCAGAATCCAGTTGGAAAATATAATAGATTCTCCATACACTTGTAATTTTATGGAAATGATAGCAAGACAAGGAATTATATTACTTTAATTCACTACCGATTAAACAGTTGTGTATTTGGCTATTTCACATGATCTTCTACAGTATATTATGTCCCTGTATGAAGTCCGTCAGTGGGAAGAATAGAAAATTCATTCAACCCCTTTGTCGATTATTCATTTATTCTACATTTAATCTTCATGCATGAAACCAAAATTGATTAGATAAGTTCCTATGTGATAAAATTATGCCAAAATGATGCTTGTGCTCTGTATTCTCAATGACTTGTTGCTTGAGGTGAAGCTGATGCCTAGGTTGTAATTTTTAAATATGGCTGAGTAGTACATGCTTACATCTCATTACCTTATTGCTATAATACATGGAGAAACTATTGGCTATGTTTGGTATGCAGCTTTAAACATTTATAAGCTAGCTGAAAAGTTCCTAGAATCTAGCTAGCTTGTCATTTTTTTTATCTAATGAAACCCTGACTGGCAAAAGGTACAATGGCTCCCTAGAGAAGTTGGAGACTTGAGTTTCTTGTTGAATGTTGCTAATAACCTGGCTTTCTCACCGAGTCAGCCTAACTTAAGATCCTAAAATCATGCAGATCGCAGAGGACTATTCTCATTCAGAGTTCCTGATTCGTCTTCCAGGATATTGTCCAAGTATGTCACGACTCATGTACAATCATATATATGATTCAAATTGTTCTCTTAAATATTGAAATTGTAACATTATTTCTGTTTTGGCAGTGCCTGCTTTTCGTGATGTTATTGATGTACCTCTGGTTGTTAGGAGGTTACACAGATCTCGCAAGGAGGTCTGTTTCTGATTCTATCATATCTCTCTAATTTCAAATGCTATTTATTTTTTTTAATGCAGCTGCGTTCTCTTTTGTGTAGGTGAGAAAAGAGCTTGGAATTGAGGATGATGTGAAGTTGCTGATCCTTAATTTTGGTGGGCAGGTGAGTAAGAAAATTATTGAGGCTCATGTGACTTTTAATGAGTTACCTATATCTTTCAGATTAGTTTATTAGAAGTGAATATACAATAATGATGCAGACAGGATATCATCTGATAACAAAAGAAAACATGATTAAGTAAGCTTGCAATTCCATCGCAGCTACCAGAGACTATAATTATGTGTCCCTTTTCTGGATGTCTTAGTGATTACTTTCTTGGTCTTTATCAGGAGTTTATTAGAGAGCAAACTAACATTATGTGACCTTCTTTAAGCCACATTCCTATGATGGTTAGCTTCATATGGCTGTTTGGGGCTATTTGTTTTCTCTATTCCCATGATTATATCAGTTCAATAAAATTTATTTTTCAAGAAATAATGTGTGACAAAATTTACGTGGACTTACAAAGTCTAGCAATGACGATTCTAATTAAGGCCCCTATTAATTTTTAGAGAAAAATTTATAGGTTTCGCAGTCCAGTACTTGCTGAAGCATATAGATCTTTTCTGTTATAATAATTTACAAGGCATTAAGGTTGCTAAATTTGAGTCAGTCTACCTTTTTTTGCTGTTATGTGGATAGTGGGTCAATTAGTTGCAAGAGGACGATACAATCTATATGGCAACTGATTGTAGTTGTTTTACTTTTTGTTGTGGGATGTGCCCATGCTCACAGTGTTTTCCTGTCTTGTTAGTCTTTGGTGTACTCAAGGTCAGAGCTGTGCAGTTCAATCCCCTTTTTAGGTCTCTCTGTGACTCTGTCTTGTTCAAAATAAAACATAGACATCTTATCTTAAGAAGCATCCTCCTAACAACCACTTTGTCTGACCTTCGTGGCGAAAGTTGTTCAGAAAACACACTATTCATTTTTACTGCATTTGTCTACTTCTTCTCAACTAAGTGACTGGTTGGAGTTTGCCTATAGGATAAAATGATTTACATAGGTTAAAGGTGAGAAGGGCCTTCACGAGTTGGAATTTGCTAGGTATAATTGAAACACAGAGTCACCTATAAACATTCTTCTTTTTATTCTCTTAATTCTATTTCATCTAATTTTTGTCTAATGAGATACTAATTTACCCTTCCAAATTCTATAAAACTTTTCTATGTTCTGTGCATGTGAATAGAAGAGTTATATTCTGTTATCTCTGCTAGATTTATCCATTAATATATTTTTGATAGTAGCTTCTGATTGACTTAATCTTTTCGAATATGTTTAAATGGATCAAAAAAGACAGCTATATACTTCCTTTGTTCTCTTTTAGTTGCAACATTGGGCATTTCACGCTCACTAGTTCATATCTTATACCATTAATATCTGTTATTATATTTTAGTAAAAGTAATCAAAAGCTAATGTTTTGAAACAATATTTCATGACCAATTTATTTAGATCCTACATGACTATATCACAAAAGATGGTCAAAGGAATGTGTGTGAATAGTGAAAAAATTGCGATTAATAGAGAGCGGAGAGTATATTTTTTGAAAGAAAAGTTGCTATCTTTATGTATATTTCAGATAAGATAATTTTGGAAAGGGTTCTTGTGGCATAACTTATTTGAGTAAGATAGGTTATAATGTTATATCTACCTCTTCAGTTTTTTATTTGAGTATTACTTTTATCATTGTCATTTATTTGCTTATGGCAGCCATCAGGCTTGAAACTGACGGAAGATCATTTACCTCCTGGATGGAAATGCCTGGTATGAAATATGTTATGTTGCATTTTTCTTTCTCAAGTTAAACTGAAATTTTCTTTTTTGGAACTTCTTTAGTTATTTGATCTTTGTCTTTCTATCACTATTTTATCTATTTATCTATTGTATCAATGTCATTTGTACTCCACTATAGGTCTGTGGAGCCTCTGATAAGGATGAACTTCCACCAGGCTTCATAAAGCTAGCAAGAGATGCATACACACCTGATTTAATAGCAGCTTCTGACTGCATGCTTGGTGGGCACAAAATTTGATAGCATATGAAAAACTACTTCGTACTTTATTTTGGAATTCAAGTATAATTTTCATCTTTTTGTATTTCAGGAAAAATTGGATATGGGACAGCAAGTGAAGCCTTGGCATACAAATTACCCTTTGTCTTTGTACGCAGAGATTATTTTAACGAGGAACCCTTCTTGAGACATCTGTTAGAGGTGCTTGTTTTTATAATTCCTACTCATTCTTAGGGTACAGTTCCTTTCAATTATTCTCCTCTACACTGTTATATTGTACCAATTGTGGGATGCAGTTCTATCAATGTGGAGTTGAGATGATACGAAGAGATTTACTGACTGGACACTGGAAGCCCTACATTGATCGTGCTATGAGCTTGAAGCCATGTTATGCTGGTGGTGTAAATGGTGGAGAGGTATAACCATAACCATTATATATTTTTTCGTTTGCTTGCGTGTGGGTGTATGCAGTGGTTGTGAATGATTTAGGATTTATAAGTTGGTGGGGACACAGCTAATTGTCAATTCAATAGTCACATTTTATCTTTTTTATTAGTTTTTTTTTTAAAAAAAATATTGGGGAGACCCTTACTAGATCCGCCTGTGGTTGTTAAAGCTTTGTGATCTACATATCTCCTGTTCAAGTAGGTACCTTGAGTGGTTAGCTGTTTTTCCTGCCATATCTGCTTGTTTCCTAATTTGAGGTACTCAAGTCTATTATTGAAAGATAACTAGGCTATATGGGCCTTCAATATAACAAGCCATGGGAATAACACCCTATGGATAGCTAACTATACTACAAGAAGCATGCAGGCCCTAAACTTATCTCATTGCCTGTCTTATTGACTAAATAAGCACCTAATCTTGTTGAATATGGGTTATCCATAATATTTAAGCCTTGGTGTCAGAACTTATTTAATTGCTAACACCTCCTCTGCAGCGGAATAATTGGAATTACACCAAACAGAAAATGGGGAAGCTCCTAACACATGCGAGAAAAAATTATTAGAATTGAGAATACAATTCCTCTGCACCGGGCATGGATTTCATAAAATCAGTGAGGAAAATATGAAGATTTTTTCTACTAAACTTTACATTTTATTTCAATCGTTAATAGTAAAACTTTCATTGATGAAAACCCACCAACATTTACCATGTTTATCATCTCAAGACAGCGGAGTCTCTAAGACACCAACACTAAATTCTTCTTCCAATATACTAACGAGAACACTTCTGCAAAGCCTCTTCAACATTGTTATAACCAAGAATCAACCTTAAAAACCTGCTTTGCTGGTTTATTGCATCCTTATGAAAAATCTTCCTGCCTTGCTTTGTTTATATATATTTCAAACCTTATGAATTCATTTAGTCAATATTGATGTAGTTCCTTGAATGCAATTTACTATCTATTAGCACGGTTCTACTGACATTTTGGAACAGGTATTACCAAGGAAATTCATGTACTCCCTCTGTCTTGGATTTAGTTGCACTGCTTTCCTTATAAAGTCTTCTTACATTACTTGCAACATTTGTATAATTCAAAAGGATCCACTTAAAGTACGTTAAAACTCTCTTTCGCATTCCTCAAAAAGCAATGGCCCACTTCATACTAATTATATACCAACTAGCTCATTATAAAATAAGAAGCCAATTGTTCTGCATAAAATCTTACGCTGGTCCAACTAAATCTGCACAGAGGGAGTATCTGTATTGGTCATCCCGTCATCCATTTTATTTAAGTGCCCATTTCTCAAGGTTTCCTAAATAGATGGAAAATTTACTGACGGGTAATAGGAAACTGTTTTGTGTTTAATAAAGGGTCCTTTATTTGTGATGATCTTAATTACAAATACTTGTGTCTTTTGTGTCACTATGAAATTGATTTAAGGCATGACATCACAACTACTGGATTGCAGGTAGCTGCCCGGATTTTGCAAGATGCTGCTGTTGGAAAGTACTATGTCTCAGATAAAGTGAGTGGAAGTACCTTGAAGCCACTAATTTGTGTGACTCTGTCACCAGACAATACACACTAAGGTGGCAGGGTCTACGATAGGGCTTGCCCTGCTCTCCAATTGCTAATCAGTTTTCCAGAAAACTCTGTGTCATCTTCTTTTATTCTGATTTTTGTGTCACTTTTGGATGTGAATATAGCTGAGTGGTGCTAGAAGATTACGCGATGCAATTGTTCTTGGTTACCAGCTTCAAAGAATGCCAGGTAGAGATCCTGATCTCTGTGTTCCTGAATGGTATGCCAATGCTCAAAATGAAATGGGTCGTCGTTCTGGTTCTCCAAAACTTGGTGCTGATGGAGCGTTGGAGAATTTTGATAGCTTGTGAGCTTCTACTATTTTTTTTTTCTTTTTTTTTAAAATTTACGACTACATGTTTATTCATATAGACTTCATTGATGTGTTACACTTATGTTTTCTGTGTTTTGTTTTTTAGATACACAGAAAGCTTTGAAATTCTTCACGGTGATCTTCGTGATCTTCATGATACGAAGAGTTTCTTGAATAGTTTAGCAGATCTTGCTAAAGATTTTGAGAAGGATGTGAAGCATCATGCCCGGGAGTACAAAGCTGCAACAGCATTCTTTAATTGGGAGGTTGGTTTCTTTTAGCTTAAGAGCCACTTCTGCAATCATATTGTTGCGTTGTTTAGCTATGGAATGCCAAGTATTTGTATGCAAATCCTAATTGTTTTTGGGCATGAATGTCTCTAATAATTGCTCATTTTGAATGCAAATTATTGATTCTCATTCTAGTATGCAAATTAAACAATCAGTTGCCCTATTAAGTTTTATTATTGCTGTGTTCTAGGCAATTTACGATTATTTAATATTTTGCTATTTGGTAGATAAGCTGAATTTTTGAATTTTGCTTTATAGATAACTGTTGATATAAGTTCTTCCTCCCTTATTTAGGAAAAGTTAACAGTTTTTTTTTTTTTTTTTTTTTTTTTTTTTTTTTTTTTTGTGGGAATTTGTTTGTCTGGCTTACAGGAAGAAATATTCGTGGCTAGAGCACCTGGAAGGCTGGATGTAATGGGAGGTATTGCTGACTATTCAGGAAGCCTTGTTTTGCAGGTAATTCATTTCAGTCTTTGATAGCAGTTTCTATCTATTGTAAGTTTATTAGACAATGTGTTTTGAAATCTGTCATTTATTCTTTTTAGCTTTTGATTAGCACCAGGATGCCAAATTCTCTTCCCACTTGTTCTATCTGTTTGAACATTTATCCTTCTAATATGCCACGAAAAGGATTCTGTGTGTTTTTATATATTTTACATATAACTAATTACCACAGATCTACTCACTTTGATCCAACCAGCTCACTAACTTTCACAATTCCTGCAAGTAAAAATCCAGTTAGAAAAAAATTTAGTTAAAACGTCTTTCACTGTGTACCATCACCTATATTCTTATATTCGTATTATTTTAAGATAGTAAATGTTGCATCGATATTGCAGAATGACTTTTTTTGCCCTAAGCAATTGGGGATTAAATTCCTTTTGATACTAAACACATGGAACATTCAATCCTCTGTGTGCATCTGAAAACAAATTTGGGATTTTGGAAGAAATCCTTGAACCTGAGAAATGTTGGGATCTTTTGTGATTGGGTGTCTACTGATGGAGTTGTTAACTTCTAATTTATGTTTCAAAGTTGCAGAAATGCTGAATGTCACAGCATTCTAATTTTTCTTGGCCGCTCTACGGTTGTGGGGGCTATATAATGTACAGAATTATTAATTATATATTTACTACTAAAGTTCTCTATGTTGAAAATGTTATTGTTCTCTTGTTAGTATTTTGGGTATGGCTGTGAAATCATTTTCTTGGAAGTATGCTGGATATGTTTTTGGAATTAGACGCTGGCAGATGGTGTCTTATTTTATGAAGCCTTACTGATGCTTTAGCTGATTTTTTGTCATCTCTTTTTCTATATTTACTTGCAGATGCCTATAAAAGAAGCATGCCATGTTGCATTGCAAAAAAACCACCCTAATAAACACAAGCTATGGAAGCATGCGCAGGCTCGGCAGCAAGATAAAGGACAGGGACCAACACCTGTCCTTCAAATTGTAAGTAGCAAGCATTTTTATTTGATGTAAGTTTGTTTCCTAGATATTCATGTACTCATGTGGCATGGTTTTGAATCTCGGATGTTGTCTCAAACGGTTGCAACTTTTGCGGGAAATACGGATGATTTTGACTGTTATCTCGGTCACGGTAAGATCAAAATCTTTTTTCATGCGGCCATGATGCTGTGTGGAGCTGAGATTTAATACCATGTCACATTGTAAAGTTTATCAAAGTAAATGTTAATAATCTCTGTAGCTCTTGATTGGTAACTTGACTTCAATAATTCTGGTTCTATTACTCTTGATTGGTTATTTGATTTCATTTATTCAGATATTGTATTAAAATAATTCAGTAGGCTGAATATTTACCGTTATCCTAAAGATGGACGACATTCTAAATATCCTCTTTTTTTTTTTTTTTCTCACCACAGGTATCTTTTGGAGCAGAGCTGAGCAATCGTGGTCCAACTTTTGACATGGATTTGTCTGACTTTATGGAAGGAGACAAGCCAATCTCATATGAGAAGGCACAGCAGTACTTCTCCCGAGACCCTTCACAGAAGTCAGTTAAAATTGTCCACTTGCCAAATTTATGTCCCCTCTTATTAAATTCAATAGCTAAAATTTGTGATTTAATGTAGGTGGGCAGCTTATGTGGCAGGAACAATTCTGGTTTTGATGACTGAGTTGGGCGTACGATTTGAGAATAGTATCAGTATGCTGGTACAGCTTTCTTCTTTAAGTGATCATATTGAACTTTGTTGCTGTATACTTGATTTGCTGGAATAGGTTGTGTGTATCATGTGAAATTATGATCATAAATAGTTGAGAATACTGTTTACTTTGGAGGATATACAATATAAAAAGTTCACCATCACATAGAATGTGAAAATCATATGCATTTTCATTGAGAGCAGATTGGGAAGTCAGAAATGCCTATACTGACTGTGTAACTCACTTTCTAAATAGCAACAAGAAATTGGTTGCTTGATGGTCACTGGTCCTGAGATTTCTTTTCAAGTGGGGCTTGTTTTGACCAATATACTAATAGCTTCAGTGTACCATTCCCTATAATCTTATATAGATATTATAATTGATAATAAACGTTGCATTGATATTGTAGAATGATATTCTTTTGACCAAAATCAATTGGGTACTTCATATTGCTTTGGTCGTAGGGAATTTTTTTTATTTCAATTAGGGCTTTTTTTTTACCATGAACAATCACACTGTCTCTTTTCGGAATTCATTACAATTTACAAATTGACATAGGCCAACAAATGCGTATTAGGACCATTAGAAGTTAAATCCATGAAGATAGGGATGCAGAATCTTCAAGCCCACAAGCATGTGTCTTATATTTAGATCCTAATTGGTGTACAAAATCTTCTATAAATTAATTTAACAACTTTCCGAGTTCTATAATTTATAATTTTGAACAAATGAGTAATTTTTTTACCTTTTCCTCCTTTTTATTTTGAAAAGTATGAATGACCGAGTATTGGACTTGAGTCCTTCTGACCCTAGGAGACCTTGCTTAGGGAGGGGTTACATGGATTACTATGATTTATTACAGGGTATTGTACTTGAGTTGCACATTGTTTATGGGGGGGGGGGTAATGTAGGGCTTTTATTGGTTTATGGGCTCTCCTTCCCCTTAAAATTAGCTTTAGGTTGTGTAATCACATAAACCCGGACTTAGTCATCCATAATCCCCCACATTTTCATGGGAACATGGGCTAGGAAAATCCCAACACAAAGCCTATCATATTATTGTGTTAACAATCCATATTAAGCTGTCATATGTGGGATTTGTGTGGAGCCTATATAGGTTTATGAACTCTCCTTTCCTTATATTTGAGCTAGCTTTTGGGATGGGCTCCCCCATATATTTGTATCATGAGTTTAGGGCGTTGTTGCTTTTATTACTCTTGCTTGGTTTGAATTTTTTTCATGTGCGAAAAATCTAATTGGACTTATATTTGGAGTGAACTTACAGGTTTCTTCTGCTGTTCCCGAAGGTAAAGGTGTTTCATCATCTGCCTCTGTGGAGGTTGCTAGCATGTCAGCTGTTGCAGCTGCTCATGGTAATGAATTACTTGCTTACTAGTATTTGTACTTTTACTTAAACATTGGTATTTAAAATAGATTCCAATTTACGCTGAACTCATGTTGGTTTGAATTGTTCCTTACCATATGGAACTATGTGATGCTTTTGTGGCATGTTTGTGTTTTCCAAATTACCCAAGGTGCTTGAAAAAAATTCCTTCTTGGGTTTCCCAATATGTTTGCTTTGTTTCATTTGCAAGTCTATAACCTTTTAGCTTTTCACAAGCTTCAGCTGTAAATTAGTATTTGAAAGTACGTTTTATGCTGATATTACCATTTCTTATACTTGATGAAATTCATAACATTGCTATGGGATAGACAAAGCACTTATTAATGTGTTTGATATGGATTTTGGAACAATGGTATGCTCCATTGATGCTCTCTCAATCTGTATTAGGATTGAAACCTGTATATGGATTTGATAGGTTTCACCATTTCACCTTTTCTTAGCTTTATAATATATATAACTGTCAATATTTCTTGCTCATAATCATAAATAATCCTTATCATACACGGCTGAACTCCAAATGTCAACCATCCTTTTGGGATCAAGGCTTTGGTTTTGTTGTATTTGTGTAATATTGCCAAATACAGAGTATTTGTTATTATCTGTTTTCTTTGGTTTTTGTGTTTTAGAAATAATGAAGATTAATTCTGTTTACTTGTGAAAATTGCAGGGTTAGATATATCTCCAAGAGACCTTGCATTGCTCTGCCAAAAGGTTCTGCTACATTTAAGCTGTGAATGCCTTGAGATCCTGTAGTAAATATATCTTGGATTCCTAATGCCACCTTATTCTGATAGCCGCTTCTGATCTATTTTAGGTTGAGAATTGTGTTGTTGGAGCCCCATGTGGTGTGATGGATCAGATGGCTTCGGCATGTGGTGAAGCAAATAAACTTTTAGCAATGGTTTGCCAGGTAACTTATGCTCAAGTTACGGCTTAAATAGTTCAGTCTACATTCTTCCGACATGTTGGTATGACTGCTACTTTCAACTGTGCAGCCTGCTGAGGTCTTAGGATTGGTGGAAATCCCAAACCATATACGTTTCTGGGGTATTGATTCAGGAATACGACACAGGTAAGGACTCCTTATAAGCCTTGGATACACTCTTGTGCTTTTTAAGTTGAATTGACATACTAGAGCTAAACAAAGATGCCACTTTGAATGTTTATGAGATGGTGAAGCTAACCTTGAAAGAGGAATGAAATGGATACAACTGACTAATGTTTTAATAGGCTGTCCTGATTCCTAGCTGAATTGAATACACACTGTTCGGGTTCATTTTTGTTTCTTTTGGTCCTTGATATCTTAATTTTTTGCTTTTGATTTATGAACTAATTGAGATTCAGATATAGGAAGGTGTAAAGTATACTTTTCTGAGTTATAAAATTTTGGATATTCTTAATATTTGGCAAGCACTATAAAGGTCAATTTTACATTGGAATGTACCTGCTGTTTTTATTGTGTTTGGGCAATGGGTCCTTCAAATCTCAAGTATCACATGAACATCTCTATCCCATGTCTTACCTTATCAAATGAAAAGTAATTAGGAAACATGTTTTGTATTGCATTGTTATGATTGTGTGAAGCATGTGCAGAAGTGCATTCAGGTGGATGGATGACCCATTCCTCTTATTATAATATCATATCTGTTGATGAAGCTTGAGAAAAGTTGGCGACTAATTATGTTTTCACATTCTTTTGTTGTTCTCTCTATAATGAAAGATCCACTACCTATATCTTTTTCTTTGGTATCAAGAATAATTGAAATTTGTAAATCTTTTATTTTAGAACTACAGTTGGAAGAATCTTTAAGGCTGACAGATTGTGTGAAATGCCTTAACACCTTGCAAAAAATACTAAACCTTCTTAAAATGAACACTCCAGTATATGATTTGTATTCCATATTACTCTGAAGCATAATAAAGATCATTATTTAAACACCTATCTGCCTTACAGTGTTGGAGGTGCGGACTATGGATCAGTGAGAGTAGGTGCATTCATGGGGCGGGAGATGATAAAGTCTTCAGCATCTGATACATTATCTAATTCACAATCAATCAATGATGTGGCAAACTCAAGTGATGATGCCAATGGCTCTGAATTAATTGGAACTGAAGCTAATTTGGAGTATCTATGCAATCTAACGCCTCATAGGTAGGTCTTCTTGTGTTCCTGTCACGTGTTTGTTAGAAATGGAATATATTATGACAATTGTAGGTTCTTTGATATGCACCAACCTTTTCTCCATATGCATGCTTGCTTTCACTTGACCTACAAATTTCAAATTATGCACATACGCACGTGTATGCATTCATTAATGCGCCTCCCTCAGCTCTTGGAACATCTTGGGTGATATATGCTTTTGTAGCGCCACACTTTCTCGACTTATTAAAAGAAGATATTAAGAGTGGGATTAAACTATCAAGTCATAAACACTAGCATTAGCTTCTTTTCATCATATTTGTTCACTCATTCTACCTCTAGTTCCCAATTCTAGTGTGTTCTATGCTCAGAGTCATTTGATGTCTTTTCAAATAACGATATGCACGAGTTGGAGAGCTTTATTGTATTTTTTTCTGTACTGGTCACCTCTAGCAGGTCTCTTATTGCTTCCCATAAGACCAAAATTATACCACTGTGTTGATTGAAAATCCTGCTTAATTGATCATCTTTATTTTTAACAGATATGAAGCTGCTTATGCTAATGTCCTCCCTGAGAGTGTAGATGGGGAAACCTTTCTTGAAAGATATGGAAACCACAATGATCCTGTTACTGTAATTGATTCAAAGAGCTCTTACGCTGTCAGAGCAGCTGCAAGGCACCCTATTTATGAAAATTTCCGAGTGAAGGTTTGTATTTAACATTGATATTGCCTTTTCTCTTTGCTCGGTGAGGCCTTTTCTTTCCTTTGAACAGTCCTTGGATGAAGTGATCAATGATTTTCCTCCTTATGTTTGTTCTTTGCAACTGCAAATAATTACCCATAGGCTATGCTCTCTTCGCGTAAAGTGAGGTGTTTTTTGTTTGAGTTTTTTTAAAGGCTAGTGTGGTCTAAGTTTGATCTGTTCTCCTGACTTGACTGAGTTTTTACTGTATTTGTACACTAATGTATATTTATCAAGGGAGTTATTGTTACATTCGCCTAAACGTGTATTATTCAAGAGTCTAATTTTCATTATTTTTATCAATACAAAATTTAAAATGTTAGGCAATAGTCAAACAAAATAAGATCTGGTTTGATTTATATAGGAATAAGTAATAATTTCCTGTAATAAGGATAATTGAATATAGCCTTAGCTTAAAAGCCTTGATGTGTAGGTGGAAAAAATATGTTTTTAACTGTCACTGTTAAAGTTTGTACATAGAGAAATAGCTCTAGAATTGTTGTCAAGATGTTGATTTATTCATCTCCAATCTAGTGTTGGACCTAGGAATTTGTGCTTATGGGTTTAGAGTTTAACATTTGATAATATTGTTAATTGATATCAAATTCATTCGTGATTTGTCTTATTCCCAATACGTACTTAATTCCCAATTACAACCATAATTTGGTGGTGTCATTCATGCAAATTTGAAACTACAGTTATTTGATTAACTACAATTGTTAAGTAAAAGATTACAATGAATAGTCTCATTTAAAAAAAAACCATAAGAACGGATTTAGGTAGTGACAAATTCGGGATTTTTAAAAATGAGGTACAAACATGTACATAATTGGTTTTTCCTTGGGAAAAAAATTTAAAAGGTTCGTCAAAATTAGTCAATCAAGTTTAAATAAAATAATAGTAAACTTTTGTACTATGGAGAAATATAAAATTAAATGGAACTAAAAAGTTCGGGCGAGGGTTTGATCCTGCGCCCAATTGTGATATGCAAGTATTGCACGTGAGTCTGAAACCACTGAACCATTGCCATTATTAAGACTAAACTATGCGAGCAATTTGTTGTTATTTGTTTTTTAAGACTACAGATTTTTCTAACCCTTATTGAATCTGCCACTGCACTTGTCCCCAAGAGGCAATGTTGCCTCAATTATCTTAAAGATGCTATTAAAGTTTTTGTTAAATTGCTTAAATAAGCTGTATCATGTATATTATATTTGCCTAGTACTGTTATGTCATCTTCTTGTTTCATGCTGACGCTAAACTCTTCTCTCACTCATTGACATTAGGCCTTCAAGGCACTCCTGACATCCGCACCCTCTGATGACCAGTTGACTGCTTTGGGGGAGCTGATTTATCAGGTAATAGTCAACTGCTCACTATTAGTTATCATAACCTTCTTTTGTAGCAAGTAATTGTTAGGAAGCACAAATTTGGCAACGTAAAAATGCATTCTTAGAGTAATATCCTGACTTATACTATCATCATATAAGCAACAATAAGAACAAATAACACTTTTTTCAGAACTTGTTTCTGAACCCTCAAATCTGCTCTGACTGTCTGATAATTATGAGTACTCTCACGACATTTTTGCAAGGAGCTCTTTCTCAAGTGTATACTATCCCCCTTTATAATGATTAATTAACATCCAAATTAATTCTACTAGTATTAGGAAACAATTTTGCTAGAACTTTGTTTAAGAAACACACACTATTAAGATTAGGTAAAAACAAAGCTTTACTTAATTACACTTTACCTCTGCCTTGTCTGACCGCAAACTCATTTGCAGTGTCACTACAGCTACAATGCCTGTGGTTTGGGCTCGGATGGTACAGATAGGATTGTAGAATTGGTGCAGCAAATGCAGCATAGCAGATCATCTGGATCAGAGGATCCAGCACTCTATGGGGCAAAGATAACCGGTGGTGGCTCTGGAGGAACCGTATGTGTAATTGGAAGGAACTCCATGAGGAGTAGCCAAGAAATACTCGAGGTAAACTCAATTTGAAAAATTGACTAGAATGCAACCGCTCCATCTCCCCCGCCCCAAGCCATATCCCAATAATCCCTTACCTCTTTTTGTTATCCATTTTTATGTACTCGATATCGTTGCTTTGAACTTAATCTCTTTTGTCCCACACAAATTTATAAGAATTAGCTTGTGACAGATTCAGAGTAGGGACAAGCCTTATAACCCCCTGTACAAACCAGGCATCTTAGAAACAAGTTCTTTATATTTCGACTTTCTGTAGCTGTTCTAATTGAACATCAACTCGTTTCTGTTGCAGATTCAGCAGAGATACAAAAAAGCAACTGGATATATGCCATTTTTATTTGAAGGTTCATCACCAGGTGCAGGGATGTTTGGCTATTTAAAAGTCCGCTGTCGTCGATCTTTGAAATAATATTAGCAACAACTTCTTACATAGTATTTCCTTTCTTGATTATTTGGTTGTTATCTCTCATATGTGGAATTGCATAAAAGGGATACTTAATAAGTTGTAGGATTCTAAATTTAGGTTCAAACAAAAACCTTATTGTTCTTCGATTAGAAAACATTGTCTGATTAAACATTATTTGCACATTGCACCACTTCATTGGAATCTATATTATTTCTTCAACTCTTCATTTTGTTTCATATACCTATTTTAAGCACGAGAGTAGGCATCATGAATGTTAGGATGTAACATGTAAGGTAACATTTACTATTTGCATAACAATTAAGCCAACAAGAAAGAGTGCAAGGATAAGGATAACGTAACAAATGTATAAGTTGTGGTGGGCCAAATGATAGTCGATCTTTAAAATATCATTTGGCAACAAAAGTGAACAATATTATGAAATAGAAAGTGTTAACATTAGTATGAATTGCAAAGTGTCAATATCTTTGTGAAATGTGAGAGTGAGAGATAACTCAAATGGTTAGAGCTCCCCTCCCGGTCCCAGTGAAACTTTAGGAAACATATATTTTTTTTGTTGTGGTACAAAGGTTTTTTTTTTAAAGCTTGCAATGAGGAAATTAGAATATGTAGACCTAATATTCATTAACATATTACCAGACCACCCTCAACCAACTAATTTTCATTAAAATACAAGCTTAAAGTCCTAATCTACCCTAATCAGCTAATAATAACAACTGAAAATTAACAATTAGGCATTGTCCATAGAATTGAGAGGTTTAAGCCCCCTTAACCTCTTCCCTTAATCTAAAGTAAACAAAACTCTATTATGTACTTCGTATGAATTTTAGCAAGTTTCAAATCCTTCTTCTACTAGAATGCATCCTACTCCTGTCATAACAATCTTCTAATTAATTCAAAATTTTATCCATATTAGATGATCCTCAAAATCTACTAATATTCCTTTTATCTTATCATATTGAAAAAAAAAACTTTTTTCTACCTCGATATGAATTCGACCTGAAGTCAAACACCCAACAAACACACTATATATATGGGTTCATACAAACTACTTTTCCATCAACCAAACTAGAACAAACACAACCAAAAAAAAAACAATGGCTCGTTTTCTTCTTGTTCTCTTAGCAATAACTTTCATTCTCTCAATTTCTTCATACTTTTGCGTTGCAACAGACACTCCTGCTACATCCTTCATCCAAAAAACCTGCAACGAAACAACTTACACAACCCGTTGCTTAAACACCCTCCTACCCAACGCAGACCGCATCAACGGCAACACCAAAAAGGCCACACGCCTCGCCATCATGGCCACCGTAACTGAGGTTCAATCCACCTCAAACGACATTCAACACTACGCTGATCTACTACCCCGAAGATGGACTCACGAAGTCGAGTCCCTCGAAAACTGTCACACTGATATTGCTGATTCAGTCGTTGGGTTGTACACTGCATTGGAGGAAACTAATCACTTGGGTGGTGGCTCGAAGGATGATAAGGAGTCAAGGAGGCTAAACATGGAGAACAGTGTCAAATCTGTGGTTAATGCTATTGATGATTGCGCGAATCATCTTCAAAAATCGAAAGGTGGGTTGATTGTGGTTAGAAGAGTTGAAGAGATTTTGCAACCTCTTAACGAACTTGCTACTAATGCTGTTAACCTCGTTCATCACATGGAGTTTTAATTTAAGTCTAATATTACGTACGTTTAAATGTACTCCCTCTGTTTCTTAAAATTCTTTATGTTATCCGACTTTGGTGCTTAAAGAAACGGAGGTAGTAATCAATTAGTTAATTTAATTACCTTTGTTTTTTATTTTTTGTTTTTTTTTTTAATTTTTTTTTTATATATGTAGTTTTAATTTGATTGTTTTACTACAATAGATTGCAAAAGAATATAATATAATTGTTTATGTTTTCCCTTTACTATAAATGGTTGTACCTTTTTTATTTATAATTTTGTTGCATGTATAATTTGGTTGCATTATATTGCTTGTCCAATGATAAAATACAATACAATATTTCAATATTTGTCATCTTTAATTACATATTAGCTAATTTTAATTTTAAGAAAATCATTGAAACGAATTAAACAAATTCGTTCTCATATAATAAAATTTTGTTTTTTTCCTCATTAGACAAAGTTTTCAAACTTTGGCCTCAAAAAGTTTAGTAATTAAAATTTGTGAGTATTTGTTAGTTGCAACTAGCTATTGCCCCTATTATCAAGGGTTATATTGTATCCTAGCCTTATAATAATTACCATGATAGCAAAGTATAATTTAAGATGTTAAGCATAAATTATCTACTATCCTTGAATTGTTATCTTAATTAGGTGTACAAAATAATGTATCCTACATATACAAAACCTTAATATATAATTAGAGCATTGCTAGCTGCTTAATGTCAATAGGGTATGCATACGAATGCGAGTCGTCGTTGTAAGCCTTCTTAGCAAGTATGATGTGAACCAATTCAGATGGATGAAAGGCATCCCAATACAAGTACTTCTTGCGATCTGCACAAGGAGTCTGGAATGGAAGGCATGTAATCTCGCCGCCATTCGAGTAATTCCCTACTCCACAACATCCTACATCTATCACATCAAACCCTGAAAATAAAAACATACACCATATTAATATGTTTTATACTATATCACTTTTTCTTAATGAGATTCAAATCCGTAACCTTTGTGTCACACTAGCTCTGATACCATGTTTATAGACCAACTCAACTAAAAGCTTAAGCTGATGGTTGAGGCTCAGAAATATGTTTTATACTCTATCAGTGAAATATGAAACAAGCTAAGTTTAAGATGATAGTTAAGGCCTAAGAGTGTGTTTTATACTCTATCACTCCCCCTCACATGAGAGCTCGTCGTGCTTGAAGTGTGGATGTAACATAGGCCAAGGAAGGGTGGATGAGATCCGAACCCATAACCTTGTATCACGCTGGCTCTTAGTGAACCACCTCAACTACACAAAAGTTTAAGCTAATGGTTGAGGTCTAGGAATATGTTTTATACTATATCAGTAACCTTGAGGTCATTACGTTAAATCCTCCCAACTGCTTGGGAGTGAGGTCCTTTACCAAAAAAACCGTGAAGGTTGAGGTCAGATTACGTAAGAAAAAGAATATATACCGTAAAATTGCCTGTTAGATTCGAATTCAGTGCATTCTCCAAAATAATCCAAGTAGACAGATTTGGCTCCAGGCAAACGACCATTGTTAAAAGTATCAACCAGGTTTCTAAGGCCGATATTGAAGAAGTTGACAAGATTATTTTGATCTTCATTACAAGGTCTTTCTCCTGTCACGTTATCCTTCAATCTATTGATAGGAATGCACCCCATTTTCCCAATTCCTGGTAATACCATCTTCCTAACTCCAAGATTGTACAAAGCCTGCATGTAATATATATTTTGATATCAATTGATTAATATATATGTTGAGCAAAACAAGTTATATGCATAATGAATGCAAAACTAAGGGTTTGTTTGGCATCAATTTTGGTTTTCAGTTTCTTGTTTTTTTGAAAACCAAAAACCAAAAAAAGAAACAAGAAAAAAGTGTTTCCACTTTTCTGTTGTCAGTTTTCAAAATTATCATAATTTTAATAATTTTATATAGTTTTTTATTCATTATGAGACTCATATCATATACTTATAGAAAACAAAAAACCAAAAAACAGAAAACCACAGTAATGCCAAACGAAAGTTAGTAATTAATACTTATGCAGTTTTTTTTTTTTTTTTTTTTTTTTTTTTTTTTTTTTTTTTTTTGACGCAAAATACTTGTGCAGTTATGCTAACTATATAAGTTGATAGAATAAGATCAATCTACGTTGTTTTCGTCTTATTTTGGAAACTTGTTGCTTATTCTTACTAGCTCCCAATTTAATTACTTGCACTAGCTATTTGCCTATATGTGATGCTCACTATTATTTCACTCGCATAAAATCTTGTGCAAATAGTAATGGGACAAGTAAATTGAGACGGATAGAGTATTAAAATCACACCAGGTCTTACTTATATCATATTTTACTAGATGATCATGGTCGAGTTTAGAGTTCGGCTTAGATCTAAAAATTCAACCTAGGGTCGGTCATATATATTCTTGTCAAAAATAAGTCGGACCAGTATAAAGTTATGGATAATAGAAATTAAACAAACCGTAAGTTGACGCTCGTAATCTTGAAGAAGGGATCTAGCAAACTGAGGTGGTGTGAAAAGAGCAGAAGTAGGATATTGCCAAGGCAATAAATAATTGTTGAGGTAGTCATTGTTTCCCATTCCAGAATAAATGATACATTTGCTTAGATAATCTTGTACGGCTTTCTCATCTCTTCTAAAATGCTCCCTTATTTGTTCAATCACCTTTTCGAAGTTCCTTATTTGTCCATTCATTGGTACATTAATTCCCTGCATATATAAGAATTGAATAAACCTTTCTAATTTGTAATTAAATTTATATAATTAAAATGCATGATGTTTAAGCTAATCTAGCTAAGCTAGAACTGAGTTCTAATGATTAGTCCAATGCTAATCAAATCCAATTGAGACTAGCTACATGCCTACATGTATTTAAGTTCAGCAAAAATAATTTCAGTTCAGTAAAAATAAAGTGAAGTAAATGGGGCCTTAGCCATGTTCATTTCACCTTTAAAAAATAATATTCAGCAAAAATAATTTCAGTTCAGCAAAAATAAGTTCAGTTCATTAAAAATAAGCACAGTTCAGTAAAAATAATTACAGTTCAGTAAAAATAAGTAACTTTAAAGAAGAATTATTACAGAAATTCAGTAAAAATAATTTCACTTCAGCAAAAATTAAGTAAAGTGTAATAATTATTATTAGTATTTACTAAATTGGATTAGTAAGAATTAGTTTTAGTAAGTATAAGTTTTTATTAAAGTTTTAATCAATAAAAATTAGTTTATTTAATAAAATTAAACTTTTGTAAAGATCATGTGAATTAAACATGACCTATAATTAACTTTTAATAATGTTTGATCTTTTTAATAATTAAATTATTAAATGAGGTTACTGAAATAAAATTATACTCTAAGAAATAATTTATGAATATTGAATTCTACAGATTACAAACACTTTTAACTTATTAAAACTGAAATTTTCTTTCAAAAAAAAAATAAATAAATAAAACTGAGAATTTTAGTGAAACTATAAACTGAGAATTTTAGTGAAACTATGTTTTTTTTTTTTTTTAAAAAAAAAATGTTAAAAGTATGAGCCTAATTTTAGAGAAAATAACATGCAAAAAAAAAAAATGATCAAAGATGTAATTTGCAAACAAAATAGAAAATTTTGTACCAGATAATTGCCAGTCTCATCTCTAATCCCAGCTGCTCCTGATGCAAAATTAGCTCCCTTAAGGAAGTCACCAACATAACTTGATGATCCTGAAAATGGAGGAATGTAATCCACAAATCCTAGAATTTCAGCTGTAACACCACCCGATTAATAAATACATAGTTAGTTACAAAATGTTATTAATAAAAAAAATATCAAATAAACATATGATAAAAAAGTACTTATTTGTCATGAAAACAACATTCCTTTTAAGACCATTTTTCTATACATCATACACATCTAATTTGGTGCTCATAAAACGTACTAAACATCGTCTAAACCACAAAACTTCAAATTTAAAAACAAACTTCAGTACAAAATAAGAGAGAATCCAACTCGCTGTTTTAAAATAAAATAACATAGTACATGCAAATTGAGAGAGTCCATTCCGCTTACCCAAAACATCAACAAAAGTTCGACCATTGGTAAAACGACCGGTAGGCCCTAGAGGGAAATCGATACCATAAGGCCAAAAATTAGATTTCACAATAGTGAAAATATTATTGTTGTTACCATTATCAACCAAAGAATCCCCAAATACAAAGATACAAGGTACATCCACTTCCATGTCTACTTGTATTGATGAGTTCCATGCCTTAGCCGTAAAACACAGCATAATTAATGTGATAACACCAGAAAAACAACTTCTTTTGTAACAAACCCTCATTTCTATAATTTTATATCAACCTTTTTTTTTTAATTTCTTGAGAAAACATACCACATTTATCTAACATATATATAGTTGGTGGTGTCATGGAAATCATGCATGTATGTTTTCTACGGTTTTATAAGCTAATAAGGTAAGGAAAACCCGCACTACTCAACTTCCTAGCAAAGAATAGATAAGGCTACGTTTAGTTGACCATATTTTAACGCCATTGTTTTATTTAATTTGTGTGTATGAGTTTAAATAAATTTAAGCCAGATTATTTCATATTTATCAAAAAAAAAAAAAAAAAAGGTTAGACTGTCAAAAATAATAAAGTTAAATAGATCTATAATATATTGAAAAAAGGTTTCAAAATATATATATTGAAAAAAATTCTATAAAATAATTAAAAAGAGAAAATTACTTGGAATTTGTTATGAATGCATGACCAGTTGTATTATTAGAGACTAATTCTTCAAACGGCCAAATCAGGAATAAAACTAAAAGGGTGAGTCCAATACTAAATTGATGCATTTTTCATGGAAAAGATGCATGCACAACAAATTCCAAGTAATTTTCCATGAAAAGTGCATCAATTTAGCAATGGACTCACCCTTTTAGCTTTATTCCCTGATTTGGTTGTTTGAAGAACTAGTGTCTAATACAATTGGTGACTTGGTGTCACACACATCATAGCTCAAATTATTATTATAGCTTTAGATACAAGACATTGTCTCTATATCTGGACGCGTACAAGGATATGTATTCACGAATTGAAACATACCATGGTTTATCGAGAGTTAATTTCCACATTTCCGTTTGTATTGTCCTTGTAGCTCATTTGTCAGGTTGCATCTCAAAAAATTAATAAATTAATAATTACAAATTTGGACCAAGCTAGCGATTACATTGTCCCTTTTTCCCTCAAATTTTAAAAACTCAATTCCTGATTTTTTCTCCATTTACTTAAACCCTTTTTTCCTCTTGTATACCTCTGGAAGCAACTAATCGAAACGCATATAAACGAAACATATAAAGGTAGGAGAAGGTAGACATTAAGGCAGTGTTTGGTTTGATGTAAAAGGTTTTCATGGAAAATGAGTTTTCATTTTTTTTCCCATTTTCCTTTGTTTGGTTTGTTAAGGGGTGGAAAACAATTTTTCCAAGGGTGGAAAATTCCATCCTTTATGATGGAAAACATTTTCCTTCCCAAAACCAATAGGTGGTTCCTACAGGCGCCTGTACGGTGCAACGTACAGTCGTTTTGTAGGAAAGAACATGATATATAAAAGTAATGAACATATAATTATAGTGAAAAGAACATACTATTAAAATGTAATGAACATATACCTAAAGTAAAAATAACATACTATTAAAATGTAATGAACATATATTTAGAGTGAAAAGAACATACTTGCACCAAAAAAATAAATAAAAAGAACATATGTTTATGTTCATTGATCAGTCAGTGTAATGTACTTTATTTGCAACATAATGATCATTGCTTAATGTGAAATGTTTATTAAATTTTGTCTTCAAATTAGGGTGGTTATATATAGATAAAATTTATTACATAATATTATCATGTTCTTTATTAACACTGCAGATGTTCTTTAGATATGAAAAAAATATATAAAATTGGATGTTCGTTACAAAATAATTATATGTTCTTTACAAAATAACTGTATGCTCTTTACAAAATAGTTACATGTTCTTTTTGCATTTTTTGGCTGTACCAAAAAAGGTATAGCCGCCTGCACCTTAAAATTTTCATCCCAAAACAAGGGAAGCCACATTTTCCTCTCTCTTCCTTACCTCCTTTTTTTTTTTACTTCCCTCTCATTCATCCTTACATTTCCACTCTTATTTTTTATTTTTCTTGGACTTTTCTTGTATGCAACCAAACAAAGGAAAACTAATTTGCAATTGTGTTTTTCCTTGAAAATATGTTTTCCATGAAAACTAATTTTCCATTGAAAATGTTTTACATTAAACCAAACGGGGCCTAATAGGTAAAAGCAAATTGTTGATAACGTACAGAAATTGCTACTACAGAGTAGAAATCGCTTTTGTTAACTTTTTTTTTTTTTTTGGTGTTCCACCCGGTTCACCCTTTGCTTTTGTTAACATTTGAATAGCAACAAGGATGTAAGCATGGTCAGCCTTCCTAATGATCTTATGTAGAAGATACTGTTAAAATTGCCTATATTGTATTGTCTGACATAAGTCAAGACAGAATAAAGGAAGCATGGTAAAATAGCAACTACAAAATATAGCCAGCTTAGAAGCTCTATTAGATAGAATGACCTGCCTAATAAGGAATATCTGCAGTCTGATTGGCATTGCTATAATATATATGATCATGAGCTCATTTGCTACAATTAACCAAATTCCATCAATGCCAAGTAAATGTTACACCATTGAATAAGTTCCAGCAGTTTCATGTTCAATTAGAAACCATAGCTCTACCATTCTGTGATGGAATTCTGACGATAAATGACAAGAACTGGAGAGCTGATGGCAGTACAAGAGGATCATGAAGATAATTACTGTACAGAGCAGCAATACTAAGAGAAGATGGCGAAGCTGTGAAGCAGAACACAGGCTTGAACCAATGGCAGATCAGGGCATGGATGATTTCCCGCCATCAACGGATTGGTAAAAGGAATTATATGTCTCCACTCTTGATTTTGATTCAGGAAGCTCAAGTTCTTCCACGAATTCCTTAGTCATCTCGATAAAATCCTTCATATGAGCAGATTTCCATTTCTGAAAATGTGCAAGGGGAACGAAAATTAGAGACATCCTAAACCTTTTAAAAGAACATACCATCGTCTAAGAATTGAAAGTTTAAGAAAATCATACAGTAAATAACTCCATCTTTGAGCAAAAGTGCACACTAATAAAATTATTCCATTAACAACATGCCAAGATAAGAATACATGCATTGGGAATTCTGCAGAGTTCACAGGGAAACTTCACTTGTGAAGCATATTGTGCTGATTAGACCATAGCCTAGAAGAGAATTAGACAGGCTAAGATGACATCTGAAAGTTCTAGATGTCTGATGTTAGACCAAACAAGATGATTTTGGACATCCTACATCAGGGCTAATGGTGAATGTTGTCTTTATTTCATTTTTTATTTCTAAAGCGGATCAAGTTGTCAATAATTATCCTTTCTAATCAGCTCCCAAGACCTCCCAACCCAAAGATTTACACCATACAACCAATTGTACCAAGGTACAACCATGGATACTTTTATTTGCCTGTGTGTTCACAAGGTACAAGCACACACTATGGTACAAGCACATACCAGATTGTACCTTGTAAATTGCCCTCTCACAGTAATCTCACCCCATTAATAACGTAATATTCTGATATAATCCAAAGAGTAAGGTAGGCTATGTTGATCAAATAAATCAGAATAGAAGCATGAGGCTCTTGAACTTTCTCTCTCTCCCCTTTTCGCAAGAATATTCCTTACAGGTTATCTAAATTTCTAACATCACTATGCAAGTACCCATGACATTGCACAAGTCAAGGTGTCGAACCATCGAAAAGAGCTCAATATTTTTGAGAAAAGAGAAGAATGAACACAAGAAGTAGTTCACCATCATAGATTTCAAAAATGACACATTTAATTGAATACACACTACTTTCTGCGAACACCATGAGACATTTGGAAGTTATCCTACAAAGAGAGGCTTAATAGTTATGGATTTCGAGTATATATGGATAGGGTTAATAATTATTATACAACAGTTGTAACATGGATTTTGCTCATATATGTTTCAAGATGTAATTCACTGACCAATGATTCTAATCATCCAATCCAATTGGTGAATCAACCAAGGTAACCCAAACAAGCCTTATTGGTAGTATATTACTGATCATTGAAAAGTGTCCTGCTAAGGTGTAAACATTGTTATAGTGTTAGGATTAATTTACAGAACTACAGTAATTGTGGTTCAACGCTGAATATGGAAGGACTAGGATAATAATTTTGGGCCTGGAATCATTTTCTGAGAGCAAAATGGTCAGGATTTTTCCCTTGCATGACCCCCACCCCCAACAACCTTTACCAGAAGGAACAAGAAAGAGTGAAAGGAACTCTTGATAAAACAGTTAAGCAAGAAAGGACCACCAATTAGGCTCCAACTACAGGAACATAGGGATTCGCATAATACATCAAACACTCAAATCCTTGGTAAGGCAGAAGCAATGATGTTAATAAATAATTACCAGCACAACAGCATGGTTCAATTTCATGTAAAATGGATGACACAATCCATGTTATACATAGTATACATCTAAACTTACTGCAGCAGCAGATATGGGCAATAGAGCATGGATCTCCACGATTTGCCAACAAGTTCATTGGATACTACAACCAGTGGATATTCTAAGATCAAACTACTTGTAATCAACTTTTAGTCATATTATGGAAAGCAACTCTCCAGGCCAGAAAGCGAGGCATAAGTTTGTTCTCTTGTAAACTTACAATACCCACTTACATTAAAATAACTCATTTTCATATGCTTATACTGAAGCCAGGAAGACATCAAGTAGAACAAAACAATGCTAGACCTCGGTATGTTTTACCATACCAGAGAACAATATTGTAGACCAGATTGTACTACATTTAAATATGCATCTGCATATGCGATAAGTGAAGTTAGTAAGATTGTGTTGCTTTGAAGTAGATCAAATTGCTTAGATTCCTTTAAGGATCACTTTTTAAGAGTTCTACAAATTATACGATGTATCAGATAACACAATACAGATAAGCTATAAATTCCAGAGTCCTGAGCTTAACCCACAAGAATACATTTCACCAACAAAAACAGGTATACAGGTATAACACAGCTCCCCACCCCCCACCCACACACACATATACAAACATGCATACATCTACACTGACGGAAAGAAAAAATTGAAAAATGTAGAACTGTACCTCTTGAATAACAAGGGTGAATTATAACTACAGAGTAATAGATAAATGAATAACAGACGTGAAAAAAAGGGGGGGGGGGATACCTCAAAATCCCAATCTCCATACAGGTCTGGATCGTTTTTATTATTCCATACATATGCATATGTCTGCAACTTCCCCAAGTTGTCCTACAAACAAACATTCAGTCACACATGTAAGATTGTCAAATTATACACACATAGCAACACAGTTATAATAAATTCAATATTTCAGATGATATTACAAGTTTTGAAACATTACGCATATGTCCAAGTTAAACAGTTGAACTAACAAAAATGAACTAACTTTTACATATCAGCAATCAAAGTATCTAGCAATTTATCATTTGGAAATCGGTGCAGCTCAGCTGATAACAAGAAGATATTTAAGTTTTTAGGGCACTAAGGGCAGTAAACGATCAGGAGAATTGTGATCGGAACTTCTCTTTAAAAATTCTCATATAAAGTCTTTTCATGTAAGATCAAATGATGAATTAATTTCTTAGAAGATGTATCAACAGATACAAAATTCTAGTTTCCATCATACACCCATCAAACAATCTAGACGTAACAATGTAGCATCATAAGCATTTCAAAACTCAAGATCCATATGAAAGAAGAAGAATAAGAATTTACCACAAGAGTGACTTCTACTGTATCTCTAACATACTCAATATCCTCAAATATATCCAGAATATCCAACTCAAGGTTTGTGACGCCCTTCAAAACCTGTAGCAACATCATTACCAGGAATAAGTACATAAGAAATGCAAATTACACCCGAATATAGGATAGACACCTTGAAAAAAAACAAAAGCATACCCTGCCAAGCACTTTCTTGTTCTCAACAGGCAAAATTGCTGGATAAACTCGACCTTTGATGCTAAATCGCTGACTGCACAAAAGTCATGCAAGCATTTACCAAAAAAAAAACCCAGAAAAACAAGATACAATCAACAAAGTATAGTAACAGACAAGATTACACATGAAATAACATTTCTTTTAATCCAATTTCCATTTAATCACAAATTAAACCTATCCAATTCAGCAATCTTACATACTTGTAAAAAATTAGGAGTCAATTTCCAATCTTTAATCACAAATCCATCAAGAGACATTCAATTACAGTCCACAAAAATAAAATTAAGCAAATACCCATATCACAAAATGTAAAAACAAGTAAACCCATTTGATCAAATCATCAAAACATGCAATTAAACCATAAATAAGAATACAATTGAAAGCATAAAACATGCAATTAAGAATAAGCAATGGAATAATTAAAGGGGAAGAGAGAGAGACTGACAAATCAGGGAGGGTAGCAGGAGTAGAGGAAGGGACACGATTGAGTAAGACTTGAACGACTTCATCAGCCAAAAGACTACCATAAACGAAAACATTGTGGTATCCTTGAGAAGTCCCTCCTGTAGTCATGCTCATCGCCATCTTCTCCCTCAAATTGGGAGGTTCAGTTTTGAGCACAACAACGAATTGGGAGGAAATGGAGGATGTTCTTCTGTGTTGTACTGCGTATTTGTTGTTGCCAAATGTCAAATGTCGGGTGCTTTAAAGATTCTAGGATGACCAAAGTAAAGTGAACAGATTACAATGGGTGACTCAAGACCCTCCCCACAATACTCTCTCAACTATTTTGAGCTAGCTCACTATTGTAAAAGGTGAGTCATGGGTGAGGCTCCCCCTCTTTCAAGTCACTAACTGCTCGGCACATGAGCCAAGTAATATACAAGAAGATGACATGTGGAAAAATTTTGCATTTTTCATTTAATTTTTTTACCCATAATTAATAATTCGTACTCTGTATCAAATAATTTTTTTAAAATTGTAGTGAGCTAACTCACCATTGTAAAAAAAAAAAAAATAGTAACTCAAGTAAGTGAGATATGATATGGAAGAATTAAAATTGGAGAGAGAAATTGTGAGCTACTCCACCAATGTGAATGCTCTTAGGTTTTTGTTGTTACACTTCTCTTTTCACGCGATATTCCACTTACTTGAGTCACTATTTGTTATGCATGCCGGATCTAATAAAATTTTTACAAGACTATAATTAGGAATGGCAACGGATCGGATTAGGACGAAAAATCTGATCCGACTCGTAATTTTCGGTTCCGAATCCGGTCCATTAATACGGACCTCCGAAATGATCCTTTTTTTTTTTTTTTTGTAATGTCATATACCTATAATTGCTTGTATTATCATACCAATTAAAAGATAAACCTAACATATTTTAATTATAAACTAAGGGTCTGTTCTCATTGACTAAACTCAACTGAACTGAACTGAACTGAATTGGCTGAACTGAACTAAACTGAACTGAGTTGAGCTGAACTGAAATGAATATTTTATTAGAGAAGGAAATTAGGAGTTGAGTTGAACTAAGCTGAACTGAACTGAACTAAACTGAGCTGAATAGAATAGAACTGAACTGAACTGAATTGAATTTCAACGTAAGAAAATAGGTCATAAGTTACATAACAAAATTTTGCTACAAAACAAGCAAATAATTGTCCCAAGTTATAGAGCATATGCTTATACTCTCGGATTTGGACTGGGATCGGACTCCGTCGGACTTTGCATAGGGTCCAAGTCCAATCCACCTCCTATTTGGATTCAGATCTAATTTATCGGATTCGGATTCGGATTCGATCTAATTTTAAACGGATTCGAATCGAATTTTTTCCTTTGGATCGGATCGAATTCGAATTGAACTCGGATTATATTGCCATCCCTAACTATAATTCTAGTCAAAATAAATAATATAAAAGTCAAACTGTTGTAAGTATAAAAAACGAAATTATATAAAGCACAGAGTAACTAAATATTGTAATAAAAATTTAAAACATACTAAAAGAGCTCAAATCAAAACCTTATCAGTACTTCCGAACAAATGGAGGATATCAAATTATCAATACATCATGCCCTCTCACTTATTAAGCTTCTTAGGGTTTTAGGGTCTGTTCACATTTACTGAACTGAGCTGAACTGAACTGAATTGATTGGAGCTGAACTGAACTGAACTGATTGGAGCTGAACTGAACTGAACTGATTTGAGTTGAAATGACTATTTTATGAGAGAGGAAAATTAAGAGCTGAACTGAACTGATTGGAGCTGAACTGAACTGAATTGAACTGAATTGATTGGAGCTGAGCTGAACTGAACTGATTGGAGCTGAACTGAACTGAACTGATTTGAGCTGAAATGAATATTTTATGAGAGAGGAAAATTAAGAGCTGAACTGAACTGATTGGAGTTGAACTGAACTGAACTGATTAGAGCTGAACTGAACAAAAATGAACTGAAATTAAGTAAATGTGAACAGGCCCTTAGTTTGATAAGTTGGAATGCATTTAAAATCAAATGTGATACACTAAAGTAAATATTGGAATGGGAATATGGGATGGAAAACAAATATATTTGGAATCTAACATTAAAGTACAACATAATTCATAGTTAGTTTACCTTATTTAACTTTTTTTTTATTATTTTTTTATTAGGAAAGCACAAGTCATAATTGCATAATTTAAGATAAAAATTTCCTTACTTAGGGCATGTTCTTTTCCGTTGAAATTCAGTTCTTTATGTCTAATGATATTGCTCATGATATAAAGCCAAATTTCATTCTTTTAAGCTCTTATTACAAAAACAACAACAACAACAACAATAATAATAATAATAATCAATAAGTAATAAATAATAATAATCATCATCAATAAAAAATAATAATAATAATTGAAATAATAATTGAAATAATAATACTAATAATAATAATCAATAAATAATAATAATCATCATCAATAAATAATAATAATAATAATAATAATAATAATAATAATAATAATCATAATAATCAATAAATAATAATAATAATAATCATAATAATCAATAAATAATAATAACAATAATAATAATAATAATTAATATCAATAATTAATAATAATAATAATAATAGTAGTAATAATAATAATAATAATAATAATAATAATAATAATCGGTAGTTAAAAATCACTAATTAATAAGTTCAGTTCAGTTCAACTCAGTTCAGTCGGAACAGGCCCTTAGAGTCATGTCATCAATCCACAATCAATTAATTCCAAAAAAATAAAGTTATAAATGAAATATATTCAATATGGGTAGATTTTTTTGAAACGCCTAAAATAACACATGAGACTAACATTATGAAACGAATAGACTATTTCCTCCGTTTCTAATTACTTGACTAACATTCCTAAAATGGAAATGTCATAATACTTGAATGATTTACAAAAGTATAGCTTTTTAAAAACTTATTCACGATTTTGCGTTGGAATGAAACTTATTTACGAAAATACAGTCCACGTAGGCTCGGGAATACATTTAAGGCAAATTTTTCTTTAAGTAGCGGTTTGTCTTTAGTACTACACAAGTAAGGATACGGAGTAACAATTTCTAAAGGGTAAAACCGCATTAACCGCTACTTGAGGTAGCGGCTTTACTCTGGAAAAAAAAAAACCTTATCCGAGCTTACGTGGACAATTCCGATGCAAAAGTGTAAATAAGTTTTCAAGTAACCATACTTTGGTAAATCATCCTATTACTCGGCCCATACTATATTTGGTAAGCTTTGGTAGATAAATTTTCTATATTATTACCCTCATAAAGTGCACATGGAGACAACTTTTAGGGGTTAAGGTGAGTCATGTGCAACAAGAGCTACAAACTACAATTTCTCTCTCCTCTCCTAAAATATTGTGCCAAAAGGCTATGAGTCTAGTAAATAGAAACAGAGGAAGTATGTAATATCAATAATGTCTCTCTTTGAGGATTTATAAACCTCATATCTATTCGAACTATGCTTGAGATTGTCACGAGCCCAACAAAGCTAGGTTATAGAGAGTCAAGAGTTCTTCAAACATGTCATTCTCCTCCTAATTTTTAATACATCCGGTAAAGTTATCACCCAAAATAAGCCAACATTTTCTGTTTAGCCTCTGATCAAGTTGCTCTATAGCTCACTCCGGCATATAGAGAGCTGCTACTGCTAGTGACAACTTCTACTTCTGTAACTCCCATACAGATAATTTTAACTCTAGAAATTCTGGCGAATGGAAGCTCTTCGTGGCTACTGTTAGTACATCAATGATTTCGCAGTAATCCATGGAGGATCAGCCTCTAATGTCGAACATTGATTTTGCTGAAGAATGAAGATAGCTAAACTAAAACAAATATTGTATGACAGACAGAACTGGAGGAGTTGAAGCATAAGAATAAAAAATAAAAATAATCTGCTCAAAGGGATGATAAATTGCAGAAGAATCAGTACAAGCTACAGCACACAGAGGGATCAAACTGTATACCACTGGTGAGAGTGCATCAAAACAATTCTCATATATCGGAGTAAATAAGATTTTTTCCCCTTCTGACCTTCCGTAGGAAAGTATGTTGCAGCAAGATGCCGTTGCTTGATACAACCAATTTTTTTTTACAAAAACCGAAGGACCACATTAACTTAGTTTAGTATTAGTACAGAGAAGTAGTAGAGTTTCCTGGTATAGATAATCCAGGTGCACTCTCAGAAATTGGCAGAGTTTTCAGTCACTAGCAAAAGCTTTACTACAGACCGGAGGAGGGGTACTCAAATTACATGATTGATACATGGTATCCAGATTGCATCTTGCCTGCTTGGCCAAAATGTCTGCTACAATGTTTCTCCTTCAATATTCATAAATCAGGCTTATGTTAGGTTGCTGCTGCAGCTGATCACTGCAATAATTGACATAGGGAGTCGCTTGATACAACAATTTAGTAAATAATCACTTTTGATTGAAAATTTATTCATGATAGTTCACCTAGAGGTTAGATGATCTCCGGTTAAAACATGTCTCATTGTAATTTATTAGTATGCAGGCATAGAAATAGTAAAAAAGAAGTTTTACAAGAAATTTGAAGTTGAAAAATAAAAACATTTCCAGTCCTTTTTTCAGAACAAAAATCAAATTTTCAATATGAACTAGGCCAAAATCACTGTTAATTTGAATTTACAACTTCAGTTGTCTTACGAATGGAGCTTACATTGACATACGATATTTTTTTTTTCCTTCTCCTTGATGGCAAGAAATATAGATAAATCCGAAGACAAACAATTATTAGAAGAGGCAAATCGGAATTCAATGACTCTCTCTTCTTCTTTGTGAAATTCTGTCATACAAATACATAGTACAATACTTCGTATAATTTAACAGTCACCCTTCTACCTATGCAAATAAGTTTGAATTGTACGACAGTTCTCAAACACAGGCATATTATAATAACCACTATAACCCAATAAACTTATTGAAATGTATACACCATCAACAGAAGCCGAAAGTTTGCCACTTTTTTGTTCTACAATCCAGTGATTTAAAAAATAAAAATCTTCAACCGCAACAGCATTAGCATTGCATATAATTACCAAAACAGCAGCATTCAGATTTATAGAAATTGTACAGAGCAAACAAAGTATGAACACGTACCTGATGACTAGTCGGTGGTGTAAGGTAAAGTTAGGCTTGGAACATAACTAGCAATCCAAGAGTTCCCCAGTCTATCAAGTGTTGCAAGTTGGATGTACTTGACTGGATTTGAGCTTGGGTCAACAAGTCCAAGTGTTGCACTTCCCACCAAAATGAAAAACTTGCCAGACCTAGTGAATCCACTCAATGCAACAATGTCGATGTCTTGTGATCTGTCTCTGTCGAGTAGAATAGTTTCTACCATCCCGGGCCACTTAAATATATGTATTGCAGCGCCATTACCACCCATATAATCCACATACTTAGACAAACACCCTCCCATGACACACAAACAATAATCTTCGGAAATATGACCGGGATCCAAATTCAAGTCCATATAGTTGTGAAACACCTCATGACCTAAATCGAAAGAAACAATTTGTACATTGTGACTATTAATCTTAGCCGCGATCCAATACAGAGTTTCATTAACCAAAACTCCTCGCGTCAAGTGGAATGAATAAGGAAACCAACGAGAAATTCCATTACTACAGAATTCAAATCTTTCATCTGACATACTTTGCAGTGAAAAGATATCTTGATAAAGTTGATCAGCAATTCTTGTCCATTTATTGGATTTCAATGAGAAAACATGCACCCTAATCTCTAGAGTAGCACCCAATTCAGTAACCCTAATAACCTTATAATCATCAACATTAGAAACATACCCAAATCCCCACGAAACCCGATTAGGGTTAGACCAATCAATTACAAAATCATAGTCTATATATTTTCTAAATTTGCCAATAATAGGATTCCACAAAATGAAGAAACTACCAGATTCAGAAGCTAAACATACTAGTCCATTACATGTGCCAATCAAAACCAGGTTTTCATCAGAATCAACACCAAAATCAAACCCTAATTTCGCTATATTCTTGTTGATGTTAGTACTAAATTCATCTTCAACAGCATCATCATGAGAATAAAGATAATGGTTATCCCCATTTTTCATGAACAAGTATTGAATTGGGGAAGAAGGGTGAAAAGAGGGAGATGATTGAACGAAAGCAAGCGCAAATTGGGGAGAAGAGAGAGTAGAATACCATAATTTGGAAACTAGTTTGAACTGCATTAGGGTTTTGATGGGCAGCTTAGTGAGAATGTGGTAGAAAATAATATCGGGTGGGAGCTTGAGAAATTGCTCAGCCATGGCAGAATCTTCATCTTCCATTTCTGTAAACCTCAGCTGCACTGGTGGTGAAGTCGGAACAAGGGGTGGTGGAACAGCTCTCACTCAAGGGAATTTTTGCGATTGTACCCCTTTATTTGGGAGTATACAATTTTATTTTTTTTTTTGTTTTTTTTATGTTCTATCCTGTTCTAATCCGGATTCGGAGATCAGTTCTGGGTGGTTAGGTCATCTCCCGATTGTTATTGGGGGATACTCCCTCCGTTTTTTAATACTTGATTCACTTTTCTTTTTCAACCGTTTTTAAATACTTACTCTATTTCCTTTTATGGAAAGCTTTTACAATATTTAATTCACTTCTCACACTTAATGGACTCAACATAATACTCTCTCTCCTCCTATTCTTCCACTACTTTTACTTTTTACAATTTTTTTATTTTCTCAACTACCCCACTACCTTCATATTTTATTACTTTCTCCAATTTCTCCTAAAACTCCGCGCATGAAGAAATGGAGCAAGTATTTAAAAATAGAGGGAGTAGTAAATTAAATAAACGCGAAATTCCACGGGTGTGACATGAGTTCGACTCCTATAGTCCTCCTCTTATCATTTACTCCCTCCGTTTTTAAATATTTGCTCAATTTCTCCATGCGCGGAGTTTTAGGAGAAATTGGAGAAAAATAATAAAATATGGAGGTAGTGGGGTTGGTAGAAGAATAAAAATTAAAAAATTGCAAAAAGCAAAAGTATTGGAGAAATTGAAAGTGAGAGAATATGAAATGAATAAAATATGATATTTGTTGGGTCCACTAGGTGGTAGAAATGAATTAAATATTGTAAAAAATTTCCAAATAAGAAAATGGAGCAAAGTATTTAAAAACGGATGAAAAAGGAAAGTGGAGCAAGTATTTAAAAACGAAGCAAGAATAAAAGAAAAAAAAGTGCAATCCGTCAAAATACTACGTACTCTGACCCGTTGTATGAGTTGTATCTATTAGAAAATATACATTAAAATGCAATTAAACTTATTAAAAATTAAAAAGTATTTATTAAAAGATAAACAATCAAACTCATTATAAATTAAAAGCTATCTTTACATGGGTTAAAACTTAGTATAAAAATTATTACTATATACAATTACCCTCAAATTTAGGGTATTTCAATCTATAAATAAACTAAAACAACAACCGCTGACATCATTATTTTTTTCAAATTGTACACATGTCAAGTTGTGGTTGAAAATTTTCCCGCCTAAATTAATTGCTTATATCATATTTTTATTTTTATTTTTATTTTTACCTTAAATTATTACAATATTTTTTTTAAACAATTAATATATTATATTATATTCCATATATTATATTATGATGAATTTATGAGCTGAGTTACTATATGGTTTCAAAATATAATTACTCCCGGTTAAAGAGTACTTTGTATTGCATAATTTACTTAAATTTATATTCTTATTTCAAGATTAGTTAGATCTAAATAGCATTACTATTAATGGTTATATTTAATAATTTATCTCATACAAGGGACATATGTAGAATAAATATTTATTTCAAAGAATTTTTTATGTCGTGCATCGCACGAGGCTTATCTAGTAAGCTTAATAAAAGTCCACCTTATTGAACTCAAATAGCAATTCCAATTGACCTTGCTCTGGTTACATAACAATTAAATAAAATAAAATTGCTTTGGTTTCATAGTAAAAAATAAAATAAAATAAAATAAATAGTTTATGGACTTATAGGGTAGCTGGGTAGGGACTTTTTATCAATCTTTTGATGCTTTTTATTTGTTTCACATGAACAGAGGGAAGTAACAGGGTAGCCCACCCAGTGGCAAGATGGGATACTTATGGTTATTCAGAGTTTGTCTGTATGGATTCGTTCCCGCAAAGTCTTTTAATTTTAGCAGATTCTGATTTATAATAAAATGTCTTCCTAACGTTTCCTTAAAAAAATGTGCAAAAGAAACCGTACAAGCCAAAGCACGAATAGAATAAAGATCAATCTGTAAACCTGTATGCCTAAAATTGTAGAAATAGGAATAGGGGAAGGAAGCAATACGAGAACCTCCAAGCCTATCAAATCTTGCAAGTCGCGTGTACTTAACTGGTTTTGAGTTTGGGTCTACAAGTCCAAATGTTGAATTTCTCAGAACAAAGAAAAACTTGCCAGTCCTTGTGAATCCAACAATGTTTTCACAGAACTTTAAATTAAAGTTGCTGGAGAGACAAATAATTTCGATCATCCCAGGATACTTCAGCATACGTATTACAGAAACATCATTCCACAAATTTACCCCATATTTAGACAAACACCCTCCCATCACACATAAAAATCTATCTTCACACATAGAATTGGAATCAACACTAATGTTCAAAACAACACGAAACTCCTCACAAACTAAATCAAATGAAACTACTTGTATACCCCATTCATTAACCTTAGACACAATCCAACCTTAGACACAATCCAATATAGAGTCTCATTAACCAGAACTCCTTGCATCGAGTGGAATGAATAGGGTAATGTCGAACGCGGGTCGGGGCCGCACCCGCAAACCAAGAGAGAGAGTCCACTTCACAAGTCTAAGGAGGTTCCATCCCAAAACCATATGGCGATAGGAGGAGTAGCCCCTTAGCCTTATAAAGTGTTTAACTCTCTCTTTTTCAACCAATGTGGGACACTTACATGTGGTGGCACTTGAGAGGTTTATTCTTCAACACTCCCCCTCACATGTAAGGTCCCTTTTTAACTTTGTCTCATGTGATTTTTCGGGCTAAAGTGCTTCTTCACTCCCCCTCACACGGACCTACTCTTGGCCCAGTGAACTTTAGCCATTTAAGGTCGCATATCGTGGGCCTGACTCTGATACCATGTTAAACGTGGGTCTGGGCCGCACCCGCAAACCAAGAGAGAGAGTCCACTTCACAAGTCCAAGGAGGTTCCATTCCAAAACCATATGGCGATAGGAGGAGTAGCCCCTTAGCCTTATAAAGTGTTTAACTCTCTCTTTTTCAACCAATGTGGGACACTTACATGTGGTGGCACTTGAGAGGTTTATTCTTCAACACTCCCCCTCACATGTAAGGTCCCTTTTTAACTTTGTCTCATGTGATTTTTCGGGCTAAAGTGCTTCTTCAGGTAACGATCCAGAAACTCCATCAGTTACAACACTCCTCAATGAAAAGATATCTTGATAGAGTTCATCAGCAATTCTTGTCCACTTGTTGGATTTCAATGAGAAAACATGAACCCTAATCTCTAGGGTAGCACCCAATTAAATAATCCTAATAACCTTATAATCATCAACATTAGAAACATACCCAAATCCCCACGAAACCCGAAAAGGGATAGATAAATAGCCTTCAAGTTCATCATCAAAATACTTTCTAAATTTGCCAATAACAGGGTTCCATAAAACAAAGAAATTACCAAAACAAGAAGCTAAACATACTAATCCATTACATGTACCAATCAAATGAAGCTCTTCACCAGATTCAAGCTCTAGATCAAAATCAAACCCTAATTTCACTAAATTCTTGTTATTGTTAATATCAATCTCATCTACTTCAACATCATCATCATGAGAAAATATGTAATAATTTTTCCGATTTTGAATGAACAGGAATTGAATTGGGGAAGAAGGGTGAAAAGGGGGAGATAATTGAGAGTAAAACAGAGCAAATTGATGAGAAGAGAGAGTAGAATACCATTGTTTGGAAACAAGTTTGAATTGTATTAGGGATTTGATGGGAAGTTTTGGAAGAATATGGTGGCGAATTAGATCATCTGGAAGTTGTTTTTGTTGATGAAGAACTTGTTCACCAAATTCAACCATGGCAGTACCTGCATCATATTCCATTGTTCTAATTTTCACTCTCTGCAACAAAGATAGTAAATTGAAATATTATGGGAAAAATAGAAAAAATAATGGCACAAAAATATAGGAAAATTTGGTTTTGAGCAATTTACTTTAAATTGTGTAAAATAAATGAATAAATAAATTACTATAAATTATCTTAATTTTTTTTTAAGGGAAAAATTATCTTAACTATCTCATAAGCGTGTTAGGGTATTACAAGGTATATCAACATGTCATAATGTTATTGTTCGGATGCTTGAGTATCTTTTGAACTCCGCTTGGCTAGAGTAAGTATGAGGGCTCCGTCTTGAGGTCCGAGAGCTCGGTGTCCAAAACAAGGAAGGTTAGCTGCCCCGAGGGTGTAACCCGGGAAAGCCCTTCCAAAATGCTTAAGTCAACGAATGTACTTTCTAGAGAAAGAAAGTATAGAGAGAATACTTAAAAAAAGAAAGTAGAGAGAGAATTATGAAAAATTTCCCTTCATTAAGAGCATGAATATCAAAGAGGATATATGTCCTCTTGTATGGTACTTTTGCTGATTTGGAGTAATCCTCTTTGATGTTAGGTAGTATAAAGGATCATCAAGGGGAAGAGGATTCTCATTCATCCTCATCTGGTGAAGGATTATTCACCTCGTCCTTTGTGCCAAAGAGGATGGAGCAAATCAGCCAAAACCCACCGTTTGAGCAATTTTAATGGACAAACCACGACGTTTAGCTGATAAAAAAAAAAGAAATTGAAAACTTACTGACATATGACAGAAACTTCAAAGTAGCAAAAACAAGGGCAACGGCTAGAATTTCAATTTGGCCTCCAATTGCTTGACAAGTGTCAACCTTTTATTTGTTTATTTTTAACAAAATTTTACTACCTCAAAATATGTATAATGGTAATTAGTGAAAAACGGTAACTTATTTTAAAAAACTGATTTCACCAATGGCTTTACAGTGCGTTTCTAGTGCGGCTGGCCGCACGGTGCGGCAGGGTGCCCAATTAGTAACCCCTAAAGTAACCCCTCAAGTAACCCCCCAAGTAACCTCACTAAAGTAACCCCTCTAGTAACCCCCAAAGTAACCCTTCAAGTAACCCACAAAGTAACCCCACTTAAGTAACCCCCCTACTAATTCCCCAAGTAACCCCCAAAGTAACCCCTTAAGTAACCTCTAACCGGACCAAGTAACCCCTGATCGTACCAAGTAACCCCTAACCGGACCTAGTAACCCCCTTAGTAACCCCTGACCGGAACTAGTAACCCCTAACCAAGTAAGTAACCCCTAATCCTACACCACCTCAAAGCCTTAAACTTCACCACATCACCACCACCTCTCGTACTCACGACCCCACGCCACCAGCAACCACGGGCAGCAACCATGCTACCGCCAACTCTGATCCCCAAAACTACCCTAACCATCAGCAACCACCAACCTCGCCCACCAACCACCAGCAACCCACATTAACCACGCCCACCAATTGCGCCTACCAACCCACACAATGAACCACCAGCAACACACAACAACCCATACCCACTCCGATCCTAAAACCCACCCTAACCACCAGCAACTCCGATCCCAAAACCACCCACACCAACCACGCCCAGCAACCCACACCTGACCACCGTACCAGATCGACCACCTCACCCTCCTCACAACCCGCGCAACCAGATCGACCACCTCACTAGATCGAAAAATGGAGCTTCGAAATTTGGGGGAAATTTTAGGGTTTGGAGCTTCAAGCAATTCCTCATAATCTCACTTCAAATCTGCAATTCACCACAAACATGAAGACGACGGCGGAGATGAAGGTCGATTTGGTTGATTTCGCTGGCAAAGATGAAGCGAATACGACGGCGATGGAGGTCAGGTTCGTTTGAAGCTTTCGCCGGCAAAGGTGAAGACGAAGACGACAACGACGGAGGTCTGGTTAGTTTGGAGCTTCGAGGAGCTTCGGCGACAGCGAAGATGGTGACGGCAACGACGTTTTGAAGCTTGGAGGAGAGGATAGGAAAGAGAGAGGAGAGAGAAAATGAAAAAAAAAATATATGGCTGGCCGCACGGTACAGCCAATCGTATACGAAACTTTGTGATGGCTTTATTATTTTTTTCTCTATAAAATGAATCTAATTTTGGCCATTTTTTATGCACTTTAATTTTTTACCTTTTTCACTCCTTCCTCTTTTTCCTCTCTTTTTATAATCGGTAAGGAAAAAGGAGGATATTTACTTATTTGTCTTTAATTTCTTGTATTTGTTGTACTTTAGTGTATCAATTAGTGTTTTTATTCCTAATTCCATGTGTTATTGTATCAAAATATTGGTAAAGTATGGTAATTTTTATTATGTATGCTAATTACGGAATACTAATTATTATTATTATTATTATTAATGTTGATGTTATTATTATTATTAGATCTTATCAATAACAAACAATGAATAATAATATGGTGGGGTCATATTTATAGTATAAAATATATCATGAGGATACCCTTTGATGTGGGAAAAATAAATGGAAGAGGATGGAAGAGAGGAAAGAGATAGTGGAAAATGAAGTGGATGAAAGAGAGTGTGAGGTGTCAAAATAGGGTAAGGAGAGAGAATGAATGAGAGGATAAAACCATCCTCTCCAATATTCATGCTCTAATGAATGATGAGATATTTATAGATGTACTTTTCAGGTGTCAGTCTTGTACTTGAGTAGACAGATTAGGGGTAAGCCCGTACTTTGTTATGATTAATAATGGGCTGGACCATGGAGGGGTATTTTTGTCATTTCAGATGCATTGGGCTTAGGACATGTACTGGGCCCAAACATTTAGCCCCACGCGTGATGTGTGAACGAGATCACACAAAGTTTGGATATCACGCGGTATAAGCGTAATAAAAGCTGAGAGGTTGTCATGTGAGCCGAAATGACTTTTAGGCGTACCTGAGGGCTAAATCGAGCTCCAAGCATACCCGAGAGCTAAAAGGAGCCCCAAGCGACTTGCAAGGTACTAGTCCCAAGCAATGTCGTTAAGGATATTCTATCTACTTAAGCTAAGTTATCGTGAAATAGTTTGAGAGGTAAACATGATGACAGATGAAGATTTGCAGGTGGCTGAGATTATAGTATTATGAGAGGCAAGCCTTACGCCTATCTGAGAGCCTGACTTGTCTTGTTTTTCGGCTAAGGTTATCAATGAGAGTTAAGTGATGGTGATTAAATGTCCATACTCTTATAAGTGGGCATAATTTGTCATAAGCCAAAGACACTTGGGCTTGAGTAATTAAGTAATAAGACCATTTAGCTTTAAGATTTGATGTAGGCCAATACAGAAACAAACAAACCTCATGGCCTTCAGGTCGTAAGGTTAGTAACAAGAAGTGAACAACCAAATAAACAGTTAAGTTAGTCGTACCCCTTGAAACAAATTACTAAAATAACAGTACTCCGTATTTATATGAAGAGTAACAAAGCAAATTCATCAGCATCTCAATAGTTTCAGAATCACATAAAAGTATACGAGAGAAACTTAGCTAACATAGTCACACATATTACCATCTTAGCTAGATTTAAATCTTGATTTTTTTTTATCCACATTTATATATAAATACATATAGGTATTATACTGCAGAATAAACAAATAAATAAATAAAATAAAAAAATAAAAAAATAAACCAAAATAATTAAGTTAGTCTTGTCATTTTTTTTTTTTTGGAAAATAGTCTTGTCATTATATTCTAATATGCCCATAATTAAAAACATTAACATGTCATTTAATGCATAATAAAAATGAAATTATTCAAAGTGTCATCCGGGGCAAAGCCCGAGGCCACACACTAATTTTGAATGAAAAGTGAGGTTGGTTAGTAGCAAAATATTTCATATATTAGTCAAATAGGTGAGAATCACAGGAATCAAAGATTGAGTGATTCTTTGCCATCACAAACTAGCCGAGCAAGTGAGCAATACCATTAAGAATACAATACACAAATACATTAATTATTCTATTTACACTACATAATATGGGGAATTAAAAATTAAATAGCTAACCTGATCAGTATGCAACTTGATCAGAAATCACTATCATAGTCATCTTGTTTACCACATACAATCTTGTAAATTGCTTAACATCAGGATCTTGTTCTGTTTCTTTGAGTATTAAGCTGCTCGTACCATGTAGGTATTGTTAGGATTAAAGTTTGTGTTATTTGACTCGATTTCACTAGTGGATCTAATAATGTACACAGTACACATTACAGCTGCATATCAAATACTACCTCTGTTAATTTTTATTTGCAACTTTGGTATATTATTTGTGAGAATATAAAATAATCCAAAGTTGCACATAAAAATTAACGGAGGTAGTATATGATTTATTTTTTTTTCAGAAACAGTACGAAGCCTAGTGGTTCAGAAACGAAATGAACCCCATGGACCTTGTAGTCATAAGAATGATAACAGCATGCAACTAACTAGTTGGGTTAATTAGTCCTACCCATCGAATCAAAGTACTAGAATGACAGCATTAGTATGAAAAAATAACAAAGCGAATTCATCAGCATCTCAACTGTTTCATAATCACACAAGAGTGCATGTTGAAAACTTAGCAAACATTGTGACATAATCTAATACAATCTACCCGGAAAAGAAGAAAAAAGGAAAGATTGCAAGAACATTTGGATAGTAGTCAAGTAGTGTATTAATTAATTACTAGTAATACAAAAGTAAAACATTATAATTGTCTGATGAGATAATAATGGCTGGCTAGTAGCAACTTTGTCTTCAAAATATATAGTGAGTCAGGGTCCTTGATTTAGATATGGGTACAAGATTTCTGGACACCATTTCCTTCTTGAGAAAAACCAGAGCATCAATCTATTAAAAAATTAAACAAAAATAACGATAACATTAACAATAACGATAACAATAACAATAATAATAAAATAACAAAATTAAAAGAACAAAAAACATAAGAGCATCACTAACAATGTTGATTTATATGCAATATTCAACAAGTGATACAGAACCAGCCAACCTGGTGGTCAGGTAAGTAACAAGAAGTATATAAACAGTTGAGTTAGTCGTACCCTTGAAGCAAATTACTAGAATAGCAACATTACTATGAAGAGTAACAAAGCAAATACATCGGCATCTCAAATAGTTTCAGAATGACATAAAAGTACATGAGAGAAACTTAGCTAACGTAGTTTTATAATTTCAATTTAATCAAAAAAGAAATGCAATGAACTTTGAATAGTGTCATAAAACAATAGTATAAGTTTTTGGTGGGAGAAAAGCAGCAACTGTGCCTTGAGGAAACATGTACGAGTAGGTCAAAACTGCTGAGGCAGGGTCCTTTGACTGAGATATAAGCCTAAAAGTATCTGGAAATGAAATTTGTGACCGAAAAGAACAAGAAATGATTACATGAATTGGTAATTTGCAACTCTCTTCAAAGTACCATTATAATTTATAAACATATAGATATAAAACAATAGAAGATCACTTCTTAAGGGTTTATTAGCAGCAGCTTATTCAAGTCACCAGACAGTAAAATCAACCCGTCAGAAGAAGTCGTTTCATCAATGGAATAAGAAAACATCTTGAATGATAAGTGAGGTTGGTTGGTTAGTAGCATATCTAATAATGTAAACATTACACAACACAACTGCATATCCAATATGAGGTTTTTTTCAGAAACAGTGTGTGGTCTACTGGTTCAGAAACGAAACGAACCCCATGGGCCTTCAGGTTGTAAGAATGATAACAGCAAGCAAATAATGAGTTGGGTTAGTCTTACCCATTGAAGCAAATTACTACAATGATTGAATTCATTAGTGTGAAGAATTATAAAGTAAATTCATCAGCATCTCAACTGTTTCATAATCACACAAGAGTGCATGAGAAAAACTTTATGACATAATCTCATACAATATTACAATCTACCCGGAAAAGAAGAAAAATGAAAAGATTGCACCAACATTTCCGTCTTCAAAAATAGCGAGTCAGGTTCCTTGATAGAGATATAAGTACAAGATTCCTGGACACCATTTCCTTCATGAGAAAAACCAGAGCATCAATACATAAAAATTAAAAACAAGATTCTCAATTCACTCCCAAATATTATAATAAGAACATCACTTAAAATGGTGACAATGTTGTTAGTTTAATTAGTAGTATGTCACAAGGCTATATAATTAATCCATCTCAAGAACCCATTTCATCATAGATTCGTGATTTTGTAGGAGTTACAACAGCAATGCAATCCTTAAGTCTAGAAATACACTAATTATTTGATATATAAATGGAAGGAATGTGTTGAATGTGGGGCCAGTCCTCTCCGGTTGATTCTTGGCATCTTTCTTTCAGCCGTGCTAAACAATATCTGATTTGAAGTTGTCTAAGAGAGGTGAGTTTGGACATCCAATTCGGCATTGATTCCACTTTTTCGCAACACCAAATAATTGTCCAAGATTAGCCAAGTTATAATTGTCCCTTGCCCAACTTGGCATTGATATCCCTCCATACTAAAGGTCTTGAGATTAGAATGTGGCTGCAACTTTTCCATCACTGATTCTTCATACTCCTTTCTTCCATTCTTAGTGAAATTAAAGAACACTTCTTTCAGATGTTCCTTGTTCACCAGGCACCCATCTTCCTTTCCACCATTTATTTTATAACCTGTCTTCATATATCGAACCATGATCACAAGAATACCTTTCAGGTTACTTAGAGCTTTTAGATCTTCCAATCCTTCAAGTAAGCTGTTCTTACTTGAACTCATGTCTCCCAACACAAACTCATTAATAGTGTGGAGCCAACTCAGCTTACACATGCCCCTTGTTCTTCCAATCCCCATTCATGCTTTCCACTCTACAAATCTCCTTTCCCACAACTTGTTGAGCAAGATCATGCATTAAATCATGTATCTTACATGACCTAATATTACCATCTTCATCTTCGCTCACATCTTGGAAGAAACATCTCCGCAACAAGATTGAGAAATATTCCTCGCCAAGATCTTCTAGGCTCTGATGATCATCCAATGGGATGTAGCCATGTGCCATCCAAAGCCTTATCAATGTATCCTTCTTCATCACATAATCTTTGGGGAAAATTGCACAGTAGCTAAAGCAACTCTTTAATGGAGATTCAAGCTTATAGTAACTAAGCTTCAATATAGACATGATGCTATTTTGGCTTTCTTTAACTTTTGCTAATCCCATCTTCTGAATTGAAAGCCACTTTTGTTTATCCTGGCCATAGAGAAGACTTCCCACCACTCTAATTGCAAGAGGGACGTTAGCACATTCCTCTACAATATCTTCTCCAATTTTGACCAAGTCTTCAGGAAGGTCTAAGAGATGTGATCCAAATGCTACTTTTCTAAATAAACACCATGAATTTTCCTTCGACAAGCCTTGCAGATTCGTAAAAAGCTTCCTTGAGTTGTTCAATAAAGCGCTGATCTTGGTCAGACAACTCTTGCTTGGACTCATCAGCATCCTTAAGCACAGCTTTGATTCTTATGACTGTGTCACGAAGTTGATCGAGTTTAGCGATGGAGCAGATTTTTTTGACCTGATCACAATCCAGCGCTGCAAGGAAAGTTTCAGCAACAGAAAGGATTGTTCCAACGTCCATTTTTGATTTGATTGCAGAAATTTGTGTGAGAAAATGGTGAAAATGGGGTGATAACAAAGACCATTCAAGTATTGTACTCCGTATATCATTAATGATCCGTACGATAATTGGTGAAATAATAAAGTCACTCACCACCCATGTTGCCTTTTCATTTTCACACTAGTGATATTACTGATCAATGGTGACAGTTTTATCAGTATTCAGTAAGTTGTAATTTCTTTCAACTTTCACTTTTAATAGGTTCATAGAATTTTAGCCTACCCAATTGATGGCCAATTAACCAGATTGGTAAATAAAAAAAATCCTTAGCGACAATTTGGTAAAAAAACTTACTCCGGCGATAATTTGGTAAAAAAAACTAACCTTAAACGACAATTTGGTAAATAAAATAATCCCAGGCGACAATTAACCCAAAAAATACAAAAATTTCCGATAAATTACTTGCGAATGCTTAATATAGTTCGTTTTTCTTGTTATTTTACCAACCCTTTTTTACGGAAATAATAATTTGAAGAAAAAAACGTTAAGTATCAATTTTCACTTAAGTTTCATACCTCTTATTAATGAATTTTTTTTAAAAAGGGGTTGGAAATAAAAAGGGATGACATGTAAATTCAAAATTTTAAATGGAAAAAATAAATTTAAGAACACAAAAACAAATTAAAATAGGATTTTTAAAGAGTTTGTCGGGAAAAAATAGATTTTTTGGTCTAAATGTCGCCGGAGTTTATTATTTTTACCAAATTGTCGCATATTGTTAGTTTTTTTTTACCAAGTTGTACGTCGCCGGAGTAAGTTTTTTTACCAAATTATCGCTACAGGTCTATTTTATTTACCAATCTGGTCAATTGGCCCCCAATTGATATATGTGAAACAATAATGAATTAATTAATGATACATATTGATTTTATAAAAATATCAATTATAACAAAATGAACATATTATACAATTGGCAAATGCTAAAAAACGCCTCGGGGACGTTAAATAAGCTAGCTTAAAATAAAAAGATTAAATAAAAATAAACAATAATTACACCGATCGACGCGTGATTTTATCATGCATTCCCAAATTAATACTTCGTACAACTTTAAGTAGTGTTTAAAATGTTTATACAAAGCCCGGGAGACGTATATTAGCGAGATCTTATACAATATAACACTAAATATAATAGTTTGTATAAGAAAATTCTAATAATAAGTGAATCTTGCAAGAAATTACTGGAAAGTATCAATTAAAAAATGACGGGAGCAAACTTTCAATGGGATTTCAAGAACATATCTTTTCCACATCTCAATTATGTCCTCACTGACCCAGCGAGCAAACTTGTTGTTTTGCCCCATCAATTATTCAAGATTTCACACCACGTTTTGTAAGCATGTTTTATGAACCACATGCAATTGTACAAGGTAGACCAACCTTACTATAAATTATTTTGGTTCTTTCTGAAATTACTCATTGAATAGATGCATTTTCTTTTGTAATTTGTATAGTTTTTGGTATACTTTTGTAGGCATGTTTTAGAACTTTCAACCTACCCACCCCCATCCTCTAACCCGAAACCCCTCTCCTGACTACCGTGATTGGCCAACCACGTTAAGCCTCAAAACCGGCCAACCTCCTCAACCCCAACCCATAAAGACGGCTAGCCAGCCCACCCAAAACCTTTGAAACCTCCCCCTCCCTTCCCCCACTTCAAATCTAACACCCTTAGGTGATATCGAGGTGGGGAAGGAGAGGGGTTGTTTTCAAGGATTGGGGAAGGAAGTGGGTTGTTTTCCAAGGTGGGGAAAGGCAGGGGAAGGGAAGGAGGGCGGTTTTCGACATGGGGTAAGGGTGGTCGGTCGTATCCGCATGGGGAGGGGAGGGAAGTTTTTCCGGTAGGGCTAAAGTTGGGGTGGTCTGATGGAAGAAGGAGAGGGGGCTAGGGTTTTCTGATATTTTTTTTTAAGAAAACAAACTTTTTGTGTACTAATCAGTAATCACTGCTTGATGAGTGTCAAGTAACCTAATATAAAAGATTATTGACTAATTTAGGATAACTAGCAGAAAACACACTCTAAAGTTAAAACTATTCTAGAATAATAAAAAGTTGGGATTATTAAAACCAAAGTTTTCTAAAACCATGATGTTTGTGATATATAGAGTATTCCTTATTATCCATATTAACTTGGACATGGTTTATAAAATAATACCGAATATATGTTGAAGATTTAATATTATCTTTCTTCAAAAAAAAAAAAAAAAAAAAAAAAAAAAAAAAAAAAAAAAAAAACTAAAATATTATTAACTTGGACATGATGATTTATAAAATATTAGGGAGTATATTTAAAAGCTTTAATTTGATATGATCTTTCTTCAAAAAAAACATATCATATTTTCTAGTATGAATACCTTAAAGAAAAAGGAAAGAAAAGAAACTATATTGTTTATGTTTCTTACTCTGGTTTGATATGCATAGCCTAACCCCATGCCTAGTGGACGTAAAAAGTAAAAGTAATTCTTTAAAGAGGGAGAGACATTCATGCATATAAGAGCTTCCCATTTCCAAAACAAAGGGTTATACCCAAAAGCTAAGGCCACCAAATTGGATGAATGTTTGCTTCCAAACCCTTTGAACAAATCTAAAGCTGTTAGGGCTGAATACTACAAACACTGTTCTTTTGCGACTTCAAACTGTCAACCCAAACATTTAGGCATTCGAAATTTTAAGTTTGCATGAATGTTTAAAGCTAGGTCTATTCGGTGGTCATTGGCTCAGGGCTTGCAGCAGTTCCCCAAATATCCAACAAGGAATCTTGTGGCGCCAATTCTTCGTGCCACAGTGGAAGTTGGTCACCTGGGTAGAAATTTCTGGTCACTCCCTCTTCATTGATCTGAAACAATACAATCAGAGTTCAATTTCATTAGCATTGTGAATTTGTGATGAGATTACATGGGACACTGTACTCAACCAGCAGAAAATGAATGCAAGAGAGAGGAAAATAGGAAAGAGGTCTTACAATGACAGTTCGAACGACACCACCACTGGCACCATCTCGGGCAATGGCAAGGGAGACTGCTTTCTTCACTAGATCCTGAAATGATTGACAGAATTTATTAAGAAATAGCAAAATAGTTGGCTCTTCATAGTACAGCATATGCTAGCTACATCTCGGATTTAAAGGGGAAAGAACAGGGGAAATCATTTGATATGATGCAATTGATCAGTTTTTAACAAACTATTAAATAAGACAGTTTAATCGTCATAACAACCTTGTAGGTGTGTTGTCCAAGGGGAGAGAAATTGGGATAGAGTCACATGATTACCATGATTCACGAAAGTGGTCTTATGATGGTAAGACGACACAAATGTTTCTTTCCGTTTTTAGACTATATTAAGAATGAAAATATTGACAATTTCCAAGGAATAGATGAAGTATGCACATATACAACCAAAGCAATGAGATGCAAAATGGAGTTGGAATGAAGTAAGCAAAGCATTCTTACTCTCTTAGCCTTCTTGTTTAAACTTACATTGACTTATTCCAGACACTCAACTAAGGGTCTGTTTGTTTCATCTTATTTAAACTTACATTCACTTATTCTAGACAAAATAAGTTGAGATAAGTGCAACAAATATTATACCGGTACATATATAAGTTCTGATAAAATAATTTATTTATTTTTATCTCACAAAATAATTTCAGATAAGTTAAAATAACTTAAGACAAAATAGGCAGAAACAAACAGAGCATAAATTATCATCCAAGTATTATTCAAAGAACAGCACTACCAAGTACCAAGTATATCCAGATCAGTAAAAGGCCAAGCTCTAACTTGTTTCCTCAATGCAGGTAACACAGATATGAATGTAGCACAACAATTCAAAGTACCTCAGCTTCCTCCTTGGTCATTCCATCTTTCCATGCTTGATCAAGGAATCCATACAAATACGAGGAGCCAGATCCTGTAAGAGAATGCTTTAGCAAGTTAAGCATATGCATGACTATAGGGCAGCATAAAACTTATAAGAACATGGACATGTTTGACATGTTTTAAAACCTAACTTTCTCAGAACCTTCCTTGGGAAACTCGCCACTCAATTAAGGGAAATAAACCGAAGTTACAGCAAGGATAAACCTACATTAATCACATCATCATCCATCCCTTAGTAATTCAACTATACTAAAGCCATCCAACAAACACAATTTGAATATCCAAGACTTCCAACAAATCACAATGACACATCCTTCAGCATAGCAACTTCTGCTAACTAGATCTATTACTGTTCCAGTGTTCATGAAGAAACAATTGACTCTTATACACAGAAATCAAAATCTTATTGTAATCATCTTACTAGAATGGGGATGAGAGACAGATTCATGTGACCAAAATTTTGAATTATATCATAATGATCATGGCCACAATTATACACCCACAAATTCTTACACACAAAATTTGTCAATGCAAAAAACAGTTTAAACATTAATAAAAAAGAAATCCATGAACATGAATTACTAGTCTCAGGCAGCAGCAAATCAATCATTATGACAAGTGATACACCAACAAAAGTAATAATTAAGTATAAAAAAACTGGAAAAGTGTAAGCTCTGTCAAGCATGGAAGAGTTGGCTCAAAAAAGACATACCTCCAATGGAAAAAGGCTGTTCAATGATTGTTCCACCAAGTGGAATTCCAAATATTTTACCTCCTTCATATTTGTCCCATCCTCCAACAATCATGCCTGTTTGTAGCATGTCCTGTAGAAGTTCAAAAAACATTTTGTTTATTATGGAGCAACAGAGCAAGAGCAATCTAAAAAGTTTTGATGCATGATAAGACAAATGATAAATATTATGGACAGGAAACAAAAAAGTCACAAGCAGATAAAAGGCATAGTAACATCCATTGCCCGGGTTTAAATAGAAACAATCAGAAACAATATAGAATACTATGAAATTTGCATATAATCTAAGTTAAAAAAAGAGAGAAGAGGATGATATGAAAATATCCCCTATAATTTCATAATATATGTTCTTTCATACTTTACTGAAGATAAAGCAAAGAGCCTAGATACATAGTATGATAAACCTATTAGAGAAGAAGTTTCCTTTTCAGTTATGCACTTTATCCTTTTCCTTTCATAGGGTTTTTAAGAGATTTACACAAGAATAAAACTAGATAGAAAATAAAAAATTAAAACAAGGTGTACTTTCTGGTTATTGTAGCCAGCAGCTCAGGAATAAAAACCTACTTTCATCCGAATTAGAACCACCAATCCAGCATTTGGTAATATCTTCATGAATTTCTTATGTATACCGATATCCAATTTTAGTTGGTTAACGTTATAATTTATACATCACCAGCTGAAAATCCAAGTAATAGAAAAAATAAATTCCCTCTAAACTCCCCAATCGAGATCTGCCTTAACACACACACACACACATTAATTATCAGGTGAAAGAGAAAAGGGGGGGAAAGGAAAATGCATTCCAATATCATGCTCAAGGGAACTCAAAGTGTACAGTTTACACAAGGTTATCAGTCTTGTCACTACATAGACAAGATTGGCAGAGAAGCTCGATTTGATGACTCAAATAAAATTCAAAAAAGGTAGACTAAGAGTTGAAATGACCAGTCAGAGTATACTCAATACAAAGTATGACAATGCGAATAGGACACATGCAAATCATACAAACTATAAAATAAAAGAAACCTTATTTCCATATGATAATAGTCTGACAAGATTAGCAGCAACTTTGACAGTAGCAGGCTGTCCCAACTGTATCCTGTAATAGAGAATTTTAAGAAACATAAGATAAAAAGAAAGAAAGGAAAAGATGGGTGAAAGGACTCACATTAAATATTAATATTATGTTAAATCTGTGACAGTGTGACACCCACTTAATTTCATTATTACTTATCCATTAAGATAAACAATTTCGTTATTACTCTAATGGAAGTTCTAATCTACATCATGCAACAAGAGTTTTAATTACCCTTGATCCCCATCAAACAAAACGAGAAAAATTATATAGGAATTTAGGAAGATTAGGAGACATAACAGGAAAGTAGCAGACGCTCTTTATTGGCGGATTAATTGTTGCGTGAGTTGGAATTTGGTGAACCAAAGATACTACTCTTAAGGGCTTTAGGATACTATAATTATTGTTCATGTTATTTCCTTTCGTATTCCAGTTGAGCTAACAAAGCCAAAATTAACAATATTTAAGCAATGGATTATAAGAAGATCAAGAAAAATGCCTCTATAGATTAAAGGTAAGGGTGCATACATCAGATTTCCATCACCCCCACCCCACAAAAGTGGGAGCCTCACTTGAAAAACTAGGGATTATTTTACTATACAACAGAAAAATTGAAGCCTTAATCCCACAGGGTGATTATTTTATTTGCACATTACAGAGAGTATCAAATATGTGGCTCACTCTTCTGCAGTGCATAATATGGCCTTCATGTTTAGGTCCATGTGTCGAAAGACTCAAAAGTCAAAACCACGTAATCATTTGTTGTTGGGGGGGGGGGGGGTCTAAAACTTTCCTCAATAAGATGAGGTTATTTAGCTCAACTCTTCAATATCTCACCAATATCACTTGTATGAAACCAGTCATCACAAATAAAAGGTACCCTTATAGCACGAGAATGATTAACAGCACAGCACCGTAGGAATTTAATTTGATTCATAAAATAGATCCTTCCCTAAGCTAAAAACCTATGTTTAAAAATTTTAAAGCATTGCTTGCAATGATTGACAACAGTTGGAGTCACGGCAATTCTAAAATTCAGAATTGCAGATACTCAATTAGCAATGGGAAACGAGCAAGAGCCTTTGCATAAACATGATATATTTGCATAAAATGATATCTCCCGTTACAGAAGTGTCAGGAGCCTTGGGCATAGGCAGAAAAAGGAAACTGAAAGATCACTCGTCAAAAGCAAGAGAGATAATAGCACTTTCACTATGACAATAGGGAATGCAAATACTCCACTTCTAAAAGCATCCCACAAGTATAATATATTAACACCATCCACAAAGCTTAAAAATTATATTATTGGCATAATATGCTAGCCAATAGAAAAGGAAACCATTGATGAAGTTCAAAAATTCCTAATTACCAAGACCTCAATTACCACAAACAATAGCATAAAGCTAAAAGTTGAATTAGTAGCCTTACGTGTGCTGATGAAGAAAATATCTTACATAATCAGATACAATCTGGGAGTCTGCAGCCTGCAAATTGCCCATACTTACATCAGTGAATTAACACGTCAGCAACATCAATGCATCTTCTATCTACACTCATTGCTTTGGGATACATAATAGTAATACTAGACACTAGCTACAATTCATACAAACCAAGGAATAGCTAAGTTTGGAATTAAACACATATATTAGCACATAGTGAATGACATCCCCTTATTTTCTTTTCATATTTTTTTATAATTTATTACGGAACAGAGAAAATAACACAGTTCAAGTTCTCTACACATCAGGAGTACAAAAGCATTTAAAAGTTCATTCAGCTATAACTGAATAACCAACACACTCTCCAAAAGCTAAAACTCCAAGAGACTACACAGAAGGAAAACAATTCTCTGGTATCGCTGCTTATCTGTGACTGTGAGTACTAAAACATTCTTACTCCTTGGCTCCGTCATAGTTTAATAAAATACCTTCTAAGCGGAAACAGAAAAGAGAACTACTGCAGTAGTGCAATGCTAAAGCAGAAAGATGACACCATATAAAATCTACACCATAAACTATTATAACATATATTCACTCATTCTTTGAAGGGCTTAAAACTAAGCTTATACTCCAAAACAGGTTTCGAACACATACTTTTGGAACATCCACATTCCTTTTACTCACATGATATACGAAAATAAACTGTATTGGACATCCAAAACATGGAAGGAGAGGCCCCAACACCCTTACACCTTAATTACCCCTATATTTTTAAAACTAAACTGTATTGGATATCCAAAACTCATTTTGAACCAGCACCCACCAATATGAAAGCACCACCATTACACAAATGATATACTCCAAGAAATGACATCTGAGAAAATGTTCACAGTAGCCCCAAGAACACTACCTTTACCCTGCAGTCACTTACCCACCCCAGTCTAAACAATCAATAAATCAATCAAAGCCTTAATCCCATAAGTGGAGTTGGCTACATGAACCAAAAGTGATTATTCTACAGTCATCCACAAAAATCTTCCTCCCCACCCCCAGTCTAAACAAAATAAGAAAAATTGAACATCTTGATTAAGACACAAAAGTCTTTCTAACAAAAAAATCACACCCTCCACCATGTTTACATTACCATAGGAAATATCAGACAGCTAGCTGGCATAATAAAAAATAAACTGACTAAACATCCACAAAGTTAATACTCATCTTACTAATAGTCAACAACATTTCAACATTCACAAGATGATTTTGGAGACCATAACTACGCGTTTGGTATGAAGAAGCGGGAGGGAAAAAAAGAGTTACAATCTCAAATTTTGCCTGATCCGCCTTTCTACCAGCAATATAATATACAGGGAGTTTGAACGGCATAGTCAATTACTCAATAGTCATAAAACTGAAACAAAAGTTCAGTATCCACAAAAGCCAATACAAGAAAGCCACACAGCTTAAACAAACCTACCATACATACTCGAATATCAAACCATTTCCATTTAAAAGTAAGCGTATGATGTAATCTAAAATCATCCCACAAGTAAACAGCACATCCAATATTCCTGTTACCATGTACAGAACAATAAGCAACATACCCAAGAGCTTATAAGTCTTAACAAAAATCACATCGGATAAACAACAGTGCCACAAAACTTTCCCAGTAAATTCAGTCAATTGACGAACATTTATCCACTAGAACCCTAGAAATGTCCTCCAAATGTAAGCATTGCAAAGAATACAACTCCGATGTAGGGAAAAAGCATATGATACATTAAACAGAAAATATAAACAAGCTAATATTATATACAAGAATCAAAATTTAAACAAAAAGTTTAATTAAAATGGCATTACCGATCCAGAACGACAAACATAAACATTATCAGTAAGTTGAGTGATCTTGTCCGATGCACGATTCGCAACATAAACACCTGCAAAATACAGCAGAAAAAATCAAGCTCATAATTGATTTCGATAAAACCCTAGAATCAATAACCTCAAATTTTGTTACAACCCCAAATTCAAAATCAAATAAAACCCAATTAAATTGATGCAAAATGAAGATTTGGGCAAGTGATAAATCGTGAAAATAATCGCCGGAAACGTAGTAATTACCAGTGCTAGTACGAGAATCGGCGCCGAGAATAACACCGTCTTTGTAAGTGACACCAATAATGGTGGTTCCCATGGAATGAGGGGAGTTGAGACCGAGATCCTCCATTTTTGTTTAAGGTTGAAGAGGAGAGAAAAACAAAGATTGATTAGCAGTGAAATTTGCGAATTGTGAAGGGGGGTAGTGAGAAAGGAGGAGAGTACAGATAAAGATTGCAGAGAACACTGACTTATTGAGCAAGGCACAAACGTATGAAAAAGCAAATGTGAGTACTTTTTAACTTTACTTTTTTATTTCTTGGATTAGCAGTTAATTTGATTTTATATACTCCATAATAACTAACTAGGGGTGAGCAAAAATTCCGGGTATCCGAAATTGGATTCGGAACCGGTTAGGAACCAGCGGGTCCAGAATCGGAATTGGACCCGGTGGTTCCGATTCTGGGTAATAAATTAAGGACCCGATTATAACTAATTTCAATTCCAATTCTCAACTTTTTGGAACCGGAACCGGTTGGGTACCTGGTTATCTAATACTCCCTCCGTTTTTAATACTTGCTCCATTTCTCCATGCGCGGAGTTTTAGGAGAAATTGGAGATTGTAATAAAATATAGAGGTAGTGGGGTAGTTGAGAAAATAAAAAATTGTAAAAAGCAAAAGTAGTGGAAGAATGGGAGGAGAGAGAGTATTATGTTGGGTTCACTAAGTGTGAGAAATGAATTAAATATTATAAAAACTTTCCAATTAAAAACAGTCATAAAAGGAAAGTGGAGCAAGTATTTAAAAAAGGAGGGAGTATATGCTAAAATAAATAAATTTTAAATAATAAAAATATGTTGAATGTATTTAATTTGTAAATTAAAAATGTATTATTAATACATAACATAAATACAAATAGCTTAATGCATATATAAATATAAGTATTAAACGCTAAAAATGAACCTAACTAAAATAAGAATTATAATTTGTATTATATTTTAACAATTACATACATAAGTAGGTATCGGGTGGTTTCAATACCAATTCCTAAATTTTAGGACCCGGTTGAACCAATTCCAATTCCGGATTCGAATTTTAGGACCCGATTCCAACCAATTCCAAGTCCGGGTCAATTATTATTAGTATTATGTGCACCATGGTGCACCTAAAAATATGGATTGATCCATCCTATTCGGAATTATCTTTGGAAAGTTGGTTATTTCGGAAATTGGTTCTTTTGACAACTTATACTTGAATTTCTATTCAAGAATGGTTTATGGTTTGGATAAATTATGATATATTAAAGTTAAATCTCTTCGAAAGCATGTTTAATTAAGTAAATTGATCTTACATGTCTAGCATTTGTATGTACTTAGCATTTTGGCTAATACATATTTGTTTTGTTTTGGCTTAGCCCTAGTTATTATTTTGATAAGTAGATAGGTGATGGCGATCAGACAACGTGAACTATATGCTGCATTGAGAATGATGGGCGGTGATCACCTAGTATAATTTAGTAAACATAGTATTAGTGGTGTAGCTACTTTGAAAGTGTAACAAACTATTATTATTACTAATATTATTAATGAAAGACAAGTACTATTTTCCGTTGCAAAACTTTGTTAAGCCTTGCGTAATCACGTGGCGGTAATACTCCCAAGTTACTCCCTAAAGTTGGATTATTATTGTTAATATTAGAGAGTAATTTCGAGGTGTTACCACTTGAGCTATACCTCCCTCTCAATGTATATATATATATATATATATATATATATATATATATATATATATTATATATATATATATATATATATATATATATTATTGGTTTAAATAAGAGTATTATATTCAATATGATTGTATATTGTTGTCAAATATGATCGTAAATTATTTAGGTAAATTTCATTTGTTGAACCATGAAATATATTCCTAAGATTTTATAGGAAATAATATACTATTAAATTTTCTTCATTTAGGATTACGATAATGAGCGGGAAAAATTTCAATGAGATAGCAACATGTCTCAAGTTTGCTTCTACTTCCATCTGTTATATTATGGATATAGATTTAATCAATCCAAAAAGATACATCAAAGTCAAAATTAGAGCTGTACATGTAATGTACTCCGTAAAAGTCTAATTGCTCGTTTTTTAAAAAAACAATACACTTATAAAGATTGAACAAAATACACTACAAAATACGAAATTTGTGTTATAGCTCGGACAATATATTAAGCTCCCAAATTTTTATTAATAAAAAAATTTTAAAACAAACAAAAAAATCAGTGACACATAATAATAGGCACCCATATTTTACATTTTTTAATTAAAAATTCTTTGTAACATACTCCTTGAAACATGTCACGAGTAGCTAATTTAAAAAACTGTTGTCTTCTTAATTCCTCCCATTAAAGGCTCTCTTCTCCAGTCTTCTCCCCTCCACCTCATTTACTTCTTCTACTCAGTTCACTCTCTCCTCCTTTATCAAATTAAAAAATCAACTCCGACCTCCATTTTAATAAAACCCCAATTATCCAGGTTATTTGTATCTTCATACTCTGCTACTTACTCAATAACCCCATTCAATCTTCCTTTTTGCATTTCAAGTGAACAAATCTATAAAACATCCTAAAATAATGACATCGGCTAAATACTCTGAGCATCAAAGTGTCACTACAAAGCTTCTCCATTTATCTTCCCCATATCCTTCCCCTAAAATCCTCAATATTTCAGTACGAGATGACGATGCTACTAACTCTTCCGGTGACGAAGATGACAGACCCACTAGTCGAACCCGAGTTGTAAAGCACATTTTTGAGATCCGATTTCAAATAACCCGGACTGAAATCCCAACCCAGCCGGCGTTCCAAGTGCAAGATTACCCGCAACCCCAGACAAGAATAATGAGGCAATATGGTAAGCGGGTTCAGAACGAGAATACCCGGAAATACAGAGGATTCCGGCAACGTCCTTGGGGGAAATACGTAGCGGAGATTCGATATCCGGAGAAACGTTCAGCGGTTTGGCTCGGAACATTTGATACAGGCATACAACCGAAGAAGCTGCCATGATTTACGACAAAGCAGCTCTCCTAATACGTGGGCCCCACGCTCAGACCAACTTTTACCTACCAACGGTGCCGGTAAACGGCGTGCCGTCACTTTCTGGGGAGATTGAGAAGAAGGATGAGGTGGCACCGAGGCTGTGTTCGACGTCCTCGGTTCTACTATGTCATCAAGGAGGAGATGACGTGGAGGAGATAAAAAATATAAACATGGAAGATATTGGATGTGGGCCATAGCAAGTAGTAGTACTCCCACCCAAAATAACACTAGCAGTATTTTGTTGGTGACCGGAAACCGAAAGATCATGTTTTGAGTTTACCAACGCAGGAGTTGGAAATATCATGGTTTTTTAATTAATGGATTGTTTAGTTACGATGACGCGCCTAAAACCATACTTCTGATTATACGTCGTCTGAATATGGTCGTCTCAAGAATAAAACGGCGATTTTGATTTGGAGGGTCTAGATTATCCACTCTCAACCAATTGTGAAGTTGATGATTATCTATTGTGACTTTGTGAGTCTGCAAGCTACTCGAAGATTAATCAACGATTTTTGGGGCCTGATTTTCACCTATTATTTAAATTACTGTAAGTAATTGTAAGGGGAATTTGTTCAAATAAATCTCCCCATAGCTAATGTTAGCGGGTAATTAAGAAATTGTTTAATGTAATTATCTTAATTATCGAAGTATTTGTTTTTATTATTTTTAGTACTGATAGGCTAGTAGTATATTGGTGAAGGTTTTAATTTGTTATTAATGATCACCACCCTATCCTCTTAGCTTTTTTAAGTGTTCTTCAAGTTAAGCTAGTAGTACTTACTGTTTGTTCAAAACCTTTATATGCTTAATTAAGTGGTGAATATATTATCGAATTTGTGTTTGTACTTACGAAGACATTTTTATTTTTTTGGTGTTCATTTCTACATGTAAGTTGATGGAAAAATAAAAATCATGTTGTATAGCTTAATTTAGGTCTGTTCAGTATAGTTCAATTTAGGTCTGTTCAGTTCAATTCAGAATACATAAGTGCAGTTATGTTTAGTTCATTTTGGTCAGGTTCCCCTTAGTTAAGCTCCTAATTTCCTTCTCTTATGAAATATTCATTACAGTTCGGTTCATTTCAGTTCGTGTCAGTTAAGTTCATTATAGTTTAGTTCTGTTCAGTTCGGTTATGTTCAGCTAAGTTTAGCCAATGAGAAGATGCACTAAATGGTGTGATAAAAAGCTAACTACTGTACTTAAACGTTGAAAATCAATCTAGCTCAATACCGTTTATTTCAGCTTAATTAAGTACAATTCAGTTCAGTTCAGTTTAGTGCACTCCAATACAGTTCAATCCAATTCGGTTTATTTTCCTTTATGTTGCCAAGTTTAATTTCGCTGTTAGTATAATGTAATTGATTGGGATAATCCCTATTTTTATTTTTCAACATTACCATATTAATGACTTTTATATTACCAGATTTTTAGGTCATAAGCACTCATGTATCGCTTTGTGTTAATTTTTTATATTATCAATTACACAAACTCCGTAACTAGTTTATTCTTGCTATTTGTAGTTCCTAAAATTATAAGAATTACGAATAACGTTTTTTACTCAATTATCTAGTAAATTATTCGGATGAATGTCAACGTTGATACCAAATTAGGTTTCACCATTAATGAATACATATTGATACAAAAAATAACAGATATTCATTATATAAATAATAAAAATTAGTTGTTTACTAGTTAAATTCCTCAGAATGTCGTTACAGTGAACATCTAGCAACCTTGAATTTTTAATATTCTTTAACAACAAAAAAATAATAAGGTCTTCAAAAATTTATTTACATATATATACACTTTTATTTTATATATATATATACATACATACATATATATATACATACATACATACATACATACATACATACATACATACATACATACATACATACATACATATATATATATATATATATATATATATATATATATATATATATATATATATATATATATATATATATATATATATATATATATATATACGGGGAGGTTCCGCTAAAAACAGAGCTTATGGTGAAAACTAAAAACAAGCAATCTTAGCCATTCATTACTAGCACAAAAGATCAGACGGTTCTAAAGCCCTAAGATCATTCCAACCTTACATATAATCAATTCAACCGTTTTAAAGGTCTTTTTGTTTTTTTTTTTTTTTTTGACAAAATACAACTTTTTAAAGGTCACTACATGCTAAAATAAGGTAACTTTATCTAATTGACGATATTTACATAGAGTCACTATATATAAAAATAACATAACTATATACAAAAATAGGGTAGCTATATCAATTTTTACAATATTTACATTAAGGTCACTATATACAAAAATAGGGTAACTATTTCAATTTTGACCATATTTACATAGAGGTCACTATATGCAAAAATAGGGTAACTATAACAATTTTTACAACATTTACATTAAGGTCACTATATACAAAATTAAAGTAACTATATCGACTGAGTTTTTGACACCATTTACATAAAGGTCACTATATACAAAAATAAAGGTCACTATATATAAAAATAAGGTGACTGAAACAAAATTTACAACATTTCCATAATTCTAAGGTCATTATATTGAAAATAGGTAACTATATATTAACTTCGGGTAATTATATCAATTTGACACCATTTACCCAGAGGTCAATAAATATAAAAATAAGTATTAAAAAAGTCTATGTAGGATTCGAACCTACATCCCGTGATTACACGGTGCTCGACCAATTGAGCTAATAGGCTTTCAACATGCCAAAACAGCCAATAAAAGCATACCAACATCATACAGACTGAAGCAAAACAAGCTTGACAAGATCAACGTTTCAAGAACTTTTATAACATAAGTTAACAAAGCTTTCAATGCTAATCTGCTACTAAGCCTCGTATAACCTGAGCAACTTATTTTATAAGACACCGTTCTAGCTTTCAAGACCCAAATAATCTCATTTCTTTATAAATGCTACTTGTCTTGCACATGGTTTAGCGTTTTAGGTAAAATTTTGCTATATATTTTCACTTCCATTACAGTTTAAATTGGTTATACTATATTAATTTTGCCAATCAATTCTTTGCTACACAATATACTATTTCTCTATCTCCTCAATAATATTCCTTCCATTTTTCTAGGTTGTATTACCAACAGTTTTCAAGTTCCCCAAAAAACTATGCTTCACGAATTCAGATTATATCTGATCGTTACTCCAACAGTACAAAGGAGGTACCTGGTGATTTAAAATCAGATTTTTCAATATTACTCCAACGATACTCCTCCTTATGTCTGCTTTCCAGTTCCAGCACCAATTGATGAGAAATAAGCATTGAGAAACCCTAGCCCTTGCTCACTGCTGCGTGGCGCGATTCCGCCCGATTGATTAGCAATTCTAGCTCCATATCCCTCACAACCAAAGGTCTACATACACATCAATCAAAAAATCAAATTCAAATTGATTGAAACAACAAAATCATTCTTACGAATTTCTAGGTTAAAATCAATCATTTTAATCATTGAAACTGAAATTTTTCATTGATTTTGAATTGAATTTGCTTGATGATTTCAGTGATTTATAATGAATTGTAAACTGATTTATACAGATTAAAATCGAATTATAACAGTAAATTGGCGAAATATACAGAAATTTGAAGAAATTAAGGATGAAACTTACAGCATTGAAGAGAGAAGAGCGAGAAGATCTGGAGATAGAACGTCCGATTCGAGAAAGCATCATCTTGACGATAACGAAGAGATGATCTGAAGATGAATGCAGAGAAATTTTAGAGAGAAGATGCGTGAATGAGAAAGAAGTAAGGGAGTGTATGTCTAATACACGAAATTAATCTCCTCCGTCAGATTAGAATTAATGGTCTAGATTGCTTGTTTTTAGTTTTCAGCCTTAGACTTGTTTTTACATGATCCATTCCCTATATATATATATATATATATATATATATATATATATATATATATATATATATATATATATATATATATATATTGAAATTAGTACTATCATATCATATCCTTGATTATGACAAGTAGATTGAGACATAATTTTACAATGAGAATGATGAATTTTGGATAGAAGGAAAGAGTTCCTAAGAGACTTGTTGACTCACTAAATGTCAATATTGAGGGATTGATGACTATGTGTGTCATTTGTTAATTGGTAAATAGAGGGTAAATATTAATTTGATATTGTGTCGTTGGATCACTTAATCCCTTAGTTTCCTATAAATTTATCATATTTTCTATTTTTCTTTTATTTTATAATAAGAGTTGGTTGCTCTTCGTCCTTTCTCTTTCAAGTTTGCCAAAAAAAAAATTATTAATATATATATATATATATATATATATATATATATATATATATATATATATACAAAAGATAATCGAACACCAAACCAAACCATATAAAACATAATACACCTTTGAAACATCTGATTTTGTATATCAGATTTCATATGAAATTTTGCATAATTTGACACATAAAAATTGAATACACATCAAATACTAACTAATAGAGTAGATTATCATTTAAAAAGACAGCCTAGATATTACATATCCCCTTATTATATTCATCAACTTATACAATTACTCAAAGCATATAGCTGCCCTTCATTCACTCGAACGGCTCTTCGGGAAACACGAAGCATTTTAGCTTCATGGCCAACTTCCAGAAAAAACTAACCTTTTTTTTTCCACTTCTTCCTTTTAAGATGACCCTCTGTCTCTTGTTCAACGTCTACCAACCTCACCGCTTCCTTTTCGGCCTTGGAATTACGGCTTGAAATCCTTTCCTCAAGGTAGTCTTCTGGCCATATATACTCCATGAGAGTAGCACTAGTTTCCCCTACTTCGTACCCACACCTTGAGTTATTTGGCGTAACTATCATCTCCCTCAAACCGGGGTGAGTAAAAACGGTAGGAGACAAAACTGGAAAAGTGAAGCTTGGCTCTCTACCTATGAGATTGGGGGAAATTTCATCTACATTAGGCTCTGTTGTTTTAGTAAAAGCTTGCTCCATTTTGTTCCTTCTTCGATAAGATAAATAGAAAAGATGTTAATGCGTGAGGGAATTGGTAGGTAAGATCGAGTACATTTTTTTCTATAAAAAATTCAATTTAAGCAAAGAATATTAATGGAGGAATTGGTTTTTATGAAAATGCTTTTCTCTACTCCTAATAAGGAGAACCGCATGCTCCTTAATATAGCACAAGTCAACTATTTACGTGGGACCAGCATAAAATTATTATGCCATTTTACATGTATACATGTATTATATTGATCTATTAGTTTGGATGACTATATTTCAAGGGAACGTAGCAACTTTTTAGACTACTATATATGGTTCATATATTTTCAAATGTAATTCACTTTAATACTATTTACGTGGGGGCAACATAAAATTATTATGCCATTTTTCATGTATACATGTATCATATTAATCTATTAGTTTGGATGGCTATATTTCAAGGGAACTTAGCAACTTTTTAAACTACTATGGTTCATATATTTTCAAATGTAATTCACTTTAATACTATTTACGTGGGGCCAACATAAAATTATTATGCCATTTTTCATGTATTCATGTGTTATATTGATCTATTAGTTTGGATGACTATATTTCAAGGGAATGTAGCAACTTTTTAGACTACTATGGTTCATATATTTTCAAATGTAATTCACTTTAATACTAATTAATATTTTGAATATATTATTCTGAACTCTAAGCTAATGTCTGGAAGCGCATCAGTTACTTACTTTATTTAGCATTACAATATATGTGTTAGTTTTCTTTGTTGATAACTAAATTGATACGGAGGACCTAATAAAATACATTTAGACATTTTTCTTGATTTATTACCTTTGTATTTGCTTATTCCATTTTCTTCGAGGAAATATAAAAATTATTCCTATTCAACTTACTAATATGTGACCTAACTTAATAAAGACATTCACTATAACATTGATTGAAGGATATCAATATATAATCCGAAAATGGATATAAGATGTTATAAGATATGTACTTAGCTAATGATTAGGGTTCATGCATGACACTATAAAAATCCAAATATAAGTGACGAGAGGAAAATGTATGTCGTTATCTACTCTTCCCTCAATCAAACTAAATTTATAAACACTTAACAAACTAAATATGAGTATAGAGGCAAGTCAAGGGTCGAACCCAAAGGAACGGTAATGTTCAAGCACTTTCAATTATGCGCCTAAGCTAGGTCGAAGACGAAGGTAAGAGAGAATACTAACAACTAACAAAATAAGTAACCAAGGAAATAAAACACTAGGAACGGGGATCAACAAGTAATCATGTCAATTGCAACAACTTGGGAAGAGCATGTCAATCAAAGGTTGTGAGGACTAATGACAAGAGCAATCAATAGGAATCAAAGAGCTATCTCCTAATTGTTAAGGTAGGGTTCACTATGAATAACAAACTAAGAGAATCACAATCAAAACCAATTGATAATTGCAATTCCTAAATCAATTGTTCATGTCATTAGCAATTACAATGCAAAAATCTAGCATAATTCTCAAGGACAAATTGAATTACACACATGCAAATCTTCACTAATCACTTTAATCTCAACAATCAATCAACACAATTCCCAAATTAATCACAATTAATCAATCATACGAGTTTCACCCAATTCCTAGCCAAACAACTATTCAAGAATCATCATCTATCAACTAACAACTATGGAAATCAAGAATCAACAAAATACCAAGAACAATTACACTAATCAAGCATCAAACATCAAAATTAAACCAAACAAACAAGAAATTAAACAAAGAAATTGAATGAGATAGAGTTTAGAAATGCTCATTGATAATTAAGAAAATCTCCAACACAATTGTCACACTTGCATCTTCAATCTCTCAATCACCATTGAAATTCCTCACTTTCTCTCACTAAAACTACTCCTAATCTAGCCTAATCTAGAGAGAGAAGCTCTCAACCTAAGAGAGAGAAAACTATTCTAATTCAGAAAAATAGAATAATAGTTGGTTCTAATTATCCCCAAAAATGGGTATTTAAACTAAGCTAAGAAAAATAATAAAAGAAAGAAAATAAAATAAATAAACTAAGAAAAGGAAAATAGAAATTAAGAAAGGAAAAATCAGTTAAGAAAAGAAATAAGAAAAAGAGAAATAAAATAACTCTTGAAAGCAATCCACCTTGGAAATTTTCCAACGCTATGTGACAATCCTCTTAGGAAAATATTGCCACAATTGACAATCCGCGTCTTGGAACATTTGCAAAAAAGAGTCGACCGACAATCCACTTCGGGAAAATTTTCCACTTACTGAAATGAATGACAATCCACGTTGAGGAACTTTTGCCGATATTTATGATGAATAGAAATCTACAACAATCTTTTGGGAAATTTTGCTATAGGGAACTGGGTGTATGACAATCCAATTTCGGAAAACTTGCCAGCGATGACAATTCGAACTTGGAAAAAATTGCCAAACAAAGAAGGAGCACGACAATCCACGCTTTGAAACTTTGCCAGAGATGACAATCCAATCTTGGAAAAATTGTCGTTGAAGAAGATGCACGAAAATCCATTTTTGGAAATATTGTCAGTTGGGGATGACAATCCAATTTTTGGAAAACTTTGTCGTTTAATAAGAATGCGCGACAATCCATATTTGGAAATGTTGTTGTTTAAGTGCTTGCTTTTGAACCGATTGTAATGAGCCAGTGTTTTAGGCGCTTAAGCTAAGTGAGACGACTTTTTGTCAGGTCAATCACTTACTACGATTGTAATCGAGCCGACTACTAGTCATGTCAAATTGCTTATAGGGGCTAACTGGCGTACCAAGGAACCCGAAATTGCTGCATGAGGTCGAAATCACCTTTCTGGGTGGCTTCGAGCTCTGTCGTTGCTGAGATATCTCTGGCGCCAAGAATTGGAGTAGGGTCTTCCCTATTCTGCTGCACCTGTATTTATTTTTGACTATAGAACTTTGCCAATTTCTTTAATTATCTTAGGGTTGACCTAAGGCTTAATGTTGCTTGACTCATCGACTTGACACGACTCAAGGTATAAACTTGACTCGCTGATTGACTCGAGGTTGACTCGACTCGAAGTGAAATGACACGTGTGACTCATGACTCGTGTGTGCATTGTAATGTGATCGTGCGACTCGAAAATGCAAAAAAAAACAAAAAATTTCCGTCATTTTTGTGGAGGTTACCGACTTTATCCCGAAAAAGAAAGACGCGGAAAAGAAAGAAGCAAAGTTTTGAAGATGCATGTTGAATGAGCTTAGTCAAATGTCATTTGATACTATCTCTCAAGGTGCAAGGATTAATCCATCCTAGGCTATCTCAACTGTTGACTCAATGACGAAAGCATTTAGGTAACTTAGGCACGGAGACTAAGAACTTCATACTTTTATGTAATGACAATTATGATTGATGAGTGATGTTGATATGACAAAGCATGCTTCAACGTTGTGATTTCATGACAAAGGGTTCCTAGGGGAAGTATTTGGTCATGTATCTGTGCGGTGTGTGAAAGTGACACTAAAGCTAGGCCGCAAGAGCTAAGTGTGTGGAAATATATTATTTGTTAAAAGAGTCAACTGGTGGTGACTCTTAGGCTAGGTAAGCTAATGATGTAGGGATCAAGCCCCCAAGTCTAACTCTAAGTAAATAGGGATGAGCGTAGGATATCCTTTAATATGATCATGGTGCAAGTGTGTAAATGTGAATATGAATGCATGTTTATTACGGCCGCACCTCGATGTGAAGTTGCCTACGTATCCGTTAGGAATCAGGCCGAACGTAGTTCTAGCCGAACCTCGCACAAGTTTGTATACCTCGAAAAGGTCTTTTAAGGGTTGTAACGTGGTTAGGCTAAAGGTTATAGAAAAAAGGGATAAAGGCTCAAGACCCTAGATAAGCCCCCAAGGAGTGCAACCTTGCTTTTGAATATTTGTATTTTCATGCTTGAGGTTTTCTACTCTCTTTTTTTAGCTCTTTCTTTTGCTTTAGCATTTATTTCATTTTTATAAGTGTGAGCAATCTCGATCATGCGGTCTATTACTCACTTGGCATTCATGTTTCTCAGGCACGGTACCGAGCACTCGATAAGAGACGCAATCTGAGACGTGTTCTTATCAAAGATACTTTCATATCAAAGACATTGGAACACTTGCCCTTTTGTACACTTTTATTTATATTTGCTTTCTCTTATTTTAATTATTTTGAATTCACTCAAGATTAGAATTGCATAAGTTACACACCATCCCATCCCAAGGTTAGGTAAATGTAGGTTGAAAAAAAGGTCTATCGTTAGACGAGGCTCAAAGTGGTTTATGAAGAAAGGATTTGTAAATTAGAAAGGCGAAAAGAGATATGATGTGGCTACAAGGGGTGCCTCAAATCATTGGTATACCTTGTTCTTATCTCGACATGGAATTTTTTTTTATTTTTTTTTTAACAATGCAATGTGATGATCATATGCAAGGAAATAAAAGCTCATTTTTATTAAAAGAAAATAAATAAAGAATCTACAAAAATTAATCTAAGGGAAAAGAAAGGTGCCTATGCTAGACTTATTGGGGAAAGGAAAAAATGAAAAAGAAATAGAAAAAAGGTCATGAAATCTTGTCATTGCAGCTCGCCTCTTGTCTTGTGTTTTTCGCTTCATCATCACTCGGTCTTCTCGCTAGCTAGAGGCAATGGGATCTTATTTGCTTCTATGAGATCTTGAATGAGGTTTTGAAACCTGTAGCATTCATCAGTGGTATGACCGTTTCCTCGATGGTACTTGCAATAGGAATTTGGATTCCATCTTGAAGATCAATTTTCTGGTGTTGGATCCTCGGTAGGGCCAATAGGTTTGATTAATCCTCGATCATAGAGACGATCGAAAGCAGCATCGTAGGTCATTCCAATGGGTGTGAACTCTCGACTGGGTTTCCTTTAAGATCTTTGATTGTCTATGGCTAAGACATCATTATGGTCAAAGGTACTAACATTATTACTAGAGTGGGCGTTTTCGGAAGAAGAAGGATAGTCGCTCTTCTTTCCTTTCCAGCCACCATGGTTACTATTGTTAGTAGCTTTTTGCTTTGCGAGTTCGTCTTCGATTTCAATTCCAATGTCATAAACGGCCTTGAAAGTATTCAAGTTGTGTTGATATTTTAAATGCTTCGAATACTTCTCTTGAAGATTCTTAATAAACATCCTCACAGACTCCTTTTCGGTGGGGATCTCAATCATCTTAGCGGAAGTTTCCCTCCACTTATTAAAGAAAGAAGTAAAGCCTTCATTCTCTTTTTGTCTTAGCATCTCAAGTTGTCTATGGTCGGTTTCAACTTGGATATTGCACTTGTACCTATCAACGAAAGCGTTTACTATCGATTCCCAGGTAGAGGTTTTCTCCTTGTCAAGGGAGAAGTACCATTGTTTGCAAACGGTTTCAAGAGATAGTGAGAACAGAGAGGGAAAAACCTTCTTATCGATACCCTTAATACTCATTATGGTTTCAAAAGGTCTTAGATGAAAGTAAGGATTATCTGTTGCCTTGAATTTTGGGATGTCAGTGGCACACACGAGTCATGTACACATTGAGTCATGTCGTGTCATATCATTTTGATTTGAGTCTAACACATGTGTCATTACACTTCGAGTCGAGTCAACCTCGAGTCAGTCAATCATATCGAGTCAAGTTTATACCTTGAGTCGTGTCAAGTCGATGAGTCAAGCAACATTAAGCCTTAGTTCAACCCTAAGACAATTAAAAAGATTGGCAAAGTTCTATAGTGAAAAATAAATACAGGTGCAGCAGAACAGGGAAGACCCTACTCCAGCACCTGGCGCTAGAGATATTTCAGTAGTGACAGAGCTCGAAGCCTCTCAGAAAGGTGATTTTGGCCTCATACAACGATTTCGGGTTCCTTGGTACGCCAGTTAGCCCCTATAAGCAATTTGACATGATTGAGTAGTCGATTTGATTACAGTCTAAGTGATCGACCTGACGAAAGATCGTCTCACTTAGCTTAAGAGCCTAAGTATTGGCTCATTACAAGCACCAAAGCATCGGTTCAAAATCAAGCACTCAAACAACAATGTTTCCAAATATGGATTGTCGGCGCATTCTTATTAAACGACAAAGTTTTCCAAAAATTGGATTGTCATCCCCAACTGACAATATTTCCAAAAATGGATTGTCGTGCATCTTCTTCAACGACAATTTTTCCAAGATCGGATTGTCATCTCTGGCAAAGTTTCCAAGCGTGGATTGTCGTGTTCCTTCTCTATTTGGCAATTTTTTCCAAATTTGGATTGTCATCGCTGGCAAGTTTTCCGAAATTGGATTGTCATACACCCAGTTCCCTATAGCAAAATTTCCCAAAGGATTGTTGTAGGTCTCTACTCATAATAAATTTCGGCAAAGTTCCTCAACGTGGATTGTCATTCATTTCAGTAAGTGGAAAATTTTCCCGAAGTGGATTGTCGGTCGACTCTTTTTTGCAAATGTTCCAAGACGCGGATTGTCAATTGTGGCAATATTTTCCTAAAAGGATTGTCGCATAGCGTTGGCAAATTTCCAAGGTGGATTGCTTTCAAGAGTTATATTCCAAGATGTGGATTGTCGATCGTAGCAAAGTTCTTATGAAAGATTGTTACGAAGCATTGGCAACTTTTCCAAAAATTGGATTTTGGCAAATTTTTCGAGATACGGATTGTCGCTTCATCGTGGCAACATTTCCAAGGATGGATTGTTACGTGGCATTGACAACTTTCCCTAAATCGGATTGTCATACATCATACAAGAGTTGTGTTGGCAACTATTCCCAAAGAAAAGAGGATTGTCATCACAGCAAAAGCACCGACATACTGGTTCACAAGCAGCAAAGCGCCGACGTACTGGCATGGCAGTATTAAGGATTAAAAAGCAGTGATCTTTTCGAAGACTATCACAGCGGAAATTGAACATATCAAAAAGAAGCTCTTTGTTCAGAGACGCGTGAACATATCAAAAAGAAGTTCTTTGTTCAGAGACGAGTGAACATCGAAACAACAAGGTGGCGTTCCCTAGATTGTGAAGAGTTGTCACAAACAACTGAGGATTGTTTCAAGAGAAGCAACCTTCGATAGTATTCCCTTGGATGTGGAATATTATCAAAGCGGAGAGGATAGTTTCAGGCGAAGCAATCTTCTAATTTGGAAGCAGTTACAAGGCGTAGCGGTTTTCAAGCGGGATGGCATTCTCTAGCTTGCAGGAGGTCATCAAAACAACAACAACAACAACAATCGGTTACTTTCAGAGACGTGTGCTCGACGGTGCAAGATACGCGTTTCTTTAACTCTTTTATCTGTTTAACTAATGCTAGTTTTGCAGGTATCGGCGTTATAAGAGTGATTTAGGATCGCAGAACGTTCTGAATCATTCTCCGTCCCTATCGATACTTTGTCTTTCGTTTTCGAAACTTGCGTTTCTCCAAACTCAGTCAAAGTGGGGGCTTCTGTAGACACCCATTTGTGTCTCCCCAAAACCAAACCCAGTGATGAGTGCCTTTCACGTCGAATCATAATCGAATGAAACGAAAGTGTGGAAAGGTCTAGTGTTGCGGAAAGTTTTATTTTCTTTTCTCTTCTCCCTGATTTTGAAAACTTTATTTTAAGAAAACAGCCAATCCAGTTTGGTTCGTCCATTATATGGGTCCAATAGTGATGTAGTTGGATGGGGCTTGCAAAGACCTTTCCAATGATATATTATAAGCCCAATTCCGATGAATATTGAGGAAATTATGGCCAATTTACTAAACTAGGCTCGGTTTGAGCTTTAAGTACGGCCCAATGATCTAGGGGAGGGCCTAATATGATTTATCATTCCTAATGTAATTAGGAATGGTCTTAGTCTTCTAGAACATTCTAGAAGGTCTTATCATTCTTAATTCAATTAGGATTCTGTAGAGTTTTAATTAGATCAAATAGCATTTTCGATTGAAATTAAATTATTTTATCTTCCAGTACAATAAAATTATCAGATTTTCGAAAACGCGTTAAAATCCGGTTTGGCGTCCAACCCCATGCCTTGGAGCCTGGAACCAGGATTGGCGCCTGGCGCTAGCCACTGGTCCTGGCGCCAAAGAGCCAAGGCTAGCGCCAAGTTAGTTTTGTGATCTTCAGACTCTGTTTTGATAAATTATCTTTTTTGGATGTTTTTCTCTATAAATATCGTATCAAAAACTCCGTTTTCGATAATCATCTACATCTATCATTCACCAATTCTTTTATTCTTAAGTCCTAATAAACTCCGTTTTCATTCATCATTTACAATCGTCAATCGTCAACAATTACTTTATGAATCATTAATCTTTTAGCATTCTTTCTAAACTTTGCTCTTTCATACAAAATTTCGCATTCACAAGATCTTGATACACCTAGCCATATTCGAAGTTGCCTTCGCCCTAGACGTGAAAGGTTTTAATTTCTGAGGGTTTGGTCCCAAATTTCTCTTTCAATTATTTAATTTAATTGTTTTGATTATTATTTTCCTTGAAGTTACTAACGTGTGTATTTTGTAATTAGAAAGAGGTACGAGGCATCCAAGTAAGTACTTTAATGGTTTAATTGATTTATGATGTAGATATCATGCTTAGACTGTTATTTATGATTCCTAGTATCATGTCTAGGGTATCTTTAATATTAAGTATGATAAAGTATGATGCTTACTATGTTCTTTCTAATATTTATGATTATTATGATTATTTATAATTGTTATGATTATTTTTTATGTTGCTTGATATGCATATATATTTTGTATTGTTATTGCTTGATCACCTTTTATTGCAGGTTAAAGGGAATTGGTATTTGCAACCACGCTTAATAAGATAATTAATAATCTTGTTAGGTTAATTGTGATTATAATTTCAAGTGATCGCCAATAATAGATTTGTTTGTGCATTAAATTCAACCAACATAGATTAAACAGGTTTAGGGTTGATCCTATTGATTGTATGTTAGTCAAAAAGCGCACATGAATACGAGCAGAATAAAGTAGAGGCCTATTATTAGGGCAGGTTCAATCTCTTTTAGGTTGGATTTGTACCATCATCCCCGGACCCTTATTTGGTTCATGACCTTATGGAGTTGACGATCTCTTGGATCGTTAAGGGGTGTAACCTTCACCTCGTGAACGGTTTACAAGTTCCTTAAAAACTTGTTGGCGACTCTTTTGCTCTATCTTCTTCCCTTTTGGACGCCACCGTACTTTAGTGTATGATCACAGTGGGGTTCAAGCTAGTGGGATTTTTAAGGCTTGAAATTATTCCCTACAACTATGTATAGGTAATCACAAGCTACGTTGCGTTTAGGGACTTTTAATTCATTATTAAATTTTATTATTCAAATTTTAGATAATGGTACACAAAAAGGAATAACCATACCTAATTAAGCTTAAGCATTTAGGTTATTAACCATACCTACTTAAGTTTAATTTTATATATTAAATTTTTTATATATTGAAGGAGTCAGCACAAATGGTTTAAAGAAAAATTATACACACAACAGTCTATGCATCTCAGTTACCGTTAGACACAAGTGAAGCATGTTCACTACTAAAATTCGGTCATATTACGACGGGCTAAAAAACGGTCGCAATTAGTATTATTTACGACCGTTTCATAGCCTGTCGTAATTTTAATTAATTGCGACCGTTTTTAATAAATTGCGGCCGTTATAACGGTCATTAAAATTATTAGAATTAATTTTTTTTTAAAAAAATTACGACTGGTCTAACCGGTCGTAGAGCCGGTCGTAAGGGTTTAAATCAGAAATTTAAACAAAATCGGGTTTCATTATTTTGAGAAGGGGAAAAGAAACGTTGAAGCAGAGAAGAAGGGGGAAGAGGGAGAACAACTACGACGGTAGCTGCTCCGCCGTTGTTCCCACCGACGTCTGTCTCCGGCCAGCGACGCAAGACACAGGTATGCCGTTCTATTTTTTTTTTATTTTATTAGTTTAGTTATTTTGTTCGAAAACCCTAACTTTGGGTCTCAATTCAACCCCCACGCAGACCACCGTCGCCGGATTCCCCTCCAGGCCGCCTTTCCTTTGGTTTCCGACGACTGTGTCAAGGTAAGTCGATGGGTTTCATTATTTAGTTAATTTGTTCGAAAACCGTAATTTTGTTTTGAATTTTTGTTAATTTGGGCGAAAATCCTAAAATTGGGTCACAAATCAACGTTTGCAGGGCGAAAAGTCGTCGGTTTCCTCCTTCTATCTTAGCCTCCTCCCTCTTCCGTCGACTGTAATCAGGTAAGTCATGCAATTTTGGTTTTTTTTTTTTTTTTTTTTTTTTATTTTTTTATTTTATTTTTTAAAAATTTATTTACTGTTTATGGCCTTCTCTCTCTCTCTCTCTTTCTTTCTTTTCCTAGATGAACTAATTACCTTATTGTGGATTGATTAATGAAGAAGTTTATTTATGGAATTGGGTTTGATTTTTGATTGAATTAGGGTTAATATGGTTATTCTGAAGTCTTATTTGGTTTAATTTGAGTAATTGGTAACCAATTTTAATTTTTCTTTCATTTATAATTGTTTATATTTTGATGATGAAATACTGAAGTCCATTGATGTTGTTGTTGATAGATTGTGGTGTAGTCTGATGATTAATGTGATTGTGTTAAAATTGAATTGATTTGCTTTGGTGTAATTTGAGTAGAAAGGAACTAATGTCGAAGTGGATTTCAAGTTTGGTTTTAATTATACTGTTTGGGGTGGCAATTTAATTAGAAAGGGAGCCACTATCACATTGAATTGTTTGGATGTAATGAAATTTTTGTCTTGAATCGATTAAATAAGCTATGTAACTTTGTTTGCTTTGAGATTTACTGTTGAATTTGTACATGATTTTATCTAATATGCAAGATTCATAATGACTAGTTAAGAATTAGACATGGTAAATGTGCATTCCAAATAAGCTACCTTATCGTAAATGTGTATTAATACATGGGTTTATCTCATTGTAATTACTTTAATATCAGGTTACATAGTTTAATATTTTCTTTAAATAGTATAAATAGCCTTTTTGCCTAATTTTTGGTTAAAAATGGTGAAATTTAAATCTTGAACTTTTGATTAAAGCTATGTTCTCAATCTTGACCTTTTGGTTGATTTTTTTTTTTTAATTTCGTTATTTAATCTGAAATAGCTAATTGTGAGTCGCAAATTAACCCCCTTTGCAGCTCTATCGTCGCCAGATTCCTCTTCTGCCCGTCCTTCCTCCTTTTTTCCGTCTTTTTCCATCGCCCCACTAGGCAAGTCGGCTGTAGTTATTTATTTTTTTCATTTTAAATTTTTTATAAATACCCTGCTTAAAAGTGTAACACCACCATATACTAGGACCACCTTCGTCGCCGCCTCTTCTTTTCTGGTCAACTCCTCCGCTGTGTGTTTTTCTTCCCTTCTTATTTATCTACTTCTTTTACTTGTGCAATATGATTCATATTTATGTTAGTTGTTTATGGAGTTGTGATCTCATGTGTTGGATAATTTTAGTTTGCTATTGATAGCTTGGTTCATTGTTGGATTTTTTACGCTTTATTTTGCGTAGGCTAGAACTTGGATGTGTTTTGGTTGGAATAGAAATTTATTTTTCTTTATGTCCAATGTAGGACTATTGGATGGTGTGAACTCATGTGTTGGATAATTTTAGTTTTCGTTTTTAAAAAAATGATTCTTATTGAATTACAATGGCTTTATTAGAAATATGTATGTTTAAGGGGTTATTATAATCTTTTGAACAATAATTTGTATTATGGTTCTATAAAGTATTTTGTAAATTGTTTTGTTTTTTCATGAAGGGTTACATGTGATTGTTTTTTTAATATTTTTATATTTTGATTTTTGTTATCAAACTCCCATCTTTGTTAAGTATACAAATCATATTGCTTCTATTATTTTATTATTAATGTTACATCAATTTACTTTGAAATGGTATAAATATAATTTTTTAGTGTAAGTTATAAATAATTTAATCAATATTGTAAATTATAAATAATAAGTATCTTAGAAAAAAATGTTGTAAAAATTATAATTATTTATCAAGTTAGAAGCATGTGACATAACATATGTTTAAATCTCTTAATAAAGAATGTGAAGTCAGCTTTCCTGTTCAAGTCATGATAAGGATCTTTGGATATCATTTCGATTCTAATTGTATCGTATGCCATTATTGTAATGAATACAAGTTCAGTGTGAATGATTAATGTGATTTGTTTTTCATAGTGTTGTAGAATTTGTCACCATGAAAAGGAAAGAGCGTTGGTGGATGTACGATAGATACGATGGCGGTAATGCTCGTAGACTTAGGCCAGAGTTTGTGGATGGTGTTGAAAAATTCATACGGTTTTTTGAAGCTCATCCTGAGAGCCCGGGCATAGATGAAGTAAGATGCCCTTGTCTGTTATTTGTAAGAATAGACGTCTTCATGATGCCAACACAGTAAAACTCCATTTGTACAAAAAGGGGTTTATACCTGATTACTATGATTGGGTTTCTCATGGTGAAGGGTTCCCTACATCAAGTGTAGAGCAACCAAATACTTACCGTGAAATGGTTCTCGATGCTCTTGGGAGTAATCATGAACCACCAGGTGACGATAGTACTAGTGGTTCAGACGAAGAGCCAAATGCTCAAGCAAAAGCATTTCAAGAGCTTTTAAAGGCTGCCGAGCAACCACTATATGAAGGTAGCTCCATGTCTGTGCTAGAAATGGCATCTCGAATTGTATCTTTGAAGTCGGAATACAATTTTCCCCATAGGTGCGTTGATGGGTTTGCTACATTACTGAACGAAGCGATTACCGACAATAATAAGATGGGGAAAACATTCTATGATACAAAGAAGATTCTTAACGAACTTGAGCTTCCGCACAAGAAGATCCATGCATGCCCAAAGGGTTGTATGTTATTTTGGAAAGCTGATGCTGAGTTGGATAAGTGTAGAGTGTGCGAAAGGGATAGATACAAGAGGACTTCAAATGGGTCATTGGTTCCAATAAAAGAACTCATCTATTTTCCAATCACTCCAAGGCTATAACGGTTGTTTGCAACAAAGAACGTTGCGGAGGAAATGACTTGGAATTCCAAAAATCCAAGAGTCCAAGGCACAATGGCGCATCCTAGTGATAGTGAAGCTTGGAAGTACTTGGATAGATCTTTCCTCGATTTCCCATTTAAACCTAGAAATGTGAGACATGGTATGTGTACCGATGGGTTTGCTCCTAATGGAAAGTTTGGGGGTCAATATTCATGTTGGCCAGTCATTCTGACCCCTTATAACTTGCCTCCATCAATGTGCATGAAAAAACCATTTATGTTCCTTTCTTTGTTCGTTCCTGGTCCTAAAATCTGAAGAGGAACTTGGATGTGTATATGCAACCGTTAATTGAAGAACTGAAAGAACTGTGGGATGTTGGTGCAACAACTTACGACATCTCGCAAAGAAAAAACTTCAATTTGCGTGCAGCAATCTTGTGGACTATAAGTGATTTCCCAGCCTATGGTATGCTTTCTAGATGGGCAACAACTAGTAAAAAAGCATGTCCATATTGCTTGGACAAATTAAAAGCTTTTTGGCTTGAACATGGTGGTAAAATGTCTTGGTTTGATTGTCACCGATAATTTCTTCCTCCCGAACATCCTTTTCAAAACAACAAAATTGCTTTTTGTAAGAACAAGGTTGAAAAGGGGACACCACCTCACATAATGTCCGGCGATGAGCTATGGCAACAAGTTCAACACTTTGCTAAGGCAACAGATGGACCAGAAGCACTTGCAAGCTTGAAAAAGAAGAAACTAGGTTGGTTTAAGCAAAGCGTTCTTTGGGAGCTACCGTACTGGAAGACTCTTCTCCTCTGCCACAACCTCGATGTGATGCATATTGAAAATAATTTCTTTGACCAACTAATTCACACAGTGATGGATGTGAAAAAAGATACTTCAGACACAGTTGCATCTAGAAATGACATTGCCAAATATTGTAAACGACCACAACTACATGTGACGGAGGATGCGAGAGGCAAAGACACTTTGCCGAAAGCCCCATTCTCACTCGACAAGGCTCAAAAGAAAGTGTTATTCGAGTGGGTAAGGAACTTGAAATTTCCCGATGGTTATGCTTCTAATTTGAGTAGATGTGTATATTTACAATCATGTAAGCTTCATGGTTTAAAGAGCCACGACTGTCATGTATTCATGGAGAGATTGTTGCAAGTTACTTTGAAGGAATTGCTCCCGGTCCATGTTTGGAAAGCTATTACTGAGATTAGTCTTTTATTCCGTGATCTTTTTTGTTCCACCATCAAATTGAGTGATATGGAAAGATTAGAACAAAACATTGCAGAAATTCTTTGTAAGCTCGAGAAGATATTTCCACCAGCGTTCTTCAACTCTATGGAACACTTACCAGTTCACTTGCCTTATGAAGCTAAGTTATTGTAGAAACCTATTTGTGTCTCCCCAAAACCAAACCCAGTGATGATTACCTTTCACGTCGAATCATAATCGAATGAAACGAAAGTGTGGAAATGTCTAGTGTTGCGGAAAGTTTTATTTCTTTTCTCTTCTCTTTGTTTTTTGAAAACTTTATATTAAGAAAACAGCCAATCCAGTTTGGTTGTTCCATGATATGGGTCTAATAGTGGTGTAGTTGGATGGGGCTTGCAAAGACTTTTCCAACGATATATTATAAGCCTAATTCCGATGAATATTGAGGAAGTTATGGCCAAAATACTAAACTGGGCCCGGTTTGAGCTTTAAGTACGGCCCAATGATCTAGGGGAGGGCCTAATATGATTTATCATTCCTAATGTAATTAGGAATGGTTTTGGTCTTCTAGAACATTCTGGAAGGTTCTTATCATTCTTAATTCAATTAGGATTCTTTAGAGTTTTAATTAGATCAAATAGCATTTTCGACTGAAATTATATTATTTTATCTTCCAGTACGGAATTTTTATCAGAATTTCGAAAATGCGTTAAAAGCCGGTTTGGCGTCCAACCCCAGGCCTTGGCGCCAGACGCAAGCCATTGGCGCCTGGCGCTAGCCACTGGTCCTGGCGCCAAGGTGGTTCTGTGGTCTTCATACTCTGTTTTGATAAATTATCTTTTTTTTTTTGGCTGATTTTCTCTATAAATATCGTATTAAAATACTTCGTTTTCATTCACCAATTATCAACTATCTTCATTGATCAACTACATCTATCATTCACCAATTCTCTTTATTTCTTAACTCTTCATCAACTCTCAATCATTCATCAAATTCTTTGAATTCATTCATCTCTTCATTCATTCTTTCCACTCTTTTCTAAACTTTTCTTTTTAACACAAAATTCTGCATTCACAAGATCTTGATACACCTAGCCATATTCGAAGTTACCTTCGCCCTAGACGTGAAAGGTTTTAATTTCTGAGGGTTTGGTCCCAAATCTCTCTTTCAATTATTTAATTTAATTGTTTTGATTATTATTTTCCTTGAAGTTACTAACGTGTGTATTTTGTAATTAGAAAGAGGTACGAGGCATCCAAGTAAGTACTTTAATGGTTTAATTGATATTATGATGTAGATATCATGCTTAGATTGTTATTTTTGATTCCTAGTATCATGTCTAGGGTATCTTTAATATTAAGTATGATTTAAAGTATGATGCTTCCTATGTTCTTTCTAACATTTATGATTATGATTGATTATGATTATTTATTATGTTGCTTGATATGCATATTATTTTATATTGTTATTGCTTGATCACCTTTTATGTATGTTTAAAGGGAATTGGTATTTGCAATCACGCTTAATAAGATATTAATAATCTTGTTAGGTTAATTGTGATTATAAATTCAAGTGATCGCCAATAATAGTTTATATGTGCATTAAATTTAACCAACATAGATAAACAAGTTTAGGGTTAATCATATTGATTGTATGTTAGTTAGGAAGCGCACATGAATACGAGGAGAATAAAGTAGAGGCCTATTATTAGGGCAGGTTCAATCTCTTTTAGGTTGGATTTGTACCTTCATCCCCGGACCCTTATTTGGATCATGACCTTATGGAGTTGGCGATCTCTTGGATCGTTAAGGGGTGTAACCTTCACCTCGTGAACGGTTTACAAGTTCCTTAAAAACTTGTTGGCGACTCTTTTGCTCTATCTTCTTCCCTTTTAGACGCCACCGTACTTTAGTGTATGATCATAGTGGGGTTCAAGCTAGTGGGACTTTAAAGGCTTGAACTTATTCCCTATAGTTTTTGGCGACTCCACTGGGGAGGATTTCTATTTTAATTCCTGAATTTGTTTCGGCAATGATTTAGAATGAGTGGATGAGACTCGAAAAGTTCTAAGTATTTCATGTGCGTAATTTTGATTAACATTGTGTCATATGCATAAAAAGGTTCTCATTTGAAAGACCATCCGTAATGAGTAAAAAACATAGGATTTTACACGTAGGAAATTTGAGAAATGTCTTTCACAACTAAGACTGAAATAACACCGCGCGAAACTGGATGATTTTATTGAGCACAGAAAGCTGCTGAGGCATGTGGGAAGTAGCGTCAGGGGCCAGAGCTTGGCGCCACACTTTTTGCCGTGGCGCCAGACGCCAGTATTGGCGTCAGGCGCTACAGTTAAAAGTTGGCGCCAGTCTCTGTTTGCTGGCGCCAATTTCCCCCAATACCGAGCCTGAAATATGCGTTCTAATTTCGACCGGTTTTTCGTATTGTTTGCTCGATCCTACTTCCTGATTGAATTTTTTCTCATTTTTCTGAAACCCATATGTGTTCTACATATGGACATAACCCTCTGGGAATTCATTGCTCCTGGCAACAAAGGGTACATTTGAGATGTTGAATTCACCAAACCATGGAAGTGAGTTTTTTTTCTAAAAACTCGCGGTGTCCTATCCACACGCGTTAACCCTTCACGGTTAGGCTTCTACGCGGTGCATCTGGACAATTAACCATGGACCCTATTTGACTAAACCATATCCTGGACTTTAGAGAACTAGAGCCATGGTTAGGTTGCGAACTCATTGCATTATATTGTGCCTACTTGACTAATTGTGCATTATTTGTTATGCATATATATTCCATGTTCCTCTTAACCGTTTGTTGATTTGTGTTGAGATTATAATTAATGACTTAAAGAACTTTGCCTAATTAATTGATTAATTAATTAATTGATTTGGGTCAATAAAGTTTTTTCTTCTTTTAATCGGAATTGACCTAGTACGACTTTAGGCATACCCCATTTGACTAATAATACCGAAAACAGTCCCAGACCGAGGCTCCAATATTGGTGCCAAAATTTGAGCTGTAGCGCCACTGTATGGTGTGTAGCGCCAGACATTTACTAAAAAGTCTGGCGCCAATCACCATATTGTGACGCCAGTCCTGTCGCTTGGCCGACAGTTCGGATTATTTGTTGAGTCATCACCTAATGTCTAATTAACCAGTTTTCTAATTAATTCGGTTGATTTCCGCTGTCAATAAAACCTTGTCAGGTCATTAATCGAGTCTTGGTCACATAGTCTAGCCACATGGTCATGACACGAGTCTTAACATGTCACCTACACTCACTAGTCTTAGCACACACTTTAAGTACACATCACCATGGCCATGTCTTAGGTTCATGCATAAGTCGGTCTTTTCCGCCATTTGAGTTGGGGTACATTCTACTCCTAATTCTTCATATCCCTCTATCTAAATCTTTCTTCACATTCTTTCATCTTTCTTCACCTCCTCCATCCATTGCATGTTGAATAAAGTTTGAGTTAAATAATTAACAATAAGTATTCCCAAATTCCTTTCCCACAGTACTTGGTCGAGGAGAGAAGGGCGATTGATCAAGGACAACCTCTTTATTCAAGTCTCGCTTTTTGATAAACCGATTCGTCAAATGAGGAAGGCTAAGAAGATAATGGCAACTCAAGAAGAAGTCAATGAGCTTAGGAACCAATTGGTTACCATGACTGAAACACTGAAGCTGCTCTCCCTCAAGGTTGATGATCCCGTGAAGCTACAACAGATGAACCTCATGCAAGAGAGCCTAAGAAAGTTGTCTAGCGATTACAAGTTTCAAGAGCTTACATCACAAGGGGTCTCGGTGGACAAAGATCTTCTTCCGCAGAAGTTCAATGCCAACGACATCCCAAAATTCAAGGCAACGGATAATCCTTACTTCCATTTAAGAGCTTTTGAAACTATAATGACCATTAAGGGTATAGATAAGAAGGTTTTCCCCTCTCTGTTCCCACTATCTCTTGAAACCGTTTGCCAACAATGGTTCTTCTCCCTTGACAAGGAGAAAACCTCTACCTGGGAATCGATAGCAAACGCTTTCGTTGATAGATACAAGTGCAACATCCAAGTTGAAACCGATCATAGACAACTTAAGATGCTAAGACAAAAAGAAAATGAAGGCTTTACTTCTTTCTTTAATAAGTGGAGGGAAACTTCCGCTAAGATGATTGAAGTCCCCACCGAAAAGGAATCTGTGAGGATGTTTATCAAGAATCTCCAAGAAAAGTATTCGAAGCACCTAAAATATCAACACAATTTGAATACTTTCAAGGCCGTTTATGACATCGGAATTGAAATCAAAGATGACCTTGCAAAGCAAAAAGCTAATAACAATAGTAACCACGGTGGCTGGAAAGGAAAGAAGAACGACAATCCTTCTTCTTCCGAAAACGCCTACTCTAGTAACAATGTTAGTATCTTTGATCTTAGTGAAGTTTTAGCCATAGATAACCAAGGATCTAAGAAGCAACTAAGGAAAGACTTCACCCCCATTGGGATGAGCTACGATACTGCCTTCGATCGACTCCATGCCAAAGGACTCATTACTCCCATTGGACCTGTCCAAGATCCCGCACCTGAAAAGAGATTTCCTAGTTGGAATCCAGACGAACACTGCAAGTACCATTGAGGTAGGGGTCATACTACTGAGAGCTGTTGGAAGCTAAAGGAGGCTATCCAACATTTGATTGATAATAACGAGCTTCCCATGCCTCCAGTTAACAAGAAGACTGGGTGATGATAAAGCAAACAACACAAGACAAGAGGCGAGCTTCAACGACAAGATTTCATGGCCTCTTTTTCTATTTCTTTTTCATCTTTTCTTTCCCCAATAAGTCTAGCATAGGCACCTTTTCTTTTCTTTTAGATTAATAGGATTTTTTCCTTTTTCCCTTTTTAATAAAATGAGCATTTATTTCCTTGCATATGATCATCACATTGCATTGCAAAAAATATAAAAAAAAAAAAACCATGTCGAATTAAGCACAAGGTATACCAAGGATTTGGGGCACCCCTTGTAGCCACATCATATCTCCTTTCGCCTTTCAATTTACACATCCTTTCTTCATAAACCACTTTGAGCCTCGTCTAAAGATAGACCCTTCTTTTTTCAACCTACATCTACCTAACCTTGGGATGGGATGACGTGCAACTTATGCAATTCTAAAGAAAGCTTGAGCAAATTCAAAAGGAAGCAATAGCAAAAAATAAGCAATAATAAAAAACCAAAACAAGTGTACAAAAGGGTAAGTGTTCCAATGTCTTTGATATGAAAATATCTTCGATAAGAACACGTCTCAGATTTCGTCTCTTATCGAGTGCTCGGTACCGTGCCTAAGAAACATGAATGCCAAGTGAGTGATAGACCGCATGATCGGGATTGCCCACGCTTATAAAAATAAAATAAATTCTAAAGCAAAAAGAGCTAAAAAGAGTAGAAACCTCAAGCATAAAAATACAAATATTCAAAAGCAAGGATGCACACCTTGGGGGCTTATCTAGGGTCTTGAGCCTTTATCCCCTTCTTCTTCAATCCTTTAGCCTAACCACGTTACAACCCTTAAAAAGACCTTTTTGAGGTATACACACTTGTGCGAGGTTTGGCTAGAGCTACGTTCGGCCTGATTCCTAACGGATACGTAGGCAACCTCACATCGAGGTGCGGCCGTAATAAACATGCATTCATATTCACATTCACACACTTGCACCATGATCATATCATGGAATTCCCTATGCTAATCCCTTTTCATTTAGAGCTAGACTTGGGGGCTTGATCCCTATACTATTAGCTTACCTAGCCTAAGAGTCACCACCATTTGACTCTTCTCAATAATATCTTTTCACACACTTAGCTCTTGTGGCCTAGCTTTAGTGTCACTTTCACACACTGCACAGATACATGACCAAATATATTTCCCTTAGGAACCCTTTGTCATGAAATCACAACTTTGAAGCATGCTTCATCAACATCAATCATAATCATCATTGCATCACGAAGTATGAAGTGCTTAGCCTCCGTGCCTAAATACCCAAATACTTTCATTATGGAGTCAATAGTTGAGATAGCCTAGGATGAATTAATCCTTGGACCTTGAGAGATAACATCGAATGACATTTGACTAAGCTCATTCAACATGCATCTTCAAACTTTTGATTTTCTTTTTCACGTCTTTCTTTTTCGGGAGAAAGTCGGTACCCTCCACAAAATTGACGGAAAATTTTTGCTTTTTTACTTTTTTCGAGTCGCACGATCACATTACAATGCACACACGAGTCATGTACACATTGAGTCTTGTCGTGCCATATCACTTTGATTTGAGTCACACATGTCATTTCACTTTGAGTCGAGTCAACCTTGAGTCGGTCAATCACATCGAGTCAAGTTTATACCTTGAGTCGTGTCAAGTCAATGAGTCAAGCAACGTTAGGCCTTAGGTCAACCCTAAGATGATTAAAGAGATTGGCAAAGTTCTATAGTCAAAATAAATACAGGTGCAGCAGAACAGGGAAGACCCTATCGCAGCGTTCGTGACGATCAGAGCAAGAAATAAAACGAAAAATTGAATTTAAAGAAGAATCCGTGCTGGCGCCAGTCCCTAGGCATTGGCGTCACTTTCTGTGCTTGGCGCCATACGCCAATTCCAGCGCCTGGCGCTAATGCCATATGTTTGGCGCTGATTGATTTTCAGCAACGCCAAAGCAGCCAGCCACCTGTTGGGGTTGTTCTAGCCTTCTGCAATATATTTCGGGTTCCTTGGTACGCCAGTTAGCCCCTATAAGCAATATTGACATGATTGAGTAGTTGATTTGGTTACAACAGCAAATAAGTGATCGACCTGATGAAAGATCGTCTCACTTAAGGCGCCTAAGAATTGGCTCATTAACAAAAAGCACTGACATACTAGTTCATTCGCAAAAGGAACCGACGTATAGGTTCAAAGCAACGAAAACGCCGACGTACAGGCATAGCGGAAGCAAGGTTCGAGCGAGCTTTAAAGATCGACAAGTGTTGGTCTTCGGTAATTTTCTTTGGAATATTATCGCAACAACTGAGGATGACTTCAAGTAAAGTTATTTTCGACGGCATTCGCTAAGATTGTGGAGGTTGTCACCAAAGATTTGAGAAGATAGCACGAGATGGGCGGTCTTCGACGACATTCTCTAAGATTGTGGAGGTTGTCACCCAAGATTTGAGAAGATAGCACAAGATGGGCAGTCTTCGACGACTTTTGCTATGATTGGAAAGGTTGTCACTATGATTCAAGAAAAGGCTCAAGATGTAGCAACATTGATCGACGGCGTTCCCTAGATTGTGGAAGATCGTCAAAACAAACAGCAAGATGGCGTTCCCTAGATTGTGGAGGGTTGTCACAAAAAAACTGAGGATTGTTTCAAGAGAAATAATCTTTGATGGTATTCCCTTGGACGTGGAATATTATCAATGCGGAGGGGGGTAGTTTCAGGCGAAGCAATTTTCTAATTGGAAGCAGTTACAAGGCGTAGCGGTTTTCAAGCGGGATGACATTCTCTAGCTTGCAGGAGGTAATCAAAACAACAAAGCAGCAGCAAATCGGTTACTTTCAGAGGCGTGTGCTCGACGGTGCAAGATACGCGTTTCTTAACTCTTTTATCCGTTTAACTAATGCTAGTTTTGCAGGTATCGGCGTTATAAGATTGATTTAGGATCGTAGAACGTTCTGAATCATTCTCCGTCCCTATCGTTACTTTGACTTTCGTTTTTCGAAACTTGCGTTTCTCCAAATTCAGTCAAAGTGGGGGCTTCTGTAGACACCCATTTGTATCTCCCCAAAACCAAACCCAGTGATGAGTACCTTTCACGTCGAATCATAATAAAATGAAACGAAAGTGTGGAAAGGTCTAGTGTTGCGGAAAGTTTTATTTCTTTTCTTTTCTTTTCTCTTCTCTTTGTTTTTGAAAACTTTATTTTAAGAAAACAGCCAATCCATTTTGGTTGGTACATGATATGGGTCTAATAGTGGTGTAGTTGGATGGGGCTTGCAAAGACTTTTCCAACGATATATTATAAGCCCAATTCCGATGAATATTGAGGAAGTTATGGCCAAAATACTAAACTGGGCCCGGTTTGAGCTTTAAGTACGGCCCAATGATCTAGGGGAGGGCCTAATATGATTTATCATTCCTAATGTAATTAGGAATGGTTTTGGTCTTCTAGAACATTCTGGAAGGTTCTTATCATTCTTAATTCAATTAGGATTCTTTAGAGTTTTAATTAGATCAAATAGCATTTTCGAATGAAATTATATTATTTTATCTTCCAGTACGAAATTTTTATCAGAATTTCGAAAACGCGTTAAAAGCCGGTTTGGCGTCCAACCCCAGGCCTTGGCGCCTGGAACCAGGATTGGCGCCAGACGCCAGCCATTGGCGCCTAGCGCTAGCCACTGGTCCTGGCGCCAATGAGCCAGGGCTGGCGCCAAGGTGGTTTTGTGGTCTTCAGACTCTGTTTTGATAAATTATCTTTTTTTTTTGCCTGATTTTCTCTATAAATATCGTATTAAAAAACTCCGTTTTCATTCACCAATTATCAACTATCTTCATTGATCAACTACATCTATCATTCACCAATTCTCTTTATTTCTTAAATCTTCATCAACTCTCAATCATTCATCAAATTCTTTGAATTCATTCATCTCTTCATTCATTCTTTCCACTCTTTTCTAAACTTTACTTTTTAACACAAAATTCTGCATTCACAAGATCTTGATACACCTAGCCATATTCGAAGTTACCTTCGCTCTAGACGTGAAAGGTTTTAATTTCTGAGGGTTTGGTCCCAAATCTCTCTTTCAATTATTTAATTTAATTGTTTTGATTATTATTTTCCTTGAAGTTACTAACGTGTGTATTTTGTAATTAGAAAGAGGTACGAGGCATCCAAGTAAGTACTTTAATGGTTTAATTGATATTATGATGTAGATATCATGCTTAGATTGTTATTTTTGATTCCTAGTATCATGTCTAGGGTATCTTTAATATTAAGTATGATTTAAAGTATGATGCTTCCTATGTTCTTTCTAACATTTATGATTATGATTGATTATGATTATTTATTATGTTGCTTGATATGCATATTATTTTATATTGTTATTGCTTGATCACCTTTTATGTATGTTTAAAGGGAATTGGTATTTGCAATCACGCTTAATAAGATATTAATAATCTTGTTAGGTTAATTGTGATTATAAATTCAAGTGATCGCCAATAATAGTTTATATGTGCATTAAATTTAACCAACATAGATAAACAGGTTTAGGGTTAATCCTATTGATTGTATGTTAGTCAGGAAGCGCACATGAATACGAGCAGAATAAAGTAGAGGCCTATTATTAGGGCAGGTTCAATCTCTTTTAGGTTGGATTTGTACCTTCATCCCCGGACCCTTATTTGGTTCATGACCTTATGGAGTTGGCGATCTCTTGGATCGTTAAGGGGTGTAACCTTCACCTCGTGAACGGTTTACAAGTTCCTTAAAAACTTGTTGGCGACTCTTTTGCTCTATCTTCTTCCCTTTTGGACGCCACCGTACTTTAGTGTATGATCACAGTGGGGTTCAAGCTAGTGGGATTTTAAAGGCTTGAACTTATTCCCTACAGTTATGTGGTCCTGTCCAATATCATTGGATGTATCCATTTGAAAGGTTTAAGCTCCTACAAACTCATAGCTGCCATTTTCGTTTATACACCTATAGTTGTTTGCATAACATATAACTTATTCAATATTTTTTATTATAGGTTCCTTAATCATTTGAAACGTAAAATTGGCAATAAGGCTCGTGTGGAAGGTTCAATATGCAATGCTTATCTAACGGAAGAGATAGGGTACTTTTGCTTTAACTACTTCCAACAAGGAGTGGACACCAAAACACGGGACTTAGGTCGTAATGTTCATGATGTTGTTGAAAGCACTTTGGATGATAGTGTTCCAAAACTGTTTAGGGTTGATCATGGACATGCTTCTACTGGTGGAGTTCGTGGCTATTTGGATGATAAAGAACTACAACGTGCTCATTTATATGTTTTGGGAAATAGCGGTATTCTGGAACCATATGAGAGGTATTAAATTTGTAAATTATCACACTCACTAAGATTTCATTGAATTTTACATCGTATCCAATGTCGACCACCTTCATCAATACTCTTTCTCTGGTTATATGGAAGGGGGTTTGAGGACCACATTGTTCAAATGCAACCCACTATTCGCAAAGAAGATGTGTGGATTAAACATGAAGATGAATTCCTCCAGTGGTTTAGGTTGAAAGTGAGTATGATACGCATTTGACATCAACACGTTTTCTTACTTTGTTTCTATAACTTCACAACTAATATCAATTTATTTATATAATTATTCCATATGAGAAGGTGATTCAAGAAAAGCCAAATGATGAAATATTGTTTGCTTTGGCTATGGGCCCATCTAATCGAGTGCGTACTTGGAGCCAATTCTATGTGAATGGATACAAATTCCAAACTTATGGCCATGGAAAACATAAGTCAACAATGAATTATGGAGTAAGCGTATCCAATGAATATGATGGTGATTATTTTGGTTTTCTAGAGGATATCATTGAGTTGGAGTTCACTGGTGCCCTACGGACTTAATTATAAGACTGTTCTTTTCAAGTGCAGTTGGATGGATTCCACTAAGGGTATGAACATTGATCAATACAAGCTTGTAGAAGTCAATCATACCAAAAAATACCCCAAGTACGATCCATTTGTGCTTTCTTACCAAGCAAACCAAGTCTACTATGCACCTTACCCAAGTCTGAAAAGAGACAAGGCTCAATGGTGGGCAGTGTTCAAGACAAAGGCGAGGTCTGTTGTTGATGCACCAGTTGACGAAGACTTTCTACAAGAAACCAGTTCTGACATTCCAACTCTTTGTGCTCCGGATGATATTCCGGACTATGAAGGTGATGAAGATGGTTTTGGAGATTTGGATACTAAAAATGAAGTGTTGCCCGATGCCCCTCCAGACGAGTCCAGTTTCTAATCTGCTGATATTGAGGACGAGGATGAGGATGACAGATTTTGGGATGACGATACCGATGATGATCTTAGTGCTGATGGGGAGGACGATTCAACTGAGATTTAGGAGATTGATTGTAACCTTGTTTTGACTTTTTAATTATGTAATCTTAATGGATTTCAATTTATTTTAAAAGACCATCCTAGTTTCAATGTGATATACTTGTGTAAATATGTTATTATTTATATTTTGCAAAGCCAAGGTTATGTGTGACAGTACAGTAGCTTATAGATCGTGATATAACATGGATATATGATTTTTACCGGTGTTCATAATGTTTTTCTTATTGTAGGTTTTCATGGCCGGTGGTGGTCGTCGGAAGCTGGGACATGCCACCCCGAGAGAATTGTTTCCGTCGACAAGCCATGCAAATACGGAAACTTCTCAGGAAGTTACCTCATCCCCTGAGCCATGTGTAGGTGGTTCTGGGACATCTACTCAGGTTCCTGAGACGCAAGATGGTAACTCTCCCATGGGTGAGGTTCCTAACCCCGTTGCGAGAAGGACTTTGCACTCGACGGGGTTATGGTAAGTTACTCATGGTTATCTTAATATGCATTCCAACTTGAACAATCTTGGTTAGATTTGTATGTAATGACTTCATTTGTTTGCTTATTGGTACAAAGGTTCGATGATAACACCGTGAGCACCTCCATTACAAATATTTTTCAAGCACATTGGCGCGAACCATGGCTTAACTATGAAATGGTTGACAAGGTTACTAAGACCCACTGGTGGAACTCGTTTACGGTATTATAAAACCCCCAAGTTTAGTTTACTCATCTAACTTTGTTGTTTTTTGGTTACTTATTACAATAAATTATTATACATTTTATTTTTCTTGTTTGCAGAAATAATACCTTTGGAATGCTGATCTTGATGCCCTCGTGAAGAAGGAGTATGAAAAGAAGGCACATAAGAGGCTAAAAGAGATAACATACAATGTTTTGGTCAGAAATAAGTCAGTTCCCAGATGGATGGGAGAGTCTATGTTTGAGCGAATTATGGAGAAAAGAAAGGATCCGGTATTTCTGGAGAGGTCAGAAAAAGCGAAGAAGAACAGGAGGGGCGGCTCCCTGTCTAATCCAATTGAGCCGTCACACTTCCAAGGTTCTATCTCTGCATCAAAGCATGCAAAGAAAATGGTAATAGTTAATGGTATATAATGATACTGATAAATTTTAGTAGTTACATACACTAAGCATTTATGGAGTTATTTGATTTGTGCAGGCTCAGAAAGCCGGTGGAGTGCTTCCAACTGCTCCTGAGGTGTTCCTAAGACACATTTCAAGGAAGTTCCAGGAAAAGGAAAAGTTGCGGCTAAAAAGAGGGAACGACAAATCTCGGTAACACATCTAACCTTGGAAACTAATGAAGTTATTTTTTAAGGAAGCAAGCAAAACATAGGCACTTATACTTGTGATTTGAAATTTGAGGAACCTATAGCCTTGTAAATGCTTGAAAATGTCTATGATTAACCAATTTGAATCTATAAACATGTTTTGTATGCTAAATTTGAGTTGTTTGATTGATAAAATCTTAAAATATAGCAAAAACAAAGAATATGGATGGCTAAGTTAGAATGCCATTTATGCCATTTTAGCCTAGTCATGAACCTATAGCCATGAAAATGTGGAAGTTTTTGCAATTTGAACCTATAAACATGTTTAATATGCTTAATATGAGTTGTTTGATTGATAAAATCTTAGAATATAGAATAAACAAAGAAAATGGGTAAGTTAGAAGGTCATTTAAGCCATTTTATCCTAGTCATGAACCTATAGCCTTGTGTATGCTTGAAAATGTGTATGCTTTAGCAATTTATGCCTATAAACATGTTTTGTATGCTAAATATGAATTGTTTGATTGCTAAAATCTTAGAATATAGCAAAAACAAAGAAAATGGGTAAGTTAAAAGGTCATTTAAGCCATTTTAGCCTAGTCATGAACCTATAGCCATGAATATGCTTGAAATGTGTAAGTTTTTGCAATTTTAACCTATAAATATGTTTTGTATGCTAAATATGAGTTGTTTGAATGACAAAGTCTTAGAATATATCAAAAACAAAGAAAATGGGTAAGTTAGAAGGCCATTTAAGCCATTTTAGCCAAGCTGTAAACCTATAGCCTTGTACATAATTGAAAATGTGTATGTTTTCGCAATTTGAACCTATAAACATGTTTAATATGCATAATTTGTTTTGTTTGATTTCAAGAAGCCTACCTGTAGGGAATAATTTCAATCCTTTAAAATCCCACTAGCTTGAACCCCACCGTGATCATACACTAAAGTACGGTGGCGTCCAAAAGAGAAGAAGATAAAACAAAAGAGTCGCCAACAAGTTTTTTTAGGAACTTGTAAACCGTTCACGAGGTGAAGGTTACACCCCTTAACGATCCAAGAGATCGTCAACTCCATAAGGTCATGAACCAAATAAGGGTTCGGGGATGATGGTACAAATCCAACCTAAAAGAGATTGAATCTGCCCTAATAATAGGCCTCTACTTTATTCTGATCGTATTCATGTGCGCTTTTTAATTAACATGCAATCAATAGGATTAACCCTAAACTTGTTTAATCTATGTTGGTTGAATTTAATTCAAAAATAAACCTATTATTGGCGATCACTTGAAATTATAATCAAATTAACCCTAACAAGATTATTAATTATTTTATTAAGCGTGATTACAAGTACAAAATTCCCTTTAAACATGCAATAAAAGCGTGATCAAGCAATAAAAATAAAATATAAAGCAACATAATAATAAATAATCAATCATTAGAATAAACATGAATAATAATTATCATCATCAAAATAATAATAATAATAATATTCATAATCATAATCATCATAAATTACAACAATTATAATCATAATCATATTCATGTTAATATTAAAGCATAATAATAGCAAGATCCTAGGCATGATAATAACAAGATTAATAACAAACCCTAGCATGTCAATAAGCAATAGAAATCAAATATTTAGCCCTAACATGATACTAACAATCATAAATATTAGGAAGAACATAGGAATCATCGTAACAATCATATTTAATATTAAATTTACCCTAGACATGATACTAGGAATATCATAATAACAATGTAAACATGATCATAACATCAATTAATCAATTAAAGTACTTACTTTGATGCCTCGTACCTCTTTCTAATAACAAAATACACACGTTAGTAACTTCAAGGAAAATAATAAACAAACAATTAAATTAAATAATTGAAAGAGAGATTTGGGACCAAACCCTCAGAAATTAAAACCTTTCACGTCTAGGGCGAAGGCAACTTCGAATATGGCTAGGTTAATCTAGATCTTGTGAATGCGGAATTTTGTATGAAAAAACAAAGTTAGAAAGAATGTTGAATGAAGAATGCTAATTAAAACTGATTGTAGAACTTGTGAATGATGAGAATTGGTGAAAGATTAGAGAGAATAGGTGATGAATGAAATTAATTGGTGAATCAAAATGGAGTTTTTAATACGATATTTATAGAGAAAATCAGCCAAAAAGATAAATTAGACAAAACAGAGTCTGACACACGCAAAACGAGGTTGGCGCCAACCCTGGCTAGCTGGCGCCAGGCACCAACACTAGCGCCAGGCGCCAATGGCTAACGCCAAGCGCCAGGCCTGGTTCCAGGCGCCAAAGCCTAGGGTTAGGCGCCAAGCTTAATTTCAACGTGTTTTCAAAAATCAGATAAGTTTACCATTTTGGAGGATAAAATCATATAATTTCTTCAAAAATGGTATTTGATTTTAAATAAATCTCTGAAAAGTCAACAAAAGTCAATTTATCAATGCTAATTGAATTAGGAATGAAAAGAACCTTCTAGAAGAATCTAGAAGACTAAAACCATTCCTAATTGCATTAGGAATGATAAATCATATTAGGCCCTCCCCTAGATCATTGGGACGTACATAAAGCTCAAACCGAACCCAGTTTAGTAAATTGGCCATAACTTCCTCAATATTCATCGGAATTGGGCTTATAATATATCGTTGGAAAGGTCTTTGCAAGCCGCATACAATTACACTACTATTGGACCCATATCAAGGACCAACCAAATTGGATTGTCTGTTTTCTTAAAATAAGTTTTCAAAAACAGAGAGAAGAGAAAAGAAATAAAAACTTTCCGCAACACTAGACTTTCCACACTTTTGTTTCATTCGATTATGATTCTACGTGAAAGGTACTCATCACTGGGTTTGGTTTTGGGGAGACACAAATGGGTGTCTACAGAAGCCCCCACTTTGACTGAGTTTGGAGAAACGCAAGTTTCGAAAACAAAAGTCAAAGTAGCGATAGGGACAGAATAATTCAGAACGTTCTGCGATCCTAAATCACTCTTGTAATGCCGATACCTGCAAAACTAGCGTTAGTTAAACAGATAAAAGAGTTAAGAAACGCGTATCTTGCACCGTCGAGCATACGTCTCTGAAATTAACCGATTTGCTTTGATGACTTCTACAAGCTAGAGAATGCCATCTTGCTTGAAAACCGCTACGCTTGTAACTGCTTCCAATTGGAAGATTGCTTCGCCCGAAACGATCCTCCTCCGCATTGATAATATTCCACATCCTAGGGAATACTATCAAAGATTGCTTCTCTTGAAACAATCCTCATCCGTATTGATAATATTCCACATCCTAGGGAACACCATCGAAGATAACTTCGCTCGAAATTACCTCCAGTTGTTTGTGACAACTTTCTGCAAGCTAGGGAATGCCACCTTGCTGCTTTGACATTCTGAACAAAGAGCTTCTTTTTCCCGCTGTGATAGTCTTCGAAAAGATCACTGCTTTTTAATATTTGCTATGCCAGTACGTCGACGCTTTGCTGCTTGTGAACCAGTATGTCGGTGCTTTTGCTGTGATGACAATCCTCTTTTCTTTGGGAATAGTTGCCAACACAACTCTTGTATGATGTATGACAATTCGATTTAGGGAAAGTTATCAATGCCACGTAACAATCCATCCTTGGAAATGTTGCCACGATGAAGCGACAATCCGTATCTCGGAAAATTTGCCAAAAACCCAATCTTTGGAAAAGTTGCCAATGCTTCGTAACAATCTTTCATAAGAACTTTGCTACGATCGACAATCCACATCTTGGAATATAACTCTTGAAAGCAATCCACCTTGGAAATTTGCCAACGCTATGTGACAATCCTCTTAGGAAAATATTTCCACAATTGACAATCCGCGTCTTGGAACATTTGCAAAAAAGAGTCGACCGACAATCCACTTCGGGAAAATTTGCCACTTGCCGAAATGAATGACAATCCATGTTGAGGAACTTTTGCCGATATTTATGATGAATAGAAACCTACAACAATCATTTGGGAAATTTTTCCATAGGGAACTGGGTGTATGACAATCCAATCTCGGAAAACTTGCCAGCGATCTATGAATGTATGACAATCCGAACTTCGAAAAACTTGCTAAACAAAGAAGGAGCACGACAATCCACGCTTGGAAACTTTGTCAGAGATGACAATCCAATCTTGGAAAAATTGTCGTTGAAGAAGATGTAGGAAAATCCATTTTTTGAAATATTGTCAGTTGGGGATGACAATCCAATTTTTGGAAAACTTTTTCGTTTAATAAAAATGCGCGACAATCCATATCTGGAAACATTGTCGTTTAAGTGCTTGCTTTTAAACCGATGCTTTGGTGCTTGTAATGAGCCAATACTTAGGCGCTTAAGCTAAGTGAGATGATCTTTCGTCAGGTCGATCACTTAGACTGTAATCAAATCGACTACTCAATCATGTCAAATTTCTTATAGGGGCTAACTGGCGTACCAAGGAACCCAAAATTGTTGTCCTGAGAGGCTTAGAGCTTTGTCGCTGCTGAAATATCTCTGGCGCCAAGAATTGACTCTGTCGCCGAACGCTGTGATAGGGTCTTCCCTATTCTGCTGCACCTGTATTTATTTTGACTGTAGAACTTTGCCAATCTTTTTAATTATCTTAGGGTTTACCTAAGGTTTAGCATTACTTGACTCATTGACTTGACACAACTCAAGGTATAAACTTGACTCGCTGATTGACTGACTCGAGGTTGACTCGACTCAAAGTGAAATGACACGTGTGACTCGTGACTCGTGTGTGCATAGTGTTGATTCAATGTGACTTAAAAATGAAAAAAGCAAAAATTTTCCATGATTTTTGTGGAGGGTACCGACTTTCTCCCGAAAAAGAAAGACGCGAAAAGAATCGAAAGTTTGAAGATGCATGTTGAATGAGCTTAGTCAAATGTCATTTGATACTGTCTCTCAAGATGCAAGGATTAATCCATCCTAGGCTATCTTAATGGTTGACTCAATAATGAAAGTATTTTGGTAACTTAGGCACGGAGGCTAAGTACTTCATACTTTGTGATACAATAACAATTATGAGTGATGAGTGATGTTGATATGACAAGGCATGCTTCAACGTTATGTTAAGATTTCATGACAAAGGGTTCCTAAGGGAAGTATATTTGGTCATGTATTTTTGCAGTGTGTGAAAGTGACACTAAAGCTAAGCCTCAAGAGCTAAGTGTGTGGAAAGATATTATTTGTTGAAAGAGTCAAATGGTGGTGACTCTTAGGCTAGGTAAGCTAATGATGTAGGGATCAAGTCCCAAAGTCTAGCTCTAAATGAATAGGGATGAGCATAGGGAATCCCTTGATATGATCATGGTGTGAGTGTGTGAATGTGAATATGAATGCATGTTTATTACGGTCGCACCTCGATGTGAGGTTGCCTACGTATCCGTTAGGAATCAGGCCGAATGTAGCTCTAGCCGATCCTCGCACAAGTGTGTATACCTCAAAAAGGTCTTTTTAAGGGTTGTAACGTGGTTAGGCTAAAGGTTTAAAGAAGAAGGGGATAAAGGCTCAAGACCCTAGATAAGCCCCCAAGGTGTGCAACCTCGCTTTTGAATCTTTATATTTTTATGCTTGAGTTTCTACTCTTTTTTAGCTCTTTTTGCTTTAGCAGTTATTTTATTTTAATAAGTGTGGGCAATCCCGATCATGCAGTCTATCACTCACTTGGCATTCATGTTTCTCAGGCACGGTACTGAGCATTCGATAAGAGACGCAATCTGAGACGTGTTCGTATCAAAGATATTTTCATATCAAAGACATTGGAACACTTGCCCTTTTGTACACTTTTATTTATTTTTTGCTATTTTTGTTATCTTTTGAATTACTCAAGCTTTTGAAATTGCATAAATTACACACCATCCCATCTCAAGGTTAGGTAGATATGGGTTGAAGAATAAATGTCTATCGTTAGACGAGGCTCAAAGTGGTTTATGAAGAAAGGATGTATATTTGAAGGGTGAAATGAGATATGATGTGGCTACAAGGGGTGCCTCAAATCATTGGTATACCTTGTGCTTGATTCGACATGGTTTTTTTTTTTTTTTTTTTTTTTAAAAAAAAAAAAAAGCAATGTGATGATCATATGTAAGAGAATAAAATGCTCATTTTATTTAAAAGAAAAATAAAGAATCTACAAAATTAATCTAAGGGAAAAGAAAGGTGCTGATGTTAGACTTATTGGAGAAAGGAAAAAATAAAAAAAGAAATAGAGAAAGAGAGATCATGAAATCTTGTCATTGAAGCTCGCCTCTTCTATTGCGTTGTTTGCGTCATCATCACCCAGTCTTCTCGCTAGCTAGAGGCAATGGGATCTTGTTTGCCTCTATGAGATCTTGAATGAGGTTTTGAAACCTGTAGCATTCATCAGTAGTATGACCGCGCCCTCGATGGTACTTGCAATAGGAGTTTGGATTCCATCTCGAAGATCGATTTTCTGGTGTTGGATCCTCGGTAGGGCCATTAGGTTTGATTAATCCTCAATCATAGAGACGATTGAAAGCAACATCGTAGGTCATTCCAATGGGTGTGAACTCTCGCCTGGGTTTCCTTTTAGATCCTTGATTGTCCACGGCTAAGACATCATTATGGTCAAAGGTACTAACAGTATTACTAGAGTGGGCGTTTTCGGAAGAAGAAGGATTGTCGCTCTTCTTTCCTTTCCAGCCACCGTGGTTACTATTGTTAGTAGTTTTTTGCTTTGCGAGGTCGTCTTCGATCTCGATACCTATGTTATAGACGACTTTGAAGGTATTCAAGTTGTGTTGATATTTTAAGTGCTTTGAATACTTTTCTTGGAGATTCTTGACAAACATCCTCACAGGCTCCTTTTCGGTGGGGACCTCAATCATCTTGGCGGAAGTTTCCCTCCATTTATTAAACAAAGAAGTAAAGCCTTCATTCTCTTTCTGTCTTAGCATCTCAAGTTGTCTATGATCGGTTTCAACTTGAATGTTGCACTTGTATCTATCAACGAAAGTTTTTACTATTGATTCCCAGGTAGAGGTTTTCTCCTTGTCAAGGGAGAAGTACCATTGTTGGCAAACGGTTTCAAGAGATAGTGGGAACAGAGAGGGAAAAACCTTTTTATCGATACCCTTGATACTCATTATTGTTTCAAATGCTCTTAAATGAAAGTAAGGATTATTCGTTGCCTTGAATTTTGGGATGTCGTTGGCATTGAACTTCTGCGGAAGAAGATCTTTGTCCACCGAGACCCCTTGTGATGTAAGCTCTTGAAACTTGTAATCGCTAGACAACTTCCTTAGGCTCTCTTGCATGAGGTCCATCTGTTGTTGCTTCACGGGGTCGTCGATCTTGAGTGCGAGAAGCTTCAGTGTCTCAGTCACGGTAGCCAGTTGGTTCTTAAGATCATTGACTTCTTCTTGAGTTGCCATTATCTTCTTAGCCTTCCTCTTTTGACGAATCGGTTTATAAAAAATTGAGACTTGAATAAAGAGGTTGTCCTTGATTAATCGCCCTTCTCTCCTTGACCAAGTACTGTGGAAAAGGAATTTGGGGATATTTATTGTTAATTGTTTGACTCAAACTTTATTCAACATGCAATGGATGGAGGAAGTGAAGAAAGATTGGAATAGAATGTGAAGAAGATTTAGATGGAGGGATATGAAGAATTTAGGAATAGGGTGTACCCCCAACTCAAATGACGGAAAGACCGACTTATGCATGAACCTAAGACATGGTCATGGTGACATATACTCAAAGTGTGTACTAAGACTAGTGAGTGTATGTGACATGTTGAGACTCGTGTCATGACCATGTGGCTAGACTATGTGACTAAGACTCGATTAATGACTCAACAAGGTGTTATTGACAGCAAAAATTAACCGAATTAATTAGCAAACGGGTTAATTAGACACTAGGTGATGACTCGACCAATAATCCGAACTGTCGGCCAAGCGACAGGGCTGGCGTCACACCATCGAGCTTGGCGCTAGACAACATAGCTGTCGTCAGGCGCTACACTTCATAGTGTTGCGCTATAGCTCAGACCTTGGCGCCAGTAGTGGAGCTTCGGTCTGGGACTAATTTCGGTGTTATTAGTCAACTGGGGTATGCCAAAAGTCGTACTAGGTCAATTCCGATTAAAATATTAGACTTTATTGATTCAAATTAATTAATTAATTAATTAATTAGGCAAAGTTCTTTAAGTCATTCATTTATTTAATCTCAACACAAGTCAACAAACGGTTAAGAGAAATATAGAATATATATACACAACAAATAATGCACAATTAGTCAAGTAGGCACAATATGATGCAATGAGTTCACAACCTAACCATGGCTCTAGTTCTCTAAAGTTCGGGATATGGTTTAGTCAAAGAGGGTCCATGGTTAATTGTCTGGATGCACCACGCGGAAGCCTAACCGTGAAGGGTTGGCGCGAGTGGATGGGACACCGCGAGTTTTAAAAAAAAACTCGCTTTCATGGTTTGGTGAATTCAACATCTCGGATGTACCCTTTGTTGCACGGAGCGTTCAATCGGGTAGATGAAGCATGAATTCCCAGAGGGTTATGTCCATATGTATAACACATATGGGTTTCAGAAAAGTGAGAAAAAATTCAATCAGGAAGTAGGATCGAGCAAACAATACGAAAAACCGGTCGAAATTAGAACGCATAATACTGGCTCGGTATTGGGGGAAATTGGCGCCAGCAATCAGAGACTGGCGCCAGTTTTTAACTGTAGCGCCTGGCGCCAATACTGGCGTCTGGCGCTACAACTAAAACACTGGCGCCAAGCTCTGGCCCCTGACGCTACTTCCCACATGCCTCATTAGCTTTCTGTGCTCGATAAAATTTTCCAGTTTCACGCGGTGTTATTTCAGTCCTAGTTGTGAAAGACATTTCTCAAATTTCCTACGTGTGAAATCCTATGTTTTTAACTAATTACGGATGGTCTTTCCAATGAGATCTTTTTTATGCATATGACAATAATGTTAATCAAAATTACGCACATGAAATACTTAGAACTTTTCGAGTCTCATCCACTCATTCTAAATCATTGCCGAAACAAATTCAGGAATTAAAATAGAAATCCTCCCCAACGGAGTCGCCAAAAACTGTAGGGAATAATTTCAAGCCTTTAAAATCCCACTAGCTTGAACCCCACCATGATCATACATTAAAGTACGGTGGCGTCCAAAAGGGAAGAAGATAGAGCAAAAGAGTTGCCAACAAGTTTTTTTAGGAACTTGTAAACCGTTCACGAGGTGAAGGTTACACCCCTTAACGATCCAAGAGATCGTCAACTCCATAAGGTCATGAACTAAATAAGGGTTCGGGGATGATGGTACAAATCCAATCTAAAAGAGATTGAACCTGCCCTAATAATAGGCCTCTACTTTATTCTGATCGTATTCATGTGCGCTTTTTAATTAACATGCAATCAATAGGATTAACCTTAAACTTGTTTAATCTATGTTGGTTGAATTTAATGCACAAATAAACCTATTATTGGCGATCACTTGAAATTATAATCAAATTAACCCTAACAAGATTAGTAATTATCTTATTAAGCGTGATTACAAGTACAAAATTCCCTTTAAACATGCAATAAAAGCGTGATCAAGCAATAAAAATAAAATATAAAGCAACATAATAATAAATAATCAATCATTAGAATAAACATGAATAATAATTATCATCATCAAAATAATAATAATAATATTCATAATCATAATCATCATAAATTACAACAATTATAATCATAATCATATTCATGTTAATATTAAAGCATAATAATAGCAAGATCCTAGGCATGATACTAACAAGATTAATTACAAACCCTAGCATGTTAATAAGCAATAAAAATCAAATCTTTAGCCCTAACATGATACTAACAATCATAAATATTAGGAAGAACATAGGAAGCATCGTAACAATCATATTTAATATTAAATTTACCCTAGACATGATACTAGGAATATCATAATAACAATGTAAACATGATCATAACATCAATTAATCAATTAAAGTACTTACTTTGATGCCTCGTACCTCTTTCTAATAACAAAATACACACGTTAGTAACTTCAAGGAAAATAATAAACAAACAATTAAATTAAATAATTGAAAGAGAGATTTGGGACCAAACCCTCAGAAATTAAAACCTTTCACGTCTAGGGCGAAGGCAACTTCGAATATGGCTAGGTTAATCTAGATCTTGTGAATGCGGAATTTTGTATGAAAAAACAAAGTTAGAAAGAATGTTGAATGAAGAATGCTAATTAAAACTGATTGTAGAACTTGTGAATGATGAGAATTGGTGAATGATTAGAGAGAATAGGTGATGAATGAAATTAATTGGTGAATCAAAATGGAGTTTTTAATACGATATTTATAGAGAAAATCAGCCAAAAAGATAAATTAGACAAAACAGAGTCTGACACACGCAAAACGAGGTTGGCGCCAACCCTGGCTAGCTGGCGCCAGGCACCAACACTAGCGCCAGGCGCCAAGGCCTGGGGTTAGGCGCCAAGCCTAATTTCAACGCGTTTTCAAAAATCAGATAAGTTTACCGTACTAGAGGATAAAATCATATAATTTCTTCAAAAATGCTATTTGATTTTAATTGAATTAGGAATGAAAAGAATATTCTAGAAGAATCTAGAAGACTAAAACCATTCCTAATTTCATTAGGAATAATAAATCATATTAGGCCCTCCCCTAGATCATTGGGCCATACATAAAGCTCAAACCGGGCCCAGTTTAGTAAATTGGCCATAACTTCCTCAATATTCATCGGAATTGGGCTTATAATATATTGTTGGAAAGGTCTTTGCAAGCCCCATCCAACTACACTACTATTGGACCCATATCAAGGACCAACCAAATTGGATTGACTGTTTTCTTAAAATAAGTTTTCAAAAACAGAGAGAAGAGAAAAGAAATAAAAACTTTCCGCAACACTAGACTTTCCACACTTTCGTTTCATTCGATTATGATTTGACGTGAAAGGTACTCATCACTGGGTTTTGTTTTGGGGAGACACAAATGGGTGTCTAAACTACCAAAATAAGCTTGACGAGTCTTCCACTCAAGAAGGGTCACAACCGAACTCTAACCAGCTATACTGGGAGGTCGTTAATGGTAGGAAAAAGGGTGTAGTGAAGGGCCTAGGTGCAAGTGCTAGTTTGTTTTACAGCCCCTCTTCCGAGAAAGGCTCGCAATCGTACAATCCTTCTATAGCTTCACAGTTGGAGGAACGTGTGCAAGCCGAGGTTGCCGAGCGAATAGAGGAGGCAAAAGTGCAAATGCAGGCACAGATGGAGGCACAGTTTGCAACGCAATTGCAGGAGGCATTGAAGAAGGAGCGGGAGGAGGCAACAATTGAGAGTAAGCGAATGATGGAGACAATGTTGCAGAACTTGTTCTCTAACTGTTCAGGTAGTCCTCCATTTCAGTTTCGTAGGGAAGATGACCCGGACATGAGTGGTGGTGGGCTTGGTCACCAGACTCCGGTGTCGTAGTTTTTTTTTCATAAAGCTCTTACATTAGTATTGTTGATATAGGCCTTAGTATTTTTTTTGAGGGAATATAGGCCTTAGGTTTTTTTTTGGGAATATAGGCCTTAGGTTTTTTTTTTTTTTTTTGGAGGGGGGGGATATAGGCCATTTCGTTATTTTTTTGGGGAATATAGGCCTGAAATTGGTATTATTTTGTCACATGTTGGCCTTATCTATTTTTTGAAGGAACATAGGCCATTACTTATTCATATAGACCTAACTTAGTTTTAAAGTTAAGCTTATAAAACTATTACTAACTAATTATTATTACTATTAACTTGAACATTGTCATTGTATGTATTGTTCGAAGTTGGACTTTTTAATTATTAATATTATTATCTATATGAATTATGCATTTTATTTTTATTTTATATTAATTTTGAAATTAATTCACATGATAACAGGTTATAGGTTCATGTTAGGATGGCATCGATAATGCAAATTGTAATTATTTGAAAATTGCATTATAATAATAAAAATGCTATGAGGAATTGCGAGCGTTTACCTACCCTATCGCAGATCTCATGTTTTTGCGACCGTTAGGCCCTGTCGCAGATCACAGGAATTTGCGACCGTCTTAGGCGGTCGTAATTTACTGAACATTGCGACCGTCAGGGCCTGTCGCAGATCACAAGAATTTGCGACCGTCTCAGGCGGTCGTAATTTACTGAAAATTGCTACCGTCAAGGCCTGTCGCAGATCCTAGAGTTTTGCGACCGTCATAAGCGGTTGTAATTTTCAACAATTGCGACCGCGTTGCCTGTCGCAAATAACAAATTACGTCAGTTAAAAAAAACGGTCGTTGAAAATACGAAAAACGGTCGCAATTCGATCTGCGACCGCCAAGTGGCCGCAAATTTTTTTTTTCGACCAGTTAAATAACGACCGTGCCTTTGCGACCGGGTGACGGTCGCAGTTTTAAATAGCGACCGTTTTCCTCATAATTTGCGACCGGTACTGGCGGTCGCAATTCACTTGTTTTTTTGTAGTGGTTAAAATTAAATCATATAAAAACAATCAAGTAGTCCATCTTTAAGTATTAATATATTTTCCATAGCACAATCTTTTTTCACTAATGTGAAAATATTGATTATGCCAATACATTATTATTAACTAACACAGCACAACCCAGTCAATAAAGGGAAACAATAGTTTGCAATCATTTTAAAAATAAGAGTCATCAAAATTACTGACAGGCTAAAGTCGTATCACCTAATCAAAACTAATTCCTAAAACCACTAACTAAAATAGATAGGGAAGTAGGGTCGAATCCACAGGGAAACTAGTCTTTCGTTTCCTAATTAATTCAAGCAATCTAAATTATAAAGTAACCAATATATAAATTTGGATATAAAACTAAACTACGTAGATTAAGAGTAAAGAGAAAACAATGAATAAAAGATCTAGGGTATAGGTTCACCAATAAATAATATTCCAGGGTAAAGCATAATAATCAATCATCAATGCATAAATTAATCAAGTCATAAAGGGCTTTCGCTACGTATTACAATCACACAATTAATTTACCGGCATTAAATCTCATCTCTCGAATCTCGACTTAACCATTTATAAATTAACCTGCCTATAGAAACTAGACCTAAACATCAATTCTCATCTCTCGAATCTCGAATCAATATTGTCAAACTCATGCATAAAAGATCTGCGCAAATCTAGTCACAGAGCATTAAATCAATCAATAGGAAATTAATATATCATTGTTAACAACAATAAATTACCCCTTCATATTATTTATGGATCCCCACAAACCCTAGAATTAGAACTACTCACACATAATTAAATCTAAACAAATCAAAGTAATAAAACAAGACATGATCAAAGGAATAAAATAAATAACTAAGATTAAGAGAAGAGAAATTCTTACCAAAGAAATCTGGAATTAAGAATAGAGTTAAGAACAAAGTATATGAGAGAGAGAAAATAATCTAAAAGCTAAGTAGAGAGAGAAAATCGAAGAAAGAATTAAGAAAGAGTAAAAGAAGATCCTAAACTCGCTTAACGGAAAAGTATTTATATTAAGCAAGAATCCTAAACTAAAACAAACTTAAACGACGATAATTAACTCCTAAAAATAACATGCGCCCGATCGGGCGCGCCTTTTTCCATCAGGTATAAATCTCGCGCCCGGTCGGGCGCGAGTTCGGGCGCCGACCTTGCTACCCCCGCCCATCCGAGCGCGCCTTCGGGCGCCAGCTTCTTTGGTCGGACGGCACTCTTGTGCCATTATTTGGACTTCGATTGGGCTCCAATTCTTCGGGTCAATCTGGATTTCCTCTTCGGGTCTTGAATACTCGGTCCAAATGCCCGGTATCACAAATACCGAGCCCTTAATCACCGGTTCAATGGCTCTAACCGGTCACGGGAAAAAGAAACTGGTCGTGCTTCTCCAGTACTCGTAGTTGCTCCATAATATCTCGGGAAAATGCTCCAAAAGTGTGAATCCCTGCAAAAGTCAACCAAATCTACGAAAACACTAGAAAACACCAATTAGTAATAAAAATGGCTCTAAAGAGCCAAAAACACTACTAATTATGACTAAGGGACGGGGGTAAAATACTACTGGGAACATGGGCCGAAACATCCTACACAAAAATGAAATACAAATCGTTAAAGAGTGATGGTGCATTTGTAACCCTTGCAATATAAATTTACCAAAGAACTATACCCACATCATAAGTTGGACATTGAGGTGGTCCGGATGTGTCCCGTGCTACCTTAGGATGTCTTTCACCATAAGCCACATCTATAACCTACATACCCCTAGTTTTCCATAGTCACTGGAATAAGTTCGGTCAAGCTTGCATGAATACCCAATTCTCTGCATGCTCCATGCCTTCACTCGAGGATATGTATCCCACGCATTGGGATCCAAGTTTAATCGATCCAAATAGAAAATCTGAAATTATTTCCTTAAACTATTTTAATCAAAATTAAACAATAATCTTGACTATAGAAAACAATTTTATCCTTATAATACATTTGACAAAAAGACATATGAGGTACTCACAACTGCAAAAATTGAACAACCACCGCTACCACCTGCAAATCCATAGCATAAAACCGCCGAGCAAAATTTGAGACAATCTCTAGAAATTTAATTTGTTCAATACCAATTCACACCAATCATAGTTTTGGCTATCCATACAACAACTCAATGCCGGTAGCAAATCAGTTGACATTCTTGGGGATTGTGTTGGATACATAATCATATGTAGAGAAATGATTAGGAACAAGGTTTTAAATTCTTCTTCTTCATCTGGATCAAAATGTCCCTCCAATCTATCCATCATGATCCCAGTAACAGGAATGCCAACTGAAGTACATGTCCCAGACCCATGTTTATTAGCTTTTGTCTTCCACGCCCTTCCATACTTTAACAATATTTTTTGGACCTTCATCTTAACTACACCTGACATTTCCTTGGATGTAGGGACTGGTTTCTCCCCATTAGGAATTCCTAAAATCCAATGCACTTGGTTCTTTGAAAAGTAAATCGAACGACCATTTGTGCCTATTAAACACCTATTAATAGGATCAATACGAGTCATAATCCAGTATGCTAACTGTCGTGGTAAGTGCATACGGGAAGCAAAATGTAGGAGCCCCCCAAACCCCATATCACAAACCCATCTTTTTCTCCTTTCATCGAATTTCTGGCATATTCTACCAAATGACTCAACACGACAAGTCATATTGGAGGGCTGCAGTTCATGTTTGAAACAACGTCAGGTTTCCTTTACCATAAAGTAACTTTAAATCAATCTGTAACATTATCTTAAGTTGTAAAAAATATGAGAATGGAACTCACTCTACGCAATGCAGCAGAGTAATGATTTAATCACTTGCCCTTTTGCTTTCACAAAACCTCCCAAACTTAAACTGTCATCCTACAATACATCAAATGCTTAAGCTAATTGAATCAAGATATACAAATGCTAATTAAAACACTAAAATCATATCAATTATTATTACCGTGAATAGTCCGGGATGTAACTCTATGGATTTTTGAACTATTCCAGTTCCAATTGGGTGTTGCATTTTCAACAACATTATCAAAATCTCCAATTTCATTAAAAGAATTCACGAATCTCAATTAAATCTTGAACGCAAAATTCAAACTTGCACGGAATCTGTTTTTATTTAATGAATACGTATTCTGAGTTTGTATTAGCACTTGTTAATTTAAAAAATAATAAGTTTCAATTACCAGTAAACAACGATTTCAATTGAATTAACAAAGAAATTTACAACCAGTACATATCCATTACACAATCAGCATAAACAAGACTTACAGATTCGCTCGAGTTGTTTGCCTTTCCCGCAGCATCGTCAAATACTGGTGGCCGGCACCTTTTTCCAAGGGCGTCTTGTCCCATACCAATATGAACATTAGAGGAAGATATAGAAATGAAGAAACAAAAATAATTAGAGAATGGATCTGATTCAAATACTAACCAAATTGTATGGAGGCGTTGAAGAAAAAACAGGAATGAGTGTGTTTGAAAACCCTCACTAGAGTAGTTAAACTACAGCATCCTTGAGTTAAAAAAACGTTTAGACGGCCAATATGACATGGCAGGTATAGTCATGAACTTGCGTGTGCCAAATTCCAAATAAGGAGCATGAATTGACAGATGAGTCCTTACTAATGCAATGTGAAATGCCGAGAATGGGGCTAGATTAACGTTTTTTGTCAATCTAAAAGATGAACATGGAATTCCCGAAAAGAAAATGAGAATTAAAGAAGATTTACACTAAGGTATAATTTTCATGCTATCACTAACAAAATGACTAACATTAACAATCTAGTCTGCGCTCTGCGGTTCAATTTGCCTCTCATAATACTTGTTGAGAAGAGATCAAATGTTAATGATAATACATGGGATTGACCAAATGCCTTTAGCTTAGGTGGTTGCTAAGAGATTATCACCATCAATATGAATGTTTCTAAATCCATGCTCGAGAGCATAATGAATATCGTTGTGGAGAGTTTTAACTTTTGCTATGAAGAACTTGGTAGTTCCGAGTTTTTTTGAATGTGTATACTCTTTGCAAAAACTCCAAAAATGTTGGTTCCCATATACGTTCGTTTATCACAAAAACTCCAAAAATGTTGGTTCCCATATGTGTTCATTTATCACAAAAATGAAGTGAGATCGAACAATTAGTTAAATCTAATTTAATAAATGGACTGAATAATGAACATAGATATACTTGTTCATATAATAAGTTCATTAATAACTTGTTTATGTGTGTTCATGAACAAGCTCACTTATTAAAAAAGCTCAAAGCTCCATTTATTCACAATTACGGAGTACATAAACTACTTTGAGTATTATGCTTAAACTTGACATTTTCAAATAATCAAATGTCAAAAACTTGACATTTGCTGCTATGGTGTTAGTTGATAACGTTAAACTTGCATAGTTTAAATCAGTGGTAGGGGCAAAATGATCGTCTATATAGATGGGACTTCCGGCTATAGAGAAAAGTTGCATTCTATGAAGGTTTCTTACATATACTAATTGCTATATTGTTCTATGGAGATTTAAATTGTGCTATAATTTCTGTAATTCTATAGACCTTAAAAACATGCAAAAGTATTCACTGTTCTTATGAATAGTTCCATGTGGTGCTATTACAATGACACCCTTACATTTAATGATTTGCCCTTCCTTAGCTATGTGCATTTGCTTGCCATTTATAGCGGATGAGACAGCTGGTCTTCATATCCTTCTTTGGTTGCCAGCTATGGTGTCCTTGTTTCTTGTAGGAATTGCTTTCCGAGGTTTGTTTGGTTGTCCGCTGTGGTGTTAGCTTTGGATCTTCTCTTTTGCTGGTTTGGGTTTTCGCGTTGTTGTTCTGAATGATGAGGTTTGGAAGGGAAATGTTTGGTTTGGCGTGCTGTTCAAGAGTGTCTGGTATGGTTTTTTTCTTTTTCTTTTCTGGAAATTGTTGGATCTCAGCTTTGTTTCGGTTGCATGTTAGCTTAGGACTAGAATCTGTGTTTGCCTTTTCTAGGAATGGACTGCCTTACTTCAGTGTCCTGTTATAGGAATTAATTAAAAAAAGACTTGGGTATGACTTTGTTGTACTTGGTTTCTGGGGTTTATCAATGGTGGTGGACTATTTCGTCATAGTCTATATATAGTTTAGTTGGATTACCTTTTTTTGGGTGTGGGTGACCTTAGTTTCCTGTGCTTTTCGGAGGTTGTTCTTTGTTGGCTTGACATTATATTACCTGCTGTGCATTTTATATATGTGTATACGGATTGTATTTCGAATTTACTGACAAATTGAGCTCTATAGAATCTCAAAATGTGTAGATGGATTTGTATTTCGGATTTGCTGCCAAATTGAACCTTAAATTCAAAATAGCTAATTACATAGAGTTGTAATGCGTTTTCCAGTGTCATTGGTGCTTTCATCCTTATGACACTGGATTGGCATGTGGTATTGATTTAATTCCTGCTGTGTTATTTGGAATGGTAACAAATGAAGTTTGGATTTGGGTTTTTCAAACAGGTGGCATATCAACTGGTTATTGGTTGACTTCAAATGTTCTTATTTTTGCTTTTTGTGGGGTTACAGGATTGTTGATAGAATTGTTTGTGCTTCTGTTGCTGGACCTTGGTTTGTTCTGGTGTGTCTGGAAGACTTTTCAAGGTAATTCCTGTTCCTTAGAAGTTGTTCTGTGGTTTTGGAGGTTCTTTTTTATGCTATGTTGTTTTGTTCTGATTTTCGTGGTCTTGGTGAGCCTCAATCATTACATTGTTTTGTGCATCTTCTTTACCTGTGATACTGCTTTTGTACAGCGTGTGTGGTATTTGGAGTGTAATTTTATATGGTTTCAGCTCATTATAGTATTCATAGAATTGGTAAAAGAAATGCTCTGGGCGATTGATTGATTGTTTTTTCCCCGTTCATTGTGAAGGGATATTGAGGTAGTTTGTAGGTAAGTCACTTTATTGATGTAGAACTTGAAAATCTAGGCTGTGTTTGGGTCTTCAGAGAAAAGTGGCTGCTTCATTATTGTAGCCTACTATTCGCACGGTTGTGTTTTTATTTAGGAATTCTTTTAGGTTAGTATAAACACGGAACGAATTCTATGTTCCTTTTGGTTCGTCTCTTGGGGAGGGTCCAGTTGTCTTAGTTGGAAGAGGAATGAGTGTTTTGCTCTTCATGGTTTTTGTCCTGAACATTGATTTTGCCATTACAGGTTATGGCTAGACGATCGAACAGAGTCTGTGTTCCTTTTCAACCTATTTTGGAAAAGGTTGTTGCTTGGTTGCAATTTTCTTCTCCGGTATATGGATTTATAGATGCTGCAAAGAATAATGTCTTTGTGCGGGTGTATGGGCCAAACTCCCGTACAAAGTTTATCTTTTATGGTGGAGATGCTGCTACGGTTGAAGAATCTCGTGAGAGAGCAGCTCACAAGGCTGTGAAAAGATTAGTCTGCCGGTTTAATGTTCGAGTGTCTGACTTCACGTATGAGCGTATGAAGATGTATCGCTTGTGTGTGAAATTGTATAAGAATTTATGTGCTGAATTAGTACACAACAGAGAAGACTTGAGTCGCATTCGTGCAGAATGCAGCACACGGGAGGATGTACCGTTTCATGATGTTCATGTTGGACTTGATTTTGTGCAGTTTCTGGGAGTATTAGTTAGGAAGACTGGTGTAACTGCCAGTGGTATTGAGACCACCAAGCTAGAAGGACATGGTTACATGTCCTGGTTAATGGTCACTTGTTCACATAACAGTATTGGAATGGAGTGCATCTTCAGTGATCCTTGTCCTGAAAGGGATCTTGCTGAACAGCGAGTTGCTAAGAAGGCATGTTTTTTTATATCTTCTGTGCCCAATTTAGATATTGTTGATGTCAATTATGGTGCTGCTGCCAAGCTGAGCGCAGAATGTTCCTTGATTAGGGAAAGGTATCTGGTTTTGAAAAGCCATGTTCAGTGTTTGCAAGGGAGTTCTACCCAACCTGAGGCTGTTACCTGTTTGGTTAGTGATGGATGTGAGACACCGACTGATGAAGCAAACCAGATTCCGGTCCTTGCTATTCCGCCAAGTCTTCCAGCTAAGCGCACCATTGATAGAAAAGAGTTGCCTACGAGTGCTGTGGGGGTCCATGTTTCTGATCAGCTTGTTTCTGGCTTGATTGAATTTGCTAATGGTCACAAATGTGCTAGGGTTGAATAGGCAAGTGTAGCAAACTTAGCTGCCTTTAGGGTCTAGAGGCTTTATGGTATGTAAGTAGATGTTAGGGCTGTCTCAGTGATGTAGTTGCTTTGTAGCTTGATTTGTCCTACTATTGATGTCTGTTTTAGGATGCAAGACATAGCCAGTATTATGTACCTTTTGGTTTTTGCTGATGTACTGAATCGAACTACTTTGGTGTACTGCCTGATATGGCTTTTTCATAATAAAAGTTGGTGTTTGTAGTATGCCTTGTGTCTTTGCACGTTGCGTTGTTTACTTCTTTTCTTGTAATCGTTCAGGGAGATGCCTTTCTTTATCATTTTTTCCCTGTCTGGTTTCTGATATGAAAACTATTACAGGCCTTGTCTACGGAAGGTGTTGCGGAACCCTCCAGCTTTGATATCCTCTTCTAGAACTGTGACAATGGGTATTGTCTTTGCTAGAGAAGTTTGTGCTAGAATTTGTTTCATACAACTGGATTCTGAACTGTCTGTTCTTTTTGCTGCTTTACTTTCTTGTTTGCTAGATTACCGTTATGGCATACCTCAGCTATCTAAAAAAAGATGCACTAGACTAAATAAGGCTGCACAGAGGACATCACAGTCAGCATTTGCTAGGTATATATATCTATTAGAGTTTGGTTAGTTAAGATGAGTGGCTCTTGCATTTGGAAATAGCTTGTTAAAGAGTTTACCTTTAAATGTAGCACGTGCTCATCGGCAGATCAGTTTGCTCCTGCACAGCCTCCACGGCGCCGTACATCAAAGAGGGAGAAGTGTATACAGGAAATGGCTATGCCAGATTTCAATAGGTACACTGTTTTCGTTGTCCAGCCGCTATTGTGTTTATCTTTGTTGTATTGATGAACGATTTTTCCTTTTTCCCTCTTACTGGCTATACCTTCAGATTGTTGCATTCCTAAGGGTGCTTATTCGGTCCTTGTGGTAAAGATACCATAATAGAATATGTATTTCGTGCAGTATTCAAGAAGCAGGAATAGGTGTCCTTTCTAAGAAACACAAACCCACATCTACTGTACAAGGTAACTGATTCTGTCAGTTTTAAGAATGTCCTATTATGGTTTAGCATCTTATAGGGTTTTGGTTTTTGTTGTTGTTGTTTTTTTTTTTGTGTTTTTTTTTTTTTTGTGTTTTTTGTGTAGTATTAGATATTCTTGGTAATGCTACGGATCGGCGGTTGCCGGCGGAGCCTTTCAAACTGTCTATGCCCTTTTCGTGTGGCAAATGCGGTGCAAAAAAATTTATGTTTGAATCCTTGCATTATTGCTGTGGGAATGGAGATATCACGATTGCTGCTACTGAATATCCCCCTGAACTTGTTTATTTATTTACTTCGAAGGATGAAGGTGTTGTGCATTTTAGAAAGTATGCTAGGCTGTACAACAACTTGTTCGCATTTAGTTCACTTGGGGGTCATTATTATGCAAACACATACAAAGGGATTTATCTTTTCAAGTTGCAAGGGCAAATGTATCATTTTGTCCCAGATTTATTGCCTGACGATGACAATCCAAAGTATCTCCAGTTATATTTCTATGATGGTCAACATGAATCAGAAAGTAGGGTTGGCTGTTTCCCTGAAATTAGAGAAGACATAATTAGCATTCTGATGCAGGTATCCGAACAAAATCCCTATGATGTGTTCTTCCGAAATTTAAGGGACAAGGTCATTCATGCAGATACAAGAATTATTTTAAATCAAGCCTCGGTTCTTGATCAGCGTGTTTATAATGCTCCTGCTGTTGATGAAGTTGCTGCTATCTGGCCGGAAAGTGCTTCATCTAGCCAAAGTCTAGGTCCTCATATATTAGTCAGTGGACGCTCTGATGAATCTCACCGAATCTATCATAATTATGGCTGCTATGATCCGCTTCAGTATCCTTTGTTGTTTCCTCGCGGTGAATGTGGGTGGACTCAAGGGCTTAAAAAAAATTCTCACCCGTCTCGGAGCACGACAGATTTTGTTCCAGATCCTATAATGTCTTGTGCTGTTCATACTGCAACAGATTTATTGGAACAAGAAGAAACCCGTACAGATTCTAAAACTTATTCTTCGTGCTTAATATTAGGTGCTCTTTTACTGTTATCCCCTTTAAATATTGTCTTTCGTATCTTAATTGCAGGTGCAAAAAGAAAGAACACTAAAGCTGACAAATTCATTTATGCAAGAGAGTATTATGCCTACAGATTACAAATCAGGCCTAATAATATGTTGTTGCGAGCGGGTAGGTGTTTTCAGCAATACATAGTGGATATGTATGTGAAGATTGAAAATACAAGGCTTGATTATTTCCGAAATAATCAAGACACCATAAGAGTTGATCTATATAAAGGTATTCTTGATTCACTGGATTTAGGGGAGACTCTTGGCCAAAATGTTGGCCGTAGAGTTATACTTCCTCCTACTTATATTGGTGGTCCTCGGGATATGAAGAAGCGGTATTTAAATGCTATGGCTTTGGTACAAAGATTTGGGAAGCCAGATCTTTTCGTAACAATCACTTGTAATGCTAATTGGCCTGAAATAAAAGCCGAGCTAGCTGCTGGTGAGACGGCACAAGACAGACCTGATTTGGTTGCTAGGATTTTTAGAGCAAAATTGTTAGCATTGAAAAAAGAAATCATGGAGAATAAGATTTTCGGGGAAGTTGCTGCAATGGTGTATGTGGTCGAGTTCCAGAAGAGAGGGTTGCCCCATGCTCATTTTCTTATTATTCTGAAACCTGCATATAAACTCAAGTGCCCTTCTGACTATGATCGATTTGTTTGTTCTGAAATACCTGCTCAAAGTAATGGCACCCTAAGAAGAATTGTGTTGGCGCATATGATGCATGGTCCTTGTGGTGTGCTGAATCCAGATTGTCCATGTATGAAGAAAGCTGGTGTAAAACGCAGTTGTAAGAACAAATACCCTAAGAAATTTTGTAATGAAACAACAAATAATAAGGATGGATATCCTATCTACCGCAGGAGAGACACTAGGGAGCAGGTCACCATAAGAAATGCACAATTAGACAATCAGTGGGTCATTCCCTATAACCCTTATCTGTCGATGCTATTTGATTGCCACTTGAATGTTGAGGTGTGTTCGACCATTAAGGCAGTAAAGTAACTGTATAAGTATGTCTATAAGGGCCATGATAAGATTTCCTATAATGTTGTTGCTTCTGATAGCGAAACTGTAGATGAAATTCACCGATATCAATCGGGTAGATGGGTATCTCCTTGTGAAGCTGCATGGAGAATATTCAGCTTTGACCTATTCGAAATGTACTCTTCTGTTTTGCCTTTACAGGTCCATTTGCCATACATGCAGACTGTTCATCTGCATCCACATGAAAGGCTACTGTCTGTTGTTTTGGATGGCAAACATTCAAGAACTCAACTAACTGAATTTTTTGCAATGAACGCTGCTACTGAACATGGCTTAGGATATTTATATGATGAATTCTGCGAGCATTATACATGGCATCAGGGTGATAAGAAATGGAAAAAAAGAGTGCAAAATAGGATTTCAGTTGGCCGCTTGGCATTTGTGTTCCCTGCAGAAGGGGAACGGTTCTTTCTTAGATTACTATTGTTGAATGTAAGAAGTCCTACGTCTTTTGAAGATTTGCGTACTGTTGATGGCTGTCTGTATTCAACCTTTCAGGAAGCTGCTCTAAAACGAGGCCTTATAGAAGATGATGACACAGCTAATTCGACTATGGCTGAAGCATGTGAAACTCATATGCCTGCTGCTTTGCGTCGCCTGTTTGCAACAGTGTTAATGTTCTGCCAACCAAGAGATCCTGCTACTTTATGGAATACTTATTATCCTTTTCTTGCTGAGGATTACTCTCACAGGTTTCCAAATCAGCTTGTGAGAATACAGCAACTTACTGTTCGAGCAGTTGAACAACATCTGGAAGCCATGGGAAAATCCCTTGCCTGTTTTGGTCTAGAGGAATTAGTATCACAGGTTAGTGATGAGTTTAGGCGTACAAAGGATATTATAGATGCTCTAGATGCGCCAATCCCGCAAGAGTGCTTAGGTTGTCGTTCACAGTTAAACTCTGCACAGAATGCTGCTTTTGAATGTATTATGGAACATGTCCTGCAGCAAAAAGCCGGTGCTTTCTTTATTTATGTTCCAGGAGGTACGGGAAAAACGTTTCTCTACAATGCTCTCTATGCAGAAATTCGACAAATGAACAAGATTGTTTTGCCTACAGCTACATCGGGAATAGCTGCAGCTAACATTCCTTCAGGGAGAACTGCTCATTCGCGGTTTAAAATCCCGATTGATGATGAGGGTTCACTGGCATGCGATGTTCCAAAACAGGGGAGTTTGGCTGCATTGTTAAAGGAAACCGCTCTAATAATATGGGATGAGGCTTCTATGGCTAAAAAACAAAATGTTGAATCCTTAGATCTTTTATTGCAAGATATTTGTGGAAATAAGGTAGTGTTTGGAGGGAAAGTAGTTGTTTTGGGAGGAGATTTCCGACAAGTGTTGCCAGTGGTCCCACGTAAAACAATGAATGAAGCAGTAGAGGCAAGTATTGTCACTTCTTATCTGTGGCCTAGATTTATGAAATTTAGGTTGACAGAAAATATCAGGGCACGGGAAGACCCAGGATACGCTTCTTTTCTGCTTGGTTTGGGAAATGGCGAACTGCAGCAAATAGAAAACGCTTTTGTCGAGCTACCGGAACATATTGTACAATGCACAGATGACTTTACAGACTTAGTTGCCACTGTTACAGAAACAACATTTCCAGAAATTGGCCGTGGCTGCTTTGACAGTGAGGTTTTCACAAGAAAGGCGATTCTGACACCCATGAATGATGATGTGGATAGTATAAACGCATTCATGATCGAGAAATTTCCTGGTTTTGCTGTGACTTATAAGAGTTTTGATGTTGTTGTTAATGATACATGCAGTATATATCCTACGGAATTTATTAACAAGTTGTGCCTGGGTGGAATGAGTCCTCATGAGCTTGTGCTGAAGGAAAACTGCCCAGTGATACTGCTAAGGAATTTGCTTCCATCTTCAGGTCTTTGCAACGGTACAAGGTTAATTTGTAGGAAGTTTTTTCCGAATGTCATTCAGTGCACTATAGCAGTTGGCCATTACAAAGGAGAGGAAGTTTTTATCCATAGGATTAATTTAAGGCCTTCTAAGTCTGTCAAGTATCCGTTCATGTTTGAACGAAAACAATTTCCTATAAAACTTAGCTTTGCAATGACAATTAACAAATCTCGAGGACAGACTCTTAGCCAAGTATCCATTTATTTACCACGCCCATGTTTTTCCCATGGGCAGCTTTATGTTGCCCTTTCACGAGCAAAAAAATCAAACGATGTTTGCGTTTTCACTGTAACTGCTGCTAACCAATGTTCTGTTAATGCAGTTAAGAATGTAGTGTCTCATAAACTTCTACAGCTTGCAGGCATTGTTCAGAATGATGTAATGTAGACTGACCGTTACATTGAACTCCTGTTACCAAACACAGGTATACCAGAGTTGCTGATGGTGATTGTTTTTTAATACAGTGAGAATATATATATATATATATATATATATATATATATATATATATATATATATATATATATATATATATATTACATGTCAGAGCAGGATTTAATGTTACTAATATATGTTTTGGTGTGAATGTAGGCTGGCTTTACACTGGACATTGTAAGCATGTGAATGCGCTTTAATTGATGTACTAATTTAGTACAGCAGTGCATCTCTTTTTTCCTGATTATGTTTCTGTCCTAAGAAATATGTGATGCGGGGTTTGTAGATGGCCTTCCTGCATTGTAGCTTATAAAAATATCCTTCTGTCTTATAATCAGGCATTTCGTGCTTTCAATTATATTTATACTTGTACATACTAGGCCTTAGTTTTGATACACTGGATTAAGTGTTCATGATTCTTCTGATCAAGGAATTGATTCCTCCTTTATTTTCTTTTCTTATTTATTCCTTTTTATCACTTTACCTTCTCTTGAATTGGCTGAACTTGTGTATGCTTGCTTTTGTTTGGGCTATAAATATTTTCTATTATTTTGCATTATCTGTTGTACTGCATTTTTATTATTGAGAAATGCCTTTATCCAGTATAATCTTGTTATGCTTTTTGGCAGCCGGAACAATTCTCCAACTGATGTCATTCCCTTAGGAGAAAAGATTTCTTTGGAACCTATGCCTGCTTATAGAGAACACTTTTCAATGATCAAACTGACCTCTTTTCATAAGTTCACTGTCAGGACATGCAGTTTGATAAAAGATGTGAGGTTTTGCTGGAGTGGCACTTGATGCAATGTAAGCTTTCTACATTTTCTTTTTTTCATTGTGAGAAAACAAATTGCTAAAGATGTTAAGCTCTTCCTTCTGCTAGAGAAGATAGCTCTTTTGGAATTAAAGCTTCCCCGCTCTTTCTGAATTCTCGGATGATGGTGCACGTTCAATTGAACAAAAGTTGATCTTATGAAATTAATGCATTAGCTGCTCTGTCAATCGCATGCATGTCTGATTCCCAGACTTAATTTATACCTTTTGTGCAGAAAGATACAACTCAAATACCCAAACTGGGATTCCAGTTTAAAGAAAGATAGACAAAATGAATCTACTTCAAAGGAGGCTTCAGGAACAAACATAAATGATGTCTCAGAAAATGACACCGTGTCTAATGGTATTTGTGATAAAAATATGCTCTCTCGAGTAGTTGAGTGCGATTAAAAGAGTGTCTTCCAAAGGTTCGTAATGTTTTTGTTTGCTTCTAGACCAATTCGATTTTTGAAATAAGATTGACAAATAAATATTATTAGTTGACTGTCAAATCCACATATGTATTTTTGATGTTTGACATGCACATGCTCGCTAAATTATTCATGAACTCTGAACATTATTGGCTGCATACCCTTATTAATCTGGATAGCATGATATGGCCTTAGATAAAAGCAATACTGCTTTGATACAGATTTAAAAAGTATGACCTTTGCACCTAACTTTTTTTACCTTCCTCTTTGCTTAGGTATCTTGAGATGTCATCTATGGACGAAAACAATTGCTGGTGTGGTAGAACTTTGCTTGATCATGTTAATGAAAATACCGACATATATAAACACTATGCCCAGCTCTGTGAGGTACAATATAACTATGATTTACAAATTTTTCTGATGCTGAAATACCATCAGCCTTTGACTTCTACTTTGTTACGTCAGACTTAGTAATATCTTCTGGATAAGCTGTCATGAGAAGATATTATTTGGTCCTCATAACTAAACTTCACAAAATTCCATGATAGTACAATGATGTATCAGAATGACTTAGGCTCTTTTCTCATGGTTTAGCATTACCTGATTTATTAATCTGGATTAGGTGCGCTTGTTAGTCACGAATTGTGGTTAGCCTTTCGTCGGATGCTCACTACCTTTCAATGACAAGAGTCAGTGATATTAGGTTGTTTAGTGTGCTTGTTCTTGCAAATGGACAGTAAATGATGTCTAATTGGAGCATTTTGTCATTAACAGATAGGTTGTTCTCCCTTTACCTATGCAGAGGCTGTACCCCAAGCTTTGAGTATTTGTATTTACCATACAGGAAGCAAAAGACTCAACAAGCAATAGCATTTATCTTCTGCTGAAAGTGTATCCTATACAATATATTATGCTTTGCTATGCATGCTTGATATAGAAGTCACTCGCATTTTATTTTACTATGGCGTTTACTTGTTTAGTTGGTATATTTACTGTACATCGAGTCTATGTTAAAAATGTTTTTGCTGATCAATACTCACTAACGAGTATTTCGACAAATATGTACTATAAACCATGTGGCATTTCATGTGTTACTAATAGTGACTTTTGATATTTTGTTGAGGTTATTATTTGGGTTATGTATTGCATAGTTTATAGGTGGGCTTTGTTAATGTAGCCCATTGAATATAATTACCGTTATACTTTTGGTATGACAGATTTGTTAATAGTAGAGAAGAATGTAGAAGCATTTCACCTTGGAGATCACAACTAGCAATTACAAGTCAAAGTAACTATTCATGGTAAGAAAAATACTTTTATAATAAGAGATGTACTTGCTTTTTGCTTTAGCCACATAAAAGAAAGTCTTTTTTTTATTTAAATATGCTGCATAATATAATAGCCATAATAATTAGGATATTTTTGCTTATGCTTTAAGGAAAACATATTAAACTACCCTTAGGTGCTTGCAAGCTGTAATCAAGTAAAAAAAAAGAAGGCTAATTACTGTTTGCATACGGTTACTGTTGCAACAAAATACCTAGATCAATTCTCTTTCAGCTTTGACTATAAATACTAGAAAGGTTGGGGACTTTTGGAGCATCAACTTTATTCTCTTACTTTGCATCCTTAATTGTGGTATATTCTTCTTCTTTCATGCAAGTTTTAAAGTAGCTTTTACATTACTTGATGTAACTATCACTCACATTCTTAGCTACTTTTTGAAAAAAAAATTGGTCAGAATTCCATTTTGAGAAATCTATACCTCGTAATTATTTTGCTCCTTTTAGTATAGTCTAGGACTGCCACTGAGTTTGTTTGCATTTGTATATGCTGCTATATGTTTATTAAGTTATCTCTATTACAGTAACTATTGCCCATGCAATATCTCAATTTGCTTTATTCTTGAAACTATTCTGTTTGTTCAATTTTTTTTTTCCATTCTTCATGCTTAGAATTTGTTTATAGATATTCTGTTTAAAAAACTAACTATTGGAAGAATGGCAACAGATTGTATATCATATTCATGTAACCTACACTTATCATCATACATGCACTTTTATGCTGCCTCATTCTTACAACCTGTAAAGTATAACAACTATACCTGTTAGATTTACATGCAAATCGAAAATATTCCTTACTATAGTTCTTTTGCTGACTATTTTGCATTCCATGAATTACAGATCATGAATACACCACCAAGAATGAAGCTTGAACCTGTTTACCTAGATTAACTAACTGCTCAAAGCAAGGACTACAAAGTTAAAGTCACTGTCGCTGAAAAGGGAAGAGCTCAACCTTCTCCTAAGAAACCTGGTATGGTCTTCCAAACAATCATTTTAGAGGATGAAAAGGTATATGCTTGTTGTAAACTTAAATTATAGAAATATATATAAGATTTGTTTTCTGATTGCAGTGTTCGATATTACTTGTTGCAAATATAGTCTCCTAGACCTAATTTATGAGCTATAAAAGAATCATTATACAACAGAAAGAGTATACAAATTATGAATAAGAAAATAGCTCTAGAATATTTATGTGTAGGTCTGTTCAGAGTTAGAATTAGGTTACTTACTTAAACATGCCTCAATTCCCTACATAGAGTAGTCTTTTCTGTTAAGTGTTCTTCTCCTTAATGAGTATGATATGTATGTTTTTCAGAAAAACAAGATGCGCTGTGCTCTTTTTGGTGATCAGATTAAAGCATATGAAGATGTTCTGAAGCCATCTGGTCAGTACGAAATATCCAAGGCTCCTATAACAGCTGTTGATGAGCAGTACAAATTTAATGGACAAGAACTTCCATACCAAATGACTGTTGGACAGCAAACCATCATTCAACGGTTAAATCCAGAAAGTGGACCGATTGAACTAAAGTATCAGCCACTGTCAAGTATTCCACGATCACCTGATCCAAATGGAAGATTTGGTAGTGCTTATTAACTATCGTTTTAGAAATATCTACAGTTGTACTTGCATCTTTGAAAATGTCATTACATGCATGCACTTTATTATGCTCACTTGTAACTTTTTTCCTAAACCAGATATAGTTGCTGTTATCCTATTTGTTGAAGCAACACCGAGACTAATCCCCAATACACGTGGTAGGGATAGTCCAGTTCGGGAGATTTCTATTACAGATACAAGGTATATATAGTTCTTCAAAAGTTGCGCATTGTATCATTTAGCTAACAACTGAGCCAGACTACTTACACTTATTATTTATTTATGTACCAGCCAAGATCATGCTATGACTATTTCAGCATGGAATGATCTCACTGGGAAACCTTGTGATGCTCTAAATAATTGGGCTGAGAAATTTAATGTTGTTGGTTTTACTGCCCTCAAGACCCGACACACACGAGGTCAGATTGCTTGGTATAATTTACATCTTCTAACTTTCGCTGAACATTAAAGAATAACCTTTCTTCTATTTGGCTACAGGATTCACTCTGAATACAACCATGTCCACCAAAATCATTCTAAATCCCAAAGGAGCACGAACAGATCTGCTTCGAGAATGGTAAATGTTATATAAAATCATTCTATCAGCAAATAAAAACAGGTTAACTAAGGCTTCCTATTTTGTTTCAGGGTTAACTTATATCAGCATGTATTGCAAGATAGGCAAGAAAGGATTCTGAATGTCAGATACCCAAGCACTGAAAAGAAAGTTGTGACAATAGCTGAGCTGAGAAGTAAAAAAGGTCCTCAATTCACTGAACTTATTATACATGGGAAAAAAAAACTTATAATACATAGCATTTAGGACAGCTATATATTTGCCTATTTAGTAATACCTTGTTAACAACATTGATGCAGGCAGCTAATGCAACACCAGATGAAGTTGCTTGGATCAAAGTCACAATTCCAGAGGCTGACTTACAGAGAGTGAATGCATACATAGGGTGTCTTGGCTGTGGAAAGCGGTCACACCTTGCACTTGGGACTCGCTTCCCTTGCATTTCTTGCAGGAAGGCAGACACTACTGCTGCCCATAAGTATACTTTTAGCCCACAGTTTAGTTTTTTAAAAACCTCTATAATTATTATACATAAACTAACACTTTGTTCACCTGGCATGTGTACTGTTATAGAGTTACTTTCAATTTCGAAGCTGTTGATGACACTGGTACAATGTCATTTACAACTTTTAGCGATGATACAGAGAAACTTTTCCAAAAGACAGCAGCTGAAATTTGGGATATGAAAATCAATGTAAGGAATCCCATCACTGTTATGATCTTTAACGTTGTGCAGTTTTTAAAATTTTTCCAGCTTTGTATATGCTTTTGTGAGTATAATTGTTCATCATGATATGCATGTACCGATTATTATAAATTCCAAAAAAAAAAAAAAAAGGGAAGGAAGGACTGTTTGATTACAATACTTTCTGTTACTTAGTCTTTTATTCTCCAAAAAAAAAAAGGGTAAATAATTTTGCCTTCTTCACATGCTATATACTGATTATTTATGCATGGTCATGAACATTATGGGGAAATTGGGAGGCTTTTAAAGCTGTACAAGACAGGCTATCAGTGGAGCCTTTTTTCATTCAAGTAACTCCGACTCTAGAGTTAGCAAGGAATAATGTTCTATTATGGACACTGAAATCTGTCGATGTCGAAGGTGCACCAACGAGCAACAATGTGCCAGGTTCATCATCTTCTAATCTGAACAGACATCAGTTCCCTTCTACAGCTGGTAAGGGACTGCCAGCACCACAAATGATCGGAACTGATGTTGCACCAGCTGCCACATCTAAGGACCATGGTAAAGTACCCGCTGTTCCTAACTTAGAAGGTGATACTGATTACAGTGAAGAGAACACGGAAAAAACCTGATGAGGTTCTTGCTGAAATAGCCCAGTTTCATGAGTTCAAACTAGCTTCCCAAGCATTTGAGAGAGATTGCTTTGATGTCTCATTCCAGCCAGCAACTACGGGCATCACAATTTCTGAAGCACCAACACCAGTGACAGACCTTCCTACATGGGCCACTCTTGGTCGCACTCGTAGCAAAGCTAAGAACAAAGAGCCAATGGAAGCTAATGATGCGCAGGAGTCGGATGATGAAGACCAGGGTCCAAGGAAGAAACTCCAAACAGCCCTTTTCAAAGAGAATGCAGAAAAAGACAAGTAACAACCAGGAATCACCTTGAAGTCTCCCTACCAGCTTGCATGTGAAGCCAGTTTAAGAAGTATAAGTATTTGCCTCCTTTTGCTTTTAAAGTATTAGAATGAATCAAGTACTATAGTATGGTACATTGCTAGGGTTAAGGTCAGGTATCTTTTGGATGTTTAGAAAGAACATTTTGCACATCGTGTGTTCTCTATAAACATCAGCTGTATATACAGCACTAAGCTTTGTAGTAGCACCTAATCTGCAGTTATGTCTTAGAAAGCCTTCTATTATGTACATAGTACTAGCAAAATAAGTATGATGTATTAACTTGTATCCTTAAATCAGGATGCTTATCTATAATATAACTTGGTTATTGGAAACTATTTCTATTAAGCTTTACGTACCATTTCATCTGTAGCCTTTTAACTTAGCAGGCTCAAATGAGTGCTGCACCGGCTAACTTAGATGCATTCTTTGACACTTTTACGATTTTTCCACTTATCCTAATTTCATATTCATTCATGCATGTTCAGTTTCCAGTAATCGCAGACTACATTTTACTTCATATATGTTTAACAATCATGCCTTTTTTGAGAGTTGTTTGAAATCCTTTTCTTTCAACACTTTTGGTTTCCTTTTGTAGCATGCTGGCCCTCATTTTACAGCACAAATCAAAGCAGGAAAACAGCCATGGCTTGCTACGCTCACCTACATTCTCATGCTTTTCATCAAGGCATGAACACTGGTAATTCTCTAGCTATTCTTGTTGCACTAATTCATTTTACCTATCAATCTCACTGCCTAGAAACTAATTATGGACAGAGTGATTAATAACCTAGGTCACATGTCACATTAGAGTTTTAATATGCTTCTGCAAATGTTAGAAGTTCCTAATTTTGAGTCCTGAACGATTTCATTTTTTCACAGCCGTGCAGTTCACATTTCCATTTTAGGTGCTTTCGAGCTGCACTATACTCAGGCCTCTACAGAAATGTTAATAAAATATCTATGCATTGACAGGCGCCACCATGGCTTTCACAACCCAGGTATGTAAAATATCCATGATAGTTAAATTTTTTAAACTGTCTTGTTTGCTTTTCGTGTACTTTTCCCGCTGATAATTTTCCGAATATACAATAGAAAAGTTACTGGACTGTTAAAAGACTAACTGGGTAAACATATCTAGACTAAGATACAAAATAGCTGCAGGCAAGTTAGATATTCATGGTTAATTTCAAATTAAAATATCAAAGGATAGCAAAAACAAAGTGAAGGAAGTGCTTTCTAAAAAGAGAAGCTAACCTTTGTCTAATACCATTACATTACATAAGGAAATAATTCATTCTAAAACAAATCTACTACCCTTATTAATCTCTTAACACAATAAAAGCAAAGAAAAAACACACAGTCTTGATAACATAGCATTCTAAGAAGGCAGATTAGTCAGCCTATTACACCAACACTAAGTCGAAATCAAAGACTATGGAATTTCCTTGTCTAAATTTTATCAACGCCCCTTCATCTACTTGGACATTGTAGTGATCAGTAAATTTCTTTACACAATTCTTTATTAAGCACTGAATAATCGTACTCCCAGCCTTTGTAATCTTCAACTGAGCAGTAAACTCTCTATCAAAGTTCTGCAAAGTGATATCTGTAGTATCAGGGAAATCCTGAAAATGTTGCCTAGCAAAATGCAGCGGAACATTCTACCAAAAACCACACCACACAAAATAATATTAGCAAGAATACAAACAAGAAATGCGTGTTCTGCAAACTACCATAGATTAAAAGAAAAACATACTATAACTCCTTGCTGAATATACGCAGCTGAAAATATGAAAAAGAAATACTCTTCATGGCAGCTAGCAGCAAGTTCAGTGAGCCAAGCATAGGTCTCAATCATTTTAGCTGAAGATCCTTGAACAGTTGGTCGCCGTCCACGTTTTTTATAAGAACTGCTTGAGCCCTCAGAATGTTTTTCCTTTTGTATCTTCTTTCCTTTCTTAGCAGTTTGAATTCGGATTGTGAATGAACTATCCCCTAAATAAGTGAAAATTAGGATATCACCTACTTCTATCCCATTATCTTCCACAAAATCAGCCCATCCTGCATCAAGATATGTACTCCAACCTCTACCACATTCTTCATGAACTAAAGTAACATACCAAGATTCTTGACAGCCATCTATGAATAACTGAATATTTAAAAAGCCATCATCTAACACATCTCCAAAACCATCAGGGATATGCTGCACATATGACAATATTCACTTATTATGAACACAATACAAAGTACTAACCACACATAACAGCTAACCAAAATATATGCGACATGCACAACAGAAAAAGGCAGAAATGTAGGCAAAACCTAAAACTAAGCAAATCCTACAATAGATGGACATCAAACACTAACAAAGACAGTTTAAATAATTTCATACCAGCTTATCATGTTGCTCTTTGTCATACTCATACCGAACTGTAAACACAACTGGAAAATCTGCCATGGATTTTTTCAGCAAGACACTTATTCTCTACAGCACCTACACAATAATTTCTGTAACAGTCACAAAATTCCCATGTACTTGCCAACTGATAGAAAATGCTTCTATATATAGACAGAAAATCTGAACCTAAACTGCTGTACTGTTACATATATTACTGAGAAAATAAAAGGTCATTAATATCATAATTTACCCTGAGAAAGTAATTGAGAAATAAGATTCTATATCTATGTGTTTCTAAAGACTTCTTGTCTTCTGTAAAAATAATGAATATACTGATGGTTGAATATCAAGCAGCTGTTAGGTACAGAATATTAATATCACTTATTTGTATTTTCATACACTTATAATTTTAAAAGGCAGCAATACTGATTACATCCATATCCAATCTTTTATCACTCTTCCAAAAGTGGATTCCCTCACTATATAGTCTACTAAATAGGCTTTACAGTGACATGACAAAAGATGGTTAGATATTCTTTTAACTGACAACGCGAATAACAAGCAAATATAAACTAATAACTTTCGCCTCATATTTAATTAATTCGAATAGATAACAACAAAATGTATTATCAGAATCTAGAAAAACCATTAAAATTACAATATAACATTACATGATATCCTATATCAATTCACAAATTGAAAAATATATGGTATAAGAAAGATTACGATAAAACAACAATAGACACTAAGTTTGAAACACATGAACCTTACTTTTGCACAATAATTAAATTAGTCTTACAATACAAGCATGGCTATGCTAGGCCTTTTTAACAATATATCATCGAATTTAAGCTGGCTCAATGCATTTTGCGCTTCTAACGTACGTCCACTAAAAGCACCATATAGGTTAACCTTCTCCATAAAAAGCTAGAAATGTTTCGTAAATAAATAACCAAATGATCTAAGACCATTAATGTGGTGCTAGCTGAAACTCGAATAGGAGAGGAAATCCTTGACGATAAATTACTAATCCACCTACACCACTAATAATATGCTCAGCCTCATAGAAGAGATTTACGCCGTTCCTCAGGGAACAACCAATTATTACATTTCCTTGTCGAGCAATATGCAACTCGGCACACCATTGTTTAAGTTTGTGGCGGATTAGAACAACAGTACTTGGCTGCATACGTTGAAAATATCGACCAGGAATTTCCTGAAGACAAATACACAAGCAGTAAACCAATTAGTAATCAATTAAACATAGGTGACTGAAAAGCATTTTACCGTAAACAACATTCCATACTACAGATTTCTGATGTTCTTGATCAATGCTTATAACCCATTTCATTATTGCATTATTGGCTGCCTGCGTAAAAACAACATACCAAATACATATATAAGAAAAACTTTAAGATTGGAATAGTAGAATAGATATCTTTCTCTACTAAGCTTAGTAAGCATACCATTATCATTCAGTAATACTATCTCTTACAACAAATCTCAGCGCCTTTTATATTCAGACACACCAGCAAAGCTTAGTAAAAATAGCCACAGGATTCACAGCAACTGTAGCCATGTGAGTCTCTATAAGCATCAGATACACTAAGGCTCTGCCAAATTTCAGATTCTATATCACTGTGAACACCCTAGCCTTAATAATTACCATGCTGCAGGATATCTTTTCCTGTGATAGATTCTCTTTATATGTAACCTGGTGTACTAGCCTAGCAAAAGCAAATAAACACACGTGCAATTTACACGTTCTTGTAAGCTATAGATATGAAAAAAGAACAACAATAGATTTTGAATATCTATCTATAACCATTATAACCTCAGTGTTCTAAAATAAACTCAAAAGTCAAACAGATTATACTTTATAATAGAGCAATATTACCTGTATCTACACTAGCAGATAGATTACCATTCAAGGAGAAAAACCCTACCCTATGGTCCCAGAAGCATGGAGGTGATTCCAATTACTGAGAAGTATACCATACATCTCTTAAAGTGCACTTTCTTATCAATTCCATTTGTACCAGGATCAAAACATGTCTTTTTATGTCGATATTTTTACAAACACTGATGTTGTCCATTGCTTTAGATGTCTACAAAAAAGTCCCTCGCCATATTTTTTTTCCAACTACCTTTTATGTGAAATATAAACTATTACAGTGCTACTGTATTTGTACTCTGAGCTTTTTTGGCCATGTATACATTAACAATTTCCATCTAATATGTTCAAGAGCACAAAATATATAATAAGAACCATCCATTTTTCATAAAATAAAATTCGATTTCATAGTACTTACACCCTAACTTCCTTTACTAATTACAATAGATATTCCAATAAAAACCAATTACTAAGCCCTAACCTTAATTCCAATACTTCTACAGATCTACTTAAGCTGAATTTTTAATGGTCAAGCAGACCAGTGACTCGCACTAGCATTCCTACACCTAAACCCCAAAAAACCTCTTTAATTACAAACATAATACACTTATTATAGCCATGACGAATCTTCACTTGTTTCTTGATCAGCTTCATGATAATTGCCTGTGCTAGAGTCTGATCCACTGTCATCATCATCAGCAGCAGCAGCAGCAGCAGCATCATCATTATTGTCCTCACTCATCGAATCAAATGACCCATTTGCCTTAACAGTACGTTCTTCTTCAGTTTCAGTTTCAGAATCAGAATTCGTACCACTTTCCCTATCTTCATCGTCTCTTCATCTTCCTCAGACTCTTCCTTTTTTTCATTATTCCCTATTTCCTTCTCTGCCTCACTTCCTTTTTTATTAGTGTGATTTTCCCCTCTACCGCTGTCTGATTCAATTACAATAACTGGCCATTCTCCACAACCATCAACCTCAGCTTCTCTTTTCCTTTTATTACCCTTTTCTTTGGTCGTCTCATCCTTAAACGACTCTTTTTGTAATAATTCCAGATGTTTGTTCATCTGGTCTGTCACATTTTTAGCGTAGAGCCGAAAGCTTGCGATATTTTCTGCCAGTGTTTTCGTTTTATTTGACCGCCAGATTGATGGTGTGAATGATTTCCCAGAGGTAGCTGTGCTGTCGGTACTCACCATTGTTTCAAGCGGAAAATAAAAAACTCAACCTCACACAAAATTCAGCTTTGAATAAATAAAAAATAGAGAACAGAGAATGCAAGCCACAATAGAGGTAAGAGAATAATAACAGAACAATACAATGCTCAAGAACACAATGACCACTCAGAAATGCATATAGCAATTATGACAAACTCTTGGAAAAATAAACACCCAATGACTTTCCAAATACAGATGTTTAGAACTTTACCTATTGTACCACTTAAACTTTAAAGTAGTCCAAATATAGAACATAGTCACACCATTTCATAAATTTTCTTATATATACGATATGTATCAACTACCATTGTCTGGTGTTATCGTAAATCATTTGCCTAATTGGACTTCGACAAGAAATCAAGGGTGCACAATTCTGTAGCCCAATTTTTGGCTTTTATATTTTAAGTCGTTGCTTTGTCAAAAAAAGACCACATTTCATTGACACAATATTTACCTCGGAAAAAAATAAATAAATAAATAAAAAGACTAAATACATAGTTCATAATTAAACTGTATATTACAAGATGCTCTTAGTTTTACAACCTACACATAAACTCGTAAATAGCCCCAACAACAATTCAACGAGCCTTGCTTAGCTTACCGTCGGGGGGCACGCGCAACGCGCGTGCTCCAACGACTAGTAGAATAAAAACTAAATTAAAATATTTAAATCCCTCAACAAGTTAGCTTCAAAGGCAATCAAGAATCCAAGGATGCTCTTTGAAATCATAAGATAAAAATTTACTCACTTGGAAGTTAGCACAATTTTCTCTGAAGATAAAAGAATGTTAGCAATATTACTAAACTATGATTGTATTAAACTCAAGTAAAATTCATAAGCCCAAATTCTGGGTAAACATTACTTCCATGTCGATTGTCTAACAGTAGTACATAATCGCCTCATTGTGGTCAAAGCAAAAGACTAACACTTCTAACAGACTGACAACAGAGCCGCTAATATATCTCTCTTCCATGTTAGGGTTTGATTTCAAGTAACTCTTTGCCTATAGTAAGAGAAGAAGACTAAGAGCACCTTTTAGTTCCTACAATCAATTTATTTCCGTTATTATGAGTCCATTGCTACAGCTTCTTGGCGTGGAAGAAGTTGAAGGGATGGTATATGATCCTTGACAGTGACGTGTGGTGCTGCAATGAGTTTTGTATCTTTGGTTGCTCCTTTTACAATGTCAAGTACCTTCCTCACCTCGTTGGCTAGCTCAATTACATAGTCATCCTCATGATCTGTCCAGGAAATCAAAAGTTAATATTAGACATTGGAGTAAAAGAGCATATTACATATTTACATGGATAAGAAAGCTACGGTTCATGACAAAACAATTGGCAACATCCAAACATACGAAATGGACAGGACATCTCAGACAAAAAGAATAAGAATTGCATGTGAGGAAGGAATAAAATGGTGTCCAACTCCTTCAAAAACAAACAATATGAAGAGAACGAAAGTAAGTTTAGTCACACATGTTATTCACCCACCCATCTGTCTGTAAACTAATAAGCAGACGTCGGAGAAGGAGTCCGAAGTATGCTGTATGCAGTTTGACATGCAAACATGTGTCTACTATAAAATCGCATGTGTAAGAAAAGTATTCATATATGCACATATTATCACTCTAAATGCAAGATCTTACTACTGTTTTCCCAGGTGACTTTAAGTAGACTTAACTAACAGTATTGGTAGTCAAATTCTTCAAGGATTAGGGTTGGTATTTCATACAAGTACTCTTCATCTATCACCAAAGTGTGGAATGAATCAAAAATCTCCTAAAAGGTAATTCCATTGCAGCAAAAACTTCACTTCAGCAGAAGCTGCATTACTTGCAAAAAAAAACCATTTTCCTTGGACAAGAAATTACCCCACTCCATTATTTTGCTCTTACAAATGTTGGTTGACATATATCAATTCCAAAGTTTGTCCGGTCATCCCTTTCTTTTATAGACATCAGTTATTCAATCAAATGAAAAATATTTCCAAACCAACTAAAGTAATCAGTATCCTATTGTAAATAGCAGTTAGACAAAAAAGACTCAAGGAGCTTACCAATCTCACGCATGGCCTTTTCAAGCAAGAAAAGATACTCTCTGTTGTTACCACATGGCCCAATAGCAGTTGCAATTTGCCTATATTATAAAAACAAGCTGATCAGCACACGCTAAATTGGTGAACCACATTAACCTCTTCATCATCATTCCAAGTCCAAAGTACCCAAAAATAGATACTGTATTGTAAATGGGAAATAAAGAAAAACTAAAAGTTCCTTACCAAGCCATCTTATCCAGTGGAGCTGGCCCCAGATAGTATTTATTAAATATTGGATCAGGAGTGGACATGAAACTGCATTGCATAAGAAAAGAATGAGGATTCAAAAATACAAAATAATTACTCTGCAGTATGGATTCAAGAAGACATGCTCAATTCACTTGAATAAATAAGCAACTTACACAATCACCCCAGTAACTAGAGGCTCGAGATCCTCTCCTTCCTGAACTCCGAAAAATTCCACATCAGAATAAATCCACAAATGTATGTAGATTATAGAAGAAATCCACCAAAACATTCTCTTACCTTGTAAAAATCCACAGTTATCTTGTGATCATATTCACACTCCCTACGCTCCAAATACTGCATATAGCAACAGCACATTGATCAGGACAAAAATATATCATAATCAAAATTGATAAAAGAAATCATTAAGCTACAGAGATATTGTAGCCATAAGGAGGAAACAGTACCTGCATTGCAGCAGCTTCTATTTCAGGACCACCTCTTACACAATAAGCAGCCCCCCACTGGAACACAGAATAAAATTTAAAATCAATGATGCTGCACATCAAAATACAAATAAAATAGCACTACATTTCACACTACAGTTTAATACAGCTATGGACCCAAAACTTGACTACATCAAAAGGAACATAGTGGTTCAATGATTCAGACGAAAGCAAGTATTTTGACTCATTACAGCAGTTGAGACGGGCAGCAAAATTTTAGACAATGTCCTAGATACATACTAATAGCGCCCTAGAGAATATAGAAACATTAAAATTGATTAAGATGATAATTTCGGCTATCACTTACACATAAAGTTCCTTCACTGTATTCCAATGTACAAGTTCTGGCTGGGTGTTCAGGTGTACCCCGGTGATCAATGCATGCTGCAAGATATTAGCAACCATGTAAGCAAAATCAGAATCATAGTCTATACCTCAAAAATACTAGAGTGCAACAGATAACTTACCAAGATCAAATACCCGCTTGTAGTCCTTTACATAACCAATCACTTTCTCATCGTATTGAAAACCTGGGTTCCACACCAATGAACCATAGCCAAAAATCCAGAACACCATGGCTGATAATCTGACAAAAGGTAAATGTAACTTAATAACAAACAGAAGTCAATCAAAATGATTGTGGGATATTAAATTTCAATTCCTTTTGAGGTTAACAGGGAAGGGTGGCAAAGAGAAGGTGCAATGAAGGATAGAGGAATTGCAAACAATTTCAAATCCAACTTTTAAAAAAAGAAAAATTGAAAACATTTTATAAGCAAACAGTTGTATAAAGGTGTCAAAATGGCCAGCCTTGCGTGTCAACAAGAATAGTTCAATATGACCAACACAGTTTTCAAGAGTCAAGTGGACCACTAATGTGGCCCATTGGACATCTCATTTTCCACATGCTTGGTGACCATTTTTAATAGTATTTGCAAGAACTGTATCAATATTCTATAACATGTCAAATTCTATGGCTTGTTAAGTTGTTAACTTGATACATTCCTTATGCCTATAATTCTGTCATACACTCAAATGAAGATACATTCCTTATGTCTATAAATCTGTCATACACTCAAATGAAAATTTCTACATTAAAGACTAAAGAGTGGTTACCCCATTTTTGATTTATAACAGTCCTTAAAAAGGACAAAAAGAGAGGAATCTTTCCATGTATCATCCTCAAAATAATAGAATATGCTCAAAACAAAAATAAAATCCCCATGTTTTTCTTATACTAAAAAGAAATTTTTACTCTATCCTTTCAACTTCTTAATAATTTTTCATAGGTGCAAACACACACGTTGAATTAATTGTTCACAATTAGAGTTGTACAAAATTTGCCTCCATAATTGGGAAGACAAGTAGACTTTTCAGTATCACAAAGTTTTACAATGACTACAACTCTAATCTATTCATTGAAACAAAACAATCTATATCTAATCTAAAGATTGTAAACCCTTTATCTCAATATGTAGAATGTCATCATATTACCTTACAACAATCTAATTACACTATCTAAACAAATATCTAGCACTTATAAATAGCCATGAACCAATACTTTTAAGACCATATTCTGTCATTATATTTTGGTGAACAATTCTCCACACATCTCCTACCAATTGGCCCTAGGATACTCATACTATTTGAGTAAACCATATGAATTTTTCTCATACAATAATCGATCACAACTTCATAATAGTCCACACTTTACCATCACATTTGCTACATTTGAACCCACAAACATTTACACTCATCAATTTCACCAAACCAAAGAGTGAAACTCTTATAATATACAACCCCTGTTTCTTTTTAGTTGACATGAATTCCAAAAAGACACGAATTCCCCTTTTTGGAAGTTTTTTTTAGTTGACACGTTTCCTTTTGGTGTAAATTTTTTACCTTTACAAGGTACCCCACTTACTTTTTCATCCTCTCTCACTTTCTCTCCTTTCCTTAATATATATGCCTAAATCAAACGCGTCGAGGAAGTACTACTTCACTATCACATTCCTTAAATTTGAAACCACTAGCGTTTACACTAGTAAATTTCACCAAACAAAAATGTGAAAATTTACTTTTTGATAGAAACGTCTAATTATGAAGTTGGTGCACATGAACTTCGCACAAAAGGTGGAGTAAATCTGAGTCAAACACAACCTAAGCAATCTTATCCCTAAAACTATCAACCCCACAACAACTCACATAAATTTGGTTTTGCAAGAATTGCAACTAGCATATCCACACAAAATTCTTTAATTAATGTAAAATTAAAAACCAGCAACAGCTTGTCACGTGACTCCAAATAGAAAAACAATTTACCTAATTACAAATTTCACCTCCCAACACCGTTTGTCTAGCATTAAATTATACGGAGCAATATTAATAATAAGACAATAGTACAAAGAAAAGGGGAAAATTCCAGAAAATCCAAAACTAATAACATATAGTATACACATGAAATCCAAGGTTCAAAACTTACAAGCACACACAATACAATACCTTTAACCACCACCAAATCACCGGTATTATAAGTTTATAACGGTTGTTTGAGTGAGATTTCGTCGCTAATAGCGAAAACATTAATAACACTGATCGACGTGATTTGGTATCTATTGAACACGATGATGATCATAACACTAAACAATAGTTGGTGCAATTACAAAACTACAAATATTCGATCATAATCACACTAACAAAACCAATTTCTGAAGAAACCTAGCTAAATGCCTAAATCAAAGCAATCGAAAAAGGAAATAAGATGTAAATCAAAAACAAAAAGGATCGAAATTTCAAATTAATTCAAAAAAATTACCTGAAAATGAGCAGAGAAACACAATGCGATCAAATTCGAACAAAGTTGAAATCTGATCAGCGGTAAATTAGGGCAACAGATTAAGAGATGAAGAGAGAGAAAGAAAGAGAGTGGATTTGTGAGTGAGAGAAACGGAAAACCCTAATTTGTTCGTATTTCAGCGAATAAATAGGTTTCCCTTGAAGTTTCTCTCTCTAAAAATGGTGATTTTCACCCTCTTTCTCTCTCTACGCTGCAATGGTGTTTTTTTGTGAGGGAGGAAATATTGCAGAGGTGGTCAAGTATTTATATTACTAGAAAACATACAAAAAAAAATAAATAAAGGAGGTTTTAATTGTTTGTGCCACGTGCACACGTATTTGGTAAGGCAGGTCTAATATGTCAAATTACGTTACTTAATTAGTTAATTAATATTGAATAAATCGAATATACCAGTATTTATTTATGTATAATATAAGGTTTGATTATATAATTTTAATGTAGTTTGTCTATAGGAAATTAGGAATAAATAAAGAAATAGTCATGGCATGGGTGTAGTTATGGGGGTAAATGGGAAAATTATCGATTTTGATTTGGATGATATGAGATTTTTTTATTGTAGATGTCTAGGTTCATTTTCTTTGTATTTTCTTAATGTTGTTCTTGCATTGAATCTTGGGTTGTTATGATAAAATAGGAAAAAGATCTTGATTGATCTAGGGTTAATAGGTGTGAACTATGATGTACTTAGATGTTAAATCAATCCAGATACATTGTAATGCGCGTATTGTTAGAGGAAAAAATTGTAAAATAAAGTTTTTTTTCTTCAATTAGTTGAATGGAAAAATATATATAGCTTGGCATTTATATGAAAATCAATTCTCTACATGTCAAATTTATTTTATTCAACTGCATTATTGTAATTAATTAGTTTGTATTACGGAGTACAAATTTGTGAATTGGGAAATTTTTTAAAAAAATATTAATGTAATGTTAATCGTTTTTGTTAGTGTTTGATGTGTATTAGAATTTTATACACTCTCATGTATAATATACAATCAATAAAAAATATATATATACACTCAATAAAATATATATCGAACACATATTCATGTAAAAGTTAGAATTTTTTGGCCATGCCATTGTGATCGTGTGAATTAATCAACTAAGGGCCTGTTCTGATTCACTGAATTGAAATGAACTGAGCTTAAATGAATTGTTGGACTGAAATTAAGCTGAAGAGAGAACAGACCCTAAGTTTATGTACCAAAAAAAAAAAAAACAATCTTTCATACCAAATCAAATTAGTAATAATAATAATAATAGAAAAAAAATAGTCACCATACTACCAAATTACATTATAATATAGAACGATTATGTAATTTTAACTAGCATTTTGGCCCGTTCAATGCACGGGTTATAACTTATGTTATTTTATATAAATGTATGTTTTTCAATAGTTGAAACTACGAAGTTATTGTTACATGACTTTTGAGGTGAATGCTTTGAAAATTATTTTAAAAAAAAAAAAAGTGATGGTGGAATTGTGGAAGAATATGAAAGAATTTAGTTAAGTATATATACATGAATATTGTAGAATATGAAATGACATACTTCGTATTAGTTTAAGTTATATTTTAAGTTTAAGAGATAAAAAGACTATTTTTATTATACTTCAATTCATATGTTTATGTAATAGTTAATTCAACTTTATTCTATCATGGTAGAAATGAAACACTTCATTTTCTTACTTAAATGTGCAAGTTACGCAAAGAGACTTTAACGTTATATAATATTTTTAAGTTAATTTTTTTAATATTAAAAAGGTAAGGGGAGTAACATGTGGCATATGAGTGAAGTTGTGAGAACATGAGGCATATGAATAAGATGTGATGACATGTGGCATATGAATGATTGTGGTTTGAATTTTTAAATACTAAGTATAGATTAAAGCATGCAAATAATATTGAGCACTTATATTTAGTCTAGATGATTGATGGTCTGAAAAAAAAATAAAAAAAAAAAAAAAAAGGTCCAATAAACCATCTTAAACTATCTAGAAGACTACAAGAGAGTAACAAGACAATACACTTTGCTATAATCAAATATAAAGTAAGGGGTAGAATATTACTACGTAGAAACGTAGAATAGTGTGTCGGCTAATGTAATAATGTGGTTATAAATATTATAAACAAAGTACAATGTTATAACATTATCGTTTATTACATTGTTACATGTTCATTAACGTATCATCAAAATGTTGACAACCTTTTTTCAATAAATATTAATTAACACTTTTAATACTTTTTTTATATCAAAGTTTGATTTTCATATGAAAATATATAGGAGTATTAATCACCAACCTAGCTATAAGGTAGACAAATAAGCATTTACCAATTTTTTTTTTTTTTTTTTTTTTTTTTTTTTTTTTTTTGAAAGATTTTTACCAATTCAAATACCACCTTAACTTTTTCTTTTTCTTTTTAGTTTCTGAACTACTTACATTTTAATGAAATGGCCAAATTATAGGGGTCGTTTGGTTCGCACGAGAAATGGAGTGGAATGAACAAAGGGAAAGACAATGAATGGAATGAAAATCCCCCAATTTTGGAGTGTTGTTTCTTTTGAATAACAAAGGAATGGAATGAATGGAAGGCCACCAATCCAACCACCACCACTACTCGCCTTCACTTCACTAGTAGAATAAACGTAAAAGGAAGCCCCAAATGGCAAGCGGTTTTAAAAATCCGCTTGCCATTAATTGGCAAGCAGTTTTTGGAGCGAACCGCTTGCCAATATATATAATGACAAGCGGTTTGGGGTTGAACCGCTTGCCATTAGTTATATTGGCAGGCGGTTCAACCCCAAACCGTTTGTCATTACTTAAAAAACCCTAAAACTCCTCTCTCTTTCATCCTTTTATTTCACATTTTCACGCTCTCTCTCCTCTAGCTCTCTCGCGCCTCTTTCCTCTGTCATCCCTCCTCTCTCCTCTCTCCCCTCTCCCCTCCATTAATTCTCCTACCCACCCACCGTATTCTTCTCTTTCATCTCAAGCCCCCCTTCTTTCCTCTCTCCTCTTATCACAGACCACTAGTCGCGCGACATTAGACCACCACCGAGCAAAAAAAAGGAACCAAAAATCCCAAAATCAAGCATGTGTTTGGGTTTTCAGGTTTTTTAGGTCAAAATCGACCATGAAAACTCTAGATCTACAATTTTCATGGTCGATTTTGACCTTTTAAACCATAATTTCTAGCCAAATTGAGGTTTTGGTGGATTATTTCAAGGTATTTTCCTTTTTTTAAAAGGTGGGTTCGGGTTAGGGAGGCTGGAGGTGTGGGGTGGTGGGTGGGTTCGGGTACAGTGGGTAGGGGTACGGTTCTGGTGGATGGGCCTGTTTCCGGTGTGGAAAATTAGGGAAGAGGAAAGTGAAGGGTGGGGTGGGTTGGCTGGGTGCTCGTTGTGTGTGGTGGTGGTGGCTGGTGGTGGAGGGTTGGGTTAATTTTCTTTATTTTTTTTAAATAAATTATGTGGTGGTGTGTGGTGTGTGTGGTGGTGGTGGCGGGTTGGTTAATTTTCTTTAATTTTTTTTGAAAATAAATTATGTGGTGGTGCAGTGTGTGGTAGTGGTGGTTGCTCGTGTGGTGGTGGTGGTTGCTCGTGGTGTGTAGTTGTGGTGGCTGCTCGTAGGGGTAGTGGTGGGCCAGTGGTCGTGGCTGGTGGACTATGGAACATGTTTTTTTTAATAGAGCTGATTTTATTTTTTTGTATTAGGTGTATTAATTTTATTACTTGTATTAGTTTTTTTTGATATAAATGTTATATTACAACAAATAATTAATAAAAATATTAATGTTTTTACATATGTTTGGTTTGTGTATCAATTTATGTGAAAAAAACCAAAAAAAATTTTAATTTTTTTTATTTTTTATACCCGTAATGGGCAGCGGTTTGGCGCCAAAACCGCTGCCCTTTCTCTAGTAATGGCAAGCGGTTCTGAACTGCTTGCCATTTAAATGGCTAATGGAAAGCTCCCTAAGCCCATGCGGTTCAAAACCGCTTGCCAATAGGGGGTTTGAATCGCTTGCCATTATATTTATTCTACTAGTGCTTTCAACCATTTTTAGCCACCACCCAGCCATTCCACCCACTCACCGCCGCACCTCCTCCACAACTCCCCCCCCTTCGCCGCACCACCACCACCCCTCGCCGCACTACCTTGACCTCTCCTTCCCCGAAAAAACCTCCCCAAGCCCCGAAAAACCCTAACCCCGATCTCCCTTGACCCCGAAATCCGTCGTCCAGCCCTCCCACCACCCTCAAAACCCCTAGCGGCTAGGGTTTCAAGGGTGGTGGGAGGGCTGGGCGGCGGATTTCGGGGTCAAGGGAGATCGGGGTTAGGGTTTTTCGGGGCTTGGGAGGTTTTTTCGGGGGAGGGGAGGGCGGCGAGGCTCCAGGGAGGGTCGGCGGTGGTCGGAGGAGGGGCGGCGGTGGTAAGGGTGGCGGTGGTTTGGGCTAGTTTTCCGGTGGTGATGTGGTGGTGTGAAGGTGGTGATGTGAAGGTGGGTAGGGAATGGAATGGAAATACCCAGAGGGGGTGGGGAATGAAGTTAGAGGGATTTGGGGGAATGAAGGGAGTAAAGAGAATGGGAAAAATGGGCTAACAAACAATAACAAAGGGAATGGAGGCAGTTGATTCTCATTCCCTTTGATGATTAACCCCAACCAAACAGCCTCTAAATATTAATAAAACGTCTAAAAGTACTCGTACTTGATTATTTCTTGAAAGCAACATTATGTCCTTGCATTCTTTTTTATTCAATTCTTATAATATACTTGTATGTAACGCAATAGACTTTGTTGCAAGTTAACAACAAAAACAACAATTAGTGCATCGTTAAGCCAAATACAAATTATACTAATAATTTTATTGTATGAAACGAAAAACACTACGTGGATTAGAATACATTGAAAGGCTTAATCTTATCTTCATTGACAATTTTTTTTATCTTCATTGACACTTCCCCCCCCCCCCTAATAAAGGAGGGTCTTCAAATAGTGCCAAAATGGATCAATGTCTTTGAAGCTAACCTTCTCTTAGGCAGCTTGTCACGTGAAATATTCCAAGACAATCCAACGAAAGAGGAACTCAAAGGCACATGAATATATCTTAGAATCCAACGAATGAGGAACTCAAAGACACAAGAATCTTGGATATAACGAGAGGTTACGGATGACATGAGTGACATTAAAATAAATAAATAAATAAAATTACAGTACATACATCTGCATACAAGATGTATCTATTTTTTTAGCTCATTTAATATAAAAAAATACATTCAAATAAATAAAAAGCCACCTTTAGATGCACTTATTTTTATATACACCCGGGTAACCGTGTATATAAAAGATGTGTGACAAGGGAACAACCCAAGCAACACTAAGGGCATGTTCTCATACGTTGAAATTCAGTTCAGTTCAGTTCAGCTCATGTGTAATGATATTGCTAATGATATAAAGCCAAATTTCATTCTTTTAAGCTCTATGAATGGTAAGATTTACCGTAGTGTTCTTTGCTACCGGTTGGGTGTTCCATTGTTCTCCGTTTCAAGACCGTGCTCTGCTTACTCAAGGGTTTTTGATAGGGATATTTATGGGGATCATGCAATGTCTTGTGCTGGGATTGTGGGTATTAAGCATCAGCACAACATTGTTCGTGACACCCCGGTTGATATATGTTTTCGGTCTGGGATTTCTGCTCGAAAGGAGATTACGTTGGGTTGATTGGAGAGAACAACGGGGCTCTTCGACCAGCAGATGTGTTGTTTTATTCTCGGGATAGAGGCCTTGATGTATGTGTTGACTTGACGGGGTCTTCACCTTTAACGCAATCGGGGTTGTCTGACTTCGTTCCTGGTCGTGTTGTGTCGGCAACGGCTCAGCGGAAGCGGGACAAGTATGGGGCGCGTTGCGGGGCTATTGGCTATGGTTTTAATTTCTTCCTTTCTCATTTTCTTCGTTGGGGGAATTAGAGAAGGATGCTATTACGTTGCTGAAGCGGGTTTATGCGTTCGCTAAGGCTCAAGATATTGGTGCTCGTGCAGTTGCTCACATCTTCAGCAGGATCGGGTTCGCTATAGCTAGAGGGGTGGGGGCCCAGATTGTATCTCGGCTCCCCACCAGTTTCTTGTAAATTAATTGACTTTGTAGGTTTTTTGCAATTTTTATAATAATAATAATCAATAAATAATAATAATAATAATGATCAATAAATAATAATGATAATAATAATAACAATAAATACTAATAATAATAATAATAATAACAATAATAATCAATAAATAATAATAACAACAACAACAACAATAATAATAATAATAATAATAATAATAATAATAATAATAATAATAATAATAATAATAATAATAATAATAATAATCATTAAATAATAATAATAATAACAATAATAATCAATAAATAATAATGATAATAATAATAATAGTATATTTTTCTTAAATATTTTTAGTATGTATATTTGTATATACACATATGTATAATAATAAATAATCAATAAATAACCAAAGATCACTAATCCGTAGTTAAAAATCACTAATTAATAAGTTCAATTCAGTTCAGCTGAGTTCAGTCAATGAGAACAAACCCTAGGACTGGCTTTTTGTGCCATATCATAAGCTTGTTAAATTGGCCTCACTTCATCTTGAAAATCATCATGCAACTTGTGAATTTTTGTTGTTGAATATCACGCCAAGATCATTTTTGTAATTTATGCGTTAAAATTGTTACGGTGTTTCGTGTATCATTTCTTGCTTATCAAGGTAATCCATTTTGTAAAATTCTTCCCACCACATACCAACAAAATAAATAATGTAATGTTAATGGAAACTTGTGAATAAATTTTGATAAAAATGAGCCATTATTGTAATACAGTATATTGTGATAGTGTGAGTTTATTAAACATCCCCAAATGAAATGGGGAATGTAAATATACAATCCACAAAGTACTTTAGTTTACAAATGATTTAAAGTAGGGAGATATTTTTTATTCACCAAATGTAAGAAATTTTCATTAGAAAATCACTTAGAATTAGTTCTCTTTATCTTAAATACGGAGTAAAATTTTAATTAAAAATCAATCTTAAGTAGGAATTAAATCCTCAAACCTCAAGGTTAAAACTTAGAAGTAAAACGTGCAATCTATACCACTAAATCAAATTTAACTTGGTAATTTCCTATATTAGTGTGTTACAGTCTAGGTACACAAACGACACAATAAAATAAGAGACGAAAGAAGTGAAGGAGCAGATTGAGGACAATGCTAGGGAGTATTTCTACTACCTTGACTTGTTCATTATCATTAGAAAAAGTACTCCCTCCATCCCCGAAAGAACGACCTATTTGGCCTAATTGTAGTCTCAAAAAGAATGACCTATTTGTTTTTCCCAACATCTATTAAAGGAGGGAAATCTAATTTCATTTACCTTCCATTTAGAAGTGCCACCTTGACAATCTTGTGTATTTTAATTTTATTGGTTGTTGTAAAACAATACTTTAATCTTATTAGCTAATAAAGTATCACATGGATTAGTGCATAGGATAAAGAAAAAAAACCCAAGGGTTTTGTCTTACATCTAAGACTTTCTCTCTCTAGATATTAATTGCAAATGATTGCTAATTTATATTTTCCATACATTTGTACTACTCCCTCCGTCCCTAAATTAAATTCCTCTTTGGAAATTTACACGGGAATTAAGGAGGAAAGAATAAGACAAATAATAATAATTAGATAATGCAATTTAGGGACGGAAAGAGTAACTAATTAAGTTTCTTAATACCCGTAAAATCAACCCAAATGGATCTTTCTTTCGGGGAACGAGGGAGTACATAATTAGTGAATGAATGAACCAAGACATGGGTTGTGTCTATATTAGTTCGGGTAACATGGAGCATCTATCGTTATCTGCGTAATTAATCGCTTTTGTACCACAATATCTTTGACATAATTACCTGTTGCAACTCTTGCATGAGACCACTGGGTCAACTACCATATCTAGCTCAGGTTCATTGAATCTGGACGATTTACATAATTTCTACGTACGTATATTTTTATGTTTATTTTTGAAGTGATTTTTAAGCAAAGTCAGTAAGTCTTCATAAGTAGTCAAGCTAGTTGTGCAATTGGTATTTTGAATGGGTATGTGGAAAAGTATCTTAGCTTACACCGTCAATTTACGAAGAAAGTTCCCATTTATCATTAAAATTGTAAATAAATCAATAATTTTTTCTTACCTTTAGGAAAAAAAAAAAATCAAACTTGTGTTCATATACCGAATTATTTGTATTTGTAGTATAATACCTCTTTATTTCTTTCGATAATCAGGTAATGGTTAACCTCTAAGGGTCTGTTCTCATTAACTAAACTCAGTTGAACTGAAATGAAATGAATATTTTATAAGAGAAAGAAATTAGGAGCTGAACTGAACTGAGCCGAACTGAATTGAGCTGAATTTCAACGTAAGAGAACAGACCCTAATTTGGTCAAACAACTTGTAAACTTATCTATTCTTATGATGAAAATTACTCCGTAAATCAAGAATCTAAGCGACGTCTTGAAGCTTTACTATTGCATTCAAATTTGCATCTAGGCGTCCTTTGTTTTAGTATATATACTTGTAGAAGATTACTCGTAAATCAAGAATCTAAGCAACGTCTTGAAGCTTGACTACTGCAAATTTGCATATACGAAGTACGAAATGCTTTAATAAAGCATTAACAGTAGGATTGCTATCAAATCAACTCAATAAAATCTATAAAATTAAACCCACCAAAATGCAGCAATTCAGCAACAAAATCATAAAAATGAACAAGGGGACAAAGAGTGCGCGACCCTAAAAGAAGCCAATTGTGCCAACTGCATGCCAAGCAGGCTCCTACCTTTAGGCAATTGATACTTAGTTTCATTATGTTAGAGATTTGAGATATCGGAAAATATATGTGTGATATATTTTTCGTATAGATATTGTTATGAGAATAATATATTTAGTATTATCTTATGTTAAGATATTATTTAGAGAATATATATCATTAGGATATATGGTATATCTTTTAGGAATATTGTTTCCTATCTTATGAGCGTAGGTTTTGTATAAATACTCTGCCTATCGATGAATAATAATCAAGCTATTCATTCTCTTTTCACCCCTAATTTGTCATGGTATCAGAGCACGTTAAATCTTTCCCCCCTACCAGTGGGTTTAAAATTTTGCTTCCACTATGCAATATTAATACTCTATAAATGTGTATGTGAATTTTTTTGGGAGAATTTTTTTGGGGAGTATGTGAGTGGACTTCCTCCCCTATAACACATCTTTGGAGAGGAAGAAATTAAATAGCGTTATGCTTGACGCAATATTAAAAAAAAAAAAAATCGGCTCTTTTGTGTCGTGAGACAAGATATATTTGGTTCTCCTTGTGCCGTGAGGCAAGGTTTGTGAGTTGATTCGAGCATGATTTTGCTGATTTGGATATGAGTGTGGTTTACTCTGAAAGACCAATAAAAGATTTGAGTGTGGTTTACTCTGGAAAAACCAATATTTGATTGGAGCTCAGTTTTGCTCTGGAAAAACCAAATTGTTATTTGCAGGTTCGAAAAGAATGACGTTCCTGTTTGATTGATGACTGATGAGTTCGAAAAGATGAGCATTCTCATCGTTGAAAAAGAAGAAACAAAAAAATTGAAGGAGACATCACAAGAGTGTGCATCTCGACTTTAACAAATTGAAGAATTTCCAATCGCAACGTTTGTGTTACTGCCGTTACGATTGCGGGAAGGTGTTAGAGATTTGAGATATCGGAAAATATATGTGTGATATATTTTCCGTATAGATATTGTTATGAGAATAATATATTTAGTATTATCTTATGTTAAGATATTATTTAGAGAATATATATCATTAGGATATATGGTATATCTTTTATGAATATTGTTTCATATCTTATAAGCGTAGGTTTTGTATAAATACTCTGCCTATCGATGAATAATAATCAAGCTATTCATTCTCTTTTCACCCCTAATTTGTCACATTACCCACAGTCCCACATTTTCAATTCGACAACAAGTCTACAATAATATTTTTTTCAACTTAGTCCTAAATTTTATGTCTTATTTGGTATCATTTTGAATTTTCAGTTTTTGATTTTAAAATATATGATTAGAAAAGTATTCAAACTCACTAATCATGTTAATTTCGAAAACTATAGTATTTTTAGGATTGAGCAAATTATTTATTAGTGAGGTAATTGTATCTGATTTTTAGGGGTGGTCAAATTGTTTATGGGAGAGCAAACTATAAAGGGGCGGTGAACAATTTTTTTTGAAGTGAGGTAATTGTATATGTTTTATAAAGGCGGGCAAATTATTTAGGGGTGAGTAATTTGTTCACGGTAGGGTAATTATATGTGGTTTTTATGATTTTTCAAGGTTTAGCAAATTATTAGAGGTGGAAAAAAAATTTAGAGGTAATTGTATATGACTTTTAGAGGTTTTGAAGGAAGTCCACTTAATTCTTTTAAAAAAAGAAAAAAAAAAGGAAGTCCACTTACTAATTACTATATCCAAATATGAATATAAGTAGTTTAATCAATTTTAAGATTAAAATTTTTATTTAGTAGTTCTTGAAAAAGACGCAAACAACAACATAGTCAAATCAATTTAAAAAAATAAATTTGGAGTTCACTACGTGAAAAAATGAATTTGGCACCGGTTCAAACCCGGCCTAAGGCACCGGTTTGAACCGGTGCCAGTGTGGGGGGTGCCAAAAAGGGGTTTAAAAAGGCACCAGTTCAAACCGGTGCCAAAACTTGAAATTGGCACCGGTTAACCGGTGCCAAAAATGGATTTAAAAAAATGTGGAATTGTTTTTGGCACCGGTTAACCGGTGCCAAAAAGTGCCAAATATTTTAATTTTTTTTTTTGTTTTTTTTAAGAACATCAAACAATTAAAAATCGACTTAAATTATTTAGAACATCAAAATATAGATCGAATTTCAATCAACATAATCAAAAATTTACAATATATAATCAAAACAATTTTACAATATAGATCAATACAGCAGTAGTTCAATTACAACATATAAAAAAAAATATTACAATATAAATAACAAAAATAAACTCAATATTCTTGCATCTTGATTCTTCCATTTAAGATCTAACTCAAGATACATGCACCAATTAAAGAAAAAAAAAACGATTAATATAATTAAGCTTCCATAAAAATTAAACACAGAAAAAATTTTAAATCGCAAAAAATTTTGAAATCGCCAAAAAATTAAACCGAAAAATACCCAAAAATAAAAAAAAACCCAGATAAAAAATACCCAGAAATGAAAATAAATTGAAATCGAAAAAAAAATCAAAACTGAAATGGAAATAAATTGAAATCAAAATAAATTGAAATCGAAAAAAACCCAGATAAAAAATATAAATTAAAAAACCCAGAAATCGAAAAAAAATTGAAATCGAAAAAACCCAGATAAAAAATATAAATTAAAAAAACCCAGAAATCGAAAAACAAAAAATCAAAATCGAAAACAAAATATATTAAAACCGAATAATTAAAAAAAAAAATCGAAAAAAAATTCAAAGTCAAAAATAAGAAAAAATATAATCCATAAATCGAAAAATAAAAAAATCAAAAACGAAAACAAAATATATTAAAATCGAATAAACAAAAATCGAAAAAAAAAATCAAAATTGAAATCGGAAAAAAAATAACCAAAAAATCGAAAAACAAAAAATCAAAATCGAAAACAAAATGTATTAAATTCGAATAAACAAGAAACAAAAATCTGAAAAAAAAAAATCAAAATTGAATTCGGAAAGAAAATAACCCAGAAATCGAAAACAAAAAAATCGAATTAAAATCAAGAAATTATACCCTAACCTTGCTCATGCATGTGTTTGTGGTGGATTAAACCAAATTTTTTTTGATGAAACCCATAAAAAATTAAAGAGAAGAGATGGTGGCGGCGGCTTTGTGGTGCTGTTGTTGTTGTTGTTGTTGCGGTGGTGTTGTTGTTGTTGTTGCGGAGATGTTGTTGTTGTTGTTGCGGAGATGTTGTTGTTGCTGGTGTTGGTGTTGTTGTTGCGGAGATGTTGTTGTTGTTGGTGGGAATGAAGGAGAGCTACAGGAGAGAGAAGGGAGAGCAGAGGAGAAGGGAGAGGCGGAGTGAGAGGAGAGAGAAGAGGTTGACTGATTTTAGCCTTTTAGGGTTAGGCGTTATATAAGTGGCCGTTTTTTTTTTTTTAAATAATTAAAGGCCCGGTTCACAAAGGCACCGGTTCAAACCGATGGCCTTTATGATTTTGGCACCGGTTTGAAGTGAACCGGTGCCTTTTACTCCGGTTCAGCTTCCCACCAATTTTGTAGGCCATTTTTGGCACCGGTTTGGACTGAACCGGTGCCAATTAGGGGGTGCCTTTTTGATATTTTCTACTAGTGGTTGCACCTATTTCATGTAATTATTGATTGATATTTCTAGGATAAAACCTTTTAAAACAATTTTCATTATATAAAAATACTCTTTAACAAACTTATAAACTATTTATTGAAAGTTTAATTTTAATTTAATTTGTAAATACGAAATACTATTGTTGCATGATCCCTCGTTACATATAAATTTGCTTAATGATTTTTAAGTACGTAGTGTAGCTTGTACAGACTTTAGCATAATCTTTTTAAAATAAAGAAGACATTCTTAACCTCAGTTTTGCTAATGGTGACATGGTGTTACTTATTTCTTGCATGAGTTTCGTAAAAATTGGTTTGGTAAGAAAACTATTAGCACAAAAAAAAAAAAAATAAAATTGGTTTGGTAAGAAAACTAATTACCACAAAAAATAAAGTCAACTATACACTAATTTCTCAATTTCACTTGGAGAAATATTGAACTTCCATACATCAACAGTTGTTTTGAAGTCTTTAACAGCTTCATCATGGTCGTTGTAGTATAGTAGTAAGTATTCGGGCCTGTCATTCGGATGATCCAGGTTTGAACTCACCCGACCACGAAGTAGTAATATATATTTTTAAGGGAAAGGTAGCCGAGCATGATAAATTATAGAAGACGAGAATAGAATGGCTTGTTTTGCTTGATTATTATTCATCAATAGGTTGAGTATTTATACAAAATCTAAGCTCATAAGATAGAAATAAAAAATTCGACAAAAAATCAAACAAAAAACGAAATAAAACCCTCATAAATCGAACCAAAATTTGACAATTAAACCCACAAATTCGAACCTTAATTCGACAAGTTCGAGCTCAAAATCAAACCAAAAATCTATGAAATTCGAACAAATAAAGAACAAATTCGAACATAATTAACAAAAACTCAAAATAAAACCAAAATCAAAGGAATTGGAACAGAAACGCAAACAAAAATTGATAACAAAATCAAACAAACATGGAAATTCGAACGGATATCGAAATTCAACCACAAAATTTGAAAATGAACAAATTTTCAGAAAATAAACATACCTTTCATAATCTATCTTCCTCTTTAGGTTAATATGGTCAAATTCGACCAAAAACTCTAGATCTGGAATTTTTAAGGTCGAATTTGACCATAAACACCAAACTTCGCATGTTGCTTTTAACGGTGGGCTTTTCTTGTGACGGTGGCCGCTCTATTTCGGGTTGGTGAAGAGAAGAGATGTGAGAGAAGGAGAAAAAGATGAGGAGAAGAGGATGCATGAGATGAGTGTCGTTCACAAGGAGGTGGAAAGAGGAAAGAGAAGAGAGAAAAAGAAGAAGGGTGAGAGAAAAGAGAGAGGAGAAGAGGATGCGTGAGGAGAGAGAGAGAGAGAGGATAGAGGATGCGTGAGACAATTGTTCTAATACTAGGGTTTGGGTGATCTCTTTATATACCTTTTTTTAAAAAATTTTAAAAAACACTTTTGCGACCGTTTCTCAAACAGTCGTAATTTACGCATTTTGCGACCGGTATGCCGGTCGTAATTTTGCGACCGTTTCTCAAAACGGTCGTAATTAACACATATTGCGACTGCTACTAACGGTCGTATAGAATTAATTTAATTTTGAATAAATTTTCACATGAATTTTATTTTAAAAATATATTTAAGTACCTTTGCGACCGTTTTATAGCCCAAAAAACGGTCGTAAATTTGCGACCGCTTAGAAAACGGTCACAAATATCAATTTTTGCGACCGTTTTCATGACGATCGTAGAAAAACGGTCGCAATTCGACCGAATTTTAGTAGTGATAATTAATGACAATTTTAATGCCTCTGATCGAGCATTAATTATGTCAATTCCATTGTCTTGTCGAACAACAAACGACATTATGTATTGGTGGCCGAATAAGAATGGGATGTACTCTGTGCGATCCGGGTACTGGTTCGGGAAGCAGAGCCTTGCTTTGAGGCGATTTCAGCCAAATACAAATGTCTGGAGGCTTGTGTGGGGGCTCAAGGGGCAACCAAAACTCTCTCATTTTTTATGGAAAGCTTGTAAGGGCTTCCTTGCTGTGAAGGAAAGATTGCACTATCGCCATTTGATTGATGATATGTCTTATTTGATCTGTGGGAATGGAGATGAATCAGTGATCCATGCTACCTTTGATTGTAAGGCTGCAAGGGAAATTTGGGCTGCTAGTAGTTTTTCCCATCTTATAGCACAAGCGCCATCCTCTAGCTTTGCTGACAGATTGGTCTGGGTGGCTTCCCAAATTAATACTAATGAGCTGAAATCATTTGCAACGCTATCATGGGCTGCTTGGTGGTGTAGGAACATGTCTATCTTTGAAAATGCAAGCTTCTGCCCTGTTAGTATTGCTGCAAATTTGTCAAAATTTGTTGTTGACCATGGAGAGTATTCTAAGAGAGTGTTCATGGGGAAGGGGGGCTAAGGTTGCAATATGGTACTTATTGGATGCGGCCTGCCGAGGGAATGGTGAAAGTAAACTGTGATGCTCATGTGGGAGGGGTGAATGGGCTTGGGGTCGTGTTTAGGGATGCTGCAGGGAGGGTATTAGATGCTGCTGTGAGAGTGAGAAACTTGTTTCGAACTGTCCCTTTTTTCCAGTTTTTTTAGCAGCAGGAGAAGGCTGGATTAGCTGTAGATACGGCTGAAGCTACTGCTTGTCGCTACGGGATTCAGGTAGCCAACAGGCTTGGCTTCTCCTCGCTTGTGCTTGAGAGTGATGCGTCTAACGTGGTGCAAGGAGTGAAAAATTATGCTGCCAGCTTTACGCCCTTTTCCTTATTGATTGATGATATTTGTAACCTATCTCGATCTTTTAGTAGCTTCTCTATTTCTCATGTTAAACGTGCGGGAAATACTCTAGCACACCATATTGCTAGATGGGACTCGAAAGGTTGTAATGAACTTGTTTGCTTAGGTCCTTTCCCCCAAAGCCTTCTAACTTTGGCGGAAATTGACCTCGTTTAATAGTATTATCCGCAGGTGATAAGTGTCATTTATGTCGCTATTTTTAAGAGTTTTCTAGTTAGTTTTTCATAGTTTTTATATCTTTTTACTTGGTTTTAATAACGTTTTACTACATTGGTCACGATTGCATGTGAAATGTCGTTATTGCTCAATTTTGGCTTTTCTTGCATATTTTGGTTGCTTATGGCATTATATTAAACTTTATTGGTTTATTATTATGTTTAGGAACACTTGGATAAGTTCATTGCTCAAGATTGAAGAAATATAAAACATAAAAGAACAAGTAATGAAGAAATGTGCACTTGATTTGCAATGATCAAACTTCAAACGCCTATATCTTTTGATCTACAAAACATTTTGGGGCGATTCTAATTGGAGATGAAAGCCTATCTCGAGAGCTTTCCAATGACAGGTCATATGCCTAATTCTGTTGTAAAACGTGGGAGATATACTCATTTGAAGCTGAGCGGTTTGCCCAGTCCGATAGGAGCGGGCGCGCACCCTATGAGGAGCGCCCGCTCCAAACTTTCTGGAACGATTCTGCCATATTTTTCTACAGCTAGGAGCGCCCGTGCACGAAATTGGAGCGCCAGCTCCTCTGTGCGTTGCTCGACTTTTTGCGGAGCTTCCTAGGCAATTTAGTAAGGGGTATAAATAGATTTTTTGCTCATTTTAGAGGGAGGAATTCATTTCTTCAGTAGTTTTTAGATTAGTTTTAGGTTTTTAGAGAGAGAAACTCTCAAATTTAAGAGAGAGAAAGTGAGAAATACAATGGTTTTCATGGATTTTGGATAATCAAAGGAGGAATTTGATGATTTGAAGATCTCCAGGCCATCTTATATCAATGAGCATTCTTACTCTCTTTTCTCTTTATGCTTTCTTTAATTGCTTTGTTAATCATGTTTGAGTAGGTTTCCTTCTACTAGGTGTTGAGTGAAGCTTTGTAATGGTTAATTGAGTTATTTGAGATAAATTTGATGATAATTGTGTGATTAAATTGATTGAATTGATGATGGCATGTTGTTTGTTTTAGATTGGATTGATCTCCCATGATAGCAAACTTAATTGCATATTCACTACAAGAAAACAGCGAAATGGCGATGGAAAAAGTTCGTCGTAAAATATGTCAATTCCGTCGTAAAGTAGGGTTACGACGGAATTCCTTCGTAACTGGTCGTCGAAAAACCCTTTGTAGGAAAATGGCCATATTCCGACGGGATTTCCGTCATAAACCTACTCTACGACGGAATTTACGACGGAAATAATATCGTCGGACTTGAATTTGGCCTTTATTGAAGATCCGTCGCAAACTTCCGACGGAAATAGATCCGTCGCAACCTATAATTTACGACGGAATTTTCTGTCGTAATTTATAATTTACGACGAAATTTTCTGTCGTAAGTTATAATTTACGACGGAAAAAAGCCTCGCAAACTATAATTTATGACGGAAAAAAGCATCGCAAACTATATATTACGATAGAAAATAGCGCCGCAACCTATAATTTGCGACGGAAAATTCTGTCGAAAATTTATAAGTTGCGACGGAATTTTCCGTCGTAAATTAGAGTTTGCGACAGAAAATTACGTCGCAACCTATATATATCCGACAGAATTTTCCGTCGCAAATTATAAATTACGACATAAAATTCCGTCGTAAATTATAGGTTGCGACGCTTTTTCCGTCGTAAATTATAGTTCCAGCCCAAAACAAATTTCTGTAATTTTCTGCAATTTCAAACCTGAATTTTTTTTATGATAAATCGACAAAAAAAAATACTAAATATTGAGTCCTGAAATTGTTGTTTTAAAAAAATTAATTACCGACCTACGAAATTATATTTATGTACATATATATATAATAATTATGTCCTAGTACAAAAGATAGTCCACATTTTGGTATCTATACCAAACAAAAGCTAGGTTAGAGTGATTCTATGCTAGACTAAAGCTAAGCTACGCAATCGCCTGGAAACCCTGGCCTGCTCCACCACTACCCGGGTCGTTCCTTGGGTCTCGATGCTGAGGATGAATGGTGGAACATGAGTCGTTGTTGGTCAAACGACTCATCATCTCATCCATACTCTCCTTGTATCTCCTCTCCATTTCAGCCATTCGGGAGTCAATTCGCCTTTCCATCTCGGCTTCCATTTGAGTTTGGAGAGCTTGCACCCTGTGTTCCATCTGGTCTTGCATTTGAGAAATGACAGACGGCGTGTATTGCTGTGAAGAACGAGAACCTCGACCCATCTGTTTGCCATAGTAGAGCTCTGCACCTTGGCCAAGTCCCTTCACACGCCCCTTCTTATTGCGCCCACCCACCGTCTCCCAGTACAACTCATTGGGACTCTTCTGAATCCCCTGACTCCTTGTTTCTTCGAGTTTCTTCTGGTAGGTCTCCTACAAAATATTGAAGATAATAAAAAATATTGTTAAAAAAACAACCAACAATATAAGGTAAGGTTTCTTTCTTCTAACATTCCAATATCACATAATTTTAGGTGCATAAGGATAGAAATAAAGAAAAATAAGCACATATGTCAAATATCGACCCTAACTCATCCAAAATCATCCAAATTTGGGCTATATGGCTAAAACCATGCCTATTTTCTAAGTTTTCAAGCAAATGGACTCGTTATTTCTTCTAACATTCCAATATCAATTTCTTTTAAGTGCCTAAGGATAGAAATTAAGAGAAATAAGCACATATATCAAATATCGACCCTAACTCATCCAAAATCATCCAAATTTGGGCTATATGGCTAAAACCATGCCTATTTTCTATGTTTTCAATCAAATAGACTCGTTCTTTCTTCTAACATTCCAATATCACATACTTGTAGGTGCCTAAGGATATAAATTAAGAGAAATAAGCACATATGTCAAATATCGACCCTAACTCATCCAAAATCATCCAAATTTGGGCTATATGGCTAAAACCATGCCTATTTTCTAAGTTTTCAAGCAAATGGTCTCGTTCTTTCTTCTAACATTCCAATATCAATTGCTTTTAAGTGCCTAAGGATAGAAATTAAGAGAAATAAGCACATATGTCAATTTTCGACCCTAACTCATCCAAAATCATCCAAATTAGGCCTATATGGCTAAAACCATGCCTATTTTCTATTTTTTCAATCAAATGGAAGGTTTATTTCTTCTAACATTCTAATATCACATACTTGTAGGTGCCTAAGGATAGAAATTAAGAGAAATAAGCACATATGTCAAATATCAACCCTAACTCATCCAAAATCATCCAAATTTGGGCTATATGGCTAAAACCATGCCTATTTTCTAAGTTTTCAAGCAAATGGTCTCGTTTTTTCTTCTAACATTCCAATATCACATACTTGTAGGTGCATAAGGATATAAATTAAGAGAAATAAGCACATATGTCAATTTTCGACCCTAAATCATCCAAAATCATCCAAATAAGCATATAATGAGTTCTACTTTGCTAATTTGCCATATATCAACTCATATAATAAGTGTTTACCGCAATCCTTTTTGCTTTGTTGTTGGCAGACACTTGGCCTTTTCCAGGCACTTCCTTGAAGTGTGTCTTCAAGAAAAGATCATGGGCATTTGGTAATTGGCCTTAGTTTTTTGCAGCCTTTATATATACATGCAGAAAATCAATGAAAACATGTTAGCCCACCAAAATTCATTAATAGACAAATGACTTAATTGTTACTAGACATATTGTAGGAACCTTACCATCCTTTTAGCATGTTGTACAGATGACATTGAACCTTGAAAGTAGGTCGGTTCAACGACATTTTCCATGGATCCGCCTCTTCGGTTCTTCTTGTTTTGTTCCGAACGCTTCTTATAATCTGGATCGGTGGAAACAATTCACATCATGCGTTCGTGGACATCGTTATTAAGCCATCTTGGTCTGCGACCATTCAGCCTGTGTGTGATGTTGTAGAACGTGTCACGTAGGCGATTTGCAAACTTTTCTTCGAAAGTGTCCTTCACTTGGTTGTTTAACTCAGGTGCCCACTTGAATTTTTTCTGCAAATCAAGAAAATGTCTTTATTACAAAATTCAACTCCATCAATATACTTTATAAAACATGTATTATGTTAGGTTAAAGTTATCATACGCTGAACAAGTTCCATAAGTGCTCTCTCGAATCTTCATCAACCTCTCCATAATTCCTCCAAGGCTCAACATAGTAGCCGGTTAGCGAGTCGGAGAGCACATTCTTCACCGGGATATCATCAAACCTATAATAAAAGATAGACATTCATGTAAGTAGATAATCAACAAAAAGTGAACAAAACATGGTTAAAGTAATACAAATTCACTTTATCAAAGTAAATACAAATTTAAGGATATTTCATTATACAAATACATACGCACCAAAGTGTGGAAGGGTCCAACTCTAGCAAGTCATTAGGATGCGGGTCCTGTAGCTCCTGTTCCTGTTGCTCCTGTTGCCCTTGTACATGCCTAGGAATCTGTCTCCGATTGACGATTTCTTGAGAGGCCCCCAAATCATGTGCCTCCTCTTCCTCCATTGACTCATCCTCGTCAACACGTACAACCTGAGATTTCCCCTTAGTCTTTCTCCTCTTGGACGTTTCTCCTTTATTTCCTCCTCCCATGATGACCACCTGAAAAAGTTGTTAGTACCATGATCGCACATTGTAAATTCATAAATTAGATCCATAAGACATTAAAATAATAAAATGAGACCAAAAATGTAATGCAATATTACAAGTCCGAGTAGTCATTAAAAACTAAACATTCAAAGACAATAGTTAAAGGAGTAACTACATAATCTCCTCTTCATTACTCTTATCACTACTACCACTATCATTATCACTATCATTATTACTATCACTAGTGTCATCTAAAAATACATCAATGTCCTCTTCTTCGTCACTATCACTGGAGCCAATGCTTTCTTCTTCTTCTTCATCACTTGAGATAATAAAGCCATCGTCATCATCATCATCACTATCAAGTTCATAGTCTGGAATGTCATTTGGTGGACAAAGCGTTGCATGTACTTGTGGTGAAGGACCCTGCAAAAACTCTAAATCCACCGGAGCATCAATCATCGACCGTGCTTGATATCTAAATACAGCCCACCATTGAACCCGATCACGTTTAAGGCTAGGGTAAGATGCATAATACACTTGAGACACTTGGTAAGATAAGACAAATGGATCTTACTTGGGATACTTCTTAGTATGATTTACTTCGACAAGCTTGTATTGTTCATGAATGTTCATTCCTTTACCACAATCCATCCAACTACAACTAAACAAAATAGTCTTGTACTCTTTTTCGGGACCGGTGTAGACAAGTTCAATTATGTCGTTTAAAATGCCAAAGTACTCTCCACCGTCCTCACTTGAGACACACACCCCGTAATTCATTGTAGATTTGTGTTTGCCATAGGACTGTGTGTGGAAATTAAAGCCACCGACAAATATCTGGTTCCAAGTTCGAACACGCTTGAAAGGCCTCATAGACAATGCTCGCAACACATCGGAAATTGGTTTTTGTTCTCTCACCTATAACCGTTACGAATACAAATGTCACACTAATTGAAATGAAATATATTATATTATATTATCATAAATTAATCGATATGCAATGTTCGAAAAGTATTATCACCTTGTGATGAAACCAATCAGGGAATTCAGTTTCGCATTTTTCCATGACATCTTCTCGACGTAAATAAGTTCGAGTACTAAGAATGTAGTCCTCAAACTGCCTAATAGATTAATGACACATGGTTAATCATTGCAGCAATTATATTAAATTAAAGGGATTTTCAAAATTTTATCCTAAACATATATACCTTTCGTATTCACCAAGAATGCTGGTATTTCTTAAAACGAACAAATGAGCACGTTCGAGTTCCTTGTCATCTAAATACCGAGTTTTACCCAAATTTGACACACGACCCTTATCCACCGTGAACAGCTCTGGGATTTCATCGTTGTCAGCCGGGGATTCCACATCAGCATTCACATTTCGACCTAGATCTCGTGTTTTTGTGTCAACTGAGGGCTGAAAGTAATTGGAGCAGAAGTTTGATATCTCTTCAGTGAGATAAGCGTTGCATATGGAACCTTCAACACGATCCTTATTACCAATTTTTCGTTTCAGGTGATTGAGGAACCTGTAACTATGTTTATGTAGCCGTAGAAGTATAAGTAACGAAAAGCAATGAAAGAGATGAAAGTAAGAGTTGAGAAAGGACCTTTGATTTACCTTTCGAAAGGATACATCCACCGATATTGAACAAGTCCACATAACTTGCCCTCATATGGCAAATGAATTGGTAAATGCTCCATGGAGTTGAAGAAAGATGGGGGGAAAACCTTCTCAAGCTTGCACAGGATCTCAGCTATGTTTTTTTCCGATCACTCCATGTCGCTAACTGTAATTGTGTAGCAACATAAATCGCGAAAGAATTGGCTTATCTCTGTAATTGCATTCCATATATGGGTAGGGAGCAATTCTCTCAAAGTAGTGGGCAACAACCTCTCCATGAACACGTGACAATCATGACTTTTCATTCCATGTAACTTACCTGATTGCAAATCAACGCATCGGCTCAAATTGGAAGCGTAACCATCAGGAAACCGCAGCTGTTTGACCCACTCACACAAAACCTTTCTCTGAGCCTTGTCAAGAGCAAATGGAGCCTTTGGCATGAATTCTTTTCCTCTATCATCCTCTTGAAGATGTAGCTGGGGCCGTTTACAGTATTTAGCAATGTCATTCCGAGCTGATGGCGTGTCACAAGATAGCTTTTTCACGTCCATTATAGTGTGAATCAACTGATCAAAAAAGTTTTTTTCAACGTGCATGACATCTAAGTTGTGACGAACAAGCAGATGTTTCCAATATGGAAGGTCCCATAGAGTGCTTTGCTTGAACCACCCTTTTTTTGCATTCTTGAGACCAGTTGCGGAGCCAGGAATATACAACCGGGGGGACGACAACTAAATGTCGCATCATTTGACAAAAAATATATTAAAAAAAAATTAAACACAACGATAGGTTTATAGTTAAAATTTTACAAATAAAAAACGACAACTTATAATTAGTCCTACAATTCAAAAAAAAAAAAAAGATGAATAAAGTACATAAAGTTTATTATTAAATTATAATTGCATCCTTCGAGTCTTCATATTTTGAAAACGATCAATGATTTTTTCATCAGGAACTTGTAAGAACACTTGCTTCTCAATAAAAGTGACCAAACAATCATTCATAAATTGGTCACCCATGCTATTTCGCAACTTACTTTTTACATATGTCATTACGGAGAATACTCTTTCAACACTTGCCGTAGCAACGGGGAGAATCAACATCAACTTGATAAGCAAATATACAAGAGGATATGTCTTATCCTTCTTGGTATTAACAAGCATCATGGAAAGAGAGTTAAGATCACGCAAATTTTGAAATCTCTCATCATTGTGCATATTTTCCATGAATATATCAAGTTGACCTTCAAGTGTCATCAAATCAAAACTTGAAAATTCTTCGGGATAATAAGAGGCAAGTTTGAGTACCTTTTCTTTGTCAAATGATGAGAAGTTATCTTTAGGACTTAAGCAAGCCATACAAGTAAGTAACTCCATGCTTCTCTCACTGAATCGATTATCAAGCTCTTGAAGATGCAAATCAATTTCCCCCAAAAATATTTCAACACGAAAATGATGTAGATTTGTTGCTTTTTTGACAAAGCGTCGTGATCTTCTTTGAGGAACATAAAGAGCATCCATAGTGGGAACATCAATGCCATGTTTAGTGCAAAATAAAGTAACCTTGTTAAGAGAGTCTCCCACCCTTGTTCCCTCATTTTTTGCAACACACTTTTTGTGAAAGTAACTAGTTCCATGGTGTAGACACCCATTTGTGTCTCCCCAAAACCAAACCCAGTGATGAGTACCTTTCACGTCGAATCATAATCGAATGAAACGAAAGTGTGGAAAGGTCTAGTGTTGCGGATAGTTTTTATTTCTTTTCTCTTCTCTCTGTTTTTGAAAACTTATTTTAAGAAAACAGCCAATCCAGTTTGGTTGGTCCATGATATGGGTCCAATAGTAGTGTAGTTGTATGGGACTTGCAAAGACCTTTCCAATGATATATTATAGGCCCAATTCCGATGAATATTGAGGAAGTTATGGCCAATTTACCAAATTGAGCCCGGTTTGAGCTTTATGTACGGCCCAATGATCTAAGAGAGGGCCTAATATGATTTATCATTCCTAATGCAATTAGGAGTGGTTTTAGTCTTCTAGATTCTTCTAGAAGGTTCCTTTCATTCCTAATTCAATTAGCATTGATAAATTGACTTTTGTTGACTTCTCAGAGTTTTAATCAAAATCAAATAGCATTTTTGAGGAAATTATATTATTTTATCCTCCAGTACGGTAAACTTATCGGATTTTCGAAAACGCGTTGGAATCAGGCTTGGCGCCTAACCCCAGGCCTTGGCGCATGGAACCAGGCCTGGCGCCTGGCGCTAGCCATTGGCGCCTGGCACAAGCTAGCCTGGGTTGGCGCCAGCCCTGTTTTCTGAGCATCAGACTCTGTTTTGTTTAATTTATCTTTTTGGCTGATTTTCTCTATAAATATCGTATTAAAAACTCCGTTTTCTTCACCAACATTCACCAATTATCATCATCTACATTCATTCACCAATTGATTTCATTCATCTCTCTTAAACATTCAATTCTTTCTTACTTTGCTTTTTACATACAAAATTCCGCATTCACAAGATCTAGAAACACCTAGCCATATTCGAAGTTGCCTTCTCCCTAGACGTGAAAGGTTTAATTTATGAGGGTTTGGTCCCAAATCTCTCTTTCAATTATTTAATTTAATTATTTGTTTATTATTTTCCTTGAAGTTACTAACGCGTGTATTTTGTTATTAGAAAGAGGTACGAGACATCAAAGTAAGTACTTTATGGTTTTAATTGATGTGATGATGTAGAAATCATGTTTATATTGTTGTTATGATATTCCTAGTATCATGTCTAGGTGATTTTAATATTAAATATGATTGTTGTGATGCTTCCTATTCTCTTCCTAATATTTATGATTGTTAGTATCATGTTAGGGTTAAAGATTTGATTTTTATTGCTTAGTGACATGCTAGGGTTTGTTATTAATCTTGTTAGTATCATGCCTAGGATCTTGCTATGTTAATTATGCTTTAATATTAACATGAACATGATTATTATTATAATTTATGATTATGATGATTATGAATATTATTATTATTATTTTGATGATGATTATTTTATTTATAATTATTATTATGATGATTATTTATTATTGTTGCTTGATATTTATTATTTATTGCTTGATCACATTCTTTATGCATGTTTAAAGGGAATCTATACTTGTAATCACGCTTAATAAGATAATTAATAATCTTGTTAGGGTTAATATGATTATAATTCAAGTGATCGCCAATAATATATTTATTTGTGCATTATATTAAACCAAAATATATAAACAGGTTTAGGGTTAATCCTAATGATTTCATGTTAATTAAGAAGCGCACATGAATACGAGCAGAATAAAGTAGAGGCCTATTATTAGGGCAGGTTCAATCTCTTTTAGGTTGGATTTGTACCATCATCCCCGAACCCTTATTTGGTTCTAGACCTTGTGGAGTTGACGATCTCTTGGATCGTTAAGGGGTGTAACCTTCACCTCGTGAACGGTTTACAAGTTCCTAAAAAACTTGTTGGCGACTCTTTTGCTCTATCTTCTTCCCTTTTGGACGCCACCGTACTTTAGTGTATGATCACAGTGGGGTTCAAGCTAGTGAGATTAACACTTGGAATTATTCCCTACAGTTTTTGGCGACTCCGCTGGGGAGGATTTCTATTTTAATTCCTGAATTTGTTTCGGCAATGATTTAGAATGACTGGATGAGACTCGAAAAGTTCTAAGTATTTCATGTGGTAATTTTGATTAACACTATTGTCATATGCATAAAAAAGATCTCATTAGAAAGACCATCCTTAATGAGTTAAAAACATAGGATTTTACACTTAGGAAATTTGAGAAATATCTTTCACAACTAGGACTAAAATAACACCGCGCGAAACTGGAAAATTTTATCGAGCACAGAAAGCTGCTGAGGCATGTGGGAAGTAGCGTCAGGGGCCAGAGCTTGGCGCCAGACTTTTAGCCGTAGCGCCAGACGCCAGCATTGGCGCCAGGCGCTACAGTTAAAAACTGGCGCCAGTCTCTGATTGCTGGCGCCAATTTCCCTCAATACCGAGCCAGAAATATGCGTACTAATTTCGACCGATTTTTCGTATTGTTTGCTCGATCCTACTTTCAAATTGAATTTTTTCTCACTTTTCTGAAACCCATATGTGTTCTACATATGGACATAACCCTCTGGGAATTCATGCTCCATCTACCCGATTGAACGCTCCGTGCAACAAAGGGTACATCCGAGATGTTGAATTCACCAAACCATGGAAGCGAGTTTTTCCTAAAACTCGCGGTGTCCCATCCACTCGCGCCAACCCTTCACGGTTAGGCTTCCGCGCGATGCATCCAAACAATTAACCATGGACCCTATTGACTAAACCATATCCCAAACTTTAGAGAACTAGAGCCATGGTTAGGTTGCGAACGCATTGCATCATATTGTGCCCACTTGACTAATTGTGCATCATTTGTTGTGCATATATATGTTTCTCTTAATCGTTTGTTGACTTGTGTTGAGACTAAATAAATTAATGACTTAAAGAACTTTGCCTAACTAATTAATTAATTAATTTGAGTCTAATTTTTTTTAATTGGAATTGACCTAGTACGACTTTAGGCATACCCCAATTGACTAATAACACCGAAAACAATCCCAGACCGAAGCTCCAATACTGGCGCCAAGGTCTGAGCTGTAGCGCCACATTATGGAGTGTAGTGCCTGACGACAGCTATGTTGTTTGGCGCCAAGCTCCACAGTGTGATGCCAGTCCTGTCGCTTGGCCGACAGTTCGAATTATTGGTCGAGTCATCACCTAGGGTCTAATTAACCAGTTTGCTAATTAATTTGGTTAATTTTCGATGTAAATAACACCTTGTCAAGTCATTAATTGAGTCTTGGTCACATAGTCTAGCCACATGGTCATGACACGAGTCTTAACATGTCACATACACTCACTAGTCTTGGCACACACTTTGAGTACATCACCATGACCATGTCTTAGGTCCATGCATGAGTCGGTCTTTCCGTCATTTGAGTTGGGGCTATATTCTATTCCTAATCCTTCATATCCCTCCATCTAAATCTTCTTCACATTCTATTCCAATATTTCTTCACTTCATCCATCCATTGCATGTTAAATAAAGTTTGAGTCAAATAATTAACAATAAGTATCCCCAAATTCCTTTTCCACAGTACTTGGTCATGGAGAGAAGGGCGATTAATCAAGGACAACCTCTTTATTCAAGTCTCGCTTTTTGATAAACCGATTCGTCAAAAGAGGAAGGCTAAGAAGATAATGGCAACTCAAGAAGAAGTCAATGATCTTAAGAACCAACTGGCTACCGTGACTGAAACACTGAAGCTTCTCGCACTCAAGGTTGATGATCCCGTGAAGCAACAACAAATGAACCTCAAGCAAGAAAGTTTGAGGAAGCTATCTAATGACTATAAATTTCAGGGCATGAGTTCACAAGGGGTCTCGCTGGAAAAGGAACTTCTTCCGCATAAGTTCAACGCCACTGACATCCCTAAATTCAAGGCAACAGATAACCCTTACTTTCATGTAAGAGCATTTGAAACAATAATGAACATTAAGGGTATCGATAAGAAGGTTTTTTCCCTCTCTGTTCTCACTATCTCTTGAAACCGTTTGCCAACAATGGTTCTTCTCCCTTGACAAGGAGAAAACCTCTACCTCGGAATCGATAGTAAACGCTTTCGTTGACAGGTACAAGTGCAATATCCAAGTTGAAACCGATCATAGACAACTTGAGATGCTAAGACAAAAAGAGAATGAAGGCTTTACTTCTTTCTTTAATAAATGGAGGGAAACTGCCGCCAAGATGATTGAGGTCCCCACCAAAAAGGAGTCTGTGAGGATGTTTGTCAAGAATCTCCAAGAAAAGTATTCAAAGCACTTAAAATATCAACACAACTTGAATACTTTCAAGGCTGTTTATGACATCGGAATTGAAATCGAAGACGACCTCGCAAAGCAAAAAGCTACTAACAATAGTAACCACGGTGGCTGGAAAGGAAAGAAGAGCGACAATCCTTCTTCTTCCGAAAATGCCCACTCTAGTAATAATGTTATTACCTTTGACCATAATGATGTCTTAGCCATGGACAATCAAGGATCTAAAAGGAAACCCAGGCGAGAGTTTACACCCATTGGAATGACCTACGATGCTGCTTTCGATCGTCTCTATGATCGAGGATTAATCAAACCTATTGTCCCTACCGAGGATCCAACACCAGAAAATCGATCTTTGAGATGGAATCCAAATTCCTATTGCAAGTACCATCGAGGAAACGGTCATACCACTGATGAATGCTACAGGTTTCAAAATCTCATTCAAGACCTTATAGAAGCAAACAAGGTCCCATTGCCTCTAGCTAGCGAGAAGACTGGGTGATGATGAAGCGAATGCCACAAGACAAGAGGCGAGCTGCAACGATTAGATTTCATGGCCTCTTTTTCTATTTCTTTTTCATTTTTTTTCCTTTCTCCAATAAGTCTAGCATAGGCACCTTTTCCTTTCCTTAGACTAATTTTGTAGATTCTTTATTTTCTTTTAATAAAATGAGCATTTATTTCCTTGCATATGATCATCACATTGCATTGCATTAAAAAAAAAATCCATGTCGAATTGAGCACAAGGTATACCAATGATTTAAGGCACCCCTTGTAGCCACATTATATTACCTTTCACCCTTCAATTATACATCCTTTCTTCATAAACCACTTTGAGCCTCGTCTAACGATAGACCCTTCATTTTTTTTCAACCTACATTTACCTAACCTTGGGATGGGATGGTGTGCAACTTATGCAATTCTAAAAAGAGCTTGAGTGATTTCAAAAAATAAAATAGCAAAAAAATAAATAAAAGTGTACATAAGGGCAAGTGTTCCAATGTCTTTGATATGAAAATATCTTCGATAAGAACACGTCTCAGATTGCGTCTCTTATCGAGTGCTCGGTACCGTGCCTGAGAAACATGAATGCCAAGTGAGTGATAGACCGCATGATTGAGATTTCCCACACTTGCAAAAATAAAATAGATGCTAAAGCAAAAGATAAAAGTGAGCTAAAAAAGAGTAGAAACTCAAGCATAAAAATATAAAGATTCAAAAAGCGAGGTTGCACACTTTGGGGGCTTATCTAGGGTCTTGAGCCTTTGTCCCCTTCTTCTTCAAACCTTTAGCCTAACCACGTTACAACCCTTAAAAAGACCTTTTTGAGGTATACACACTTGTGCGAGGTTCGGCTAGAGCTACGTTCGGCCTGATTCCTAACGGATACGTAGGCAACCTCACATCGAGGTGCGGCCGTAATAAACATGCATTCATATTCACATTCACAAACTTACACCATGATCATATCAAGGGATCTCCAATGTTCATCCCTATTCACTTAGAGCTAGACTTGGGGGCTTGATCCTTACATCATTAGCTTACCTAGTCTAAGAGTCACCACCATTTGACTCTTTTAACAAATAATAATATTTTCTCCACACACTTAGCTCTTGCGGCCTAGCTTTAGTGTCACTTTCACACACTGCACAGATACATGACCAAATATACTTCCCTTTAGGAACCCTTTGTCATGGAATCTTAACACAACTCTGAAGCATGCCTTGTCATATCAACATCACTCATCAATCATAATCATCATTGCATCACGAAGTATGAAGTGCTTAGCCTCCGTGCCTAAGTTACCCAAATACTTTCATCATTGAGTCAACCATTGAGATAGCCTAGGATGAATTAATCCTTGCACCTTGAGAGATAGCATCAAACGACATTTGACAAAGCTCATTCAACATGCATCTCCAAACTTCGATTCTTTTTCGCGTCTTTCTTTTTCGGGAGAAAGTCGGTACCCTCCACAAAAATGATGGAAAATTTTTTGTCGCATAATCAACACTATGCACACACGGGTCACGAGTCACACGTGTCATTTCAGTTTGAGTCGAGTCAACCTCGAGTCAGTCAATCACAGAGAGTCAATTTTATACCTTGAGTCGTGTCAAGTCAATGAGTCAAGCAATGCTAAACCTGAGGTCAACCCTAAGATAATTAAAGAGATTGGCAAAGTTCTATAGTCAAAATAAATACAGGTGCAGCAGAACAGGGAAGACCCTACTCCAGCGCCTGGCGCCAGAGATATCTCAGCAGCGACAGAGCTCGAAGCCTCTCAGAAAGGTGATTTTGACCTCATACAACAATTTCGGGTTCCTTGGTACTCTAGTTAGCCCCTATAAGCAATTTGACATGATTGAGTAGTCGATTTGATTACAGTCTAAGTGATTGACCTGACGAAAGATCGTCTCACTTAGCTTAAGCGCCTAAGTATTGGCTCATTACAAGCACCAAAGCATCGGTTCAAAAGCAAGCACTTAAACGACAATATTTCCAAATATGGATTGTCGCACATTCTTATTAAATGACAAAGTTTTCAAAAAATTGGATTGTCACCCCCAACTGACAATATTTCCAAAAATGGATTGTCGTGCATCTTCTTCAACGACAATTTTTCCAAGATTGGAGTGTCATCTCTGGCAAAGTTTCCAAGCGTGGATTGTCGTGCTCCTTCTTTATTGGCAAGTTTTTCCAAGTTCGGATTGTCATACATTCATAGATCGCTGGCAAGTTTTCCGAGATTGGATTGTCATACACCCAGTTCCCTATGGCAAAATTTCCCAAAGGATTATTGTAGGTCTCTATTCATCATAAATTTCGGCAAAGGTTCCTCAACGTGGATTGTCATTCATTTCAGCAAATGGCAAATTTTCCCGAAGTGGATTGTCAGTCGACTCTTTCTTGCAAATGTTCCAAGACGCGGATTGTCAATTGTGGAAATATTTTCCTAAAAGGATTGTCGCATAGCGTTGGTAAATTTCCAATGTGGATTGCTTTCAAGAGTTATATTCCAAGATGTGGATTGTCGATCGTAGCAAAGTTCTTATGAAAGATTGTTACGAAGCATTGGCAACTTTTCCAAAGATTGGATTTTTGACAAATTTTCCGAGATACGGATTGTCTCTTCATCGTGGCAACATTTCCAAGGATGGAGTGTTACGAAGAATTGATAACTTTCCCTAAATTGGATTGTCATACATCATACAAGAGTTGTGTTGGCAACTATTCCCAAAGAAAAGAGGATTGTCATCACAACAAAAGAGCACCGACATACAGGTTCAAAGCAACGGAAGCGCCGACGTACAGGCATAGCGGAAGCAAAGTTCAGGCGAACTTTTAAAGATCGACAGGCGTGGATCTTCGATAATTTCCTTCGGAAAATTATCGCATCAAATGAGGATGACTTCAAGAGAAGATATCTTCGACAACGTTCCCTAGCTTGCGGAGAGTTGTCACAAACAGCTGGAGGTTGTTTCAAGAGAAATAATCTTCGATGGTATTCCCTAGGATGTGGAATATTATCAATGCGGGGAGGATCGTTTCAGGCGAAGCAATCTTCTAATTTGGAAGCAGTTACAGGCGTAGCGGTTTTCAAGCGGGATGGCACTCTCTAGCTTTCAGAAGGTCATCAAAACAGCAAAAACAACAAGGATGCAGCAACAATCGGTTACTTTCAGAGACGTGTGCTCGACGGTGCAAGATACGCGTTTCTTGACTCTTTTATCTGTTTAACTAACGCTAGTTTTGTAGGTATCGACGTTACAAGATTGATTTAGGATCGCAGAATGTTCTGAATCATTCTCCGTCCCTATCGCTACTTTGACTTTTGTTTTCGAAACTTGCGTTTCTCCAAACTCAGTCAAAGTAGGGGCTTCTGCAGACACCCATTTGTGTCTCCCCAAAACCAAACCCAGTGATGAGTACCTTTCACGTCGAATCATAATCGAATGAAACGAAAGTGTGGAAAGGTCTAGTGTTGCGGATAGTTTTTATTTCTTTTCTCTTCTCTCTGTTTTTGAAAACTTATTTTAAGAAAACAGCCAATCCAGTTTGGTTGGTCCATGATATGGGTCCAATAGTAGTGTAGTTGTATGGGACTTGCAAAGACCTTTTCAATGATATATTATAGGCCCAATTCCGATGAATATTGAGGAAGTTATGGCCAATTTACCAAATTGAGCCCGGTTTGAGCTTTATGTATGGCCCAATGATCTAAGGGAGGGCCTAATATGATTTATCATTCCTAATGCAATTAGGAATGGTTTTAGTCTTCTAGATTCTTCTAGAAGGTTCCTTTCATTCCTAATTCAATTAGCATTGATAAATTGACTTTTGTTGACTTCTCAGAGTTTTAATCAAAATCAAATAGCATTTTTGAGGAAATTATATTATTTTATCCTCCAGTACGGTAAACTTATCGGATTTTCGAAAACGCGTTGGAATCAGGCTTGGCGCCTAACCCCAGGCCTTGGCGCATGGAACCAGGCCTGGCGCCTGGCGCTAGCCATTGGCGCCTGGCACAAGCTAGCCTGGGTTGGCGCCAGCCCTGTTTTCTGAGCGTCAGACTCTGTTTTGTTTAATTTATCTTTTTGGCTGATTTTCTCTATAAATATCGTATTAAAAACTCCGTTTTCTTCACCAACATTCACCAATTATCATCATCTACATTCATTCACCAATTGATTTCATTCATCTCTCTTAAACATTCAATTCTTTCTTACTTTGCTTTTTACATACAAAATTCCGCATTCACAAGATCTAGAAACACCTAGCCATATTCGAAGTTGCCTTCTCCCTAGACGTGAAAGGTTTAATTTATGAGGGTTTGGTCCCAAATCTCTCTTTCAATTATTTAATTTAATTGTTTGTTTATTATTTTCCTTGAAGTTACTAACGCGTGTATTTTGTTATTAGAAAGAGGTACGAGGCATCAAAGTAAGTACTTTATGGTTTTAATTGATGTGATGATGTAGAAATCATGTTTATATTGTTGTTATGATATTCCTAGTATCATGTCTAGGGTGATTTTAATATTAAATATGATTGTTGTGGTGCTTCCTATTCTCTTCCTAATATTTATGATTGTTAGTATCATGTTAGGGTTAAAGATTTGATTTTTATTGCTTAGTGACATGCTAGAGTTTGTTATTAATCTTGTTAGTATCATGCCTAGGATCTTGCTATGTTTATTATGCTTTAATATTAACATGAACATGATTATTATTATAATTTATGATTATGATGATTATGAATATTATTATTATTATTTTGATGATGATTATTTTATTTATAATTATTATTATGATGATTATTTATTATTGTTGCTTGATAACATCCTTTATGAATGTTTAAAGGGAATCTATACTTGTAATCACGCTTAATAAGATAATTAATAATCTTGTTAGGGTTAATATGATTATAATTCAAGTGATCGCCAATAATAGATTTATTTGTGCATTATATTCAACCAAAATAGATAAACAGGTTTAGGGTTAATCCTAATGATTGCATGTTAATTAAGAAGCGCACATGAATACGAGCAGAATAAAGTAGAGGCCTATTATTAGGGCAGGTTCAATCTCTTTTAGGTTGGATTTGTACCATCATCCCCGAACCCTTATTTGGTTCTAGACCTTGTGGAGTTGACGATCTCTTGGATCGTTAAGGGGTGTAAACCTTCACCTCGTGAACGGTTTACAAGTTCCTAAAAAACTTGTTGGCGACTCTTTTGCTCTATCTTATTCCCTTTTGGACGCCACCGTACTTTAGTGTATGATCACAATGGGGTTCAAGCTAGTGGGATTAACGCTTGAAATTATTCCCTACACATGGCATTTACAATATCTTGCTCCTTTATTTGCAAAGCAATACACAAATCATTAGTGTAACTAAAAATAGTCAACATCAAGTAAGCAACAAAAATAAAATCAAATGACTCTAATTGTCCTAAAACAATTTGAGCTTTAAACTTATCTTCCGATGCACCATGTTTCCCAATGTGAACAAGTAACTTAACAATTATAGAAAACAAGCGGATGACATTTACAAGACACTTGTAATGGGATCCCCAACAAGTATCTTCGGGCCTCTTCAAACCCAGCTCTTGATTCAAACCCGATCCACTCAAAATTTCCCCCACTTCCAATGCTTGAGCAACTTCTTGAGCTTGACTATTACGAATCATTTCTCTTCTTTTGCAAGAAACTCCAACAACATTCAACAAGTTTGCAAGTATTTCAAAAAGCCAACCACAACTATCATTTCTTTTAGTAACGACAACTAGTGATAGTTGAAGTTGATGAGCAAAACAATGTATATAGTAGGCTCTTGGAGTATCATTCATAATCAAAGTCTTAAGGCCATTTATTTCACCCTTCATATTAATAGCCCCATCATACCCTTTCCCTCTAATCATAGATAGGCTCAATGAATATTCCACAAGTAGTGACATAATTGCATCTTTAAGAGATAAAGCGGTAGTATCACCAACATGAACAATGCCTAAAAATCTCTCCATTACCTTTCCACTATTTCTATCAACAAAGCGCAAAACAAGAGCTAGTTGCTCTTTTTGGGACACGTCACTTGACTCATCGGCCAATATAGAAAAGTAATCATCACCAAGCTCTTCAATTATGCACTTAGTCGTTTCTTTTGCACAACAATTAATAATGTCTTTTTGGATCGGGGGAGAAGTCATTTGACAATTTCCGGGTGCATTTTCAAGAGTATGATCATCTACTTCCTTAACCTCTTCTCCTAACCATTTCAATAGCTCAATGAAATTACCCCTATTATGAGACTCATCACTTTCATCATGGCCACGAAATGTCAAACCTTGTCCCAAAAGAAACCTTAAACAAGTTAAAGATGCATTCAAACGAATATAATATTCATTTTTAATTACCTCACTTGCCTTTTCAAAAATATTCACAATTGATTTATTTTTCCCATCTTTTAAATTCACATACTTCTCATACGCAAGATTATGAGCACTCTTAATTCCACCAACATGCTTCTCAAATCGTTCCGGTTTATTCCATTTCCTAAACCCTCCATCAACAAATGCATCACCTCCTATATTATTTTCAACTTCACCTTTGAACAAATAACATACAAAACAAAATGCGGCATCTTTTTCAATGCTATACTCAAGCCAATCCCATTTGTTGAACCAATTCACACTAAAACGACGCAAACCTCCTACTTGTCTTTGAGGGAAGTTGTGAGTTTTTGGTTGACAAGGTTTTTTTAGAATATAAGCTCTCCTTACCGCATTTCTTCGATTTGGGGGATAATTCATTATATTCATTTTTTTTCCCGGATCATGGGGAAGTAGTTCAACATCATATATCAATTCTTCCTCCTCCAGTGGTACATTACTAGTACTTGTACCACCACCATTTTCTACAACATTTTCTTGAGTTTCAGGGGAGGTAAATGAAGTGGGTTCATTTCCTTGAGATTTCATTCTTGTAAACATAAATTGTCGAAGATCGGGTTGTTTTGACATGGCCTAATTTAATCAATAAGAATGTAAACAATGAATCAATAATAATTCAATTACCATCGTATATTCATAATTTCATATCATACAATCCAAATAACCAAACAATTAAACACAAATAACAAGTTATAAAGTGAACTATTTGACAACCCTAACTAAACATTGGAATTCAAACAATTAACCATTAGAAAATTAGGATTTAAACAATTAACACTTTAAAAAAATTGGCACTTAAACAATTAAAAAAATAATAAGATTTAGGGTTTAGAGGGTTAATTTATAATTAGAAGTTACTTACTTTGAATTTGGGGAAAAATCAAAGACAAATTAATTGTTGGTGTACCGTCGCAATCAGCGTCGCCGGCGTCAGACACTCAGACGTGGTCTCCTCACTTCGTCAGTCAGTGACGTCACTCGTGTCTCGTGCCTCGAGCCTCGTGGTCCACTGGTCCGTGGAGTACAATTTTGGTCTAGAGGAATTGTAAAAGTCTTAATATTTTTTTTAAACTTTTTATGTTTGTCTTTTAGTATTTTTTATTCTTTATATTTTTTGTCTTATATGTGATGTGACTTAACTTCCTTACTTTTGCTGTCTTTTTGTTTGTGGATCAGTACAACTTGTACCTTGTGCGTGATTTGCAAGGCTTTTTTTTTTTAATAATAAAAAACTGATTTTTTTTCCAAAGTGGGGGGATAGTTGTCCCCCTCTCCCTCCGCCACTGCTTGAGACGTTTCAGTGCCTCAGGGCCATCTGTTGCTTTTGGGAGGTTTTTCAGACATTCCCAAAGTTCCTCTCCTGACATGATGTGAGGTGGTGAACCTTTTTCGACTTTGTTTTTACAAAATGCATTTTTACTATTTCAAAAAGGATGATTTTTCGGAAGGAATTGACGATGGCAATCAAACTAAGAAACCTTACCACCATTTTCGAGCCAAAATGCTTTGCTTTTCTCCATGCAATATGGACAAGCCTTCTTACCGGCTGTGGTCCAACCAGATAACATACCATAAGCCGGGAAGTCACTAACGGTCCATAGGATGGCTGCTCGAAGATTGAAATTTTGTTTTCTCGAAATATCGTAAGTATTTGCCCCAACTTCCCACAACTGTTTCAACTCGTGTATGAGCGGTTGCATGTAAACATCCAAGTTTCCCTTAGGGTTTTTAGGACCAGGAACGAGTAACGAAAGAAACATGAACTGTCTTTTCATACACATTGACGGAGGCAAGTTATAAGGGGTCAAAATGACAGGCCAACATGAATACTGTCCCCCAAACTGACCATGTGGAGCAAATCCATCCGTACATAGGCCAAGTCGAACATTACGAGGTTCAGAGGCAAACTCAGGAAAGCAACTATCTAGGTGTTTCCACGCTTCACTATCTCTAGGGTGTGCCATTGTGCCTTGAACTCGAGGATTTTTAGCAAGCCATTTCATTTCCTCAGAAATGTTTTTAGTTGCAAAAAGCCTTTGAAACCTAGGTGTGATAGGGAAATAAAATATAACATTCAAAGGCACTAAGCTACCTTTAGAAGTCTTCTTGTATCGGTCGCTGCCACACACCCTACATGTAGATAATTGAGCATCATCTTTCCAAAACAACATACATCCTTTCGGGTATGCATGAATCTTTTCATGGGGCAGCTCTAACCCCTTAACAATTTTCTTGACCTCATAGAATGTCTCGGCCATGTGGTTGTTGTTAGGAATCGCTTCATTAACCAAAGAAGCAAATCCATCAACACATCTGTGCGGAAAATTATACTCACACTTTAGGCTAGTGATTCTAGAAGCCATCTCTAACACAGACAATGAACTCCCTTCGTATAACGGTTGTTCAGAAGCCCTTAACAAATCAAAAAATGGCTTGGCTTGTGCATTAGGCTCCTCCTCTAATGAAACAGGTGGCTCTTCGGAATGGCCTTGATCTTGAGACTGACCAAAGGCATCCAAAACCATTTCACGATATTCATTTGACTGCCTTCTACGAATTCCTGGAAACCCTTCCCCATGACACATCCACTCATAGTAATTAGGTAAAAAACCGCTGCGATACAAATGAAGTTTGACCGTATCTGGATCCCAAAGACGTTTGTTTTTGCATCTAAAACATGGACACCTAACTTCATTCGGGTTGCTACTATCGGGATGATCTTCCACATATTTAAGGAATTCATCTACCCCCTTCAAGAACTCAGGATTAATAGAATTGTACATCCAGCTACGTTCTTTTCGTTTCATGATTACAAGTTCTACACAACTAACACATATGCCATTAATCACATTAGTCATAAAGCACAATATATATTCATTATAGATCAAACTGTTATGGAAATGCAAATGAGAAGAGAAATGATTTCCAACGGTCCTTATTACTCCAACCTAACCCATCCTTGTACGTTCAATCTCACTATTGAATGTATGCCAGAATTTCATTTCTATGGAAAATCCGGCAGCATCTCCCTACAGTTCCCCAAGTACACAATATAGGCGATTAGAAACACCTATATATGTACCTAGAGAACATTGTAGAGAAATTACAAGCAAGGATCTTCCTTAGAATTAAAACAAAGGAATACATTCACCACCTAAGTGAGAATAAACATACAAGGACAGTCCCAACCGGGGACTATTCAAGACATACTCCTAATGTGTATGCCTTGAACGGGTATCTAGCTATATTATTATGCAAATAATTTTTTTAAAAATATATATACTTAACTAACATACATAATATTAAACAAATATATCAAGATTAAACTAAACAAGAGAAACAAATCAAACCAAACCAAAGTAAACTAATATATCATATTAAACTAAACCAAACCAAACTACCGTTTTATATATTAAATTAAACTAACATATTTCTAAAAAACTAAACTAAATTAAGATACTTTATATTAAAATAAATTAAACTAAAACACATTATATTAACATAAAATTAACTAAAATACATTATGTTAAACTAAACTAAACCAAACTAACATTGTTTTTTTTTTAAAGAGAAGGGAGCAATTAATTAATTATAAGATTTATTTAAAAATATATATACTTAACTAACATACATAATATTAAACAAATATATCAAGATTAAACTAAACAAGAGAAAAATATCATGACACCATACTATTAATATAAACCAAATCAAACCAAACCAAAGTAAACTAATATATCATATTAAACTAAACCAAACCAAACTACCGTTTTCTCTAGTAGAAAAAAAGCATTAGGCACCCCCCATATGGCACCGGTTCAGCCTAAACCGGTGCCCAAAATCAGTCTAGAATTGGGCGGGTTTTTACCAAAAGAGAAAAGGCACCGGTTCAGCCTGAACCGGTGCCAAAAATAAAAAAGGCACCGGTTTGAACCGGTGCCATTCAAACCGTTGCCAAATTAAAAAAAAAACCGCGTCTTTTCCTCTTTTCTTCCTTTCTTTCTCTTTCCTTCCCTTCATTCGTTCATCCCTTCTTTCGTTCTCACTCAAAGTATTTGAAGTCGTGCCTCCACCTTTTCCCTCCACCACAGCCGCCACCTTCACCGGCGCTTTCAGGTGTCGAAAACCACCGCCATGAATTCTCCCTGCCCTGCCCTTCTTTGTCTTTCACGGCCGGCCTCCACCGCCTTTCTCTGTGCGAAACAAATAACAACAACAACAGCGTGCACCGCCTCCACCTCCACCAGCGCGCACCGCCTCCACCTCCACCTCCACCAGCGCGCACCGCCTCCACCTCCTGTCAACCTCCACCAGCGAGGGTCTTTTCATTCTCTCATCCCCTTAGCTTCTTCCACCTCCAACTAATTTAGGGTAAGTTCATCTTTTCAAGTTAATGAGTTCATCTTATTTTAGATTAAAATTGTGCTTAGATTGTATATGAAATGCGAAGAAAATTAATGGGTTCATCTTATTTTAGATTAAAATTGTGCTACATTGTTGGGATTAAAATTGTATGTTTGTGCTACATTGCTAGCTGTGAAATTTGTTTATGATGCCTTGTTTTGGGGAGTTTGGTTTTTGATAATTGAATTAGTTTAAGGATTTATTACTGAATTTTGTTGCTTGGATTCGATTTCAGCTGAATTCTGGCAAAGTTCTTGCTGTTGGACCTGGCCATCGTGACAAGACGGGGAATCATATTCCTGTTGCTGTCAAAGAAGGGGATACCGTGAATACGGAGGAACTACAGTGAAGCTTGGTGAAAAAGAGTGAGTTTATTTTTCTCCATGCACTTTTCTTTTTGTTCCAGATGGTGTTTTCTTAGTCAAATTATTGTGATTGAATGCTTTGACTCTTGATCCTCGATTGAATATATTAGTAATTTTGCATTACCTTGTTCCTTAGTTGACTTTTTGTATGTTTTAATGTGTATATTAGTGACCTTGCTTCTAATTAGTTGTGAATAAATTAGAAAATTGTGAATAAATTAGAGAATTGTGATTACACTATAGATTTGTGAATAATTTAGAGAATTATGATTAATTTAGAGAATTGCGCATAAATTAGAGAAATAGTGATATTGCCACTTAATTAGTTGTGAATAAATTAGAGAATTGTGAATACATTAGAGATTTGTGAATATATTAGAGAATTAGTGGCGTTGCTAATTTTTGTTTTTTTAATATATAGATTCATATGTGAATTGAAGCAAGAGTTTAATTAGCTTGAGGACTACATATTGAGCTCAAGTGGGTAGTTGCTATATTGGTATGACTACTAAACTTTACTTAGCTATATTTCTTTCTATTCATCCATTTAATAAAATTTTATTCATGAAATTGCAACTTGCGTATTGTTTAATTGCAAATAAATACAACAATATATAGAATACTTGAATTGCATCATCATATGCCTAGATACCCGTTCAAGGCTTTCTCATTAGGAGAAAGTCTTGAATATTCCCCGGTTGGGACTGTTCTTAAATGTGTACTCTCACTTAGGTGGTGAATGTATGTTTTCTTTTCGATTTTAAGGAACATCTTGGCTTACCATTTCCTCACTATGTTCTCTGGGTACATATGTGGGTAATTAATTATCTACATCGTGTACTTGGAGAATAGGGGAAATGCTGCCGGATTTTCCTTAAAATTGGAAAGTTTACATACATTCACTAGTGAGAGTACACATTCAAGGATGGGTTAGGTTGGAGTGATAAGGACCCTTTGGAAACATGCATTTTTTCACTATATGAATGGTATATTCACGTTTTGTACTTGAATTTGATTTACATAAAATATGTAGCACTTACACATTATAATTATATGGTGCTATATATATGTTTAGAGACAATTTACTAAATGGAGAAGGATCGTGGTTGGATGTATGGTAGACGCGATACATTGGAATTTTGGAATGGGGTTCAAGAGTTTTGCGAGAGGGCTTTAGCTTATCAATGCAAACTGGGAGGCAAAGGCCTTTATTGTCCTTGTGTTGATTGTAATTGTGTGAATGTGGTCGATAGTGTTGAAATCATTAGAGATCATGTATTATGTCGTGGGTTTAGGCAATTATACCATGTGTGGATTTGGCACGGAGAAAGTGGAGAGTGCAGTGGGGATCTTGATTGGAATGATGTGCGTGTTAGAAGCACTGAGATTTATGTGGACGAGGAATACGAGAATGATGAGTATATTGTTGACAATGGTGAGGATAGAGCTGATGAAGATCAGGCAGATGAGGTTGAGGATGAACAAGTGGATGAGATGTTGCAAGGTGTTGAAGGTGAAGTGTTTGAATTATTATCGGAGGCTTCCAAAAAGCCTTTATATCCCGGGTGCAAAAAATACTCCAAACTATCGGCCGTGCTAACACTTTTCAACATTAAGTCGAAGCATAGGTGGACGGACATTAGTTTTACTTCTTTGTTGACCGCATTAAGTGATATGTTGCCTGATGGGAATGAAATTCCTAAGTCTTATTATTACGCAAAGAAGCTCATGTGTCCCTTTGGTTTGGAGTATAAGAAGATACATGCATGTCCTAATAACTGTATTTTGTATCGAAATGAATATGAAAAACTGCAGGAGTGTCCACGATGCAAGCGGTCGCGGTACAAGCGCATGAGTTGCAATCCTGGCACGGAGGGACCTCCTGCTAAGGTGTTGTGGTATCTTCCCATTATTCCAAGGTTTAAGCGTCTGTTCTCAATACCAAAAGACGCTAAAAACTTGAGGTGGCATGCAGAGGGAAGAAAGAAAAACAGAATGCTGAAGCATCCAGCTGACTCTCCACAGTGGAAGAACATTGATTTGAAGTTTGAGGAATTTGGTAATGAAGTCAGAAATTTAAGGCTTGGGTTGTGCACGGACGGGATGAATCCATTTGGCACTCTTAGTACCCAACACAGCACATGGCCGGTACTTTTAGTGATTTATAATTTGCCTCCTTGGCTGTGCATGAAACGTAAGTATGTAATGCTTTCATTGTTAATAACTGGTCCTAAGCAACCGGAAACGACATAGATGTTTACCTTGCGCCGCTTATTGACGACTTGAGAAAGATGTGGGACGAAGGGGTTTCCGTTTTCGATGCTCATCAGAACGAGATGTTCACATTGCGTGCAGCCCTTATGTGGACCATGAATGACTTCCCTGCATATGGCAACTTGTGTGGGTACAAGGTCAAAGGGAAAAAAGCATGCCCCATATGTATTGATGACACATCAAGCGTATACCTGACTCATTCTCACAAAGATGTCTACCTACGGACTCGAAGGTTCCTTAGGCGTGATCACCCGTACCGTAGGCAGAAAAAGGCATTCGATGGAACCGTGGAAGAGGATACTGCGCCTAGACCATTGACTGGTGCTGAGATTAGTGCTCGGGTGAAAGGGATACGAACGATGTTTGGAAAATCAGAAAAAACTGTGGTCTCAGCTGCTCTGTTTAAGAAAGAATCAATCTTTTGGAAGCTGCCGTACTGGAGAGAACATGACGTTAGGCATTGTCTTGATGTGATTCATATAGAGAAGAATGTGTGTGATGCTCTTTTGGGGACGCTTATGAATATCCCAGGCAAAACAAAGGATGGAAAGGGTGCACGGTTAGATTTGAAAGAGATGGGGATTCGTCCAGAATTGTGGCCTCAAGAAAAGGTTAGAAAGGGGAAGGAGCCGAGAATAGAAGATGAAAGTGTTTCGAAAAAAGGGAAGGAGAAGAGCAAGGGAAAGGGAAAGGCCAAAGATGCGTCAAAGAAGAAAGTTAAGGGTAAAGGGAAGGATGAAAATACTTATTTACCCTCGGCTTGCTATACATTGTCAAGGGTAGAGAAACGTATGTTTTGTGCATGTTTGTACGGCATTAAGGTTCCATCAGGGTACAACATGAAAAGATTTGTAACCTTAAATGGAGAATTGAAGCTGACAAGTATGAAATCCCATGATTGTCACATTATGATGTAAGTATTCCTACCGATTGTAATCCGTGGTATTTTACTGAAACACGTGCGGGAAGCGATTACAAGCCTTTGTTCGTTTTTCAATACAATTTGTAGCAAAGTTCTTGATCCTTGTACACTAGATGCTTTGCAAGCAGATGTGGTGGTGACTTTGTGCAAATTTGAGATGTATTTCCCACCCTCATTTTTTGACATAATGGTTCATCTGGTTCTTCATTTGGTGCGTGAGATTAAGTTGTGCGGTCCAGTGTTCATTAGGTGGTGCTACCCTTTTGAAAGACACATGGGTACATTACAAGATAAAGTACGGAACCGAGCTCACCCTGAAGGAAGTATAATGCAAGGGACAGTGGGTGAGGAGATAGGTAACTTTGTGGCGGACTACATAGCCCTTGCTCAACCTATTGGTCTTCCTACTTCTCGACATGAAGGTAGACTTGATGGTCATGGCACAATTGGGTCGAAACGAATGTCACCAGACCGAGATCAGTTCTTACAAGCACACCTTTATGTGTTGCACCATGTTTCAGATGTGCACCCATTTTAGACGAGCACATGGCTTGTTTGCGTGCCGAATTTCCATCCAAAGGTGAAAGGGCACTTATGCAGTTACATAATAAGAAATTTGTTGATTGGTTTCGTGAACGAGTAATGAGTGGATTGAATGATACTAATGTGACCGATACAGTACGGTGGCTTGCGTACGGTCCTCAGGATGATGTCCGTTCATTTGAGGGATATGACATCAATGGGTACACTTTTTGGACCGAGGCTCGTGATTTGAAATCTTCCTCCACCCAAAACAGTGGTGTAACTCTTGTGGCATCTTCAAGGGAGTTTGCAAGTTCTAAGGATAAATCACCTGTCGATGCAGAGTTGTCATACTATGGTCGAATTCAAGAAATATGGGAGCTTGATTATATTACTAAATGACATAGACAACGAAGCAGGTTATATGCGATCAGACCACAACGAAGGAATTTCAGAATGAGGTAGTTTGATTAAAAGTTAGTAATATATGGTTTCATTGCACATATAGTTTAGTTATCATGTATACAGGAGCATAAGTAGGCGAAAATAATATATATTTGTAGTTTGAAAATTGCCTAAGTGTACTCATTATCATGCATATACAAGGTTATAGGACCATAAGTAGGTGAAACTGGCATAAATAGCTTCTACTTAACCCAACTCCTTTGTTTTGTGTATGAACTAACATTTATTCATTCTAACAACCTATTTTCCATATGTAGATTGAAATTGGCATTTTGTACTCATTATCATGTATATACAAGGTTATAGTACCATAATAAGTAGGTGAAAATGGCTAAATAGCTTCTACATAACCATAATAACTATCATGCATATACTTTACTATACACTAATATTGTTTTATGATTGCTTTGACAGGTGCTTATATCTCATGGAGGACGATCATGATCCTCCTTTGGTAGAGGACATTGACGATGATGAGTATGAGGACGAGTACGAGGATGACGACTCCGATGATAGTGATGTGCCTTATGATGTGAATAAGGAGGATGACTTGGGTGAGCCAGAGGATCAGGCTCAAGATGAGTTCGAGCGTAGGCTTGACGATTTTGAAATGCTAGTTGAACGTGCACCGACCATTGTAAATACAGCACGTGAGATTGTTGGTGAGAACCCGACTCCTGAAATTCAAGGCCAAGGACAAGATGAAAACAACACAGGTGGTGGAGGGGGGGGGGGGGGAAAGGCACCGGCTGAAAGAAAAAGAAGGGGTCCGACGAGAAGCTTTAAGAAACCGGACGGTCCCATGGTCTTTGAGGTGCAATGATTGATGTACTGTTGTAGGTTCCTACTCCTACACATGCGGACTCGAGGGAGCTTGAAAATCCAACACCACATGAATTTCCATAGTTACAGGTGATTTGTAACCCTCTACCTTAATGAACCGGTTTGTTATATCTATGCTGTTGTAAAAGTCCTATTTAACTATCTTCTTTTTATATATATACTTGTGTAGGAAGACACCCGGTGTGCACTTCTAGCCCCGGGGCATGCAAATAGTACCGCGTTGAGTTTGGTGGCGTATGGTAGTGCCCAACCGACGACGGGTGCTACGGCGGGGCCACATCATTACTCGGTTGAGATCGATTCAGTGGTTGCGGGGTTCGAAGACATCCCACTACCCGTACCGATAGAGGAGGTTGAGATAACAATGCTTTGGCAAGCTGTAGGTAGCTTCGTTGATTGGCCACGTGCATGGGTGAAGTTGATTAATAAGGAGGTAAATTATTTACTTACTTGCCTATTTTCTTCATTTCTCAACTTATAAACTCCTTGCATCTCAAAACAACTCATAAGCACATATTTATAAGCATTTGTCATTTGAAATTACATTAAAATCGCTAAGTTCTAAGGTTTTGGGTCCAATTCATCAAACTAAAGCCACTTTGAGCCGAAATGGCTACTCACTTGCCTATTTTCTTCATTTCTCAACTAATAAACTTATACATTCTTAAACCATATCATAATTACATATGTATAAGTGATTGTGACATGAAATTGCATAAAAGAAGCAAACTTCTAATGTTTTTGGCGCATTTCATCAAAATAAAGCCAATTCGAGCCGAAATGGCTACTTACTTGCCTATTTTCTTCATTTCTCAACTTATAAACTCCTTGCATCTCAAAACAACTCATAATCACATATTTATAAGTGTTTGTCATTTGAAATTACATAAAAATCGCCAAGTTCTAAATTTTTTTTTTTAAATAAGCAACTTCCGCCGCACCGGGACACCCGAGGGAGCCGCCCCCGCTGCCGGAACAGCGAAGGCAGCCCGTGCCGAGGCCACAGCAGCCCCGACAGGTGGCTGCCAAGGCTGTAGCAGCCACGACAGGTGGCTGCCAGACTGCTGCAGCCTCGGCAGCAGCCTGCCTTGGCTGCTGCAGCCTCGACAGGTGGCTGCCATGGCTGCTGCAGCCTCGGCAGGTGCTGCCTGTGCTGCTACAGCCATGGCAGCCGCCTGTCGAGGCAGCAAGCAGCCTAGGCAGGCTGCTGCCAAGGCTGCAGCAGACTAGGCAGGCTGCTGCCAAGGCTGCAGCAGACTGGCAGCTACCTGCCGTGGCTGCTACAGCCTTGGCAGCCACCTGTCGGGGCTGCTGTGGCCTCGGCACGGGCTGCCTTCGCTGTTCTGGCAGCGGGGGCGGCTCCCTCGGGTGTCCCGGTGCGGCTGTCGTTGCATATTTAAAAAAAAAATTTAAGCAATTTTCATCATTTCATCAAAATAAAGCTATTTTGAGCCGAAATGGCTACTCACTTGCCTATTTTATTCATTTCTCAACTAATTAACTTATACATTCTCAAACCATATCATAATTACATATGTATTAGTGGTTGTGAGTTGAAATTTCGTAAAAGAAGCAAAGTTCTAATTTTTTTGGCGCATTTCATCAAAATAAAGCCAATTCGAGCCGAAATGGCTACTTGCTTTCCTATTTTCTTCATTTCTCAACTTATAAACTCCTTGAATCTCAAAACAACTCATAGTCACATATTTATAAGTGTTTGTCATTTGAAATTACATAAAAATCGCCAAGTTCTAAGTTTTTGGGTCCAATTCATCCAAATAAAGCCATTTTGAGCCGAAATGGTTACTTAGTTGACTATTTTCTTCATTTCTCAACTTATAAACTCCTTCCATCTCAAAACAACTCATAATCACATATTTATAAGTGTTTGTCATTTGAAATTACATAAAAATCGCCAAGTTCTAAGTTTTTGGGTCCAATTCATCAAAATAAAGCCAATTCGAGCCGAAATGGCTACTTACTTGCCTATTTTCTTCATTTCTCAGCTTATAAACTCCTTGCATCTCAAAACAACTCATAATCACATATTTATAAGTGTTTGTCATTTGAAATTACATAAAAATCGCCAAGTTATAAGTTTTTGGGTCCAATTCATCAAAATAAAGCCATTTTGAGTCGAAATGGCTACTCACTTGCCTATTTTATTCATTTCTCAACTATTTCAGATTTCCAATGGAATAAAAACTTCAAAGAGAAAGAGGGTGGAGAAGCCTAAAAGAATTGATCAACCTAAGAAGAAGCTAAGTGAACAACGGTCCAAGAGTGAACAAGCGTCGAAGTTGCACTCTTCGAAAGGTTCAGCCATGCCACCTACTCCACTTGTTGAAGACATTGTTCTTCAATTGCTCTCTACTGACATGACCTTTATTCACAACCGCGCTTGTCATTTGGTCGATCCCATGGAAGTTGCACTTCCTAAGGCAATGTTCCACTATGATGAGGATGCAATTGCATGGATCAGCAAAGAAGATGTGATGGAATATCTACGTGGTGCAAAGCTTAACATTTCCCTCATTCAAACATTCATGAGGTACTTCAATGCCCACATAATCTATACTTTTTTCAAGTTATTCAAATTGATGGTGATTATCCTACATCTGATAAATTATTCAATGTTCATGCACGCAGAGCACTACAGGAGCACTTAACTGACACTGATTCTCCTTGTAAAGTTGGGTGGTTATGCCCCGAGCAGTTATCCACTACTAAAATCATAGGCAACCCCCATGACGTGTTGTACTATGTTGAATAGAGTATAAGGGAATCAGCGCGTGCAGGAGACAAATTCATATTCGCCCCATGTTATAGAGAGTAAGTCTAACCATGTCAAATTCAATCGATTTGGCCTCATTATATGTTGAGTCCTAAATATTAATTACCTTGTCTATTGTGAAATTATGTAGGGAGCATTGGAGCCTCATGGTGATTTGTAATTCCACTAACACAATTTATCACCTTGATTCAGCTCGATCATCAGAGAAGTGGCTCGTGAAGTCTATATTGCAAAAAAAAATATATATAGAAACCTAGTGATGATTATTGCTAATAATAACTAATTTAGTAATCATACGACTAATCAAATTTGAATGTACTTTTTTATACTACAATGTTATGAAGAAGCTACATTCTCGTGCTCCAAAGGGTCCAACATGGAAGACACCGTTGGTAATTTACATGATATTGTGATTATCTTGAAAATCTATGGTAGTAAATATTTGCTCATTTCCTTTGCATGTTTCACTGATGTGATTTGTTTGTCATATGCTAGTGCGCACAACAAGAGAATGGACTTGATTGTGCTTTGTATGTGATGAGATTCATGCTTGACATTGTGACTCATTGTACGGACACTCAACAACTTGATGAGGTAAGTCCTAAAACTTCTTGAAAAGCTATATTGATGTGATTTCACGCCTTAGACACCTAATATTACCCAACAATGGCATGTTATGAGAAACAAAAAAGCTATTTCACAAGAAAGGTAGAAAATGGGCTGAATAGAAGTCATATGGGCCATATTAGGGCCATTTTGTGTTAATATGCTCTTTTGATGTGATTTCTTTCCTTATACACCTATAACTAGATAATATTGACATTTTATGAGATAAATAAAGTTCATTTAATAAGAAATGTAGGAAATAGGCAAAGTAAGGTCATATAGGCCATATTCGGGCCATTTTGAGTAAAAAGCTCATAAACCTTAATAAAATGCTCTCCCTATACAATTTTAGGGCTTACACACATACAACTACCCAACATTGACATGTTATGAGAAAGAAATAGTTCATTTGATAAGTAATGTAGAAAATGGGCTACATATAAGTCATATAAGCCCTATTTGGGCCATGTTGAGTAAAATGAGTTGTTAAACTTCTTGAAATGCTATATTGATGTGATTTCTAGCCTTAGACACCTAATATTATCCAACAATGACATGTTATGAGAAACAAAAAGGCTATTTCACAAGAAAGGTAGAAAATGGGTTGAATAGAAGTCATATGGGCCATTTTGTGTTAATATGCTCTTTTGATGTGATTTCTTTCCTTATACACCTATAACTAGATAATATTGACATGTTATGAGATAAATAAAGTTCATTTAATAAGAAATGTAGGAAATGGGAAAAGTAAGGTCATATAGGCCATATTCGGGCCATTTTGAGTAAAAAGCGTCATAAACCTTAACAAAATGCTCTCCTATACAATTTTAGGTCTTACACACATACAACTATCCAATATTGACATGTTATGAGAAAGAAATAGTTCATTTGATAAGTAATGTAGTAAATGGGCTATATAGAAGTCATATAGGTAATATTTGATAAAATACATATTGTTTGCCTAATTAATTATTTTTAAAATAATGTTTTTGTATTTCAAGTTTTGCAAGGTCCAAAATGATGGTCCATTGACAATCAAGGAGCTTAATGAAGTTCGTGACATGTTGTCGTCTTTTATCACCTTCAACATGTAAATGGCATTGTAATTGTAAATTATTTATGTTAACTTTTGAACTATATAACTTATTATTCATTATATATGTACTTACTATTATTTGTATATGTAAGCAACTTTTTTTTTTTTTTGCATTGCGTTTGGGAATATTTATATCTATATATATAATTGAATTCTTGTTTCTAATATTATTTTTGTATCTAGCTTATTGTAATAATTAATAATATTATTATTATTAGTTATTATAATAATAAAATTATTAATTATTATATTTAATATAATTGCTGGAATTACAGGTTATTATTATTGCAGGTTTTTTTTTAAATATTATTGCACGATGGAAAAAAACGAAAAAAAAATTGGTTAATAGGCACCGGTTATCTACCACCAAAAAAAAATAACGGGAGAGCAGTTTTAGGCACCGGTTAACCGGTGCCTATTTCACCTTATGGCACCGGTTAATCGGTGCCTATTACACCCTATGGCACCGGTTTTGAACCGGTGCCAAAAACCATGTTTTTGGCACCCCTCACATAGGCAGCGGTTCAAACCGGTGTCTTAGACCGGGTTTGAACCGCTGCCAATTGCCTTTTTTCACCTAGTATTTATATATTAAATTAAACTAACATATTTCTAAAAAAACTAAACTACAATAAGATACTTTATATTAAAATAAATTAAACTAAAACACATTATATTAACATAAACTTAACTAAACTACATTATGTTAAACTAAACAAAACCAAACTAACATTATATTGCTTTTTTAAAGAGAAGGGAGCAATTAATTACTTATAAGAGATGACCAATGTCACTAAATTAACCAAACTAAAAGTTATTGAATACATTCTAATTATAATCCAACACACTATCTAACAAACAAAGTAAGATAAACACATACATTATATTAGGGTTTGTAATGTAACTAACCTTTAGATCTGCACTTCTTTTTAACAATTAAACCAACAAAATTGTACAAATCCTACAACAAAATTAAAAAAATAATAATAATAATTAAGGGTTTATAAGTAAACAAAATTAAATTGAAAAAAAAGGGGGAAAGCAAAGGCAACTTACTGAATTTTCAGGGGACGGAGGTGTGGCGTCGCCGGAAACAACCACGGCCAGGTGGTTCAGTCACGGCTAGGGGACGGAGGTGCGGCGCATAGGCTGCGTTGTGGTGGTTAAATGTTAGCCGGTGGTGGTTTTTTTGCAAAATTAAAAAAAAATGACCAATTGCACACACTTACCTAGACGCGGCGACGTCGCCGAAAACCACCAGGGCGGTTGTTTCTTCCTTGACAGCTCTCCCTTCCTCCTTAGCTTTCTCTTTCTCCTCTCTCTTTCTTTCACCCTTTTTCTCTCTTTCGTTCTCCGGTGGCTGGTGTGCGTCGATTACAGGCGTCGCCGGCGTAATTTTCTATGCCGCCGCGACTTTCTTCTCTCTCCTTTTATCTCTCCTTCTCTTTCTCTCTCTCCTCCCGCTGCTTCTCTTTCTCTCTCTGCGTTTCTTTCCCCCTTTTTTTAGGTCAAGGAAACAATTTTAATTTTCAAAAATAACAGTAAATTTTACGACGGAAATAAATTCCGTCGTAATAATAAACTTCCGACGGAATATTCCGTCGCAAATCACTTTACGACGGAATATTCCGTCGGAAGTTTATTATTACGACGGAATTTATTTCCGTCGTAAAATTTACGAGGGAAAATGAATCGTAATTAAATTGCGACGAAATGTTTTCCGTCGAAAATATCCACCTTAACGACGGAAAAACATGTCTGTCATAAGTATTCCGTCGCAATTTAGCCTATTTCTAGTAGTGATTAGTTCTAGTTTAACAAGTATTGTGATTAGAATTTTATATTTATTGCATATTGTATTTCTTCTATGCACTAGTCAATGAGGATCTAGGCTAGGAATTTGAGATTGCTCTTGAGTGTAATTAATTCCATTTTTTCTTTCTTTGCATGATTGATTTTCAATGGATTCTCATTAACTTGTTAATTGTTCAAAGTGATCTTTACTAGTGACTTTATATATTTTTTTTATATGTGTGTTAGTGTAGTTGTAGTGTCCACTATCCATAAACGACTTCGGTGTAGCTTAAGCATTAGATCGAGAACAATCTAACATTACGTTCCTTGTGTTCGACTCCGAACTTACACTAGACTTGTTTAGGGTTAGTTTAGGATTATAATAATTTTGTTTGGCCGTGAGGAGGTTAGTCCACGACCTAATTTTCCCGCGCTCAAAATGGCGCCGTTGCCGGGGAACGGTGTCAATGCTTGATTGTTTTTGATTGCTTGAGTCTATATCTTTGTGTATACTTTTGCTTGATTTGTTTTATTTTATTTTGTTTTGTTTTTGCTAGTTTTTGTAAAATTAAAAAAATGGTGTGTTTTTCATTTCCTCAATATAACAATGAGCCTTTTTGTTAATACTTTAATATACTTGAGGGATTTCTTGATCATAATTGTTGTAGTCTTTGGGAGGCATGTGAGATTTTTTATTTTGGTTTAAATGAGAAAACTAGGGATATTGTTGAATGCATGCATAATGGTGAATTTAGAGCATTATCAATTGATGATGCTTGGGATTTTTATGTTTGGTTTGCTTGGGATGTCTATAATAAGGGTAATCATGATTCTATTATTGATATGCAATGTGTTGATACTTCTTATATTAGCATGAATTCCCATGATTTGTTTCATGATCCCTTAAGTGAACCTAGAACACATGATTTCAACTCTATTTCCTCTTTTGTTTATGATGATGAGGTACATGCTCAAGTTGATGCTAATGGTGTGTTTCAATATTCTTCATTATTTACCATGCCTTCTTGTGATGTACCTTTTTCTCCCAATAATGAATCTTATATGCTTGATTATGCCCCATCTTCCCATGGTGATGATTATACTTATCCTTCTAATAATGTTGACGCTTACAATTTTGGTTGTGATCCTTCTCCCCTTGTTAACCCTAAATTTTCTTCATCTTGTGAGTCTCCTATTGATTATTTAGAATCCCTTATTAGGCGTGTTGAGCTTGATTCTAATTTTGGGCCAAGTAAGGAGTTGTTTTTAAAATCTATGAGAAGTCAATTGGAGATGATGAAAAGGAGTGAGGAGCGCATTGAGGAGGTAATAAGGAGAAAGAAAGATCTAGAAAGTCAATTGTCATCTTATTTTTAGTGATCTTGAATCTTTCAATTCCCATGTGTGTGTCGAGGATGATGATGATGATGATATTTTTGTGCAATCAAAAGAGTGTGGGGAAGACATTAGTGAGCTTTTGAGTGAAGGAAAGAGAGTTGAGAATGAATTGAATGATGATTTTTTATTCATAACCCCCCCTTCTTATTTTGATGAATCTCAAGTGCATGTTTGTGATTCTTCTATCCATGAGAATTTGGACTTATTTGAGGTTATGTCCCATATATTTTGTGAATTTCAAATGAAAAACCATAGTCTTTTGAGTGAGTTCATTGAGAATGCTTCATGGGAAAGAGATGAGTTTGAAATGAATTTGCATCCATTCATGCATGGTTTTGAGAGTTTGGGCTTTGGGATTTCTAAGGGGAATGTTGTTCATTGTTGTGATGGGGAGGATGATATAGTTTCTCTTGGGGATTGGATTTTTGAGGGATATGAAGTTCATGAGTGTCTATCTTTTGAAGATTCAGTGATTGATTTCCATGCTCTTATTGGTGATGTCGGGAATGGTGGTGAAGAAGAGTTCATATGTGAGAACGTTGCTCCTATCCCCTCTTCTCATGTCCCTTTTTCAAGGAAATTTAACCATATTCCCTACTATCCTATGTCTCTCCCTTCTTTTGTCAACAAGCCTATTAGGGATCCTCCTTCTATTTGTGATATTCAAGCTCCCCACTCATTGATTATTGAGGAAAAGGGTGATTTTACCACCCAAAAACATTTTGAGGAGAGTTTGCTTTATTTTTCTTTTTCTTCTTCTTTTTATTTTGTTGAATTTTCTTCTTTTTCTTGGCATCTCTCTCCTCATTTGCGTGCACTATCCTTGTTGCACGTCCTTTTCCACTAATTTGGCTACTTGTTATCTTACGAAATGTGTAGTAGTGCATTTGACAAGCTCTTGCGCTCGTTGCAATATTATTTATTAGAGCGGTCAAGCTTGGACCTTAAGCAAGCCTTTATCGGGAAGTAACCCGTGTTTTATAGCTTTCATTCTCTTTTCTTTTTAGAATAGTTTTTTTTTTTTTTTTTTTTACTCATGGAAATTGTTCGTGTGATTTGTGCTAGGTACATAATTTGATATACTCATATGCATTGGTTTGGATCAATAATGAAGGAAGTTTGACTCCAGTTTTGCTAGCACATGGAAAACAAGATTCAATTTAGAGGTAGTCGACTTCAAGAAGGTTTAATTGGATTATTTGCGGGTATTTACACCTATCTAATATCCGGTAATATCTTTCCTTTCTCTTCCTCTAATGATTTGTGGGTTGTTGGACATATGTTGGTTGGTTGGATGACTTTCTTTCTTTTCTCCTCCCATGGATTCTTTGGTTTTAAGTTTGAGCATGTTGTCTCATTCAATCTTGGGGGAGGGTATTCTATCACATTTGGTAGAATTTTGATTCATATATATTCCATGCACATTTGTATATGCTTTTCCATTTTCTATATCTTGAAAATCACAAAAAGATTTTTGTTTCTATCAAGGCAAATTTGCAATGTGTTTTATTTTATTCTTGCTTTGGACATAATACTTTTGGACTTGTATTCTTGAATGTCTTTCTTCCTAAATTTTAGAGGTGTGCACGGTTTGAGAATGTGTTAGGTTGACTCTAGGATATGGTATGCTAAGGTAGTTGGTTAAGAACTTTGGGACCATGAAGCTCTAGTTCACTTGCTTGTTGTAAGATGGAGTTTCTCTCTATAGTTGATATGAAATCAAGAGTTAGTTATTGCTATCCCTAGTGAGGTATAATTGTTCAAGCCTTCATCATATTTTGTTGAGCGGCATTTTTGGATCCTTGGCTATTGCATTCTCATATCTAGAACTTGACTTTTAGCTCCCAAGATCACGACCGAGCCACTTTAGGGGATGACAAAGGCATTCCTCTTTTTATAGGATAAATTTTCAATCTTTGAATTTGGTTTGCATTTTCCCCTCTTGCTAGCCCCTTTGACCCATATACTTTCTTTTCTCTAGCCACAATACAAGCCTTCAAGCCTTGGTTTCACTTTAATTTCTACCTTTAGTTTTGTGAAGCAATTTTGTTTTGGAGCTTGTTTTATTGTTTATGGTGCAAGTTTAGAATTATGAGTTCATTTGCAAAGCAAGTATGTGTTCTATATAACTTTGTGCATAAAACCAAATGCACTTTGAGAAAAAGCCATCCAAAGTTAAAAGAGGCAAGGACATAAAAAAAAAAGAAAAAAAAAAGCAAAAGCTTGGAAAAAAAAATATCGAAAAAAAAAGTAAAGAAGAATGTAAAGCACAAAAAAGGTTTTGTTATTGTTGTTTCCCCTATTTTTGTTATTTTGTGTTAAATAAGCTTGGGGGAAAGTTATTTAATAAGCATACTTGGTACTTTTGTTTTGGAATAGTTTGGATCTTGTAGAAGAAGTTCTACCCGGGCTTCACATAGGTTTACCACCAATTTCAAAAGTTCTCCACACCTTTACTCTCCTAGCCTATATGTTACAACCTTGAAAGTCCTTTTGATCCTAGAAGGTTAAGTCATTCAATGATGGCGGGAAATAGGAATCAAGCCTATAGAGAGAGTTTGCATAGCCAAGATGTCAGGTAACCTTCTCAATGTTTTTAATTTCTTATTTATTTTCCGGTTCCTTCGAGGAATCATGAGAAGCTAACTTGAAAATGGATTTGAAACTAGTAGAGAGAACGTGATGGTTTGATTGGTTGGAACAAAAGGTGGAATGTGTTTCCTTTAGTTCTCTATGCTTAGCATATGTTATGTTTCAATCAACCTTGGACATCTTAGAACGTGCATATCTTTATTATTTTAGAAAGATTGACATTCATTAGTGTTTGTTCCATCATAAAAGTCCACTCTAGAACGCTTGTAACTTTTCTCTTACTTTGATTTATTTTATTTTATTTATTTATTGCTTTGCCTTGATTTTTGTCAAGAGTTATGGGTTAAACTCTTAGGACACCCTTACGAGAGCTTACTCGTCCTCTAGAGCAATCTAAGGGGTTTAAAGTGCTTGATACATACGCTAAATGTATTCGTGATTCCTACGAAAGTGAGTTAGTGTATATTCTTTCCCTTTTAGTTTTCTTTGTTTGTTAAAATGCATCACATTCCCTTGTGTTTCTTTTGTTTTGGTCGAGGGCGAGCAAAAGTTAAGCTTGGGGGAATTTGATAAGTGTCATTTATGTCGCTATTTTTAAGAGTTTTCTAGTTAGCTTTTCATAGTTTTAATATCTTTTTACTTGGTTTTAATAACGTTTTACTACATTTATCACGATTGCGTGTGAAATGTCGTTATTGCTCAATTTTGGCTTTTCTTGCATATTTTGGTTGCTTATGGCATTAGATTAAACTTTATTGGTTTATTATTATGTTTAGGAACACTTGGATAAGTTCATTGCTCAAGATTGAAGAAATATAAAACATAAAAGAACAAGTAATGAAGAAATGTGCACTTGATTTGCAATGATCAAACTTCAACGCCTATATCTTTTGATCTACAAAACATTTTGGGGCGATTCTAATTGGAGATGAAAGATTATCTCGAGAGCTTTCCAACGACAGGTCATATGCCTAATTCCGTTGTAAAACGTGGGAGATATACTCATTTGAAGCTGAGCGGTTTGCCCAGTCCGATAAGAGCGAGCGCGCATCCTATGAGGAGCGCCCGCTCCAAACTTTCTGGAACGATTCTGCCATATTTTTCTGCAGCTAGGAGCGCCCGTGCACGAAATTGGAGCGCCCGCTCCTCTGCGCGTTGCTCGACTTTTTGCGGAGCTTCCTAGGCAATTTAGTAAGGGGTATAAATAGATTTTTTGCTCATTTTAGAGGGAGGAATTCATTTCTTCAGTAGATTTTAGATTAGTTTTAGGTTTTTAGAGAGAGAAAATCTCAAATTTAAGAGAGAGAAAGTGAGAAACACAATGGTTTTCATGGATTTTGGATAAACAAAGGAGGAATTTGATGATTTGAAGATCTTCAGGCCATCTTATATCAATGAGCATTCTTACTCTCTTTTCTCTTTATGCTTTCTTTAATTGTTTTGTTAATCATGTTTGAGTAGGTTTCCTTCTACTAGGTGTTGAGTGAAGCTTTGTAATGGTTAATTGAGTTATTTGAGATAAATTTGATGATAATTGTGTGATTAAATTGATTGAATTGATGATGGCATGTTGTTTGTTTTAGATTGGATTGATCTCCCATGATAGCAAACTTAATTGCATATTAGTTCTAGTTTAACAAGGGATTGTGAATTAGAATTGTTATATTTGATTGCATATTGGGTAAATTTCTTCTATGCACCTAGTCAATGAGGGATCTAGGCTAGGAATTTGAGAGATTGCTCTTGAGTGTAATTAATGCCCATTTTAATTCTTTCTTTGCATGATTGATTTTCAAATGGATTCTCATTAACTTTTTAATTGTTCAAAGTGGATCTTTACCCCTAGTAGACTTTATAATATTTGTTCTTTATATGTGTGTTAGTGTAGTTGTAGTGTCCACTATCCATAAACCGACTTCGGTGTAGCTTAAGAATTAGATCGAGAACAATCGATCTAACATTATCGTTCCTTGTGGTTCGACTCCGAACTTACCACTAGACTTGTTTAGGGGTTAGTTTAGGATTATAATAAATTTTGTTTGGCCGTGAGGAGGTTAGTCTTGTGTGCGGCCGACCACACCGTGTGACCACTTAAAGTAACCCCTATAACATTGATTAAGTAACCCCTGTAATACCAATTAAGTAATCCCTATAACACTGACCGAGTAACTCTATAACAATGATGAAGTAACCCCTTTAACACTATCAAGTAACCCCCATTACACTAGCAAAGTAACCCCTATAGTGACTGGCCACACGGTGTGACCAGCCACATATAAGACTTTGTGAAAATTAAAACAAAGTGTCCATTATATGTTTTATTATACAAGTACGTACATTTATCTCCAACAATCAAGAAACTTGATGATTGTATTTTTTTTTTTTTTTTTGAAACAAATCTTTTTTTGGTGGAACTTGATGATTATATACGAGTAGATAATAAGAAATTAAGAGTATATGTGTAGGGAATAGTTTCAAGCCTTTAAAATCCCACTAGCTTGAACCCCACTGTGATTATACACTAAATTACGGTGGCGTCCAAAAGGGAAGAAGATAGAGAAAAAAAGTCGCCAACAAGTTTTTAAGGAACTTGTAAACCGTTCATAGGATGAAGGTTACACCCCTTAACGATCCAAGAGATCGTCAACTCCATAAGGCCATGAACCAAATAAGGGTTCGGGGATGATGGTACAAATCCAACCTAAAAGAGATTGAACCTGCCTTAATAATAGGCCTCTACTTTATTCTGATCGTATTCATGTGCGCTTTCTGACTAACATACAATCAATAGGATTAACCTTAAACCTGTTTAAACTATGTTGGTTGAATTTAATGCACAAACAAGTCTATTATTGGCGATCACTTGAATTTATAATCACAATTAACCTAACAAGATTATTAATATCTTATTAAGCGTGGTTGCAAATACCAATTCCCTTTAACCATACATAAAAGGTGATCAAGAAATAAATAATATAAAATAATATGCATATCAAGCAACATAATAAATAATCAATAATCATTCATAATCATAATAATAATAATCATAAATATTAGGAAGAACATAGGAAGCATCATACTTTTAATCATACTTAATATTAAAGATACCCTAGACATGATACTAGGAATCATAAATAACAATCTAAGCATGATATCTACATCATGAAATCAATTAAACCATTAAAATACTTACTTGGATGCCTCGTACCTCTTTCTAATTACAAAATACACGCGTTAGTAACTTCAAGGAAAAATAATAATCAAAACAATTAAATTAAATTAATTGAAAGAGAGATTTGGGACCAAACCATCAGAAATTAAAACCTTTCACGTCTAGGGCGAAGGCAACTTCGAATATGGCTAGGTGTTTCAAGATCTTGTGAATGCGGAATTTTGTGTGAAAAAGTAAAGTATAGAAAAGAATGCTAAAAGATTAATGTTATTGAAAATTGATGATTGAATGATGTAGATGAAGAGAGAGTTAATGAAGAACTTAAGAATAAAGAGAATTGGTGAATCATAAAGTGATTGTTGATGAATGATAATTGGAGATGAATGAAAACGGAGTTCTTGATACGATATTTATAGAGAAAAAAATCCAAAAAAGATAATTTATCAAAACAGAGTCTGAAGATCGAAAAACTAACTTGGCGCCAGGACCAGTGGCTAGCGCCAGGCGCCAATGGCTGGAGTCTGGCGCCAACCTGATTCCATGCGCCAAGGCCTGGGGTTGGACGCCAAATTGGATTTCAACGCGTTTTCGAAAATCTGATAATTTTACTGTACTGGAAGATAAAATAATATAATTTCAGTCGAAAATGCTATTTGATCTAATTAAAACTCTGAAGAATCCTAATTGAATTAAGAATGATAAGACCTTCTAGAAGATTCTAGAAGACTAAAACCATTCCTAATTACATTAGGAATGATAAATCATATCAGGCCCTCCCCTAGATCATTGGGCCGTACTTAAAACTCAAACCGGGCCCAGTTTAGTAAATTGGCCATAACTTCCTCAATATTCATCGGAATTGGGCTTATAATATGTCGTTGGAAAGGTCTTTGCAAGCCCCATCCAACTACACCACTATTGGACCCATATCATGGACCAACCAAACTGGATTGGCTGTTTTCTTAAAATAAAGTTTTCAAAAACAGAGAGAAGAGAAAAGAAAAGAAATAAAACTTTCCGCAACGCTAGACCTTTCCACACTTTCGTTTCATTCGATTATGATTCGACGTGAAAGGCACTCATCACTGGGTTTGGTTTTGGGGAGACACAAATGGGTGTCTACAATATGTTATTTCCGTAACACTTCTTTTAGGAATGCTTGTAATTTGCCTTTGCAAGTTTATCATGTTGTTTTGGCTAATTTCTCGATCTAAGGCTGAATTTAGTTTTTATCTTTGTTAAATAATTGTATGTACATCTATCTTTATTCCTTGTACGTCTATTACTTTTGTTGTATACCTCTATCCGTTATGCACTTGTGCGTCTATTACTTTTGCTATACTAGTTGTGGGAGCGCGCATAACCAAACTTTATGGCAATTGATTACAAAGGGGGAAGCAGCGGGTTTAGGGTTTGTGAAGGGGCTAGGAAGTCATGCCAACCGGAGAAGGAAGGGTGGGGAAGGAGGGGCTGGGGTCACCGGTGGGAAGGGGAGGGGTCAGTAGTCAGGGGAAGGGGGACAGGTCGGTGGTTGTATGGTTAATAATTTAATTTATCTGTTTTTGTAAACAAAAATAATTAATATATTTGATATACACCAACAAATCAACAATATAGTAGTTGGACAATATAAAGTTGTTTTCAAACTACAGTTATATATTTCCTAAAAAAAAAAAATTGCAACCATATATTGTTTATTCTACAAATGTATCACGGGGGAAGCACTGTCCCAATGATATTTCAATTTATACTTTAAACTTGATGCAACTCATTAGGTCTAGGGATTGAATCATAGCAAGCACAAAATGCCCCCAATTGATAATAGTGATGAGCAGTGGCGGATCTTGAAACCTTTTCTTTCAGGGGCCAATAATTTTTAATGTAAGCATATGAAAATTATTTACAAATTCAGTGCGATTTTTTATTATAAATGCTAAGGTGTTAAAAACAACTTGTTAATTGATAAATACTCATATAAATAGAAAAATATATAACGACATATTGAAGGTATGAAAGCAAAAACTTACTTTATACTTTTAACAGAGTAATTTATCGACCTTAATAACGTCTTCTCGCTTAAAATTATTAATTATTTTCTAGTGCTCAAACAAACCAATATAACGTACGAAGTAGAAATTTATTTTAACAATAACGAATTGTCAGTACTTTTGGAAATTGGATTGTAGGTTGCTTATACTCTATAGTTAGTTACCTTTTCTACGCTACTAGGCAAATAGGAAACACAATGGTTTTTTTTAAATGGGCCTTCAAACAAAGTACAGTACTCCGTATAATTTTTTTTTTTTCCATAAGTTATTAGGTGCCAAGCCCTCTTCAACCCTAACAATAATCCGCCCATGGCTATGAGCATTTACAATGGATAACAAAGGAGGAAAATAAACTATTAACTATAATTATTTAAAAATTGCAATTAAAAATGGACAACTGGGGTTCGAAACTCTGAGTCACAGTTTTATGGGATTAATCTTTGACCGATTGAATTAAAGTTTTATTTTTACATCATTGTTGATGCCCTAATGGATCCCACACCTCAAAGTTGAAATGGCCCCGTTCTTTAGAACTGCTCTGATTAAAAATAATACTAATCAATTACATACTACTAAAAGCGAATCTAAAGACACACGTGTCAATGTATTATTAAAAAATTTCCCGCCAAAAATACCTTCTAAAAAAATTATTGTTACTTAAGGAAAATAAAAATTATATCTAAATTATGACATAATTTGTTTTATATAAAATATAAATCTTTTCCTAAAAAATTAAACTATCCATTATAAGTTTATAACTATTACATGTTTTTTTTAAATATTTTCTCTTGCATGCTTTTATTTAAAATTATTTAACAACCCAGGGCCTTAAGTGTTTAGAGAGCCACAAGGGTGGGGGTGAGAATCGATCCCAGGATCTCCTGAAATCGGGAGGGAAACTCTAACCACTTGAGCTATCCATCACTCTCTATCCAATTTTAATTTGAATGTACTAGTGCCTAACATAGTAACATACTACGGAGAACGTACAGGAAATGTGCCCAAGTGGCCGGGTCACGCACTAGTTTCAAAATTAAAAGGTGTCCGCTAAACTTAATTTAAATGTTGTGCCTAACATACGGAGTACAATACTCCGTAACACAACACTCCGAAACACAACACTCCGTATTTACATACGGAGTACTCCGTATTTGGTAGTATCTCAGTTCCGAAATCAAAGAAAACAAGTGATCTACGATTCCCGCGATCTAACCTGCCCTTTTCTACCTTTTTCTTACACTATTTCAAATAAAAATTCCTCATTTCTTACAATTAATTTCCATGGATTCCGACAAACCCACTCCTTTCTCCGGTAATCGGCGGGAACATCAACCCTAATTTTTATCTCCAAATTCGTCTGTATTCATGTAATTCAACTTCAATTCCAGGTAAAAAGCGAATCCTAATTTCTATTTTCCTCTGTAATTTCTTCTAAAATTCCTCGTTTTTTTCAGCTTTACTGTTCTTCATTTTCAATTTTTATTCTATTAATTGTTAATTGTTCAATCTATGCTGTGCTATAATTTGATTGTTCTTCTTGTTTGTTGCGGGTTTGTGATTTTATTTGCTGATATTTTTTGCAAATTATTTTTTATTTTTTATATTTTTTTTTATTTTTTTATTTTTTATTTTTTTATTTTTTTTGTGGATAAGCTGTTTTTCTTTTGAATTATGGGGAGTCTGAAATTCTTAATAACTTATTCAATTTGGTTTTGTCTTTTTCAATTTTTAGTGGTTGCTTACTTGGTGAGGATTTAGTTGCCGCGTTACTAGTTTAAATTACAATTACACTATTGATGTGCCTGTTAGTTTCGAATGGAGGGAGTGGTCAGGAGTAGAAATAAAATAACTGATGCGATTAAGCAGAACCAGCAGTTACTATCGTGGTTCGAGGAATGGGATATCATTGAGAGAAAGAGGTTAAGGGTGATGAATGGTGATATAAGAATTGGAGATCCTAGTGGATGCACAAAATGGGTAATGCTTGGACGAAGCTTTCGAAGGCAAAGTTAAGCTAGGAAAGTTTGTGGTGTTATATTGTTATGGGGAGGTTTAACTAAAAGTTGACTAATCTAGTAGGAAAGTTTGTGGAGCTTCACAAAGGCAGTGTATCTATTATGGGTTTAATGGTTAAGGGTGAAAACTTAGAAGAATGTTAAGCTAATCGCTATTTGCAAAGTGGTGATATTTGTTGGTGAGAGTTAATGTGCAGAAGTTATACTATGTAGTATGTACTAGTTGTAAGATTTTAAATAATCTAATGCATTCAGAGAAGTGGAGCTTGTTGTTCTATGGTTTGATTTATAAAGACTACTGTGAACTGTGAAGGAGTAATAAATTAAGGGGCTCTTTCTTTAGTATGCTAAGAATTTGTTGTTGGTATTCTACGAGAGTGTCTAGTTTGATTAAAAAATCATCATGCGGGTTTCTTGTTATCCTATCAGCTTAAAAATGTGCAGTCAGTGCATTTAATTGTTTAAAGATAAGGAATGATAGATCACAAAACCATATTTTAGGGGTTATTATTTGGTTATAAATTGGCAATATGTTGTAAGACATACATGCTCTCACATTTGTAATCCTGCTCATATATGGAGTTTGTGACTCTTATTAGTATCAACTGATACTTTAAGAGTTTGAGTACTAGTGTAAACTATTCTAGGTACTCTATCTCTGCTGTGAAGAGTATAACTCAATTATTACTGTATTTATTTTTAATTTTACTTTGTCAGAGTAATGATATATTATTAAGGACAATGCTGCTCATCATATGATGATTTAAAATTAAGGAAGAAAGTATATGTATATGCTGCTGCTTAGTAGATATGTGGTTCACTTGGGATTGGAAAGTGGAGCTCATAATCTAAAGTCGATCAAGAAGGTAGCTTTATGTTACTTAGCACTTCAGGCTGTGTTAAGATTTTGCTTTGTTTGGATTTGGATCTTTGGAAAGATAAATTTGACTATGTTGTGAACTGCTTTGGGAAGAAGAATGAGTGTGGGAAGTTGCGGACTTGGGGTTGTTAGGCTATAGTGTGGCTTTTTGTGCTTATTTTATTTTATTTTATTTATTTATTTATTTTTTGTTGTGATGATCATGAAATGAGTTTTGCTGTAGAATTTTGTGAGTGAAATTAATTGGAATAGAAAGTTTGGAGTTTTTTTAACTATCAGGGAACTTAAGTTTTATTGTCAAATAATAATATGATTACTGACTAATCTACAATCCTTTATTATGTCTTATTGAGGCCTTATATGATGTATAAGGAGATTATGGATGAAATGGCATGTGGTATTAGTGCTTAGTGCGTTGGCACTTGGCAGAGAATTGGAGTTTTGCATCTATCTGGAGGTATACATGCAGTCACTGTCTGTTCCAATACTAGTCCAGTAGTCCGCCTTTCTTTTGACATTCTTCGGATAAGCTAAGAGCCTAAGAGTGGACTTTATACCTATTGGTAAGGATTATAAAGGTTAGGAAGGATTGCATGTGGGTTTAGCTAAGTAACCTGCATCCAAATTAGAAAGCAAGGGCAATTCATTGTCTCACAGTAATGGTGATCTTATGGCTACTTTCTTTGGACTCTTCAATAATATACTAATCTTGCTTATCAGATTGTTGGACCTGACATGGCACCAAGAGATGTTTACAATTGGACCTCCTCTCCCCCCTCTCCAAGGAATATTCCGTAGAAGCAATTATTTCCATTCCCTGGATAGCTCAGTAGTATATATGTTGAAATCCTACTAGAGTGTGAAATTGTGAATAGTCTATTGTAGCAACTTGTTCTCACTTGAGGACGGAGCATCGGTTTATTTCAGAGAATTATTATATAGGCGCAGGGGGTCTTTTGGGAAGGGGTTAGCCTTGAGGAGCTTCATTTCATGTTCTTATTATAGATTTCATTTGAACTTATCTGAATGGAGAATGAAATAGTGATTTCATTGATGGAAGGCTTATTGTATAGTATTAGAATTTGAATCAAGGATCACAATTGAAGTAAAGCAAATATGGAATAAATTCCAAATTTGCAATAGTGGCATGTATTGCGCTGTATTTGATTAGCTGTAGAGTGTGGCCTGCAATCAGTGCCTTTTGCTACATGCTGGTCCTTATGTTATCTGTTATTTTCTTATCAGACTAACCAGAGATTTGGAACTTCAATTTGTCAGTCAGTTTGATTGGACATGTTGTTGCATGTGAGTAGAGGACTAGAGGTGATAAAAATATGAGCTTGCTCACAAGTTACATGAGCCAGTCAAACCCTGACTAGTGATGTTGATTTGGACTTGGTTCGACTTGAGATCATAATGGGCTGAGTTGTGGCGTAGAATGTGACATTATAATTTGATGAAATTCACTAAAAGTTTGATTTAGGATGTCCAATTCAATGGTCATTACTCGTTACAAGGGTTTTTACATTTACATTATAGGAGAAATTGCCCTAGTTGTCAGGGTGAATAGTAACCGATACAATTGGTGTTCATCATGTTTAATTGTATTATTCCTTCCAATCCCATAATAGTTTGAACACTCTCCTTTACTCTGTCGAGAAAGACCCCACTATTATTTTGATAGATCTCTCTTTCGGTCTTTCCACTACCAAATAGTTTGGGCCCCACTTTCACATTCAATAATCAACCTCAGTATTTTCTATCGCATCTACTTCTACAATAAAGTAATACCCACTATCTCCAATCACATACACTTTTTTATCAGATATTACTACCTCCGTTCCAAATTAGTTGCCACGTTTTGACTTTTGACGCTATTCATAATCTTCACTTTGAATGACATTTGTGAATTATAGATATGAATACGCTTTTTTTTTTACCAAAGATATGAATACATATAGTCATGTTGGATCTTGTCAGTTAGATCCATTCCAATGTGTACTTAATAAAAATTCACTTTCTAGTATTTTTTTTCCAATAGTATAATTAAATATATTTTTGATTGATTGATGCATTGACAAACGTGATAAAAGAAACATGTCAACTAATTTGATACGGCGGAAGTAATTGATAACATCTCAACAACTTATCTCCTAAAATTATGTGCTAAGATAAGTGTTCGAACTATTATGGGATGGCGAGAGTACTAAAAGTTGCAAATAATAATACATAATTGATTCTAAATAGTAAATATTCAGACATGGTTGATTGGGTATGGACACTTGATACTTCATTGTGGACTAAATATAGGAACTTTAAGTGCCCATAGGTTGTATTTCTTAAATAAGACCTTTAGTTTTTTGTGGAGCACAAGGTAGTGCATGAAGAGGATAGCCTACTTTTGTGGTAGATGGATCTAGTTTGACTTGTCTTTAGTCTTTTTGGGTTGGGTATGAAGTAAGCATCTAAGCAAGCATGAGATATATGAGAACTAGTAATATAACTTAAGAATATGCATTAGCTATCTCTTCTTCCTAATACCACCTCCCAAGTTGTAATGGATGGTAATGGAAAAGCATGAAGAAAACACAAGATTGGGGGATGAGATTGTGCATGGAGATAGTAGGGTTGTTTTCCATACTAAATTACACTTTATATTCATTCCTATTATTGCATGGCTACCAGATGTGTGTAGGTGGTATATTGTATATATCTTAAAGCCAGGAGAGGCAAAACTCAAAACGGTAGCATTAGAGTCAGGCTGTTAGCTCATCTTCTTACTATCCCTAACCATGGAAGATTGACTTCTCATCAGAGTAACCAGGGGTTTCATGAGTGACATGTAACATATGATATCTAAGTTGAAAATATCATCTTGTAAAATATGCATGCTAATGTAGCTAACCAACTAATCTTCTCTTTTTTGACTTGTAGCTGTGTCACGTGCTTTAATTAACTTAATAAAGAACGAGAAGGTGCTGCTTGAGCTTCCTGAAACAGATAGTAGAGACAATGAGGGAAGCAGATGTGGGTCAACTTGCAGAATCAATTTCTGGTTCTCGATGCACCAGATCACATTTACAAGCAGCAGCAGTATGGACTGTACAAGATATGCTTATTCTTGTGAATGAAATTGCTGCTGTTGAAGGGGACTGGCAAAATTCTCTGTCAACTCATCAAAAATGGACCATTATATCAGAAACTTGTACTGCACTGGGAGTAGGAAGGAATGCAAACCAGTGCCGCAGAAAGTGGCAGTCCTTGCTTGCTGATTACAATCTTGTCAAGGAATGGAAATTGAACTCTGGGAGTGATTCTTACTGGTCTCTTGGGTGTGATAGGAGAAAAGAAGCTGGTCTTCCTTTGGAATTTGACAAAGACCTGTATAAAGCTATGGAGGATTTCATGAAGGCATCAGATAGAGCAGATACAGACCCAGAATGTGATCCGGATGCGGGAGAGGTTGATGTTCTTGATGCTGAGGAATCCGGTAATATGTTTTTCTATACAAATCACGAATGTAGTTCCTTTGCATAGTGAAAATATTGACATGTGATGCTTTTGCCATTTTAATCTAAGTCGGTTTCCCTTTTGATTTAAATTTGTTTAGTAGTACTCCCTTCTTCCCAGCACTTGCAATAGTTTGACGTTTTGCATTATTCATATAACCTATTTTGACCATTTTTTCCCTTGATATTTAAAAACAAATTATAGTATGATATTCTGTTTATTTTAATGTATATTCCAACATTTTATGATTTTTACTAATAGATAATTAAAGACATTGATGGGTAAAGTTGTGCAAATGTAAGCATGTCAATTAGTGTTGCAAGTAATACGGGACAAAGGGGGTGCCTTTTTTAGATAAGGATATAGCGATTCTGTCCATCTACTTTCCCCTAGCAGCTGACTAATTCAGGTCCTGAACCAACCCTATCTATTGAGATTTGAACTATTATATGACTAGAAATTGAATTTGACCTTATCTGAGTAAAACAATCTAAAACCAGTTAAAATTTTGTCAAGAAAGGCTGTTAGCCACCAGTAAATACCCCAAAATAATGGTCTTGAACATGAGTACTAATTATTTGGAATAAAACTTAGTAATACAAAAGCTGCTTGATTGAATTAGTGTTCTGCTTCCACTTCCCTGCTGAGGAGTGGTCCACATATCTCTGTTCAACCACTCAGGGGCAATTTAGATAGCTTTGGAGGAGGGGGGGGGGGGGGATGGAGTGAAGGGTTATTTTGGTACAACCATGGTAAAGTAGTCATTGCTTTTGATGAGAAGAATGGGTGAGAGGGGACTGAGTTCTAAACACTCTGAGGAGTATACAGCTGACTATACTTCTCGCCTTACTGTCTCCTTGTGTATTGCACCTTGCATAGTATACATACCCAATTGTGAGTGGGACATTTGTGTTGCATTTTGTTGTAGTATACCTAGACTTTGACTTGTGAGGAGATTCTAAGCAGTTAAGGTTTATGCTCACCCAAAGGGGTACTATTGGTTAGAGTCCATCTCTCCAGCCCTTGATTTTATTTGACCCGATCCAAAAGAGTCATATTGTTTGAAACTCTTCCATCAGTTTTCCATGAAAACCTTAGAAGAGTATGTCCTTTCTAGATAACTGCCATTCATCTCTATGTAAGAGTTATGTCACCTGTCAGGCCTCTCAACTATCATGCTCTATTATATCTTGATTCAAAAATTGAGCTTTCTCCGTTTACTATTGTTTGCTTTAGGTCCAAAACCCAAAAAGCGAAGGCGTCGGTCAATCCCTAAAAAACGGTTATCTGAAGGGAGGAAACAGCCTGTAACAGAGGTAGAGCATGTGATTCCAGAGCCTCCTGTTGCTGAAGACATGGAGCAAATCCTGGCTGCGAAACTCATGGAGAACACAGAGCTGATCCATGCCATACTTGCAGGAAATGTTACTGAAAATGTTGACGAGGACTTGACCAGTGTAAGAAATGAGGAGTCCCTGAAGACTGAAAATGTTAGACGTAAAGCTGACAAGCTTGTTGAGTGCCTCGGAGATCTTGCCAAAAATCTGGAACACCTTTGTGGTGCAGTGGAGAAAGGTTAACAAGGTACCTCTGACCTCTATAGCAGTTTAGCGCTAACTGACTAATTTTATAGGTATAGACTTAAGTGACCATGTCAATTTTTGTTGATGATGGTAAATCAATTTTGTTGCTGAGAGTTACTATAGTTAGTATTCAATGCTGTATGGATTTTTGTCTATTTATGGAAATGCAGGGCTGCCCAATTCATCTCGGAGATGGTCGGTAATTTTTTATTTTTATTTAGGTACATGTATAGACTATATAGAGTACATTGAGGATGAAAAGTTTAAAATATGAGATGTTTTGGGAAGTTTGGGAAAGAAGGGGGTATTTCGAGGAACAACCTCTTAGATTAGGGTTTTTGTCAAGCCATGGAATTTCTTATCACAATGAAAAGAAAGGCATTTATTTTTTGGCTTTGGAAATTCATCAGCCATCCACAACATGGGAATGGCTGATGGCTTGATAGCTGATAGATTTCAACTATCATCAAACTTGGATAACAACATAGAAGTAATAATATGTGTGGATTATCATTTTACCAATGGTTTGTAAGCTATTTGATGGTAAAACCTCACAATTTTTACTATTGGCATGGTAATATCTCGCCTTATGGTGCCATGGCGGGTAATTAGAAAGGGCAATCTAAAAGATTTATGTATCTTGTACAAACGAACAATGTATAACTAATTAAGATTTTTGTCTATTTATGGAAATGCAGGGCTGCCCAATTCATCTCGGAGATGGTCGGTAATTTTTTATTTTTATTTAGGTACATGTATAGACTATATAGAGTACATTGAGGATGAAAAGTTTAAAATATGAGATGTTTTGGGAAGTTTGGGAAAGAAGGGGGTATTTCGAGGAACAGCCTCTTAGATTAGGGTTTTTGTCAAGCCATGGAATTTCTTATCACAATGAAAAGAAAGGCATTTATTTTTTGGCTTTGGAAATTCATCAGCCATCCACAACATGGGAATGGCTGATGGCTTGATAGCTGATAGATTTCAACTATCATCAAACTTGGATAACAACATAGAAGTAATAATATGTGTGGATTATCATTTTACCAATGGTTTGTAAGCTATTTGATGGTAAAACCTCGCAATTTTTACTATTGGCATGGTAATATCTCGCCTTATGGTGCCATGGCGGGTAATTAGAAAGGGCAATCTAAAAGATTTATGTATCTTGTACAAACGAACAATGTATAACTAATTAAGATAGTATACAAATGAACAATGTCAACTATTTTAATTGAATTGGTTTAAAGTTTTGAGAATGAGACTTAATACCTGATTTATTTAAACTAAAAGGGATACATAAATACAATATGTTTTGATTAGTAATCTGCCAAATCAATCAAGGAATGATAAAAATTAAAAATCAAGAAAAGAAATTAAGCAAAAATATAAATAAAGTCGACTCTGCTGGGGATCGAACCCAGAATCTCTGGTTTCGTAGACCAGCGCCTTATCCATTGGGCCACAGAGTCACGTTGTTGGTTGTATATTCATATTAGCTATTTTAAAGTAATTTTTTGTGGCTTTATTGGACCCAATTTGTGATTTAGTCTTTCTTCTTGTTATGGGAACTTGTATTGCCTAAAAAAGGTAGGATGAGGATTGTAAGATGATTAACTCTCAATAAGCATCCACGTAATTGATCGTAATTGAGAAAAAAAAAATGGGTTAATTGATAAATATATTAAGATAATTAAAGTTAATTTCGCTGAATATAAGACGTAGTGGATAGAGTTTTTAGTTAAAACCTATTTGAAAGCCGTAATTGATTGAATGAACCAAACCATGTGCAGTTATTATCAAATAAAAATGCCAAGGATAGAATTTACATGAATAGGATAATTGTTGAAAAATTACATACAATAAGTTTTTGTTGCCTTAACAATATTACATTTCACAAAAACAGAACTCATTTGATATGTATATTATCCACACAAAAAAAAAATATTGCAAACTAGGGTGAAACATGAATTTGTTGTGAACACTCAGGAGATTATCATTCAAGATAGTACAATTGCCTTGCTTAATATCCAGAGAACTAGTGACATTTCAAATGCAAATAAAGTGTGAAGCATTCCACGATCAAGCGCGAATCCGAATAATGTAATCCCACCATTGTTATGCTGCAAGTATGTCACTACACAAAAGAAAATCAACATTAACCCGTATTAGACCCAAAAAAAATCCTACAGTCACATAAGCTTAAAATAACGGAACACATTTATTTTTTAAACGCATAGTGAAACTTCTAAATGCTAATGGCATTAGCGGCTCTATATTTAAACTAGCTACTAAAGCCAATAGTGGTTCTTCTTGCAAAATATTAAGATTTCCTCATTTAATTACCTAAAGCTTGTCTAGTTTGGAAGGCATGTTGATCATTTGAGTCTTTGACAACAGCTTCGTCTAACGAGGACTGATCGAAATCATCCGAGCTTCGACTCGAGGAGTTCTTACCTTTGTTATGGTTTGTACTATCAAAGCAACTAGTCATAAGCATGTGCCATCTTGTAGCAACCGAAACAATGCCTTGAGCTCTATGTGTTATTCTTGCTGCTCCCATCAAACATAAGAAAAATCCACTCAATTGCTTTGCTGAACATACCTACAATTCAAGCACAAAATTTTTTATACACATGAATTAGACACTAGTCCATTTGTACATTTGTAGTTATAAAAATAAATGGACATAACCCTTCGCTTAGATTTCTGCTTATATTTCGATGTTTTGGTAACGAATGTGTATGTAACAACTAGTTATTCTCACGACCTTACTTGAACAGGATCTGTTCTATAGGTTCGTACCTCTGTATCCTTGAGTTCTAAGGTAACAACTAGTTATTCTCTACCATATAAGTATGTTACATTAATTTCAGTCGTGTTCTGTTTTTACCTACATTTTTCTTAGGCATTTTCATGGCTAAATCGATTATTAAACACGCCTACATACACGAGTTTTAAACTTTTTGTAACGAATTAATGTGTTCATTGTAGAGGCTGATGTAAGGAGTACGAGTACTTACCACAAGATCACCCGAATTCAAGAAATTCTTGTCGGACTTGGAGGCTAAAACCAGCAAAAGTGCACCCAATTGACTAACTGTGATGGTAACCATGCACCCAACAATGAAGAACCAAAATCTGTGGCTTGTAACATAGAATTGATCTCTAATTCTACGATGTTCTAAGTATATAGCACATGGCTCGGACCCTGAACCCTCGAACATATGTCTTAGGCCTTCGAGCCTAAGTATTTGGAGCTCACAGATTAGCCGAAACAGGACACATACAAGCAAGAAAACACCGGTCCTATACACCCATGACATGAAACTTGATATAAACATGATTGTGTTGATTGGTAAAACATCAATAACAGGAAATGAAACAACAACAGCTGAGAAGAAGAGAATTTTATGCACAAATTCGACGATAAAAGAAGGGAGTAGGATGAAAGCAAGGCTTTTGAAGGCTTTATCTACTTGATACTTATAACCAAGTTGAACATCTAAGGAATCATCATTTAGACCATCAAGAAATAAGAGTTGCTTAAGGCCATATTCCTTGAAAAATCGATATAATGTTAAGAACCCGATAAAGGCTAGGCCGGATTCAGGGAGTTGTACTAGTTTGTTGAATGAAAGAGGCTTATCAGGAGAGGAAGAAGATGGAATTTTAATGGATATAGTGGTTAAGATTGGAATGATTATCGCGAGGATAACAAAGGTGAGGTATGATATGTTTTTGCCTAGGGAGGAAGAGAGATCAAGTGCACACCATTTCAAGCATCTTCGAAAGTGGCGAAGCTCATCATGCATAGATGAATCGGATCTTTCATTAGACTTTTGCAAGAGTAGGGGAATATGGGGTTGCTCTTCAATGGTTACTCCTTCAAATTCATTGGTCGTAGACTGATCATTTGATCTGTGGTTTTGGAGGGAAACAACGACACTATTAAAACTGCTCGATAATTGACCATAGAAGATATTTTTCATCATTGGATTTATCATAAGTTTGTGAGTTTTGAGAATTCGAAAGTTGTAGTTCCTATAAGAATATGAATCTCTTACGACTACATGTAACACGATCTTGTAAAAGTCAAAAAGAACATAGTCTTATTCAGTTTCATATAGTAATTGTGATTTGTAAACAACTTTCAATAGTACTAGGATAGTAGGGATGCCTTTATAATTTTTACACATTAAAGATGAACTTAAGTGTGACAATAATTATGGGAATCAGATGAAAGTTGAGTCAGTTGACCCAATGGATCGACATGAAAATGAAAGCAACAAGACTATTATATAAAGAAGTTTTTAAAATTAATTATCTACACGAGAAAATTAATTAAGGGTTCACATGTGAGTTTTTATTTTATTTATTTTATTTTTTATTTGTTTATTTTCCTACCACAAAACATGGATTTCATTTCTTGTGACTTGTGGTCACTACATCGGGCCTAGTTGAGAGAAGGTGGAGGGTATTTAAGGGCAAGGGCTACATCAAACTAACTAAATTAAACATTAGCCCATATAGAGTAGGCCAATGTTACAAAATCGGGCTAGGATATCAAATGTGGCTTTTATTTTATTTTATTTTATTTTGATGATAGGTAAGATAAGAATTGTGAAATCCGATCTAATCAGTTTAGATCATATCAGATAGTAGTTTACACTAAGTCATTGTGTCTAGGGTTGTACACCGGTCCAAAACCGGACTGGACCTGACCCGGACCTGAATGGACCGAGACCTGAATTCTTGATTTTAAGGACCGGAGACCGGACCTGAATCAACAGGTCCGGTTCCGGTCAAGACCTGAAAAATCAGGTCCGGTCCGGGTTTGGACCTGAATAGACCTGATTAGGTTTTTTTTTTGAATTTTTTAAATAATATGAAAGTGCTGACTTGTTTAGACCTATTATTAAACATGGGCACGGGTCGTGCCGGCACGCGGGCGGGCCCGGCACGACTCCGGCACGGCACGGCACGGCGGCCCACCTGTGGGCCGTGGGCCGTGCCGTGAACAAATGTGTGGGATTTGGCACGGGCACGGCACGTGGCACGCCGGGCGGCACGGTGGCCGGCACGTGGGCCGGCACGCTGGCACGACCCGGCGGCACGGCACGTGGCACGGCCGGGCACGGCACGGCACGAGCCCGCAAGGCACGACCCGGCACGGCACGGCCCGTGCCATTTACCGTTGGAAAACTAGCCGTTTATGGCCGTTTTCCAACAGCTATAAACGGCTAGTTTTCCACCCCTTTTCCCACCCAAATTCCCTATAAATACCTCATATTTTCCTCCAAAATTTTCACAATTCATCAACTCATCTCTTCTCTCTTATTCTCTAATTTTCTTACTCCCAAATTCTCAATTCTCAAATTCCTACAAATCCTACAATCTTGCTCTCTTTTGTGAAAAAAAAAAAAAAAAAATTCCTACTCTCTTATAAATTTTACATTTTTACTATTATTACCTTTATTAGTCTACTACCAAAAAAAAATTGTTATATTTACATTCGGGAAATTATAAATTCGGGAAATTATAAGTTCGGGAAATTATAAATTTGGGAAAGCATTGAAGCGTCATTGTAAGATCTAACTCAACTTTATTTTAATTTTTTATTGTTAGTTGTTAATCTTGTTATTATTATTATTATTATTATTATTACTATTATTATTATTATTATTATTATTATTATTATTATATTCTTGGAAGTTGGAACTACTTAATTATATAAAAACTACTTTCTATTTTAATTGTGGGTTATTTGGATTGTTGAAATCTGTCTAAGGCGGGACTTGGGCTCTGGACAACGTCGCTCCTAACCTCTCCTACCTGGGATCGCATTGATCCAAGTAATCTACTATTATTATAATTATTTTTAAAAATTTAATTTATATAAAAACTACTTACTAATTCTTATTGTTATTGTTATTATTATTGTTGTGAATTGTTATTATTATTGTTGTGAATTGTTATTATTATTGTTATTGTTACTTTGTTATTGTTATTGTTATTTGTATTATTATTATTATTGTTACTTTTATTGTTATTATTATTGTTATTTGTATTATTATTATTATTGTTATTGTTACTTTTATTGTTATTATTATTAATTAATCATGGCATCAAACCCGAACGCTTCCTCCTCCTCTAGAAAAGCCAAGTCAAAACGTAGGGAATCACCAAATCCAAACACTTCAATGCCTATGCCCCCCCTAACATGCCCTTTCCCTCCCCTAACATGCCCTTTCCAAACACTTTCACCCCTTTCTTTCATCCCCAAAACACGGGAGGGCAAGAAAAAATGGATGATATGGCTCCTTGGACCCAATTTCAACAAAGCCAATTTCAACAACATGAATTTCCTTTTCCTCCTCCTTCCCAAGGTAGCCAAACACAAGCCTCCGGGTCGAGTGAACCATCCACCCAAATGCCCAACACCCAAAATCCTAACATATTAGAGTGGTGTACCGAAGAGGATTTTGCTCAAACCAAAAGAAAGAGTGAAGTTTGGTCACATTATCAATTAAGTAAAAATGGACAAAAGGCCAAGTGTCGGACTTGTGGTAAATTTTTCTCGGCCGATACCAAGGGAGGGACGGGAAACCTTAATAGACATACAAAAAAATGTGGTGGACCATCTAGTGATCCAACCCAACCCAAAATTTCTCAATTCCATCCACAAGGCTTCATTTACGATTACGAGAGAGATAAGGATGAACTTGGGAGAATGATTGTACATGCGGAACAACCTTTTCTTTTCGCCGAAAATGATGCCTTCAACAACTATGTTAACCGAGCACTACAACCAAAACACAAAAAAATCTCCCGAAAAACCGTTCGATCTGCTGCCATGAAGAGTTATCTAGAGTACAAATTGAAATTAGTAAATGAATTAGCTAATCTTCCTATTAGAGTTTCTTTAACCGCCGATGCATGGGATGGTGGTTACGGACTCCACTATTTATGTGTTACTTGTCATTGGTTAGATAATGAGTGGATGTTACAAAAACGCATCATTCATTTCAAAATGCTTGAATACCCTCATACCGGTCTTAACATTTCACATCATTTAATGGAAGCCATTGATGCATATAGTCTTAGGGATAAAATCATGTCAATGACTTTCGATAATGCAACTTCTATGACATATAGTGCGAATTTGGTCAAAAACCAATTGACCGATGTTATATTAGATGGAGATGCACTTCATGTTAGATGCATTTGTCATGTTCTTAACTTGTGTGTGAAGGATGGAACACAAGCAATTGGTCCATTTTATCACAAAATAAGGAATGTTATTATGTCTATTAATAGCTCTAACATGAGATATCAAGAATGGAAAGGTTTTTGCAGGCAACAACGGATAAAAACCATAAAAATAGCACCAGATTGTCCAACTAGGTGGAACTCCACCTATGAAATGTTGAGTCGGGCAATCGAGTACAAGGTTCATTTAACACTTTTTTATAATATGAAATTTCCACAAAATGCTTTGCTAGAAGATGATTGGGTTAATTGTGAAAAATATATGCAGTTTTTACAATTACTATATGGTATGACACATTGTTTTTCTTCTGTATATAATCCTTGTTCTCATTCTTTTCTTAGTAATGCATGTTTACTTGCACAACTTTTTGCGGAACACCGATCTCAACATGTTTATCGTGGATATCTTCCATCCATGGAGGAAAAATGGCGTAAATATTACACCGACATTCCTATGATTTATATTTTTGCTTCTATTTTAGATCCTAGGCAAAAATATGATGGCACCTTTTTATTAATTGATATTTATTATAGTAACATGAATTTTGAAGATGATGTTGAAGCTTTTAAAAGGAAGGTGACAAATGATTTTTTTTCTTTATATAGAGTTTATGAAAGTAAATATGGAACCGTGTCTCGATTTTCCCCTTCTCAAACATCCAAAAATGTAAGTAAACGGGCCAAAGGTTTATTTGCACAAGCTGCTAACATGATGTCCAAGTTTTCAGGTACGGAATCATCATCAAGTAAGAGAACACAAAGCGATGTTTCGGAGTTGCAAATGTACTTAAGTTACGACTTCATGAAAGGCATGGACGATGAAGAGAAGTTTGGCCTCGACATCCTCGATTGGTGGAAATCACAAACCGTGAAACATCCAATTTTGTCGGCAATGGCTCGTGATATTTTTGCAATCCAAGTCTCCTCCATTGCCTCCGAAAGAGCTTTTAGTGCGCCGGGACGAGTTTTAGACAATAGAAGAACAAGAATAAAACCCGAAACACTTGAAATGTGTGTTTGCTTCAAGGATTGGTTGGATGCCGAAACTCGTTCTCAAGATCGTACTTATGCACAAAACGACGACGATGAAGGAACGTCGACTTCTTTTAGTTCTCATACTTCTCAATCAACTCAATTGGCGGATGAACTTGAACCTCTAGAAGACGAAGGCGAAGACGAAGACGACCAATAATAATTACATGATTACATATTTACATTATACACTATTGTATTCTTTTTGTATTATCGAACTTCGTATTCCGTATAATAAATGAAGTTATTCATTATTCATACACTATTGTACGATTTTTAATTATCATTACTTATTTTCTATTATTGAATTATCGTACATTCGTACCGGCTACCGTCATATAATAAAATAAGTTATTCTTCAATTTTTTGTGTTTTCGGATTATCGCACTGGTATTTTTTTTTATTATATGCATTGTTGTTTTTTTGCTAAATTAATAAAATTGTTTTTATTTGTTTAAATAAACTTAAACATAATTATTAATTAGATAAATAATTTATATAACCTAAATTAAAATAAAGTTGTTCAAAAAATGAAAACAAAATATATTAACATTAACATTTAACATAAACATAAATTAATCACATATATTAAGTTGTACTAAAAAAAATATATATTGTTTAATTCGTTTTTTTTTCATTTATTAAAAAAAAATAAAAAAATAAAAGACTGGCACGGTTTGGCCCCCGGCCGGGCACGACACGGCCCGAAAGGCACGTGGGCTGTGCCGTGCCGTGGGCTGGGGTGTGCCAAATTCAGGCACGGCCCGCCGCAGAGCCGGCACGGCACGGCCCCCACCCCGGCACGGCCAGGCACGACCCGTGCCCATGTTTACCTATTATGGACCTGATTGGACCTGTTATGGACCTGTTTGAACCTGTTTATGGACCTATTTAATCTTATTAAATATAAAAAAGTAGTTTTACCGGTTTCAGGTCCGCACCTGAAATTTCCGGGTTTTACCCGGACCGGACCTGAAACCCGGAATCCTTGAATTTCAAGGACCGGGACCGGACCTGAATCCACAGGTCCGGATCAGGTCCAGTCCCAACAGGTCCGGTTCAGGTCGGTTTTCAGGTCCGGACCAGTTTTTGTACACCCCTAATTGTATCCATACAAATCAAATGTGCAAACCTATTTTTTCAAGTCATTTTGATTTTTGTCGGATTGTATTTAAACGGACAATTTTTAGACAATTCTAGGTAAAGAGAATTGCCTGGTCGGACTAGAACCTCGCATGGGTTGACATGACTAAATTATCACGCTAAATCTTTTAGGAGTTGAGGAAGAGGGGAGGGGGGGATAAGGGACCTCCACTCTCAAAGTGGAGATTTACATGCACCCTAAAGTAGGTGCACCTAAAAATAATTTTTTTTGCTCATTTGGAGAAAATGAAATAAGAAAAATGAAAATAAAATATTTAAATGAGAATGTTTCACACAAGGAACTTCTAAAAAAGCAAAATAAAACTAAAAAAATTATGGAAACACATACACCTTTAAGTGTTCGTGGAGAAAGACTATAAATGATTACCTCACTATAATCTTCTATATAATACATGATTATTAAAATGATCAATGCTAATTAATCAAGACTAAGATGAAAAACTTACCAACCAACAAGATCATAACAGCAACAACTATCATATAATCTAAACTATTAATTATAAAGCCGGCCTAAACAGCTAATAATATGCTAAATAGCAAGAACAACATACAACGAACAACATATCCAAGTTCAATAACCAATTCTAAATTCCAAGGTCAATTCTTAGCACTATTTCATCTATACCTTTAAACCCATTTCTAGTTTCTTTTTCTCTTCTTCATCCAAATGTTCAAAACTCCACAAAATTATAGTACATAGTTGTAACAAGCTCGAAAAACAATAATGTTAGCCTACCATAAGACCATTTGGCTAAACAATGTTGTTTTTCTTCTTTGGGTGATGGTAATCTTACAAGTTGAGGCAGCTAATGATGCCGAAATCCTCCTCAAGTTCAAGCAATCCCTCTTGAACACCGATGCCCTAAGCACTTGGGAGACGTCGAATGTCCAACCTTGTACAAACAACACAAGGAATTGGGTAGGCGTTATATGTAATAGAGGTTCGTTATTTGGTTTACAACTTGAGAATATGAAATTAAAGGGGACTATTGATATTGACACACTAGCTCAATTGTCAACTTTAAGGACTATTAGTGTTATGAATAATAGTTTGGACGGTCCATTTCCGGCGATAAACAAGCTAGGAAGGCTTAGATCGGTGTTTTTCTCGTACAATAATTTCTCAGGCGAAATTCATGATGATGCATTTGAACATATGGCCGTGTTGAAGAAGGTGCATTTGGCTAATAACTCGTTTACAGGAAATGTGCCTAAGTCTTTGGCTAATTTGGCTATGTTATTAGAGGTGACTTTAGAGAATAATCAATTTTATGGGCATGTTCCAAATTTTAAGTCCTCTGAATTGAAGGTGTTTAATATATCAAACAACTATTTTGATGGTCAAGTTCCTCCTTTTTTGGCTCACATGAATACTTCTACATATTTGGGTTAGTAATCTTCTCTTTTTACTTTTGGTTATGTTTTAGTTCTTGCAATATATTAAAGCTTATAATAATAAGCAACGTAATTTAAGGGTTCATCTCTTTAACTTACTTTAATGACTTATTTATGGGTTCAATATGCTCTCTAATTTTGATGATTTGTTTAGTATACTAGTGATAAAAAAATGATGAGTTTTATGTGAGATTGGGGAGAGGGATTTATGATAATGCCCATGATACAAATTTTCATATCAAAAACATAAATTTTTGGGGAAAAAAAAAAGAATTGGGGATAAAGGTATTATTTTTTCCAAATTTTAAAAGGATGATACATGACTTTTTTTTACACAAGTTTATTGTCTTATGATCATTTAGCGATGGGTGGTTAGCGATCTAGCTATGAAATTATCAATGTTGAACTTTTCATTACGTCTCTCAATATAGTTCCATACTTGAGAGAGTAAGGAATAACTCAAGTGGTTAGAGTTTTCCTCCTAATTTCAGGTTATCTTAGGATCGATTCTCACCCCACCCTTGTGGCTCTCTAAACACCTAAAAATATATAGTTCCATACTTTCATATTTAGTGGTGAGAGCAAATAAAATCTTGAAGTTTATATATTTTTGCCAAAAATAACTATTATAACAAACATTTCTAAGGTCGTGTGCTAGCTAGACTAAGTAGTCCGTAGGTAGTGTTTTTAATAAGCAGCCTTTTAAATTAAGACATATAAAAAAAATAAAAAAAATAAAAAAAACCACACACACACACAAATTTTATTACCCTTATTTATTTACTGTCCTATGTCCTTAGCAACAATTTTACTTCTGATACTTTCACATACAAATTTTCACGGTGTTTCCCTTGAAAAAAAACACGGCGTTTCTACTAATATAAAAATGTCATTATACGGAGTATTATATTGTTCAAATAGTAACCCGGCGTATTTTTTTTTTTTTAGATAGAATTGAATGTCGATTTTAAAAGGGTATCTAATAATCATCTTAAACAACTGATTATGATACATATCACTAATGGTATATGATGCAAAATAAATTAGTAGTTGTGGGCACGTTTAGACATCAAATAATGTATTGCCCATGTCAAACACTTGACCAACTTATTTGCGCACCTCAACGTTCATATGCTTATGACAACAAATTAAGGGACACGTACCAAAAATTAATTTGATTTTATTTAAGTTGCTTTCAAATTGGTTCATTTTCATTTCACGTAGGCCGTCTCCTTATTAATGCAAACTTATTCTTTCATTTATTCATTTTTAATTATAATTTCATTTAAGTATTTTGCTTTCAATAATTGAAAGATCTTGACTAAGATATATTCTAGGAATCTAGCTATATGGTCAATAATTAAAAAAAAAAAAAAACTGCCAATTTTCATGCACTCCATCAAGTTTTTGACTTTGTCTAAATGAATTAGAATGGGAGATCTTTAACTCTTTTTAACTTGGTAATTTACTACATCAAATAATATAATTGTATTGTTTAGAGTTAAAAGAATTAATTATCTAAAAAAAAATGACCATAAAAATTAGGAAAATTTGTGAGAAACAACCTTTTAAGTTTAACATTTTGCGAGAAACTACCTTTTAAATTATTTTTTTGTCGGAAACTACCAATTATAAATTTTTTTTTGTGAAAGACTACCACTCAATATTTTCCGGCATTGACTATCTATTTTTGTGAAAGACTACCACTCAATATTTTCCGGCCATTGACTATCTATTCCAGCGTTGACTTGCACACGTGACTAATAAATTCCCTATTTTCCCCAATTTTATTATCGAATTCCCTCCCTTTTGTCACCCTTCATCAGCTCCAATTCCCCAATTTTATTTTCCCCAACCGATTCAATTCAAGTAGATCGGGTTTTTTTTCCCCCAAATTCTGAAATTTTACAGTTTTTTACCAAATATTCAGCTATCATGTCTCATGGGAACAAAATTAGATGCGGATGTGGAATTCCCGTTGCGAATAGGACACCATGTAGAAGATTTTTATCATGTAAATTTGGTGCCAAGATAAATGGACAAAACAATCTGAACTTGGAATGGTTTTTTGTTAGTGTTGTTATATTCGTTGTTATTAGTGCTACTGTTATTAAAATCATAGCTTAGTGTGATGCTATCTTAGCTTAGCTATTGTAGTTGGTAAGAAAACAATTACCATGTGCGGTGATGGATTGGTATGTAATATCTATCAATTATTTGGGATAAATATATAAGTTAAGTTTATGTTTATGCTATGATTTTGGATGGTGTTCCTAATTTTTGGCTTGGGAAATGCAAGATGGTTGAGAGGAATTATCAAAAGGGGGCAAATTCGTTAATAGAATTGGGGAAAATAGGGATTTTATTAGTCACGTGACTTGCACGTGCAAGTCAACGTCGGAATAGATAGTCAATGGCCGGAAAATATTGAGTGGTAGTCTTTCACAAAAAAAAATTATAATTGGTAGTTTCTAACAAAAAATAATTTAAAAGATAGTTTCTCGCAAAATGTTAAACTTAAAAGGTTGTTTCTCGCAAATTTTCCTAAAAATTAATGAGAAACAAAGGTAAAAATTTTCTCATCCTAGTGTTCGGACAATTGTTACATGTATTAATACCATTCTTAGTCCTTACTGATAGACCAGGGCACATATTCTTCCATATTATATGTGGATTTCTGACACGTTATTACGAAATGTCTTTGTATAAGTAAATAATTATGTTTTAATTCATTATTATGAGGATTGAGACGATGTGACAATTGACAACTAATCCTAACAAATTGAGGTAGAAGTTTGTATTTAATTTCCTTGTATTTGATATGACAAAACAGGAAATCCAGGCTTGTGTGGGAGTCCATTACCAGCATGTAAACCTTCAATACACAAGAACTCTTTATCCATGGTGTTAATCATTGTGATAACCGTTGCACTATTGTTGTTCATGACCGGGGTATTCATAGTACTAACCAAGTACCGGGGCACAAACACCGGCAAGCAAATCACTGCAAGGGATGTAGAGATGCTACCACATGAGAAAGCCAAGCTAAAGCAAGGCGGGAACGATTTGTACCCAAACAACCAAGCAAGGGCTCTAGAGAGGCCAACAAGTTACAAGAAAAGTGACAATGGAAAGCTTTGTTTCTTAAGAAATGATAGGCAAAAGTTTGAGATGCAAGACTTACTTAAGGCCTCAGCTGAAGTTTTAGGGAGTGGAAGTTTTGGATCATCTTATAAGGCAGCAATTATAGGTGGACCAACTTTTGTGGTTAAGAGGTTTAGGCAAATGAATAATGTTGGAAAAGAAGAGTTTCAAGAGTTGATTAAGAAGCTTGGAAGATTAAGACACCCTAATTTGCTTCCTTTAGTTGCTTTCTTTCATAAAAGGGATGAGAAGCTTATTATTTCTGATTTTGTGGAGAATGGTAGCTTGGCTAGTCATCTTCATGGTAAGTTCTCCTAATTAATGTTGCTTTAATTTCTTTCATGTTCTTTTTACACATCCTAGTTGAATCTTTTTGGTTATATAATTTGTGTTTAGCTTAAAACGGCATATTTATGTGTCATGACATGCCAGTATGTATAGCTTAATTATGAATTGTGACGTGCATATATAATGGGCCCTAATTGCATTATTGCATTTAAAGGCCGATTCATTAATCTATACATATAAGACAACTCTTGTCAAAATTATATCATAAATCGATCAAGTCACCGCGTAGATTATCCCAAATTTCATAAAATGTTACACTTGGACCATTCATAAATCTTATACAAGACTTATTGATTTAATTCAAGAATCATGAGCATATCTAGTGCAAGTTATATAGATTGGAATAATGCCTAAGAAAGGTTCTTAAATTGTTATTCATATTTTACAATGTACATTAAATACACATGTATTCATATATTACCATCTATTATGTAGGAAAGCGTACTCCGGATCAACCAGGACTAAGGTGGTCTACAAGGTTAAAGATTATCAAGGGAGTAGCAAGAGGCTTAGCATACCTCTACAGGGAGCTAGCCGAACTCGCCTTACCACACGGACACCTTAAATCATCCAATGTACTCCTCGATGACAAATTCGAACCCTTGTTATCGGACTATGCATTCACACCATTGATCAACAAAGAACACGGTGAACAAGTCATGGCCGCGTACAAGTCACCAGAGTTCACCCAAAACAACACCATAACCAAAAAAACCGACGTTTGGTGTCTTGGAATACTTATACTAGAAATCTTAACAGGGAAGTTCCCAGCAAATTATCTTAAGCACGGAAAAGGTGGGAACGACGAATTAGCCACTTGGGTTGATTCCGTTATTAAGGAAGAATGGTCCAGTGAAATGTTCGATATGGAAATGAGAGCATCAAGAAGTTGTAAGGGTGAAATGTTGAAGTTGTTGAAGATTGGAATGTGGTGTTGTGAATGGAATGAAGAGAAAAGATGGAGTTTAAGAGATGCAGTCGAAAAAATCGAGGAATTAAAAGATATGGATAATGATGATTTAGCTGATTTTCCTAGTGGAAGATCATTCTCTTCTGAAAGTTCATATTCAAGAATAGCTTCAATAACAACTGAAGAAGTTGTTTGATTTAGGGACTAACAATAATCATGGAATACGTACGTGTAGTAGTAATCCCGTGGTTTGGATTTAACACTCACGTGACAACTGAATCCGGACAAAGGGATCGAGTATACTTGAAATTTGAGGTAGCAGTTTTATATTCAAAAATTCATGTTAGTTTTGCAGCATACTTGAATAGTTGGATGTAAAACAAAAGGTGAGAAATTTATTGTACCTTATTTTTTATTTTTGCTGTTTCTAATTATCCATTTAATTGTTAATTTTACTTTAAAGCTTTAAATTCCTTTCTTCTAATTAGGCTGAGGTTTGAAATAGAGGTATCAATTACAGAGTATTTGTACTAGAACATGATACATACAGCTAGTTTTATTAAAAATATATATATACTGTAGGGAATTTTTATTTGTTACTTCTGTAAATCATTATGGCTTTTTAATGAGTTTATATTTACATAAAGCAGTATATTTTATTTAGATTAATTCCATCTCTTATGTTTTATTTCCCTAAATTCTGTTTTCACCAATTCTGAAGAAAAATGATTGTCAGACCATAAATAATTTGTTTAACGGGATTAATATAAGTTAAAAAAAACAACAATAATTTATTACTAGAAGTTATAGAGTTTACAATTAAAAAATAATAATAATAATAAAAAAACCCAAAAGTCAAGAAATGAAGATTGATTTTAACTCATTTTACTAACAACATTGGGTCAGACCATTTGACAAAAGAACTACAGAGTAGGATAATATTATTTCATTACCTTTTTCTAAATTTAAAAAATCGATGATATAATCATTGGTGAACTCCTTAGACCCAAAATATGACCATTAGTGAAGTTGACCAATAACGGAAAAAATTACCGGACTAATGTTTGCTAATTGGAAAAAAAAAACTAAACATAAACAAACTCAAATATAATCAGTATTACTCATCACTCGAATATGACCCAAAACGAATCCCGATTGCCCTTGTAATATCTTCTCAGTCCTTTTCATGCTCAATTCTCTCACTAAAAAACACACTCTAAATTGGAAAAGAACAATAAAGACGCGCAATAGGATTGAAACAAAGCCATAAATTCGGATATTCCAAACAATACCAACTTCCCAAGTCAGTTTATCACATAAATAAATAAAGCTCAAGCTTTAACTTGCCTTACTTACTTTGGTCACTTTGTCCCAAAATAAATAATACTCCGTATCCATTATCTTCTCTGTTTCCTATATACTGGGACCAAGCTTTTCTTTGCTGATATTCATCAAAGGAGTAGTTCTTCACCACCCCATTTAATTTGAGGTATACCCTTCAATCTCTAATTTCTTTTTATGGTAAATATTGATTCTTTTTGCATAAAAATCTCATCTTTTCTATCATTTTGTCTAAATTTTCTGTTTATTGAGTTAAATTGTGATTTCTGTATATATATGTTTTTTTTTTCTCTTTTTTTTCTTCATCTTTGTCTCTGAGTCTTGTGGAGTGGGTTTAGTTTCAGATAAGCTGTATTTCTATTTGAACTCCTAAAAGAATAATGAATAATTGTGTTTCAGATAAGCTGGAAAGGTTTCAATTTGCTGACAAAGTTTAAGAGGATTTATAAGACAGTACTCCCTTAATCTCTAGATAAATTTCCTGTTCAATCATATTGACCATTAATATGTTCAAACTTCAAATAATATTGATGGTTAGAAATCAGAATTCAATCTTACGGAGTATAATAAATTATAAAAAAGTGTGGTTTATTTTGAGATGAAGGGAATAATGTACAGTACTGCGCTGCATAAAACAAAGAAATAAAGTATACCTGGTAGGGTATCTAATTCTGAATTATCCAAATCTATCTGACAGCTTGTGCCTCATAAAACTTGATATTGATGTTTGGAAAATATATACTGTACTGTAAGCCCCAAAAGTGCTAAACTTCTTGTGCTTGTCTCAACCAAAAAAATAATCTTACTTTGACTTTTAACCAACCAAATTTGAGATTTTCTCTCAACCAAAATAACCACAACAATAATCACCCCCTTAAATCAAATTTGAATGTCCTGGCAGACTTTTTCAAACATTTTTTTCACCACATTTTGACTACTTTGCATATTTAGAATCAACATATTTTTTGAATAATTACGGTTGAAGTTTATAAAATCCTATGAGGTTAATGTAATCTGTAAATTTTGCTTCTTTCTGTTGATGATTAAGTGCCTAACAGACACGAGAACAGTATCAAGAACAGAATTAGTTCCTATTGCCATGGCTGGACCTGATCATCATGCCGTGCCTGTTGGCCAAAATGGGTTTAAAAAGATATTAGCTTCTGAAGGTATTGAGTTCCTCACATCTGCTAGTGGAAAGGTATTACTTCTGTAGACTAGTTACTATATGCTAGTCTTAGTTATTTTGTTCTTGTTATGTCTTCTTAACATGATTTCTAAAGCTTAATTTATATTTCCCATCAACTTTCCCTCAAAAGGTTAGCAAAGGCAATATTTTGTAAGTTGCTAAGGAGTATAACTTGCTGGTTAGGTACTATGGAGCGCTATAGACGGGAAAACAGTCTGTCTATTCTTCTCAGCCAACTGGTGCAGGCCTTGCAAAGCCTTTACCCCCAGTCTGATACAAATGTACAACTCTCTGAAGAAGACTGGAGAAAATCTAGAGATAGTATTTGTATCCTCTGACCGAGATGAAGAAGCATACACTAAGCATCTTGAAACAATGCCCTGGCTGGCTGTTCCATTCAATTTAAACCTCTGTACACGACTAACTCGTCTATTCAACATTAATCTTATCCCAGCACTGATTCCTCTCAATGTCAATGGAAATATTGTTGAAGATAATGTTGTTAGTTTGGTTGAGGATTATGGTGCTGATGCCTTTCCATTTACAAGAGAAAGAAAAGATGAATTAAGAGCAATGGATGAAAGAAAGCGTCGAGGTGGTAGAATCGAAGAGCTTTTGGCACATGCTGGAAGGGACTATCTCATTTCGAGAAATGGGAGAAAGGTATATATGTAGCAAGTCTTTTTAGGAGCTCTTAACTAATTGATAGGAGCTCAAGTCATTCCTCTTCCCCTAAATTTATTTTTTGTACATACATTTCTTCCTCGTCTAATAAGGACATGTTTGGTTAATTACGCAGATACTGGTGTCAGAGCTGGTTGGTAAGACAATAGGCTTGTATTTTGGAGCTCATTGGTGCCCTCCTGCTCGAAATTTCACCTCACAACTTATTCAGTCTTACAAGGAGCTTGTAACTATCCTAAACCAACCATTCGAAGTAATCTTCATATCAACTGATAGGGATCACGATGAATTCAACTGCAGCTTATCTTCCATGCCATGGCCTGCTATTCCATACGAAGATAAAACCAGGCAAGACCTTAAAAGGATTTTCGACATAAAAGGTATACCAACCCTTGTACTAATTGGACCAGATGGAAAAACCATCAGCTCCAATGGTAGGGCTATGATCTCCATGTATGGAGCCATGGCATTCCCATTCACAGAACCACGAATTGCAGGAATCGAGGCCTCTCTAAGGAAAGAAGGAGATAAAATTCCCTATAAAGTTCAAGACCCGAAGCACGTACATGAGCTTAAATTAGACATGGAAAAGGCTTACGTTTGTGATGCTTGCAAAAAGCAAGGAAGGTTTTGGTCTTTCTCCTGTGATGTGTGCGACTATGACCTTCATCCAAAGTGTGTGGAATAGGATGAATAAAAGATAGCCTCTATAGCCAAGATACAACATTAGACTATTCGTACATAAATAATTGTCACAATCATATATTCATATACGCACAGAGATTCTCTGTGCATAAACCTTCTATACTATTCTTTATGGCAAAACTTTTGTAATTCACATATTGACAAAAGAATTTAGTATTGACACTTAGAACTATAGAGCAAGATAAATGGGGCTTGCTACCTACCTTTAGAGGAAGAACGAAGATTACACAATATTGAAATAGTCGTGCAGCATAGCAATAGCTGCGGAGCCTAGACAACCAAGAGGATCGAACCACATCCAAACTGTGGGCCAAGAGAAGCCAAATTAACCGTGATAGTCGAGATGGACCAACATCGCAGGACATAAACATCGAAGAAAACCGAAATTGGCACTGACACCTAAGCAAACTCAAGACGGAAGTTGTTGAGAGACGTAAGAACCGGAAGCTGAATGTACCCTTTTGCTGACGAACGAACCTTTGAGCTTTGACACAATTCCACTCCTAGGGGTTGAAAACCATAGCTGCATCCTAGGAGTTTGGGAATAAAACCAATGGAGTCATATGCTTTAATGACTCGAGAAGACATGCACCCAAATGCAGGTTCTCTTCTTGCACCTCTATCAAGAGATGATGCAAGAAATTGGAGGACTTTGCTTAACCCAAACATTAAAGATGGGTAGCCTCCTACAAGACATCGATTAACAACGATGGCTGATTTTGCCATCACCAAAACTAACAAAGGGATGACTGCAATTGCATGAATGCCTATATCATCCCGTAACCAAGCAACAAGAGCAACAAACAAAACTCTTCCCTCAAGATGACTCTCCTCCTGCAAACTCCATATGCAGGGAAAAACATCTACCTGCGCAACTAACTCCAACCCTGGAAAATTGTGTTAACTACCAGGGGAACATATTCACATCCCGACAAGGCCTCTAGATGGACCCTCAACCCAACTAATAAGGGATTGCTTAAACTAACAACCCTTAAAGCCGACCAACAAGGCTCCAAAGACAACGGGAACACTTCGTAAACTTCCAAAACGATAACTAAACCATGTAACTCTAACTCATAACTAAGCAGAGGTAGAGAATTATTTAAAAACAACAACCAAAACAACTGAACAACATAACTAAACTAAGGCAAATTAAATACAACAAGAACACAAGCACCCAAACCTACGGGAGGTAACAGGAAGGCTAGAGAACCCGAATAAGCTTCACCGGTAGAACCAAACCTTACCACCAAGAACAATTCAAGAGCACCGCAATAAGAACCCCTCACGAATCCTAATTAACCTTGGAAACGCGAGGAAACCCTAGCCTTAACTTCACCTTTACCGTCGGGAAATTAATTAATCAAATCCTTTCGACGGCGGCGTTAAGAATAGCCTTTGGTTCTTGATTCGTTAAGCCAACAACGAAGCTGACGAAACCACCGAAGAAGGCAAAGGAAAACCAACTCTGCAATTCCACTGTTTTCTTCACCAAAAGACCAACAAAACAAAAATTAAACAGGAAAAAAGAAAACTAACGATAGGGATGGGCTCGCCGGCGACGGCTACGCGCCATTCGCCGGCGAGCAGGGGATGAGAAAGAGGGAGGCGGTGGAGGCGGTTAAAGGATAGAGATGGCTTAGACTTAGAGAGAGAAAGTGCGGTATTGTTCTTGACTTGTCTAGTCAAGCAAGTTTAATTTGAGCCACCCTCTCATTGATCCCCCTTCCACGGCAGCAAGTCAGCAACCCTTTCTCCCATCCCCGGCCTCTGCCTAGAACCCCCAACCCCATTGACTTACCTCCACCGGCGAACCGACCCCCTCCCTTTCCCCTTTACCCTCGCTGCGACTACCCTCTTAAACGCTAGCCCAAAAATTCCACCCAATAGAGTGGCCACCATCATCGCCGCAATCAACAACCCATTTCAGGAAAGGTGATTCGTCATCTAGGATTTTGGGCATTCATTAGAATTGCTTAAAGCTCTTCCAAAATTGAGATTCAAAGGGTCCGAAGTTTGAGCGATTTGTTTTGATAACTTGCCGGCGAAATTTGCGATTTGTTCGTGCGATTTCTATTGGAAGGTGAAACTTCCCGACGAACCAGGGTAAGGGCGGCATCGGCGTCGGCGCGGGGTAAGGGGGAGGCAGACGACAGGTAGTAGGGGCGGGGCCGATTCTGGCCGCTGCGGCTGCTGCAGGGGAAGGGGGGGAAGGGGTGGCTAAGCTAGGGGTAGGGTGTTTTATGTTTTTTTATTTAGTATAATTAATTAATTCAGAGTTAAAGGCTAATTAGGTAAAATTAAAGGATAAATAGGGTAATTAGAGTTTTTGTTGTCTTCAACAAAAATATTTTACAATCTGGTTGCCAAAAAATTTTTTATAAGGTTTTTTCCAACAAAAAAGTTGTCATAAATGATTTTTTTCTGACAAAATTTCCAAAAACTTAATACCTACTCTACTATGATTTTGATAGGATGTCTCTGAGATTTGAAGCTATGGGAAGTTTAAGTTTGTGAAGACTTGCTAAAGGAATCACTCAAAATCATACTTGTTCAAATACAAACTGATATATTGAAATTCATCAAAATTTTGTGCATAAAAAGTTACAGAAAATGAACAAGGGAACTCCCAGCTATGGTTATGAGATACATTTATCTCCTACTTGTTTCCAAGTCAAAAAATAGAGAAAATATAAACCTATAACTGATGTATTGACTTGAAAAAATGAAATACATAACACTTCAGTAATGCTTGATATATATACAACAAAAAGTATAAGAGCCTCCAGAATCCATGCTATTTTACTCTAACCTGCAGGATGAGATGGACATTTCTCTTAAAAATCGACCTTAGCTGCTCATTTGCTTCCATACCGATCCTCCTAATGACAAATCACATGAACAATACACATGTATTCAGTGCATACACAGGAATGTTCTCAGGAAAGATAACTTAGGTCAAGCAGACCCATCTAATTTGCTGAAGTAGAGTAAATCTGACTTCGATACAAAGCAATTGTTTTAAAAACTAGGACGAGTAACACTATCAGGTCAAAATTTTGAAACTGAAATCAGAACTGGGTACAAACGGTTCTTAAAACTGAAACCTGATCTGGAGCCACTGGGAGTAGTAATTCAGTAAAATTTAACAAAATTAGATTCCAAAATAAGAAAGTGAGTCATAGAACAAAACCAAGAATCCTAAAGTAAACAGGGTATAAAAGGCCAAAATATTTTGATTAGGAAAAGAATCAGTAAGAAGGGATATATTATTCTCAGGGCTTTGAATTAGCAGTTCATCACTAAGGTTTTACATCAACTCATCCTCAAAAACATTAATGAGGACTGAACTGTGGCAACAACAAAATTACTTCTTTGCAGATAACTATTTCAAACAGGTAATACTTTTGTCAGCCAGCACAAGAATATATCAAAATAGAAGCTGTTACGGAAGGTGCTTGTCATTTGTCAGTTGTCAGGATATTGAGTGAGTTTCAGGAAAGTAATACTTATTTGGATACTCGGTTACATGCAAACGAAAAAGAAATAATGAAAAGAAAAGAATGCCAAAAGACAGAATGGCGATAAAGGCTGCAGTCAGCTCCATTCATCCAACTTGAAAAGCATGGGGCATACCCAATTACCTATGTTGATTTACTACTTCCAGTCTTCCACTTAGGTTAACTAAGTCCCCTATTCCCGTATCAAAAAAGTTGACATACCCTTGTCTTTGGATCAGAGTAATATTAGAAACAGAAACTAAATTTAGAGGACATACCCAATCTTTGAGCCATTTTTCCCCACAAGTATCTTGCGTTGACTTTCTTTTTGAGTTAAAAATTGTTGCTCAATCCTCAACGATCCATCTCTCAAATCCTTCCAGTCCACCAATTGGTGATCTATCTCATATGGGATTTCCTGCCAAAAAATATAAATAAAACGAATTAATTGATAAGTTCTAAAAATCTCTGATATACAGCACTGGTCTAATGTGCTTAGCAATTCCATATTTCCAACTCAAAAATGCAACACAAGAAAAAAAATAATAATGCAAGGGAGAATCAGATAAAAAGATGTAGAGAAGTGAAATGCACTACCTGATGCACATGATCTAACAACCTCTCACGGACTACTTCCAGGGATATATTTTTCATAACTTCTTCACTCATTGTGAACGGATCTTCATCCCAAGGTCTTTCAGTTGCCTACAGGGTCAAAAAGCAGCAATAAGGCATTTTTATTTGGCAAATAAGACACTGCCACTCCAAATTGCAGATATATCCATCTAGAATACTGTCGGGAGGTAAGGAAACCTACTTTTTTTTTTTTTTTGACACAAAAGGAAACCTACTTAAAAGACGACTAAATTTCAAAAATATAGAATAACAAGCAGTGCAAGCACCACAAGAAAAAAGACAAACTCACAGTCACGAGATGTATATACAATGCACATCAAAATAGAATCAACCAGAATCAGGGAAAAAATCTTTATTGCTTAGGTAACAGAGAGCCTTGTTCTGGGAAGTTCCAAGAGTGAAACTAAGCATGCTAGTGTACCCATAATGATCCAAGCATTCAACTAACCAGAACTTATGCCACTAAACCCCCTAAGATTTGATATATAAGTTCTTAGAAATGAAAAGGTAAAAGGATGTGTGCACGAAAAAAAATTCTTATAGGCAAGATTCATTGTAGCCAATATAAAAGTGCAGCATTAACACAAAATTTATTATGAAAAAGTATAAGAGGTACCTGTTCCATCAGGTATGCAGAAAGATCTTTTACGCCAGAACCCTTCAGCCCAGATATCATGAAAACCCTAATAGAACATAGCAAATCAGAAAACCAGCTTTTCTGCTGCACAACTAAAACCTAATATATATACAAAGCAATAAAAAAAATGTAAATCTACCTTTCATATCCTTGCAAATCCTTAAATTGTTCAGAAACCTTCAGCAAATCCTTCTTCTTTTCAATCAAATCAACTTTATTCATACAGAGAATACGCTTCTGTTTTGTATTAGGTTCAGACCCTATGCGCTCTATTAGTCTAATAACCCTTGAATCAGGCCTGAGAATCAAGGACAGATTAAAATGATCAATTAAGGATAAGTTATGACTTACTTTGTGAACTCAGATAAAAGAATTATGAACAGGCATGCATGAAGAATCATACATATGGAACACCATGAAGAACACAAATGTAGTTATCATCACACATCATTGCAATAAATGTCACATATTGGACAAGTTTAATCAATTAAATTTTGCAGCTGTGATCAAATATCAATAGACAGATATAAGCTGAAAACCATCAGATGCCAGAAAAACCTCAACAAATCTCTACCTCAGTAGCAATATTATATGAAGTATAAAGTTTTATGAGTTAACTGCACCAGATTTATCATACTTAGATAATTACCAAAAGAAAACATATGCAAGAAAAGAATTACTGGCATCCACCATCTCAGTAGGTTCGAAAAACCTTACTGATATAATATAATTTGCTTCAAACATTCTAGCAAGACTAAGAAGAATTAAGGACTGACATTTAGGCACATTAGAGATTATTGAGAGTTACATATTACCAAGAACAAAGGAAGCAATATACAAGTGGAGCAAAAGATTTTAGAAGAATCCAATACTGAAGTAGAATTATCCCCTGGTGATACTTTCACATTTCAAGATTTAAAAAAAAAAATGAGAACAAACCCATAACTAGTCACAGAAGTCATATATGCATTAGACTAAATCAGTGTATCAGTTACATAAACCCTATGCCCAAACTGAATGGAAGTTCAGAAAAAACGAGTTAAAACATTACGATTAATCCAACTTGGAGTAGCTCAGCAAAATTGGCAGAGAGCAACGTACACATTATAACAAAGAATTTGGATGGCAGTCAAAAGAACGGGAAAAATTCTCTATAAACTATAACCAAAAACTAACCTAGTAAGATGTCTATGAACATCAAAGATGATTATGAGCACATCATATAGATTAACTGAATTCCAGGCAGATTCAATACGAGCTTTGATATCCCTTGCTGGATATCCACTCTTCTTAAGCATCAGTCCTGGGGTATCAAAGAAACACTGTACAGGAAATTAGCATATAATACTGACACATGCCTTAAAAAATCTGGCTTGATGCCCCTTCAAAAATATTGCAGAAGAAATAACATGCAACATTATATCATTATATGTATTGATACAATAAAGCCAAGATCTAAAGATACAGGAAAGAGTAATCAATAGAGCCCTCAATCATAAGAGTTAAAAAAAAATTCCACCAAAGACAGTCCCTAGTCCCCACTTCATAAAAGAGCAAGAACTGCATGCTCAAGATACAAATATGCCATCTAAAGCATCATTTTCAAAAATACTAATTTCAATTGACCCACACAGAAGTTACAAAGGTGCCCCTTTGGCCTTTATCCTATAAAGCAAAATAAGCAAAATAAGCAAAATTTATGAAAGGGAATCAGTAGACCACCTTCATATTTTAATCATGGGGAATGCTACATGGTAATCTTCAAGATTAGAAAATTCTATTTGGTGGAAACTTTTTTTGGCCATAATTTCTAGTGACCCTTTACATTTGATTAACTCTATGTAGTGCGCATATCTATACTTTAGTGTTTAAAAAAACAAACCAAAAAATTTTCACATGACACATGTCATCACAAGTCACTCATTACCCCATATATCACATGTCACCTCCCTTGATATTTTTGGTTAAGTCTTTATACATTCTATCACTTGCAAATTCAAGGAAGAAAATGAAGTGTTTCATTTCCACCATAATTAGTACACATTACATAAACATGTAAATTTTAATAAAAATTGTCTTTTCATCTCCTAGACTTAAAATATAACTTAAACTAATATAACATTTCATATCCCACAATGTTCATGTATATATGGTACACCTAACCAAATTCTTTCGACTTCTTTCACAGTTCTATTCTGACTCTTTTTTTCTTTAAGTTTTAGCAATGAAACAATTTACTCGTATATTATATCAAAAGTTTCAACTTTTGAAAAGCAAACCTATACATGAAAATAATTAACCCAAGTAACAACCCGTCCATCGAACGGGTCAAAAAACTAGTTCTCATTAATATAGTTAACCCATTGGTTCATGGTTAATTTCTTAACCTAAATCAATTGCTAACACCACACCACCACCTAGCCACCACAACCATCCAGCCACTAAGTTGCCGCCACCGTTGACCCCACCACCATCCACCCACTAAGCCACTACCACCCAAAAAATTCTGCTAGCTCCACCACCCAAATCCATCCCAGCATCCCTTCACCCGAAACCAACCCCACCACCCAAAAACCCACCCACCCAGCCACAAAAGCAACCTCACCACCCGAATCCACCCATTTCACCTAAAACAAATCCCACCACCTCGAAAACCCGGCCACCTCCACCACCCGAATCCACCCCTTCACCAGATACCAAGCCCATCACCCAAAAACCCACCCCAACCACCTAAATCATCCCACCCCTTCCCCCAAAATAACCCACACCACTTTCTCCCCTCCATTGAACCGTACTATGAGCTTTTATACCCTCCATTGAAGCTTACTTTAGCAGCGATTGAGGAAGAAAAAGTGGTGGGTTGCAATTTGAGGGCAGGCGCTGTTTGTGCAGCGGTCGTGGGTTGGTGTTGGCTTGACTTTGCTGGGCAGCGACTTGTGACGGTGGTGCGTTGTTGGTGTGGGTGAATGAAGGGAGGCGAGGCAGCGAATGAAGGGGATGTTAAACTGCTATGTTTGAGGGGATGAAGGAAGGGAGCGGGCTGACAGGGAATAATGGAGGGAAAGTGCTAGTTTTGGGTGTGGGTGGACGGTGGTGGTGTGGGTTAGTAATTTAGGGAATTAGGGTTAAAAATTAACCCAAAATCAGAAGGGTTAGCCATTTAATGAAAAAGGACACTAAATAGATTTATAACATACTTCCTCCATTTCTTTTTAGTTGACACGTTTTTTTATTCACGTCAGCCAATGCACAAATTCAATCATTTATGTCTTTAATTAGCGATAAGCAAAAAAATATAAAAAGTTCATAATTGGACAATATACAATATGACGAATCTAACAAGATCTCACTTGACTATATTTTTCTTCACATGTAAATCACATCAAAGGGAGGTGTGTGAATAGTGCTAAAGTCAAAATATGACAACTAATAAAAAACAGAGGTAGTATTAGGAAACTATGGACAAAAAAAAGTTTCCATCAAACAGATTTTTTCAATCTGAAAGGCCACCATGTAGAATTTCCCTTTAATCCTCCATTTATTCACCATAATTGATTTTACCCACGGTGACACCAGGAATTGAAATATGGAGAGGCCAAGATTAATTAAGTAAAATAGTATTGTATTTCCTAGCGGTATTTGTGATATTATAAATTAGATTTGACTATATTTTATAAAGCAACATAAAATATTTCATCAAAATAATTAACATTACAACCTATGAGGTGTTGCCTCATTGATTAAGGTGAAGGATTTGTGTACGATATAAGAGTATAGGCTTGATTTCCTCCTATGTCCTTCCAGTTTATATTTTGTATTGCTCTTGTGTTTCATTTACACAAAAATCAATAAAATAATAAAGAATAATTTTACAAAAAGTTATGCGATTTACTAATTTAGTAAATTAGAATATAGGAAAAATAATTAAAGAAAGTTTGAAATCAAGACAATTGATAAACAAATAAAAAGAAAGATTGAAGGGATAAAAGAAATATAGAGTAAAAAAAAATAGTACTTGAAAAAATAATTTTTTTTTTTTTAAAAAAAAAAAAATACATGAAAGTAACACCCACAAGAATTGAACACCAGACCTGTTGTGATAAGAGTTTACATAATCCACTCTAACCAGTAACCACTAAGCTATACACTACAAAGTTAGATATGAGTCCACCTTTATTGTATATATCTATGGGGGCCAGCCTTCAAAATAAAAAGGCCACCAGTTGGGCCACGGGGAGCCAGGCCTCCACCAACCCCCCTGGCTCCGCCCTTGATTTTACATATATTGCGTAATGCAACATGTTTTGCAATTAGTAAGCAACAAAAATAGAAGTTCGATTCTCTATTGAAAGGGCTTCAGTTTTAAAGCTCGGGGCCTTCCTGGTGAACGGAGGGCTGTGTGGCCCTGTGCCTGAACCACCTTCTTTATCAGGCAAGGTATGAGTCTGGCACATGCAAGGTTAGTTGGCAAGTTAACTAGCACGTCATATGTGTGCAGCTGTGCACTTCTATGAGTTTAAATGAATCTCATTCTCAAAGATACTCTAGAATTACAATCATGTGAGGTTATCAGATCTTATAAAGATAGGGCAAAGCAGCATCTACAACTATATTTATTTGAGCAATTAGAGAACATAACATACAATCTGGGTATCTCCTTTGGTCATCACCCCTAAAACTTCATGGGTAGTCGTATTTGTCTTACGTGAAACAGCAGCAACTTGAGTCCCTACCTGCAATACACGTAAAGAAACATCCATTTGCATTAAAACCAACAGGGAGATTTAAGCCAGGATAAATACATTTTCAACAAAAATCATATGTAATTCCAATGACATTTAGACCTTCCTTCCATAAGGATACATGTACATTCCAACATTTGAATAAAATGATTGTTCTATGAACAACTACAACAGATAAAAAGTTGCTTCCTTTCTCTATTATCTATAAACTTCTTAAACCTTTACTTTCTCAAGCTCTCATACAGTCAATAACATCCATTCTCTAAGATTTTTAAATCAAAAGGCACGGACCAATTACAAGTAATGCAACTATATTGACACATAAAGTATCATTTTTTGTTAAACTCCATCATTCCCATGCATTGAATACCTTATAATAAAAGCAAACAATGACTCAACAATGCAATTCTACATATTAGAGGCACCCTAATTTACAATCTAGAAAGACATTCAATTATTCAAAGCACCGGAAACCTCATTGCTATTATAAGTTAATAACAAATATAATTACAGAAATCACACTACTATAGAAATAAAATTAACTTGAAAAAAACCTCAATAACAAACATAATTAGCAAAAGACTAACCATGAAATTAGTCAGTGCTGATTTACCAGCATTAGGAGCCCCAATAATTCCAACTGACAAAGACTTCTGATCCTCCACCTTCACCTCCAAACCCTCTTCCTCCTCATCAACCTCATCGGGCGCATCGAGCGCCGCCTCGAGTAGCGCTCGAGCTAGCACCCGCTTCCTTTCCTCCTCCTCCACCACCTCCTCGCCTTTCCCCACCTTCTCCTTCTTCTTAATCTTCAATTTCCCCTTTGTGGGTTCTTCTTCCCCAAACACCTTACTCTTGACCTTGGCCCTAAAGCTCTCATCCCAAGTGGGTTCCACCTTAATGGGGTTCAATTTTTGGGTGTTTTCTGATGGGAGAGTGAAGTGGGAACTGTCAAAAGTTGAAGCTTCATTGTCAGTTTCATTTTCAGAGGTTGTTGGTTGATCTAATTGGGATTGAGCAGAGAAAAATTGACACAAAAATGAGGGATTGAAATGGGTTTTGTTGGGGGGTTTGGAAGATAAAGATGACAAATTTCTTAGAACTCTCAAAGATTTCATCTGGGGTTTTATTGAAAAGCAGAATTAAACAACCTGCATAAATGGGTATTGCAGAAAGATTGATTATTTCAATTGATAAGAATATTGATGAAACTTCACATGGGTGTTACAGAAATATAATGGAGAAAAATTATGGCAATCTGAGAAAATGAAGAATGGAGTCCAGTGTTTTGGGGTTTCTGTAGGGTTTTAGCCTTTTAGGGGATTGATTCGCCTCCAAACGACGTTATTCAATTTTTTTGGTTTTTTTTAAAGTTCTATTAAAAAAAAAAAAACACTATTTTGCGAAGAAAAAAAAAATAATAAAAAAAAAAAAAACCTTTATAAGAATCTAATATATAATTTAACAGTCACTTTTCACCAAAATCCTCCAAATCCCCAATCTTAATCTCTCATTCACTCCCGCCTTTTGCGGGTGGTGGGCGGGCGGGGATGGGGCGGGTACAACTTAAAATCCACCCCCGCCCCATCACCCATGGCGGGTATGATTTTTATCCCCATCCCCGCCCCACCACCCGCAAAACCGAGACCCATCCCTGCCCCATTGGGGCGGGGATGGGGCGGGTAGGAGACCCGCCCCACTGACATCCCTAGGCAGTTAACTGCACACACACTACAACAGAGTAATAGAGTATGGATTATATACTACACACTTTGCAACACTCATTTCACTCACACACACAAAAAAAAAACACAAATCTGATTGTTTGGGGTTTCAATCAGGTAACCAACATTTTGCTCACACAATTCCGGCGAAGTCATACATCTACGCCGTCGTCTTCGATGTTGCCTTCTTCTTCTTCGTGGATTCACTTGAGATAGGTGCTTTTTGGTGTTACTAATTCATCTTCTTCTTCCCTAATTTCAAGGTAAAAACAAATTTTGTGTTAATTATTTGATTGGATTTATTAGTGGGAATGCATTTTAGACATTTCTGTTAATACGTTGTTGTCCTTTCTTTTTCTTTTACTCCGATTTTGCTTACACATGGATGCCACTTTACTTTCTTTAACCTACGCCGTTTTCACAACCTACTTTATTTATTTTGATGAATTTTGTGTTTGGAGTATTGATTTTTGATGATAATTTCGTAGCTCTAATAGTAACAATACAGGTTGATTTTTCCTCTTAAAACATAATTTCAATTGTGTAATTGATTATTGAATATGTGGGTTTTTTTGGGATGTGGTTGAATTTGAGTTTCTGCAAATTTGATTGCCAGTTTTTTTTAGTATGATTTGATATTTGAAATGGGCATTTTTCAATTTGAAAAGAGATAAATTCTTAAAAATAGATATGGGTTGTTTTAGCAAATTAAACGAGAGTCTTTTAGGAACAAAATTGGAGCTTAATTATAGAGAAAGTTGGGGAATTTGGGAGGTAAAACAATGGAGAAGCAATCGCGTATGATCTGAGACGGGTTAAACTTTCGACATGTTGGTGAGAAACCTGAGAGTTCCGACAAACCTATGGAGAAAAATGGGATTTTTCAACACGGTATAATGAGAAACAGGAGTTTCGTGGGTTTTGGAGAAACAGAAGAGTTTTCATGGAGATGGACACGCAATCTACCTTCAATACTGTAATTTGTTTGCTAGATAAATACTGTAATTTGGAAAGTGAATAAATTAATGTGCCATCATAATAAACTCATGTTTGTTAAGAAGAGCAAAACCTTTTTAATGTTATGTGAACTCAATGGGGTTGGATTCCCACTCAAGTCGTTGGATCCAAATTACTCCATCCATAACATTTTTTTTTTTTTTTTTTTATTGTACTTGGTATGTAATACTTCGTATATGTATAACTAATGGTGGTAGTAAAAATCAAACGATGTATATAAAAACTGATAAGATGTGTACTATAGGATTATGATAAATATAATTACGCATGTAGTGCTACTATCATGATATCGCGGCATATGCCCTGCTCGAGTGTTTGGACAGTGACTTTTGTGTCAATATCTTAATATGGACTCAAATTGGTTATAATTTGTTATGTATCAATATTAAATTCTTCATATGTAAATGTAAACGGATTGAAAGATGTTGATCAAGATAAAAACATTGATTAAAAAAAGTGAAGATTTCAAGGTTTTTGATAGTTTTCATTATCGGTTATGGATGATTAGAACACAAGCACATCATAAAGAAACTCAATTAGAACACAATCATAGAATTTTATCCCTGTTACTAATCTTATAATACATTTATTAAAAAAAAATGAATTTTCTCTTTAAAAACAAAAAGGTTCTTCATTTTTTTTTCTTTCTGTTGCCACCTAATTTTTTTTTTTTTGTAAAATAAAAAACAATACTGAATAAATATTGCATATTATTTCTTCCAAACACCTATTTTTTTTTTTGTAAAAAAAAAATACAGAATAATTATTGCATATTATTTCATCCAAAAAATCCAATTTTCTCTTTGATAATCAATAGTTTATACAGTGCACTCAATTTTGACGTAAATTGCAATTGATATCTTTTTCAAAAAAAAAAAAAAATAGTCATTTCCTCTATTTTGTCACCTAAATTTTTTTGGTAAAAAAAAAAAACACACACACACACAGAATATATATTGCAATTTTTTTTTCTTCCAAAAAAAATATCATTTCCTCTTTTATGCCACCTTAATTTTTTATCATTTTTTTTATAAATACAAAATAACTTATATGAACAACCTTTTTTATACAAGTCTATAATAACATTTATCATTAATTGAGGATTAGCAATAACAATGTTGATCCCTTGACCACGATTCTACTACTATTCACTATTTCATACCTGTAAGGTAGAATTCAATAATAGGTTTGACCATTTTTTAAATGAAATGGAATTGAAGTTAATTAGAGTTAGACATGATTCATTATTAATATTTTTTTTTAATGTAAGTAGAAATGGAGTTGGTATTGGAGATTGTTCATTAATTTAATTTATTGTTCCATTTTTTTTTACAGTATATAAAACACTCCGTTGACTGCGTTTCACCTTTAGCTTAAATTTCTACACCCTACAGGTATGAACAATTTATTTTACTTTAATTTTGTTAATATGAATGAGCATGTATATTTAGGTAAATTTAGGATTTTATCTACTCATAGAGGGACATGCTATTAATTTGCCACTACACTACATTACATACATATAATACCTCTATTAGGATTATAACATTGTAAATTGTTACAACTTACCTCTATTAATTGATGTTGTTCAAACTATAATATCGATTCTTATATATTTATCTCTTGATTATTGTATATATAATAGATAAGAATGGACATACATACAAGTAATTATCGATTTAGAGAGAATTTGCAACACAAACATGCTAGATTAGCTGTTAGGCGAAGGTTACTATTCAAACGCACTACAAACCATGAAGATCCTATTTTTAAGCAACGTCGTTACTTATTGGAGAAAGAAGCACGATCCTTGCGACTATTAATGATGCAATTACGTCAATCAACACATCAATATCACGATGTGACACGTGAAGTGGAGCAATTTCCTAATGAGATCAATATGAATGGTACTTAATTATAAGAACCATTAATATTTACTTTATAATACTAATACTTTACATAAAGTATTCTATTAAATTATTAAAACCTTTCATTCCAGAAAGCTCACCTAATGATTGGATGTTATTACGTCGATCAACACATCAATATCACGATGTGACACGTGAAGTGGAGCAATTTCCTAATGAGATCAATATAAATGGTACTTATACGAACCATTAATATTTACTTTATAATACTAATACCTTGCATTAAGGATTCTATTAAATTATTAAAAACTTTCATTCCAGAAAGCTCACCTAATGAGGGGATAGACAATGATGCTAGACCTGATGAGCATATTGTCGAAAGGAGAGGTAACCACTTTGCCAAGCTACTTAACCACACACCTAATTGATGTCGACATTGTTAATTGACATTCACTAAAATAAATCCTTTGCATGCAGAAGTGACTCATCAATGTCGTCGTAGAGATCAGTTTGATAGACGTTGGGATTTTGGACCTAGAACGGTTGTGTGTCCTAATTGCAAGGCCCTTATGTGGATTGAAGAAAGGGTAAAGAGTAGCAATAAAACACACCCAAGGTTCAATCACTGTTGTCAAAGTGGGCAAGTTATATTGCCGCTTTTACCTTTGACACCGCCATTTTTAATGTCACTTTTGCCAAATCATCAATTTCGAAACAATATTAGAGCTTTCAACTCTATGTTAGCTTTCACCTCTATGGGCGGTCAGATTGATAACACTGTTAATGATGGTAGAGGCCCCTATGTCTATCGTATAAGTGGTAGTAGTTACCATCGAATCGGAACTTTACTCCCTGAGCCGGGAACAGGTCCAAAGTTTGCACATTTGTACATCTATGATACTGACAATGAAACATCCAACCGACTACATCACATGGGGGGCGCGGAAGCTTCTTCCATAGATCCAGGAATTTTACAAGGACTAAAAATGATGCTTGATGATATAAATCCTTATGTCACAGTATTCAGAAATGCTGGCAATATGTTGCGCAATCAAGGTGAGCATCAAGATTTGAGAATTAAGCTTATTTGCGCAAGAGAAGGCAGACAATATATCCAACCAACCGCAAGTGAAGTGGCTGCATTGATGGTAGGTGATGGAACTGAAGACATAGGTAATCGAGATATCATATTGCAAAAAATAGATGGTGGGTTACAAAGGATTGATGAAACTCATCCAAGTTATATGCCTTTACAATACCCACTACTGTTTCCATATGGTACCGATGGATGGAGAGTTGGGATACCTAAGGCGTCAAGTACAAGTACCAGTCGAAGTACTGTGACAATGCGACAATTCTACGCATTTAGGATACATGATAGGGAAGAAGAGGGTGACACCTTGATAGATTCCGGGCGCTTATTGCAACAATTTGATGTTGATGCATACGCTGCAATGGAACAATATCGATTATCATGGATAAGGAGAAATCAAGGCAGGCTTCGCTCTGATTTATACAGCGGACTCCAAGATGCAATCAGGCTGAAGATGTCAATGCTACTGATGTAGGTCGATTATTCATATTACCATCATCCTTCACACGAAGCCCCCGTAATATGGCCCATCATTATCAAGATGCTATGGCAATTATTCGTGTTTTGGGTCCGCCTGATTTATTTATAACTTTCACTTGCAATCCAAACTGGCCTGAGATTGTAAATGAGATATCTACACGTGGAATTCGTCGCACTGAAGATAGACCAGACATTGTAGCACGTGTTTTCAAGATCAAATTGAAACAAATGCTTCGCGAATTGAAGGATAACAGGAAGTTTGGAAAAGTCATTGCAAGTGAGTTGTGTTGATTAATTATATAATCATACTATATTTTTTTACATATCTAATTAATTAACATGGGACATATTTCATGTTACAGATTTTTATGTCATTGAATTTCAAAAGCGCGGACTTCCACATGCGCATATTCTCATAACATTGGCTCTAGAAGATAAGCCTAAGTGTCCAGAGGATATCGATGTAATTATCTCTGCGGAAATCCCTGACAAGGATGTAGATCCTTTGGCATTTGAAACAGTTACCAAGAACATGCTCCATGGACCATGTGGGCCATGTTTAATCGATGGAAAGTGTTCAAAACATTTCCCGAAGAAATTTTGTACTGAAACCACCTTTGATGATAATGGCTTTGTGCAGTATAGACGTAGACAGCATAGAGAGCCCATCATTGTTAATGGAAGGGAAGTCGATAATCGTTGGGTGGTACCATACAACAGAGATTTATGTATTAAGTACAATGCGCACATAAATGTTGAGCGTGTTGCTGCGAGAAGTGTGGTAAAGTATCTATACAAGTATGTTACTAAAGGTCAAGATCGAGCAACAGTTGTCATTGAAAACAATTCGACCACACGACGTGGTCAAGAGGTACGACAAGGAAACATAGTGGATGAGATAAAACAATACTTAGATTGTCGATATGTATCGGCCATTGAAGCATGCTGGAGAATATTTGAGTTTGATTTGCAACATCAATATCCTTCAACAGAACTACTTCAGTTTCATCTACCTGGTGAACAATTTGTAGTTTTCAATGATAATGATGATCTGCACATAGTCCTCGAACGACCGAGATTGCAACAAACCATGTTAACTATGTGGTTTCAAGCTAACAAGGATTTTCCAGAAGCAAATCAATACACTTACCAAAATTTTCCTATGGGATTCACATGGAATCGCTCTACAAAAAGGTGGGCACAACGACAAGAAAGACCTTGCATTGGTAGGTTGCCTTTTGTTCATCCAAATTCTGGGGAACAATATTACTTACGGATGCTTTTAACTAAGGTTTGTGGAGCGGAATCTTTTGAAGATATACGAACTGTTGATGGTGTCATCCACCCTACCTTTAGATCTGCATGTCATGCCTTTGGGTTGCTTGATGACGATAATGAGTGGCATGAAACTCTGTCAGAAGCCTCTAACTGGGCATCAGGTTCACAGTTGAGAAACATGTTTTGCTCCATATTGATGTTTTCAGAAGTAAGTGATCCGAAACAGTTGTGGGAACAACATTGGGGTGAACTTACGGATGACCTAGAGAGAATGATGCAACGTCAAACTAGAAACCCTAACTTACGATTAACTCCCGAAGAGATGCAGAATCAAGGATTACAAGAGATTGAGCATATATTGAATAAACTTGGAAGGTCATTGACAGATTTCCCTGACATGCCACAACCTTCTTCAGAGTTAGCACGCAATGCCTTAAATCGGTTGATAAGAGATGAACTTGAATATGACACACATGATGAAGCTAACAGATTTGATACCTTAGTTAGAGGGTTAAACACGGATCAATATAGAGTATATGCTGCAATACTTGATGCTCATTCTCGAGATGCAGGTGGCCTATTTTTTGTCTACGATAGTGGTGGGACAGGAAAGACATACCTATGGAACACTCTGATTGCGAAATTCAGATCTGAAAGAAATATCGTGCTCTCTGTGGCTTCTTCGAGAATTGCTGCTTTATTATTGCCTGGTGGTAAAACCGCACATTCGACTTTCAAGATTCCTTTTGATCCTGATCAACATTCCGTTTGTAACTTCAAAAAAGACTCAACCCGTGCTGATTTGATCCGTGAAGCATCATTGATTATATGGGATGAGGCTCCAATGACCCATCGATTAGCATTTGAGGCAGTAGATCGACATTTTAAGGATATTTGTAGTGACAATAGAGTTTTCAGAGGTAAATTGGTTGTTCTTGGTGGAGACTTTAGACAGATACTTCCCGTGGTGCCAGATGAAGGACGAGAATCTATTGTTGCAGCTACCTTGCATCGAGCGTCCTTTTGGAGAGACTGCCAAGTTATGTGCCTAAGGATAAACATGCGTTTATGTCGAAGTGACGTTCCCTCCGATACTCTTGAACAAATTCGAGAATTTGCTGATTGGATAATAAAAGTTGGAGAAGGAGTTGTAGTAGGAGTGCCCATTACAGAGGAAGGTGAACCAAATTGGATTGAAATACCACGTGATTTTTTGATAGCCAATGATGAACATGGTTTGCAAAATCTCATTAACTTTGTCTACCCCAACTTGCCTTCAAATTACACGGATTGGGAGTACCTCAAGGATCGCGGAATTCTAGCACCAACAAACAATGATGTAGATGAGTTAAATTCGAAAATTTTATCAATGCTACCAGGAAACGTGCATAGGTACTATAGTTCGAATACTTTGGGTCATACAGGAGATGGTGGGATCCTTGATAACATGGAGCCTATGGAATTATTAAACTCATTAAATTTGTTGGGTCTTCCAAATCATTGCTTAGAGCTGAAAGTTGGTGCCCCAGTAATATTGATGCGAAATATGAACCAATCCATAGGGTTGTGCAATGGAACACGCCTTATAATCAAGAAATTGGGTTACAGAGTGATTGAGGAAAAAGTGATCACAGGTCCTAGAGCTACAGAATCTGTTCTAATTCCGCGAATTGATTTAACACCTTCCAACAAGAAGATAGATCTCCCTCTTAAAAGAAGGCAATTTCCATTAAAATTAGCCTTTGCCATGACAATAAATAAGAGCCAAGGACAGACGTTGAGCAAAGTTGGCATTTTTCTCCCTAGGCCCGTGTTTAGTCATGGCCAATTATATGTTGCAATGTCACGAGTTACATCTCCTGCCGGGCTAAAAATCTTAGTACAAAATAAGAAGGATGTTTCTCACAGTTTGACTAAAAATATTGTGTATAAGGAAGTATTAAACAGTGTCAATTAGCTATGTATGTAGTTTTTTATAACATTTATTTAGTAACTCTTAGCAATGTTTGTTTTAGTGTGATTTCAGAGCTATACTATTTTTATAATATATTAGATTTTCTTTGTCATGTTAATTCTTCTATTTTACTTTTTTTTTTTTTTTTTTTTTTTATTTTCTTTATTTAAGAATTATTTCATTATCTATACTATTTATGTAACCTTTATACATGTGCGAGGTTGGATCAATAATGAAATATTATGTAAATTATTTTTTTATGCCCACTTCAATGATGTTAAAATGCAGGAAATGTACACAAGATACACACCATGTCGTTGTATTACCCTTACGACATTGAATGTGAATATTATAGTGCGTTTATTATGGATGGTCAATGAACAATGTAGAGCTAGAAGTACAAATTACGTCCATCGTTAGTGGAGTATGGTATTCATTGACTCAGAGGTTTGAACTATATTTTTACGTAGTGCTTACTTTTTTTTTCAATATATTCATTTATTTGACACTTATGTATGTATGAAAATTTCAATTTCTAGGGGGACGAAGTTCAAATCACACTATTTAATGCTGATTGGTAAATATAAAGAGATCTTCAAACAAGGAAAGGTTTATTCAATTGCTCAGCTAGATCTTATGCCTCTAGATACATCTTACAAATATTCCAATAACCAAATGAGGTTGAAATTTGGCAACAAGACCATGATAACAGAAATTCTTGATGATTGTGATGATATCCCAAGGTACAATTTCAGGTTTATTGAATTTTGCCACATTCCACAGTACCTTCACCTGTGCAATAGTCCTCTCATCGGTATGTGTCTTTTAGTAATTAAAATAAATAATACTAATATTTATTGCATTTTTAAAATTATTTTTTTGAGTTTTGAAGGTCATATCCGATCTTTTTTCTTGATGATGAATGTACACAAATGTTATTGGATTGGTTATATATGTGTCTGAATCATATAGAGTCTCGGGTGGGAGACAACAATTCAAAAGAGATGTGTTACTCTGCAACACAAAGTAAGAGCATATTACAAAAGTTACAATATGTTTATGTAATCATAACAACTTATGCAATGTTAAGTTTTTTTTTTTCTTTTTCTTAAAAAAAAATATATTGACATATTTTGATTTACAGCATGGAAACAATGAGGCTAACTTTATGGGAAGGGTTTGCTCATGATCAAGGTCGTTTCTTATTCAATGAGCTTAATCAGGATCATGTGTTGGGTGCATCCATGGTATCAGTTGGCTCCTATTATGGTAAAATAAGTTTTTAAAAATTAGATAACCATGAAAAGACTATGGTGTCATTTTCATTATTATCATTGCTTTGAATACTTTTACTAACCTTCCAATAGGTAAATGTCTTTCGACTGTTGGACGTACCAGACTTTTTATTGATCCTGATATTGATGAAACTGACGATCTACATGGCTGGTAAGCCTAAATACATCATAATATACAATGTAAGTTTATATTGCATACTAATGTACTTATATAACTCATATAGGTATGCGGATGATGGATATGTCCAAAAACTTATCAGTTGGAGTCAGATATTAACTAATAGTATCTCTGAAATGGAAATGGTGTTTAATGCAAAAAGGATAAAGTTAAATCAGTTTTCAGCGGCTCATAATGTATGTATATCAACAATTATTGATTTCATTTTCTTATACATGAGGTATTTAATATTTGATGTGTGTTTTCAGGTAAAATACTTTCGAGTACTAGCAAAGGTGTTATCTATTGATTCTTCTATGCCTATTTGGTATGAATCATGTGCTCAACACTTAAGGAGAGCTGATATGTGCGTGGAGTGTGACCCCTCTTTTAGTAGGCCAAGGTATTTTCACTTTTTTTTATTTTATTTAAAAAAATATAATTATAATCTGCTTTACATATCACTATACCTAATTATATCATATCAATAATAACAGATATAGAATCAATATAAAAATTGGTGACGCTACAAATACAATGTCTGTTACACTCTTTGGCCAATATGCTGAGATGATTATCGGTTGTCCAATATCAAGTATTCAAGCGATGACAGATAATGTAAGTATATCCTTTAATCATATATATTAAGGAATTACTCACCGGCATAACGGATACATTTGTTATTTATGAACAGGAATTTGGAGACTACTTTCTAGAGGAGTATCTGAGTGAACGATTGATGAATACATTCACTTTCATACTACATGTTCCTGAGATAGGAAATGATGATATCATAGTTGCATCTGTTTTACAAGTAAGATGGGAGGAAGAATTCTATTATCTGACACGAGAGATGCGTGGACAATCTAATTGAAGACTTAGATTCATTTAGCATAATATTTCAAGACTTTAATTATATATATATATATTTTTATATGAATTCAACACTTGGTTTTTTTTTTTTTTTTTTTTTTTTTTTTAATTTGTAATCAATTTGTTTTTTTATTTTTTGGGTTTTTGTTGTTATTATTTTGGTTTTATTAAATACCATTTGTATCTATATACTTTTTTTTTTTTTATCCTATCCTTAATTATAACCCGTGCATTAGCACGGGCACATTCTAGTTTATGGTAAAAGAAAGGGAAATTTTGCAAATTGTAGTCATTTGTTAGTATTTTACAAATTGCAGTCATTTACAAAAAAAATTACAAATTGCAATCCAAAAGTTTTTATAAATTGTAAATTACAGCCCAATATAACTTTTTTTTATCGATTTACGTGTCGAAAAATATTCGAATAAGGTTTTAGGAGCCATTGATCCGAATTGAGCTTGGAATTAGTAAAAAAAAAAACCTAAGTGCCTCGTTTTTACAACGAAAAATAGTTAGCCCTAAATCGATATTTTTTGTTATGCAAAATGCGGCACTTGCATTATTGTTTTGCTAATTTTGAGCTCAATTCGATTCCTTAAAAACTAAAATGACCCCTACAACCTTAACTGAATATTTTTCGACACAAACACCGATGAAAAAGTTAAAACGTGTTGTAACATACAATTTATAAGAACTTTTGGGCTGCAAGTTACAATTTTTTTATTAAGTGGCTGCAATTTGAAAAATACAAACTTTAAATGAGAGCAATTTGCAAATTCATCTTTTTTTTTCCTAAAAAAAAACAGTTTTTCTTACCAATTTTTCAATTAAAAATAAATTCCCTTATTTTTCCCACTTTCCTTTGTTTAGTTTGTGAAGGGGAAGAATACAATTTTTCTTTTTCTTTATAAAACAAGGAAAGTCACATTTTCCTCCCTCCTCCTTACCTTCTTTTTAATTTCCTCTCATCTGCCCTTACATTCTCACTCTTATGTTTTACTTTTCTTGTATGCAACCAAATAAAGGATTACTAATTTGCAATTGTGTTTTTATATGAAAATATGTTTACCATGAAAACTAATTTTCATTAAAAATGTTTTACATCAAACCAGACGGGGCTTAGGGCCTGTTCTTTTCAGCTTATTTTCAGTTCAGTTCAGTTTCTAATTTTCTTCTCTCATAAAATATTCAGTTCAGTTCAGCTCAATTCAATTCAATAAATCAGAACAAGCTCTTAATCAGTAACATAGATACCTCCATTTTTTTTTTAACTACAAGGTATTATTTGTAAGATTTAAAAACTTCCTTTGTTGCAACTTAAAAAACGAACGGTCAAACTATTACACTTTTTTTTAGAGTAAAGAGTAAAAGGAGAGCTTTTAATAGTAGCTACATACAGATAGACTTTTTTTTTTTGGAAACAAATCAATTCATTAATAAAAAGCCATCCGGCATCTACAAATGAAATCTACATTAACAAATACATAAAATTGAATCAAATTAGGGTTTCCTTCATCAAAGCTACGATCGTTGAAAAAATCTTGCATTGTGGTACATCTCTCGCACACATTGCTGGAATATACAGCCTTTTTGGAGAGACGGTCTAACGATTTGTTGTAGCCGTAAGGATGGTTTTCATCTATTTCGCTTGACCAAAGAACTGACAATAGGTAAAAAGATGATTACCTTTTTTTATAAACCCTACCACACAAACTAACCCTAAACATAAACAAACAACTAAACCAACAAAAAATAAAGACTCCACCATAGGGAGACGGATGTATCTACACTTACTCGTGTAGATTTATTGAAACCTAAATTGCAAAACTAAAGAAAATTTAGGAAAAATGGTCGAAAATAGTCTAAGTTCTTAGACTATTATTTCCGGCCTAAACGCCAAGATTTTGGAGAAACCCTATAAGAGAGGAGAGGCAAGAGATATGATGGTTTTTTTTTGGGATATTATTGATCTTACTGATACACTTTAATTTATACAACAGAATCTATACAATTTTGTTTTTGTAAGTGCAACGGTGACTTTTCAGATTTTTTAAGTAAGTGACATGAAGGAAATAATAAATATTAAAAAAAATAAAAAAGAAAAGAAAACAATGGTCATGTTGTCAATTGGATTTTGGGATAATATTTTTGTCTATGTAACTTCCATGAATACTATAAAAGGGGGTGAATTGTAGTTTGGCTATTTAGCTAACTTTTTTGCAAAATTAAAAACGAAAGTTTAAAGAACTCAAAAATGTGAAGAAAATTTTTTACATGGAAAATTTCTTAACTATAAACAAGAAGAAAAATCATGTCCCCAAGGGATTTTATTAGATAAAGACACTTTATTAGAATAGAGCAACAACCTATTACAATGCTAAGACTTTCTCTAAAGTTTCGAGCACAAGTCCTTCAACTTGCAACTCTGGTCTCTTTCCTCTTCTTCTCATTCAACTTCACTCAAAGCTAATACAACTGCTCGAGAAGTGTTCAGCTCAATTCAATTCAATAAATCAGAAGCGTTTTTATTTCCTTACAAGCGTTTTTATAAAGTTTACTCAAAACCCCTTGATTCCCAAATTACAACTCAAGAAAGATAACACTATGTAAGGAAATAAAAACGCTTTAACTTATAGTGGAATGTAACTTTTGATCATTACACTAAGAAATACAAGTATATAATTGTGAGTGTATATTCTCACTTATGACATTAATGATTGTTCTATCTATTGTGTGCAATGTGCATATAGGGCTAATATCAGAGGCGGATCTATTAAGGTGCACAGTGAGTCACGTGACTCACCAGCAAAAAAAAAAAAAACAACAACTAAGAGACCGCCTATTACAGATAGGAGGTCTCTTTGTTGCTTCTATTTGAGATTAGCCCACTGTCAGTTTTTTAAATATCAAAGAGACTACCTATTAAAATATCAGATAGGTGGTCTCTTTGTTGCTGCTATTGCCACCACGTTGATAACAGGTCTAGCTTTCATATTTCATTAAAGAGACCTGTTATATTTAATAACCGGTCTCTTAAGTTATCTAACTTTTTTTTTTAATAATTCTTGTTTTAAAGTAAAAAATCATAAAGTTAGTTTAATGTAATAGTTTTATAATATGTATTTTTATATCCTATTTTTGGATTGAAATCATTTTGGTGAAATATAATTTTTTTTATATAATTTTTGGATTGAAACAAGTGATCAATTATTGATGGTGACTCATAAGTTCGAAAATCTTGGATCCGCCACTGGCTAATATCTCTATATCTAAAGCTTCATTACTCTAAGGGGTCGTTTGGTTGGGGGTATTCAACAAAGGGAATGGGAATCAACTACCATAAATCCCTTTGTTGATGTTTGATAGACAAAATCAATCATTCCCTTTACCCCTCCCATTACCCCATTTTCCTCTATCTTCATTCCCCACCCCCCCCCAAGGGAATCACTCAAACCCCCAAATTCCTCTTCACCCAACTACCTTGACCAAATTTCTAACTACCTTGACCACTCTTGAAAACACCAACCGACTACCGACACCACCGCCTAGCCACCATCTAACCACCCTGACACCACTAGAACCACCGCCTAGACACCATCCAGCCACCCTGACACCATCAGAACCACCACCTAGACACCATCCAGCCACCCTAACACCATCAGAACCACCACCTAGACACCATCCAGCTACCCTAACACCATCAGAACCACCATAACATCGTCGACACCCCTGCTGCTACCAACAAACCACCATCGAAACCACCTAAAACCACCGAAACCACCCAAATCCACCCGGAAAAAAAATTCATCTTCCCCAATTACCCAACTTCATTGGAATTAACCCTCACCCACCACGTTCACCACTCATTACCCACGAAATCATCACACCCACCATGAAAACCACTACAAAAACTACTCCAAAAACCACCCAAAAACCCTAACCATTTCAACAAAAAAAAACCCATAAACAACCCCCAAACACCCAAAAAACAACATATGACACTCTATTAACAAACAACCTACTAGATCTATAAAAAAAATCACTTAAAAAAGAGAGAGAAGAGGGACAACATCAACAATTAGAAAGAAAAGGGGCGGCGGTGCGGTGGACGAGGGAGGGCGGCGGTGTTGCAGGAAATTAGAGGGGAGTAGGTTGTCGGCAGGGAGGGGTGGGGACCGACGAAGGGGGTGGGGGAGCTCGGCGCCGCTGGGAGGAGGGTGGTTGGAGTTTCGTTGTTGGCAGTGATTTGGTACTTCCATGTGAAGTTCAATCTTCATTCTCTTTCCCCTTTGTGAAGTGTGAACAAACAACCTATAATAAATAAGGGAGTTGCTTTCCATTCTCCCTCTTTCCCTTTCTCTTAGTCATTCCCTTTCCCCTTAGTGAACCAAACGGCCCCTAATAGTCTCGTTGAACCTTTTCACTTTCACACTAGTTCTTTGACCCATCTTTTTATAATTAATTAAAGAAAAATACAGTCGTGTTGGATTTTGTTAGATTCGTTTCGATAAATAATTTCTAAATATTGAATTTCAATTATGACTAAATAGTAGATATGTATATATTGAGGATATATTTTGAAAAAAGATATTTGGGAATATTAGAGATAGCTAAGCACAGTCTAATGGGAAAGATTATACTTCCAACTTTGAGGTTAGTGATTAATACCCTATTAAAGAAGTTTTGAGGGTAGAAATCCCTTGTATTTCCTCAAAGTTGAATTTTGGTCATAATCTTTTCTTACTTTATAAATAAACATATTTTTCGTGAAAAGTGGAAACAAATATTTCCTCAATCTTTTATCTATAGATTTTTTTTTTTTTTTTGAGGGAAATCTTTTATCTATAGATAATTAAAGAGGATCAAAATTTAATATTGACAAATATACTCGTATCAATTAAATTAGGGATTTATTTCAAAATAAAGGGAGTAATCCCTATCTGAGGTTTGCCACCGTAAAACTTGTTGTAATTTCACCAAACACTCTCTTTCCCTCTTCAATAGTTCACTTTTCTCACTCTCCTACCTCTGAGTTTACACAAACACTTTTTCAGTGAACTGCCCCAAAAATATCGTCCGATCAAACCCAGATTATAATCCTTCACTTCCCCTTCCCACTTAACCTTCCTTTCCCCAGGTCATTCTCTCTCCTCCTTTATACCCATTTTGACTTTTAATTTTTTTTTTAAATTTTTAATTTTTTATAATTTCTATTGATGTTTTTGAATTGAAATTTTGTCAGAATTGAAAAAGAAGAAGAAGATACTGCCATGGACACCAATGCTACGGCTCTGCCCAAGGATACCACCAATAATTCCCAGAACGGCCTGCAGGTATGGTAAGAATTTTCAATTCTTATTTTCGTATTTTATTCAATTCTTATTTTCGTGTTTGTTTTTTTTTTTAGTTCCATTAGTTTATTTGAGTAACCCCGTTTGCCCATTACATTGCACAATTTTGTGGTATTATTTGTGAGATATAAAATATTTTAAAGTTGCGAGTAATTTGGACTAGAGGTAGTAATATCTTACATGGTTATACCAAGCGGGTAGCCACATATAAGAATTTGAATTTGTGTACGAGCAAAGCTCCGATCTATCTGCTAAACAAATGACGTTTATCAACTAGCAATTTTGATTAGCAAATTTGGATTTTCTCATATTGTTAATTTAGTTTATAAAAGTGGTGTGTGCCAAGTTGAGATCTAATTTGAATCAAAAAACAAATTCAATTAACTTAAAATAATATTTCTGGTAACAAATTAGTTAAAAAAAGTTGTTGCAGTGACACATTAGTAAAGTTACAGGTTCCGGCAACTTAAGCCAAAAACAATGGCCTGCCATATTTTTTTGGCTTGTTTTTTTCATTTGTCATTCCTTTATTGATCTGATTGAATAACAAAATATTTTCAATTGTTTCTAAGTCCTAATATGAATTAAAAATACCAAGTGTGATTTTTTCCATAAATTACTTAATACTTCCTCTGTTCTATTAATATTGCAATAATGGACTTTTTGCACTATTCATCACTCTTGTTTGACCATATAATATGAGTTATACGTTAAACAAAATATAGTCAAATAGGATCTTGTTGGATTCGTCTCATATAATACTTTCACAATATCAACTTTTTATAATTTTTACTCTTGCATAATTGTAGATATTTAGCATATAAAATGTGTTTTGGGATGCGTAATTTTCTCCTTGTTGCAATATTAACAGAACAGAGGAAGTAACTATTATTATTGTTATTTTATTTTTTCTTAAATTTAAAGCTAGTGCTATGTATTAAAATTGATGTCATTAAGGTCCCGTTCTCTTCACCTTAATTTTGTTGAATTGAAATTATTTTTACTGAATTGAAATTATTTTTGCTGAACTTAAATTATTTTTACTGAACTGAAATTAATTTCACTGAACTGAAATTATTTTTGCTGAACTGAAATTATTTTTACTGATTTTTTATTATAACTCTTCTTTAAGAAAACTGAATTTTACTGAACTGAACTTATTTTCTGATTTGACCAAACTTTGACCTTAAGTGTACGATAATTAAGATCTTGTTAGATTCGTAATAATTTGTATCTTATTAATATATAGTAATATATAATTTTTATATTACGAAACTAAAGATATTTTGTGATAAAAAGTTGCACATAAAGCATTTGAAACTTATTATATTTTTTTTCCTGGAATAAGTAAACTGTAGAATTGTATAAACTTACGGCTTAACTTTCATTAATTGGGGTAAAACATATATATACAACTCTTATCCCTAGAGTTACCTTAATTAGGTTACTAGAAATAAGGAAACAATATAAAAGATAGAAATAAATATATCTTCCCAAAATATATCCTCAATATAAACATAAATTGAACTTAACAAGACCTTAGCGTTATTAGTTGATGTGAGCTTATGACAATTGTGACCCTATACTTTTCACCTTATTTTGGTTGAACTTAAATTACCTTTACTGAATTGAATTATTTTGCTGAATTGAAATGTTTAAGACTTTTCTAATGGTCTATTATACTTGCTCATTAAAGTTACCAATTAAAATTTGTTATTATGCCAAGGGAACTTAGTTTTATTGAACTGAAATTATTTTTGCTCCCTCCATTTTGTAATAATCACAACAATAGGACGTGCACAAAGTTTTAAGAAATTTATAAGTTAGAATCATAATGTGAATTTTATAATATAAAGTATAGTTAGTGCTTTGGTGGAGATATATTTGATTGCTAGTTATAGAGTAAAAAAAAAAGTAGTATAAGTAGGTTAAGAAGAGAAAAATATTAAAATATTTATGCAAGTGGGGAAAGTGGAAAAGATAAATAATAAAATAGCGTTGGGTCTTGTAGGCGTCGTTCGAAGTGCGCCTACGTCAAAACATGTGGTGAATATGCTTGACACTCATAAAAAGTGAGAATTGACAAAATACGAATAGGGCAAAGAAAGTAGGGAGCTGCCAATAACTTTTTAAGGAACTTGTAAACCGTTTACGGATCATAAAAGACAACCACAAATAAAGGGACAACGATAGGCAACAACGATTAACCCGTGAAGGTTACACCCCATCCATAATCCATGAGATTACTAACTCCATATGATTTAGAACCAAGAAACGAGGATCGGGGATGATGGTACGAAGTGAGACATGGAGTCACATTCGCCCGTATTGACCTCTACTCGATTCTTATAATGAAAAAGTGAATCCTGCGATTTCAAAGGCATGCAAACAAAGATTCAATTTGCTCCAAACTATTACTATGCTAAATTGGTTGAATATTAATGCACACATAATTCTATAATATGATGATCACTTGATTAAACAACAAGATTAAAAAGGAACATAAACCGGTCGTTCAAATTATCTTATTAGGCATGATTTTCAATTACATATTCCTTTTAACATGCAATATAATGATCATAATAACAATAGAATTAACATTAATATTAGAAGCAATTTAACAATAAATCCAACAATATAAAATCGTTAGAAAAATAATAGAAATAAAAGGAACATAATTCATACTTCGATTTTGCTTGCTTGCAACTATAGTTGCTGCGGTTTTTCGAGCTTTTCTCACTCAATTCTTCGTCAAATTTACTTACATCTCTTGCTAGCTCCCTCATTTTCGAATCTTTACAAGGATCTATGTAAGTTTCCTTGTTTTTTCTCTTGAATTTTGATTCAAATGAGTAATTTCATGTGAAACCCTTGAAAAATAAAATTGGGTTTTTATTTTTTATTTTTTATTTTTTTATTTTTATTTTGAGCTTTTATGTCGAAATTCTTGCCATAAATTAGCTTGTATATGAATGCATGTCGGTTTGTGAGCAATTTGAGACTAAATTTGCATGATTTGGTGAAGAAATGAACAAATCACCATTTTCGGTACTACTTTGTTCGTGAAATGGTGTTCTTGTTATTCTTGTTGTTTCTTTGCACTTGAAATGATGATATAATGGTTGTAGATCTTGTAAAACATGCTATAATGTGACGATCTATTGTTTTTGTGCAATTTCGAAACATGCTTTGTTTTGTGTATGTATTATATTGTCGTGGAGAATATAGTATCATACGATTAGGAGAACTATAATATTAGTTTGTTATTGAGAAACTAAGTACTAGAAATGATTCTGTTATTTTGCTAATTTTTAGTCTTGAGGTAAAAATTTAGTGTATAATAGAAAGTGCAATTTGAGGCAGTTGTTAAGCTATTTTTTTGAATAAATAACTTAGGAAATTATGCTAAGTATTTGGATTTTTATTTTTTTTGTTTGAACGTAATAGCATGCCTAGACAACGAGATCGAGACATTTCTACTCGTGGCCGGCGTCAGGCTTTCCGAGAGGACACTCCCACGGTTTTTGAGGGTATAGATGATGCCTTGGAGACTGAGCCTCGCCCCTCTACGAGTAGGGGTAGATGGACTCCACCTCCGTGGACACCAGATGAGTTGGTTTTCTGTCGTGAGAACCATATTTCTCACCGTCCACTTACCAGCATAGTCGATGGCGTGCTTCGCCATCATGGATCAGGAGCTGGAGATTTGATTCCCCGGCTATACAGGATCATCAAAGGGGATCCTATTACCAACGCCTCGTGGGAGTCTGCTGGTTTGGGAGATTTCTATTCAGCGGTTGTGGGATTTCGCAGCCCTCGAGGTTGTGGTTCGACAATTGTTCGAGCGCTGTTGGAGTATTTTTGGGATACTACCAACACTTTTCACTTTGCCTGGGGAAAGATGACGATGACTCCTCTAGACTTCAGTATGATCAGCGGCTTGCGCTTTACCGAGCGGCCTGTACTACAGATTCCTGACCTGACTTGGGGGGCGAGCGAGGCAGCGGAGTTATTAGGTCCTGTCGTTCAGCATATCAGGACTCGACCAGTGTCTCGGGGTGGTCATAGGAGTGGACGATCAGAGTTGGCTTCTGTTCTTGCCCATGGTTTTGACATAGCTGAGACGACACCTGAGCAACGAGTACGGATCTTTATCTTGATCCTTATTTCCGGGACTCTTTCTCATGATAGGAGTTCTCGTGCGCTTATTTGCTACCTGCCGTCTCTGGTCAGGATTGGTGAAATAGGATCCTACAGTTGGGCTAGTATTGGATATGCTGATCTACTCTCGTCGATGCGTCATGGCTGCAGGCAGCTGAACGATCAGTCCCCTGTTGTTGTCTATGGTTTGTGGAGAGTCGTAGAGGTGACGATCTTTTCCTCTTCTTGTTTTACTTTTATCGGTTAAGCTCATATGCTTAGAGGTCATTCTTGTTGCAGTTGTGGTTTTATGAGTACTTTCCGGGATTGGCCCCTCGACGGCGTCGCGGAGCGGTCCATGATTTCCCTGTCGGAGCTAGCTGGCGTGACCGAGGTGAGTCACGAGTGGAGTCTGTATCGCGTTTGCGCGGGCTGCTGCGTCGGGGCACCTGTACTGTTGGTGTAAGGATCGATTTCACAGTGTATTATTTTTTTACTTAGATGTTATTTTTCGGCATTCATTGAAATCTCTTATGGTTTTCAGGTTGCTGTCGAGATCCAGTATCGGCCTTGGGATGGCATGACAAACCTTCCCGAGGCTTTGGAGCTTTCGGCGTGTCGTACTGTTTTCTTTGGTACAACACGCTTTGTTTGGTACCTTGGAGAGCGTGTTGTTCGTCAGCACAACGCTAATCACTTTGTAGTGTCATTGCCTCCACCGGAGTCGATGTTAGACTCATGCTTGCTGGGTGAGCTGCTGGATCGGGGGTAGCGCTATACGTTTCCTTGGCAGGAGCTCGTGCGTATGGAGAGCGATTATTCCTTGGAGTTGCTTCCTTCGTTGGCCCCTCCCCCCCGTCTTCCCGAGGTTTGCTTTTTTTTTTTTTTTAGGATTTTATTTTACTAGTTCGTGCTTAAACTGTCGAATAACCTGATTATTCGATCATGTTTTAGACTACTGCTCGTCGTAGGGGGAAGGTCGAGCTCCCTCCTCAGTCTGTTCGTTACCCGGGACCGATTGGTATGATTGAGGAGCATATTGCTGATGCACCAGAGGGTTTCAGACAGGCGCAGGAGTCCATGCCCGATGAGTTCGAGCCGGTAAGCTTTTTGACATGTCTTTCAATCTTCTTAATACTGCTTGTTACTGTTTTTTTTTGTTTCAGCTCACGCACTCGGATATGATGGGTTTTATGAAGTTGATTGATGATTTGAAGCACTTTATCATCAAGCTACGATGTGGTGCGAGTTGTCAGAGTGGCTCCGACGATGCTAATGAGGTATATTCATCTGTTTTCTCATGTTTACCTTTTCTTGTATCAGTGATATCTTTTCATTTTGTGTCTTTCAGGAGCGACAGAGGTCTCGCTCGCGCTCGAGGCATAGAGGCTCGGACGAGGGGGAGCCTAGTCACCGCAAACGATCCCCGGAGGTTCGTCGACATTCTCGGACACAGCGGCAGCAGCCTTCTCAGACATTTCAGGGGTTTCAAACTCGGTGGCCACAGTCTCAGTTTTCTCAGCCATTTTAGGAGACTCAGTGGCAGCAGACTCGGCCCTCTCAGCCGTTTCAGGAGACTCAGTGGCAACAGTCTCGGCATTCTCAGCCTTCGCAGCTTGAGTATAGGCCGGTCATTACTCCTACTGACTAGGGTTTATTTTCAGTTCCATTGTTTGGGATGATGCCTCCTCGGACGATTCCTGCATCTTGGAGTCAGCCTACGTAGTTTACTAGGTGGACAGTACCCGCTTCTTCTGTTGGAGTTGTTGGTACTAGTAGAAGGGACACTACTCCTCGCACTCGGATGATGGAGAGTCTTTTTGGTCTGTCATTCCCTTACTCGCGACCTCAAGATGACAGTGATCCCAGCTCTGGATCTGAGTAGTATTGACCGAGGGTTTTTATTATGTACCCCGTTGATCACATTTCACATCATTTATAAACCATGACTCACTTTGTATATTTTATTCACACTTTACGTATTTGACATTATTTACTCAATTAGTGTGCAAGTTAGTGTGTGCTTGAGACTGACTGTGTGTGATTGTGTATTTAGTAATGATGCGAACAAAAAATCGTTATTTTTCGTAAGTGAGGGTACCGACCTTCCCCAGAAGAAAAAGAAAATAAAAAGAAAAAATGGGACTAGTTTTACAGCTTAAAAAAATGTAAATATAATAAAAATGGGACAAGTTTTACAACTTTCCCAAAATAAAAAGAAAATAAAAATAAAAAATGAGACAAATTTTACGGCTTCTCCAAAAGAAAATAAAAATAAAAATTAAAAATGGGACAAGTTTTACAACTTTCCCAAAAGAAAATAAAATAAAAATAAAAATTAAAAATGAAACAAGTTTTACAACTTTTCCAAAAGAAAATAAAATAAAAATTAAAATTAAAAATGGGACAAGTTTTACAACTTCCCCAAAAGAAAAAAATAAAATAAAATAAATAAAAATGGAACAAGTTTTACAACTTCTCCAAAAGAAAACACAAAAAATAAAAATGAAGGGAGAATTTTATTAGGAATAAAGCTCTCGAAAACAAGGTTGAAGGATAAACGGTGAAGAAAAAACAACAAAAATCCAGATTAAAATAGGTTTAGGATAAAAATTAGAAGCGCGTGACCACCCGTTGTAACACCCTAGAAATTTCTTTCCTTAAAAATACCTGTTTTTCTCTTTAAAATTCGAAATAGGAAAATCTAAGATGTTACCGCCACCGTGAAAACGGTTAAAGCAACTATCAAAGACACACAAAGAAAGACTAAATTCAAAACCATCGAAAACAAGTCAACTTAAAATGTCAACCAAACAAAAGTAAAGTCAAACCAAAGTCAAACGAAGTCAAATAAAATCAACTAACAACTTGGAACCATTGTAGGCCCTAATAAAAAACCAAACCAACTTCCACTAGTAGAAAATAAGTAATGGGAAGCTCCAAATGACAAGCGATTTTATAAATCCGCTTGCCATTTAGCCAATTTTTTTTTTAAAAAACCTCTAATACTGATTGGCAAGCGGTTTTGGCGCGAACCGCTTGCCAAAATGTAAATGGCAAGCGGTTTGGACATTGAACCGCTTGCCATTTGCTTAAAAACCCTAAGAGGCGTGTTCCTCTATTTCTCCTCTCTCATTCTCACGCCTCTTCTTCTCTCTCCTGCCTCCCCTCATTTCTCACGCCCCCTTCTCTCTCCTCCCCTCAGACTCTTTCTTCTCTCTCTTATCCTCTCCTATCCTCTCATTTCTCACGCCTCCTTCTCTCCCCTCTCTCCCTTCCATTTTCGATCACTTCCTCTCCTCTCTTCATCTCCTCCTCTTTCTCCACTACAACCACCGGTCAACGCCCACCAAGCATCCAACATCAAATTCAACAGTACACGAGCATAATCAGCCCGCAACACCAACAACAACATCGTGAGTTTCAATTTTAATTTTGATTTCAATTTTGTGGGTTTGATCGACTTTCGTGGGTTTGATTTCGAATGTTTGGGTAAAATTTTTTAATTTTAATTTTGATTTCGATTTTCGTGGGTTTGCTTTTGGATTTTTGGGTGACAAATTATAATTTTCATTTTGATTTCAATTTTGTGGGTTTGATTTCGGATTTTTGGGTGAAAAATTTTAATTTTAATTTTGATTTTGTGGGTTTGATTTAGGATTTTTGGGTGAAAATTTTGGGATTTTAATTTTAATTTGGGATTTTAATTTTGTTTTGTGGGTTTAATTTCGGATTTGTGGGTGATTGTGTGTGTATTGTGCGTGTTTCGAATAGATTTAAAATTTCAGATGTTTTTTTAAAACATAATTTCATATCTCATTTTAATTCTATGTGCAGGTGGTTTAATCGATGGTGCGCGTCGATGGTGGCTGCTGGTGGAACGAGAGCAGCAACAAGTTACGGGATGGCTGTTTTTTTTTAGAATAGTGTTAACTTTTTTTTATTATAATTATTTTTTTGCTACTGTACTTTTTTTTTTTATTGAAATGTAATATTACAACAATTAATTAATAAAAATATCACCATTTTTACATATGTTTGGTTTGTGTATCAATTAATATGAAAAAATAAAATAAAAATTAAAAAAAAATATTTTTATACCCATAATGGGCAGCGGTTTGGCACCAAAACTGCTGCCCTTTCTCTAGTAATGGCAAGTTGAACCGCTTGCCATTTAAATGGCTAATGGCAAGCCCCCTAAACCTATGCGGTTCAAAACCGCTTGCCATTAAGGGGTTTGAACCGCTTGCCATTACGTATTTTCTACTAGTGTTCAAAACTTTGCGTTAGTCCCATGAGTAATAATATCATATAATATTCAAAGCTTTAAACAAATCATAAACTAATAGAAACTAGCATGATTCACTCTTCACTCATGCCCCGTCATGAATATGCTCCAATCACCTGAAAAGCTTCTCTCTACTTGTTTCCACTACTCTCCATAAAAAATGGGTCATCATAGAGCCAAGGTAAAGACAAGGCTAAAAATACACAAACACACACAATCAGCAAAGCTGAGTACATAAGCGTATTTAAACACACTAACATGCTTTCACCTATCAACACACACTTAGCTCAATGCACCTGTTTACAAGCACACAACAATCAACGAAAACTTTCTCAACTAGACAACTAAATAATTTATTTAGTATTGATTACGCATTGAATGGGTTTCCAAATCAACCTCCCCCAAATAAATTGAGGTTACTAACACGGGAGCTAACCGTGCCACCATCAATAATCACACATAGGTGGCCGAATTCCTGCACATAATAATAATAATAATAATAATAATAATAATAATAATAATAATAATAAAAGGAATGTACAGCGTCCTGTACTCCAGTAGCAGTCATGATCAAATATAAAGTCACATAACTCCCCCATATGTTCATACTCAAGGTGTATACGTTCCAAGAGTTTTGGTGCGTAATCTATTTCACTTTACGTTATTTACAGATTATTAAAGTGGGTGATGAATCTCAAACCATAATCATTCAATCAACAATAATTATTCAAACAATCAAATATACCAATTTAATTCTTGAATAATTAGTGACCACATAATATTTAATGTTGAACCCTTTTAAATCTACCTCGGTGTCATAGACACCTTAAACGCATAATGCGCCACAAATCCTATCCCTCGGTGTTGAAAACACCTTAAGTTCACTAAGGCACTAACATACAATTTATTCATCGTGTACATAGATACTTATATAGCTCTTTCCTCATGGGAATGGCAGGGTTGCAAAAGGTGCCTTAAATCATTGGTGTACCTTATGTTTGGTTTGACAATTTTTTTTTTTTTGAATAAGAAAGTCATGATCGAGATATAAAGGAATAATGCTCATATTATTGATGGAAATGGTGAATAAGCTAACAAAATTATCAAATTACAGAAAAGAAAATCTATGCTAGACTTAAATTGGGGAAAGAGAAAACTAATAAAAAAAAAAGAAATCATGAAATTTTCGCGCGAAGGGCTTGCGTACACCGTTTCTTCATTGCTTCTTGTCACTCCTTACCACCTGGAGGGACGGGTAGTTTGTTAGCATCTACTAAGTCTTGAATGACATCCTTCAAATTCCAGCATTGTTCGGTAGACTGGCCCCTTCCTTGATGGTACTTGCAATGGGCATTGGGATTTCATTTGCCGCTCCTTTCTTCAGGTTTTGGCTCTGAAAATGGTCCAATAGGTGTGATCAAGCCTTGACCGTAAAGGCGGTCAAAGGCCACATCATAAGTCATTCCTAAAGGAGTGTAAGTTCTCCTTTTCTTAGGTAATGGAGCATCAAGGGCTAACACTTCATTGAGATTGACCTGACATACATTGTTGGTAGTACTTTCGGGCTTAGAAGACAAAGAAGAAGGAAGGTCGTTCTTCTTGTTTTTCCAAGTGTTATTATTGTTACTTCCAGCAGTCTTTATTAGCTCATCCTCGATATTGATGCCAATGTCATATACAGCTTCGAAAGTGTTCAAAGGCATAAACCTAAGGTGTTGCTTGTACTTGTAAGTTAGGTTCTGGATAAAGAGGCGAACCATCTCTTTTTCTTTGGGAGGATCTACTAAGAGTGTAGTTGTTTCCCTTCACCTGTTCAAATAAGCGGTGAAGTCTTCATTCTCTTTCTGTTTGAGAATGGAGAGTTCACGTTCAGAAGTTCTGGTTAGAATGTTACACTTGTAACGATTCATGAAACTGTCGATGATGTCTTGCCAAGTTGCATTATGTTTGGCATCTAGAGAATAAAACCATTGTTGGCAAGCATGATCTAAGGAGAGAGGGAACACTATAGGGAAGAGTGTTACGTCCAATCCCATGAGAGCCATGGTTGTAGAGAACGCATTCAAATAGAACATTGGGTTATCAATTGGCTTGAACTTGGGGATGTCTGCAGTGGAGAACTTCTCAGGCTGTTTGTCCTTCATTTCCAAAGGAGTGGGAGGTTACTCCACATAGGTGAAGTCTTCAGAAATTTTGCTAATTTGTTCTTTGATCTTGTCCATTGCAGCCATAGTGACATTGTTTTGCTCTACGGTGGTGACCTTGGTAGTGAGAGTTTGCATCATGACAAACAGTGCCTCAATGGATTTATTGATATTCTCAATATCTTCGTTGGTGGGCATGGAAGAAAGTAGTTTGAAGGTGATAAGTGATGTGGAGATGGCGAAGTTTTTTTTGAACGCTCTTAGACCTAAGAGGTTGCTGCGGTAATGACTCGAACTGTACCAATCTACCCCTACTCCTTGACCAAATACTGTGAAATGAAATAAATTCACTTAATTTTTTGACTCATTGCTCAAGATAGGAAAGGAATGGAAAAAAAAAATTCATTTGAAACGGGTGAGAAAAACTCCACTCATCTTTTATTATGACTGAAACGGGGTGCATGAACCTAGTATACGATCATAAACAACATGGTGTACGACTTAAGTTTAAAAATAAAGAAAGTATGTGGACTATACTTGATTCGTGAGTGATTAAGTAATGTTATAAGACTCGTGGTATGATTGTATGGCTAGACATGTTAACAACAACCAAAATGATTGAAGTAAGGACCAAAATAACACGAAAGACTAGAAAAAAGCTGATTGGACTTATTCCCTGGGCAGCGTGACACGGCGAACTGTACCGTGTTGCGGTACAAGCTGCCGTGACACGACACTGATTGGCGTGACGCGACATTGATTGGCGTGACGCGGTGACCAGTTCCAGGTACTTTTGTGTGTGTGTGTGTGTGTGTGTGTGTGTGTGTGTGTGTGTTTGTGTGTGTGTGTGTGTGTTAGTTTTATTTTATTTTAGTGTTTGCGCTAATTACTAAGTGAGTACGGTCCATTGGCATTAGTAAGTCATAAAATAAACCACCATAGACAAAGAAAGATCGTTAAGGTTATGATCAAAACGATCAAATATACACACATAGGACACATAGGCACAATAATGCAAAGAAGAGTTTGCAACCTAAGGTCAAGTTCCATGTTCCACTATGGTCAGGATTTTTGGTGTCAAAGGGTATCATGGTTAAGAGTTTGGACGCGTTAGCAAGGCAGCCTCCCTTGAGGGTGTATATGTGTATGCCAACGGGCGGCTCCGCGAGTTCGTGATGAAATCGAACTCAACTCCATGGTTTGGGTGTATTTAATAACTCGGATGAACCCTTATTGCCATGAGTGTTATTGGGTTGATAGAGCTTTAATCCTCCGGGGCTAAGACGTATGTAGTACACACACGTTTTTTCAGAAAAATCGAAGGAAGCCGACTGTGAAAAAGTAAATAAAGCCACTGGAAAGATTTTAGGACTGTCGTAACACGGCAGAATGTTGCGTGTCATGGTGCTGGACACCGTGTGATGGTGCCCTGCGCCGTGACACGACAGGTTCTGTTGTGGCACGGAAATCAGAAGATCTGACTGGTGCCTTTTTTCCTTCGTCCGTAATCAGGTTATTCAATTTTTTCTATGGGACAGACCTGAATACGACGTTAAAAAGTCTATATTATGCAAAAATGCCAAATTAATCACAGGAGTTTGATTCAAGAATCAAGTCTCATCCACTCATCTTAATTAAATATCGATCACTCAAATCGATATATAACCAAGAATCCTCCCCAGTGGAGTCACCAAATTGTAGGCGCACTTTAAACGACGCCTACAGGTGGGATTATTATCAGCGAACCGGTTAAAAGTGAGATTATTAGAATCAATTTTTCCAAATTGAAATTTACCTAGATTCCACCATTGTTGAATATAGTAAAAAAGAGAGAGGAAATTTACCTAAATTCCACCATTGTTGAATAAAGCAAACAAATTCGAAGTAAAAAATTGAAAATCGAAAAGACAAGTACCGAAGCAAAACATCGAAAATGTACGGAAACTTCTGGAAATTGTAGACTGGAAGCTAATAGAGAGAGAGAAAGAAGAAAGGAAGAGATAGAAGAATGGAAAGATTATGTAAGAATGTTTAGATATCTGTCATATCACGTGCAGGTAGCATGCAAGTAAAATTAATTATAAAATTACAATAATAACCCTGGTTGTATTGTATGTCCAGGTATATACTATATAACATAATTTCTATTAAGGGCCTGTTCACATTTATTGAACTGAACTGAACTGATTGGAGCTGAATTGAACTGAACTGATTGGAGCTGAACTGAACTAAACTGAACTGATTGAAGCTAAACTAAACTGAACTGAACCGATTGAAGCTAAACTGAAGTGAACCGATTGGAATTGAACTGAACTGAATTGAACTAAATAGAGCTTAAACGAATATTTTATAAGAGAAGAAAATTAGAGCTAACTGAATTGAACTGAACTGAACTAAATAGAGCTTAAATGAATATTTTATGAGAGAAGAAAATTAGGAGTTGAACAGAACAGAACTGATTGGTGCTGAGTTGAACTGAATTAAAATGAATTAATTGGAGCTGAATTAAAATGAAATGAACTGAAGTTAAACCGAAGTGAAAATACCCTAAATAAGATACAAAAAAAAAAAAAACTTCATATAAAACATACAAAAAAAAAATGTCAAATAAAAATAAACTTTAATACGGGTCAAACTAAAACTCTGAAAGTATATCCTTAAAATTAGGGATTTATTTCGAAAAAAAAAGTACTTTTTATCTCCTTAAAATAATTATAAAAAAAAAAAAAAAATTGCCATGCTGACTATTACATATAAGTTGAACATTACTCTATCTTTTACATGTGCTATATTGCTGGGATTGGGAAGAACATAGTAATATAGTATCATGCGGCTAGGAAAATTGTATTATTAAATTATCATGAGAAAACATAATACTACTTACTTATTCCATATATTTAGCTAACTTTTACTATGAGAAACATAATACTTTAAGAGCTCCATTAGTTACATTATAGTGCTTAGAAATATTTATTACACTTTTAAAATTAATCTTATAATTAGTTGTTTAGAAATTGATTCTAATAACTATTTGGAAAATAGCATGCCTAAACGTATAAATCATGATGCTCAAGAAGGAGCCTATCGAGAGGACATTCCTACTGGAGCGATCCTCAGGGAGGAGCAGGCGTCTTGCAATTCACATCGTTCTTGTAGGAGAGTGTGGATTCCCTCGTCTTGGGAGCCACACCAGTTGGTGTGTTGCCCCGAGCAGCACATTTCTCATCAGCAAGTCGTGGGGCGGGTTGATAATTTTGTACGGTTCCACGACTTTGGATCTGAGAGGCTTTTAGCTGGTTTATACGAGCGTGTCATAGTTGACAACGAGACTCACACTTTGTGGTTGTCGTGTGGCTTGAGCGACTTCTGGCGATCTGTCACCGGTTTTGCGAGTGCTCATGAGAGTGGACCCACAATAGTCCGAACTCTATTGGAGTATTTTTTGGGACACTACCAACATTTTCCACTTTCCTTGGGGTGAGATGACGGTAACCCCCCTTGACTTTATGATGATCAGCGGGCTTCATTTCCGCCCGAAACCTTTGCAGCAGGATGTGAATATTAGATTGTCGTCTCCTTTGGTTTTGGACCTATTGGGTCCTATTGTTGAGGTGTTGCGGGGCCGACAGGGTAACAATCGCAAGGGTACGAAGATGATTTCAGCGACATCACTTGCAGAGGGTTTTGACCATCCTCAGGCCACTGCAGAGCAGAGGGTTCGGATCTTTGTGTTAGTGTTTCTTTCTAGCATTCTTTCTCCTAATAGGGGGAGTCGTGTCATGCTCCAGTACTTACCATCTCTTGCTGTTCTTGCTGGCGTGGGCTCTTACGACTGGGCTAGTCTTAGCTATGCGGACCTGTTCATGTCCCTAAGACAAGCCTACCGCCAGGTCGATGACACGCCAAAGGTCACCGTGAGTGGCCTTTGGAGAATTGTAGAGGTATGATTTCTTCTTTTGTTTTTTCGTTTATGTAAGTTATAATCAAAATCTTATGTTTTGCTTTGTTGCAGCTATGGTTCTATGAGTATTTTCCCTCGTTGGCCCCAATCCGGGCTACTGGGGTCACTAGTTCGTTTCCGATAGGGGCGAGTTGGCGACAACGAGGTGCGTCTGCGATCACCTCCATGGCTTCTTTGAGAGGGATTTTACAGCGTGTTGGCTGTGCCGATGTGAGTATTCAACATTGTCTTTGTTTCTTAGTAATTTGTATCTGTTTGTGCTTACGACATATCTTTTCTTTCAGTCAAGGTTCAATGTATGGTATCGTCCCTGGGATAGTATGGGCGGTATTGAGGGCTATAAGTACACTTTTTATCTCTCAAACCATCGCGCAATTTTTCTCGGGACTCGGTTCCCAACTTGGTACCTGGGTGAGAAGGTCACCAAGCAGCACAGCACTAACTATTTTGTTGTCCCTCTGGACCCACCAGCTTCTATGATGTGTCCCCATAGGATCTTCGCCATTATCGATGGTGGAGGTCCTTCTCGAACCTCCTGGCATAAGCTGGTCTACATCAAACGTGACTACGTCACAGAGCTACTTCCGAGGTTGGACTTAGCTCCCGGCTTCCAAAAGGTTTGTATTTTTTTCACGTGGGTTTGTTTGTAGCCCCATTATCATCATATAACATGATTTTCCAATGATTTGTAGGCTCCTCGCCATGGTAAGACGTTCCAGATTCCGAGTCAATCAATCCGGTATCAGGGACTATTTGGGGAGGCAGAAGAGCACCTCCCAGACGCCCCGGAGGGCTATCGGCAAGCCCAAGCTTCGCTGCCAGATGACCTGGAGTGGGTGAGTCTTATCTTTGTTGCATTGATGGTGTATTTGAAAGTTCAACTTTCTTTTCTGAATTAATTTCTTTTGATTCACAGGTATCCCGTGATGAGTTGATGAAGATACTGAAAGTCATTGACGCTCTCAAGTATAGCTTGATCAAGTTGCGGGGTCATCAAATGAAGTGTCACTGTGATTTAGAGGACAAGCAACGGGTGTGATCTCTTAATTATTTTGTGTACTTTCGTTTGCTTTCATTTTTTGCTTACTAATGTCTTGTTCATTTCAGCCACGACATCGGTCTCGTTCTCGTCCGAGGCATGGTGAATCAGATGGAGCGGGAGTGAGTCATCGCCGGTCCTCTCCAGAGTTCCCGAGGCAGCCTCAGCTTCAGCCGTATCACAAGATTCTACCTCCTCAGCCGTTTCAGGCCGTTCTTTTGCCACCTCCAAGGTACAGTTAACAAATTGTACCCTAACAGTTGCAGTCGTTGCAACCTGTTATAAATGGAATTGCACAAATAAAATAGTAAGAACAATGTTACCGAGAATAAGACTGAGTCGCGGACTATGTCGCTCTCTTTAGAACATTCGCGGCACTGCCTCAAACTTGTGCAAGCAGCTCGTACCAAACCGGATGCCCCCAGGATAAAACAGTCTTTCACAAGTATAAAATACCGGCGGTTTTGCACCGAACCACCGGACAACGGAACACCAGAAAATCAGAAAGAAACTGCTCGACTGTTTTGAGAGGAAGAGAAAATATATTTTGCAAAGTGGTTTTCTGTATTTTTTTTTCGTGTTTTTTAAAAACAAAGCTGGAACCGTCCTTTTATAGGTAAAGATACGTAACAACTTAAGCATGAAAACGGGAGAAAGATTAGCAACGTTTACTGCAATTAGTGTATTCGTTAAGCAAGAATCAAGGCATTAAATCAGTAACGGTGCAACGTTTAGCAGTAAAACAGCAACGAGAATCAAGCAATGTAACCCAAGGGCTAGGCTCGGTTCGGTTCGGCGCGCGTGTGTGATATATGGTTTACCATATAGGTCCTCCCTCTCCACAAAATGTGGGTAGCCCAAGGGCCACACCCCTTTAGCCCACTCTCTATATTATAAAGAGAGTAAAACTCTTATTTCCCACCAATGTGGGACTTTGAGTTTTTTCACAAAATTCACACACTACACACTTGTTGTTCCAACACAACCTCCTCATGAGCTCATGTCAATCTCCAGTGGGCCATTATCGTGGATGGCTACTCCTTGCAATAGGCCTCAGATCAGGCTTCAGACTTCGTAGGGGATGCCGATGGAGATACAACTTTGTCCATCGTAGTTCTAGGAGTGTAGAGGCTCTGGCTCACAGTACACTATGTGGAGCGGGCCGATGATTAGGACTTCAGGCCATACTGGTGCAGATGTCGGTTGAGATCTCACTCCGCGTGCACAATGATGGTGATCATCTTCGGCCCTGCCTTTAGGTGTCAACTTGAGCGTCTACGAATAGTTTGAGAGTTACTCCAAGACTGCATGCTGAGGGATTTTTGACTTTGTACAAACTTGATTTTACTTATGTCATTGTACTTGACTCATGTGCATTACTACATTTTATACATTTGTATTACTTAGCAATTTTATTGACTTGACAAATTAGTTTTGCTAGTCAGTGAGTGGATGCAAAAAAGAATTCCTTTATTTTTATCACAAATGAAGGGTATTCGACTTTATCTTGAAAAATTAAATGTCTTAGAGACAGCAAAATATCTATGTTAATCTTTGAAGGGAACAACTTTTTTGGTTGGGAATTTTCTCTTTCCAAAAATACCCTTTACAAAAATCCTTATTCACTACAAAAATATAATCATTAAAAAAAAATAAAAAACAGAAGAAAAAAACTGCCAAGAATTGTAAACGTGGGATTAGGATTAGAGGGGAAAAAACAGTAAAAAAAAATGGAAAAAAAATGTAAACGTGGGATTAAAAAAAAACAACCTACCAAAAACAAATTATACTACACAAGCTAAGCGACACATGAAAATTCATTTTTTTTCCCCTTAGATGGAAGGTTTTTTTTTTCCACATGGTAGTTTTTTTTATAGGTGATAGTTTTTTTTTAGATGGTAGTTTGTTTGTTTTTTTTTATTTTTTATTTTATTATTTTTTTATAAAGAATTGTACCTTTTTTTTAAATTAAAAAAAAAAACAAAATTGAGAGGGGTATTTTGGGAAAGTGAAATTTATCACCCAAAACCCCATTTCACTTTTTAGGAAAATTTGCAAATTGTAGCCATTTAAAAAAAATTGCAAATTGCAGCCCAAAAGTTCATATAAATTGTAAATTGCAGCCCAATTCAACTTTTTCATCGTTTTACAAGTTGAAAAATCTTCGATTAAGGTTTTAGGGGCCATTTTAGTTCTTAGGGGTCCGAATTGAGCTCGGAATTAGCGAAAAAATAAGTGAAACGCTAAACATCGCCCGCAATTTACCATATAAAGCCCACAAATATGTTATGATTTGACCATTATGCCCTTTTGCTAAAATTGAGATAATCTCGGTGTAAAAAATGTGGAGCTGTACTAGCTCGCCGGGGGAGACCGGATGGCAGGCCGGAGATGCGGGGGACGCCGGAGGTACGTCGTCGTCGACGGAAAACGAGGTAAGTCACCGCTAAAATTCACGGTTTACCGTCGTAGTGGCTCCGGCGCCTAGGGTGGACGCCCAAACCGTAGCCTGGACGTCCAAGCCGGACGCCAGAACCACCAGAGTGGCGTCCAGGCTAGACGCCCAGACTACCAGAGTGGCGTCCAGCCCAGACGCCCAGACCACCAGACTGGCGTCCTGGGCAGACGCCACTCCACTGGGTGAGGCGGCCCTGCCAGGCGCCAGTCCAGTGGCTGTGGCAGCCCTGGCAGACGCCACCTTTAATAATTAATTTTTATTTTTTCCTTTTTGATTTTGTTGTTGTTTTTTATTTAATTTTTTTGTGAAAATAAAAAATCGAAAATGATTTTTTAAAAAAATTCGAAATGGGTTTTTTGTAAATTAAATTTGAAAATTCGAAATAGGTTTTTTTAAAATTAAATTTGAAAATTCGAAATGGTATATTTTTAAATTTAGTTTGAAAATTCGAATTGGGTTTTTATAAAAATTAAGTTTGATTATATATAATTATGTTTTTTTTTGTGTTAATTATGTGGAAATATAGAAATTAAATGTATTATCCGTTAAATGTATTTATTGTAATATATAATTGATGCAGGAATATGGTGGAGACGGAAATGATTACAGTGAGATATTTGGACATGATGGTCCATTCGAAGAAGCTCAACAGGCGATTGATTGGGCAAAACAGGTTGCAATTGCAGCTGGATTTTGCTTGGTAGTAGCAACTCATAAATCTCAACGGGATGGTAGAATGGATCGCATTTTGAGATGTTACCGTTATCGCAAAAGAGAAGAAAGAGATTTTCGTACAGCCACTCGGTTTGACACAAAGCGGAAAGGTTGTGGGTGTGAGTTCAGAGTAAAGGTTCGACAACTACGGAGTCGTGACGGTTGGGAAGTGATAGGTTACTCTAAATGGGGGTATCACAACCATGAGATGATAGTATATGAAGAGGGTCATCGACAACTGAGCGGCTTAAGTCCTGCTGCGAAACTAGTTGTGAAAGAAATGAGTGATGCTCAAGTGAAGCCTGCTAAAATATTAGCATCTGTGTTAGAGAAATTTCCAGAAGACCATCCAAACCGAAGACACATCTACAACGTCAGACAGCAACTCAGGTTTGAACGGTCAGAGGGAAGGAACCCTATACAGCAGCTGCTACACTAGGCACAATCACGTGGTTACCTGTTCTGGTTTGATTCTGATGAAGATACAGCGGAGGTGACTCATCTTTTCCTTGTGCATCCTGATTGTGCTGATATGATCAAGTCTTGGCCATTTGTGATTTTGATCGACTCAACGTACAAGACAAACAAGTACAAGTTCCCTCTGGTTGAGATGGTTGGGATGGCTCCAACGAACCAGAACTTTCTGATTGGTCATGCAATCATCAGGGATGAGACGGCTCCAAGTTATTATTGGGTTTTGGAGAAGCTGAGAAACTACATCGGGCCTAATGTTCATCCAGCAGCCATCGTTAGCGACTGTGAGGGAGGTCTCTTTGCCCCCATAGCAGAGCTGTTTCCCGAATCGAACCACTTATTGTGCACATGGCACATCAACAACTGCGTGAAAGTGAAAGCCTACAACCTTTTCAAGAAGAATTTGGAAATGGCAGAGAGATTGGTGAATGGTAAGTGGCGGAAGATCCTACAGGCTACCACAGAGGAAGCGTATGAGCGAGCATTGGCTAACTTCAGGGATTCGTACCAGTGGTGTCCGGCACTGGTGGACTATGTGATGCATCAATGGGTCCCTCACAGGTAAAAGTTTGTCAAATATTGGACAAACCAGGTACTTCATTTTGGGAACACTACAACATGTAGAGTTGAGAGCGCTCATAGAGCTACCAAGGACTGGATTGATTCATCGACCGCTGCTTTGGATACACTGTTCGCTAGACTGAACAAGTCAATTGAAACTCAGAAGAACGACATCAGGAACTCTCTAGAGGACTCCAGACGACGTCATGGTACGATGTATAGCCATTTTATATTTAAGATTCTCCATGGTCGTGTGTCGCACTACTGCTTGGGGTTGATTATCACTGAGCTGAACAGGGTGAGGGACTTGGCTGACGAAGTGTATACTCGGTGTGGGTGTACTATTTCAGTAACTCATGGATTACCTTGTGCATGCACCATTCATCGCGTTATTACAGAAGAAAGGGCGTCGTTACATGTTGATCAGGTCCATTCATTCTGGAGGACGCTTGTTATTGGTGAGCATGCAGACAATCAAACGGTCGACCGTGAACAGGAAGAGTTGGAGCAGTTCCGTTCGATGTACGACCGAGTGTCCTCCAGCCATCCTTCTATTATTCGTGACGCTACTCATGTACTTCATGACATGTTCCACACGTCTACCTTAGATTATGAGGAACCCGAAGGAGTTGACCGTCCTCGAGGTCGACAACGGCGGAACAGGAGTGCGTTTGAGTATATCCGTGGTCTTGGTCGTGGTCGTTCTCGTGGTCGGACATCGTCATCTAGTCGTAGTCAATCTTCATCGTCTGTGAATATGCCCCTGAGAACTGGTACGTTTTTGTTGTTTTTATTGCACATAGTTTTAAAGTGTTACTCCTGTCTTCTTAACTGTCTATAATTAATTATTTGGTGAATAGGAAGAAACGATGTTGATCAGTTTCCGTACAAGGAAAGGATACCTGCGATCATCATGTCGTACTTGGAAGGGTGGAATGATGTAATCGGAGATGGTAACTGCGGATTCCGGGTCGTGGCTGATGTTTTTCAAATGGGCGAAGACAACTACGGTTTGGTGCGTGAGTTGATGTACAGCGAAATTGCCTCTAACCGAAATGTTTATCGTCATGTATACCAGGATGACTTTGATGGCGCTCTCCGGCGTATCCGGTGGGGAGGTGGACCTTGCGGCGAAAATCATTATTTTGTCGCGCCCCTAGATCTGTTTGCCGTTGCAAACATTTACAAATGCGCAGTTATGCATTTCGGCCTGGGAGTGCATAGTCAAGCTTATTATCCTTGTACCACGGTTCTCCCTTGGCGGTCGCGTGAGACTGTCACCACACCGGTCAGAGAGCTAGCTATTGCGTTTCTTGGGTCGTCATACAGACATTTCATCCGACTAGACATGTCAACCGATTTTCCGGTGCCACCGATTATACCTCGGTGGTACAACATTCGCACAGCGAGCGTAGAGGGTTGGGATGCGCTATATAATGACCGGATCCACGAATGGAACACCCTAGCTGCATTTTAGTTTTTCTTGTTTACATTCTTTATTTGTAATCTTATTTGTACGTTGCTCTTTTAATGAGAACATTAATATTTTATATTGTATTGCTTACTGCATTCTATATGTTGCATGGGTAAGTTGCGCGGATCCACGAACGGTTATATCAAAATTTAAAAAACAGCACTGATAATATGTTTAAGTTGGAAGCTAAAAGAACAATCTAAAATGTTACAATTTTACAACATAATGTCCAACATAATGCTCTATAAATAAAATACAATAACCATCAGTAATCCCTCCTCGACGACGACTCCCACTGCGCAAGGGTCTGTTCCAGACTATCAACAACAGCTCTCCCTGTTGCACTCATGCTGTCCTTCTCAAGAGAGAGTTTCTGAACGTCTTGCATTATCTTTCCCATCCACTGCATACAACAAAAAACAGAAGATGAAATACAATAACAACAAATAAAACTTAATTAAAAGACAACGATAAATATAATAAAAGACATACCGCTTCCGTGGCAGTAGGCGGTGGCACATAATCATCATCGCTGTGGTCGAGATCAGCGATCAACCTCGGGTGCGAATACCGGTTGAACCATTCCATGTAGTAATGGTCACACATGGGAGTAACCCCAGAGGGAGGCCGCTGCAACTCCGCCGTCCATAATCGGGCCACCATCGGAAACTGGTCCCACGTCCCGGTCATGATATCCGGCCATTCCACGACGTACTCCCTCGACGATGCAGGTCGGACCGCCTTCATCGGGCACGCCGGGGGAGGAGGGACAACTTGGACAAATCCAAGCTGGCGAAGACAACGCTGGGGCATGTACGCCTCGACGATGTCACGATACTGAATGAGTCCCGTGTACAGGGTCCTGGGTACCCTAACACTAGGGTTCGGGCCGAAAGGCATCCAGTTCACCTGTACAATTACAACATATAAAATTTAATAACATGAATATAATATGTGCAAATAATAAAATGTAGACTCTATAAATAAACGTTACCTCTAAGGGGGACAGCCTGTCCAGCAATAACCGTATCGATCGGAGGCGGTCAACGGACTTCTTCTCCGAGCGCGGACTCCACGCACAAGCACGCGGCATCCCCTCATCAATAGGAACTGGGTCACGATGTGGTCGCAATGCAGGAAAGTACTCGTATATCCAAGTCTGCAATAGAGTCAGACACCCAGTGATACCTGCCGCGTCAGCCCGACTCGCAAATCCTAGTTGGCGATACAAATACGCCAACGTAGCCGATCCCCAGGAAAACTGGCCTACACTGTCGGGGTCACACGCCTCTACGATGTCGCGTGGCCTGAGCTTGTTTCCGCCGCTCTTATCCGGAAACAAGGTACATCCGAGGAGTAGAAAAACATAAGCACTCAGCTGTGCGTCGGGCGTCCTACGTGCACTCGGGTACAAACACCGCTGCAACACGGATGCGATCTTCACACCTCCGTGTTCCCAAACACCTAGCGCCTCGGTGTACAGTGCAGCCCTGTCCACCGCCAACAACTCCGCCAGCGAATCTGCCTGATCCGCATCAGCCACAGCACAAAGTCGTTTACCCTCAACACGAATCCCCAGAATGGCCTCGACGTCATGTAACATGATCGTCATCTCACCGAACGGAAGGTGAAAAGAGTTTGTATCCGGCTGCCATCGCTCAATGAAAGCCGTGATCAGCGTACTGTCAATCTTATCGTGCATGGTGGCAGGAACGTGCTTCACCCCAGTGCCCTCCAGTCGCTCGAACATCTCGCTCTCCGCCGGCCAGGCCTCTGCCCATGTACGCAAAAAACTACAAGTCTTTTCCCGGGTATGACATTTCAACAACCCCGTAACTGAGGGCCTCTCCTGGTCCTCCCAAATACGGGCAGCTATGTGTCCTAGAAAGCTAGGAATCACACTCCCGTCAACAGGCCCACCGGGCACCTCACTTCTAACAACCCAAGAATCATTACCCTCCCTCGACCGTTTCCTGCTTGCCCAGATACAGTGGACGCAGATGATGTGCCAGATCTACTAACAAACCTACCACCCCTACCCTTACGCACCTCCACCATATGCGTCTCGTACATGTCATCAACCCTCTGACTGAATGGACCGTAATCATCATACGGTCCACTGCCATCGTCCACATCCTCATCCTCATCTGCGCCCTCCTCCTGCTCCTCCTCCTGGTCACCCTCCTCAGCATCATCATCGTCATCGTCATCCACATCCCGACGGTGGATCCGTTCTCTACGAACTGAGGCCGAAATACCACGGGATCTGACATGTCTATGCCCCGACCTCTCCACTGAATAACTTCTACTAAGAAGCTCTATATTCTTCCCCCCACCATGACGACCCTACACAAAATTTTAAAATATATAAACATACAAAAATTTATACGATAAATAATCATCATCGCAAATCAAATAAACTAAAAACATACAAATAATTGTAAACAAAATATAAACGTACAAAAAATACAACGAAATTGAAAAAATTTATAAAAATAAACAACAAAATATAAAAACAATTCAAAATTATATTACAAAAAAAAAAAAAAAAATTAAAAACAATTTTTAAAAAAATTAAAAAAAAAAAAAAAAAAAAAAAAATGGGGGGGGCGCCTTGGCTGGACGCCCAGCCGGCGGTGGTGGCGCCAGATGCAGACGCCGCCACCAGTTAGCTGGCGCCTGGGCTGGACGCCACAACCACGGCTGCGGCGCCTAGAATAAACGCCACAACCGTGGCGGTGGCGTCCAGCCTAGGCGCCAGCCAACTGGTGGCGGCGTCTGCATCTGGCGCTACACCGCTGGCTGGGCGTCCAGCCAAGGCGCCCCACCGCGTTCACGACGGTTTTCCCCTTTTTTTTTTTTTTTTAAACAAAATATACCTTTCCTCCTTGGGACATCCTTCCCTCCGCCGCCGCCGCCACTTCCTTGCCTTGCCGCCTCGACATTGCCGTTATTTTGAATTTTTTTTTTTTAGAGAGGTTGAAAGAAGATGAGCAATGAGAGTGTGAGTGATGAGAGTGTGAGTGTGTTTTTTTTAAGGTCAAGGGCAATTTTGGAAAACCAAGTGAATTTTGTGGGCTTTATGTAGTAATTTGTGGGCGATGTTTAACAAATCCCAAAAATAACGCAAGTATCTCGTTTTGCGTAACAAAAGTGTATCGATTTGTGGGAAACTGTAAATATGAGACACATTATTTTTTTGCTAATTCCGAAGATTTGCAATTTACAATTTATACGAACTTTTGGGCTGCAATTTGTAAAAAAAAATTTAAATGGCTGCAATTTGCAAAATACGAACTTTAAATGGCTGCAATTTGCAAATTTTCCCACTTTTTATATAGGATAGGATAAGCATAACTACCAAAAAGTTTGATAATATTTTATCTTAATCGTTTTTCTCATACACAATCAAAACTGTTTAGGGTAATTTTACCCCGCCACGTGGTCCAATAAGAAGATGACACGTGTCAGCCCCAGGATGGGCCAAGGTGGACCTGTCCCTGCTTGACACGTGTCACTCCAGAAACTTGGGGGAAATGACGACCTTCAGGCCCAAATCCCGAGAAAGCCGCAAAGCGGCGCAGCCCACCAATGATTAGGGTTCAGTGACCTAATCAGGGGCACAAATCCCAAAGACCCTATAAATAGGGAGATGTCCCTCTTTTTGAGGGTACGTTTTACTGTTTATTACACTTGCATTCTCTCACATTAGAGAAAGACCTGAGCTTGGAATCCGAGCAGATACCCACCTAAATTTCCGTCCTCTTTATTCCTTTTCAAGTTACTAACTTGACCGTCGGAGGCGGAGCTCCAAACACCCGGAGACTCCGTTATTTTGCAGGTACAGCTCAGCCGGATCAGACTTCGTGTTGTAACTCTCCCAAGGGACAAAAACACCCAAAACATTTGGCGCCGTCTGTGGGGAGAGTACCTCGAAGATGGTTCAAGAGTCTGTACCACCCCCTAACCGTCTGGGTGAAGACCCAGAAGTCTTTACAGACCATGAGGATGAAGATCCTCAAGTCAAAACCTTTACAGCCGAAGACGACTCTCTTAGAATCAAGCGCATCCGGCCCAGAGACACTCTGGAGCGGGGTGTCTTCCAGGCGGGTACAAGCGGACCCTCTGGGCAGCCGGAAGGGGAAACCCAAACGGCCGCAGGATCAGCCCCTGTCACCCGAGACGAACTCATGAGATTCATGACAAGTTTCAAGGGTGAAATTAAAGAGCTGATCACCCAAAGCCGAGCTGGCCCAAGTAAAGGTCAGTCGGCGAAGAAGACTCCTCTAGAGAAGGGGAAGTCAGTCAGAGACTGGCAGCCCACTCCTCATCCAAAGGAAGAGGCAGCCGGGACCATTGATTGGTAAAAAATTCTCCTTCCTAAGAGAAACAACAACAACACCCGCCGGACTCAGCAGCCGGTGGGAAGCAAAAAATCAATTCTCGATGCCTGGGAGATCATCAACCGGAAGAGAAACCAATCGCTGTCTGAGTCGGATTCAACGTCGAACTTTCCAGACAGTTTCAACAACATTTCTGCAGGGAGTGCACCCTCCTTGCATGGGAGCCAGACATGCGGTAATACCGTCCATTCTGGCCCTCACATGATTGGAGTTGTACCATATGTGCCTACTCAGGATTTTGGACAGTATCCCCCTCACTTCATGCAGCCGGCCCTTTTTGGAGGTTAGGCGGCATATCCAAATGTCCAGCCATTGGACTGGCAGCTTCGTCTGCTGCGCCTGGGTAAACAACCTTCTGCGTTCACCCGGGAGATAACCGAGGCGGCCCAGCCGGCCAAGGTTAAGAATGTATTGGTAAGTACCTATGATGGTACCACCAATCCGGAAGACCACCTCATGGCTTACACCAACCTCATGTATCTGCAGGGGTTGGATGATGCCACTTGGTGTCGGTGCTTCCCGGCTACATTGAATGGCGTTGCCCAACAATGGTTTGGTAATTTGCCAGCCGGGTCCATCGATAGTTTCAGGAAGCTCGCCTTCCTATTTGCTTCCAACTTCTCAATGAACATCCCTGCTAAGAAAACAAGCCTTGATTTGAGCACTATTAAGCAGGGAGAGAGAGAAGGGTTGCGCTCATATATCAGGCGGTTTAATCTGATCAGAATTCAGATTCAGGGACAGTCTGAAGAGGTAGTTTTTACAGACTTTTTCAAGGGTCTGAGAGACGGGTCGACCTTTAAGTTCGACCTAGTCAGAAAAGGGGCTTTCACCTTACAGGCGGCCCTGAGGGAGGCGGAAAACTACATTCAAGCTACCGACCTCTGCTCGCCTGGTAACCAGTCGGACTCCAAGAAGTCCGACAAACAGAAAGACAGCCGGTCTGCTCAGCCGGCCAAAAATAAAGAAGAGAGCAAGAAAAGAAAAGAAATCGGGGCGGTTAATGATTCTGACCAGCCATCCCAGAAGAAAAAGAAAGAGTTTAAACCGTGCGTCCCCAAGTACGAGTTTAATAAAGACTGCAACTCCATCTTCATGGAGATAAAGGACCGGCTGTCCATTGAGAAGCCGAATCCTATGAAGAGTTATGTCCAGTCACGGAACAAAAATAAATTCTGTCAGTTCCATGAGGAGGTCAGCCATGATACCAACGACTGCTTCGGTCTTCAGCGGGCGTTGGACCGTCTGGCTGACAAAGGGTTGTTGAAGTCCTACATTTCTAAGTCCCCAGCCGGAGAAAAAAAGAAAAACAAGGGTCAGTCCTCCAAGACTACCCCCCAGCATGCTAGTAGCTCGGATACCGACAAGGAGCCGATCTACACAATAGCAGGCGGGTTCTCCTGTGGTGGACCTACCATCCGGGGCACCAAGAGCCATCTTCGAAAGATGGACATGGATGATGATGAGCAAGCGTCTGCAAGCACCTCCTTCCCAGACGTCTTGATCACTGAGAAGGATAGGGGCAGCGTCCGCCGTCCGCATGATGACCTGGTTGTCATTGAATGTAAGGTTGCCAACCAACTGGTTGGAAGAATCCTTATTGACACCGGCAGCTCATCAAACATCATCAGCCTCCGGTGCTTGCAAAAGCTGAAATACAACGTCAGCAGCAAGCATCCGGTCACCCACCCCTTGGTTGGTTTTGGGGGTGGGATGGTCTACCCACCCGGAAGAATTGACTTACCTATCCGGCTAGGAGAGAAGGGCCAAGGACGACATATTGTCGTCAGATTCTTGGTCGTTGAGGAGTTGACCGCCTACAACATTATCCTTGGTCGGCCAACCCTCAACGTAGCTAAGGCAGTAATCATCCCGTCTCTCATGCTCATCAAGTATGAGAGGGATGACAGCACTGTTGGTTCCCTGAATGGGGATCAGAAGACGGCCCGAGAGTGTTATCTCTCAGCCGTCAGAGACACTGTGGCCCCAGACGACCAGGAACCAATAGACCATGACAATGTCAAGGATGCCGACCCAGCGTCCGTCCCACCAGCAGCCGGGAAGAAAAGAAAGGCACCTCTACTGGTGGAGGTGAAGAAAGAGAAAAATATCAATCACTGACCGGTGAACGGTCAGATGAGCTCCGCCCCCAACCGGCTGGTGAAAACATTGATCTCGTTCTGGATGAAAGCCGTCCAGAACGTACTGTAAAGGTGGGGATGGTTGCTCACGCTACCTTGGGTGCAATCTTGCACCTTCTGCTGAAGGAATTCAAAGACATTTTTGCCTTTGAAGTGGAAGAGATGCCAGGCGTTAGCCCGGATCTCGCTGTCCGAAAACTCGCCGTGGACCCCAAAAAGAAGCCCATCCGGCAAAAGAAAAGAAGCCACGGTGAGGAAAGAAGTCAGGCGGCAGCTACCGAAGTCAAAAAGCTGCTAGACGCTAGGTTCATTCGGCCCTGCAACTTTCCCGACTGGGTGGCCAATGTGGTCCTGGTTAAGAAACCGAATGGGACCTGGCGCATGTGTGTTGATTACACAGACCTCAACAAGGCGTGTCCAAAGGACAGTTACCCGCTTCCAAAGATCGACAGTCTGGTCGATTCTACAGTCGGTCACGCCTTCATGAGCTTTATGGATGCCTACTCTGGCTTTCATCAGGTACCCGTGTGGAAAAAGGATCAAGAGAAGACGACCTTCTTCACTGATCAGGGGTTATTCTGTTATACTGTGATGCCGTTTGGTTTGAAAAATGCGCCTGCCACTTTCCAACGGATGATTAATACGGTCTTCATTAATCAAATTGGGAGGAATGTGGAGGCGTACATTGATGACATGATAGTCAAATCCAAGCTACAGACGGATCACCTTTCTGATCTCCGAGAAACATTCACCACCCTCAGGCGGCATAAGGTCATGTTAAATCCAAAGAAATGCGTCTTTGGTGTTGAGTCTGGGAAGTTTCTCGGATTCCTGATTGATCAAAGGGGGATAGAGGCTAACCCTGAAAAGATACAGGCGGTGATAGACATGAAGTCACCCCGTTCTGTCAAGGAAGTTCAGAGACTCACCGGCTGTCTGGCCGCCTTGGGGAGGTTCCTCAGCCGGTCAGGCGACAAGTGCCTCTACTTCTTCCAAGCAATCAGGAAGAAGACCAGATTTGAATGGGGGGAGGATGCTGAGGCGGCATTCCAGAGGTTGAAAGAGCATTTACATTCTCTACCTAGGTTGGTTAGTCCTTTGCCTAGGAAGACGTTGTACATGTATTTAGCCGTCTCAGATCATGCCCTCAGTGCCGTTCTCCTTGCTGAGCGAGACGGCGTGCAGCTCCCGGTTTACTTCATTAGCCATGTTCTTAAAAATGCTGAACTCATCTCATTAGCCATGCCTTCAACAAACTCATTTCAGACGACATTAAGAAGAAAATAGAAAGAGCCGGTGGCTTATGGGCAGAAGAGTTAATCCATGTCCTATGGGCCATCCGGACAACAGCAAAAGGGGCAACCGATGAAACCCCATTTCTCATGGTTTACGGTGCTGAAGCCGTCTTGCCCATCGAACATTACGAGCCGACTATACGAGTCATGCTATATGATGAAGAGGCAAAATGGGAAGCAATGCGCTTGGCATTGGATTCACTCCCAGAACGCAGGGGCAATGCTGCCTTGCGTCACGAGATTTACCGTCTGAGAATGACTAGATCCTACAACAAGAAAGTACACATGCGTCTTTTGAAAGTTGACGACTTAGTGTTACGAAAAATGGAGGCAACTGGTAGGGCAAATGAGCTGGGAAAGCTAACTCCAAATTGGGAAGGCCCCTACCGGATCTATGAGGAAGTGAGAGACGACACCTACCACCTGGAAACTCCAGACGGCAGGCGCCTGCCTAGAACTTGGAATGTAGACAATTTGAAAAAGTACTACTTCTGAGAATGTAAGTTTTTTGTAAACAGTCAGTCAATTAATAAAGATTTAGAATTTGTTTGCAAAATTGTTTTGTTGCTTTTTTATTATCCGCCTGGGTAAAACTCAGACGGATTCTCACTTACCTAACTAAGTTTGATACTTAGTAAAGGTTACATTTACTTGACCGCCTGGGTAATACTCAGATGGATCCTTTGTTTATTTACTTAAGTTTGATACTTGGTATGATTTAATAATTGCCCGTCTGACTGGGTAATACCCAGGAAGGCTTTTTGGTTTAACCAACTAAGTTCGACACTTAGTGTAAATTCACCGATTAAAAACTAAGTACAAAAACGCTTAGTGGCTATACAACCGGTCCTAAACAAGACCAAAGGCTAAAATGGCCGGATGGTTGCTCATTTTATAAAATCGCCTGTCCCAACATGGACAAAGGCGTCCGGCGACACCCCTCCGGGTGCAATCGTCGCAGAGAACAGACTATTTGTCGATTCTACGTACCTATGAAGACGAAAAAAATTGAATGACCGAATTGGTCAACTCATAGCCGTCTGACCAGAATGATTTGTGAAGAACGATCAAGTTACCGGATACCGGATGCCCTGTGGCATCAGTCGGTCACCGGATGAAGTTCTCACTTAGGTTATTTATTCCAAAATTGCACTCTCTATCCCAATTGGGGCAAAAGGGTTGTTCAATGGCTATGAAATCTCTACCAAGACGGACAAACGCCGTCTGAGTAGTGACTGGAACGCCTGTTGATGTACGGCTGTGCACTTGGTTTGGGGCAATCACTACTGTGATTGATTGACTTACAAACGCATCATGCTCTTTGCAGCATCAGGCGTTACCATGTCAATCAACCAACTCCACTTGAAACCAATCACACAGCCGTCCAGGGGCAAGGACAGCCAGGCTTTTGATAAGTTAGGCAACAAATCGCCGCATGCTTTTGATAAGTTAGGCAAAAATGAAAAATTAAAATATTTGCAAAAATTGAAATGCAAATTTAAAATGATCAAAACCGACTCAGTCGGTGCATTTCATTAAAGTCCACCCAACCAAATGGTTGTGATGGATCGAATGTTAACCGGACCCCGTCCGGGAGAAAGAGAAATTGTTAATTAACCCGGCTCCTTAGCCGGTAAATACAAATATACTTGGCACGCTGGCCGGAAAAACAAGTTTTGGCATACTGCCGCTGAATAAATAAAAGAAAAGATAAAAAACAGAGATTGGCATACTGCCGCTGAAAGGTCACTACTTGCCTGCAGACGGTGCCTCCTGGTCCTCCTCCTCATCATCTGAGGGTATCTCTTGTGCTTCACCCGGACCAGGTAGCTGAGGCACGGGGGGCTCATTGTTGGCGTTAACCCAGGCGTCGAAGGAATCAAGCTCTGGCTCACCCTTCTTTCTCAAGTACACCACGTCCTCGACGTACTTGTGAGCCAGTGCCCAGACGCCATAATCCGTGTCTGGGTACAAGACAGCCCAGGCGATGTTCATTCGGGCATCATTGTCAGCGTCACTCTCAGCAACTAAACGGTTTTGCTCCGCCTCCAGGGTTGCTGCAAAGTTTATCTGAGCCTGAGCAGCCTCCTTCTCCAGCTTTTCAACCTTAGTCTTCAGGTTGGTGTTCTCTTTAGAAACACCCTGAAGTGTGCCAAGGTCCGCCTGAGCCTTCTTGAGCTCCTCATTAGCCTTCTTGGCGCTCTTATCTGCCTTTTTCTGGGCTTCCTCCGCCTTCTTCTGGGTCGTCTCAGCATCGCCCGCCTGCAGGTTAGCCGTCTTCAGATCCGCCTCCAGCTGCTGGATTCTAGACGTCTGTGTCATTATGATTGCTTTAGGTTCAAGTTCATTTACGATAGTGGAGTGTAAAGTAATATTATCAGCATCTGTGGCGGACTTCTTGGCCATTTTTACCTCTTCCCGTTTGCGGGAATAAGGACGTTTGAGCCCGTCCACCCGCAGCATAGCCTGCAAAAAAGCAAGCGGTGTGAGTATTGCAGGCGGGATAAAACACTTGGAAAAAATAAATTGAATTGACAAGTTTCTTACCTCAGCCAGAATGGGATAGAATGCGTTCCAAATTGAACGCCTCTATCCCAGGGATATTGTCTTTATCCCTCTTCCGGACGGCGTCAAGCATGGCCCTGGCATGCTTCTAGACGTCTGGCCAGCGGGGAGATTGATCTGCACCACAATCAATACGTGATGAGTGCGAAACTAAGGCAGCACCTATTTGTTGCCGACCGTCTGAAGATGACGTCTGTTGAGAGTGGGATTTCACCCGCAAAGGCCACCCCATCTCAAGCGGGAATTCAAAAGGGTTCTTACCTTCAGAGCCAGCCAAGCGGGAACCGCTCGCAGGCATGGTGAACCCCCCGGTCGCTGTTACGGGGTTAACGAGGTCGAGGCCTAGGCTGCCGCCTACCCTCTCGATTCGCCCCGCTATCCGTAATTGTTGATTCCCGGCTGAGGCGCCAGGAGTTGAGGCGGAGGCGGATTTCTTCGATTTGTTGAGAACGGAGGGGGTCTCCTCCCTATCCCATTTGAGTTGCTTCTCAAACGTCTTTCCAACCTCTCCCCCCTGCAAAAAATAACCAAGTTAAGGTCGTCATCCGGGAAAAATAGTCCTTAAGACCAAATTAAGAAAGGGTCAGGAGTTTATTACCTTGGCCTTGACCTCAGCCGCAGCTTTTTCTACAAGCTGTTTGCGGATGAGTGCAGAGGATCGCTAGGGAGTCTTCTCTGTTGGCAACATGTTTAAAGCTTCTTCTGCAAAAAAGAAAGAAATCGATTAGTATCATAAATCAAATCTGGTACAAAAGCACTACAGACAGATATAAACTCAGGCGCATACGTTTGGTAAACATGTGCCCTATCCCGCAGGCGGCTAGGAAGCACTCATCCCTGAACCGGGCGCTTTTGGGGATCCAGTTCTTGGGAACTTGTATTGTTTCCCTGGTTGACAAGGTCGCGTCTGTGAGGCCGAAAAAGTCCGCCTTAATTATCTTGTCAAAATCCTCCTCAGGGATCCGGGGAAGAGCGCACTTCCGGCCCATCAGGTCGGGTTTCTTATTATATTGGCGGAATTCATAATTCTCCCGCCTGTTGGGAGCGGACATCAGGTAGAACCTGTGCTTCCAGGCGTCAAATTTGGAGACCTTGTCCAAGGTCATCATGTATTGAGGATGCGTGGTTAGAGTGTACCACGCCCTCCAGCCGCCTGGGCTTCGGCTGAGATAGTGCATACTAGCAAAAGCTTCCCAGCCGGGGTTGAGCTCCTAAAATTCGCAGGCGGCAACGTACCCCAAAATATTTGTCCAAGAGTTGGGGGTAAGTTGCCAGACCCCGAGGCCGGAGCCTCTCAATTCCTTCACCGCCTGGTGAAGGGGAAAACGGAGACCAGCCTTGAACGCCGCCTCATAATAGCCAAAGTAGCTATTGGCGTTATCTTGATCATCCTCCCAGGCGATGGTGTCACTCTCAGGCGGCACCCTTATTCTATACCCGTCTCCTAACGGGTGCATTTGTGTGAAATTTTTTTAAATTCTCCTCCATTTGGTGCCGGTCTTTAGCGGAGACGTGGATGTTGAAGGGGTCGTCCTTCTCTTTCCATTTCTTCCTCTCCTCCTCCTCGCTGTCCTCAAGCGGGGGCAGGTCATCGCTGCTTTCAGAGGTGGAGGCGGAGCCGCCGCTCTCCGTCTCCTCCTCATCCTGGGCCAAAGGAGCTGAGACGGCCTCATCGCCGCCTTGGTCGCATTCTTCCAAGAAGGAATATGCGGGAGTCGAAGGGGTGCGCGGAGGGGATCTCTCCAGATCCGTTTGGTCTCCCTGACCAGACGTTTCTCCCTCAGGCGTTTGGCCGCCTGAGCCTTCGCTTCAGTAATTTTGATCAGTTGTCGTCTGCATTGTCCGAGCCATTGTGTCCTGCACAGACACATAACTGGTCGGAATCCAAGGGAAAGGGTGGTCCCAACACCCCGAGACGGCACTCCCAGTCCTAGACTCAGCCGTCCCTGGTGACCGGCTGGACCCTAACCTAGGTTGTGCCGTGTGTGTTGGTGATGCATCCATTTATTGCAAGAAATATGTACAAGCGGTGAAAAAAGAAAAAGAGCTGAGAAAGGCAGAGACGGTACCTTTTGATGTAATATCTGGAACTAGGCGGGTCCGGTTGGGTCGATGGAAAACGAGCTTTCTTGCTTGCGCCTAACTCAAACGGATGACTTCTGCTCTCAAAGTTTTCTCTCTAGAAATTTTTTGTAAACGTACAAAATTATGAGGGTAAAACGGCTATATATAGAGGGTAAATACGGGGGCATTTCCGTAATTTACTCGGAAGGTGAACGGTTACTTCTTTATGGTAAAGTTACCAACAACCGGAGCGTGATACATGTCACAGATGCCACGTGGCGTGCCACGTCACATATGTGAGGGGCAAATTTTTAGGGTAATTTTACCCCGCCACGTGGTCCAATCAGAAGATGACACGTGTCAGCCCCAGTGACAGGGTAAAGTCGTATCCCCTAATAAGAAATAATTACCTAAATCTCTAACTAAAGTAGATAGGGAAGTAGAGTCGAAATCCACAGGGAAACAGGTCTTTTTAATTCTAATTAATTATTATAATCTAAACTATTTAAGTAACCAATATTTATAATTGAGTAAGAAACTAAACTACAAAGAATAGGAATAGGGAGAAAACAATATATAAAAGGATCTAGGGCATAGGTTCACCAATAAATAATACTCTAGGGTAAAACATAGTAATCAATCATTGACATTGCATAAATAACATGATTAACAGGCTCTCGCAATTTATTAATCAACATAGATCTAACAGGCTCTCGCAATTTACTAGATCTAAGTTCTTATTGAAAATAGCCTTTAATATGAAATTAACATCTGCTCGATTCATCAATTTAATATTGCTATACTTTTACAAGCCGCAATTGTAAAACATTAAAACAATCCAATAAGAAATTATCATGCAATACCAATAATCAATAATAGTTAATCATCAATGCATCAATTAACCAGATTGTAAAGGGCTTTCGCTACTTATTACAATCACACAATTAATTTACCGGTATTAAATTTCATCTCTCGATTCTCGACTTAACCGTTTATAAATTAACCTGCCTATTGAAACTAGACCTAAACATCAATTCTCATCTCTCGAATCTTGAATCAATATTGTCAAACTCATGCATAAAATACAGGCCTAATCTAGTCACAGAGCATTAAATCAATCAATAGGAAATTAATCCAGCATTGATAATTAACAACAATAAATTACCCTTTCATATTATTTATTAGATCCCCATAAACCCTAGAAATTAAACTACTCACACATATTAAAAACTAAACTAATCAAAGCAATGAAATAAGACATGATTAAAGGAATAAAATAAATAACTAAGATTAAAGGAAGAGAAATCGTTACCAAAAATAAATCTGGAATTAAAGGAAAAATTAAGAACAAAGGTTTAAGAGAAAAGAAATCTAAGAGAATAATTAAGAGAGTAAAGAAAAGTGAAAAAGAGAAGAAGAAGATTCTAAAATCGTATTACGGAGGAGTATTTATACTCCGTACAAAATCCTAAACTAAAACAAATTAAAACGACGTTAATCGTCAACTAATAAATACACGCGCCCGATCGGGCGCGCCTTTTTTGTCTCTAATAGCAATCTCGCGCCCGGCCGGGCGCGTTACCGGGCGCCAGCCTTTGCTTCTCCCGCCCGGCCAGGCGCGCCTCCGGGCGCCAACCTCTTTGGCCGGGCGGCTCATTTGGGCCACTATTTGGACTTCGATTGGGCTCCAATTCTTCGGGCCAATCTGGGTTTCCTCTTTGGGTCTTGAATACTCGGTCTAAATGCCCCGGTATCACCTATACCGAGCCCTTAATCACCGGTTCGATGGCTCTAACCGGCCCTAGGCTATAAACTCTAGTCGTGCTTCTCCAATGTTCGTGATTGCTCCAAAATATCTCGGGAAAATACTCCAAAAGCAAAAATCCCTGCAAAAGTCAACCAAATCTACGAAAACACTAGAAAACACCAATTAGTAATAAAAGTGGCTCTAAAGAGCCAAAAACACTACTAATTATGACCAAGGGACGGGGGTAAAATATTATATAAAATAGACACATCAAACTCCCCCAAGCCAAACCTTTGCTTGTCCCTAAGCAAAGATCTCATCAATGAAACAATAAATATACTTCACCTCTAAAGTAAAAATCAAGCACAAACGATCCAGGTTAAATCAAATAAACATGCTTCAAAGTCAACCAATCAAATCCATCTAATTACCAATCTTCCCTAACAATTGTCAAATAGAGAAAACCTCAAGAGCATATAGAATTCAAGACTAGTGCTCACACACTCGACTCTCATTTTTGTGGCGAGTAAAAGATGTACTCGATCGCTCTCCATCCAACCCCTTTATGTGAACAATGCCCTCCCAACTCACACTCTCGTGTGTATAAAAACAATATACATTCAATCTTACTAGTCGACTCGAAATATGCCAAATCATAACTTGCATTGATAAACAACACTTTCACATTCATACAATTCTATGCACAAAAGTCGGAAGGTCTTTAAAGCTTGTAATGTAAGGCTAGGGTAAAGGGTAGGATAAATTTGGAAATAAGTGAGAGAAAAGTTATGCTTAAAGGAGCCATATCCTAATAAAACCCATGATCAAAATAAATAAATCTCCTACATAACCAACTCTAACATCAACCAAATATACTCCAGTCATAATAAACAATCCCAACACTTACAATTTCACTCATAAAAATATAATAATGAAGAAATAGAGTGAATAAACAAACTTTATTTCCCAAACTTGAATTTTTTCATTGAGGCTCTATTTTTTTCTTTGATCAACCTCCAACTAGAACATTTGAACATTTTTTCTATTGAAGTTCAGTTATTTTTTTTCACATTTTTTTTTCGAACTTCTCTTTATTTTTCTCATAATATCATGCTTTATTTTTTCAAGAAAATATAACTCTCATACTCATCAAAAATAAACATGAATAACAACAAAACAACTTCTCAGATCCCACCCAAATTATGCAAATAATAAGCACACTACAAACTCCCTCACCTCACTCACTAATAGCTCCCCCAAGCCAAGCTTGGGACTAATAACCAATGGGACAAAATAGGCTTGTAATGTGGCTAATAAACAACAAAAAAGTCAAGGCAACAACATGGGTATCAAGAAGGGGACAAATGTATCTACAATCATCTGGAGGCTACCTAAAAGAACAAATGCCTTCGTCCTCCTCAATGTGTATTATAATGAATCATATAAACATTACTTATAGTTGCAAACCAATACTCAAATTCATTGACATACCAGGAATTATGGAACTATCACACATTCCTTACCAAATCAACTAGTCAAGCACTATATTCACAAGTAGTTGGACAAAATTAACGCAATTTAAGGTTTCAAGACAATCAAACATCAAATCATGTTCAACTAATCCACAATATTTATCATCAAATACCAGGAATCAAAAACAATTTTCTCAAGTAAGGGGCAAGGGAAGCATAATTTATAATTCATTGGAACGTATTTTTGAATTTTTTTATTTTTCAAATTTTTTTGTATTTTTCATATATAAGAAACCAATAAAAACTACACTAGGAAAGCAAGAAATCTAACCTAAGAAAACACACCAAAAATAAAAGAAAAGAGAAAAAGAAAAATACCAAACCAAAATCTCCCCCATGCCAAAATCAGACAATGTCCTCATTGGCTCGGAAACTAGCCCAGCATAGCTAGTCCTCATCATCCTCGTCCATCGAGCCGAAACCCGCACCTCCACTGCCACGTGCACCACCTGCACCACAAGAGCTACCACCAAAATAATCAGCGTGAAAAGTCCCCCCTGCCGGTCCCCGAAAGGAATGTCCTGCCTGTACCCGAAGAAAGAAGAATAGTCAGTGTAAATACCACGGGCAGTGGGATCCCTATCGTATCCCTGGGGTGGGGGCTGAAACCAGTCAGGGTGAATAGCGTCGTCGGGAATGTTTCCCCGACAAGCATAATCATCGTACATAGGGTAGAGAGCTCTACCCTGGTTCCTCTCTAGACACCCTAACCTCTGGTCTAAGGAGCCTACCATCCTCCTAAGGTCAGTATGCGAATGCTCGATACGGCATAGGGCCTGACCTATACTATGAAGAACCCAAACTGGGTCAGAGTCAACATGAGGGACGAAATGGGACATACGAGGTGGAGAGAAAGCCACCTCGGGCTGAGGCTGGGGTGGTGGAACTGGTGGTGCCTGCCCCCTAGCGTTGGCAACTAAAGCATCGTAAGTGTAAGAAATTTTCCCTGGGGGAAAGGCGGTCAAGTCTGGACTGGGTAGGGGAAAAATGGGCAAAGGTTGCTCGTTCCCAGTCCGGATACACCAAAAGGGTGTCTACTCGCTATCCGGTCTAACCCACCCCACATCCTCAAAATACCTAGCAGTCATGTAGGTATCCGGTCCGCAGTTGGTCAGCTGGTGGGGTCCGTCTACTACAAAACTGGCCTTTTTCACCGCTATTCGAGTGATAAGGCCACCTAAACGGATAGGAGACTTGGAAGTGGTGCTGGCTGTGGCATGCCTACTCAAATGGTGAACTATAAACCTGTCTATGTTCAATTTCCCGAACCCGTATACATAGTGTCCTATGACAGCTAGTTCGTTAGTTTGAGCGTTATGAGGCTCGGCCCTACCTAAAAAAACACAAACCCGCAAATCTTTGCCAGATTTTTGGGACAGGGTGGTGAATAGGTTTGGTACTAGCATGTTGGGGGTCGGGGGCAGGTAAACCAGTCAAAGCATAATATAAGTCACCCATTTTATAGTCTGCATGCCACTGGTGAGATAATTCAGAATTTAATTCAAAATTTTTACAAAATTCAACAAAAGTTAAACTGATATTTCTATTATTTGACCTGAAAAATAAATTAGGCCCATTCCTACTACTAACAACATGAAAAGTGGACAGGAATTCACAGGTAAGTTCTCGGTATGTAGGATAATGCATGTCAACAAATTTTCTCATGCCTATATCATTCAAAAATCGTTTAACAAAATCGTACAAACCAAATGATTCTAAGGTAGGGCGGTGTAACCACCGAGAAGGAATTACCTCACGACCGACCAAATGCTCCATCGTTCCTTTTGTTCTCGGCTCACGATCCGGATCGTCGGCCAATACGGGAGCTGCAAGTCTGGGTCGTACTCCTCCCTCGAACTGGAGCTCCTACCAAAAATGGACCTAGCCCTCTTTGATGCCATGTTCAAGAAATGGGTTTAAAATTTTGTGAATTAAAACTAAAAAATTTTTGTATGAAAGTGAAGAGGGTGAAGAGAGGATCACAAATATGTAAAGAGTTTTGAATTTGGATAAGAAATGAAGGAGAAATCTTAGAGAGAAGTTAGAGAAAATTTGAGTTTTAGAGAGAGAGAGTAATGGGGGAAAGAAGAAATGGAGAAAGAAAGAAGAAAAGGGGAAGAAAAAGACACGAAACCTACTCGCGCCCGGTCGGGCGGTCTGTGCTATTTTGTGAGTTCGTTCTCGCGCTCGGTCGGGCGATCTGATACGCACTTATTCGTAACCTCTCACGCCCAGTCAGGCGATCAAATGACTTTAATTCTTCTTGCTCTCGCGCCCGGTGGGGCGCCAGTCGCCCAATCGGGCGATTTTTTAGTCCAAAATTTTCGCCCTTCTCGCGCCCAGTCGGGCGAGGCTTGCCTGATCGGGCGGACAAATTAGTCCGTATACGACGAATTTTGCGCCCGGTAGGGCGAAATTACTTTATTTTTGAACCTTGCTCTCGCGCCCGGTCGGGCGAGCTTCGCCCGATCGGGCCCGAGGCTAAATTGTCCAATCGATATTTTCTTCTTTTCTCCAAAATTTGGCTAACTCTTTCCTTCAAACCTTTACAAACACTCATAAAACTCATTAAATTCCCTCATCTCTCCTCTCATAAGAAAAAGAAAAGAAAAACTAGTCTAAAAAGCATTAAAAATACGGGTTGCCTCCCGCAAAGCGCTGGTTTATCAAGGTCCCGCACGACCTTCTTACCAAGTACAATTTCTAGGACCCTTGGCCTAACGCTTGATCGGGTGGTTTCTCACCCGGTCTAGCGATGTTTAAGCTGCGATGCGGCTTCCTGACATAACATGTGGGACGCCAAGTCGCCTTATCTGGTGGATCCTCCTTGGCTTGGACTGGGGGATCTTCAATGCTACGCACTAAAAACCCTTCTTCGATCGAATGTTGCTTCAAATTGTCATTGCGTTCAACACTTGCAACTCGATCTGGTGGAACACTTACCGTAGGCTCGATTGGCACAACTTACTCGATCGGTTCCACTTGTTCATCCTCGAAACCAAGACCAACATTGTGGAGTGCTCTTTCTATTGCATCGACTTCCTTCTGCCATTGGTCTATCTCACCTGAAAGGGATGCAACACAAGATACCGCCTCCAAGGGATCTTTTTCAAGAGCTTGGGGCTTGTTAGAATAATTTACAACCACATTAACATTTAAACATTTCTCCTCGGTCATGGAGCTTTTAGGGGCATTATTCAGATTAAAAACAACTTTATCATCCCTTACTGATAGTGTTAACTTACCACTTCGTACATCTATGATTGCTCCTGCAGTGTTAAGGAATGGTCTACCCAAAATAATTGGGGTTTGCATATCCTCAGCCATATCAAGAACAACAAAATCTACAGGTATGTAAAATTTACCTACTCTAACGGGGACATCCTCTAAAACACCTAAGGGGTATTTGAAAGAACGGTCGGCCATTTGTAGAGTTATATTGGTAGCTTTTAGTCAACCCATATTCAACTTAGAACACACAGATAATGGCATGACGCTAACACTAGCACCCAAATCACATAATGCATTATCAATCAAGAGATTGCCAATATGACAAGGGATAGAAAAAACTACCCGGGTCTTTTAATTTAGGTGGAGACTTATTTTGAAGTACGGCACTACACTCTGCAGTGAAAGCTACTGTCTCTACCTCACTAATAGATCTTTTTCTCGTCAAAATTTCTTTCATAAATTTTTCATATGAGGGGATTTGTGTGATCAATTCAGTTAAGGGAATTGTTACCTTCAAATCTTTAACCACCTCCAGGAACTTACCAAACTGCTTATCCAAATTTATCTTCTATTGACGATTGGGGAAAGGAAGTTTGATGATTGGCTTTGGAGCATTATTATTCTTGTTTGGAGTAGCCACCTTCTCTGGAGTTGTACCCTGCAATGTAGAATTAGATATGTTAGTATTATCCTTTAGCCCTGCAGGGCTATCAACTACATTGTTTGGTTTAATGGAATCAAGATTAGCAGTATTTAATAAAACAGGTTCATCAACTCTGGGAAAAGAGAGCCCTTCATAGTTTGAACCACTCCTTAGAGTAATTGCAAATGCTTGATCCGTAGGCCTAGTTGGCGAGCTTGTAGAGTAGCAAAGAGTTGCGCAATTTGATTATCTACAATTTTATTATGCGCTAGAATTTGATCAATTGTCGCATCTCTGCTCTCCATGTGCTATTGCATATTGACCAAAATTGCTCTAATTTCCGCCAGAGAAGGGTCGGAAGATGAGGAGGGTTGTTGTGGTTGGTTCTTCTGGCTAGCATTGGGATGATAATATTTCTGCTGCTGTTGCTGTGGCGCCTGTGGTTCTTGTGGTGGTGGATTTTGAACATTAGTGCTACGGTAGGAAAGGTATGGATGATTCCGATACCCAGGATTGTAAGTGTTGGAGTATGGGTTATTCTGCCTATAAGCTTGGAAGGTATTAACTTGCTCCACGCAACTCCTGCAATCCTGCTCCCAATGACCTACAATACCACAATTTTCACAAAAAGCCTCATTAGAATTATTATTAATCGCAGAAACATTAGCTACATTAGCAGTGCTCAGATTATCTAATTTTTGGCAAATAGAGGTCAGTTGAGCTTGCAAAAAGGATACAGAGTCGACACTATGTTTCCCCTTGTTAGCAAATCCTCTGGGATTCCCATATTGGGAATTGTTTATCGCCATGTCTTCAATAACCTGACCTGCATCATCAACATTAAGATTCATAAATCTCCCACTAGCTGCAGAGTCTAAAATTATTCTAGAAGAATTTCCAATGCCGTTATAAAAGGCTTGGATTAACTGCCATTGTGCTAAATTATGGTGAGGGCATTCTCTTTGTAGGTCCTTGAACCTCTCCCAAGCCTCATATAAAGACTCATCGGCTTCTTGGGCAAAGTTCTGAATCGCACTCCGTAGTACTGCTGTTCTCTCTGCAGGATAATACTTGTTATAGAAATTCAAAACAAGAGTTTCCCATTCAGTTATACCAAGTGTAGTTCTATTTAAGCCATTAAACCTCAATTTAGCTTTTCCAGTTAAAGAGAAGGGAAAGAGAATCTCCCTGATTTGGTCTTGAGTGACCCCGGCTTGCCTGATGGTGTTGCAATATTGACAATAGTTGGCAATGTGAAGATTCGGGTCTTCACCCTTGGCTCCACTGAATTGCTTCCTCTCTATCATCGTTATAAATTGAGGTTTAATTTCAAATTGAACCCCATCAAGAGCCGGAGTAGGGGTGAGATGTGGAAAATCCGTAAGCTTTGGTTGTGAATAATCACTAAGCTTCTTTGGAGTCGTCATCTCTGATTCTGCGTCTGATGATGCCTCTAAATCGCTGGAATCAGTTGGAGGGTCGCGGTGATTATTGTTATTCCAGGATTTGCTTGTAGAAATTTTTCTGTCTATGAAAGGAACGTTCGATCTCAGGATCGAATGGGATGTAACCTGATCTGGAACACCTGGGCATAAACAAAGAAAAAACTAGAAGCAAATGTGATATTTGTCTCAGAGAACTAACGCTCTCTAAGACAAAAGAGAGATAATCTAGACTACAAAAACAATCAGAAAACAAAATAAAACCGTTTCCTCGGCAACGGCACCAAATTTTGACAGGGTAAAGTCGTATCCCCTAATCAAAAATAATTACCTAAATCTCTAACTAAAGTAGATAGGGAAGTAGGGTCGAACTCCACAGGGAAACAGGTCTTTTTAATTCTAATTAATTATTATAATCTAAATTATTTAAGTAACCAATATTTATAATTGAGTAAGAAACTAAACTACAAAGAATAGGAATAGGGAGAAAACAATATATAAAAGGATCTAGGGCATAGGTTCACCATAAATAATACTCCAGGGTAAAACATAGTAATCAATCATTGACATTGCATAAATAACATGATTAACAGGCTCTCGCAATTTATTAATCAACATAGATCTAACAGGCTCTCGCAATTTACTAGATCTAAGTTCTTATTGAAAATAGCCTTTAATATGAAATTAACATCTGCTCGATTCATCAATTTAATATTGCTATACTTTTACGAGGCGCAATTGTAAAACATTAAAACAATCCAATAAGAAATTATCATGCAATACCAATAATCAATAATAGTTAATCATCAATGCATCAATTAACCAGATTGTAAAGGGCTTTCGCTACTTATTACAATCACACAATTAATTTACCGGTATTAAATTTCATCTCTCGATTCTCGACTTAACCGTTTATAAATTAACCTGCCTATTGAAACTAGACCTAAACATCAATTCTCATCTCTCGAATCTTGAATCAATATTGTCAAACTCATGCATAAAATACAGGCCTAATCTAGTCACATAGCATTAAATCAATCAATAGGAAATTAATCCAGCATTGATAATTAACAACAATAAATTACCCTTTCATATTATTTATTAGATCCCCATAAACCCTAGAAATTAAACTACTCACACATATTAAAAACTAAACTAATCAAAGCAATGAAATAAGACATGATTAAAGGAATAAAATAAATAACTAAGATTAAAGGAAGAGAAATCGTTACCAAAAATAAATCTGGAATTAAAGGAAAAATTAAGAACAAAGGTTTAAGAGAAAAGAAATCTAAGAGAATAATTAAGAGAGTAAAGAAAAGTGAAAAAGAGAAGAAGAAGATTCTAAAATTGTATTACGGAGGAGTATTTACACTCCGTACAAAATCCTAAACTAAAACAAATTAAAACGACGTTAATCGTCAACTAATAAATACACGCGCCCGATCGGGCGCGCCTTTTTTGTCTCTAATAGCAATCTCACGCCCGGCCGGGCGCGTTATCGGGCGCCAGCCTTTGCTTCTCCCGCCCGGCCAGGCGCGCCTCCGGGCGCCAACCTCTTTGGCCGGGCGGCTCATTTGGGCCACTATTTGGACTTCGATTGGGCTCCAATTCTTCGGGCCAATCTGGGTTTCCTCTTTGGGTCTTGAATACTCGGTCCAAATGCCCCGGTATCACCTATACCGAGCCCTTAATCACCGGCCCTTAAACTCTGGTCGTGCTTCTCCAATGTTCGTGATTGCTCCAAAATATCTCGGGAAAATACTCCAAAAGAAAAAATCCCTTCAAAAGTCAACCAAATCTACGAAAACACTAGAAAACACCAATTAGTAATAAAAGTGGCTCTAAAGAGCCAAAAACACTACTAATTATGACCAAGGGATGGGGGTAAAATATTATATAAAATAGACACATCACCCAAGATGGGCCAAGGTGGACCTATTCCTTCTTGACACGTGTCACTCCAGAAACTTGGGGGAAATGACGGCCTTCAGGCCCAAATCCCGGGAAATCCGCAAAGCGGCGCAGCCCACCAATGATTAGGGTTCAGTGACCTAATCAGGGGAACAAATCCCAAAGACCCTATAAATAGGGAGATGTCCCTCTTTTTGAGGGTACGTTTTACCATTTATTACACTTGCATTCTCTCACATCAGAGAAAGACCTGAGCTTGGAATCCGAGCAGATACCCACCTAAATTCCGTCCTCTTTATTCCTTTTCAAGTTACTAACTTGACCGTCGGAGGCGGAGCTCCAAACACCCAGAGACTCCGTTATTTTGCAGGTACAGCTCAGCCGGATCAGACTTCGTGTTGTAACTCTCCCAAGGGACAAAAACACCCAAAACAAAAACCGTCATACTAAACAAAAAAAAATGTTCACAATTGCATCAAATTTGGGTGACTCAATTTCTCCTGTATCAAGTATCAATTACTTTTTTGACGAGAGAAAAAGGATTTCATCAATGAAAGATAGCGAAATGGCACTTACAAACAATTCCTAGAAAATCTAAAATTCCAACACAAGTACAAATCACTATAGAACTAGTTACATCGCAGAGTCGATCAACGATCGCCTTAATAAAAAACTTTATCTGAAGCAATACAATCTGTGAGTTAGCACTAATTTGGCTTAAGATCCACGGATGAGTAGTTGTTTCGGTGAAAAAACACATATGATCTTCTAGATACTTTAGGAGACTATGAAACCTTAAATTTTCAAACTTTAGCACACGAACAAACAAAGAAAATATTCCTAATTGAATAAACACCATCATAAAGATGGGATCCATTTATTGAAAGCAATTAAAAAGTTTTTTGTAGGGCTCACCACCAGTAAAAACACCGGTGGAAGCTCCTACAAAAATTTACAATTGAGATCAGAAGAAAAGAGATGAAAGAGAATGAGAGAAAAGGAAAAGAGTGAAGGAAAATCATCAAAAAAAAAAGAAGGAATAATCTAGCAATGGAGGCTAGGAAAACCCTCCCAAAGAGAAAACCTAAGTATCAATTTACATATAAGGTAAATTTATATCTGTATATATCCGGAAAATAACAATGCAAGTCTAAAATCATTTCAATTTCTTTTTTTAATGAAACGCTTAATGATGATGGTTCTTCCAAAAAAAAAAATGGTTAATGATGATTATTTTTATTCAAGTTTCCATCTACATGGAATTTATGTTCTTTGTTTATTTTATTTTTTTTCCACTCCCTTTTGGTGTGTTTGGTTATGATTTTTTTCCCTCTTATTTTATTGAATATTTTTTTTTTTTGAAACATATTGAATATTTACAAACAATGAGCTTTTACTAAAGTTTTAACTTCGACAATTGTTGCATTTGATTGTGGGTAGTGTATGTTTTCAATCATTCTTAAATACGGGTGCTTAATTAATTTTTAGTTTTTGGTGTATGATTAGTGTTATTTCTTAACTTTATTATGAGCAGTTAATTTCAATAATATATACTTTGTTCCTTTCAAAAAAAAAAATCCTTATTCACTACAAAAATATAATCATTTAAAAAAAATGAAAAACAGAAGAAAAAATTGCCAAGAATTGTAAATGTGGGATTAGAAGAAAAAAAAAACTGTAAGAGTGGGATTAAAAAAAAAAACCTATGAAAAACAAATTATACTACACAAGCTAAGCGACACACGAAAATTCATGTGTGTGATTATATCAGGCTCGATTCTCCGGGGTTTTTTTTTCCAAATGGAAGGTTTTTTTTTCTTTACAAAAAACAAAATTGAGAGGGATATTTTGGGAAAGTGAAATTTATCACCCCAAAACCTCCTTTTAACTTTTTATATAGGATAGGATAAGCATAGCTAACAAAAAGTTTGATAAAAATATCCTTTAATTTTATCTTAATCGTTTTTCTCGTACACAATCAAAACAGTCATACTAAACCGAAAAAAAAAAAAAAAAAGTTCACAATTTTATCAAATTTGGGTGATGCAATTTCTTCTGTATCAAGTATCAATTACATATAAGGTAAATTTACATCTCTATATATCCGGAAAATAACAATGCAAATCTAAAATCAATTCAATTTCTTTTTTAATGAAATGCTTAATGATGATGGTTCTTCCCCAAAAAAAAGAAATAAAAAAAAACTTAATGATGATTATTTTTATTCAAGTTTCCATCTACATGGAATTGATGTTCTTTGTTTATTTTTTTTCACTCCCTTTTGGTGTGTTTGGTTATGATTTTTTTTCCTCTTATTTTATTGAATATTTACAAACAATGAGCTTTTACTAAAGTTTTGACTTCGACAATTGTTGCATTTGATTGTGGGTAGTGTATGTTTTCAAACATTCTTAAATATGGTGCTTAATTAATTTTTAGTTTTTGGTGTATAATTAATTATTAGTGTTTTTTCTTAACTTGATTATGAGCACTGACATAATTTCAATAATATATACTTTGTTCCTTTCAAAAAAAAAAAAAGTTGCATTGTTTAATCTATATAATTATTTAATATTGACTATTGTTTTTCTATATATCTATTACTATATGTGTTCTTATCTCTTAATTTATGAGATACAGGTTTAAATTATATGATCACTAATGACATCTATTCGCTCATTGGTATTTGTTGGTGGATTTACATGCAATGTAAACAACAAACTTTTATTAATTAGATGAGTTTCCATTTTATTTTATTATGACTATAGATCTATTCCTTTGTAAATTTGCAATGAGATCATATTAATTGTTTAAGAATATTTTTAGTGATTCTACTAATCATGTCTAATATTGGTTGGTAGGTCAATGAATTGTTACCTGGTTAACTCATTGCTTATTTGAAGGAATTAGTGTCTTGGGATTATGTAGTGACTTTTCTGTTTTGCATAAATAATTACTAACTACAAAATATTTATATGGAGAGAATGGAGTATATATTGCCACAAACCTTAATGTTAATTGATATGATTAAATTATTAGATTTGTTTTGTAATGTATGATACTTTTTAAAGTTGTACTATGATTAAACTTTTGTAGATAAAAATTACTACCCAAAATGGTGTTACAAGCTCAATAATTATACTTTAGCCCCTTTTTAGGACTAATTATACTTTTTATCTTGAATGACAACATTTCTTTTATTTCAATACCGAGTTTAAAATTTAATCCCTAATATTCTAATAATTATTGAGTATTACTCCATATATACTATGCCATTTCAAGTTTAAATTAGGGCCTATTCACATTTACTTAATTTCAGTTCAATTTAGTTCAGTTCAGCTCTAATCAGTTCAGTTCAGCTCCAATCAGTTCAGTTCTGCTCAACTCCTAATTTCCCTCTCTCATAAAATATTCATTTCAGCTCATTTCAGCTTCAATTAGTTCAATTCAGTTCAGCTTCAACCAGTTCAATTCAGTTCAGTTCAGTAAATGTGAACAAGCCCTTAGTATCTTGGGATTATGTTGTGACTTTAATTAGGCAGGATGACCCATGGGGATCTTCGACTTAATCTCAACATTTCTACCTTTTTATGCATAATATACTTAGTATGTTGAAAATACTGAATTAGACTCCAACAAATTGTAAATTATACTCCATAGTATGAATTTGCCACCTTGAAAATTGTATGTGCACGCATTGCGTGCGCTTCCGAGCTTGTTTTTTTTTTTTTTTTTTTTAATCGCAGCACTTTTTATAAGTGACAAATCGTTTATAATTGCAACACTTTCTTAAATGTTTTTGTAAGTTATAACAATTATAAACCCACTATTACCCCACTTACAATGTCTTGCAATTATAAATAATTAATTTAGGTCCCGTGCCGTGCACGGTAATTTTTTTAAAAAATTTTAAAAAACTAAAAAAAATCAATAAATATACACACTACTTTGATGTGAAATCTAATCAATAAATGAACAACTATTTTTTATTAGGGAAAAAATATGAATACTTCTTTGAAGTACATTAAAATATGTCGTAAATTATGTTAATACTATATGTAAGCCCGTGCGATGCACGGTTTTTAAATATTTCATTTTGTATATTTTTTTGTAATTTCTTAATATATTTTTTGTTTTTATTTGCTATTCTATTATTTTAACATTATATTAAGGAGAATTTTTTTTTTAATTTTTAAATTATTCTTATTCAAATTTAACGTATATAGAACTTGAATTTATAAATTGAAATAAATATTATCTCATTCATCGGATAGTTAGATAAAATCATTAAATCAAAATATATATTTTTTAATTTCTAATTACTTGTTAAAATAATATAAATCCTATTATCCTAATGTAAAAGATAATATAAAAGATAATTTTTGGTTTTTTTTTTCATAATTTAAATCTTAAATTACTATTTTTTGTTTTCAATTCTCAAATTTCATTTGTTAATTTTTTCTTAAATGGCAACTGAAAATTAAAATTCAAAATTAATATATAAATCTAATTTTTAATTGGTCGAAATATTACTTTTGCTTATGTGGCGTGCGATGCACAAATTTTTATATACGCTTTGTATATAAATATTTTTTTTGTGATATCTTAATTTTTTTCTTGCATTATAAGTTTTAAAATTTTGTATGAAAGTATCATATCATCAGATATTTACATAAAACCATTAACATCAAATGATAACTTATATTTTTTAAATATCAAAATATATTTTTTAGTTTTTTAAATAATATAAATCCTAATATCTAAAGATATTTTTTAGTTTTGTAACAAATAAAAATGATAAAATTTAGTGTTCTTAAATAATTAAAATCCTAATAAATTACTATTCGTCGTTTTAACCTACGTGGAAAAAATTTAAAATTTCATTCGTCGCTTTTGTTTAGGTGGCAAGTGATTTTTTTTAATTCTAAAATAAAATAGAATTCTAATTTTTAATTGGTCGAAAATATACCTTTTCTTATGTGGCACTCTCAATGCTCTCCAAAAATGCCTACTTTATTTATATATATTAGATTATCTATAATAGTCATAGATGTTTGTGTGGAAAGATATATCAAATCTTTTTTATTTAAAGTAATTATCTTTTTTAACTTATATAAGTAATTAAATAATTATTAAAAAAAAAAATGGCTAAGGACACACCAGGAGATGACATCTGTCATTGTTGGTGTGTCTTTTAGTATATAACTAGTTTAAATCCTGTGCAACGAACACACGGTTTTTACTTAATCAAATTATGAATTAGTGAATTATAATGTTAATACAACAATAATTTTTTTTTTTTTAAAATAATATTTTTAATTGAAACAAATACTTGAATTACTTTTCAAAAAAAACTTGAATTAATATTATATTGTTATCAAAAGTTATTGATTATTAAACATTAAAAAAAAACAAAAATTTAATGATTATAGTGTTTTATATGAGAATGCAATTTATAATTATAACCCATGCAATGTAGTTATATACCCATATGTCCCTATTTTGTTTGCATGTTTTGACCGACACGATATTTTATAGCATACTATAACTGGCACAATGTTTTACAAATTTAATTGACTAATATTTATGAAAATTAATAATCATGATTTTTTAATTTTGTTTTATATTTATGTTTATAGTTATAGAATTGTAATGTTATTACTTCGTATAATAGCTAAAGTATCAAATCCTGGTTAGAGCAAAAAAAACTTTCAAAGAAAAAATACGTTGTAGAATGATACGAAGTACAGGAGTAGTGGTTTCAAAAAAAAAAAAGTACGGGAGTAGTACATTTTATTATTCTAATATATTACCTTATTATGTGTTTGTTTATTATAGAAAAATACCTATTATAAAAAATATAAAAGATATGCATATAGAATATATTTCGTATATAGTTGCCAAATTGAAAGTTAAATATAATAGGATATATAAAATAATATTAATGAAGATTTTGTACAAAAAAAGAAAAAAAAAGTAGAAAGAAAAAAGTGGCGGGAAAATTTTTAATCGAAACATGACAAGTGTCATGTCAGATTCGCTTTTAGTATTATGTAATTGATTTATTGATTATTGATAATTAACACTTTTTACAACTATTATCTTGTACTCCCTTTATTTTTTAAGTGACCCATAGTGACATGTCAAAGTATTACTATAAAATACGAAAGAGTATGTCATTATTATCATGTACTCTATTTTTTTAGTGCCCCGAGTGACATGACATGCATGTCGATACAAAATTTTGAACAATAATATCTTAAATTATTAATTAATAACTATAAATTAGAATAATTGAATATTAATTCACAAACATTGGTTAAAATAAGGAGGAAGTATATGCCACTACATAGTATAGGTGCAGTAATGAGCAATTTCCCATAATAATGCTAGAATAAAAATAAATTTTCATTGTGCGTCGATTTGGAAACTTAGGGCCTGTTCTCATTGACTGAACTCAGCTGAACTGAACTAAATTGAACTGAGCTGAATTGAACTGAACTGAACTGAAATGAATATTTTATCAGAGAAGGAAATTAGGAGCTAAACTGAACTGAACTTAGCTGAACTGAACTGAGCTGAATAGAACTGAACTAAACTGAATTGAATTTCAACGTAAGAGAACATGCCCTAATTCCCTAGATAGATACCGTCCATTTAGGATCGGTGTTGGGTGTGATTTTTTATTTTTATTTTTTTTCACCTTAAAACCGCTTATGACAATAGAGGTTATAGCTTTAAAACCGCTACTATTATTAGCGGTTTCAGAAAAGAGACCGCCTATTTCAATAACAGGTCTCTTTTCTTCCTTAACCTTTATTTTTAAAAAAAGTAAGGAGGCAAAGAGACTTGTAAATAAAAAAGGAGGTCTCTTTTCTGAAAGCATGTCTTAGCCAATAACAGGAAAGAGAACGCCCACATTATTACTGTTAAGTTCAAAGAGACCTGATTTCATTAATAACGGATCTCTTTGCTTTTTTTTTAAAAAAAAAAAAAAAAAAAAAAAAAAACCGCTAATATTGCTAGCGGTTTTAATCCAAACCAAATACCAATCCTACATGGAATCACTATATATATCTGACCATTATTATCTAATTTCTAATAGTTAGTTTATTTTTGTATGATTGGACTCACGTGAGTCCGTTCTACACAATAATTTTCCATACTCTAAATGGGGTTAAGTGTTGTTATGAGTATAATCAAGTGGGCCATGTGCTTTAAATAAAGGTAATAGTAGAATTTCCACCATAAAAACCTTATAGTGTGTTGCAACTATAGTGATATTTACATTCTAGGAAAGTGTTGCAAGTATAAAAAAAAACGGAGAAAGTATTATTATTATAGATTCGATTGCGGTGGTGTAGTAAGGACGGTGTAGTAACCCAGGGACATTGTACTTGATGAAGACAAAGATGGTGATGGTGATTTTCTCTCTACTCTCACTCAAAGGTTTTTCAAATTGGTTTTCCGGTGAAAATTCCGGTCAAAATACAAACTAAACTTTGAGATCTACGAATTACAAAGGGAAAGAGGAGAGAATTTCAAAAAAAAAAAAAAAAATTCTGGCGAGAATTCCAGTGGAGATAGAGGGGAAAGAGGAAATAGATTATTTTTTTACACCTTGATAACAAAATAAAATACTGTCTAAATATTTGCATAAAAAATTAAAAATACATTTTTTTCCCTTAGGTATGGACTCTAGAAGCTCATATCTGGTAATGATCCATCACTCCTCCAAAGTAAGTTTTATGAGTAGTGCTAAAAGTCTCAATGGGGCACTTAAAAAAAAAAAAGGGTATTGTTATATGTAGCTCTAAGGCTATATATAAGCATTAAATACACTCTTGGAAATTGTATAAAATTAGGAATTTATGACAAAAACACGCATAAATCAGTGTAATTAGTATTTATATTTTTATGATTTCTTAACTTTTTACGATTTTCAAGTATAAATTTAATGCTTGTATGTAGCCTAAGGGTTATGTATAACATTTAAAAAATATATATATATATATATAACATCTCATGAATTTGAAAGAAATCATTAAATGAGCAAAAAAAAAAAAGTCTCAATGGGCACTTATAAAAGTCTCTCGTAATCATTTGCTTCTAGGGGTGTCAATCGGGTTTTCGGTTCAGTTTTGGTTCGGTTTATCTGTTTTCGGTTTGTAACGGGTCGATTTTTAACGGATTGGAATTATTAACGGGTCAGTTCGGGTCGGTTTTAAATAATTTCGGGTTGGGTCGGTTTGGTTTATTTTTATTACAGTTTCTTTTCGGGTCGGATTTTAATCGGGTCGGGTTATAATTGGTTCGGGTCATAATCGGTTCGGGTTAAATTCGATCAGTTTAAAAACTGGGTTTGTCAGTTTAAAGCGGGTTTTGGGTCAACACATATCGGGTCCTAATAATCGGGTCGGGTTGTAATCGGTTCAGGCTGTAATCGGTTCGAGTTGAACTTAGTCAGTTTAACAACTAGTTTTGCCAGTTTTAAACGGATTTCGTTAACATATATGGCCTAGTATATCCTCAATATTCTTTAATTAGTTATTCCAGTAGATCATACGGAGTATTAATTAGTTGTTTAACTTTATGTCCCTTTTTTGTATAATGATTTTAAGGACCAAATAATAATAAAAAATCTAGAGTTAGCTTTTGATTTAGAGTTTTGATTTTTTAATACAATATAGTGTTTCATAAACCATTACTCGTTAGGGGACGATAATATTATTGTAGCATAAGAGTTTCAATGACATCAAAATTCCAAACCTTTTCAATATAAATACTTTATAATTCAAATTAAACCCTTTTGTTTTACTATTGATAAAATGTGCCCAAAAAAAAAAAAAAAATTCTACGGTCATAACGGGTTACGGACTTATGGATTATAAACGGTTCGGTTATAATCGGTTACGGGTTGTAAACGGTTCGATCATAACTTATTACGGGTTATAAACGGTTCAATCCTAACCAGTTACATGTTGTAAACGATTTGGGTTTATCGGGTTTTTGTCGGGTTTAAACGGTTTCGGTTTACAATGGGTCAGGTTGCTATCGGGTTCAAAAGTACACGGTTCTGGTTATTCTCGGTTTCGGGTTGTATCAGTTCGGCTTGATATCAGGTACGGTTCATTAACGGTTCTCAAACATTCAGATCGGTTCAAATTCAGGTTTTAAAAAATCAGGTTGGGTCGGTTTACGATTTTAAAATAACAGGTTCTTAGCGGTTCGATTCCTTTTCGGAATAGTTCAAAACAGTTCGGATTCACCAGTTCGGGTCGGTTTTTGACAGCTCTATTTGCTTCAGTTAATGATGAGGTCATGGGTGGTTGTTGAATGTGAAATGATCTAGGTGTATTATCAAGGGACGTAAATATATCAGATAAAAGGGAGATATAAAAGAAAGAAGATATAAATATTTATGAGAAGAAACATTTATATATATATATATATAGAGTGTGGATCACGTGAAAACAAGATTAAAACTGAAAACTGAAAACATGCAATCTCTACCGTAGATTATGATCTATTACTCACCCCTCATCTAACGGTTCAGATTTTTCCCCCAAATTAAAGCAAAATGATAGCAATTTCTCTCTCCTCCTTCATTTGCACGTAACTTTTTCCTCCTCTATTTTCTCTCTCCTACTTTCTCTCTGCTACTTTCTCTCTCCTACTTTTCCAATTCTTCTACCAATTTCATGCTACTAATTCAAATCTAGCTTCAATTACTTTGATTTTCAGCAATTTCTTAGCTCTACAATCTATTATCAAGTAAGTTATTTGTGTTAATTTCGTTATTTTGCTTGATTTGAGTACTTAATTTCGTAATTTTTGTTTCACTTTTTCAACCAAATTTAACTCGTTTTTGCTAGATTTTGATTCATTTCATTGATTTTGAGTTTTGTTTTTTTTGGATTGAAATTGCAGTAAATCGTTGATTAAGCAGACGAGAACTCGAATCAAAGTTGTCCGACGAATGAAATGCGACGGAGAAGTTTTTGAGGAAAGACATTGCTGATCTGCTTGCTAATGACCTCGAGAAGAACGCTTATGGAAGAGTGAGTGTGTTTTTTCCGTTATTTTTTTAGCTTAACGATTTGAATTTTGATAATTGATGAATTTTTTTAATGTTTATTTGAATTTTTCCATTGTACATATGATGAAAAATGTTGGTGCATCAGAATATTGTATTGTCTTTGTTTATATTTTAATTTTGTCGATTAATTTTGACCGAAAAGCATGTTTGCTTGAATTTTGCGAGAGTTGAATTATTCATTTCTATTGAATTTGTAATTTGACTGTCAACATTTGAGGTGTTACTTAGGTCTAAAATTAATCTTCTAATGAGTAAATTAGGTTTGAGTAAATTAGAAAATCATAGGAGTACATGTTTTTATTTTCTTAGTCATAGGAGTATATGTTTAGAACTAATGGCAGAAGCTCCATTAGAAGCCTTGCCAATTTGCTAGAAGCGAGTTGAATACCCCTTAAGCTTCTTCATCCATTACAGGAGTATTGAACATGTTTTAAAGATTATGAACACCAGGGTTGCAAACTGGAAATTTCTCCTCGTTGTTTTGATACCTGTCTGATTTATTGAACTGTTCAACATGATATAGCGTTTAAGTTTGGTATGAAATTTCTGCAATTCTGTTATCTTAGGATTATTTGCTTAGGAATTAGGACTTGTTTAATATGTTTCTTCCGGATGTCAATTGATGGCCTTGTATTGGCACTTGGGGAATGGTTTATGATAGTGTATTGATGTTGTACTAGTACTTCTGCTCTGGCTCTTAGAATTCTTTTTTTTTTATCTATTGTTCAGTCATTTGCTGTACTGATTCCATCTTTTTCAATAATAGTGTGCCCGTTCAAGTGATATATGGCTTACGTTGTTGCTATATCTGTATTGACTAAGCCTTGAATAATGTCCAGCAGCTTATAGAATGTGTTTGATGCTTTGATATGTATGAATCACGTGTTGCATTTCTGCATTTTTCTGGTTTACACTTAATTGACATTTGATGCCTGAATTATATTACAATGTATAAATTTTCTGTGAGCTGTTAACTTTGTTCCATTCCAGCTATTAAAATTCTGTTGCTTTTTGTGTGTTATTGCCTTCTAAATTTTGGATTTTCTTACATTGGTAATGGTGATAGTTACATTGTGTTTTTGGCTTGTTGCTAATCAATCACCCTTTCATTATTTCAGTGCAAGTTCTGTGGCAGGGAGGGTACTATTACAATGTTACCAAAATCTGGCTGCTATCTAACAGGTGATGACTGACTGTGAAGCAGGAAAGTTTGTCCGTTTGATGAGCTTTGACTGTCGGGTTTGGAGCCAGTGGACTACTCCTTTGGTGGTGACAAGGAGGAGCAGCAGAAATTATCTTATGATAAGGAGCAGCAGGAGAAGTTATCTGATGACAAGGAGGCCGGAGAAGGAGAAGTTATCTGATGATAGTTACCTTACTTTTGTAAATAGTGACATCTATATAAATATGGTCAATGTTGTCAAAATTTATATAATTACCTTATTTTTATATATAGTGACCTTCGTTGTTTTTATATATAGTGGCCTCTGTATAAATGTGGTCAAAATTGATATAGTTACCTTATTTTTGTATATAGTGACCTTTATGTAAATATGCTCAAAATTGATATAGTTACCCTATTTTTGTATATAGTGACCTCTAAGTAAATATTCTAAAAATTGATATAGTTATCTTATTTTTGTATATAGTGACCTTTATGTAAATATGATCAAAATTTATATAGCTATCCTATTTTTGTATATAGTTACGTTATTTTTATATATAGTGACTTTATGTAAATATCGTCAATTTAGATAAAGTTACCTTATTTTAGCATGTAGTGACCTTTAAAACGTTGCGTTTGTCAAAAAAAAAAAAAAAAAAAAAAAAAACCTTTAAAACAGTTGAATTGATTATATGTAAGGTTGGAATGATCTTAGGGCTTTAGAACCGTCTGATCTTTTGTGCTAGTAATGAATGGCTAAGATTGCTTGTTTTTAGTTTTCACCATAAGCTCTGTTTTTAGCGGAACCTCCCCGTATATATATATATATATATATGGAAAAAAAAAAATTATGTGTCATACTTGTGGGTATGAACAAAACTAGGCTAGTTTTAAGGGGAGATTAGTGAATTAACAAAGAAAAGAGAGATTGTCCCACTAAAACAATAATTAATGGGTGATCGTGAAAGTCAAAATATCAATTCCCATTAAAATGAATAAAATAAGGGAATATAATAAACTTTTTTTTTTTGGTTTAACATAATTTATAGGACAACACCTTAAAAAAAAGGGGGGATGATTACATATGGTGTAGAATACAAAAAAATTAAGGATTTGAGTTTGTAAAGATTAAAGAATGTGGCTTTCAAAAGAAAATTCAGATAAGAGAAATACATCAAATCAATTAGTTGCAGTTGCAATAGACAGGGATAAAGGAAGTCAACATGCTCTTAAATGGGCAATTGATAATCTTCTTCAAAGAGGCCAAACTGTTGTTCTTGTTCATGTTAAAGTTAGGCCTTCTTATGGCTCTTCTCCCCATATTGTTATCCATGGTAAGTGTAACATTTTCGAAAATCAATGCATAATTTTAACCATGACTATTAGTAGTTTGCGAAGTTAATCACTACATGATTCTAATAATTTAGTTCTTTATTATCGATTGATAAATTTATGAAATGTCAACGTTCTGAATATATTTTTATTATGTACTATATTTGTCTATTGATAAAAATTGAATTGTACGGTCCACATTTTAAATATATATATTGATAATTTGAAAACATTTTGTATAAATCATCGTTTTGTATCTATGGTCTTTATATATTTCTACACTTGTGTAGGTAGACAATGGGATCAACAAACAAAGGATTTGTTCCTCCCCTTTCGTTGTTTTTGCACGAGGAAAGATGTAGGTACTTGCGCTCCATTCTTGCAATTAAACAACGAATAAGTAAAAAAAATGAAAAATCAATTCAAGATTTAGATGAAATTTATTTTTTTAGCGCGCATATGTAGGATCATCATATAAAATTTACATACTCGTACTATATTCATTTCACCTCAAGTACTTATCGGATACATATATGACACTCAATACATTTCATTTTTGAACTAAGAATATCATATATGCATAAGATGATTGTGTTTGACAATGCTGCTCAAACTTGATTCACAAACAAGCTTACAACTTAGGTGTTAATTTTATATATTTATTTTAATTTATTTGTAAAATAATTTTTATATTAGCTTTTTTTTTCTCTTAAATTTATTGAAAATTTTATGGATAGATACAATGTCGGGACATCGTGCTCGAAGATTCAGATGTTCAAAAGGCATTGATAGAGTTTGTCACTCAATCCGCAGTTGAAGTTTTGATCATGGGTGCTTCTTCTAGAAATTCGATCTTGAGGTTTGTATCGATCATTTTTAAAATAAAGAGTTTGAGATTAGTAAAGAACCTTAAAAACATTACCGATTAATCAAGAAAAATGGTATACACAACCGTGATGGTTATAATAATTAAGGATCTAAAAAAAATATTATGCGTAGTCAAACATTAATAGTGATTGACACATAATTTTGTCATACATTATTAAATTACTAGCATTAGATTATGAATATTTTCGTGCAGTATTAACAATTTTGTACAATATTAAAATGATGAATTGTTAAATTGTTTTGAAATTTCATCAGTATTTTTTTTCTTGGACTAACATTTATGTTTTCTAACATATATACATGAATTCTTAATGCTCATATAGCAAATTCACCAAGACAGATACTCCTACGGCAGTATCAAAAGGAGTACCAGAATTTTGTAGCGTTTATGTAATTTCAAAAGTAGGAAAAATCTCAAACACACGATCCGCTTCCCGTCCTCCCCCAATTGTTTCCCCTCTTCGAAATCAAATTATGAATCAGCCAACAAGTGCCCCGGTTACTCCTCCTCGTGGTAAAATAAAAAGTTTCTTTTTTCGTAAATTTCCTATACTTCCTTCATTCTTTAAAAAATTTAGAAAACTTTCCTATTTAATAATTTGCAAAATAATAAAGAGAATACTTTTGTTGTAAATATAATGTGGACTCACCAATATCGTTACCATTGACCAGGGTCTGAAAAAAACAACACCATCCGGGTCGCCATTTAATGGATTTGAAGACATTGATTTTAAGTAAGTGCTACGTCTAGCTAAAATTTCATATGACAAATTAAATTTAGCACACATTGCCCTAGGTTTTTGTACAATATGACCTTGTTATATTAAAAATTCGTTCAATTTTGAGAGAAGATTTTCCTAACAGTTATAAGATATTTTTCTACAGATCGACCTTCACTCGAGGGGGTAGACATCCACATGTTAGATCTTACGGTGACATCCTATCGGACAACGATATCTCATTCGTAAGCTCGGGAAGGGCTAGTGTTGATCGCACGCTTCCTTCGACCTATGATGTTTTTGAAGAAAGGAGGAGCACTAGTACTAATAGACTATCATCAAGTTCTGAAAATGATTATATGAATGAAACACCCCAACGAAGGTCCTTTGCGGACACTACTCCTTTGTCTAGCCCTCCTCCTAATTTTTCTAATTACTCTTTTCATGACAATTCTAACTCGAATTGGTCATCGAACACGCAATCTCAATCAATGGTAAGTAGTTTAAAACCTATCATTTTTTACTAATTAAGTTCGGCCATGAAAAGAGATATGACATTACTAGAAAAGAACAGAGGAAGTATGTGATTTGAAAACGGGATTTAAAATGCATGCGTTGATTTAAATATTTGTTACAAGTTAGATGAGTAATTAATTAGTGTTCAAATTTCCCTAATGCATACATTCTAAAAAAAAAATTATAAGAAACAATCCATAATTAATGATTCTTCTTTTCAAATTATAGGATGATGTAGAAGCTCAAATGAGAAAGCTAAAGATGGAGTTAGCGCAAACAATGAATATGTACAGCAGTGTTTGCAAAGAAGCACTTACAGCAAAACAAAAGGTTTTCCTCTTTTCCTATATCTATCCTAAATGAATATCTCAAAGATTGTTTATACTTCCCGACTAGTTAGCATTACGTAATACGTACTTCTTCCGTTTCTTAATATTTGCAGCACAATTTCATCTAAAAATTAAAAAATGCACTTGTATGTAGTAGTAGGTGATTAAAAAAGGTAAATGAACGATTTTATCAAAATGATTATTAACATTGACAACAAAAAAGGGTTAATTAGTTATCAAATCTCTCCTTCGTCGTGTGTGTCATAAAGGTGTGTTACAAGTAAAAGAAAACTAAGGATATATATTTAGGAACTTGAACCCTGGTTTGACCAAATATTTGTGTCATGCAACTTTTTATCGCCTTTTTTTTTAACTTTTGGCTATTTTTAACACTTTTGATAAAAACAAGTTCTATAAGAATTTGGTTTATAGATTAGTGCCTTAGTGGAAGTATGTAAAAATAATATCAATATCAAAATCAAAATCTTTGATATATGATTGCTTGAAATTATTAAAAACATTTTAAATGAAGGAACTCTTCTTCAATTATAGGCCCTTGATCTCCAACGGTGGAAAGTAGAAGAAGAGCGTAGAATGGATGAAGCTCAAGATTCGGAAGAATCGACACAAACATCATTCATAGAGAAGAATAAAGCTAAATCAAAGGCATCCATTGAGGCATCGGAAGCACATAAAAGACTACTCGAACTCGAGGCACAAAAAAGGATCAGTGCCGAAATGAAAGCACTTAAGGAAGTTGATGAAAAGAACAAGGATGTGGATCGTATAACCACTGCTATAAGGTATAGGAAGTATACAATAGAAGAGATAGAAGTAGCTACCGAATACTTCGCCGAAGCACGAAAGATTGGTGAAGGGGGATATGGCCCGGTGTTTCGATGTCACTTAGATCACACAGTAGTTGCTGTTAAAGTGTTACGTCCTGATGCTGCTCAAGGAAGATCTCAATTTCAACAAGAGGTTTACTACTAAACCCTAATTTTTACAAATAATTTAGCGAACTTTTCATTTTTTTTTGTTTTACAGGCTCTGATGCCATGTTAAATGACCAATTCAACTAAAAAACAGAAGATTGGTTTATATACTTTATATCAAGTCGAGTGGAATACAATTTATGATTTTTTTTGCGGACATACTTTTAATTTATTAATAAATTATTACTTCACCATATTAATTTTGTTTGTGACAATGTTTTTTTTTTTTTTTTTGTAGGTTGAAGTTCTTAGCTGCATAAGACACCCTAACATGGTTCTTCTATTGGGGGCTTGCCCAGAGTATGGATGTTTAGTTTATGAATATATGCACAATGGGAGCCTCGAGGATCGTCTATTCCGTCGAGGTCAGACTATGGCACTCAGTTGGCAACATAGGTTCCGTATTGCAGCGGAAATTGCCACAGGCCTCTTATTCCTACACCAAACGAAGCCTGAGCCCTTGGTGCATCGAGACTTGAAACCAGCCAATATACTCCTAGATCGCAACTTAGTTGCCAAGATTAGTGATGTAGGCTTAGCTAGGCTAGTTCCCCCAAGTGTAGCCGACGAGGTTACACAATATAGGATGACCTCCACAGCTGGTACTTTTTGCTACATTGACCCTGAATATCAACAAACAGGTATGCTAGGTTTTAATCCTTAGAAACTGTCACTTTTTTTTTATCCTATAGAGAATTTCTTATTAGGCGCTCTTATTTTCACTTATTTTTTGAAAAAACGAGTTTAAATAAGTTCAGTTAAGATATTTAGATATGTTTAGGAAAAATAAGTTCTGATACAATTTATAAGAGTTGCAGTTCAATTTAAAACTAAAATGTGTATTGATAAGTAAGCTCGCTAAGGTCTAATATGTATTGATAAGTTTAGATTAGACAAGACAAGTTCATGTAAGTAAAAAGCAGGTGATTTAAGCACAACTTTAGCAGGGGGTTGCAACATGAAATCATATTAGATATCGATTGATAGACCTTCTCTAGGAATTACAATTTATATGTTGCAATTTAATTAATGTGATTACATTGTTGTTGTTGTTATTGTTATAGGTATGCTTGGTGTGAAATCAGATGTGTACTCCCTAGGCATAATACTATTACAACTGATAACGGCGAAATCACCAATGGGCTTAACACACCATGTTGAGAGAGCAATTGAGAAAGGAACATTCAAGGATATTTTGGACAAAGAAGTTACAGATTGGCCTATTGAAGAGGCTTTAAAATTTGCAAAACTATCACTTCAATGTGCTGAGCTAAGGAGGAGAGATAGGCCTGACCTTGGAACGATTGTGTTGCCTCAACTTTGCTTCTTAAGAAATATGGCAGAGGAGAGTTTGGATGCTATGACATTTCGCGACACATATGGATCTTACAATCCTAAATCATCTAATAGCCAAGTCTCTGTAAGTCCACGTATTTAGACTCTTGCTTGCTTGAATTTTTAGAAGTTATGATAAAAGTCAAAGCGTGTCACCAATGCCTTTAATCTTTTGACAATTGTGTTTTAAATGTGCAGGATTCATTGAGTAGTGCACCTTCTCATGAAAGTTGGAAGAGCTCGACTTTTAGTGGAGAGTAACAAATACATGTTTTATAGCATATGAGGGGGAGAAAAGAAAATTTTAGGCTCTATTCCAAACTAGCTTTTGAAGTAGAGATTAGTGTTTTGACGAGATCAAATCTCTAGTTGGAAAAAAAAAATGATAGATTTATGTTTTGATAAAGAAAACCTAATCTTCATAGTTGGAAACAATAATAAGTGGGTAAATGGCAAAGATGATCCACATACAAATCCAAGTGGTGCATAATTTTGTACAACAAATTATGAAATTGTAATTATTAATTAGGAAAATTTTCAATCAATACATAATTATACAAGTTTGTAAGCACAATTAAACTTGTATTTTTGTACAAGAGGTAAACTCTTGTTGTATAGACAGTTTCTTTTTGATCAATTAAAAAAGAGTTTTTTTAAATTTAATTCTGTAAACTTTAACAAGTGTTAACACATAGTAACACATATTAGAGGAAGTTGTTCGATTATTCTTTGCGATTATCTTCAAATTCAAAGCACTCTTAAAAACAAAAGGATTTTAATTTGATCTTATTACATAAATAAAGCAATTTACTCGTAAAAGCCTATAATGTAGGAATGAAATTGACAACTATATTAATCAATTATCAAGGAATTGGAACTTCTTTTGATTATAACCCTAAAGATACACTCTACTTTATAGACTAAAACTATGGACAAACAAATAAAACATGCCCGTGATCGGAAGCCAAAAATAGGGACGGGCGACTAATGATGATTAAAAAGAATCAGAACCATCTAACACTAATTTGCTCAACATAGCACATGACTACAGCCCCTCGCGATGCTGCTTTGATTGTACATCTTACTGCGCAGCTTAACATACTATATCCGGGCTGTTATGTAAGTGTATCAGCTCTTTGAAGCCGATGATTGCTGCTGAATTGCCTGAAAGCTAAATACTAATCAAAAAGTATCAAGCTTTTAGAAGGTATGTCTGTATAGTAGCATGTTGCCCCGGCAACATCCTAAATGTCATCGACAGCTTCTTCTTCTTCCAAGCGCTTTTTACCCTTTGGTCGACCAGATCTTTTAACATCCGGTCCATTAAGTAACAACAAAGCTTTCTCCATATCAATATCATTAGCGATCACACTCTGCATTAATGAAGGAAAGCAGACTGATCCATCAGCCACTAAAGCAATGAGCCAACAAGGAGACTAATTTTTTCTGTATTATTATTCTGTATTGTTTCTTAGATAATCAAAGTCTGAGATTTGCTTTAGCCAATGAAATTCATTATTATTAATCTTAGGTACCAAGTAAAAAGACACTCAACAGCACCAACAGCACCAACAATAACAATAAACACATTATGGTGAACAGAAAAGGCTCGTATCTATATGCTTCATACCCAAGAGGAAGATCTTCTAAAATGTCAAATGGCATCACATGAACTAGTTGACTAATGTCTTATAATAATCCATGATAGCAAGAAACATTTCAGAACATGCATCTAAAGCAGGATAACCAGTTACTGTAGTACTTGGTAAAAAAAATAGGATCAAAGACAAACCTTTGGCACAGGAGCTATGTTACGTCGATGCCTTATGGTAAATCCTGTTTTTGAGATCTTTATTTGTATTGGCAGGCCATCTACAGGATGATTTCCCTGGAAGCAATATTCACAAAATACACAGTTTAAGGGGCTAAAAAAGGTAAAGGTCAAAGTGCATGTATAAAAAATTAAAAGTGTTAAAATATAAGTAAATGAATAGAGATATACCAGTGTAATAGGGTAACGAAGCAAATCGATAGCATGTTCCAGCGTTATCGAGCCCAAATCCTTGATCTGAAAGGATCCCAAATTAAAAGCAGTCTAGGAACTTTTTAAAAAAAAAATTATTTCTGAATAATATCAAATACACAAACTATAGCATGCTGAATACTCAATCACCATCGTAGTAAATCAAGAAATTGCATAGCTAATCAACAAGAAAAGGAATTCTATTGATTGGGAAAAAAGAGCTTTACAGCAAACGGGAAGGAATTTGATTGTCCTCCATCTAAGAAGCAAAATACAGAGCACACAAGTCACGGCAAGTGATTATTGCACTAAAAATAGCACATGATTAACAGTTATTCGGGACAGTCCTCACAAAGTCACAAGTATCCAACTCAGCTATTTTATGAACTAGAGCATATCCATGCTAAAGGACAGGGTATATTAATTGTATACACTGTCCTCCCACGACTTCTGTTGAAATCATTATTATCCCAACACTCCCCCTTCATTACCGATGCATCCTCTGATAGAAGCCTCACATGCCCTAACTAAGTAGCCAATTCTCCTTCTCTTATTACCCTTAACATCCAGAACTCCAAATTTCTACATTCAGAGATTATCCATCTCTACATTCATCTTCTCTATGCTCCAACCTAAATGCCCAACATTCTGATCTGTATTGTAATGCCAGTCTAATGGAAGCACTGCTATAAAGTCAATGGAGAATAAAGTCGCCTCAGGCTGTTTTAATGTATCCACTCATCATACAAAGTTGGAAAGCAAGAGGAAAAATAGGAGGTGATTGCAAAAAATTATGCAGGTCATAATCTCTTCTTGAACAGCATATTTCTCCTTCTCACAATTACACAAATAGAGGAGGGAAAAGGGCTCAATTCTAGTTCAGCCTTCATGTATTTCTTCTCGTTAATTCTTATTACTTCAGATACTTTAATTATGGCCCTTTGCAGCAAATGCAAGTTTCAGTGGAAATTCTTTTGGGGGCAGACATGATCAAAAAAAAATTGTAAGCCAAATTCAAGATGAAATAAAACCATTCAACCTGACTACCAGATGATTGTCAGAGGCGCTCGCCAAAGTCACTGTACTAGATTAGATCAATGAGTTTGGAATGAAAAATATAAAATAAATCATATTTAAACAGGAACAGTAACATTCAAATGATTCTGATAAAAATTCAAACAATCACACTGATTGGATCTTGTCAATTTCATTTTGTTTCAAAAGAAGAGGGAAAAAAAAAAAAAGAAAAGAAGAAGAAGAGGCTTATCTTGTTTATACCATAATAAACATCTACTCTTGATACTCATTAAAGCTTAATGTTATTGCCAGAAATTATTAGATCCCAATACTATCCAGCAGGTAGCCAATCTTTTTCTTTTTTCACCCCTATTTTCATACTTCTCAATTTCTCCTCTGCCTTCCCCTAACATTGACCTCATTGTCATGAGATTATTTTGAATTTCAAGCATAGTAAGGAAAATAACTCAGCCACATAGATTAACCTGAGGCCTACAGCCTATGCGGGATTAAATTCTATGGTCAATAGTAAAGTCTCCTTTGGTATAATATCAATGCTGACTTAGAGCCTAATTTTCTTAACTAACTGAAATAATGTGTTGTATACATGTGCCCATTCCATTCCAAAGTCATTATTACACATGGAATAATAACATAGCATTGGACATATCTCATAAGAAAAGGCATTAAATGAACTAACCAGAGATACAGATGCTCGTTTGGGCAGATATCCTTTTCTATCTTCACCAAGCTGCACATAAGACCCATAAGGGCCTCCCTTCAAAAGGACCTGCAAAAACAAATACCATATTTGAATAAATTAATAAATAATGACAATTCACGTGGTGGCAGCTGGGGGGGAGGGGGAGGAAGAAAGAAGCTG